>NW_028327174.1:18760000-20010000 GCF_987537825.1 Furipterus horrens | reverse complement strand
TTGTCTTGAATTTGTATACTTTTTTGTATCATTCAAATTTCTCAATGAGGTTGTGTAATTTTTCACAATGAATATACTGTAATAACAATAGTATTTTCATTTTGGGGAAAGAAGGGATAGTCAAGAGTCTATATAAAAAGGTGTACCCACACTAGGAAAAATGGGACAAAATATCCTATTTCAGGCTTCTCATCTAAATTTATGCCTCAGTAATCTCAAAGAGCCATGCTTAAGAGACAAGCATCCCAGAGGCACTGTAGCAGGTGATTAAGAACACAGATTTTGGACAAGCCTTTTGTTGTGGCATTTACAGATGTGTGAGCAAGTTCATTTAACATTAAAAAATAGTTACTGAGTACCTACTATGTGCCAGGCACTGTTCCAGACGCTGGGGACAGGGCAATTAAAAAGTAAGACACACACACAAAAAGGACAAAAATCATTGTCTTCATGGAGCTTACATTTTAATTGCTTAGCACCTCGGAGTCTCAGATTCCTATTGCACAACATGGCAGTAAGAGTTCCACTTCTAAGGCTTTCATGAGGATTCAGTGAGACCATGCATATTAACAACAAAGCAGGGTGCCTAGCAAACAGGCAGAACTCAGTAAGCGGGAGTTATTAGGTGTTAATATTTACTAATTAGTATGTGATTTTACTTCCAGTAATCATAAAAACAAAGGTGAAAAAGAAATTACATTAAAGCTTGTAAAATAGAAAAGTGAATATAAGCCTACAGCATTGATACTATACTTGTTTAGATTAACGAAGATTTTTTTCATAGGTATTAGGCTTATTCCAACAGGTGGGAAAAAAGGGTTGGAGAAAAATTGATGACTATCTATTAGGTTGATAATATAAAGACTTATAGAAGATTTTCTCAAATTTCCACTTTGCACTTATCGCCTCTCCGAAGATTCTGCTCACTTCCTTCTTGTCCTACTTCTGTTCCTTTAGTCCTTCTGTCTATCTGAATTCATTCTCCTCTTCATCCCCACTCCCAATCCATTTATCCTAAAAAGTCTTTCTGCAATAAACACCTTATTCATGGGTTTTGGCACTTTTTCACTTGTAGGAAAGTGAAAGTTTCCCTTTCTCGAAGCCAACTGTGAATAGCAGATATCTGTTCTTATTCCACCTCTCCAGTAATTCATAGAACATGGAAATAGAATGAATAGTCTCTAGAGGTTGTTAGACTTCTGTGCTTCCATATGTATTAACCCCCCTACTGATTAATGAACTGGTTGATGAAGAACATACGAGAGAGGAAGAGAAGCAGCTATTCCTAGGAAGGAATTATAAAGTTCTCTGAACTAAACCAATATAATGCACCAACTAGGAAAAGAAAAAAAAAATCAGAAGCCTGTGAATGTCTTTGTTGTGCAAAATAAAAATAGCATGGTGACTAACCAATGCCTCAGTGACAGAAGAGATGAAAAGTGTTGTTGAATTGCATAGCAAATGCCTGCAAATTCACATCTAAAATGCACATTCAAATCCAATATCCAACAGCTGAAGAAGGTAAAGAGCTCAGAAAGATCAAGGATTTAAAATGGTGCTGTGTGGTTGCAAACCATCATTTTTAGATGTGGCCTCGGCTAGTGACTAAGAGCATGGGCTCTCATTATGCTCCTTAATCCTCACACTTCAATTCCTTATCTTTCAAAAGGGAGGATAAGAACAGCATCCCTCTGCTGGGATTATCAGGTGAGTTAACACTTGTCCGGCCCTTTGGACAGCATCAGATGCACAGTAAGTGCCGTGTAAGTGGAACCCAAGGAGAAAGCGTTCTATGCAGGAGAAGTACCTGGTGTGCTTGAGAAACAGCAAGGACACTGGAGGCGCTTAAAAACAGGGAAGGAAGGGGAGTGATAGATGAGGTTAAAGAGATGACAAAGGCCTTGAGGATTATTTACTCAGTAAAATGAGAATCATAAAATAAATCATTCTGACAGCAGAGCTGAGAAAAAACTCTAGGAGACGAGGCTCCCATAGGGAGACCTATTGGAAGGCAAGAGAGAACGAGGCCTCAGGATAGTGGCAGAAATGGTGAGAGGTCGTCAGGTTTTAGATAAACTTGGAAAGTGGACCTACAGAATTGTCTGAGGGTTTGGACGTGGGGTCTGAGAGAGAGAGCCCAGGAAGGAAAGAATGGCGTTGCCACCAGCACAGACAGAGAAGGTTGTGGGGGATGGGGCAGTCGGGAAGATCAAAGCTTCAGTTTGGAATATGCTAAGTTTGACATATTTATTAACATTACACTGGTTGATTTATTTATTTTTGCCTTCCTCTAACATTAAGCAATTACACGTGGTCACTGAGTCATCTTCTCTGATGTGTATTATAACAGGCAGCATGAAGGCACTGTGGAAAGACCCTGGCTTTTGGGGGCAAGCAGGTTTGATTCCTGCTTCTGATTCTTATAAGTTCTTTTTTAAAATTTTTTATTAAGGCCTATCCAATTGAACTCAACATACCTTAACTTCCACTATCAAATATGGATACTAACACCTTTCCTACCGGTTTGTTGCAATTTTCAAACAGATAATGTATGCAACGTGCTTATGCACAGTAGGCTGATAGGAAATTAATTGTTCATACCGTCTTCAGAGTAGATATCCAGATGCATCCCCTTTCTAGTTCTCTGTCTTGTGAACACCTACCAGCATTTGAAAAGAATAGGAGGGATCACAGACAACTAGCTTTTCTGAGGCATCTACCAGTAATGTTGGAGCAAACTTGGGGAATCTGACCCACCCTAGTGCAGATGTTTATCATTCCAAGCTTCATGGACGTGGAGATAAAGGAATGGGGTTTTATAAGGTCCAAACTTAAGTCCTAGGTCAACTCAATAAAATTAACAATAACTGGATCTACCATATATTATTCAAAGAAATTTCTCTTTAAAATTTTCAACAACTCTACCAACTCAATGAAAATGAATTTTTAGGTTCTTTCAATGTGAGATAAAGAACTTTATCCCCCATGTGCAAATGAAGGTTTACACAGATTCTCTCAGACCCAATGACTTTCCATGTTTTCCCCACCTCTTTCCCACCCACTTGGACAAATACTAGAGAAAGGGCTGTGAACTGTGTCCTCTTTCTAGACCAGAGCTAGCAGTTTTTTGTTTACCTGAGAGCCAAGAGCCTCTAGGTCCTTGGCCTGACCAAGGACTGCCTTTTTTGATTAGGTCAGAAGCAGAGCACAATGATGAGGACATTACCTCCAGCTTGACCCTTACAGCCCTGCTTGGCATCAAGCTGGCTATTTCGTGTGGACCTTTCTGTTGACCTTTCTGACTGCCCGTTTTGCAAACTGGAAAAAATAACTGAAGGTCAAGTGGAAGGAAGATTGGGGAAAAGAAGTCAGCTGATGCAAGTCAGGTGATGTGACAATGACTCTGTAAAGTAAGAACTGCTCTTATAGGGATGTTGGTTGCCACTAAGGAAGAATGTTATCTTTCCTCCCTGTACTTATTTAAGAGTGACCAGGGAGGAGGGAAGTCTGCTTTCATCCTTCTTGCTTCTGCACACCTCTTGTTTGCAGGGGCTTTTCAGGCAATGTTGTCTGGACTGTAATCAGGCGCACTCATTGCACCCACAGACATAAATCCCCATTTTAAAAAGTATGATTTCTTTTAGACTTGCTCAGAACTTGTAAGCTTTAAGTACATGTACATTCTGTGAAGTCAGGAGGGGAGTTAGTACTATTGAAATCTAATCTTTAATTTAATTGACGGGCAAGGAAGGGCAGGATTAAAATAAACTACTACTATCAATAATAATAGCTATGACTTATTTAGAGATAGAATAGCTATGACTTATTTAGAGAGAGGCAGTGGGCTAAATGATTTACATTTCATCTTATTTAAAGCTCAGACAAGTCCATAAAGTAGAAACAATTATCCTCATGATATGGATGAGAAAACTGAGGCTTGGGGAAATTAATTTCCCAAGGTCAAATAGCTCATAAGTAACAGAAATGGGATTAAGACAAGTTTCCTGAACCCCAAAATCTCCTATTTTCCTATAACTTCACTTCATCCTTTATAATTGTATAAACCTGAAAATATACTTATAAATGCAAAATGTTACGTTCAAGTCTTTAGCATAAATTTTATAATATAAAATTTTAATATTTTTCTATGAATCAGTGACTCTGTGTTTCTATTTACCACTATTTCTACTTTTCTTTATTTCTCTGTATATATTATACCTTTCTTTTAAAAGCTGTGTATAGACACACACATCTGTTCATGATTGTGTGTCTGTGCGATTATGAATAACCTATGGATCTTTTTTTCCCTTTTGGGTCTCTTTTACTCACATTGTCTATTGAATTCTTTTCCAGTTTTTTTCTTTGCTCCCTCTTTTCTGACTGGGCTGTCTCCTTTACGGATGCAAAATGAAGCCAAAGTATATTCTTATTTATTGTGTCATCTAAAGGAGTTTTTGCTTTCTGTTCTTTGTTTTTAAACGGTTTTAAAATGACACTAAATTGACTTACTGTTGTATCTTATGGTTTCACAGGCTTCACATCTGCTTTTGTGTTGTGTTATTGTATCCCTTAGTGCCTTCCTTTTGGTGGCAGCCTGGGCTGGGCAGGGAAAGTACCCCCTC
Organism: Furipterus horrens; assembly: GCF_987537825.1. Lineage (NCBI taxonomy): Eukaryota > Metazoa > Chordata > Mammalia > Chiroptera > Furipteridae > Furipterus > Furipterus horrens. Next base: position 20,005,378 of record NW_028327174.1, on the reverse strand, counting down.
CTGTCTTCCTATGTTCCACAGACCTAACAACACAACACTAAAATAATATAAACTGAATAAAATAATCCAGAAACTCCCAACAAAACCCGGGCCTGATGGTGTTTTCACAGCATCTGAGGCAGGAGGAGTTGTAACTGAGAATTACAGATCATCTTCCTTAAACAAACTTGATTCTGTCTCCAACCTTGGATGCAAATCGAGGGTAGGACTGACCAGATACAGTTGGGGACACGGGAGAGACGGGGCTGAATCCACTTTTACCTCAACGACTTTGGATCCAGGAGCTGTTTCAAACAATGCTTCAAGAAAGGCGATAGGGGAAGATGGGCGGAGGCACCAATCGATTCTCCAGTCTCGACTCTATCCTCCCAACCCTGGTTCCCCTTCATTTCGGGGACCCTCTGGTAGGGAGTCCTGGAGCGGAGCTGGCCAACGGAAGTGTGCGCGGCACCCGCCACCCAGCTCCGCCGCCGCGCGGATGCAGGACCTTCCGACCGCGTATCCCCCTCTTCTCTACCCGCAGGTTCTACCTGCAGGCGGCCCAGTGCGTCCCAGGCTGCACCCAGCCCCCCTGGGCAGAGGTTTCCCGCATTCTGTCCCAGGTTCCCACACCTGCCTCTGTCAGGTTTCTCCCCACTTTAGCCACTCTGGGTGCCCTCGCCTAAGGGGACCCCCTTCCACCTGGCCGAGTGACCGTTGCAGCCCACCTCTCTCTCTCTCCTGGTGACCGAATTTCAGTTTCTTTATCTGTAAAGTAGGGACAGTAATCTCTACATTTACCCAGAACATGACAAGGCGACGAAAAAAAGAGGAGAGTCATTGCAACACTGATTATTAATCAGCATTCTGGTATTGGGTATTGTCCTTGCCAAGGCTGGAGGGCAGGCGCGCATTCCTCGCGGGTTTGGAAGGGCCTCGGCTGCGAGCGCCCGCCCCTGCTCCACCCTCCCGGCTCCCTGTGGCGCTGCCTGCAAACCCGCACGCTCCTCCTGCGTCCCTCATCCCTCGTCCCTCGTCCCTCGTCCCTCGTCCCTCCCACGGCCCTAGCCCAGCGACTACCTCGCGACCCTCGGCGCGTGGCGACATGGCAGGAGACCACCGCCTCCTGCTGGAGAACGCGCGCCAAGTGGTGCTGGTGTGCGCGCGCGGGGAGCGCTTCCTGGTGCGGGACGCGCTGCGCAGCCTGGCGGTGCTGGAGGACGCCAGCCTGGTGGTGGGCACGTGAGTGGCTGCGGGTTGGAGGGACCCTCAGACAAGCCCCAGCTTGGCGCTTTCTCTAACTTGTGCGTGGTGGAGGGAAACCGGGTAAAAGCTTTCCCGAACCCAGGGAGACGTTGGCAGGGCTGCCTTTGGGAACCTGTTGCTAACATTTGACTGCTTCCGGTTGTCATTCGGTGAAAAAAACGCACTGAAGCTGCCCACGGCCGGATCCCGCCTCTGCTAACAAAGTGCCATTGTCCAACAATCAGACGGAGTTAGGGTTCTTTCCAGTGCTTCCTGAAGTGCAGCCAAGAGACCACCTGCATCAGATGGCCTGAGATTTTTTTTAAAAACGGATTTCAGAGCACCCACTTGCCCACTCCCACCTCCACCCTCCATCGCCAGATCTTTTGAATCAGCATCTCTGGGGGTGGAGTGCTGAGACCTGAATTTTTACAAATACCTCTCCCGCCCCCTTCTTCTGTACACTAAAGCTTGGGAACCACTGCAGACATTTAGATGGTGATGGTTTGGGGTAGTAGGAAATTAAGGACTAGCCACCAGAAAACGAGGGCATGTTCAACTATTTTCATTAAAACTTCTGTGCTTCCTGCTAGAAGTGAATAAAAGACCGGCCAATTTGGGAGGGCGGGCATTGGGTGGGAGTGGGGATCGGATGCCAGTTTGGAGAGCAACGTGGCAGGATGGTTGTGCAAGAGCAATCAATCTCACCCAAAGCTGAGCTGCCGAGGGTTGTGTAAGAGTCCTCCTTCTAGTGACTGTGCGTGTTTTCAATTAACAAAGGGATAAAAACAATTCCAGTGTTACTGTCAAAAATTTGTTAAAATCGGTTAATGGAATTGCACAACAGTAAGAATCCTGAGGATTCAGGGCCCCGTTGTCTTGCTTGGTTGTGCACAAGGCTCCTCCTCCAGCCGCTGCATCACCCAGCATGGCGGCTCCGTCTCCCTCCGTGTCTGTATTCCAGCTGGTAGGAAAGAGGAGGAGAAAACAGTCCTATTGGCTAAAACGTAGTCACATGGCCACAGCAGGCCACCAGGAGACTGGGAAAGGTATCTTTTTTCCTGGTCAGTAGCTGTCCAGCTCAAGTTTTGGAATCTAGAACTGTGCAAAGGGGGAACATTGATCTTGGGGAACAATTAACATTTTCTGTTGCATAGGATTTGACTTTTTGCCTGACTGGTGGCTAGAGTCACTCTTCCAAAGACACAACTCCAAAAAAGTAAATACAAAAAAAAAAGTTGAGACATTGTTAACATATTTTAAATCATTGGTCGGATTTCTCACAATATTTTCCCGAACTTTAGTAATTATGCCTTGATTTTTCTTCAGGGATGGGCTTATAAAAGCCATTGGTCCTGCTGATGCTATCAAAAAACAGTTTTCTGAAGAAACATTTGAAGAAAGAATTGACTGTTCTGGGAAATGCATCTTACCGGGTATTAACCTCTTTTCGGTAAAGCCCTGAATGCAGTTTTAGGAATGTAAAGAGGAAGAGTAATAGCTTGTTTTAAAGAGGGTCTCACGGTAATATTAAAATATAATCGTAACTACAATTTACAGTATCCCCTCACTTATAGGGAGTATTATGTTCTAGACCACACCCCCCTGCGATAGGTGAAAATCCGCGAAGTAAGAACCTTACAGTTATTTTAGTATTTATATATATATTAAGGCTTTATAAACCCTTCCCACACACTTATAAACCATTCTCAGTCCCTTATTAAGCTTTCCACTCCCTTACTAACATTTTCCACACTTTTATAAACACTACTTATGTTCTTAAACATATTCTACACTCTTAAACCTACGTAACTTTAACAACATATGTATACAGCACCACAAAACCCCGCAATATAGTGAAAAATCCGCGACAAATAAATGCAATATTTTTTTAAATCCCATGATGCAGTGAGGCCGCGATGTGAACTGCGATATAGAGAGGGACTACTGTATTGAATTTCTACTAATAAATGTCTAGCTGCTTTACAAACATGTTTCACATTGAATCCTTATAAGTATCAGCATGTTACAGGTTAGAACACTGGAGCTTAGGGGTGAAATATCTCACCTGAGATTGCTAAGTAAGTGAAGGGCAAGCTGGGACTCAAACCCATCCATTCATTCTACTTCTTCCCACTCACGTAATGAAGAGAGACCAGCTGTGTTGTGTTTAGGTTCAAAACTGTCGGAAGAATTTTGTGAATGCATTCTGTAGGGAGGGCAAACAGGGAAAGCAGCTATCTCTACTACCAAAATACATATACCTTAAATTAGTAGAGAGTGTGAAGCAGAGGAAAAAGAAAAAGAATCCTTAGAGATTTCACTGAAGTTCATTTGTATCTTTAGTGATTGACAACAGAATCAATTTATTTACCATCATCCTACATGGTCTATGTTTTATGGCTTCATGTAACGATCTGAAACAACTTTCACAAACTTTGAGTTCTATGCGAACATAGTGGCTAAGATTTGTACATTTAAATTGTGTACTGTGTGTATCTGACAGAGCTTCTACCTTCTGGTTCTTGGGAGATAGAAGACAAAGTCAGGGTGAAACCTTATGAGAAAGCAGAATATAATAGAAAGCGATCTGGACAGAGACTTTTGATTTTACTCTAGATCAGAACCCACTCATCAGCCATTTCATCCACTAGGTATTTTGAATATCCTGGAAAGACATACTTTTCTGAACTGTACCTAGGTAAACAAAAGTTCCAAGTGATTGCTTTATAGTTACTCTTTAATTAAAATATATTTCTTTCTTGAAGAAAGTTTTGTCTTCCTAATTTCATATTTTTCCCTTTCAAGGTGGAGGGTAGGGATTAGATCAGTCTGTTTTCACACCCAGATTATTCCTTGGTGATATAGCCCTTGGTTTTGCTCTGCTAATAGATTTGACACCCTGTTTTAAAAGCTCGCTTGGTGAGCTTGGGCTTAAAGGGCAAAAGGAGCTGTATTTTTATAAGGAATATTTTAATCATTTTGAGTCACCCTCCTCTATTAGAACCTTCTAGAACAACTACACAGAGAGGCCTCTTGTTTCCTCTATGTGGAGGGAAACATAAACACAGATTCTTCCTTCTCCAACTCCCCCATCCCCCCCCCACCCCCATGGCTGACCACCATCACGCTTTCCAAAGAGCAGGATGGTATACTCATCCTGGTAGCTAAGGGCTTTCTAGTTCTTAACTTTAAAATGCTTTGATTTATTGATTACAGGTTTGGTGGATGCACACACACATCCAGTATGGGCTGGTGAAAGAGTTCACGAGTTTGCAATGAAGGTAACTGTAATGAATGATGGCTAATCAAAATGAAGCATAAACAGACAGACAAATCTTCCTCTAAAGACTCTGTGGGCTGTCAGGCATTGCAACATATGCCTACATATCTTTTTAATGGAGATTTTTACCAGCCTGGACTATGGAAGATAGATGGCAATAAAACTAACTAGTTCATACCTGTCTCAAATCTTTATACTATGCACAGGGCTAGCAATCATTTTAAATATAAAAGTTTTTAAATTTTTTAGCTGTAGAAGCTTCATTTTAAGAGCGCTGAGTTGTCTTGCTCACTAATTTCTCCTCTCTTTTCCTTCCCCCATTCCAACCCAGCGGTCCTCATAGTCTCTGAAAAAACTCCAGGAAGCAGCTTGAAAATGACTGCTCATTAAGGTCAAACCAGGAAAAATATATTATTAATAACAAAAATACAATGTCTTATATTGTTATCATTATTCCAGAAAAAAATGAGATTCATTAAGAAACATAAAAAGAAGTCTATCAGTAATTAATTAGCTGTAGTCAACGCTCAGATCCCTGGTGGGAGCCATTTTACAATAATTTGTTTCTCATAAGCCTATTTTTTTAGAGCAGTTTTAGGTTCACAGCAACTGAGGGAAAGCCACAAGGATTTCCCAAATACCATCCCCTCTCCCCCCATCTTCAGCATCCTCCAGCAGAGTGGTACATTTGTTACAATGGATGAACCTATACTAACAGATCCTTATCACCCAGAATCCGTAGTTTCCATTACTGTTTACTTTTTGTGTTGTGCATGATCTGGGTTTAGACAAAGGTCTAACGACATGAACCCACCATTGTAGGATCATACAGAGTAGTTTCACTGCCTTAAAAATCCTCTATGCTTTATCTATCCATCCCTCTCTTCCCCCAAGACCTAGCAAGCACTGATCTTTTTCCTGTCTCTGTAGCTTTGCTTTTTCTCCGACTGTCATATAGTTGGAATCATATGGTATGTAGCCTTTCCAGATTGGCTCTTTTCATTTAGTAATATGCACTTGAGTTTTCTCCACACCTCTTCTTCACATTGTTCCTAAAAATGTTGATTTCCTAACAATTAAATTGCATTATTTCAGAAAAAGAAAAAAATGTCTTCAAATATTGTGTACCTCCCTCAACAAACTAGAGCTGCTTTTAACACTTCTTTATTAAGTCACAGAATTCCAGAGCCAAAAAGCAACCTTAGAGATTTGCAGTCCAGTTCTCTCTCACTGGATAGATGCAGAAAGGGATGTCCGAAGAGGGACACTAGGTCACCCTGGCAGAACCTAGACAAAAGCTCCTCCTCCTCCCCCGGGGAAGACATATTGCGTCTGCACCACACTCCTTGCTGCCCAGAGAAACAGAGCCTACGGGGATCCCACAAAGAGCCTCTTCATTTACTTGAGCCCCAAAGGTCAAGCCCCAAACTCTTACGGCCAAACACTGAGGAGAGGAAATACCCCTGGATGTCATTGGTGGAGATTTGAATGGCTGCAGCGGGGTTCCCTGGAATAGCCGCAGCTTTATTTTTGATAGGTGGAGACTTAACTGGGGTGGATTGGGTCGTGAAAATACTGAAATCCTTCCCTACTGGGTGGTAAATTGCCGCCGCCCTGAGACCAGAAGACTCCACCACACTTCCCATCTCTGCCACCCCAGTACTTCCTTGAGACAACCCTACCCCCACCTTTCTGATCTGCTGGTGCCCTGGTGTATCGACTGCGAATCAGTTTGAACATGACCCCCGCAACAGGACCCGTAGCCCTGCCCTGCGACCTCCCTGCACTGGTTCGGCCTAACGGTGAGCTGTGTGTTCAGTTGGCAGGAGCCACCTACATGGAAATCCACCAGGCTGGAGGAGGGATCAACTTCACGGTGGAGCGCACACGCCAAGCCTCGGAGGAGGAGCTGTTCAGCTCCTTCCAGCAGCGGCTGCAGTGCATGATGCGGGCGGGGACCACGCTGGTGGAGTGCAAGAGCGGATACGGCCTCAACCTGGACACCGAGCTCAAGATGCTCCGCGTGATCGAGCGCGCCCGGCGGCAGATGGGCCTCGGCATCTCGGCCACTTACTGCGGGGCTCACTCAGTGCCCAAGTAACCTCAGCCGACTGGCACCGGGTTTAACTCGGGCATGGAGGGGGCCGCTTTCTTACAGAGACATCAGCAGCAGCCTTTGGAAAGGTGTTCGGATTCTGACGGGCAGCCATCTTACCCGTGGTTTTGGGAAGGTGACCTCGGCTAGTGGTCACCTTGCCAGTCCCTTAGTGACGAAGGAAGAGCTGATGCTCAAAACCCTTCTGGTTAACAAAGAGAAATGTCCCTTGTAGATCCTTTAAAATGACAGACATTAATTAAAATAGTTTCCCATGATAGCATAGAAGCACTTTCGAGATGAAGGGTAACACCCGGTAGGAGATATGTCCAATTCTGAAGTCAAGTGACTCAGGACAGTTTTTATTTTTGCTCGTGTTTGCTTGTTTAGCAGCAAACATTTTTGTTTGGTTGTTGTAAATAGTTTTGGTCTTTCCCCTTTATCTATATGGCTTTACTGCAGAGAATGGCTGTCTCCTGCACCTGCATCTCACCTGTCCTGCAATTTCTAGACCGGGAGTCCCGCAGTTCCAGAACTAAAAGATCCAAAAGAAAACCAGGACTTCAAAATTCACAGGGTTTCTCCACAGTCTTAGTGCAGTTTTAAGTCTTCACAACTTTGATATAGAAATGCTACAGGCTTGCACAATTTAGCTGAAAAATAATTTATATATTTCATAAGTGTATTTCATTTTGTGAACTTTAAAAATAAAATTTTAATGGTAATTTTGTGTTTACCACCTTCAGAGGAACTACAAACATTAACATTTATTATTAAAAATTCACAAAATGAATTAAGTAGAAAAGAAACACAGATACTTAATATTTCCAATGGTGTTTGTTGTATGTTTTTAGTATTTATACTTCTGAAATTATTAAAGCTTGAAACTGCCCTAAGATATTTGGGAGAGTCTGTCTATAGAAAACAGATTTTTTTTTTTTTTTCAAATGGAATATAAGGTGTGTGATCGTCTGGTTTCTTCAGGAGGAAGGACAGTGTGACATGGTAGAAAAGTCTCAGGTTTTGGAGTGACAGCAGACCTGGGTTTGAATCCAGCTTAGCTACTTCCAGCTGGGTGATTTTGAGGGCATCTCTTAACTTTTCTGAGTATGAATTATTAATCTGTATAGTAGCTACGTAACACCCTATTCTATATAATTGTCTTAAGAATTAGACAGTTCTTTCTTGTGGTCCACCCTTTCTCCAATTGAAAAAAAAAAATTTACCCACAGAAATCTTTTCTTCCCTCAGAGGAAAAACTGCTGCTGAAGCTGCCGATGACATTATCAATAACCACCTCCCGAAGCTGAAGGAACTTAGCAGAAATGGGCAAATTCATGTTGACAATATAGATGTGTTCTGTGAGAAGGGTGTCTTTGACCTTGATTCTACCAGAAGGATCCTTCAAGGTGGAAAAGATATAGGGTTACAGATTAATTTCCATGGGGATGAACTCCACCCGATGAAGGCTGCGGAGGTATAGTTGACCTTTTGCTTTCCTTTGTCAACACTCATGTTATGGAAAACTTACCTAGATCATTCAAAGACAGGAAAGGCCTTTTGACAAATGGGGACATTTGTTTGAACAGTGTGCGGAATGCACTGGTTGAGCCTTGAAACCCCTGACTTCTGTTAGAAATTTACATTTTTTGCTGGTCATTTACTTTTATTAACACCTGCTGGAGGTGCTAGCAGAAACAATAAGTACCTTCATGATCTCTTTTACTAAATTCACAACCTATTTTGTTGGTACAGAAAGCCAGACTAGCAAAGTCTATTAATTTCACATGCAGCTCCTAAGGTCTTTCTGTGGCATCATCCAGATGACTTCTAGTGAAGCCCACCATTAAGCCACAATAAACCACAGTAAACCGTAATGAACTACTTTTAGTACACTGAATACCCCCTGCCTCTGCTCGTATTGTTTCTCTAATTTGAACTCCCCTTTGTCTCGCTAATTCTAACTCCCTGCCATGGTTCATCGTAGCCATGGCTTCTTTGGGGTCCTTCCCAAACCTCTCCAACAGTGGGTTATAGCTCCTCCCTGTACCTACCCACTGTGTTAAAGTTGCCTCTGTGATCCCTCCTGGACTCCAAACACTGAGGACCGAACCCCTGTCTTACACAGCCCTGTCCCTGGAGGCTAACACAGTGCCTAGCATACCAAGGGCCTTTACTAGGTAAATAGTTGTTGGACATTTGTTAAAGGAATGTGGATTGGGTGGTCAACAAGATACTTTTGGTTGTACAGAGTGACTAGTGAGTTAAATCAATAGAGGTCAATACCCAGAATGAGCAAATCAAGTTTGGAAAAGTGAGGGTGATTCCAAGGTCAGAAAGGAACTTCCCTGGGAGAGCATAGTCTGCCCTGTGGTCCCAAAGGCTCTTAGACCTGAGCCAGCTGCTAATGGGGGGCCAGCTCTTCCCTGCCCTGGTGTGGGGGGCACTGTAGCCTCCCTGGCCTGGGCCACAGTGTAATGTCAAATATTGTCTACCCTCCTTTCCTTGGAATATGTTTTCTAAGCATACCACCTTTCATCCCAGGGCATTGTGTGTGTGTGTGTGTGTGTCTGTGTTCTTGTGTGTAAAATAGTCTAGATGAGAAGAAATCCACTTTAATGCATGGCTCCACGATTGTCATAGCATCGCCTCTTCTTGGTTTTCTCCTAACAATCTAGCCCAAACTTTTCATGTGGAAAGAAATCAAACTCAAGTAGTAGTCTCAAATCATACATTTGATTCCATATTTTAAAAGTTTGCTTTCTTAACTGATCTGTTTTCATTGAGAGCAATGACATTCCAAGATACCTTTTTATTGTGATTTTATGATAACAGATCTTATTACCAATATTACTCAACATTTTATTCTGATTCGTAAGATTTGTAATTTTTTTTTAGCAAAAGTATGAATACTGTCAGTAAACAGTTGTGTCTAAGAATAGTTTTTGAAATAGCACTCTAGATAATCTTCAAATGAATACCCACTGCAAACCCTTTATCCATTTTGGGGCTTCTGTTTGCCAGAAGTAGTTGGCAAGAAATTTTAATAATATAGTGCTGCTTATTTTTACAGGAAAAAGTTATATGGTACTTTATTACTTCGTTGTTTCTGTTGGTTAAATCTTTTTCTCTCCGCTCATTCTACTTAGCTCGGGGCTGAACTGGGAGCCCAGGCAATCAGTCACCTGGAAGAAGTGAGTGATGAAGGCATTGCTGCCATGGCAATGGCCAGGTGCTCTGCTGTCCTTCTGCCCACCACGGCCTACATGCTAAGGTGAGGTCCACCTCACCCCCACACAAGAACTACAAGTACAAGTTGTGAAGACACAGCCTGCCAAGATGCCCAACTATTATTTCACTGCCCTTACAAATCCCTTAAAAATGCAGACCAAGAAAACGTAGCTCATGGAAAATGCCAATTCTGGAATGATGTTCAGAAATGAATTACCCCGAGGACTGAGCTCAGAACTAAACTGATTTTGAGTAGTGGGATTATTGGGGAGGGTGGCTCTTTCTTTTTCCTTTTCACTGGGTTTTGGATTTTCCCATTTAAGGAAAAAATCAGTATGCATTACCTTTATAACTAGAAGAAAATGAAGTAGGTTTTGTACTTTAAAAAAACGTGCATAAGATATTAGGGATATTTAACAGTATTCAGAATCTGTGTGAGCTGTTTTCTGAGCCAAGTGTAGGTGCCATAATTATGTACCAGAATCCTCATAAATCCTGGGGGTGAGAGGAGAGAGGAGATGTGTATTTTGTAAAAGCTCCCCAGGAATTTTACTGTATGATCTCTATGCATTGAACATATTTAGTCCATCTGGTATGATTGCCATCACTCTAATTTTACCACATCTGAGCCCTGAGAGCTTCTGGCGATTTCCATTGTTCCTGCTCCAATGACAGCCACCAAGTCTATGGGCAGAGGCCAACGTTCAGACAGTTTATTCCCTTTGGACCAGGTGCTTTCTGTGAGGCTGGGATACATAGCTTTCACGGGTGTGATTCTGCATTTATGGCCTTAGGACAGTGGTTATCAATCTCAGGTGATTTTGCCCCTTAGGGGACATTTGTCAATGTCTGGGGACGTTTTTGTTTGTCACAAGTAAGTGGTGCTACTGAAAACTAGCTGACAGAAGCCAGGGTTGCTGCTAAACATCCTACAGTGCACAGAACAACCCCCCTGGCCCCCAAGGACAAAGAATTATCCAGCCCAAGAAATGAATTGTGCCAAGGTTCAAAAACTGCCTTAGGAATTCAAACACAAGGATTTAAGGTAACTGTTGTTACAAGGAAGAAGAAAGAACTATTTCAGTGCTTTCCCGAAACTTATTATCTTATACACATACATTAATGTAGACTACAACCAGGAAATATCAATCAATAGTTAATCACTTCATCTTGAGTTTCTGTCTGACAAAGGAATTTGATATCTTAAGTCTTCCATTCTGAACATCTATTCTGCAAAAGCTCCAATTCTGTGTACTGACAACTTTTTTTTTCCCTCCCTTAGACTGAAGCAACCTCGAGCCAGGAAGATGTTAGATGAAGGAGTAATAGTTGCATTGGGCAGTGACTTCAACCCTAATGCCTATTGCTTTTCAATGGTAATTATTTTTAATATTCCTTTCTGAACAGAGTATTGAATGTCTACCAGGCATATAAATAATTTAAAAATATTTGTTAAAACCTATCAAACATCAAAATATATTTTCTCATGAAACAAGAAACAAAGATAGAGACGGTAGTGTAATTGAATTTTTCTGCACACATGAATGCCTCCAGGCATAGAGAAAGGAGAAAAGGTCTTATTTGCATTATTTTCAGAGTTAGCCTTGGGTATTGTGGTTTTGCAATACAGTATTCCCTTACTTATTGTGAGTATTATGTTCTAGACGCCCCCCCCCCGCCGTGAAGTAGGAACCTTACATTCTACACTCTTAAACCTACATAACTTTAACAACATATGTATACAGTACCGCAAAATCCCACAATATAGCAAAAAACCCGTGATAAATAATTAAATATAATATGTTTAAAAATCCTGCGATACAGTGAGGCCGCGATAAGTGAACAGCGGTACCGAGAGGGGCTACTGTAACCCATTTCTGCCCCCTCACCCCCAGAAGACTAGGATAAGCTCAAAGAAGTTTTAGTAAGTAAGCATGGAGGGGAGCTTCATTTTACACAGTAAGTGGTCTTGAAAAGTTGTAAATAAATATTAAGTACACATAGGGGTAAATTCTATAATAAAGGAATCTTTCCTAAAGCATAAGAACCTCTATGTGTACGTTTAACTTCTCCCGTACCAACCCAGCCGTTTCCGCCTGCACATTTAATCGCCATCATTTGCTGCGCTGTGCTGAGAGGTGTCCCGAGGAGCAGTCGCCATGTTCGTTACTTTGCTCCAACACTTTCCTCTCCCCGCCTCAGCCAGTGGTCATGCACCTGGCCTGTGTAAACATGAGGATGTCCATGCCGGAGGCCCTGGCTGCTGCCACCATCAACGCAGCGTATGCGCTGGGCAAATCTCACACACACGGATCTTTGGAGGTTGGCAAACAGGGGGATCTCATTATCATCAATTCATCCAGGTGAGCGTTCTCCCAACTAATTACTAGTGTCAGGCTCTGTGTAGGCTGAGAAGCTACCCTGTTCCCTCTATCTTCATCCTCTTATGACAAAGTCCCCCTACAGATCCTAAACTACAGGGTACACTAAGTTTCCGGGCTCTTCATCCATCTTGCACCTTTCCTAGGTTTCCAGGCTTCTACTCTGTCTGCCTGGACCCTGGACTTGTGCCCTTTGGCATGTGTTTTTGTTTTTCTGCTTGTCTTCTGACCTTCTGGCTACGCTGGGCCACACATGTCTCAACTTCAGCTTGTCACCCTGGTTCTGATTCATTACCACTCTAACTTCTCATGCCTACTGGACCCAGAATCCTTGCTTCAGTGGTCCTGCCCTGGGTTCTTGTTACTCCGCCATAGCCTGCTGCCACTTGCATCTCCCATGTGACAGTTTGAGTTGTATTGTTCTAAATTTTTAGTCCTTGACTCTAGTGAGCCTATCACAACTCTAGGACCTCATGTTCAACAGAAGAGAGCGGCTTTATAATTCTACTCTCCATGGTCATAAACTACTCTCTCTATACTGAAAATAATACTGATGTTACCATTTGTGCAGTATTTAATTGAATCAAATATTTTAAGATCAAGTACTTAAATGATATTCTTAAACATTATCTTATGTATCATAGGCTAGTTAGTAATATGCTAATTTTTTTAAAGCCCAAATATCAATGACTGGGTATAAAGAAATTTTTAGAAAATGTATTTTTAAATTAGCCTTTAATGATCATGATAATTTTGACTTGTATGTATTGAAGCAATGCTTTATTTCTTTCTAGATGGGAGCATTTGATTTACCAGTTTGGAGGCCATAATGAATTAATTGAATATGTTATAGCTAAAGGAAAAGTCATCTATAAAAAATGACAGATCTTAAAGAGAAGACTCTTCAATTGCATAAAATGCACCAATACAGTTATACTAAAAGTTAAAATACTGTAGTAGTTTACCAAAATGATGTCACTTAAACCTAAATGTATTTCCATGTTTTGTTAACCCACTTGTAAAACCCAGGGGATTCATTTATTTTAATTTACTAGGCATCTGAACATAGAAATAGGTAAACCAATGGTGATGATCATGTCAAAACATTAAAGATTTCCCATAAAAATTCTGAGGATTAATATGATGACTTATTAGAAGAAGACATCTGTGGGAAAAAGGTTTGACAAGTACATAGACATGGCTTGAAATTCCTATTTTGTTTCTGATTTTCAAATTTTAGTTCAACCATATTTAGTGAAAACTGGGGGAGGGAGGGAAACCCAAGTGATAGACCCAGATTAAGCTAAAACGTAGGCTTCTATAACAAGCAAATAGTTTTTCCTTCCCCACCCAGTTTGTCTTTCTAGATGCTTTTTTAATATATTAATGTCCCTTGAGGGAGAGTATCCTTCCATTTCTAATTTCTTTTCAACTCAAGCTGGAAATAAACTTCACAGCACAATTCAAGACTTCCTGTAATGAATGCATTTTGATCAAATCCAATAATGTAACTTTTAAAATGGTGTTTACGTTTTTGATTCTTCATATTACAAATGTACAGAAAACATGCTTAATAATACTTAATAAATAGGTGCTGCCACTATTATTGTTGCTGTTTCCTTACAGCCCTGGAGGTAGAGCAATGGGCTTGTCTGTTAGAGTTTTTAGGAAATAAACAAATTATGGAATTACCTGTATAGAGTGAATGACTGTTTATATATATATAAATAGTCGTTTCTAAAGCCATGTGAGTTTACTTGAAATTTAAAAAAAAAGTTTTAATCATCTTTATGATCACAACTGTATTACCAAACTTTATCCTATTTATGAAGAAATGATTTGAAGGGTAAATGATAACTATCCAAATTATCACCCATTTCAGGTTAATAGAGGCTGCTCAATGGGGCTTTACTGTATTCAGCATAAATCAAATCGAGATACCCCTTGTTGGAGTGTTACGGGTAACATGGCGCGGTGCGGTCACCACCTGTTTAGCTTGGGTGCTCTGGCTCTCTCCCTCATATGCTTGGTGAAGGAGTCTTGAGGGGGTATGGGATCAATAGTGGGAATTCGGGATCTCTGAGATAGATATAAATGCCAACACTAAGGATTATATCTGTCCTAGGACCCAAGCCATGCAGACATTTATCCTCATACTTATGGAATAAGAAGGCAAAGCACAATCTATTTCCCTCCAGGAGACAGTCTCTCAAAACAAATAGCATTCATGTCTCCTTTGAAGGAAAGCAGAAGAGGATGCCCACCAGGAGCTACCTTAGTCCCCTCAGGCCACTGTCTTGTAGTAAGCTCTTGCGACTCAAGGGAGCTCCCTAGAAACTCTGAACATTGGCCCGCCCCCAAACCTGCTGAATTAGAGCCTGCATCTTAATAAGCCTCCAGCTAATTTGTGTGCCCCTTAAAGTCTGAGTAGTGCTGCAGCCTAAGACCCCAGCCAAACCAACTTCCGCCTTGTTCCTCAAAAACACCCATCTGCATGTGCCGTTCCAGGCTTTGCAGCACTGTTCCCTCTGCCTAGAATGCTGTTCCTCTCTTTTCTAGGTGGGAATCAGAGCTAGTCACGCCCCACCCCACATGCTCCCTTACCTCACATGCGGTTTTTATACCATTGTAATTTAGATTCTGAGTTAGTAGAGGGCAGGGACCTCCTCGTGTCCCCAGGATTTAGTATGGGGGACTGGTTCATAGCAGGTGATCAATAAATGAATGAATGAATGGCTGCACAGACACACAGATTGTCATAGTGAAAATTACTTATCAAAATACACTAAGCAGGCCAACCTATGGATGCAGTGGCTCGGAAAGAGCATATGAGAGCTCCTTAATATACGGTCAAAGGATGTGCTCATGGGGGAGTCAAGTGTTAAAGTAAAACCAAAGAAACAGTTTCAAGGTTGGGTGGGGGTGTGGTTGCCATTCTCAGCTTTGGAGGTTGGGAGGATCATGACGAGAGGGAAGGCTCCGAAATGGAACATCAGGAAATGTTCAGAAAACCGATGATGAGTCTTTCTAGAGTCACGTGTTCAATGGCAGCTAAGATTACAAGCTGAGGTCAGTTTTCACGGAGCTTTGAATGTCAGGGTCGGAACTTCATTTTAAAGCCAGGGAAAGTGCGCTGACCGTGTGGCTCAGTTGGTTGGGTGTTGTCCTGCAAAGCAAAAGGTTGCAGGTTCGATTCCCGGTCCAGGCACATGCCTAGGTTGCAACCTGGTCCCTGGTTGGGGCATGTGCAAGAGGCAACCGATCCATGTTTCTGTCACACGCTGATGTGTCTCTCTCTCTTTCTCCCTCCCTTCCCCTCTGTCTGAAAATAAATAAATAAAATCTTTTTTACAAAAGTCAGGGAAAGCCACCGGATGTTTCTGAATAGTTAGAACCAGGATGAAAGATTAATCGGTTTCAGTGGACATAGCAGACACTCAAATATTTGTTGTGTGAGTGGACTCTGGCAAGGGACCCTGAACAAGTCCTCCGGTGGAGACAGCAGGAGACCGCAGGGGCTATATGTCCAGGTGGAAAGTGAGATATGAGCACTCTAATCTGTACTCCACCTTGGGCTAGATCAACATTTCTTCTCTCAGCCTTTTAAAATTATTGGACCACCCTCTCAGGAGAAAAATTAAATTTCTTTCTAAGGAGTAAGATTTTGCCAGGTAGGGTTAAGCCACCTGAGTTTCACACCAACCCTGGTCCATGGAAAAACTGTCTTCCAAAAAATTGGTCCTTGGTGCCACCAAGGTTGGGGACCGCTGGATTCCATCACAGGCTGTACTGACGCACCACAGCCCTGGCACAGCACTCAGAAACGGCGGCTGTGCTTTGTCGAATGCTAACAGCTGCAAGTACCTGAACCTGACCACACCTGGCGTAAGGAGTGAGGACGTTTATTGGCTCCCCCATGGGAATGTCATTTGAAGAGCAGGCTTCAGGACTGGTTCACAGAATCTGGAAGCTCAGTAATGCTGAAGACTCAGATTCCTTCCTTCCCCCTGTTCTGCCATCTGGTGTTGGTGTCACCCCAAGGCCATTTGCCCACCTTGGGTTGGGCTGGCTGTCCAGCAGGCATGGGTGCTCCATGCCTCCTCATTCGGGTCAGACGGGAGGCTGAGAAAGGGAGGCTGCTGTTGTTCTCCAGAGAGAAGATGGCTTCTTGAAGCCTCCAGGAAAACTCTTCTTTGTCTCATTGGCCCAGATTGCAGCCTCGGCCCTTTCTTAACTAATCACTAAGCAAAGAGAACAGGAATACCCTGAGACAAACCAGGCCTTCGCCCTGAGCTGGGATGAATGTTCACCAACTCCTTTCTTTTTTAAAAATCCTCACCCGCAGATATATTTACTGATTTTAGAAGAGGGGTAAGGAGAGAGAGAGAGACAGAGAAGTAACAGAGGAACATTGATTGATTGCCTCCTGCAAGCACCCCAATTGAGGATTGAACCTGCATACTAGGCATGTGCCCTCACCAGGAGTTGAACCTACAACACAACCCTCTTTGATGTATGGGATGATACAACACTCCAACCAACCAAGCCACTGTCCATGCTCCACCAACACTCTCTCTCTCTCTCTTTTGGTTTTGTTTTTCAGTATATTGTCAATGTTTAAATTTAATAAATACCTTCAACAGAAGTAACCCTCCAAATGCAAAGTGATCATGCTATTCATGAGATAATTAGGTTTAATAAAAAGATAATAATCCAGCAACCAGATCCAGAAATGAGACACAAGTTCAAAGTAGTATGAGAAGTATCTTTTGATCAAAACTTTCAGGGTATGTATGAGATTTTATGTATGTGGCATATTGTTAGAGTAACGGCCCCCAAATCATACCAAATCATATGCCCATGCCCTTGGGTACTACTCTCCCAAATTGATCTTGACCCACTTTGGCCCAGAAACAGCGGAAGCTCCAAAAGTCCTTGCACTTTGGGGCTTCCCCTCTGGCTGCCTCAAGACCGCAGGTGAAGAAGCCACATGATCCTGCCGGGAGGTCAGGAGGTCGTTACCATGCCTCTCTTTTGCTGCTACTCAATGGGAAAGAGAGAGAAAGACAAGGTACATTTCCCCGGGGGGGAACATTCATTGACTAGGGCTCTGAGAAACTTGATTAACCGCAGATAGAAAAGCCTTTCCCTAACGAGGTGTTAAAAACTCTTTTAAAAATCTGTGGATACAGTGACAGCATAAGACAATTGAGTTTATTCCATATTTACCTTGACATTCTTTTGAAGGCATGTGATGTCAGTAACTAAGAGAGCTGTATAAAAACACTCAAAGACAAAGTGCCCCCGAGGACCATCGTGGCTTGTGGAATCCAGCACACCCCCAGCTGGAGTGAGAAACAGCCATCTGACAGCTGGGTTTACTGGCTCTCAGGCAACAATGAATAAGCTTCATTTGTGTGTGTACATGTATGTATGTGTGTTCGCATTTCAGCAAAGAACAGCACTGAGAACAACCGTTTGCCAAACAGGTTTCTCAGCACAGGTTCCTTTGCTCACTGAATTGCTGTAGGCAGTAATTTTGACTCCTGTCTCCACCTTCCCTGCAGACAGATTGCAATCTTGAGGGAAAACTCTCTTGTGAAATAAACCATTGGATCCGGTTTGGCTGTAACCAGGGATGCAGTCTGGCAAGTGTGTCTGTCCTCTCCTTAACCAACTGCAGTTTTTGGAGCCATGGTTTCAGATTTCCACACTAGGAAATCTTTGCACACATTTGCACAGATGGGTACGAAGTCACAGATCTTGGAAGCCATGCGTCTGACCCGTCTTTCGTCTGGAAAATTACTTAAGCCTTCTGAGAAGGCCCTTTAAAACTTCCTTTTGTGGGGGGAAACAGATTGGGTAATACATCTTAGGGCCCCATCTGGTCTTTGTCAACGGGGCCTCATTTTCATGGTTACTATGACAGTGAAGGGTTTGACCCCATCATCAGATTCCTTGTCTGTGAAACAAGGAGGCTTAACACTGGGTTATTACAAGAATGTGAATCAAGAAAGAGACTTGACTTGGGGTGGTGAACACACAATACAATATACAGATGATGTATTATAGAACTGTACATATCATTTTATGAACCAATGTCATAAAACCAATAAATTCAATAAAAAAGAAAATAAAAAATGAAGAATGTGAATTGCGTACTAACACATAGTAAGGAAGTGATAATGCTAACCTCCAACGCTAGTATAAGCATCCAAGTCCTTGTTTTGATATGTGTAGTGATAATTGATAAATACGAAATGCATAGTTCAATAAGAGCCACTCTGATAGCAATCTTTATATATTCATTCCTTGTTCCTTTACACTAACCTCTTGCTGACGTTTTGACTATTCTTTACTATGATCCAGTTAATAGAAGAAAGAGCAGCTTAAAGACGAATTATGATTTTTTAAGTATGTTTTATTGATTATGCTGTTACAGGAGTCCCAACTTCTTTTCCCTTTGTTCCCCATCCACCCAGTAACCCCCTTCCCTCCAGCAATCCCACCCACCTTAGTTCATGTCCATGGGTCATGCATACAAGTTCTTTGGCTTCACCCTTTCCTATATTATTCTTAATTTCCTCCTGTCTCTTTGGTACCTACCAATTATGCTTCTTAATCCCTGCACCATTTCCCCATTTCTCCCTCTTCCCCCTCCCAGCTGATACCCCTCCAAATGATCCCCATACCTATGGTTCTGTTCCTATTCTGGTTGTTTGCTTAGTTTGTTTTCCTTTTTATTTTTGGAGGTTCTGTTGTTGATAGTTGTGAGTTTGTTGTCATTTTAAAGTTCATAGTTTTGATCCTCTTTTTCTTAAGTAAGTCCCTTTAACATTTCATATAATAAGAGCTTGGAGATGATCAATTGCTTTAGCATTTTTAAAAGGGTTATTTGTGAAGGCATATTAAGGAATATTTGTCACAGCGTAGTACAATCGGCCAAAGTTAACTAATAGAGAGCTTGTCGAAGGAAAAAAAAGATTTACTGAAGTCTACTTAAAAAAAAAAAGAAAATATCATCAATCTGTTTCAAGATTTGTGTTGATCTAATGTTAAGAGTAAAAGACGCACGCAGTGTGGTTGCTCTCCTCACCCTTAAGAGTGAGTGGCCTTTTAATAGAATTAAGGACAGAAAACTCCTATAATCTGAAAACACCTGCTGCACCTCCGACCAGATCAACAAGAACACAGTGCCTAATTTAGCAACTGCAACATTGCCACCAGTCTAACCAAAGTAGGTTTTAGAAGGACTGAATTGTATAATGAATTGATCTACCTAAAAAAGTCCTCAGGTATCTTCTTGAGCATCACACTGCTTGCTGTTAAACTAAGTACCATCTGCTCTACAATCCCATGACAAAGGCATTTAAAGCTCTTCAGACTCTGGGATAGTGCTGGATTTCCTGCGTAGAGATTCCAGCGAAAAAGCTGTTGGAGAAACGGGTCTCGATTCAGGAATATGCTCCATTCTGTATTTTTCAATGTACGGTGAAGCTACTTCCCAAACCTGAGAAACAAGCACAGAACTGAGCTGTTAACAACATCTTTTCCTAGTGCCATTAAACACCAATTTCTCCAGAAGCCAAAACATTATCTATACCCAACTAGACACACAGCATTGGTTTGCTTGTCTTTGTTATAAGGCACTTAACACACAATCAGTGTCAATGAGCCCTTGGGTGCATTCAAAGCTTTTACAATACAAAGTCCAAAGCTTTTCTAAAGTTACCATGAAGGTTTTCAGTGGCTTACTCCTCTAAAGTCAAGCAAGCCAATAAAACAAAACCCTGCGACAGTCACAACGTGGAAGCAAGCTAAGTGTCTATGGATGAATGAATGGAGAAAACACAAAATGTGATATATACACAGACATGAATATTATTCAGCTCTTAAAAAAAGGAAATCTTGCCATTTGTGACAACATGGATGGACCTTGAGGACGTTATGCTAAGTGAAATAAGTCAAAGAAAAATACTGCCTTCTCTCACTTATATATGAATCTAAAATAAATAAAATAAGGTAACACCAAACTCATCGATACAGAGGACAGATTGATGGCCACTAGAGGTAGGAAGTAGGGGGTAAGAGAAATGGGTAAAATGGTGAAAAGGTCCAAACTTTCAGTTACAAGATTAATAAGTCATGGGACTCAGTGTACAGCAGGCTGACTATAGTTAATAATACTCGACTGTATATTTGAAAGTTGCTAATAGAGTAGATCTTAAAAGTTCTTATCACAAAAAGAAATCGTTTGTCACAATGTGTGGTGATGGATATTAACTAGACTTACCATGATCATTTTGCATCATATACTAATACTGAATCATCATGCTCTCCACCTGAAACTAATATAGTGTTTTGTGATGATTGTATTTCAATTTCAGAAAAAGGCTAACTTCTCACACACTTCTTTACTAGCACCAAAGTTGGCAGCAAGCAAGGGGCTCACCTCAAAGGGTGCAGGGCACGCTTGAAAATGACAGATATGAAGATCAAAGGGAAAAATGGTTCCCCAAGAACAGAGTAATAATTTCAGGGGAAATCAAGCAACTCTGGGGAGCATGATACCCATGAATTACTACAAAAGGTTTGAAGAACTTTAAAATATAGATTTAAAAAGTGAGTAAGCATGCTAGGCGATCTTCTCTATCAGCTGGGTCTATAGTCCATGTAGCCAGAGGAAACCAGCTGTGAAAGGCACTGTGTGTCCCCAGGATGATGGGCAGGACACACCAGAGCACTAGGCAGCACCACAGCCCTTGAACCGAAAACCTGCGACTTTGTTTTCTCTTCAGATCTATGTTGACATTGGACCAGGTGGTGGTGGTGGTGATAGCATTATAGAAAGAGAAAGTACTTTTTAATAAGAGTGTACATTCTTGCCCTGGCCGGTGTGGCTCAGTGGATTGAAGGCCGGCCTGCGAACCGAAGGGTTGCCGGTTTGATTCCCAGTTGGGGCACATGCCTGGGTTGCAGGCCAGATTCCCGGTTGGGGTCACGGAAGAGGCAACCATACTTTGATGTTTCTCTCTCTCCCTTTCCCCCTCCCTTCCCCTCTCTCTAAAAATGAATAAATAAAATCTAAAAAAAAAGAAGAAAAAAAAAGAGAGAGAATACATTCTTGGTGAAGAGAATCCATGAAAATTTCATCTCAAATTCTCCCCATGAATATTTGTCCCAAAATTCCATTTAAAATTTATTTCAGCTTCCAGTCCTCAGGTATTCGATGTTTGGGTACAACAGGGGTCACCTAAGAGTTTATCAGATAGCTTCTTAACCTTGCAAATTGTGTCAGTACCTTTTTGTTCACTTCCAAGAAAGAGCCAGAAAACAAAAGAATAAGACAATGTTTCTCCATGGCCCTCTCCACTTTACTTTCCCATGCGACCCCAAACTAAGAAATAAGCCAAGTAGTCCACTTGCCTTCTGCTCTACAAGCAGCCTGTGTACTGCCTCGATGTCTGGAGCCATGAATCGATCTTTTATCCAGGGCCTGTGGAGAAAGGAAATCAGGTTGTCCGCACAACATGAACACTGCCAGGGTTCACCGTTCCGAAATGTTGTCACTTCCAGGGACCTCTTTGACTGTACCTTACAACAGAGCGCACGAGGTCATAGACCTTCTCCAGGGGAGTGGTTGTTTTCAGGGGGCGTAGAAACTCTATGCCCTGGCAGGCTGCCAGGAGCTCGATGGCCAGCACTGAAACAAGACAGGGGAGGGGGAGGGGTGGCGGGTTAAGGTCTGACTTCCTGCATGAAGGGTACTAGCGACGCAGAAGTTGACGGCGAGAAGCGGGAAACAATCCAGGTAAATGTCTTGGTTTTCCCCTTCTCGCCTCATCCAATCGAGATGGAAAAACCTGCGTAAATTTCCATTTGTTTCTGGGCTTGCTGCTCCCTTTCCCTTTAGCCTGAAACACCTGCACATAGAACTTCATCAAAGGATCGAAAAAGCCGGTGAATGAGCAGATGAGTCTTTGGTGGCCCTGGGACAGATTCTATAGGGCGGGGCAAACGTAGGTTTACAGTTGTTCATATGGAAAACAATACAATAGGTAATAAATAGTAATACAAGAATAAACTTGCGTTTCGCATACTCACAACTGTATACCTGCTCGCCCCGCCCCTGTATAATGTCCCTTTCGAGCCTTCAGACACAAAGGCTCCTCAGTCCACTAAAACTGAAAGTCTGGAAACTGGTGCTTGAAGGTCTTGCACCTTTATCTCAATGCATCTCAGAACATTTTATTTTGTCCACATACCTCTTCCATTACAACACTAATACTGCACCTCTCCTCCCAATTAGCTGGCCCTATTTGTTGTTCAGGTCTTAATCCTAACGACTCCTTTGGAGATGCCTTTTCTCATGCCGTCAGACTCAGTTACGTCCTCCTGGAACTCTGTTATTTAGTCAGAATTTTGTTAATTGCTACTCAGAAGTGCCAATTTGTTGCCTGATGTCTACTTCTCTGGCTAGACTCTAATTTCCAAGCAGGCACAGAGAAAGAATATCTCATTGACTGTTTAATCCAGGTGGAATGATTCTCTTTCTGCACCCCTTATGCAATGAAGAATCACTAGGCACTGTAATAAGCAGGTGCTCATTTTGTTACTTTATATCCAGCACCGCTGCATTCCAAGATGTGTAGGTATTTATTATCGGAATCAAAGCAAACTTAAGTAACAGTGAACAAGCTTGAAATACAAACTGCCAATTTTTTTTTAATTGCACCTGATATCAATGTATAGAACTACATCAGATGAGCCACATCTATAATTTGGACCTATAATTTGGACCTGTAGTGTCAACTGTAATGTCATGAGAACATCTGAACAACAAGTCTGTGCCAGACACCGTTGTCGGTATTATAGGTCCGTCTTGGAATGTGATCAAGACCGCCGAGATCCCTGCCCGCACGGAGCTTACAGTCCCCTGGGAAAACAAACTAGACTAAGTATGTCAAAAGTACTAAGTGCTATTAGGAAAACGAGGAGGGTACAGAATGGCAGGTGCTGTGTTAGCTGGGGTGAACAGGAGAGGCATCTGAGGGGACCTCTGGAGTGAGGAAGTGAACCACGGGAAGCCCTTGGGGATCAGTGTTGCAGGCAGAGGGACCGGCGAGGACACAGGTGCCGAGGGAGGAATGCGTCCTTGGCAGGTACAAGTATAACACATAATACAGCTGCTACAAAAAAAAAAAAAAAAAGAGAGAGAGAGAGAAGAAGAAGAAGACTTAACTCTCTCACATTTATTTTAAAATAGTGATATTCTTTTGTCAATCTGCCTTTTACACAGTGGCAAAAATGTAGGAACTTAGAAAATAAGTCCTACAGGAAGGAAATTTCTCTTTAAAAAACAAAGCAAGCAGTAATTACGAAGACAGGGAGACGTGGGCCTAACTCAGGCTCCACTATGAAGTATCTTTGCCAAAAATGTTGTCTCTAAAGTTTGTGGAGCCTTAAGGGCCAGCGGCAGCGTACAGCAAATGCATGGGACAGGGAACAAGGTAAAAGTGACAGCACAAGGAAGCCAACAGGTAAGTCCAGAATATCGATCTCTATCAGAAAACTGCCCTAGTTTTTAACTAGTCAATGGAATGAAAGGGGAGGGACTGTTCTAGAGGAAGAGAAGCTGAAATCCTTGACTGCAAAATTTAATTGACTCCTGACTTGAACAAACCCACCGTAAAGCAGTGAGCTAACTGGGAGAATTCAGGTGTGTACTCAGAGGTGACGCCAAGGCTTGCTGTCGGACATGACGATGGCATTGTGGTCGGTAAGCAAGCATGGATATTTAAGAGTTCAAGTATGCAGGCAGAAAATAATATAACACGGATTTGTTTGAAAATAACTTGAGAAACGTCAAAGAAAAAATGGAGCAAATGTGCTAACTGCTGAGTCACAGTGTGACTCATGGTTCATGGTACTAAGCTCCCCACTGTTGGATGTTTTGAAAGTCTTGTGTTTGTTTGTTTTTTAAAAAAATAGCCGGCAGATGCACCAACTTAGCCAGTAAGAGTGGTTCTTAATCTTCAGCGAGCATGAGAATCAGCTGGAGGGCTTGTTAAACCCATTTTCTTCTGCTCCCTGCTAGAGGTCCTCATTCCCCGCTCTGGGGAGGGCCTTGAGAGTCTGCCTATCTAACAAGAGCCCAGGGGAGGCTCCCACTTTGAGGGCCGCGGGTGAAGTCATTTACCAGTGGGGCCCGCCATCCCAGACTGGCTGGGGTTACCTTGCTCCACGTGCTCAACGACCCTGAGGGCCTTCCTCGCTGCCCATCCTCCCATGGAGACGTGGTCCTCCGTGGCGGCGCTGGTGGAGAGGGAGTCCACAGACGAGGGGTGGCACAGAGCCTTGTTCTCAGAGACTGCAAGAGGTCAGTGCAAGGTAAGTAGGCTCCAACAGAAAAACTGCCAAAGGGACACCTGTCTCAAAGTGCTCCATGGCATGGAATACCCTCTCCAGGAGCTCCTGGTGGCTATCCAAGCACCAGGTAGTCCAAAATTACTTTGAGAAAAGAAAGCCGTTTTTTTTTCCCCCAAAGTGAGAAGGATGTGTGAGTTCTAAGAACCAATGGAAACCCCCATATTACAAAGCCAAGCTGAAACCATGGGAAGCATTTAGCATGCCAGGGAGACTAAGAAGACGTGTGGTCCTTTCCAGGTCCTTGAGAACAATTTGACTGGTTGTGTCACCAGGGGAGGCAACATTAGAATTCAGGTGTGGCATTTGAGGATAGAGTCTGGACCTACACCCCTTCAGCAAGAAGATTTGATGGTTCAGACGGTTCAACAGTGACATAAGTGAATGGTCTGAGTTTAATCCAGGGCCTGATGACTGCCAGAGATATCTTAGGGAGGTGAAGGGAACCTAGGGAAGACCTTAGGAGATCTCTCTCAAACTTTCTAGGGCAAATGAATCACTAGACCTTATTAAAATGCAAATGTTGAGCCCTGACTTGTGTGGCTCAGCGGACTGAGTGCCGGCCTCTGCACAGAAGAGTTGCCAGTTTGGTTCCCGGCCGGGGCACATGCGTGGGTTGCAGACAAGGTTCCTGGTAGGGGTGTGTGAGAGGCAACCACACATTGATGTTTCTCTCCCTCTCTTTGTCCCTCTTTTCCTCTCTCTCTAAAAATGCATAAATAAAATGTTTTTAAAAATGCAAATGTTGAGTTTAGGGCAGAGCCTGAGCTTCTGCTGTTCTAACGAACTCCCAGGGATGGCTGTGCTTTTGGTCTCAGGCCCATGCTGTACACGGCAATGACCTAGATAAGAGTTCTTTTTTTTCCAGTGTCAGAAGCCAGGAAAGGTCAAACTCAAGGAATCTTTTCCCTCTTTCTATGACGTTGAGAGTGGCTCTGTGCAAAGCATCCATTGTTTTCCATGTTATAAGGCGGCGATTTTCAACCAGTGGGTGGCGAGAATTTTGGAAACACGCAATCCTTGACTCTTAGTCAGGGACACTGACCTCTTTCCCTTAGATCGCCAAATAAACACATGACAACAGCCAACATTACAATAGCTGTCTGGTGTGAATGAATCAAAATTATACCTTTTTTTTTTTCTTCTTTTTTTGGGTCAGGCCAGCCAAAAATATAATATATATTTCTGGTGTGCTGCAGAATTTTAGCAGTTAGTTTATGTGTGCCATGAGATGAAAAAGGTTGAAAATCGCTGCTATAAGAATCCCATCTGCAATACCCTAGCTATTAACTAGGGCGATCGTGCCCAGGACTTCCAGGTTTCAGCACTGCAACCCAGGTCCTGGGACCCTAAACCTGCTGCATGGGTCAGCAGGCCGTTGTGAGGCTTGTTCAGAAACATAACCTATACGTGGCCAAAAAAAGAAAAGAAAAATGCCAGTTTCATTATAGCAAAAGCAAATGGAACAACTTCCAGAGACAGCTTGGAAAGCTAAACACATTCAAACGGGGCTTCCCGGAGTCCATAACATTCCCTAGAAATCAATTACCTTCCCACTCAACCATGTTAATACGAGAACTTGTTACCCTGTGAAGGGGTATTTTAATAGCAGGTGAGTGAGCAAATAGAAGATACCAGACAGAGGAGAAGATGACTTCAGTGGCCCTTTGTTGGTTATTGGTGTTGAGTTTTAGTGTGAGGCTTAAGTGAGGAAGAGATCAGAAGTAACAGTAATGGCAACTGTACTTACTTAGTACCAGGCAGAATTCTGTGGCTTTACCTGCATTCATTCTTTTCATACTCAAAAGGCTGCACTAGGTAAATTGATCATGCCCATTTTACACAAGAGTAAACTGAGTGTCAACAGGATTGAGACTTGTTCCATATCACACTCTAAATGGCAGAGCCGGGATTCAAACACAGACTCTAGGCTCTTAATGAACCATCATGTTATCCTGCCTCTTAGGTAGGTTTGCCAGAGAGAAATACAGAATGCTCAGTTAAATTTGAATTTCAGATAAAAAATAAGTTTTAGTACAAGCGTGTCCCAAAGTTTTCAAATTTTATTTGCTCTCCTGCATTTCTATTTGTTAAATTTGGCTGCCATGTTTTAGGATTAAGGATTGATTAAAAGGAGATCTTTATTAACTGAAACGAGAGCACAGACTTGGGTGCCAAAATGCCTGGGCTTAAATTCCCTGCTTCTTACTGGCTGTGCAATATGGGGTCTGACACGTAACTGCTCGGGTATTCATCTGTCAAATGGAGGTAATAACAGTACGTGCCTCATGATATTGTTTCGATGACTAAGTGAGTGAATATAAGTGAAGCCCTTAGCACTTCCTTTGTGCCAGGCCCCATTCCGATGAGTCACTGATCTGTCCCTTACAGTGTTGATCAGAAATCAGTATATTAAAGCTCAATATTCATAGAGGGCCTCCTGCTTGTTATAAGCATTTTTGCATCTTGTGACCATATTTTTAGTGGTTGGTATAGCTAATGAAATGTATCCAAAGTTTAATTATTCAGGTCAGTTCTGATTTCTGATGATCTTTTTGATCATCTTCAAATTGAGATCAGGGGACAGCTACAAAGATCAAGTTTAAATGCGATGTCAAATTGTTTCCCACAGAAGAATTGTGGAAGCCTCCTTGTTTACAATCTCACTAGTGTATTGTTATGTTTCAAGATAACATTGTTTAGGTTTTGTTTTAACATTTTTCTATAAAATATTAAAGAGACAACCTGCTGCATTTGTATTAAGAGAGGCAGGATGCAAATGGAGGTATTAACGAAATTAGATCTCATTCAGAGACAAACTTCGATATTTTCAGGTAAAATAGAGAGGCCCCTCAATGGGCAGGCTTGTGTTCTGGGCAAAGGGCAGTGTCCTTACCGAGGGCTGCGGCTGTGCAGTGGGCTATCATGAATCCAGAGTTCAGACCACCTTCAGCCACCAGGAAGGCAGGCAGCTCACTGAGAGAAGGGTTACAGAGCCTTTCAATTCTTCTTTCGCTAATCGCAGCAAGTTCATGGACACCAATGGCCAAGAAGTCCAGGGCCTGAAAGAGCATCTCAATTAAGTTGGCCAATATTTGGAATATGCTTTCACAGGTAGCAGCAATTCTAAAAAGCTTACTTTAGCTGGGTATTCACCATGGAAGTTTCCTCCAGAAATAGTCTCTCCCCTGCTGGCAAAGACCATCTTTCAAAATAGGTTAAGGCTTGACTATAACACTTGCTGGTTACTCCAAGTATCATCCTTTCCGCGATCTGCTTATTTTTAACATTGAGGTGGTAGCCCTTGCAAAATATGAGAGGAGAGTCTCCACAAGCAGTTGTTGACATAAAAGGACAAACACACAAAACAAACAAACATACGTACATAATCTTAAGGATCGTGTAGACTGAATACAGGGCCAGAGAAACATAAGGCATGAAATGCTGTTTTCTCTTGAGATTTGAAATTCTCAAGCACTCTAACTGTACTAATCAGTGGCTGCTTCTTGCCCTCAAAAATTCTATAACCTGAAACTAAGAGCAGAGACCAGGACACCAGTTTAAAAGCAAATTATATTTCTTCAGTGGGCACCATTAGCTTGTGATCCATAGAAGAACCTGCTGCATGGAAGACTTTGCTGATGACCAAATTGTCTGCAATAATCAATTCTGGGAAAACTTTCAGACAAACTGTCTACTCAGTGATCCTGTGCCAGTGTTCACAGCAAATGGCAGCCAATAGATTGTTGTAAACCCGTTTAGGTCAGAGATAGCCTTGGACTCACTGAATATTAGTATTCTCGGGGTTCATTTCATCCCATCATGCATTTCACTTAAGCCCACAGACAAAGGCAGTGATAGATTCTTCTTCCAGGTTCCAAAAAGCTAATTTTTACCTACTGGACTAAAGAATATTCACTACCACTCTGACTGGTGTGGCTCAGTTGGTCGGGTGTCATCCTGCAAAGCAAAAGTCGATGGTTCAATTCCCGATCAGGGCCCATGCCTGGGCTGTGGGTTCAGTTGCCAGTCGGAGTGTGTACAAGAGATGAATGACTGAAGTTTCTCCCTCACGTTGATGTTTCTCTTCCTTTATTTCTCACTCCCTTCCCCTCTCTCTAAAATAAAATAAAATAAAATAAATGAATAAAAAAGTTTTAAAGAATATTCACTACCTATTAACGAGTAACTCACTCTGTGTGAGAAAGGTTCTGACTTCCAAAGAGCTGGAGATGCGTGTGTTACATTATCTTAGTCAAGTTTGCAGTTACCCTTTTCTATATAGTATAACCACCAGCATATTAGACCTTGTTCTTGCTCTTCTCCATGAACCCACCCCAACCACAGGCCTTGGTGTTCTCTTCATTCTCTGAATTCTTATAGCAAGTGATCTCTGCATCAGTTTAGAACTTAAGCATGTTCTATAGTTCTCTAGCTCCAAATTTGTTTGTTGGTTATTAGATTGTAGTAATTAGAAGTGAACTCCCATAATACCCAGCAACTAGGTAACAGGTGCTCTTTATCTGCAATAGAAAAGTTAGGCAAATATTCTTTCTGGTAACACCAGTATTGCAGGAGAACTCCCAAAGATTAATCTAATGGAAATTCATCAGCAATTTAAAATCTTTAATTGAGGAAGGAAAGAACTGAAATTTTTGCTGAGGGGCAAGTGGTGGTGGTGGGGAGACTTCAGTAGGGAATTATTTCCTTTCCCATTTCCAATAATTTAATGGTGTTTTTAAAAACTCTTTAAGATATCCTTTCAAGCCTACAGTAGGTAAGTGTAGAATGGATACTTCTGCTCCACAGGACAGAGAGATGAGATAAGACTACATGGAGTTCAGAAAAGCTACTACATCTGGAAGGCGGGATGGTGTAGAGGTGGGTTACTGAGCTGAGGATTATGTAGCGTGAATTTGACGGAGCTGTGAAACAATCTGAGAGGACATAGAGCCCACATTCTGAAGTAAGGTCATCAGAGAAACCACACAGGAAAGGTCTTGTGAAAGACCTCACACCACTGCGGCGCTTGTTCAGCCCTGTCTCCAGCACTAAGAACGGGGGATAGGAAAAATAGATTCCTAAGGGGTTTGGTGGTCCTCATAGGCAGTGTTGTCTCTGTGAAGACTTTGCCAGTCTGACCATATGACTGATCACATCAACTTCTGGGGGAACGGAGCCATCACAAAACATTCCACAGCAGAAAGCAGATAGATCTGAGATGCCCACACCAGGAAAGAAAGTCAAGCCCCATCCTTGAGAAGTGGCAGTGTTCTTATTCTTCTTTTTACAAACATGGAGAAACACTGCTTTGCATCAAGTCCACCTCAGAACTAAACAATCAGGATGTGGAAAGCCGTAGCTCTTTGATCAACACTTTGGTAAGTGTTAAAAAGTTGCTTTCTCTTGAATGCATCATGGCATGACGAGAACCAGGAAGGCTTGTGTCAATGCCACCTACCCCGGATCTCTACAGTCACACCTGTGATGTAGGCCTTCATCCTTCTACCAACAACCTCAACAGTGGATTTGAGGGCAAATGTCTTCATGAAATGTCCCAGCCAATGCAGAAATTCCTCCTTTCATCTTGAATGGGTTAGTTTTGAAAGCACAGCCTTTTAGACCCTGAACCTGAGATTATGGTCACAGACCTGCCTCTGTCACTTCCCAGCTCTGATCTAGGGACAGTCCCCTAACTTCTGAGACTCAGGTACTCAGTTTATGAAATGGACTGACAGAAGAGAGAAGCTTCACAAAACGGTCACTTCAGATCTTACAATCACCAGCTGAAGTTCTATCATTACAGTTTCGTAAGCAGTCAAAAGATACAGGGTTATCTGTTGCACTGTTTAGTTCTGTGGTAATCAGGGTCTTCACAAATGCTATTGTGTCATTCACCACACCATGGACCTAAAGTAAAAGATTTAATGAGTTAACGTAGAAGATGCTGATAATGGTGCCTGTCACATAGAGTCTGACATTTTCAATAGAATAGAAAGAATGGTTGAAAGTGGGATGTATTCTTACAGTAGAGCTAACTTGGCAGTTCTTCCCCATCGACATTTTTGATCTAGCTAGCTAGAGGAGAACTTGCTAAGTGTAAGGAAGAGAAGGTAGTTACTCTAGGGAAGGCTCTTTATTACACTGTAGACTGGAATTTGGCACAAGGTGAAATATAGGGTGGGTAAAAGTAGGTTTACAGTTGTGAGTAGGCAAAACAGAGTTTATTCTTACGTTATTATTTATTATGTTATTTTCCATAATAACAACTGTAAACCCACGTTTGCCCCACCCTGTATTGTTTCATTGTGGAGAAGCAGGCTTATCTCTCAATCAGCTAATTACTATATGCAAATAAGTTGTAACACTTGCGGTGCAGGATGCTTCATGCTAATCTGAGTCACCTGCATTTATTAGGTAAAGTTAAGCCTCACAGATTCATTTGTGATGATTTATGTCTGCTTTTTAAAGGTAGCTAAGGTATACTTGAATTTTGATTAGGTCTGCCTCTAAACATTCCTGGCATGCTGGTTCTAGTTCTATCTAAAAGTAAGAGCAAGTGAAACCCCACTAATTGGTTAAGATGATGCTAAAAAGTGAGGGCATTAAGCCAACCCAGCAAGTTGTCTACTGGAATTCTCTACAAGGCTGAACAAAGCAATTCAAAAGGAAATAACCAGCTTATCACCTGGAATAGAAACTTGACAATAATTAGACAAATAGAAGTGGGAGCTACATAAGTTTTAATAGAGGCAGTAAAGAAATTTGGATTCTAATTGACCATTACGTGATTTTCTAACACCTTCTTCTTTTTCTATCCCCATCCCTGCATTGGGAGAGAGAAAAAAAACTGTTCGTTGGTTTACCTGTGGACAGCAGCGCAAGGTGTAGGCATCCTGCACACGGTCACAGAACCTGTGACTTTCTGTGGGAGAGGAAGAGGGGATGGCAGGAAACACATTATCAATTTTTTTTCCGCAAAATGCAGACCCAAATAAGGTCACTCACATAAAAATGCCCAGACCTGCTATTTGTGATGGGTGGTGATCCGAGTCCAAGAGTGACCGAAACCGAAAAGCAACTTCAATTTGCCCAGGATGAGGGCGAAGAGCATGAATGTCTAGAATTGGTGAAGGAGAAAAAGTCTGAACAACTCATATTAGAACGAACTACCATGGGTGACTCAGAACCATCACCGGTGCCAACACAGCCTTCAGAAGTCCCAGGGGTCCTTAACCACCACTCAGGATTAGAAACTTAACTCCAAAAACAAGATACTCCTTATTGTCTTTATTCTTTCTTCTTTAAATATCCGAGTGCAAGTTATGTGTTAAGAATGCAGCTACTAGCAATTCAACTCAAGACACTGGGCTATCCTCAAAAGATTTAGGCTCATAATGGAAGGGAGCTCTATAGCAGCCTAATTTGCGAAGTCATTTTTAGACAGCTTTTCTGTCCTACTATATGTAGAGAGTCTTCCAAGCTCACTACTTTCTAAGTAAGCTATCACTTCTAAAGCTCCCCCACCAATTTTCTAATGGCAACCAACCTGCATCCTACTATAGTTCTAAAACCCCACAAACAGATTCCTAAAATAACACATCATTTAAAGCAAGTCAGACCTAGGTGATCTGGATGGGGCAGGTCACTGAACTCTCAGGGGCAGCCTGCATCTGTCTGTAAGACATGGTCAATTCAAGGATCGAATGTGGCAGAATTTAGATAAAGCTGTAGCAGTACTGGGTGTGCCACAGGCTCTCAGGTTTTCTCCTTCTTCCCTACCAACCACCGCACCTCTCCTGTGTCTAAAGGCCTCTGCCAGCCCACCCCACCAACTCTGGTTGCATGAACAGCAACCAAACAGAACCATGCTCACCAGTATCAAAGGCTTTGGTGGTGCCCTTCAGCACCTCAAGGGTCAAGGCCGCCACAACGTCAGCTTGCCGCGCAATAGCACTGGCTCTCTCCACAGCTTCACAGCCCAGAGAGGTGATCATCTGTGTCCCGTTGATGAGCGCCAGACCCTTTGGGGCAGGGGAGAGAAGTGTCCTCCTGTGTTTTTTGTAACAAGCCTATATACAAGTTGATTTAGTACCTTTTGCTTTTATAGGAGGGAAGTTGGCCGGTCAGCTATACAATGTTTATTCATGTTTTCTAATACTATAAATAGAACAGCTGCTAAGTATCCCCATTCTCAGGGCATCAGAGTAGCTCCAGTATAGAAGGCATGTACAATCTTTAGCTCTTAATTATGCTGCATTTCTTTGTTAACTTCTCATCATTATAGACAAGATAACCTAAAACTTTTCTGGTCAAAGACTCTTGGCTTAGAGCATCTGTTAGGGATCTCTAGACATTCTGATTTAAAGTTTATGTTCTTAGGTAGGAGAACCCCTAAGCATTTTATGGCATGAAGAATCTTTTAAATATTTATGGAGGAGTCGTTTCTTCAGGGACCAACTTTCAACAAACATGGTAAGCCATGTTTATTTTAAGAAATCAGTGTGATTGATATTAAAACTGAAAATAGTGCATAAATAAAGACTGGATGACAAGAACAAATTTTCCTTGAATCTCCTTACCTCTTTTGGTTTCAAAACAATTGGTTTCAATCCATGGGCTTCCAAGACCTAGAGAATTATTTTAAAAAATTAAAATGGGTAACAAATGAAATACCAGCCTATTACTAATTTCATAAGGAACCCAATAAAAGATCATAAAGCCCAAAAGTCTGTCTTAGAAAAGATTAGACTTACATGGATTAGCTTATTTATCATCTCTGGTCTATTCTCTAGTTTTGTTCTTTAGTCTGAAAACAGACATAGGTTTCAAATGGTTTTTTTAAAAAAATTTATTTATTTTTAGAGAGAGGAGAAGGAAGGGAGAAAGAGAGAGAAACATCAATGTGTGGTTGTCTCTCGCATGCCCCCAACCGGGGACCTGGCCTGCAACCCAGGCATGTGCCCTGACTGGGAATCGAACTGGCAATCCTTTGGTTTGTGGGCCAGTGCTCGATCCACTGAGCCACACCAGCCAGGGCTCAAATGATTTTTATACTTAAATCAGTGGCTCTGGTGTCTACAGAATCAACTTTGAGTTTTGGTTTCTAGGTCCTTTGTGTCAAGTGTCTACTTTAGTGATTGACCTTTCTCCTGCGGCTTCCTGAGCACATATGCACACCTGTACTGTGGAAAGGCTGGGCTTCTGACTGTCCATACTCCCTGCCTCTGGAGCTTAACCCCAAAAGTCCTCCTATGTATCTAAACACTGGCAGAGCCTCAGAGCGGGGCTTCTCACTTCTGTGGCATATGTGTGAGCATCAATGGAAGGAGGATTGCTAACCTAATAGATGGAAACAGAATCCTTCAGGGGAAATGGGCCAAATAATCTATCTTTGAAATAAAAGAAGTAAAAACAGTAAGTGAAGGTGTCTCTAGGGAAGAAGGAAGACAGAGCCGGTACCACTTACTATGTCAGTTTCTCAGGGTTGTGAGACTACCTGTTTACACACCCAACTCTGTTCTGAGTGCTGGGCTGGGGCCAGGGTAGGGAAAATGGAGACTGACAAGCTCCAAGGCAACTCCAGTGACAGAACGTTAAGTGCTCCAGGAGGTGGGATGTGGGTACAGGGCAGTGGGAAATAATCACACCAAGGAGGAGCCAAGGAGACTTCGGGCTGGGGCGAAGAGCCAGAGGAGCAGAGAGGGATGTTTCCCAGAGGATTTGTCAGAAGGGGGAACAGGAGTGAGTGGGCAAGAGAAGAATGGACCCCTGCTGCTCCCTCTGCCCAGGACGCAGCACCCTCCAGCTTCAGGGAACCTCCGGTTTCTGGGATGGAGAACCCTGGCGGGGAAGGGTGCATCGCGTAACATGACAAACAAGACTCTTGCAGGCCACAGTAAGTTTAGGCTTTCTCCTAAGGAAACGGGAAGCATCGTAGGTTTTAGCCAGGACATGCTCAGGTTTGCTGTGTGGACGTGGTTGGGGGAACACTGTACACAGAGGAAGAATCAAGGGAGTCTGCATGGAAGAAAGGTGGTCTGGAAACTGTCTCCCCATAAGGCTTATCTGTGTCCTTAACTGCTCCCTCGACCCTTTGCTTACTGTTAGGGGACCACCCGACAATAGATTAGAGATGGCACTTCAAATAATTCTTCGGCCTGGCTGCTGTGGTTCAGTGGATTGAGCATCAGCCTGTGAACCAAGTGTCGCTGGTTCGATTCCCAGTCAGGGCACATGACTCGGCTGCACGTCAGGTCCCCAGCTGGGGGCACATGAGAGGCAACTGCACAGTGATGTTTCTCTCCTTCTCTTTCTCCTTTCCCCTCTCTCTAAAAACAGATAAATAAAAAAACTAGAAATAAAAAATAAAATAAAGTAACCTTGTTAAAAAATAAATTAATAAAAAAAAAATTCTTCAGGCTGGTCTGATGGAATTTGGAGATGAATAGAGAAGACATTAAAGCTTTATCAAGAACAAGCCTTTCTGATTAGCCACCAGGGTAGGAGCTTGGGGGAAAATGGAACCTTCTTTCCAGAGGCTACAGAGTACCTGTGAGACCAGCAACTAAGTAAACTTGTGACAATGTGTGACCTCCCAGAAAGGCACCAGAAGTGTTTTAGGCACAGAAGAAATTCCTGAGATCAACACTGGCAGGTGCACCTTTTCAACAAGGTGATCTCCAAGTCCAGAGACTGACAGTTGGGTATGGAACTAAGAGCCCTGCCAGTATGACTTCTAGACCCCAGTTTTTTCATCTCTACATTAGGTATAACTGTGGCCCCCTCACTGGGCTGCCATAAGGAGTGATATAAGGCATACCGTCTACCCAGTGTCCAGCCCAGGGAAAGTCCTACTGATGGATGTTGCCGTTAAAGTCTTACGTATTTTGCATCAGCCCAGCCGCTCTTTGGAGACCACATCTTCCCTTCTCCAATTAGCCCAAGAGCAAGATGAGCGAGTGGAGCCAGGTCCCCACTGGCTCCCACGGTTCCTTTCTCTGGAACATAGGGCAGGCAGGAGGCTGGGAGGGAAGCAGACTCTAGTTACTCCAGGAGAGCCCCCTTCTGGCCAACCTCACCTTGCCTGCGAGACCCACGTCCCCCTACAGGATCTAGTATCCCCTTCTGGTAGGAATACCTGGGACAAGGGAATTCCTCAAGCACAAATACTACTTAAGGGACCTCGCTGAGGTGCTACAGAAAGAGGCAAAGGGAAGGAAGAGAGAAAGAAAGGCAGGAGGGAAGAAAAGGGGGGGGAAGGGAGTAAGGGAGAGCAGGAAGGGAAGAGGACCCTCCCAGTAACAGAGCCTTCTCTAACAGGCTGCTTTAAGTTCAGACTTTCTCCTAAGGATGACAGGAAGCATCACAGGTTTTAGCCAGGACGTGCTCAGATTTGCTGTGGGAAGGTGGCTGCGGGAACACGGTACACAGAGAAATAACCAAGGTCAGGCTGCGTGGGAGACAGGCAGTCTGGAACCCGTGTCCCCATAAAGATGGTCTGTTAACTCGTCCTCCTCCTTGGTCCTCTGCTCCTTCACTTATTGTTACTCTGCATGTTCAAATCTAGCCTAGAAATGTGTAGAATTCTCGCAATGTATCTGAAAGACATAATCAGAAACTAGCGGGTTTGTTATACCCTTGCTTCTAAGAACAAAATGTTAGAAATGATCTAAATAAGGAATTAAGAGATTTTCCTATGACCAAAATTGTGTGTGGCCATTAAAACCTATTGGGGAATGTTTGGAAACATGTAAATATTGACATTAGAAAAGGAATATAAAATGTTCCGGAAGGATAAGATTTGCCCAAATGTTGATGAGGTTTTCTGGGGAGGTAAAGTCATAGGCAACTCAGTCTCTTTTTGGCCTGATTCCCAGTCTGTTTTGTAGGAAATTCCCAATAAGTTACCAAAAAGAGGCTTCTTTTTTTTAAGAAATCTTTGACTCCTAAATAGCAGTGTTTTGGGAACTGCTAAATAATGTCAATAGGATAAAGCAGTGCCACCCACAGGCCGGCTTCCAGATCAGAGTTCTCCCTGGGAAACCTCAGAACTCTAGGGCCCCAGAAATACCTTAGACTCGCCCATAAAGCCTGCATAGGTGGGTTCACAGCCAGATTTGTATTACTAGCTGGGATTGTAAGGCAGGACAGGAAGGGAGTAGAAATAGGTGTTGAAACCAATGTCGGTCTGTTCAGCACAGCCCCATATACTATGGATTGTTTATTGAAATTGCTGTTCACTGATCGGTATTTCACATGGAGGATCATTTGTATCCATAGCAGGGGAGCTCTAGCATGTGTTTCTGTCTCTGTGACTGCGTAGCCTTGCTTCTCCTCACAGTCCTTCGCCCCAGAGAATCCCCAGGAATCTGCTGATCTAGAATGCTTATCCTTGTCTGTGAAAAAGTACAATGGCCTCTCAAGCATTTCAAATCTTGTCTCCATATTTGAATTTTCCTACCCCAGAAAGTAAGCTCCAAAGCATTTGAACTACAAGCAAGTCTTTAATCTCTTTCATTTCTTTTCAGTTCTTTTTTTTTTTTTTTTTTTTTGGATTTCAGTTATTTAAGCCTAGCGATCTTACCACTTGGGGACAATTTTAAGATTTCAGATTCCTAGGTACCAATGACAACTACAGAGTCAGTCCTTGGGACGGACATCTAGGAATCATGATGTTTCCTGATGATTTTATGCTATTTCTCTAACCAC
This sequence comes from Furipterus horrens, assembly GCF_987537825.1. NCBI lineage: Eukaryota > Metazoa > Chordata > Mammalia > Chiroptera > Furipteridae > Furipterus > Furipterus horrens. Next base: position 19,968,027 of record NW_028327174.1, on the reverse strand, counting down.
CTTTGGGCACCACTGAATCAAAGTTCTCTCTACCCCTGAACTTAAGGCCAGACTTACAGAGCTGGTGCCAGCCTTAAAAATACCAAATACAATGCGAAGAAGGATGGAGAATGGGTTAAAGAGCGCAGGAGTAAGTGTCTCTGCCACACTTCCCCCACCTAGCTACCCTCCTTCTTGCCAAGCCCATTTTCCCTTCGTCTCCATTATCTTATGTCTTCATGTCTCATCCGTTTTCTCCCCATCCCATCAGTCAAGGCTACCTTATGGGACATGTGCAGCCTCAATGGAGGGCCAGCCAGGGATGCATTGCATTACCATTAAATATTTCGATAACTTGTTTGAGGGTCTCCAGGGAAATGCCACTGTATCCTTTGGCCAAGACATTGATCCTTAAAGCCAAGAGCATCCGACATCTCTCTGGGAGTAGTGGTTTCCCAACACCTACAAAACAGTTGAAAAACAAAATTTTCTCTACCTTCTGGCTGCCTTCGTCTCTCAAATATTTCTTTACTTCTTTTTTTTTTTTCCTAACACAGCTATTGTAAAATCTTAGTAATTATCAATGGCTATTACAAAACCACATAAAGTTTGTGTTATGTGTATATTGGACAGTGCTGATCTAGACAATAAAAATAAGTAAGGGTTAATAAAATATTCCCAATAGGCTGAACACTAGCAGTGTGGCAGAAAGAAGATCTAGTGGGGAAATAGTTTGTGGTCACGTTCATGGCAAATGAGAAACCGCACTCTAAAAGCCTTGGTCATGACCATTTCTTCACGTCTTGACTTGGATAGCTGGACTGCTCTCCCTACTGACCATCCTGCTTCTCAAAGTCTCAACCTCCAGACAAGGGTGAAACTCCAGTTGCGCCTTCTCAGTTTCCCTCCTCAGAACACTTCAGCGAGTCCCCATTCTCCACCCAACAGCCTTAGAAAAGTGTTCCAACTACTCAGCCCATGTTGCCTTGCATTCTGATGGGAGCTGATTCTTGACATTATCTGATCTCAACTCATCCTGATCAACTCATCCCTTGACTTTCAGCTTTAATTTTGTTCCCAATCCTGTCCCTCTACTGAGCCCATTCCTTTTTCTGAGATTCGGCGACAGGTGGTCTCGTCTGATGCTTTCTGCTGTCCTCCTCCCCTGAAGTACCTATCCTGGGAACGCACTAGCCCTTCACGGCTGTTTCAGGATGCATCACACTTCATTCGGCCACTCAAACAAGGTCTAGGAGGCACCCAACCTTTGCAAGGATTTACCTGAAGAATGTGAACGTACTAGGTTGAACTGGAGCTCCCTGAAAGAGAAAGGGAAAAAACCCTCTTACTTACCTCATGGTGAAAATGTTCCCTCATCTGGGGAAGTGAAGGGAGGGACAGTTCAATCTTTGGAGGGACAGAATGGGGCAGCGTGAGGCAATGGAAGAAACCCACAAGCCTGTGTTTTCAATACCAACTCATGTCCATGTTAACCTGGGATTCATCCTCCTCATCTGTAAATTGGGGCAAATAATATTTCCTTTGTTGAAGGGAATCCGAAAAATGGGAGTAGGTGCCATGTGACTGCGTGCGCATTTGGTGGGGAGAGCAGGAATCAAACTTACTCCAGCTTATTGATAGGAATTACAGTTCTGGCAAATTTCCCAAAACCTGTAGTAACACCGTAAACAACTGGAATAAAAAACAAACAAACAACAACAACAACAAAAAAAACAGATGTTATCCAATTAGGACAGGCCATATTTTTCAAGTCTATAAAAACAATTGTACGGCACAAAGGGGAAAAGATACCAGTTTTTTCTTTTATGATGCTATCTATGACGTCTCTGGATTTCTGCACCTTCTTTTCAGCCGTTTCGGTGAGCTGGGAAAGCATTGGTCAGAGCTGAGCACATTGAAGATTTCCATGTGTAGCAAAAAAAGGTCAGAGGATTATCCTCCCCTTCCCCATACCTTTATTTTGTAGAGTCCCTTGCCCAGGCTGACCAGGTCCGCTGTGGTCAGGCTGTCCCCGTCCAGGGCGATGTACTGCACAAAGGGAGGGCATTTCCATGAACCTGACTAGCTTAGTTGCTCAAAGGAGAGAGTGGGGAAGCCTCAAGCAGAACCAGGTTCTGACACTTCAGAGATTTTATTCTTGCTAATTCATGTGTTAATTTAAAAGACAGTTTGCTGAAGAGAAGGCTGAATAAGGAGTGTTAGAAGCGGGAAAGCATAACACCTTTCCCTACGACCCAGAGCTGGACAAAGTCCTGTCCCCACTGGGCAGTGTTTGCTCATAAATCTTGCTGCTCACTCTCCTTAAACGAGCAGGACCTAATTTTCTTAACAAAAAGAGAGCGGCCTGAAGCTTACCTTTTCAGGCTCCTGGTACTTGCTATATCTGAAGCCAGGTAAAGGAAAATACTGGGGAGTGTGGAATAGCCCCAGCCCCATCACTGGCAGGAGCCTGCACAAAAGGATACAAGTAAACTCCTTCTGGCTGCGACAGAATGAAGTCAGGCGACATGGCATCCCCTTCAATGGCTGAAACAAGAATGCAAGAACCACCCCTTACCCATCACAACCGAGAGCCACTTTGGGCCTTGCTGGTAGACCAAGGAAGGGCTCTTCAATTGCCTTTGAAGTCTATCAAAATGGCTGCTTTAAAACTTCAGACACTTTCAAGTGCTCTTTGCATCTTTACAAGAAAGGACAGCAAACAGCAGAGTCGTAGGTGGACCCAGGTTTAAATCAAAGTTCAAGATCTAACCCCCACGTCTAGTCCCATCCTAGCTTTTATTTTTGTTTTACAAATATGAACTCCTCTATGCCACTGGCCTCTTCATCTGGAGAGGGTCTTTTGAAGGGCAAAAGGATCTTCTTCTTTAAATCTATAAAAATAATTACATAAGACAAAGTAATTCAGTAACTGCAAAGGGATTCAAACCCGCAGTCCTGAGTTCACATCTGATCTTTGCTTCTTACCAGCAGCCTGACTGACTCTCCCATGGGAGGCTGTTGCCCTGTTATAAAAGGGGTTAGAATGTCCCCTTTTCGCCGGGGTGTGTGCGCATGGAAGGCGCACAGAGGCCTAGGAGCCCCCGTCAGCCAGCGCGCATTTCCCCAGCCGTGGGGATGGTGCCTGGAACCTCCCTGCCGGAGACGTGAGCACTGAGCCAGGTCACGCTGCATCCGTCCGCGCCCCTCCCCACCAGCCACTCACCCACTTCCACGAATTCATTGTCCTCCAGGGCCACCTCGAGGGGGTCCTCATTGTCCAGCAGGCCCAGGCCGTTGCAACGGTGCACAAAAAAGCGCACGTCGTCCACCGAGGTGAAGCCACCATTGTCCGGTTTGTTCTTCACATACCGTCTCAGGGCCTCGCGGCCAAGCCAGCCCACGGTGCGCTGCGCATCCCGGCAGGGCACGGCCAGCCATTCCCCGCGCACATGCACTGTGTACCTGGGCATGGCTCTGGTCGCTTGTACAGCCCGACGAGGCCACTGCTCCTCTGCAGGTGACAGTCACTGGTGACAGTCACCAGGAGCAGAGAGTTTTATCTGGCAGGGGCTACCGAGGTGTGGTGGGTGGGGAGGGCGAGGATGGACTTGCAAAACATGGCACTGCCCTTGCCTTTATTCATTCACGTGTTGGGCAAATATTTATTAAGGGCCCAAGGTGTCCCTTTGGGTCTTTGCAGCTGAGTTAGAGGCCGGACAGGGGGACGCAGGCAGGCCAGCTGCACCTGCCTTGCACAAAGGCCTGGGGGTCCTACCACGTGCTGGCACCCTCGGCGACCCTTTTTTTTCAGGGCTCCTGATGTCTGCCTCCCCCGCTCCCATCTGCATTGTCTGCCACTTAGGGCAATGTATAAACACCATGTTCCTGTCTTTATCTGGAATTACTCAACTGTAGAATACACCCTGCTGGCCAACTGTGACACCAGGGAGTGTGGCAATCCTCACTTATTTGTTTATTCCACAGACGTGTGTTGAGCAACTACTGTCTGCCACTGCCAAGGTTTTCTGAGGCTGCCCCTCCACCAAGGGAGACTACAAAGGCCAGAGATCATTTTCACAACTTAAGGTCACCGTCTGGACAAAAGAGCCATCATGGCTTAAAGGTTAACAGCTCTCTGTTTCCTCCTCAGAAGGTAAAGGTAATAAATGCCTCAGGGCAGTATTCTCTGTATCTACCTGGGATCAAATCCTGGCTCTGCCTTTTACTAGCTCTGTGACCTCTGGCAAGTTACTTGACCTCTCTGGGCCTCAGTGTCTTCATCTATAAAATGGAGATAATGATAGTACATACCTATTGCAAAGGGCTGTTGAGAGGATTGAGTTCATATATGTAAAGCCCTTGAAGCAACACTTGGTACCCTGGAAATACTACAGAAATGTTTGCGATTATTTGGACTTCATATACCTACATTCTTTATATATGTCCTTTCATCTTTGTACATGAATATCCCTAATCCAATTAAGCTTCTTCAATGCATATAATTGCTCCCTGCACCCAATGCATTACCACTAGTATTAAAGTCTGAAGAGCGTGAAAAAGAACTGGATGTGGGCACTAGTCTAGGAGTGGGCATGAGGTTTAGCAGCATTTTAGTAGTAAGCCGGTTTCTAGGGATTTACTTTACACAACAGAAAGATCCTAAAAGGTCTGTTCCCGTTACAAGAGGTTTCTGCTGGGACAAGAGACATGCTCCCAGAAAACCCCCATCTCCAGCAGCTCTTCCTGAGAGTTTCCCAGGATGGGGGTGAATAAAGAGCCGCCAGGCCTTGAACCTACTGGAAACGGGCACCGGAGCCACCCAAATTCAGACTGCACCCCGGAATCTGTTGTCACCTGAATTTGATATGCGTACATTTTGAATTTCAATACTCACCTTTGGAGCGTGACCTTAAAGCCTTCAGATACTACTCCCTACCCATCCCACCCCCATTACTTCGGTCATCTCTGCCCTTAGGACTTGACTGCTGGTTCATTCCTTCTTCCCTCCACCTCCTCCCTGCTTCCTCACGTGCTTTCCTAGGAAGCTGGTCCCCTAGTTGCCCTCCTGGACCACTCTCTTCAGCCCTTGGAAATTCCTTTGTAACACTAACCCTGTGCCTACAGTCAGGTCAAACCCAACTCCTGGGTCACCACACCAACTGCCGCCTGTGCTCGCCCAGGTGGAAGGCTCTGCGCCAGAAAGTCCTGCGATGCTGTGGACCATGGCATGGCCCTTCTCCTGTACCCGCCCAACTCTTTCCCCTATTTCCCCAAATAGTCACCCAGTCCTCAAGGACTTTTCAATATCCACCTCACACGATTTTCAGAGGAAGACCTTACTTCCTGCCTCTCTGAGAAAACTGAAGCCCTGAGGCCTAGAGTACCTTAACTTTCTGCTCCCTCCATCCGCTCAACCCAGAAGTATTTTTTGAATGCCCATTATGTCCCAGTGTCTCAAGCACTATGTGAGGTGCTGGGGATGAAATAAAGACTATACATTCTCCGCCTTGGCGGTGCTTGCTTTCTGGTAAAGGATGCAGACATACAGGGAAGACTGAGGAATTCAACTATCTATCCCCTGTGCTGTGAGAAAACTCAAACTGAGCCCAGCTTTTGAGTATTTCCAGGCCAGACATGGGACATCTGAGGAATGATACCAGCTCCCAGCAATCTGAATCATACCCAGACAGCGGAGGATCCCAGGCGAAGGCCCTAGACACAGTAGAACAGAGATAATCTATTTCCACTGGTTCTGCCCAAATCCATGACCCAAGGGCCCATAAATCTGTACCTTTACTTACGTTATTGTTTCTCCACCTGGAACACACCTCCAGCTTTCTTTGCTTGGCTAGATCTTTCTTATTCTGTGACTCAGTTTCTGCCTTCTCTTCTCCAGAAAGCATTCCCTAAACCCCTTTCTCTGGGCTGTTTTAGCGTCTCTTCTTTAGCATTTTATAGAAAATGCTTATCCTTGTTCATCCAGAAATTACGTGTTCATCCAGTCTGGCACCAAGACTCTCAACAGATACTTATCAGCTGAAGTGAATAAATGTAGACTCCACTGAGCAGCCCCAGGTAAATCTGTTGGGGCATTTCAGTATTACCTGTCAGTGATGCTGAACAGTGACATTAGCCTAGAGTATGGGGTAAGCTGAGAGGGCTGGAGACACCTTCCAAAGTATCACGTGGGCTTGGAGATTTGCTAAGGAACATAATTATAGAGCAGGGATTTGAACTGAACACTCACCCCTGGTTTTTCTGGCACCGAAGACAAATGAGAACAGAGCCTTGAGAAACAGAATCACACCGCAGTGGCTACGTGTCCTGGGGAGGATGAGAGCGGCAGCCTCAGGACTATAGGGATGGGCGCTTAGTTGCCTCTTTGATATCTGCCCCACCTTTTCAGTATTTGTTCCTGTTTTGAGACTTCTGCAACTGCACCAGCACTTTTGGGGGGTATTTAATGATACACCCCCCCCAACACACACACACATATTTATACTCAAAAACACTAGTTTATATGGCCAGGAGTGGACCCAACCTGGGTCAGTCTCACCTCCGGAAATTTGGAATTAAGACAGTCTCTCCGCATGGGAAGAATTATTTGCAACAGTGAAGGTGGGGGCAGCCGGGCTATACAACATAGACAAGAGAAACAGAAATGAGACCAGAGCATCAATGGCTCTGCAGTCCTGGGTGTCAGGCTCCTATCTGCCCACAGGCTCTGATAACCTCCCTCTACCACCCCACCACCCCCCGTATCCTTAAAAGAATCCTCCCACTCCCTTTCTGACTTCTAGTCATGTGGGTGGCTGTCCGTTACAATCAAAGAATTCTAACTAATTGAACATCGGTTCCCAAACCATGTGCCAAGGCACCGCCTGGCATTCGCAGGCACACTTTGTTGCTCTCTTACTTGGATCAAGTTATCGTGTAGTTTCCAATATCTTTCTCCATGCTGTATGCTGTGTGGGTGAAGATTGTTTGCTGACCACTAAAGAGACGAGGCAGGCTGAACAGACCGTTGGGGAGTGCTGGTGTTTAGGGGGTCGCCAGGCCCCAAGGGACAGGAGGACAGGACGAGCCCAGTGGATCAGCAGGTGAATCCAGGCGTGAGGAGTGGAGTGTTCCCACTGGAGTTGATGCACTTTGATAAGGGAGTTCACCCTGTGTCCACCAGCTGCCTGATGAGCAAATCCAACTGAGTGTTCGTGTTTCTTGTTACTTAAAAGGCAAAACCTAATCATGCTGAACTCTTGGTGTTACAGAACTTAAAAGAACAGGTGAACAATATGCTGATATAGTCTGTGGCCGTACTGGGAGAAAATAAATATGAGACTGAAAACTTTACATGTATAAATCAAAAGATTAAACTTTTATAAAATTCACTTAATAAAGAACGTGCCATTGGAGGTGGGGGAGGTAGCTCAGCTTTATTCATGAAAATCACTGACAAAACAATAAAAAGCCAAAAGTAAAAAGACATGTTCAGTTACAATATGAGCTGAAGTTTTATATTTCTTCATGAATTTAATTTAAAAAAGAGAACTGTCTGAAAGGAGAAACAGGCAGGCCCTTACTCCACTTTTAAATCTTTCCCCACCAGCATGGCGGTCACAGGATGCATACTGGCTTTGTGTTCTTGGTAGGTGCGGATTGCTAGATCACGGGACTTGTCAAAGGCGGCGAGGTCCCTGCAGAAAAAAGAAGCAGAAAGATAAATACTGATTTGTTTTGTTGTTTTGGAAAATTTTATTATACTTGTGAAGTAAACGAAAAGCAAACAGATTAATCATGGATATTTATGTCATGATTTTTTTTTTTTTCAGAATTCCTGCCAACTCCATAGCCAAAATAACTTCACTGAGATATTTTTTTAATGTATCTTGTTGCCAAGATACAGCTTTTTCCCTTTACAAAGCATTCCATTATGTCAAGCAACCTACTCTTTTACCTCTTTGCAACACCTAAATTAAAATTTTTTTAAATGGATTTTACCTGCTCAGTTTTTCTTCAGACATTTTTTTTGTCCATGCTTACTCACCAGTTATCTTCTACCTGCTTTTAAAGATCTTTCTGTATCTATAAGATTGTCTTTGATCTATTTATTTTTCATTAGTGTCTAACCCTATTTGGCCCATAAGAGGTAAACCATACACAATGCTTCTAAAAAAGCTAATGAGATTATCTCAAATTTTAAAGATTTAGAAGTATTAATTCCTATGCAAAAATTATATCTATAATCTTTAACAAACCTAAAATATGTATTATTTTTAGATTGTATTTTACAAAGTATTTTAGCAACAACAGAAACATTTTCTTAAGATTTCTTTTTCTTCCCCATCCTTACATAAATTCAAAACATAGTTTGATTTGGTTCTTACTTGAATAAGGGTCGTGTAAACTTCATTCTTCCTTGTTCAGTCACCATTTTTAGAGCCAAAGGAATTGCTTCCTCCCATTTCGATTGAATGCAGAGCCGCAACCATCTGAAAGGAGGATTTTTAGGGGATATGAGGTAGGAAAGGAGAAGGAAGAGGCAGGATGTGACAGAACAGAAGAAAACAATTTTTGTAATGATGAGTCATCCTATTATAGTTACACTGTAGACCACTTTATATTATGTCTTTGTTCTGAGAATCTCAAATACTTACATATACAATTTAGTAACTGGAGAAGAGAAGGAAGAGGAATTTGTCCTTTAAAAAGATCATACGTTTTAAAAGGTTTGGAGTAAGTAGGTGCTCGTGTACCTTATATATGCAATTTCCGAAGGAACTGAAGTTTGGTTTAAGCCTCACATAACCAATCTGAATTAAGAAAGATTAACCACATAACAGAATCAGAGATTTCTCACTATTCCCATTTCAGAGTCAGTTTGGCTAGTTGTGGAAGAAGGCCTATTTACTATTGAATCCTTACTCCTAATCTCTTTTAAAGGTGAGAGCTTGAAACAAATTCTCATAAAAAGATTAATACTACCATCTTATAGGTATTGCAACTATTCCTTAAAAAATACTGGAATTATTTATATAAAAGCAATAAATTTGACTAGGATTTCTCAAGACTCATACTCTGCTTTCCCTTAATCCACCCTTGAAACTAGTTTTCTACTTTCTTCCACAGAGACAAGTTAAAATGATGTACCTGAATCGTATTTCAGAATTGTTAATGGCATTGAAGTTGTACACCTCTTGCATTCGCTTTATGTGCCCCAATGGAAGAGGTGCCTAAGAGCAAAATAAAAAAGTGTAATGTATCATTTCAACAGGATTCCTTGGAAGAAAGGAGCTGAAGAGAAATTCTTAGCTAGATTAAAATCCCAAATATTTTATAATATAAAAGTAAGTTAAATAAAAATAAAAGAAACAAATGCACTCTAATATAAATTTTGTGCAAACTTATCCTTGATAAGGATGTCCTACTGGGAGCAGAGGGATAATTTAATTTGGGAGAAGAGGTACATAGAGAATTATAAGAGAATTACCCTCCTCAGGCTTTTAGTATGTATAAATATCAACTTCCAGATTCCACAGTCTTTCAAGTTCTTCCTTATAGAATTTAAATTTATTTCTTTTTCCAGAAAAGTCATAGTTTGTTAATTTTTTCCCCAATAATTCCCCCTAGCATCATCTTTGTATATTCCCTCTGAAGTCCCTTTTAAATTATGTATAGTCCTACAAAATAGCAGTGTTTAAAAGTGTTTAAACTTTTATATTACAGACCCCTGTCAGAATCTGATGTATAACATGGACCCTTTCTTTAGGAATGAAAAAATACATTTACCGTATAAATACAAACTTTTATATACAATTTCAGGAGGGGCATAAACCTCCCGTGCCCATTTAACCCAGGCTAACAGGGAGAATACATTTGGGTGAAGAAAAGCAAGGAGAGTTCAGTTTGGACAAGCAGAGTCTGAGGTACCATGGTGTGCAGGCTGAAGTGCCACTAGATCCAAGGGAATTGTCATCTCCAGCCTTGACCGCATTTTATAAAACTCACTCCACACTCACTAACCATCTCTGCTTATTGACTGCTAGACCCTCCCCAAATTATTTAGTTCCAACTCAACGGCAAGGCCAGCCTGGGCGGTCAGCTGGTTAAGGCCATCTCCCAGGCTCCCTTGGTCCTTCCAGGTTTGCCATTCCGTTTCCCAGGCACCCCATCATGCTTTCCTTCCTCCTGGTCCCAGGACACGCAGCGCTGCTGCAGACACCCGTGAGACCGCGGTGACGTGAGGTACTAAGAATGGATTCTCTAAGGCCCCTGTTGCCTTACAATCCTATTCCTCATTCTGCATCAGTTCCACAGGATGTCCTGTTCAAAGTCGTCTCCATCCCTCTCAGGGTCCTTAGACCTGAGGGCTCCCCATCATGTCATATTAAAGACCCAGTCATCATCTGCCTCTCAGAAGGCAGCATCTCCTTTCAGTCTCACATATTCTTTTAATTACCTGGGCCTGAAACCTTAAAATCGGCTCGACCTCTTTCCTGTTGACTCCCACATCCAGTCAGTCACAAAACCTTCTGCTTTCATCCTGAGTGGCGTCCCTCCCCTCTGTCCTGTTCTTTCCCTTCCCACCAGTCCTGCCCTCACAGCCTGTCCTCCCGTGAGCCTCCCCGCCTCACGTCACCACCCGTGTTCCTCGTGTGAGCCCAACCCCCCCATCACAGCAGAGTAGTTCTCATCACCACCATTTCACCTAACGTTAAATCCCTGCCCTGGCCGGTGTGGCTCAGGTGGTTGGAGCGCTGTCCTATAAACTGAGAGGTCGCGGGTTCAATTCCCAGTCAGGGCACATGCCTGGGTTGTGGGTTCAGTCCCCAGCCGGGAAGCATGTGAGCGACAACCAAGTGATGTTTCCCTCTCACATTGCTGTTTCTCTCCCTCCCTTCCCCACTCTCTCTAAAAAGCATGTCTTCCAGTGAGAATTAAAAATAATAGTAATAATAAAAATAAATAGATAAGGCTTTAAAAAAATGTTAATTCCTTTCCTAGACACTAGAATAAAATCTAAAATTCTTAGCATTCAAGACTTACCCCATCTGACCCTACCAGCCTTTCTGGAATCATCTCCATTAGCTCCTTTACCAGAGCTGCGGCTTATCCTGCAACACCGGGCCGCTCCTGCACCGGCTGCGCCCTCTGACTTGAATTTCTCCCTCCCTGCAGAGAGCGCTCTGCTCAAGGCAAGCCCTATTCCTCTGAAATCCTTCCTTGATTACGCCAGTTGGGAATCCTTCTTCCTAATTATGTTTTTCTCATATGATAACTAAAATACACCTCCTTTTATTGCTGAATTTTGCAGTAAGGTGTGATATTATATATTTCTTATGTATATTTTTACATTCAGCACCATACTAAACATAGTAGGCATTCAACAAATGTTTTTAAGTAAATGAATGAATTTTATAATATTTTTCTATTTGTTTCCACATTAATATTTTTTTCCAAGTTGGTTTTGACATAAATGCTGTGCCTTACGCCCATTCTAATGTCCAAGGTCTGAGCTAGTACTTACTTTCTGAAGCATCTGTGCTAAAAATTCATTCAACTGATGAGAAGAGAGATCCTTCAGGTCTGCTGCGTTGAATGAATTTAAATCATCTTCTTTGGCCTAAAATAAATGTTACCTGGTTATTTCCATTCATGTACAGTTTCATATTTATTTGGTTTATTTGACATAAAAGTAAAAATTAAGAAGGAAGAAATATAACAATATATAAAATTATTTTTAAAATTTAAGCTTTAGCTACTTTAATATTTCTGAGATGACATCACTATATCTATGACTCTTAAAATCTATATTACTTAAAAAATTCAGACTATCAATAGTAAGAGTAGAGGAAACTTTTGACACCCGGTATATCATTCATGCTAATCTATCTTTTATTAAGGGATCTCAGCTAAGAACTCAGAAGGTACAGAAAAAGTTATTTTTCCTCCTCTATGAGAATTATTCCTAAATTTTCCATTAAAGAATTATCCAAGGTTTATATTCCCTCTGGCTTGTCTAAGGTTAAGCTTCAGTGTATACATGGAGAACGTGCTCTTTAGAAAGTCTCAAAGGTATGCACAATAATCCTGACAGAGTAAAAGTGCCTCAATCCTTCCCTAACAGCGCAAGCAGACATCCAAGATCATTTTAGATTTACTTGACATGTGTAACAGCTACATTTGAAACAGTAGCTTACAAATGACTTGGGAGGAATAGAGAAGATGCAAATATTTTTGTGTACTTTTTGTAAGAATTGAAAAGAAGACAAATCAGAACCAATGTTATCAACACCTACTTGTTTTCCCCCTTAAACGTGACACCTTGGGAGCTGATACAGTATCATAACACTTTGGACAAACTTGACTTACAAATAGCCTTTCCAAGTGCATGAGTTCATGAGTAAAGTACCCACTACCCCTGACCCCACCACCTTCACACATAGAGACATATTTGTACAATTCAAATAGAAGTCAAAAGTCAGACATCAGTACTCACAGTAATCCATCTCTGACTCAGGGCAATACAAGCATTTGTCAGAGTCATATCATAACTGCAAATTAGAAAAAATACTAGAGATTAAATTTATAAAGATGCATATACTTTTGCAGAAATGTAATTTTGAGGTTACAGAGCATACTTAAATTTCCAAGTTACTTTCAAATAAAGATGAAGAACTCCAGAGTACTGGGAATAGGAACTCTTCTGCCTGACTTAATATTACTGGCATCATATAAGATCTTGGAAATCTAAGTGCATACCAAATTAATGAAGCTGCTGATTATTCTTTGGAGAGAATGCCAGACATCTCAGCCAAGGCGGGCATAAGCTTTAGTAGTAGATGCAGAAGGAGCTGGGCCTCCCTGGGCATGGTTAGTGTTTAGTGTATGGAAGGAGCACTTGTGGGCACGTGGGACAACAGATAAACAAGAGTCTTCACTCTCATGGATCTCAGATTCTGTTGTTCCAACCACCCAGCCATCCCAAAGTCTGTGAGCTCTCATGTGACAGGCACGGTCCTAATCACTGGGGAAATATTGGTGTCATAGAAGACTCTTGGGAGACTCTGAAATCATGTGATAATTTCATTTCTCTTTTTAGAAAAGAGTGGAAATAACACACTCTGACTATTAAACCAAGCAAGTTACACTACGACTTGTGTATGCTCACCTTAGAAAATAAATCATGTTTTATAACAATGGAAGAGACCATGTAATGTGTGCATAATTCTTACAAAACACTGTCCTCTTCATCTATCAATCATGTTTGCTTGCTGTGAAATGTTTCTATTAGGGAACAGAGGGGTACCTGGCCTGAGGGCCTAAATAAAGTAGGTTTTTTTCTTTAAAATTACTATTTATTTATTTTTAGAGAAAGGGGAAGAGAGGGAGAAAAACATCGATCAGTTGCCTCTCACCCGCCCCCAACTGCGGACCTGGCCCACAACCCCGGCATGTGCCCTGCCCAGGACTGGAGCAGCAACCTTTCAGTTTGCAGGCCAGTGCTCAATCCACTGAGCCACACCAGCCGGGGCTAAAGCAGGTTTTGATTAGAAGCTGCCATTGAACCTGCTTCCAGAGAGCTTGTGCCCCAGGGAGATGATAAAGGAGCCAAAGCAGTGACGTTCTTTGAGTCAACTGCCAATTTATCTTCATGAAACATCAGGCTGTGGACTTCACGCAAACCCTTGGGTTTGTCCTCAAGACTAAAAGGGATCACAGATCCTGGATTACTCAGGCAGTAAATAAATCACCTTCAACTAAAATATTACTTATTTCAAAACGAACGATGAACAGGAGAGTAAAAAACCCTTTGGCTGGTCTGTTTCTCGGTGCCCTGAAATTCCCTTCCATTGTAATGAAAAGAACTACATAGGGATTAGCTCAAAGAGGGAAGGAACCCTTATTTACGGCAAGGCCCTAAGAAAAGTGCTGAGCAAAACCAGATACATGAGCCCTGCTCCCATGGTGCTTCAATGTAGTAAAGGAGAAAGACATTAGTAATCACACAAATAAATGTAGAATTACTACTGAGGTTACAGCTATGAAGAGGCAACACTTAGCACCAGGAAACCCCCAAATGGGAGACTTGACTTAGTCAAAGAGGTCAAGAAATGCTTCCACAATGGAGTTCTTGCACTGAGATTGGAATGAACTGGGTAGAGGACTCCCCATAAAAGGAACAGCATTCCTGGCCAGAACATGCCGGAGTCTGCATCCTCACATGACTCACAGAAACCAGGGTTCGGGTCCCTGATTGAGAAAGGGGCTTAGTTTAAAAGGTTCTGTATTGGAGGGGTCAAGACAACCAGGGCTTGAATCTCAACTCCTATTTCTTACTGGCTCTGTAGCCTTGGGCAAGACACAACCTAGCTAAGCCTTATTTGACCCCTTTGGAAATGAGAATGATAACTTATAACACTGTTATAATGATCAACATAATACTTAGGTTTTCTTATTGCAAACGTTTTTCAAGGAAAGGGCAATATCTTACTCTTCTGTCGCCTACCATCCCTGTACTAAAAGGAGGCACTAAGTAATTACTTGCAACAAATTAAGATGGTTTATATTTAAATATCCTGGAAATGGTTCTTTTGACCTCAGGTTTAAGGTTCAAACACCTAAGAACTCTACTTTCATCACCAACTTCAGGAAGGCAGACAACCCTTTCAGAAATTTGGAGGGGTTCTAGGACTTAGGAGAAGGAGAAGGAGACCATCAGCAGGGTCGGTACTGACTTGGGCTTGACGGGAGGCAGTCCAGGGGAGTGGAGCCAGCTATTCCAGTCAACTTGATTGAGAACATCAACCTGTCAGCAGTAAGAACATCCGGTTTTCTACAGAACAATCTCTTCTATTGAAAAAAATATCCAAAACAGACTTTTAGGTCCTTAAGTCTATAATTTTATCTATACTGACATGTCAAAGTTATTTCTAAGTCTCTTTTCTAAAATTTATATGAATAGGATTCTGTTAAGTAATTAAAATATGAAAAGCATATACCAAAAGTAAGTTTTTTAAACAATATTGAAGATCTCTCTGAAATAGGATAATTCCACACACTAGTTCATGTTGTTAAGATCATACTTTAAATAGGAAAGAATACAACAAAAGATCGAGTCTTAGGACAAATTCTAGAACAATGCTACTATTAAATAATTCAAATCAGCCTAACAAATAGCCATTAAAGATATATTGGGCATGAAAAAGAAAAGAGCTCTTAAAAGCCAACCTTATCTTTAAAGTGAGAATACAGGAAATCCTTCCAGTCATCAGTGGTTATGCTCTTGTAGGAAAATTTCTCAACATAAGCCTTTAGGAAGCCTAGGAAAACCTCTAAGAGATTAAAAAAAGTCTATTAATGGAAAGGTATTAAATTTTTTTTTTTTTTTTGGTGTTTGGCATTGTACTGTTAACCAGAACATTCAGAGAAGAGGGAAGCCAATGAGGACTTTAAGAGTGAAAGAACATTCAAAAAAGGAGATGGGACTTACGCTGGGACTTGAAGAATATATGTAGTTTGGTGGAAGGGAGAAAAGAAATTACAGGTAAGGGATCATACCATGAAGACACAGAAAAGAAACAGACTTTACAAGTTCTAAAAGCAGTGACCCCAGCATGACTAGAAAGGAGAAAAATGAGATTGGACGGGCAGGATGGGCCCAGATGCTTTCAAAGTCAATCAACAGAGGAGAACATGGAAGCACCCAGCAACGGGGAAGGTTATGACACAGGCTCAGCACATCTGTACAATGTAATCTACAAATGGCATTAAAAAGTACAAGACGGATTTGTATGTTCTGACACGGAAGGATATATGTGAAATATTGAATTGAAGAAATGTAGAGTAAAGTACATAGTATGATTCTTTTACTGTAATTAAAATAATTATATGCATTTGTTTGTCTATTTGTTCATTTACACTTAGTAAAAGAGCTGGAGCCACACACACAAAGTGCTAACAGCATTATCTCTGCACAGTGGAAGGGGCAGAGGGACTCTCTTTATAAAGTCCTATACCACACAAATTTTTCAGTGAATATATACTATTTTCTTAATTTTTTAAAAAGTGATGAGTTTTTTTTTTTTTTAATTCAAGTAGCACAATTTTGAACTCAGCGGTTATTCAAGGTTTTAAGTAGAGAGGTAATGATACAGATTTCTTCAGCAGCTACATACAAAAGGAACTGGAAGAATAAAATGGAGCAAAAGCAATAAACATTCTTCCTTATTCTTCACATTATCCTCAAAAAAAAAAAGAAAGAAAGGAAAAATCAGAAAATGCCAATGACTTGCCTGGTCCTCCAAGAAGCTGCTCAAGGTAAAAGAGCAAAGCGAAGCCCTTCTCATAGGGGACTGAAGAATATGCTACATCAGGGTCTACATTCGTCAGATCAACCACCAGTTTGGTGAAAGGATGTGTATCCCCAAAAGTCTTTATCTGCAGGACACAAAATTAGATGAATGTTCAAACATGCAGACTAGTTACCACCATGCAACAAGCTAACAAGGAAGGATTATTTCCCTCAGTGGCGTAATTTTAGGGGGGTCTAGAACATACACAGCTTAGAGACTGGAAACTGTAAGATACGTTCACATCAATTTTTGAAAGTCCATTTGGTATCTCTTGCCCAATAATAAGCCTTATTCTTGTAAAAGACTAGAAAAATGTTTGCATGCCTGGTCAGCAAATTCAGCTTTCAGAAACAGCACTTAAAAATGACATAAATATACCAAATAAAATTGAAATAGAGTTACTATTTTAATTGCACAGACCCAATGAGGTCGTACTGGTCATGAACACATTTACGGTAAGGTTTGATAGAATATTATACCAGCGTCTGCTTGATTTTCCACACCTGTAAAGATGATTTTCTTATTGTTATTTAGGAAAGATGCTTTTCAAACCTAAATTTTAGAACACCTACACAACTTCGAATGATTCCTTTTAAAAGTATGGCTCATTTACCGAGTTCTGCAGTTCTCCCCATCCTCCGAGAGCATGGAAATGTCTGAACTTTTCACCAAACAACCGTCCACAAATGTGGCGTTCCAAGTACACAGTATGTCCTTCATTTAACCTGGGAAAAAAAGTTTTAAATAAAAATTAAAACAGTGGCATAGCTGAGAGGAAAAGGCATTATAATCAACAAGGTATTTTCTTTTTGGCCACTCCATTCTCGGCAGGCTGCCTAGGGGGCTTCCCTGCATTCAATCCGGAACAGTGGGAAGCCCGGCCAAGCAGAGGCAGCCAGGAAGATGAAGCACTGGTTATGGTTTTACGTGTCCGTGTGCTGAAATGTGACTTTCCCAGGAACTAAATAACAGGCATAAACTGAGGACCTCCATTCTACCTAATACTGTGACAGTGTTATAGAATTAAAACAAAGAACATCTACCAAGGAGATGATATCAAAGAAAAACAAGATATACACACAAAACAATTCGGAGTGATGGGAGGCAGGAAAAGAAATAAATCAGTGACAAGAACCAATAAAGAAATAATAATAATAATAATAATAAATCTTACCAAAAGTGATCCCAAGTTTTGTTGGTCACTAAATTTCCTGTCCAGCTGTGAGATATTTCATGTGCAATGACCTGAGGAAATAGTGGATGCACTTAGTAGTGAAACAGATTACCTTATTCTAAAGTAATTCCCTATGTAAGCATTCTAGTTCTTTCCATTCCAGATGTTCACTGTTTTTTTTTTTTTAACATTTAGCTGAGACGTTCACATTGTTACTCAGTTCAGCAAAAAATAATTTAGCTCACTTAAAAAATATTAAATAGGTACATCACTTCATTACAAAATAGTTAATCAACATATGAAGAGATAAAACCATAAAATGTTCTTAAATATGTTAAATGTAATGGTTAATATAATAATGTCTTACAACAAGAAATCTCAAGTTTTATTTTTATAACCGTATCTTCAACATAACAATGAAACGAATATTTAAAATTTGGTTAACTTAATACTTCATGAAGGTAAGACCATGAAAATAAATGTTTAACTTACATTGGACAGTGACTTGTCACCTGCCTAAAAAAGAAGAAAATTACCTTTGTATTTCAGTAATCAAATTACAGACTATGCATATATCTAAAAGACAGCCTAAATCAAGATGTAGTATTCTGGCATTAATTATTCACTGTATTTCTGCATGGGACTCCAAAGAGTTCAAAAGAGACATGTATTAAGAAATAAAACAAACAATACAAGTCTAAAAAACAGGAGAATTTTTTTCTCTCCTAATAATCCTAGAGAATTTTTCCAATACCTGCAGGGCCAATATACTTGTCTCTCAACTCCTGCAAAACAATCCTCTTACTTCCATTTTTGGTATCTGCTCTTATTTACCCTTACTTACCTCCCTTCTCTCTATTGCCCACAGTATATATGTTTAAAGTTTATAGTGTCTCCTATGATGCATTTTATTTTACGTATATAATCGCCAATCCTAATGACATGGTTCTCAGAAGGATTTGAGGTACCTTACAAGGGATATAAAATATAGCCATATATCCTTTCCTAGTAAAGTGAGATGTTTTCTTTTTTATTTGTTTGTTTGTTTTTACCAGGACCCATATGATACCAAGGGCAAATGGGGTAGTTTCTTTGTCTGGGTACATAATTAATCAATGGATCATTGTTACACAGCCCCGCACCCCCTAATGTTCCCAAACAGCTTACACAAAATATTCTTTTCTCCCAAATGGCCAAATTATTTTCTTTTGAGAAATGAGATAATGATAACCACAATAAACAATAAAAATTGGAGTCAGGGGTTATATAATTAAAAAATCATTAGGCATCTAAGATTCTTCATGCCTAGGTTTGTACTTGAGGAGAACTCAATTTCAAATAGACCATATTTACACTCACCAGCAGAGTAGGGGTTACGAAAGTGAGGCAAGGGTTTTCCATGCCGCCGTAAGGGAAGGACGGCGGCAGGACCAGTAGGTCGTACTGCCCCCATACATACGGGCCTCCCAGATCTTCTGCAATTTTAAGCATAGATTCAGTCTGGAAAAGTAATGCATACACATTTGTATGTCTTCATCATGACCATAATAAATTTTCACAAGTATATACTGCTTTCTATGAAGGCTATGAGTTAATGATGCTTATTTTAAATGAAAACAATACAGAAAATGTAACATGCCAATTCACATAAAATAAGATGCATTTGATTCTTTTACCATATCACGTCACACCATTGCATTTCATACTCAAAAAGCATCAGATGATTGTCTACCACAATTATGAAGAAGGGTGACTACATGACCAACCTCAGAAAATTCGTAAGCTGACTTTTCCACCTGCTCTTTCTCAGACCATACCAGCGTTCTTGGGCCAATCTGCCTGCAAAATTAAAAAGCCCAATAAAATGGAAATTCAAGGAAAGTTACTCATCTGGTTCTAAGAAAGATCTAAAGTACTACACGCAAAACTTTACAGTAGGTGTGCGATTTACCACATGCTTAGGGGCAGGGCTGGGGCTCAATGTCCTCTCTGAGGTACAAGCCCGCTGCCCTGTACGCAGCAACTGACGTGCAGCCCTGTGAGGGGACACCGTCTGGCCTGATGAAGATGGACACACGTACCCTGAAGGTTAGCTTACTGGCTCTGGTAAGAAGTGAGGGATCTAGTTTCCTCCCTCAGTCTCACAACTGCAGAAACCCAGTTGCAGCTCGTTAAGAGAGGGCTCCAGAGCAGGGGTGGATGTAAACTCAGCTATGCACTAAAGGCTGAGCACTCTTACAGAAAAGCAACAAATAGAAAAGGCAGAAAATCCTGTCCCGTGCTACCACATGGGTGAACCTTGAGGACGTTATGCTAAGTGAAATAAGCCAGTTACGAAAGGACAAATACTCTTGTGATTCCACTCAGGAGGTATTTAAAGTAGTTAAATTCACAGAAACAGAAAGTAGAAAGGTGGTTACTAGGGGCCGGGGTGGGGGAGGGGAAGTCAAAAGTGGGGGATGGTTTAAAGGGTACAGAGCTTCAGTTCTGCAAGACGAAGAAGTCCTGGAGATAGGTCTCACAACAATGTGACTGTCATTACTACTACCGAACCGTATACTTAAAAATGGTTAAGATGGTAAATGTCATGCTTTTTTAAAAAACTGCAATAAAAAAAGGAAGATACAAATACAACTATATATCACTTATACAGAGCTTAGGCTCAAAAATAAAAATTAAGAATTTCTGTAACACAAAACCCCAAGCAACAAGA
The DNA here is from genome assembly GCF_987537825.1 of Furipterus horrens. Lineage (NCBI taxonomy): Eukaryota > Metazoa > Chordata > Mammalia > Chiroptera > Furipteridae > Furipterus > Furipterus horrens. The sequence continues at coordinate 19,947,806 of NW_028327174.1, read as the reverse complement.
CTTGCCTTGGTATCCTGCCCCAGAGAGGCAGTGAACGCCATCCCAGCACTTCACAAGGTTTAATGTGTGTACTGGTAACCTGGGGAGCTTGCTAAAATACACACTCTGATTTAGGAGGTCTGGGACAGGGCCCAAGGATTTGCTTTTCTAACCAGCACCCGGGTGAGGCCAAAGCTGCTGGTCTGCAGACCATAGCGAGTAGCAACGCTAACCAGCGCTGTCCAACGTAAATTTAATGAAAGCCACAAACGCGAGCTGCGTATGTGATTTCAAATTGTCTAGTGGCTACATTTTTCAAAAACAAAATAAAACATAAAATTAATTTTAATATATTTTAAGCCAATATATCCGAAATATTATTTCAACCTGTAATGAACATAAAAAACTGATTCATGAAATATTTTACACTTTTTTCATACTGTGCCTTTGGGAATCTGGTATGTTACATTCCCAGCACACCCCAGCCTCCCAATGGGGAGCAGCTTCCTCACGGCTGCTGCACTAGAGAGCAAGCCTTCGCTGGATGAGCTCACAGCCCTAGGTTTGTCTGGGTCCTGGCTCTGACATTTCCTAGCTACAGGACTCTAAGCCAATTACTAAAACTCAGCAAGCACTGGCTTCGGCATTAGTAATATGGGAAAAGACAGTCATATCTACTGTACAGAGATGTGAGAACTCTACAGGATAATGTTTGGAGTTGGTACAGAGTAAGACCTTTTTAACTGTCAGCTGCTGTCACAGTGACTAGAAGTATCATTTAGTCAGTGCCCCCCGGCAGGCCAGGAGCTTGACATATGTTAGGTCTGTTAATCCTCACAAACATCCTTTGAAATCCATATTATTATTTCTAACTTTTAGGTGGAAAAAAAAAAAGAAAGAAAGAAACTCAAAGCAGTGAGTGACCCAAGGACATAGCTGGTAACTGTGGAGCTGGGGTCAGAGTCTGCGTGTGCCTGACTTCTCCATCATGTCCCTATTTCTGGCAATTTAGAGAATGTGATCACTACAGATATTCTTATTTTAGTTGTTGAGAAATAAGAATAAACAAAAAAAATTTCAGAAAAAAGGGCACTCTGTATATTGGTAAAATTTTAGTAAAATATCTTATATTTCACTAATATTTATACGCTTCCAAGTGCTTTCATATATTTTATCTCAGCTGTTTCACATATCTATCGTACAAGGCAGGGGAGGGAGATATAATTTTGGTGATGACAAGGAGGCTATGGGGGGGGTGACTGGTTCAAGCTCGCGTTAGAATCCAGGTCTCTTACTAAAGGGAAGAGCAGGCTCATTATATACTACTTGGAAAATCTAAGCAGTCAGTGACCAGTAGAGATTTTTTAATTTAAAATTAATTTGTTATATTTTATAATTAGATTTGAATTTTTCTAGAACTGTCAGCTTAATATCTTGAAAAACACACAAATGATCTACCGATTAATCCCAAACAAACGCTCAAGATGCCTAAGGTTTGATTTTTCCATAAACCTCCAAATGTGTCCAAAAGCTCACCTGCTCTCTAAAGCTCCGACAACTAAAGCGATCAAGTAGCAGGGAATCGGGACCTAGAGGGGGCAAGCAAAACACACCATGTGCTCGAATTAGTGTTCGAAAATGTTACAGAGTAAGATGATTCATAATTAAAAGTAAGTGAATCCCCTTTTAAATATCCAAACAGTAGTACGCATGACTTTCCTTTTGTACTTCTCAAATAGTTCTCATTGTTAAGGGATGAATGGTTCAAAATTGCGATGTAATGTATTTCAAAACATCTATTTTCCTTTTATTCCATTAGAAACAAAAGCTTCTGAAATGTGAAAACCGTGACTGCATATAGTAGTACAAGGTACGTTTTAAGCATTTCTCAAAAAATAACCTCTAAGAAAGCAATGGTATCTTTCCCTCAAGTCTTTCATTTTTGCTTTTTTTTTATCTTGACTTAAAGTTTTTTGTTTTTTTTTTTAATTCCTTTTCCTAAACCACTCCTCATGTATTTAAGAGACATGCAAAAATAATCCAGCAATTAGAGGATGCTGAAGGTTTGGGAGCTGGGGATCTCAGAAGGGGGCGTGGGAGCAGAATTGACCACAGTGGCTCAAATACATGTATGTTAAGGTTCTCTCTCTCTCTCTCTCTCACACACACACACGCACACACACACGCACACACACACACGCACACACACACGCACACACACACACTTCATTATAGATCAAAGATACAAGTCCAGTTACCATCTATATAGAAATTTTAACTTAAATGACCATAACAGTGCTTTTCTGGCCTAAAACAGCTCTTCGACTTGTGAACACTAAACAACCACATGCCACACTCTGGTACATGGGCAGGAGAAAGCATGACTTGAAGGAACAGGAAACCTGCTACTAACTGCCACGAGGGAAAATCGGATGTGGCACGCCCCCTACTGTGCCTACCCAGTAGCCCCTTTCTTCAGTACAACACTGTACCTAGAACAAAACATTTTAAAAGCACACACACAAAAAAAAAAAAATGAAGAAAACAAACAAGCTGCAATATTTCAAAAGTAAATTTGCTCTCTGGATGGGTAAAAGCGATTTGTAGTTCAACTACCAACTAATATGAAAATCTGGACCCAAAGAACTTACTTTTTGGCTGAATCTGTATATTTTCCTGCTCGGGTCTTCTGGGTCAGGTGCTTCCCCATCACGAATGGCACTCATAAGTGCTACCAGTTCTTTAGGGACAGACACCTAGGGGAGAAAAAAAGTCATTTCCAGTTAGAAGTAAAAGGTTCTATGTTTCTTGAACTACGTATGTCAAATAGCCTGTTCTCCCCCATCGTGACTCTATATAATAGACTGTGAACCCATTAAGTTTGTATGAATCGGTTTTATAAATAGAACTAGCAATATGTACAACTGGCGGCCTCAAAAAGCAAATGTGAACTATCTAACCATTCATCCATTCACATTAAGAGCATTTGGTATCAACTAAATTACAGTCCCAGCTCTGCCACGTACTAACTGCCTGGACTTAGGCAAATAACCTCCCTGAACCTCAGTTTCTCCACCAAATGAGGACAATACTTTATAGGGCCGCTGCAAGGGATAAATAATACACATACATGAAGAGCCCACTCCCCCCACTCCCCTCTACAACCCTAGAACAGGTTCAAAAGGATCCTATGTTCACCTTTAGGACAGAGAACACAGTTTTGAACAATTTTATATTTAAAGATAAACTTGGGAGTTACAAACAGAAGAACTTTTTAAGGATCATGATATAAGAAACTAAAAGTTATTGCCAAGAACTGTGAAATATTTTTGTCTGGAAATTTGTATGGAAAAGATCCTTCTGGTGCAAACCATAAGGTCACTTCAACGGGCACCCTAGCTCCATGATTTTTGAAAGTTTTCTTTCTAATGAATGCCGGAATCAGGACTATGCTCTGAGTATTAATGATCTAGCAAGCATCCATTCTGGTGAGAGCCAGACTCGCCTATCTTCCTTGCACAGCCTAGTACTGAAAGCTATCACTGCGGCAGGCACCGGATCTGAAGCTCCAGAACCAAGTGCTTCAACAACCGTGGATCCTAGAATGGAGACCATTCAGGAAATAATTTGGTTCTACGTCTCTCCTTCATTTCCACTCTGACATGTCACATGGATGAGCCCACTGAGGTTGTGAGGTCATAAGACATGCCTGAGGTCATACAGTTGTTAAGCGGTGGAAAGGAGTCCAGAAAGTGAGATTCTGTTCTCCTGAACGTAGTTTTCGATAGCACTACACTAGATGTAGTTTGGTTGTAGGACGATCTGGGAATCTAGAAGGCCCATAATGACAGCTTGGTCCTTCCTCAGTTCTGTTTGCTTGGTCTAAGTAGGTCTAGACTCTAGGATAGTATTTACTTAGTAATTATAATCTACTTTTTCCTAAAAGGATTAGAAGTACCTATGACAAGAATAAGTTGGAAATGTATACAGACAGATTTGTAATACATGCCTGTTTGATGTTTATATGGGTATAGGGTACATTTATAGAACTTTTTGTTTCTCTTTTTCTATTGTTTATGCAGTTACAATTGTTCTGGCTTTCTCTCTCCTTCCCCACCTCCACCAGCCCCACCTCTCCCCTCCCTAAGTTAATCCCTGTATGTTTGTCGTAGAACTTTTAATCCTGCAAATGTCAATATTTTAAAGTGAAAAAAATTGTTCCCAAAATCTTTTTAGGTCCAGGATTCTGAATTCCTTTTAAATTCCAAACGCTACTCATTTCCTTCCCTTACCACCCCAACACTTATGTTCAAAACTGCCTTGAAAAGACAGATTCAAAATGAAATCCACAGTCTCTGTCTCTCTCTCTCTCTCTCTCTCTCTCTCTCTCTCTCTCTCTCTCTTTTTTACACATTTCAGGTAGAATTTAACAGGTGAAACATCTCCAGTTATAAAAATCAGTAATTATCTCTGCTTATCATTTACACCACATTCCCTTATATGGATCACTGAATGCAGTACATATGTGGGATGTTTACCTCTGCACTGTAGGTTAATTTCACGGAAGGGGTGTCCTGGCAAGGAAGAATCGCTCGGCAGTGGATGGCCTGGGAGGGGGAGAAAGAAAAAGAAACAGTTATTTCCTTTTCTTACAAACCAACTCACTAAAAAATAAAGATCATTACAATTGCAGCATTGTTCTTAAGACACATTCTTTTTAAAAATAAAAACACGACACATTTCTTGGGATCTTTTAAGGTAGCAAAAATCAATTTGTAGATTTAAAATATCTGTCTTGCCATTTACTACATGGTCAGTGCTCACAGGTCAGTTGAAAGATGAAGCAACGGTAAGCCATGTTTCTTACTCTGTGCTCTGAGTAACAGGGGTGCCTCGTGAGCTTTTAGGAACCCTGAGAAAAAAGGGCTCTTGGGTGAAATCGGTTTGGGAACGGTGGCATACAACATCCCTGTCTGGGAGAGTCACTAGAGATATCCGCCTCCTGACGACTCTGAAAACACCTACGATAAAAAAACCCTGTTTGGGTTCTCACGCTTATTGTTACATGAAACCCATTTTTATTTGGTTAGTTATTAACATCAAATGGGACACGGGTGTTCTGAGAAACACAGCCTGGTTGAAATGTTGCTAGAGTCTTGATGTTTCCATCGTGCAACAAATTTTGGAAGTAAAACGTCAGAAGAAACAGAGGGAGAACAAACAGTTTCTCTCAATACCATGCAGACAAACTCATTCATATGATATGTGAAGTGCTTCCTGGCTTCCACGTCCATCTGTCAGAAGCACAGGTTCCATCCATGAGGACGGCCAGAGCACCTACAATTGCATATCCTGGCCTGTTTACAAGTAGGTCTGGATCGACTGCTGGTGAGCCAAGGAACCCCCAGCCTCATCCAGCGTCTACTGAGCCTAAGGGAATATTGATAGTAACATCTCTCTCTGAAGTTCTTATAATTCCTAGACAGGCTTCATGCCGCCACAAACTTACTTAAAATCCCCAGATTCAGCCCTTTTCACTTCAGATCTAGTCAATCCTCCAAAGATATGAGATCCCAAATGACATCTAGGTGGATTAAGTAGAACTAGAATAACCACCTGTCTCTTCCCCAAAATGAGGTTTCCAAGACCATGCCTGTAGAATTCCTTCATGGTCTCTGGTTAGGTGACTTGGCAGTGCCAACGGGTTTTTATATGTATCTCACTAGGTAGAACAAACCTAGGCAAATATGCACAGAGAACAACTGTAAGCAAATTTATCAAATAAAATCATGTCTACATGCTCCTTATCAACAGTAATAATTTTTGAATTTAACTAAAATCTCTTTCCTCTATTTCAAAAACTCTTGCCAATGAGAAACAGAATAATATATTCCAAATTCACATTCTTGTGGCTCACAAATCTTGCATGTCCTACCAACTTTAGTTTATGGACATTCTATAAGAATTGCTGAGACTCAGATATTGCTAAGAGAGAATGCACAATTTGTATATTCTTGCCTAGAGCTTCCCTCTGCCAGATTATTGAACCAAGGGTTTCTTAGATTGACTGGCAATAGGAAGTAATTCTAACTCCTGTGCCAACATTGCTTCTTTTTTTATAGACTTGCATTCAAATTGGAGCCTACCACAATGTCTGTCATGTAGGAATATTAAGAAGATTAAAAGTATCTAACAATGCTTAGAAATATAGTAAATGGTTAATGAAGTGAGTTCCTTTAATTGTCAACTATTCGATTATTAAGAGAATTAGTTTCCTTTTTCTTTTAGAAGAGTTTGATACTTATTATCTTTGTAATAGATTGTCTCTATTAAATGGTCCCTTATTCTTAGATTTTAAATAGAAGTAGTTTAAATCACATTGTTTTAAAGGTACATTTCATATATATATTTGTAAATGTGTAAGAAAACTCTGGAAAGGTTATACACCAAACTCAATGGTGGTTATCTCTGGGTAATGGTGTCAGGACAGAATTAGGAAATCTGATCTTTCACTTTCTACTTCTGTATTGTCACCAATGTTTATAATCAGTACATATTTTGTGTTATTAATGTTTTCCTTTCATTTTATAACCATTTATTAAGTGCACACTCTATGACAAGTTCTATGCCAGGTGCTGGGGACATATCAATATGACATGTTTTCAAATTAAAGGAAGTTTCTTTTTAAAAGTAATATGTAAATGCATTAACAGTGAGAGATATAAATAAAAATGTTATTTTTACAATATAAGATAAATTAAAATGCTATGTTAGGTAAGATAAGGCCCACGAATCTATCCATGAGACCACTGTCCACTTTGCTTCCTTCAATGTCATGAGCTGAGAATAACAAATCATTCTGAATCCTTGTTACCTGGCACTGACTAAAGAGATATGGGTGTTTCTTCCCAGAAGTTTGTTCACGAGTGAGCCACTGAAGAGCAGAAGATTTTGGAGATGTCTCAAAAGAAATTTCTATAACAACTTCTTGATTTCTGTATGAAACAAACCAATATATTAGCCCAGTATAATTCAATCTAAAATTTGAATTCATAAGATAAATATAAATAATAAGAATAAAATAAATAAGAATAATATAAATAACATTTTACGAGGTCCTGCTACTGATTGAGAGAAAGCTCTAGAAATGTCACACCCTAAATGGGTAAGTTTGCCTCTCATGTTCCTCTATGATGGCCGGATTGTGGTCCTTTTCATTCTGCCATGCTAACTGCTCATGAGATGTAACAGGCACTAGTATTAGTTAAATATCCCACTGTGTAACATATGTGTTTGTGTGTGTGTGTGATACCATGTAATCTTTTATGATAGTGGGAAAGTGGAAGAAATAATTTTGGAACTTCAACGACCACAGCAGTGGGTGCCAGAGTACCGTGCAGAACAGGGCTGGTGTGCGAACTGATACTGGACAGGGTCAGTCAAGAAACTGAGAATCAGCTTTTAGAAGCCTGTAGAACGATTTCTCTTTGTTGAATCTAGTAATAACAAATATGTGCCTGTTCTTAATCTCTTCTTCCTTGTATTTCATTTTTAGTGCATTTTATAAAAGCCTCAGTCTGTGATGGATTGGAAATAACCAAATGTTATGATGAGGAAATAGCAAGATAATGCCGGAGACCAGCAGCTGCGCTTGTGTTTGAATCCTGACCCTACCACTTATTGGTGCTGTGAACCTGGGCAAATTATTTGATTTCCCTATGCCTGTAGATGGGGTTACTTACATCCACCTCACACACTGTGTGTGGGTATTTCCTTTCTTTTTCTTAAATGGAAAGAAAAGGTATGAAAAAATTGGCCACTGAAAGGTGATGTAGATTGTCCTTCTTCTAGGCCAATGGATTCCTACCCTTTTCCTTTCTCCAGTATATCAAGAAGTGGAACGTACTCCCAACAGGACAATTCTGGCTATCACTTTCTTGAATAAGTTACTTTATTTCTCCGAGTTTTCCCTTTCCTCATCTGTAAAATGCAGATCATTCCCCAGAGGAGTACTGTAAAGATTGGGTAAAAAATTGCAAAAGCACTTATCTCAGGATTGCTACATAGAAATGGTTCTGTTTGTCAATGTTATTATTCCATTAATAAAAGTGGCTGGCCTCTTGGGAAGAGGTGAAAAATGTGCAGCTCTTAAAAGCTTCCCAGGTGATCCCGAGATGCCTCCTTAAGATGGCATGCTCCCAATACCACATTTTACTAGATATTAGTAAAATGACTAGCAAAAAATAATAGTTATCCAAAGTCCTATTCTTGAATATTTCATACAATGAATTTCTGTAGCACCTTAAGAACATATGATTTTCACTATAAGCTTCAATCTGAACAGCAGATGAGTAGAAGTTCTGTACTAATTACTATATACACACAAACTAAAAATAGAAAACAAAAAACATCTAAATTAACTAAAAATATATTCCCCCCCATTACTTAGCTATAAAAGAGGACAACTTTCATACTTGCTCAGAGCAATAGGAAGAAAGATTTCCATTGGCGATCCTTTGTAACTTTGTCTTTCTCCAAGAGTGTATTCGACTTCTTGTCCATTGATGACCACTTTTTCTATTGTAAGATCCTTTGTATCCAAAATCTAGAATTAAATTAATATGTTAAAATGATAAGAAAATAGCTTTATATACTGGAGAAAATAATATTAGAAATAGGTTAACTGCAATGATTACAGAGTAGAACTAGCAGTTTCAATAGAGTAAGACCTAGACTGAAATTTCAGGAATTAAAAGTCAACATGTTAGCATCGACACCATCTTTTGGGACCCAAATTTCCTGAAAACTTTTAGTTCCAAGAGTTGCATTTATATTGATAAGTAAGTCTGGGATAGTCCCACAACTTTTGGGCTTTTAGTAAAAGTCAAACTTAAAATACCTTTGCTTCTATCTCCTAAAACTTCTCTGCTATGAAAAAAATTAACCTATAACTTGTTTCTTTCATTGTGACTCACTGTATCTTACCATGTTTCTTCCTAGAATTAATATAGTCCAGCTCCTATGCACTTTCATACATCCAAAAATTAAAACAAATGTTGGTACTTGCTTTGCGAATAAAACTGTAATTGCTGCTGTTGTGTGCCCAGAAAAAGCCCCACTTGGTATTGCAATGCTCACCCAATGACCTAAGGGACTGGGAGAGCATATCTCCTTGCCATGGCCAACTAAGGACAACTGCTGTGGGCAGAAAGTGGCAGCAAATGTATTTTCCATCCCAATAATCCCTTATCTGAGCACTAGATTCCATACCTTTCTGTTGTCTCTCAACTAACTTCTCATTCTAGAATCTTCAACCTTTCTGTGTTGTGAGGGTCTTTTCAAACAATCTAAGCAAGCCTCCCATATTATTTTTAAAACTTCACTTGATCTTTCTGCTCACTCTAGTAACTATTCATTTTTCTCGTTCCTTTCTTAAACTGTGAGGGCAATCTATGGCGGCTTAGTCTACTTCCTCATCAGTCTCTTCCCGCTTCCCCCGCTTCAATCTGGCTTCTAGCTCCTCTGCTCATTGATGAAAGGGCAGTCCCTCTGATTGACAGGTCTTCTCTGTTCAATAACCTTGGCCTCCATCTACTCAAGAGTCCTTATGGACCACATAATCTATTGCAAGTCTTTTCCTTGGCTTCACTGATTTTGCCCGTAAAGGGCTCTCCTACCTGTCTAATGCTTTTACCTCCCCTGCCTTCCTGACTCCTAAATATGAACGCCCCAATGTTCCAGCCTTGATCCTTTGATATTCTTCACTCCCTACCTCTCAGTCATGCCCACATGATTAACTGACATCACTGTGCTGACTGACGACTACCAGTCTGTTTCTACAGTTGCACCCCTTCCCCGGGGCTTCAGCTAGATGTCTCTTAGTTATTTGCTTAACATTTCCATGGGAAATATGCCTCATATTCAACAGGCTCCTAAAAATTGTAAAAATGAAGCCACTATTATGTCCCCTAAATGAGCTTTCTTCCATGATTTCTCTGTTCTGTTCATGGAACTCCTCAAGGTACCTAACGTCTGAAACATTCAAATAATCCACAGTCGATCTCATGTCCCAATCCCACATAGCCAATCAACAAGTTTTTCTTTCATGGTGTTCCTTCTTTTCTTCCCTTCTACCCTCACCCTAGGTCTGGCCCTGGCTTAGAACTGCCTAGTCTGATCTCACCACCTGAGTCTTTTTCTTAAAACCTGTCCTGGAATAGCTTGGGGAGTTAGAAGGCCAGGTGTCCTTTATAGTAGCTAACTGTGTGATAAGCTCAGGAAAGTCACAAGGGCAATCATCAATTTCATTCTTACTTCTTTAGAATCAACAATATCTGGTTGGGAAGAAATATCCATCCTGGTTTAATTTGTTTCACTTTTCCTTTTTTTCAGAGCAACCAGATTTGTTATGAGTACCAACTGTTTGCATCCTAATGGGTAATTACTTTCTTTTTTGGGGGGAAGGGGGGTGTTACTATTTTTTGGAGTACCTCAACTGTTGCCCTTACTCTAGATTAGTAGAACTGACTTATCTTCCTACACTTGTATATTCAGAATATATGGTTTTATTACATTTGTCTTATTAAAAATAATAGTTACTCCTATTTCTGAATATCTGATTTGTTTTAAAAACTTGATTTGAAGGTCTATGCATATAACTACTCATGTTTATACTGTCTTATAACCAACCATAAGAATGAATTAATTGGGTCATTTCCTAGTGGAACACATTCTATTTTCTGTATTGCCTCAACTTTTCAAATCTGTTCAGAATCAGAAGAATGAGGTTATTATTATGACTATTTTTTGTGAAACCTTCCTCCTATCCTCTGTATTTATAGCAGTTGGCTCAATTCTCTCCGGTAGCAATTATCCTACCACATTGTAATGATCTGTTTTCTCCAGGAGACTAAGGATTCTTTTAAAAAGTGAATGTTCCTTAGGCTTGCAATTCCCAGGGATTAGTACAGTGCCGGAAAAACAGTAGACGTCACTACATGAAGCAAATCCCAGACCAAGATAAAACAGAAAATGCTTTAAACTGTTTATCTAAAGTCCTAAGCCTCAGCTATCATTTCCAAATTACTTAAGAAATTCCTTTCTAAATTTCACTGATAAATGTTACCAAACAGTTGACTAAAAATAGAAACACTGAAAGAAAAACAAAGGAAACTGGGTAGTTGACAAGTTGGAATTTGTATTTTTTCAACAAATGTTTAATGAGAAACAACTATATTAAGGCCAAGATACCCATAGGTAGTTATAAGAAAAAGTACTACTAAAGGTAGAAAGTTACTGAGGATATAATTTACTGTATCTCACAGTATCCTCCTGAATAACACCCTAAGGAGCTGGCCAGTTGCATGGACTATATAACTGGTTCCCATTTTGCATAGGCTGTTGGGAAGCTGTTCCATGTCAGTCTTAGGGACCACTTCTGTTTTTGTGTCTGGGCATTACACCATGTATTTGATTCTCCTATTCTTATTTTCTCTTCTTCTAAATTAAAAACGCTTTTTTCTTTCTTTTTATTTCTAAATGAGAGAAAGGAATACAGAGAGAAACATCAATTTGTTGTTTTTGTTGTTCTACTTATTTATGCATTCATTGATTCTTGTAAGTACCCTGACTGGGGATCAAACCCACAACATTGGCATATCGGGACGATGCTCTAACCAACTGAGCTAACCGGCCAGGGCCTAATTTCTTTATTTAAGTCTTATTATACTATATATGCTGTTTTAAGCAGTCTCCAATTCTTTCTGTGACAAAGCAGGTCTTAAATTAAAAAAGTGTTGTGCCTCATTATGCCTCTCTTTACATTTCTACTCATTATTTACAGGGTGCTGTAATAAAAAAGAAAAGGTTATGCATTAAAATCAAAACCAAAGAACACACCTTGATTTGATTCCCAGCTAGCCATTTACTTAGTGAAGACTGGGGGGTTTTGATGCTGGAAATCAAGACTTCTGATTTGAGGTATGTTTACATGCCTCTCGGTCCAGATGCTTAATGATCCGAGCAGCGAGCTGGACTCGCTGGTGCCTACAGTCTCTGACTGCTCAGGCCTCAGGATCTTAAAGACATCCTGTGACTTAAAAAGAATCTTGCTGAGTACTCCATCTTCCCTGATGTTGATAAGGAAATCAAACAAAACTAAGCATAAATGGTGTTTAACCTTGATTGCTTTCTGTTAGTGTTTAAGGAACAGTGCATCCATTCCTTAGCCTTAAAAGAATAAGTAATTGGATTTCTGTTTTTCTGTTTTTGAATCTATAGAAGCTATATAGACTTATCAGGAAGCTTTCTCTTTGGTTAATCCTTTAAGCTTCCTCTGTTGTAAGTTTCAAGTACATTGTCACCATTCCTGGAATGTGCCTGGGAGCTCATTCCCGGACCCTCCCTGTTGATTAGCATATCTGCAAAATCCAGTAAAAGGAAGATGCTTGCACAGCTCAGTGCTGACGTGCCTGAGCGTGCAGCAGCCCTCTGTCCATCCCACATTCTGTCTGCTGGAATTACTTGCATGCCCTCGACCACGAAGTACTACAACAGGGTTTTCAGTCAGATCTGTGTTCAATTCCTGTCTTTTGCCTCCTACTAATATATGATCTTGGCTGAGACATTGAAACCTCTTTTGAGCCACCAACTGAAAGAATACCTAAAAACTGAAAATTTCAATAAAAGAAACAAATGCTTGAAAGGTATCACAAATGAGTACTAAACTTCAGTGCAAATAACAAAAAACTTCCAAAGGATTTTTAGGAAAGCTGAGCATTAGTCCTGTTAGAGCTCCTTCAGCGTTCCTCAGCATCACGGACTCCAAGAACGGGAGACGGAAAGAACACACCGGGGCCTCACCCAGCCCTGGCACTGGGCCTGCTCCCTGGTGACGGTGATTGATGGTGAGGTTCGTTGCCACCTCACCAGCAAGATACACTTAGCACTCTACAGGAGGGATTTGTGGCGCCTGCTGGGAAAGGAAGTTTCTTAAAGCCATATTAAGCTTAGGTCCGGCTTTCTAATTGAATTCATCACAGTTTTGAGTGTTCTTACATACACAGACACATGAAATGCCATTCCCACCTTTAAGGTTCCATAATCAAGTAAAAGAAACAACCCAACTGCAAATAAATAAAACCAAACTCTTGGTCTAGGTTATTGTTATAAATAAGCAAACAATTATAAACATGTCACTGTACTACAACTAGCCTTTCTTGTATAAAATCTAACTTAATTATAATTCCGGGCTCTAATTTACTAAACAGACATGTCAAACAGAAACCATAATTTAAAACTCTTTTCTCTAGATTTGGGGAATGTAAAAACAATGGATAGGCTTTTAGATTGGAATTCTTTTCAAAATTTAGTCCTCTTGACTTTTGCTTACTCATGGAGCAGGGGTAACGTTTTATTTTTTTCTAAAACAGGTAGAGTGCAAGGTCATATTAAGCAGTGATAAGCTATCTAAATTCACTTCTTTTAATAAAAGGAGAGATTGCATTGAAACAGGACTTTAGTTCAGCCAAACCTTCCCGGGAAAAGCTGCCTGCAATAAAAGATAATATGGTACTTAAAAAAGACCAAAGTACAACCTATAAGGAAATAAGTCACTGTCTTGCTTAAAACACTTTTATTTTTTTCCTTATTGTACTTTTGGTGACTATATTATCAATACATAGAGGAGTCAACCTACTTTTCATATCAGAATTAGTATAGCAAAATGTTAACAAAAGGTAGGAAAGTTTTGTGCTATATTAGTTCATGTTAATGAACTCAAAATACAGGTCTGTTATACAAGCAGGAAAGAGGCATGAAAGCCACAAATTCTTACCTAAACTTTAGCAGCTATCACCATACAACCTTATGCAAAATACACTGTGGCTGGCCTTTCCTTGTCCCTTATTTCTAAAATGCTCACCTACAAAATTCTCCAGGTGAAAGGTACAATGCAAATACTATCAATTTGAGTGAGAACACTGAAAACAGGTTATGTTGTACAGATAAAATAATTTAATAAAATTCCATAAATCTAAACAAGTTTTTCATCATTCAAGTAGCTGGACAGCTTGTAGAAAAGTACATCTTTTCTAAGAAGCGCAGTCACTGCTTGCTCTTTGGAACCCACAGCTAATACATTACACTGAGACATCCTTAGAAAGCTTGAATGGCCCACACGTCCTTAAAATATTATTAGATACCAGTGGCAAGAATCAAAGGTAGGAAGGACCGTGACCCAGGAGAAATAGAGATGCTTCTAGAGTTAGCAGAGACTGGAAGTATCAAAGTAGGGGGGAGAGAAGGGTCTGGTATTGGGAGTCCTGAGGGGTTCGGGAACGACTGGCAGCGAGACTGAGGGAAGCATCCTGCAGACCTAAGGGTGCCTGGGAGGGAAGAGCGGGACCAGGCAAAGGCAAGATGTGGGTCTGACACTCAGATGGCAGTGTGGACTGAGAAAGGTGCACTGGGAGAACTCTGTGGCCCGAGGAGGGAGTTCTGGGCTTCAGGCCGAGGAAATGGGGAGGCCACAGGGGAAATTAGGGCTGGGAACTAGAATTATGGGAGTGAGGAGATTGGTGCTAAAATGAAACCCAAGGGCTGGGTGAGGAGCGTGGTGGGGGTATCGGCTCTAGGATGTCCCCAGCAGCTGGTGAGAAGAGACTTTTGAGTATACGCAGAGGGTGAGGGAAGGGATGCAAACATGGATGTGGGGTTGGGAGGGGGCGCAATAGAGGGAGGGGGGCTGAGAGGGCGTTGAGAAATGAGAGCGAGCTAAGGAGATGCAGAATAAGGGGTGAGGGCTGCGGAGGAGAACCAGGGATGCGCGGAGCAGACGGGGGCGCGGGGCTGGGAAGGGGCCGCAGCGGGGTAAGGGTCTAGAGGCGGGTGGCCGGGGAGAGGTGGGCACTGGGCGCGCGTCCCACCGTACCAGGCTGCGCAGATTGTCCTCTTGAGACTGGACCGTGAGCGCGGCGGTCCCAGTCAGCGCCCGGCGGGTAAAGTCAACGCTGCAGCGCAGATGCAGATGCTTGGTCCGGCATATGGACGCCGGAGAGGCCAAGGAGCACGTATCCACTACCTCCGGCATGGTTCGGGGGAGTTCCGCAGCACACGATCGGTACCCCAACACTGAGCACCTCGAGTGAAAGCAAGAGGCGAAAGGGAGGAGGTTAAGAACAGGAGAAGGAATTTCCGGCGCCTGCCGGGAAAGGAAGTTTCTTAAAGTTAGAGGAGCGTGGGGAACGGCATGGATGGAACTACAAGTTCCATGATGCAGCTCGACAAGGTGTTCTCTTTGCACCCTGGGAGTGTATGTGTAAGACGGAGCAGAGGAGCTTGAGGTTGTTCCTGAATGAGGAGGAGGAGGGAAATGGGAGCAGACGGAAATGATAAGTGGAGTGGAGCTAGTATAAAATCGAACGCCTTCATTTTAGTTCCACTTAATCTCGGTAGAAACTGCAATGGCAATAAAAATGTAAAGCCTAGTTGTAGATGTAAATTGCAAGAGCCCGGGGGAGTGAAACAGAAAAGTAGCTTGTCAGAAATTCCCATTACATGTGTGAGTCCTCGTTAGTATAGTGGTGAGTATCCCCGCCTGTCACGCGGGAGACCGGGGTTCGATTCCCCGACGGGGAGACACTAATGTTTTGGGTGTTATTTTTTTTTTTTTTCTTCCCTCCTTGAAAACACTTGAAAGTGAAAATGTTCACAAATTTTGCACAAGCTAGTGTGAAAGAAAGAACCCACATTAAGGCAGCTGTAAGATTTATGTTTTAAAAGCTGTTTTGTTGCTTGTTTGCCATGTTGGCACTCCAGTAAAAAAAGTGAGCTCAGTTCTATCAGTCAACAAAGTTTTTTTGTTTTTAAGTGTTTATTATGTACATTTCCAGACTCTGGAGATCTAAGACAGAATAATCCAACATTTCCATCTTAGAAATTTAGGAAGAATATTTCCATATGCTGTAATGAGAGCGTCCTGTGTTATGAGTGTGCATTGGCCGCCAGGAGAAAGCAGAACTAGGACATCTAGCTCAGCTTCAGAAAAAGATGAGGAAGGATTGATGGATGGCGCTTGCCTTTACCACGGGACCTCAGAGTTGAAAGTGGAAAAATTGTTGGAGTGTAGGTCTCCAAGGACTTTAAGGCAGCCGGGACTTTAGTCCTGAAAGCCTGAATGGGGTATACCCACTGAAGAACTTTAAGCAGAGGAGGGACATGGTCAGATTTATGTTATCAAAAGAACAGTGGTAGTATTCAGAGAATGGGTCTGAAAGTCAAAGGCAGTAAGAAACTACTCAAGCAGTCCAGGAAGATGCTGGAGGCCTAACAAAGGAAAGTAGCAAGGATAGAGAGGAAGGAAGGATGGGAAGGTATACTTAGGTAAATGGATTCTGAGATTGTGAAGGAGCCCAAAGTGATTCTCAGGTTTTTGGTGTCAATGGCTGGGTAATTATAGGAAGAGGACAAATTCAGGTAGAAAAGATCTAAGTTTAACTTTGGACATATGGAATTTGATAATATATGGGGATCAAAGTGGAAATGTCTATGAGTCACTTGGTGTGCCTATGAGTCCATAGCTCTGGGGCGATTTGGAGTTGACATGAAGGCATCACATAATGTGGTGCCTGCAACTATGCCAGTGGGTAAGTTCAGCCCAGGGAGAGTGTATAAAGAGCAGTGAAAAGAGACTGGAAGCTGGGAGAACACAAGCCTTTAATAAAAGGGGGCTGGAGGATTGGGGGAACTCTTTCACAATCAAATCACCTTCAATTTTACTTCAATAAAGTTGAAATTTTTTAAGGGGGGAAGGGCTAGAGTAAGAGGAACTTATGAAATAAACCAGAAAAAGTCAACCAGCAATGTCAAGTGCAGCCTCGAGGGTCATTAAAATAAGGAGTAAAAAGTCTCATTGGGATTTGGCAAAACGTTGGAGGTGGGGGGGTGATGGTTTTGTTGACTTCTGTGGCTTAATTGAAGGTGTGCACCAGCAAGCAGTGGGCTGAGCAATAAAAGAGAAGAGGGGGAATAGAGCACAGGCTGTTCTGTCGGAATGCTTGGCCAGCGTGGGAAATGGAGATAAAAGAGGAATAGAGGGAAAGTTGAGAAACTTGAGAAAGTTTGTTTGTTTTTTTAAGAAGAGGAAACTTTAACATGTTGCAATGTAGAAGTGAAAGGGTTTCTAGAGAAGAGAAAATTGAAGATTTAAAAAAAGCATGGGGGATAGCTGAGGAATTGTGCACTGGAGAGTGTCACATAGCTTCATTCTGTAGCAAAGTGGTCTATCAATTAAATTGGGCTCCAGCAACAGAAAATGATGCTATACATTTGGGTATAAGGAGGATATCCTTATACCCAAATATTGAGACAAAAGAAAATAAAAACATTTCCAACTATGAAACCCAATACCTTACATCTGTATACATCTTTATTTCATAGAGCCTAAAATCTTGACATGAGTGATATCTGTAAACATTTTTTGAGGCCTAAAAGTGTTCTGGGTGGTACCAAATATCGTCGTCGTCGTCAGCCGTCCGTCTCGAGAGATGATGGCTTAGCTTCTTGAGAGTCTATCTGCACCGCCGAGAATGGCTGTGCAGTCCGACTCGGGAGTGACAATCCCTGCCGCACTTGTTACAGGTGAAGGCAGATGGCTGTTGTTGCTGCTGTTGACGCTGCTTCTGCCTCGATCTTTTCTGGACCGCCTCCTAGCTGCGTGCAGCCTCTGCGCGGGACGTACCTTGTCTGACCGCGAGTCTCCAGGCTAGGCGGTCGTCTGCTTGAACTTCCCATGTGTTGAGATTGATGGAGCATTGTGTCATGTCCTTTTTGCAGATGTCTTTGAACCGCAGTTTTGGGCACCCTGTCATCCTCTGGCCTTCTGCTAGCTCGCCGTAGAGGAGGTCTTTGGGAATACGGCCTGCATCCATTCTTTTGACATGGCCAAGCCACCTGAGGCGTCTCTCACTAAGAACTGCATGCAAACTGCTCATGCTCATGAGCAGGTACCAAATATAGGGTGACAAATATGATGCAATAGTATCGATACCACTGATCCCCAAATATAGTGTACGAAATTAGCATTTCACAAACAATAGGAGTGTTACTCATAGGCAATGGTAGCTTGAGAATAGTTTTTAAAAAATGAAGCCCCCACTTCCAGCCAAGATGGAGGCATAGACAGACATGCTGCATCTCCCTCCACAACTAAGAAGGAATACAAGTACCTCAAAACTAGAAACAACCAGAAGTTCCAGAAAATCAAAGTGCATGGAAGTTCAGCAAAAAGGATATAAAAAAGAAATACTCATCCAGATAGGTAGGAGGGGCAGAGCCTGGGCGGAGAGGACAAGATGTGGTGGTGGCAGCAGTGGCAACAGCAGCAGGCCGGCAGAAAGTCCAGTTACACGTTTTAAAAAGTCAGGAAAGGCACCTGGGGAGCATTCCCAGCTCCTCACCAGAGCAGCTCACTGTCCCAGCTCCGGAGAAAATCAAGCCTCATTGCTTTTGACTGTGCAAACCAGTGGGGGTTGGAACGGAGGCAGAAACTGCCAGTCTCTTAGCAGAGACCGGTTGTTTAAAGGGCGCCCACAGACCTAGAACATCCGCAGACCCACCCACTCTGGGAACGACAGCCAGGGCAGCAGCTAGAGGGGTGCCAGTCCCATACGGAAGTAGAGAAGTGCCTGGAAAAGGGGTGAGTGCTGGGCAAGCAGCATTGTTCCCTCTCAGACCCCTCCCCTGCATATAGAGCCACAATGTGGTGAAACAGGTCGCTCATTACTGATGAATCCCTAAGGCTCCACCCCTCTGCCTGGGACACGGAAGCAAACAAACACAGGAGACTTCCGGCCAAGATGGAGGCCTAGACTAACATGCTTCATCTCCCTCCACAACTAAGAAGGAATACAACTACCGCAAAACCAGCAATAACCAGAAGTTCCAGAAAATAAATGGAAGTCCAACGTATGAAGTTATAAAGAAGTGGCGCTCATCCGGACAGGCAGGAGGGGCGAAGCTTGGGAGGAGAGGTCAAGCTGTGTTGTCTGCGGCAGCAGCAGTGACGGCGGCAAGACAGCGGTAAGCACAGATAGCCGTATTTATGGGGAGGCAAGAATCGCCTGGGGAACACCCCCAGCTGCAGACCATACTTGTCAGCTTGCAATTCCAAAGCCGGGGAAGGCAGACCCCCATTGCCTTGGACTATGAGGCCCGGTAGGGGTGGGGATGGAGGAGGAGGATCCCAGTCTCTCAGCAGAGAGTGAACAGCAGGAATCCATCTTGGATCCCCACTCCCACAGAAAATGCCCGGTTGTGACGAGTGCACAGGGCTCCACCCCCTATAGCATAGGAGGTGTGACAGCTCTGCCCAGGAAGCAAAGGTAAACCCAAAACTGTTCAGGATGGCACAGATCGTGATAGAGATCCCAGTGACACAGCTAACCAGACAGCGAATTTCCAATCTAACTAAGCAGCAGATAGGAAATCTTTCTGAGGCACAGTTCAGAGCTTTGCTTATAAAAGTGCTTACAGACCTAACAGCAGATCTTAAACAAGACAGGGAAGGAATAAAGGCTAGTCCTGCTGACATGAACAAAAACACATACGAAACTAGTGGTGAGGGCAAGAAAACCAGGGGTCAAATCAACAGATCAGAACATAGGGAAGGAACAAACAGTCAACCAGTGCAGAAAGAGGAAATGAGAAATGAGGAAAATGAGGAGAGGCTCAGAAACTTATCAGACAGCTATAAGCAGGCCAATATCTGAATCATAGGGCTGCCAGATGGTGAAGAAGAAGAACAAGAAATTGAAAAATTATGTGAAAAAATAATGAAGCAGAACTTCCCTAATTTGGGGAAGGAAATAGACTTACAGGTGCAGGAAGCACAGAGAGTTCCAAAACAACTGGACCCAGGGAGAACCACACCAAGACACATTATAATCAAAATGTCAAATATTAAGGATAAAGAGAGAATCTTAAAAGCAGCAAGAGAGAAGAAGAGAATTACATACACAGGGGTCCAATAAGACTGTCAGCTGATTTCTCAAAAGAAACTCTGCAGGCAAGAAGGGACTGGCAAGAAATATTCAAAGTAATGAAATGCAAAAACCTACAACCACGAATACTCTATCCAGTGAAGCTGTCATTCAGAATAGAAGGGCAGAGAAAGTGCTTCCAGGACAAAGTAAAACTGAAGGAGTTCATCCGATCCAAACCACTGTTATATGAGATGTTTAAGGGACTGGTTTAGGAGAAAGAGGATCAAAACTATGAACATTAAAATGAAAACTGTATCACAACAACCAACAACAGAAGCTAGGGACCCAAAACAAAGGCAAACTAAATAGGCAATGAGAGTAGAAAAAGAACTATAGGTATGGGGAACATTTGGAGGGGAGGTCAGCAGGGAGGGAAAAGGGGAAAAGGGAGGGAGATGATGCAGGAATTAAGAAGCATAGTAGGAGGGAGTGGAGTAGACAGGAAGATGTTGAGAAAAACTATATGCACAACCAATGGGCATGGACTAAGGGTCGGGGGACAACTGGAGGGAGGGATGTCACTGGGTGGAGGGGAACAAAGGGAAAAGAAATTGGGACAACTGTAACAGCATAATCAATAAAGCATATTTTAAAACAGCCCTGGCTGGTTTAGCTCAGTGGATTGAGCGTCGGCCTGCGAGCTAAGTGTCGCTGGTTCGATCTTCCAGTCAGGGTACAGCAGAGAAGGAAAACTCTGACTCCAAAAAACCTCCGCTGCCTTGCGGCATACCTCTTCAGGGGAAAGGCTAAGGGAGTAAACCCCGACAGAAAATCCGGAGCCGGAGTCCCTAAGGCGGTTTGACGTTGTAGTCAACACCGGCAACTCCTGCGGCGCACCTGAAGCCAAGCTGTATCGACTCCGTCTTTCCCTTGGACCCTTCAGCTGCGAAGAGAGGGGGGGTCTGCTGCATGGGCAACAGCAGACCCTCCATATTACCTTGCCCAGGCTCTGTAGCTTCAGCGTCATCGCAAGATGTCGATTCAACACGGGAGGAGACGGATACCATGTCACTCCCGAGTTGGACTGCACAGCCATTCTCGGCGGTGCAGATAGACTCTTAAGAAGCTACACCATCGTCTCTCGAGACGGACGGCTGCCGACGATTTTAAAACAAATGAAGCTCCCCATTGCTTCTATAAAATAAGCATGATATCAGAGTGTATATACAGAAGGAGACTTTGTCAAGGATGAAAAAAATAATTTATATAACGTTTTATGAAAGGAAAAAGTACATATATTTACAGGGCTATATGAACAGGACGTATTCCAGCTCTACAGCTCACCTGGAAAAGTTACTTAATCCCTCTAGGCCTCAGTCCCCTCAAGATAAACGAGCTACCTCTGCCTCGTGGGGTTGTTGAAAGAATTAAATGAGATAATGTAGGTAAAGTGCTTAGCACTCAGTTTGGCAAAGAGTCGGCATCTGTCACATGTTAGCTAGTGTTATTATTTCGGTTGGCTTTTATTCTGTTTATTTTATTTTAATACTTATTTTTCTTGCTTGTTAGCAAGAGCTTTCAGGAAGGCCTAGAAAATGAGCAACAACCAAACATGGAAAATGAGAAGCAGACCACACTAAACTGGGCCTCTAAAGAGAGTTTACAACGTTAGCGATGGCCATATGTTTTTGAAATACATTTATATTTAGGAAATTCAGGAAGTTGCAGTTGGTGCATTAACACTTTCCTTAAAAGGGTATACAGACTTCTAATTGTTTTTCCCCTTACTTCACACAGACCTTTCCTTTCTTTAAGCAGTCAATGCAATCTGCAGATACTTACCAAGTGCATCCTACTATACTGCTGCCGCCTAGAATAGAGTTGGTGAAGGCTCTGTTCTGTCTGTTGGGTTATTTACACTGTAGCACACAGCTATACCAGTGACCGAAGGCAGCGTGACGTTAAGATGAAGGCCAAGGCCAAGAAGAACTATAAATGAAGTTCCAGAGAGACAAATTCTAATCCTGACGGGGAGGTTGGGAATAACAACACAGCATCTGAGATGGGGTTTGAAGAATGAACATATTTTAATAGGAAAAATGATAAGGGCTCTAAAGTTGAACATAGAAATGTGAGGTGGGCGGCTTTTCAGGTAGACATAGTAGTGGGAATCCAGGCAAGTGGCCAGATGCAGAGATATGTTTGGGAAAGAACAATTCTGGGGTACAGAACCCCATAGATTAGTCCAGTGCTTCACAGAATTATAAAAATCCGCCTTTCTTCCTTCTGCTCCAGGTTATACGTCTGGTGTGGCAGAGACCATTAGTTGTCTCCCCACTATCTATATTTCTTTTTACACTTGGTAGTAAAACTCTCGATGTTTAGCTGGACACATGGCCTCTGAGAAGACTGCATTTCCCAGCCTTTTTGCAGTCATGGCCATGGAACTAAGTTCTGGCCAAAGTAAGTAGAATTGTCAGTTATGACTTGTAGGAAGTGTCCTTAATAGGGACTTTTTTTTTTTTTAACCCTTCCTCTATTTTGTTACCTGGAATGCAGAGTTGATGACTAGCACTCCTAACTGCCACGCTGTATCGTGAGGTTGGAACCATGTGCTGAGGGTGGTGGAGCAGCATCATACAAGGAGGTATGAGCTGGAAGCAGCCAGGTCTGTGGTGATCATGGACCTTCCCCGCAGACTGCCCACTCCTGGATTTCTTTTCCTTAGAGAGAAATAAACTTCTGCTTTGTTTAAGACGGTGTTATTTCGGGTTCTCTGTCATTCACAGGAAACTCGGTCTTCACTAAGACACCTGGTCTCACTTGAATGGGTTTATCCGTTTGGACCCAGATACCTACCCTTGTCTATCAATTTGGCACCACTTTACTTATTACATAAGTTTGAAAAATGTAATTTATCACCTAGGTCTTTCTTCCCTGTATCTTGTATTTTCTGCTAGAGCAGGCTTTCTAATTTAATCATATCACGATCTTGCTTAAATCCTTCATGGTCTCACCAACATCTGCAGTAGATATTCTCTACTTTTATCAGAAGATGTGACTGCCTGGGGATGGTTTAGCCAAGAAGAGGTACATGCTGGGCAAGGAGAGGACACCAGGGCATGAGAAACTGTGAAGAGGTGGCATCAACAGATTGGAGCTCGTGTAGAGCCAAAGGATGATGGAAATCAGGGTACATGTCTAAAAAGATAAGGGGAAATGTAGGAAGAGAATTTGACAGAGTAAGATTATGGGTGCCTATTTTTGCAGAAAAGGGAGAGGAGAATATATATACAATTTGTTCATATCTATAGAAAATATTTCTGGAAAAACTCTCAAAAAACTCATGGCATGGCTTACCTATGGGGAGGAAAAGTAGGGTGGCTGAGAAACAGGTGAGAAGTTGCTCTCTCCACTGAGGGACTGCTTAAGCCTTTTGAATTTTGTTGTATGTGAATATATCACCTATTCCCCAAAAACGTATTGATTGATATTAAAAAAAATTAAGGTTACCAGAACCGAAATCTGAAAACAAAAATAAAAACAGCCTCTGCGACTTCCCGTTGACATCAAGCTCTCTAGAGCTGGCACCTTGTGGCTCTGCAGAGTCCTCCCCTCCACGGGCCATACTGAATGAAACTTGTCCACAAAGCTCCATTTGTCTGCTTCCAGCTGCTCTTCCATAAGTGGGAAGCTTCCACCTCCCACCCAGTCCCCCAGTGCTCCTTGGCAGGTTTCTCCTCTTCCCCCTCAAGACTCTGCCTTCCTTCCCTGCAGTCTGGGCTGGAGCCTAGCAGAAGTTCCTTCCCTAACAGAATGAGGTGTATGTGATGCTCTTCATGTCTTCTTGCCAATGAGTGAGAAATGATTTTAGCCACCTTTTTTTCATTTAGCTCACCAAATGGTTGAGGCAACCCTGGCCCATGTCTTTATTTTTCTATTAAATCTGTTTTTGCTTGTGCAAGAATGTAATGTTTATATGTACATCTTTAGTCTATTCTTCATGTCAGGAAAAGGTTTAGGGGTTGTGCAGGCCAGAAGTGAAAGGAGTACAAGTCAAAGTTCTTCCAATTTTGTAAAACAGCGTAGGCAACACCCCCACCCCACCTGCCCCCCCTCCTTCCACTTCCTTTTTCTCTCCCTGTCCCCACTGTGGCTGACGGCACACAGGGTCTGGTGGAGAGCCTTGCCAGGCCCTGTGTCTCCTTCTGCACTGGTCTGTCTTTTGTTTCTCTGCTTGTACCTTTGGGACGGACTAACCTAAACAAGATAGATCATCAAGCTGTGCCGGGTAGGATCCAGCCCAAGAAATCACTGCTGGCCACAGGACCTTCTCTCTTACCCACAGAGAGTGATTACAGGACGAGCAGCTTCCTGTCTCCTAAAAGCCCCATCAGAAATGCAGATGGATCTCATGCCCCACCCTGCAACAGGATCAGAATTTGCATTTTAATAATATCTCCAGGTGATCTGCATGCTCCAGGAGTACTTGGGGGTTGGAGGAAACTCAGTGCCAAGAGTTAATCAAGCCTGCCAGGCCAGCTTTTCCTGGAGTCCACAGCTCTGGGACCTCAAATCAGTTCTCCCGTAATACCTTACTGTCCTCCCCAACACAGCAACTCCTGTACGGCGTCATGGCCAGTTTCCTGGTCAGTGTCCCCTGCCAGTAGGAGGGTTCCTGATCCCCACAGGGCATATTATCCCTCCCTGAGCATGTCGTGCACGTGAATGAATGGCCCTGTAAATGAATGAGTGAGATTTCATAGGAGGTTCCAGGTATCCTTTTACTCAGTGCCTTACTCTGTGTTGACTTGGAGGCAAAGCGAAAGCCACCTCCTGAACCCCTCCTTGTCCTCCAGTGTCACCAGACAATATGTTTGCTTGTGACAGAGAATGCTCTACCACCTTGTTGCTAGTGGTAAATACTTTGAAAACATTTTCATTGAGGCACATTATCCATTCGTAAACGCGCACACGTCTTAAGTGTGATATAAGGTGAGCATGCAGTGCAGCTCTAACAAGGTGACATGCTCAGCCTCTCTGACTCCATCCTGTTCAAGCCTGCGCTGTTCCCATGGCCTTCAGGAGAAAAGCTCCTGCCTTGTCTTGCACACAGACACACTAATCCTTAGAGCAGCAGTTCTCAACCTGTGGGTCGTGGCCCCTTTGGGGGTCAAACGACCCTTTCACAGGGGTCACCCTAAGACCATCGGACAACACATATATAATTACATATTGTTTTGGTTATTAATCACTATGCTTTAATTATATTCAATTTGTAACAATGAAAATGCATCCTGTGTATCAGATATTTACATTATGATTCATAACAGTAGCAAAATTACAGTTATGAAGTAGCAACAAAAATCACTTTATGGTCGGGGGTCACCACAACATGAGGAACTGTATTAAAGGGTCGCGGCATTAGGAAGGTTGAGAACCACCGCCTTAGAGGGATTCCGCTGGAGCTTGTGTTCCAGAAGCATCTCCTCCCTGTGTTCCCTTCCCCTGCCTTGAAAGAAGCCTAAGCGCTGCACTGCTGGAAGACGGATTTGAGGAAGGGCTAGGGCTCCCACCTTCTTGGCTGGCGCCTTCTCAATCAATAAACCTTCCCTGACTCCAAACTGACGCTTTGCCTTTGACCTTTTGATGCTTGGGGTGCACAGGCTTTGGACCAGCAACACAATCAACACCAAGATTAGATACAGAGCATTACCACCGTCCCACATTCCCTGCCAGCCTCTAGAAGTCTCACTCTCCGGGGAAAACCACTGCCTGACTTCCACTAACATTTGACTTCTGTCTGTTCTGCTGTTAATACTGCCTTTCCACAAATGGAAACATACAGTAGGTCCTCTCATGCCTGACTTCTTTGTCTCACTATGTTTGTGAGACGCCCCCAAGTTCCTGTGCGTGGTTCTGGGTTGTACAGTCTCATTGCTGCGTAGTGTTACATATGTGGATACACTGCACTCAACTTACCCATTTTACTGTGGATGGACGTGGGGCATCTTTTATTTAGTTCTGGGCTATCATGAACGGTGCTACTACAGGCATTCTAGAACATGTCTTTGGGTGAACACATTGTAGCCAGGTTTTGACATGCCACTTGGGAGTTTGGACACCTTGACCCATGCCAAAACTCAGTGTTTGGGGCCGCTGCACCAAGCCAAAATTCACCGATGACAACGACCCAGGTTCTGTAGTCATGAGCATAAACCCAGCCAACTGCCAGCGTGAGGGGGAAAGGTAGATCAAGCAAGGAGGGAAGTCGTTTTCAAGTTACCAGAAACAATTTCTTCACAACTGCTGGTCTAGATCATACTTTATTTTCATGTTTCTTTTTTAAGCGTGGCGCGATTGCAAGACTCAGCCTTACCGTTGTTGCTTTTCTTCTGATTCAACGATTCCAGCTCCGCTTATATTGTCCCTGCTAAGTAGCCAGTAGTACTTTCTTAGAGCAGGTACTTATCCCTTTTGTTCTGATTGTCTAAAGCACGAGTGCAACTTGACAAGTATCTACAGGATTTCATTTTCAAAAGCAATATTTCTATCTCATCTTGATTGGCTTTGAACCCAATTTTTCTTGTTTTGCCAACAGAGCAGGCTATTGCTACTGACTTGTGAAATAGGTTTTCAGCAAAGACCAACCTAAAAGGCTTTCCTCCTAAACATTCTTCTCATCTACAAATTCGTGTTTGAAGAACTACCTACTATTTTGTCATTTCCTATAAAAGGACTCTTTTATTTGGTATTTGGAGCTGAGAAAACTTGTATAAGAGACTCACATAGTTACCTTCCTCTTTCCTTCTTCTGCAGACGTGCATCTCAGTATTTCTCAAGCTGAGTCCCGTACTTCCTCGTGTCTCCTAACCTGGCTTCTACCTCCCTCCCAGGCTGCTTCCTCTGGGCTCCGGCACAGCCCCTTCTCCCGCCCGCCTCCACTTCCTTTCTCACAGACTCACCTCATTGCCCAACTTTGCTCATCCAGGTCCCAGGGCTGGAAGGTGCCCCCCAGCTCACTGCTCTCCTCTCTGTTCACTGCCCCATTCTCCATACACATTTTCCCAGTGTATTTTCCTTCCTCCTATTAGGGATCCTTAATTTTTTCTTAATGGGAACTTCATATACATATACAGCATTCCCTCACTTATCGCGGGTATTACGTTCCAGAACCCCCGCAAAGTAGGGACCTTACATTTATTCTACACTCTTAAACCTATGTGACTTTAACAACATACGTATACAGTACAGCAAAATCCCGCGATAGAGCGAAAAATCCGCGGTCAATAATTAAATATAATACTTTTAAAAATCCTGCAATACAGTGAGGCCACAATAAGTGAACCGCAATATGGCAAGGGACTACTGTATACACATATATGTATATATGTGTGTGGATACACATACAGTCAACCCTCATTACTTACAAATTTCATACTTGTGAATTTTCTACTTGCTAAACTGTACTTGTTACCCTAAAATCAATACTTGCCGCCCTTCATGGTCATCTGTGGACACAGGCAGAGCTGTGAAAATTTTGAGTTGCCCGAGGTGCGTAGCCCCATCTGCTCAGTCTCCTTGTTTCTGCTTCTTATAATGTAGATAAGTATCCTTTCTGTGGTCTAGTTAGTGTCTTGCTTTTCATATTTGTGTGCTTTTTGTTGGTGATTTTGCTGTGTAAAATGTCCTCTAAGCCAATGGTGAAATGCTGTGAAGTGCCTATGGAGATACTTTGTGTGCTAGATAAGTTTCGTTCAGGCATGAGTCACAGTGCTGTTGACCACACCTTTAATTTCGTAAGTCAACTATATATTGACTAAGGTGTCTTTAGAGAGAAAGACACAGAAAACAAGGTTATGCATTGGTTGGCTAATGAAAACATTGTTGCTAGAGGTTCTCAGGACCCTAGTATATTTCCCCTGGGAGCAGTAGTTTAGGATTTTCTAATTCAGTGTTTGCAGCTACTTTATAATCACTGCAAATCAGGAGAATCACCTGTATGTATTTCTTATCCTTCCAGTTAGTTTCTCTGTTTCTTCCATCCTCTCTCTGTTCCCAAAGGCTTCTCCCGGGCATACCTTGCAACCTCTTTAACTCTCTCACAGCACCCAGCTCAGTTCAAATGACATGGCAGGTCTCCAGCTGATAGAAGAGAATCAAAGACAAAATGAAAAGACAACCCACTGAATGGGAGAACACATTCTCAGTGATACATCTGATAAGGGGTTAATATCTAAAATTTATAAAGAACTCACACAACTCAACACACACACACAAAAGCTCCAAACAGTCCAAGTGAAAGGACTCGAAGAAGGGAGGAGAGGGTGGAAGGAACAATGAAAGGAAAGTGGCAGAAAGAAAAGACGCCCCTGGGTGCTGAGGTTATTGCTTGTGGAAGAGGACTTGGGTTCCCAGAATTTCTCAGTCCCTCACTCCTCAAATGCTTCCTCTTTATTTCTGAGAGCAGTCATTGGCTAGGCTAATATAGCATTAGAAATCAAGTGATATTTTGTGATAGATTTGGCTTTTATTTCTTCTCTGTAAGAAATGTGACAGCAAATCTTCCAGATTTTCGTGAGTTTTTCCATCTTTCCTTCCCCTCCTTCCCCAAACTGCCCACCCCTTCCCTTGGAGAGGGGTAACTGCAGAACTCCCAAACTTAGCCCTATCGTGGGCCCTCATGGCAGGCATTACTACCTCTCTTGGGTCTTACCAGACACCTTTCATGGGTACAGGCAGCATGCATGCCTGCTTGTCCTTGGGAAGTTCATAAACTTCCTGCGAAAATGGAGACCATACAATGAAACCCCTAAAGAGCAGCGTGGAAAACTGAATAATTAAAGAGGACGTAGGAGGACCCTTCAGCACATGCTGTAGGAGTTCACTGGAGAGGTCAGTGGGCATCTTCCTGGAGCAGTGGGGCAGCCGTGGAAACATGGAGCAGGGCTCTCTAATTCCTCTGTATTGTTAACCAATTAGTACAAACTGGGGGGCACACCCTCAATAAATGTGTGTTTGCTTCTTCATGAATTCTCTACACGTGTTAACATAATTAACAAATATCTCAAAGCACGAAATACACTAAAGGCAAAGTTCTTCATCAACGATAATGGACATAAATTGTTATTCTAAGTAACCATCTTAATCATTTTGATTGGCATGGTGGTGGCGGCGGGGGCTACCTTGTCGGATCTGAGCTGATGACCATGGTTTAGTTTTGTTTGTTACATCAGACTGCCCGCCTTACGCTGGAGTAGGGGATCCTTGGTTCTGCCATCTTCTTGTTCCTCCCCTATGCTCACATTCCAACTTCTGCATTGAGACGGCCGCCTGTGAAATGTGACCCTAAGACTCAGAATTGCCTGAGTGATTAGAAAAGTCATAAGCCTGCAGAAGCCTTTAACCAAGGGCAGGGAAAATACTAGCCCATGGAGAAAAGTTAAAGGAACGCTAAGAAGAACAAAATATAGCTGTTCATGATTATATGTCACAAGTCATACCTGTGAAGCAGACCAGATACATCAATAAACCAGAGATTTAATGTTCTCTGCCCACACCCAGATCATTGCTGTGTGCATGTGTCCATCCCTCTCTGGAAATCCCTCCTGAATGAAAGTGTCAAGTTTGGGTGGGTAATTGAAAAGGAAAGTCCTTCCAGCAAAGATGATGCTTAAGAGCAAACTCAGATATCAAAGGCAAATTCAGTAAAATATCTCACACTCCTTTGAACCCTCAGATGTAGCTCCAAAAAACCGAATCATCTCCTTTTACACAAGATGCCTGTGTGTATTGGGGTGGCCCACTTCACCCTGGCCTGGCAATCAGGACAGGATTCATTGAGGCTTCCTGTCCACTTGAGGTGGAGGAACTAGCAGCCACTGGAAAGCCATCTTTCCAGCTTTAAACAAGCACCACTGAGCCTTGAAAGTGGCAAACGACCCCTCCTGTCACTTTCAGTTGGTCACACTGAGAGAACAGGAAGGAGTACACCAATCAATGAACACCAGGAGGTAGGGAT
The DNA here is from genome assembly GCF_987537825.1 of Furipterus horrens. NCBI lineage: Eukaryota > Metazoa > Chordata > Mammalia > Chiroptera > Furipteridae > Furipterus > Furipterus horrens. The sequence goes on along the minus strand of NW_028327174.1, from coordinate 19,917,827 downwards.
CTTTGGGAGCCTTCTTGGGGACTGGCTACTACCGTGAGGTAGGCATCATTGCTACCTCCATTGTATAGAGGGGGACGCCGAGGCTCTGATAAGTCATTTGCTCAAGTCGCTAGAGCAGAATAGGCAGAGCTGGGGTTGGGCGCAGGCAGTGAGACCCCAGCGCACATCCTTCTTGGGCATTGCTCTGTACCCTGGCCCTCCCACGGCCCTTTTTCTAACTTTCTTTCTTCCCCCTACTACACAAAACATTGCGAATAAGATATATTTCCTTCTGCTTAGGCCATTTGGAAAGGCATTGTTTCTTAAGCGTGGAGACTGGAGGATTTCCAAAGAATGAAATATAATGAGGACATCTGTCCAAAGCCCCTAACGTGTACACATTAATTAATTAATTAATCAGTTAAGAAAATGTAACTCGCAGACTATGACAACAGGACTACGGACCCCATTTCAGAGCCCAGCCTTTACAAAACAAACACAAGGCCAAGTGCATATATTCCGTTAATTTTTTTCCTTTGTGGTTATTTGCCTCAGGTTGTCTCATAGGGCCGGTGGGATAAATTAAGCAATGTTTTGCAAAAATAAGTCTGTAAGATTAGACCTTAGGAAACAATAGCCGGAAAGAGAAACTACATTTTGTATAAAACGTGCAACTGTGGGATAACAGCTTCCAACTGTATGACTGGATAGCGGGCAATTTATATATGAAAAGGGTTGGGGTCCTACACAACATATAATGTCCCCTCTATAAATGGTCATGTGAAAGATAAAGTTTTGTGTTTCTCTTGTTGGGAGTTTTTAAAACCAAGTTTATACTGAATTACATGAAATAATTGTAAGCCATTATTTTAAATGAGGTTATAGCAAGCATTCATTAATACAGACATTTTACGTTATTCAATACTTTTCAGCACTTTCTGCGTGTTAGGCTTTATTCCAAGTGCTTTAGACATTCACACATTTTAATTAATTCTGACAACAATCCTGTGATGTCGGTTCTATTTTTCCCATTTCACAGATGGGAAAATTGAGGCACAAGCCTCACCTTGGTTAGGTAACTGAGTTAGTTAAGCTGCTAAGTAACCTAAGGTTAAATCACCAGCCAAGATTATGCAGCTAGTCAGTTTCAGAATTGGAATTAAATCAGGCACTATGTCCCCAGAGCCTGACCTTTTTAATCAGGATTCTGCCTGGTACAAAAATGTGGATACATAGTTCATTCTCTTTTGTGACTGCCTGGGCCATTCTCACCCCTCCTCCTGTCTGCCCAGCAAACTCCTGCTCTTTTTTCAAGAGTGAACCCAGGCTTACCCTCTGCTAGTTAACCTTCCATGACTTGCTTGCAGCTTGAGGCACCTGTTTCTCCACATTCTCATTATGGCTTGCACATACTACTGAGATGTTTGCTGTTTTTCATCTACCTAGCTTCTAATCTTTCTTCTTCTCTGGCAGCAGGTCTGTGATCCACCTCATTCCAGGAGCAGCCGCCCCTGGGACCCACATCGCACCAATCAGAGCACCAACGAGCCCCAGTTTAGAGGCAATGCTGTGAGCCAGGGCTGTCTAATCAGAGTGAACCCTGGGACATGGCAGGGAGTTCTGGAGAGAAACATACACATGTCCATGGTAAGCCTGAGGCTGCCAGCAGCCTTCTTATCTTCCCGGGGTGCCTGAGAAGGGAGCCCAAATGAAGAGAGCCAGAAAGAAATGAGACATTCGGGAATGTCACCGCTGAGATTGTTGTATGAGATCATGCCCCTCCTAAATTCAAAATGCATTCTTCGACTGCATGAGCTAATGAATTCCCCTTTGCAGCTTACGCCAGTTGGAGTTTTCTATTACGTGCAACCAAAAGAATACTAACCAACAGATATATCCCACTATATGTCTACATGTTGATACCTATTTCTTTATGCCAGTATGTCTCCCTACTTGCCTATAATAACTTGAGGTCAGTAGTCAATAAATATTTGTTGATTGAATTTAGCTGAAAAGTGTTTTGGAGGAGACTGAGCCTAGAGCAGGGATGCTTTTAGGGAGGCTCATGACCTTGGAGCAAGCTATGAGGAAGGGACTCAAATCAGGTTGCAAAGTGGGATTGAAGACAAGGGACAGATACCAGACAAGGAATGAACAAGGCAGTGGTATGAGTGGGCCAGACAGTATTTAGCTTGGGTGCTACCTCGTTCTGTCTGTGGGTTTTAGCAAGCTTCTCTAGCAGCCAGCCTAAACTAACATTTAATTTTACTAGCTGGTTATTGCCTATCTAAATAACCCATCTCTTCCAGTTTATCACAAGTAGAAAAATTAATGTTAGAGAATCAGAGGCTCACCTATGAGCAAATAAGCATGATTGCCACACACACAAAAAGAACTTTTATTAAACACCTTCAGACCTTCTTAGGGGTAGGGCCAGGAGTCCAGAGGCCCACATGAGTCAGTCTGCAGTGACAGGCAGCTTCTGGACAATTGAATGGAGCATCACCTTGAGCAAAGGCCCTGAGCAAAATGAAGATTGGTAGGAGAAGTGGTTCTTGCCTTCTCTATACACCAGCCATGTGGACACCAAGAAGGAGACCCTTGGAAGGTATGAGCAATAGCACCCTACAATCAGCTCCAAGACCCAGTAGAAGAGGGGAACAAGGCCCCCCTTCACTTTCATCACCTCACCTGCAAAAGGAGCCAATCCTATTGCGACTTAACATCGCAGCCTGCCCGGGGTCAGGTCAGCAGGAAGGAGACACACCGTCTGTCCCACTTCTGCTCTCTGATGGTCACTGACCCGCAGACATCCGGCCTTTAGACACTCTCTGGGTGACCTGTGCCCGACTCAGCCTTGGAGAGATCCCGTTGTCCAGGAGAAGGGGCTATAGCAGTACTGCTCAGTGGAACTTTCTGTGATATTGGAAATGTTCTATATTCATGCGGTTTGTTATGGTAGCATTAGCCATCAGTGGCTACTGAACACTTGAGATGGGCCTGTACAACTGAGGGACTAAATTTTTAATTATTTAATTTAATTTAATTTAATTCACTAAAATTAAAATTTAAACACTGACTGCTGGCTGCATACTGGATAGCACAGCTCTATAGTTTTGTTTTTTTCTCTTTCTCCTCGTCTTCCCCTTATTTCTCCACCCATGCCTCTCCCTCTTGCTGAAATAGCTCTGTGAAATGTGGACTTCCTGTTTTTTAAGGCCCTCCCAGTCTGGGCCAGTACCCTCACGAGGCCTCTTTTAGCTGAAGAGGAAGGTTTGTGATGATAAATTAGAAATAGAATCCGCAGGAATAACCCACAGACACAAACACACATAATGAGGTAGCTCCCACACTAAGTACTGTTTGGCCCACTCGTATCACTGCCTTGTTAATTCTTTGTCTGGTGTCTGTCCCTTCCTGTCAATCCCACTCTTCAACCTGGTTGACTCCTTTGCTCATAGCTTGCCCCAACTTCATTAGCCTCCCTAAAAGTGTCCCTGCTTTAGGTTCAGTCCCCTCCCAAACACTAATTCATCACATCATCTGCTGCCATTTCAAAGTATTAATAGTTTACACAATTTCTTTAAACTGGTTATTTGCCTCTTAGTAGAAAGGAACTGTAAGGGTGGGAAATGCATCTGTGAAGAGTTTAGGATCCAGGCTCCCTGGTTCAAGATCTGACTCTCTCTTTTAGTAGCTGTCAGATCTTGGGCAAGTTATTGAATTTTTTAGTATCTCTCTTTCCTTCTCTGTAAAAAGAGATAATAATACCCAGAGGACTGTGGTGAAGCTTAAATAATTTTTATATGTAAAGCACATAGGAGAAAGCTTGGCAAATAGTAAGTGTAGATCAATTGTTCACTAACATTAGCTTAGCATCACCCTTCCGTGCACACAGAAGGCACTTAATAGATGATTGTTGAAGGAATAAATTACTGGGTTAAGTATGTTGCCACCAGGTGGCAGTAGTGCCTCATTTATAAGGACTAAACCAAAATAAGGCAACTATCAGTTATTAAAGCTCCCTCTTGGAACAGACATTAGGACCCAAGCATGGAGGGGAAGAGGGAGAGACAGATGAGGAGGACCCCCCAAAACTGGAATTTATTTATTAAAAAATTGTGTATTTGTTCTTGCATGTTTAAACTTCAGCCACCTTCAAAGCACTCTCCATTTGATGCAATACACCCATCAAGACTTTTTTCCACTGCTCGAAACAGTTTTTGAACTCATTGATTTTGATGCCTTTTAGTGATTCTGCCATTTTTTTGTTTGTTTCTTTGTTTCACCTCTTCCATATCAGCAAAATGTTTCCCTTTGGGGACTTTTTTCATGCGGGGAAACAAAAAAAAATGTCATTTGGGGTGAGATTGGGTGAATAGGAAGAGTGGAGTATGGGGGTCATACTCCACTATTTTTGGTCAAAAACTGCTGAACACTCAGCACAGTGTGGGCAGCTGCACTTGTAAGTCACCCTCATGAAATGGGCAAACACATTGAAAGAGTCTTCAAAAAAAATTCTCTGAAGCCAAACACCGCCTCTCATAACCATACCAGCTGATACACCGATACAGATGGGCTCCTAGAACACTCACCTCACAGGGGAAGCCAGTATTACAAGGGTCCCACCCTCCAGAAGATAATTCTAGCTTTTGGGAGTCCCTGTCACATATTATTATAATATTAATTAGCATTTGTTGAACACATACTCTCTTTGGCAAATAATTCTAGTTTCTCTCTATGTATTACATTTAACCATCACAACTATGTTCTTATTTTGTAGATAAGAAAACTAAGCTACAGAGAATGTGGCAGAGACTCCTAATTGTTCCATAATTTCCGTTTTTTCTGCCTTTCTTTAAGTAATAAGTTTTGGCTGGGTTCCTGGCTGCCTTGCAGTTTAGTGTGGCCATGTGACTAAATTTTGGCCAATTGGATGTGAATAGCAAATAAAAATGACGTCTGCAGTTTCAGGGTTCTGTCCTTTAAAGGAAGCTGCTTGCCCACTGTGTCCTCTTTTCTTTGTTCCCGTGCTCCGACAAGGATGGGGCAGTAGTGAGCCAACTTTCCATGACAGCAAGGACAATATGAGGGGGTGAGCAGGGCACAGCACAGGAGGAACCTGGTCCGTGGATGAGCTCATGGGACAAAGCCATGTGCCTACCCTCAATCTATCTTTAGATTATTACATAAATAAGAAATGTCCATCTTCTTTTTGAGTTACTATGTTTTGGGGTATCTTTGTTACAGCATCTTGGCCTATATTTTAACTAATATGGAGATGTTTAGTAGTGTGTCCAAGATCACATAGTTCATACATGACAGCAAAAGGCTTTAAAACTCCTCAAGATCTGAAGCCCAAGCCCAAACGCCTAACCACTAACTCTACAATAGAGTCTTGTTCCTCTGAGTGTTTATAATCTGCAGGCTATGATGGACAGTCAGGTGGGCTCTCAAATACCAATTGCACCATCTCCTCACTGAGCACCTGAAAGCCCCGTTATCATTCTCTTCTCTGGGGCTTTAGAGATCTGGTTAAAATGTAAACATGATGAGGGAGGAGCAGCACAAAAATGTCATTAGTGTGCATAGACCTCTTGGGACTAGCTAATTCTTTTGCTTTCTGGCCCATCAGAGTTGAAATAGAGTGGGTCATGGGAGAGAGTCAATTTAATGGAATGCTGTGAGAGAGATAGGTGACATAGAGTACAGGAGTTGGGGACAGCATCTTGGGAAAGAAAACAGAAGGATCTCTAACTTTGAAGAAGGGTGTGGTAGACAGATTAAAACCCTCCTCCCCCAAAGAGGTCCCTGTTCCAATGCCTGGAACTGTGAATAAATTACTTTACATGACAAAGGGATTTCTAGATTAAGGTCCCTGAGATGGGGTGATTGTCCTGGATTATTTGGGCAGACCCAATCTAATTTCCGGGGGCCTTCTACGGAGGCAGGAGAGTGAGAGTCAGAGGAGGCAAGATGATGAGGGAAGCAGAGATCAGAGAGATAGAGGGAGAGAGAGATTTGAAGACGCTACACTGCTTGCTTTGAAGACAGAGGAGGGTGCTGTGGGCCAAGGAATGTGGGCAGTACTAGATACCAGAAAGGGCAAGGAAATGGATTCTCTCCTGGAGCCTCCAGAGGCATGGAGGCCTGCCGAAAGCTTGATTGTAGCCAAGTCAGACGCATTTTGAACTTCTGACCTCCAGAAGTGTAAGAAAATTAATTTGTGGGTTTTTTAAAAAGCCACCAACTTTGTAGTTAATTTGTTAGAGTAGCAATAGGAAATACTACAGAGAATGTGGTTATCAGGGTCTCTGCAGGAAACAAGGGGCACATATATAGGCTTAAGTAACAAAAAGTTTAATAGAAAGGCTATGTTTTGCAGAGGTATGTCTAGGGTTAAGGGCACAAAAAATAGATATGAGGAAGCACCAAGAAGTGGGCAGCTGGGATCTTCCTAAGGCCTGAAGGGCACAAGAAAAAGACTGGTGTCCCTGGGGACCAGGGAGAGCTAGGGTATGAAGAGGCCACACAATAGACGCCGTGGCCATAATGGCCAGACTGTGGGCTGGGCAAATCCCCTATGTGTGTCTGTTATGTACAATAAGCTCCCATGGCAAAAAAAAAAAAAAAAAAATTGTTATAAAAGACTTTGGGTCCTAAGAAAAGATTCACAGTGAATTCTCTACTCAGCCTCTGAGATCACACCAGATAATATTCACAGCTGACTTAATGAGGAAGGAACTCCATGAGATGTATTTGTGTGTCTTTAACTCTTGTTCTAGCTTTTACTTCATTTCGAATAGGTCATAATGCTTTTAGTGATGATGACTTCTGCTTGCTTCAACAGATATTTTTAGTGGAAAAACATGTAGAAATGGATCACAAGGTATAAAAAGCAATGCAGTTACCCATGTGTGCAAAAGCCTATCTAATGGCAGAAGCTATAAGCTGAGCATCGCCATGCACCTCAGGACAGTGACCCATATTTCAGGCAGAGTAGCAAGGGGGACATTAAAAGTTCCTCTAGTTTTAATATAGTAGTGGTTACCCTAATCTCACAGGTCATACCTAGGATCAATTGGGGGGATGCGCAAGGGGGAAGGGTACTTTGATCTTTTCATAGTTTCCTTCTTGGTAAATAAACTTGTGTTTTCAAGCCAAATCTCATTTTGCAATTTCCTGCCAAATTCAGTTCTCTGGAAAGCTTACTTTTGCTTTTTCCACCTCTGCCCTTGGGCATTCAACAAACACTTTACCTTTTTATTTTCCCAGATTTAAATTAAACATTTTAGAGGGATGAGGCATGTGATAACAGCCCCTGCAGAAGGACATTAATCTGGGCCTCTGTTTTCTCACAAACTTTTTCAATTGCCTCCTGATTTCTATTAAATACAACTACATTTGAAGATTTAGAAGTAATCTAAGTGGAAACAGCTTGAATCTCTAGAAAAAAATAATAGAAGTCAGGATAAAATAATTACCAGCAAATTGGAAGAACAGACTCAATTTTGTCACTAGTAATTTTTAGAATTTGTTAGATTGTCATTTGTTTTTATTCTGTTTCCACTTCTTCAGCCAAAACAAATTCTAAGCAAATTTGAATCTATTTTTATAGACAAAGTCAATGAATTTAACATGATAACTTAAAAAAAAAAACCACAACAGATAAATTACATAGTGAAATCCTGTTCATTTGGATCCTACCCATATTTGCCATGATTTGGATGTGAGTTGGTTTAAAGTTTACTTTTCTAGTCCATAGAGGAAAGGGTTTATTAGGAAATAATGTAAGCAAAATTTCAATCTATTTAAGAAGTCAACTTTCAAGTATTTGAAAAAGCTTTGAAAATTTTAATCTGCATATCATTCAGTTCTTTTGACAAATGATTATCAGTGTTGTTGACTTCACTACATTTACATAGGATTTTGTACTTCACAAAACATTTTTGCTAGTCAGAATATTTGTTCTCACTATATAGGGACATTTCATTCAACAAGTATTTTATTGGGCACCTATTATGTGCTACACTAATTCAAATGCTGAAAAGAAAACTGTAGGCTTAAACCAGGACCAATACTGAGGTTACATTCATTTTCTCACCCCAGCCCGACCCCAGTGCCATCCCTCTAGATATTGAACTTGGAGGACTTTTTAAAGACAGAGTGTATGTCTTAGTTCTCTGATTCTCCAGAATGCCCAGTATCTAGAACTGAGCGTGGCACATAATAAATGCTCAACAAATATTTACTGAATCAAAAACTTCTGACTCCCAGTCAGTCCAATTCTCTTTTGTTACAATACAGCTAACATTTATTTAGAGACAATTGCTGAACTAAGGAGTATATATTATTTAATCCTCAGAAAAAAACCCTAAGAGGTGGATAGTAGTATTATCTTCATTTAATAGATAAGAAAAATGAAACTCAGAGGGTTAAAAGTAATTTGTCCAGGGTCACATACCTAATAAGTGGCAGGACCAAAATTTGGGTCCAGGAGTGTTCAATTCCATTTCCTGTGCTTCACTACTACCCTACACCACCTCCATAGCTGACTCTTAACTGTTAGCTAGCCATGTGCTAAAATGCAAGGTCTGTAAAGGCAAAGGTGGTGTTTTGCTTTGTTGTTTTATTTCCAGAACCTAGAATACTTGTAACACTTTGGTATCAGGTATGCTCTTAAGATGTACATGTGTCTTAAGTAAAGAAACAAATTATTTACTTAAAGATGCTTTGGCCATGACTGGTGTGGCTCAGTGTATTGAGTGCTGGCCTGTGAACCAAAGGGTCACCGGTTTGATTTCCAGTCAGGGCACATGCCTGGGTTGTGGGCCAGGTCTGGTTGAGGGTACATGAGAGGCAACCACACGTTGATGTTTCTCTCTCTCTTTTTTTCCCCTCCCTTCTCTCTCTAAAAATAAATAAAATCTTAAAAAAATATATGCTTTGATAGAACCTCCATTTGGTAACATGTTGTTTGACATTTATTCCATGCCTGTTCATAGAGGACACTGTTAGGCTATTTCCTCCATCACTCCTGTTAGAATAGCTCTGATTTGTTTCCGTCTTTTTCAAATACGAATCAAGGAACAGGCATCCTATTCCTGTTCCAGGGTAAAATCTTGGTTGATCTAAACTAGGGGTTCCCAACTAAAAGTAGTTTGGCAATGGCTGGAGACATTTTTGGTTGTCACTACAAGGGCGAGGGTTGTGCTACTGACATCTAGTGGATGGAGCTCAGGGATGCTGCTAAACATTCTACAATGCAGAGGACAGCGATCCACTCCCTGCCCCCCCCCAACTCCCCAAGAATGATCCAGTCCAAATGTCAGTGGTGCTGAGGATGAGAAACCCTGGTCTAAGCCAATCATGCTGGTCTCATTTCTCAGGCAGTGCATGGTTTGGGTCCTATCACGTGAAGTAATTCTGGCCAATGAGACAAGAGCAGAAATCTACTAGGGGAGTGTGGCAGAAAAGGTTAATTACCCCTGCTTACTCATTTCCCCTTTCTTTTCTATATTGCTGCATTCTTCCAGTGTTGGCTAGGCACATGCCCAACTATATAGACTACACTTCCCACCCTCCCTTGCTGCAAGGTGTGACCATGTGACTAAATTTTGGCCAATGAGGTGTGAGAAAAAATGAGTCTAATTTCCACATCATGTTTTTTAATAAGGTGATTACTGTTCTTTACTTTCCCTGTTTCCCCCTTTCTGTACAATGAAGGCGATATTAGTGATTCAACTTGAAGCAAGAGCATGACTCCAGGGAATGTCAGAGACACAAGATAGAAAGATTTACATTGGGGCTGGTACAGAAGAGATAAACAAATTTATTTCTTGTTTGAACCATAATATTTTCAAGCCTTGTTTTAGCAGCTTAGCTTGTATTCTAATATAGAGTACTTCTAAGGTTTTCCTCTCAGATAAAACACACACACATACCTGCACACACACATAGAAAAGGGCTGTTTATTTAAAGGATGTTGTGTGGTTTGTATGAAATGTCTAGAGCCATGGCTGCTATCTTGTAGCCACGAGATGAGGTAGCCAGAGAGTCAAGGCAGACCTCCTAAGTGAGAATGGCTTGGGATAGTTTTAAGAAACCTGACTGTTTCTTGACATTGTTGAACCATTGAATTAACTAACTTGGCTTCTGTCCCGCCTTAGGACTTGTTAAGCAAACACTAAATTTTCCACTTCATTTAAGCCATTTAGAGTTTTTTGGTTTTTGTAAATTATAGCCCTGTTCAGGTTTCCTTTATGTACTCAAGCATGAAGATATTACATTATGCCCTGGCTGGTGTGGCTCAGTGGATTGAGTACTGGCCTATAAACCAAAGTCAGGGCACATGCCTGGGTTGTAGGGCAGGTCCCCAGCTGGGGGCATGTGAGAGGCAACCACACACTGATGTTTCTCTCCCTCTTTTTTTCCCTCCATTCCCCTCTCTGAAAATAAAATAAAGTCTTTTAAAAAACGTTTAACCTTTAAAAAAAAAGATATTATATTATTATAAGTATGTTCAGACTTTTTTAAAAAACTAATTTATATTACCTTCCTTCCTACTTCCTACTTCTGTCCACCAAGTTCATCTGAATCTATGAGGTGTCTATACCTGAAGTTACAAAAGTAGGTTGCAGAAATGAGGGTGCAAGGCAGCCGCTACTGGACCTTGTAACGCTTTCTCCTTAGAAGGGCCCCATTGAGCAGGTAGAATAAAGTTGAATGGGAGGCTTCGCTTCCAACAAGTCGGGACTGGGGAGAATAGTGTAGCCTAAGATCTGCAAAGGTCTAGGAAATGCCATTCACATGTCAATGGTGCCCCCTAGTGTTCTGTAGGGCACAACCTCATGACTCGAGGTCATCCCGGATGAGAGGGTGCCCATGTTATTTAAGCCAATTATTTCCATCTACTTTGCTTCCACTAAAGCCTCACTCATAGCACTGTCCTAGTCACACTGCCCAGACACTCCCTGAAGCCACTAAACTCATACTGAGAGGGCTGCAATGTGGGCAAACTCCTTAGATGAAACTGAAGTGATCGCAAAAGCTGCTCCCTGGAGGCAACGGTAGATCCTCTTTGTTCCCTTTTTGGCAGATGATACAGAAAAGGGCCTTTGCTGTCGCCCTATGGGTTTGCTTTTCACCACCTGCGCATCTACCCCTGAAGGGCCAGTGCAAAGGTGAATTTCCATTCACTTCCTGCCAGCATCTGGCTCCTGCTTTTGGACTCATCTTGAATTGTTTGCCAGACCAGCCAATTAGTCTCCTCACCCTTCCTGAAGCTCCCCAGGAAGCAACATCACAACCAGCAACCTCCTCATTATCCCACTTCTTCTGAGCACTGTGACTCTAAGTGCCCTCAGCTGGAGAGAAGCTAATTTGCACGTGACTCTTTAACCCTTCCTTAAAAGACTTCAGTCACACACACCCCATCAACAACCTGATTCAAGAGAGGAAAAAAGGTGAAAGTATGTGGCATTCGAGAATAGTTTAAAAGGGAGACATAGTTTCAGGTAGACTGCAGTGTAAAGGGGTCACTATTTACGTTCAGTATGAAAGGAAAAACACAGGGACGATATTTTCTGATCCCCACTGCAAGACACAATGAAGACTTTTTTCTAATTTATGGATTTGTTAAGATGAAAGCAATCGTGTAAGGGTATAAAATAAAATTTTATTAAGGTAGACATTTCACAAACCATTCTTATTAGAAAAGAGTATAATTACATTGGCAGAATTCTTTGTCCCCCCAACGCAGGGTGAATGGCTATCTTCTAGGCCAGGCCAAGGAGATTCTTTCAATTCTGTTCGTAGAAACATCAGCCTCGTGACTGGTAGGGTTTTTCACCTTTAAACGTGTTTGTCTGATACCCCAAGCACACATAATTTATTCAGGGCATTTTTTGAATTTTGTTACCTCTCCGATTCCTGAGTGAAGCGTCCATAGGCTGGACAGAGTAGCTGGCTGTTTCCACTCCTTGGACCATGGCAGTAACGGAGAGCTGTCTGGAGGGTGAAGGCATCTGTGGGATGGGCTCTGTGCATAGAGGGACAGGCACCTTTGTGTTCCTCCCCTTCTCTGCTGTTGTCACCACAGCTCTGCATCCTATGCACAAGGGGAAAGTGGAGGGGAAAGATTGACTTCCTCTTGATAGTTGGGGTGGGAGATAAGGCCTCAGGCACAGAACAAACCTCATTGCCGATGACCTCTTCCTGGAGGCAAGCTCCTTTTCACCTAAATAACCACAGGGCTGTTGTACTTCAATCAGTTCATATAAGGGAGGCACTTAGAAGGTACCTGGTGTATAGAATGCAATACCTAAAGGTCAGGGGGTCTCATCTGCATCATCTAACCCAGCACCTGGCACAAACAGGCGTTCTGTGCACGTTTGCTCAGAAGATGACTGTTCAATGCTGTACCACCCTGGCAGCTCGAGCTGTCTCAGGAAGATCTTCCTCTTGGTTCATTCTTTTTCTTACATCCTGTACAAAAAGGAGGTATTAGCTCAATACCTGACCCCCAGTCTTGAACAAAGGGTACAACTCTTGCAACCCTCTTCAAAGAGGGGAAGCTTCAGTTGTGTGGTGAGCTGCAAACCCCCGCGGCAGCAAAAGAATAAAGGAGGCTGGACTCAGCTGGATAATAAAAGTGCCACAATTCACTGCAGGAAGTAGCGGTTGTCTCCAAAAATGCAGTTGCACCGGATTTTATATACAATAAGGAGGGTTGGTCCCACTAGAGAGGAGAGTCAAGGGTTCCTTTGAGAAGAAACTAACTTCTGTAAATCAAAGGACTCCGTGGCCAAGGAGAAGTCAGCCCCTCCCCACAGTGATTCATTTGCTCCTTCTGAACCCGGAAGCTCAGGCCCAACTGGGCACCTTTTTGGTGTCCCTTCCCATACCCTCTTCCCCAATAATTTCACAAGACACTCTTTCATGCTGATGACCTGCTTCCCTGTTGTTTCACAGCCTGGCAGCTTCTGTCCAGTTCTCCCTGGTAAGCCCTTGCCCTAAAGTGCACCCACTTCTGTGGACTAAAGAGTCCTTCCATTTCCATGCCTGTGCTTCCAGGGCCTTTTAATTGTGAACCCTTTCCTTTTACAACCCAATTAAAGATGTGCAGTTAGGCTTGTAAACCAGTCCTGTCTGTGGGCTCCAGCCTGACGGAGGGAAGCCCTCCGTTTTTTTGTTTTTTTTTTTTTTTCTTTTACTTTTCAATGACAGTTTACATTCAGTATTATTTTATATTAGTTTCAGGTGTACAGCATAGTAGTCAGATGCCCTCCATTTTTGAAGAAACCAAAAGTAAGTTGCTGGGGGCTGACCATTTCATGGTGATGGGTTTTTTTTTTTTTTCGGGGATCATTAAAAAACCCATTTTGGAACAGAATCGAGGTGGTGGTTGCACAAGACTGTGAGTGTACTAAATGCTACGGAATCTTAGGCTTGAAAGTGGTTAATTTTATGTCTTGTGAATTTCACCCCAATGAAATAATTAAATTTTGGCCCAGATTCTCAGGCAAATAGGGTTGGAAGAATACTGTAAATGCAGGAATGGGGAGATAGTTGGGGGAGCCAAGGGGCTTGCTCTCCTCACGCCTCCAGTTCAGGGGCTAAGAAGGCAAAGCAAAAAGAGCGCACGCCCAGCTGCGCACCAGGTGTACCTGTTCCGATAGTGCAGAAGGGGCTGGGCTGGGGCGGGTGGCTCATCACTAAGGCAGCAGCTTGCCATGGAGACAAAGTTACCTGAAGGTGTAATTTTTATTGAAGGACACATTTCTTTTTTGCGAGAAGTCTCTTTGGCCGGGTTGGTAACAACTAGCCACTCAGGTTCTCTGCATTACATTGTTCATCCCATGAGCAAACTGTGCTCAGTCTGACAACCAGCCCCTAGAAGGGTTTAAAGGCCAATTACCAAATAAAGAAGCCAGCATCTAAGGAAGGTTGGTTTCCTTTCACTTCTGCCTTCAGTAGGAGCACCTGGAGGCCTCCTGCACCTGGGTTAGAGGTGTCAGAAAATACAGGGTGCCTTGTTCAATCGGAATTTCAGAAAAAGGACAAATATTTTTTAAGCATAAGTATATCCTATGCAATATTTAGGACATAATTATACTAAAAAGTGTTCATCGTTTATTTGAAATTTAACGGGACATACTGTATTTTTATTTGCTAAACCTGGCAACCCCATGGAGTGATCTCTGAAATTCTGACTGATAGGGTTACAGATGACAGACAGGTCGTGAGTTCAGGTAACAGGTGGTCTCCTCTGGGGCACACACTACCCCGTCAGCGTCATCCCTGCAAATACTCAGTTTCCCAAACGATTGCGCAGCTTCGAATACCACAAGCCTCAAATCTGTAACAAATGGCTGTGGACCTGGTTTGCTGATACCCTGCTGGTGGCAAAGGTAGCCCCTATGATTTAGACCCGGTGGGAAACAGCCTGCAGCACCGAACCTCCAAACAGAAACAAGCGGTGAGCAGATGGGGTGTGAAAGGGGCCAAGCTCAACCCACTGAGCCCCCCTGGCTTCTTAAGTAGAGCTCTGTGCAGGCAGAACCCATTTCTGGTAGAAAATGTCCCAGAGAGCTGCTAGAAGTTGGCTCTTCTGTATGTGGACATTCTGCTGTTGATTTTGTACTTCTGGGTTATTTTAGGGCAATGAGAGTTATATGAGGAAGAAGTCTAACCACAGTGGAAAGGACTTTTATAGTTAACTCGCACACCTGATTATGCTCCCCTGGCTGCAAGCTGGACAACCATTATTTTTCTTTAATTTCTTTTTAACAATTGAAGTAAAATTGACATATCACACTGTGTATACCGAACTGAGGACCTGGCCACAACCCAGGTATTTGCCATGACTGGGAATTGAACCTGTGCCCTTTGGTTGCAACCGGCACTTAGTCTACCTACCACACCAGTGAGGGTGAGGGTTTGTTTTTGTTTTGTTTTGTTTTAAGAATTGAATAAAGCCTTAATGAAATGTAGGTGAATATCAACATAATATTGCGATGCAGAAGAAAAACTATAAAAGCAATTGTGAGTCACAAAAGAATATATATTTCTACATAAAAATAAGACATTTTAAAAATGAAAAGATGAGGAATGAGGTGAAAAAGAAAGGCGTGGAGTGTCAGAGCACCACATGCTGTACAGTAGCCCCTCTCTATATTGAGGTTCACTTATCGTGGCCTCACTGTATCGCGGGATTTTAAAAAATATTATATTTAATTATTTATCATGGTTTTTTCGCTATATTGCAGGATTTTGCAGTACTGTATATGTATGTTGTTAAAGTTACATAGGTTTAAGAGTGTAGAATATGGTTAAGAACATAAGTAGTGTTTATAAAAGTGTGGAAAAGGTTAATAAGGGAGTTGGAAAGGTTAATAAGGGACTGGGAACGGTTTATAAGTGTGTGGGAAGGGTTTATAAAGCCTTAAAATATATATAAATGCTAAAATAAATGTAAGGTTCCTACTTCGCGGATTTTCACCTATCCTGGGGGGATCTAAAACATAATACCCGCGATAAGTGAGGGAATACTGTATATTAATTTCAGGTGTACCACACGATGATTCAATATTTGCGTATATTGTGATGTGATCATCACCATAAGCTAGTAAACATTCATCACCATGCATAGTTACAAAAATTATTTTTTTCTTGTGATGAGAACTTTTAAGATTTACTCTCTTAGCAACTTTCAAATATGCAGTACAGTATTATTAACTGTAGTCACCATGGTGTACATTACATCCTCATGACTTAATTATTTTATAACGGGAAGTTTATACCTTTTGACCCTTTTTACTCATTTTGTCTCCCCACCCCCAACCCAGCAACCACTGATGTATTTTCTGTATTTATGAGCTTGGTTTGTTTATTTGTTGGTTAGATTCTACATATAAGTGCGATCATACAATAATTATCTTTCTATCTGGCTTATTTCACTAAGTATAATGCCCTCAGGGTCAATCCATGTTGTCACAAATGACAAGATTTTGTTTTTTATTTTATAGCTGGTTAGTATACCATTGTGTACATATCACATTTTCTTTATCCATTCATCCACTGATGGACAGTTAGATCATTCTCACGTCTTGCCTATTGTAAGTAATGCTACTATGAACATGGGGTATATATATCTTTTTGAGCTAGTCTTTTTTTTTTTTCTTCTTCTTCTTTCCTTTGGATAAATACCCAGAAGTGAGATTGCTGGATCATAAGGCAGCTGTATTTTAAATTTTTTGAGAAACCTCCAGACTGTTTTCTATAGTGATTGCACCGGTCTGCATTCCCACGAACAGTGTATGAGGGCTCCCTTTTCTCCACATTCTCACAAACTCTTGTTATCATTTGTATTTTTTGATAATAGCAATGCTAACAGGTGTGAGGTGATATTGTGATTTTGATTTTCATTTCCCTGATTACGAGCGATGTTGAATATATTTTCATGTACTTGTTGGCAATCTCTGTGTCTTCTTTGGAAAAATGTCTATTCAGATACTCTGCTGATTTTAAAAATCAGATTGTTTGTCTTTTACTATTGAGTCATATGAGTTTTTTATGTCCTATTTTGGATATTATTAATACCTTATCAGTTATATGATTTGCAAAGATCACTCCCATTTAGTAGTTTGCCTTTCCATTTCGTTTATGGTTTTCTTTGTTGCGTCAAGGTTTTTAGTTTTAGTTTGATGTAGTCCCACTTGCTTATTTCCTTTTTTTTTTCTTTTGTTGCCTTTGCTTTTGGCATCAAATACAAAACATTATAACCAAGGCTGTTGTCTAGGAGCTTGCTTACGTTTTCTTCTAGGAGTGTTATGGTTTCAGGCCTTTAACCCATTTTGAGTTTGCATATGGTATAAGAAAGTGGTCCATTTTCCCCAAACCATTTGTTAAAGAGACTGTTTTTTCCTCATTGAATATTCTTCGCTCCTTCGTCATAAATTAACTGACTGTACATGCATGGGTTTATTTCTAGACTCTCTTTTCTGTTCCATTGATCTGTGTTTATTTTTATGCCAGTACCATACTGTTTTGATTACTATAGCTTTGTAATATATTTTGAAATCAGGGCACATGATGCCTTCAGCTTTGTTTTTCTTTGTCAAGATTTCTCTGGCAACTTGGGGTCTTTTATGGTTCTGTACAAATTTTAGAATCATTTGTGCTATTTCTGTAAAAGATGCCTTAGGAATTTTGATAGGGATTGAATTGAATCTATAAATTGCTTTGGGTAGTATGGATATCTGAAAAATATTGATTCTCTCAATCCATGAGCACAGAATATCTTTTCATTTATTTGTGTCTTCTATGTATTTCATTAAAGTCTAATAGTTTTCAGTGTACAGGTCTTTCATCTCCTTGGTTAAACTTATTTCTAGGCTTTCTTTCTTCCCTGCCACACTCCCCCCGGTTTTGTTTTGTTTTTGTTTTTTTTTTTTTTTTGTGTGTGTGTGTGTGTGTGCATGGACAACCATTATTAATGCCCACTTGCCTCAGCTAAGACCTAGACTCAAGTATAGAACAATAGAGAGCAAAGGTAGACTTCTGGCCCCTGGGAATGATTGGCAAGACTTGATAACAGCTCACCTCCACTTCATCATTCAGCGCCTTTGCTTCATTTGCTTAAAGATTGAAGAAGGAAAAAAGAAGGCCTGGCCTTCATGGTGGGACTCACACCCATGCCCATTCTACCCTGCAAAGTTCAAACAGTCGGCTGTCGCTGGGGTGGCAGGCTTGTCAGGCACGGCTCCCTTGGTGGCGGCAGTCTGCCAGACCCCCTGAAACACACAATGCGTTGGCTCCCTCTCAAAAACACCAACATTCATTGCTGACAATGTCCCCACTTACCACCCGTCCCTACCCGCCCCTTCCTGGAAAATGTGATGGAGGAGAGGGAGTGGGCCAACTCAAACAGC
This sequence comes from Furipterus horrens, assembly GCF_987537825.1. Lineage (NCBI taxonomy): Eukaryota > Metazoa > Chordata > Mammalia > Chiroptera > Furipteridae > Furipterus > Furipterus horrens. The sequence continues at coordinate 19,899,915 of NW_028327174.1, read as the reverse complement.
ACCTGGCCCTCTGCGGCAGACCTGGCCGCGGGCCGAGCGCAGCCGGGCTCCGTGCGCAGACCGCTCCTCGGGGACGCGCGCTGTGCGGCACATCCTTATTCTCACAGCTCCAGCTTCCTGTGGGGCTGCGGGCTCCCCTCTGCTGGCGTGGGGCTCTCTGACCTCAGAGGAGATGGGAAACGGAGGCCAGTGGGTGACATCGGGAGGTCGGGCTGTGATATGCCACCATCCGGCTTAGGGTGGGACGCTTTGTCCTCAGAGAGGGAGGGTGACTTCCCACCACACCCAGCCACTGCAGAGCCTTTCCAGGGGCAACGGGCCCTCCCCTCCCCCCCACATAGCCCTGAAAATAGACGCCAGGCCACGTAATGTGGCCCAGTTGCCGTCGGAGGTAACCCGAACCTGGCCGAGGAGCTATAACACTCAATTCTTTGTCTTACTGCTTCAGGAAGTCTTAACTCCCCTTAGAATAGCTGGGTTTTGGAGACATTGGGGGGGGGATTATAAAAGCATACTTTCATAGGTTTGCTCACTCACCAGCGCCGTACTGAACACTCCCAGCGCTCCCAGCAGCACGGACTGAAATTGTACCCTCGAACTGATTTCCACTAATGCAGAAGTCTCGTATAGACGACACGTTTTTCTCAAACAGTCCACCCTGGAGGTGACTCTGCCACATTGGCCCAGTCAGACACAACACCTGGCAGCCTCCGCCAGATCGCAAAGGGAAAAGACTGCAAATGAAAGTTGGCTCGCTCAACGTGGCCCTTGAAAAGACCAAACAAAACAAACAAATAGTAGGAGAACCTGGTGATAAGACAGACCTTCCTTCTTTCATGGACTCAGCGGAGTAACTGAATTTCCTGCTCACACACACACACACACACACACACACACGGTGTGAGGCCGTCAGATTACTCAAGTGACATGAGAGACTACTTCGTCTCAGGTTTTCTCTAGTCGCCGCCCTTTGTGGAGGGTCTTTTATGTGCCACTTGTCAAATTTCTCCTCAGCCTGGGCTTTCTGCTGCTCAGGAACTTTCCAGGCCAGACAGTCCCCTTCAGGCCTCAGTGTAAGTGTTCCTTACTCAGAGAAACTTGTCCTCATCACCGTCAACCTTTGCTTAGCTTCTCCGGTTAAAATGTCTTATTGTTCTTGTTATGTCTGTTTACTGCAAATGACATTTTCGTATTTATTTGTGTCATGATGCATTTACCAGACAGTACCTTCCTAAGCTGTAAGCTCCTTAAGGGCAGTGTTATGGATTGACTTGTGTCCCCCGCCCACACACACACACACCTTGAAAAAAAAGATATGTTGACGTTCTAACCCGTGTGAACCTGAAAATGTGGCCTTACTTGGAAATACAGTAGTTGCTGATGTAATGAGGTACGATGATGTCATACTGGAGGAAGGTGGGTTTCTTGTTTCTCATGCCAGCAATATCTCCCTTCTGTAATTGTTCCCTGTCTTCTTATTCCCATGGTAGCATTTCTTGTGACACTAGGAAGCATATCGTATATTAAAAACAGTACATCCTGTAATTACTGTGATCTTTTGCAGAGCCAAATATGCTAAAACAGCCACATACTAGGCCCTTAATAAGTATTTGTTGAATTGAATGAAATGAAACTTCTCAGAATATCACAAAGCTATAAATTCTGATATAAAAAAGTAAGTTTTAGTTTAAAAAACCTGTTTCAGCATGTAAGCCAAATGTGTCAATAATAGACTTTTCCTTTTAGAATGTGGTCAAAAATATTATGGCATACCTCCCCTCCTCTCCCCTTCCTTCCCCTTCCTCTCCCTCCCTTTCCTCTCCCCTCCCCTCCCCTTCATTCCTTCCTTCCTTCTTCTTAGGTTGATAGGGCACCAGACTCAGCTAATTCTGCAGCTATGCTCTTGGCTGGGTTAAAAATGCATCTCCACTTTCTGCTCCAGTGACAGGCAATTGTATTAAGAATCTCCACCTTTTCTTTAATTCTAGGAAGCTAAACTCTTAAAAGTTACCCGGATATTTGTATACCACACATTATCCTGGGTTTGTTTGAGGGATTCTAAAGCAAATAACTTTTTTGGCTTTAAAACATGCATGGCGCCAAAGGAATGGAATTTAGGGTTGGCAGGAAGATGGGTCAGACTAGGTATTTATTAATACCTGAATGTGCCCTAGGATTAGGGCCTGGCTCTTATAGACTCCATAACTTTCCAGTTAAAGTTAGGAACACTATCCTGAGTGTAAGTTGCTTTCCATTGCTGCTGCTGCTTCTGCCAAGCGTAGTTTATGACATATGTTTGCCTGTTCTCAAGCAAATAAGAGCAGCCAACATTTCTATAACACCGTTTTTCATGTATTAGGCACCAGGCACCATTTTTTATACCAATTCATACAATCCTCACAACAGACCTCTTAGTAGGCTGTGTGAGAGTAATGATAGGCACTAGAGCAAAGAAACCCTAAAATTGTATTATTGGCTTTGTCCCATAGATGGTTATTTCTCATTATATACAACTAATTTACAGGTGTGGGGAGGAGCTTCAGGGTCCCAGACTCCTTCCATCTTGTGGCTCTCCTAAATCCTAGGGCCCTGAAGTCCTTCTCTTCCAGCCAGCCAATGAGAACAAAGACAGAGGACTTTTCACTGAGGTTTTCAATGGGTGAGGCCTGAGAGCCGCGCACGGCTTTGGCCTGTGCCACTCGCCAGAACTCAGACTCATGGCTTCACCTAACTGCATGTGTTGTTACAGAACACAGTCTAGCCCTGGTCCGTGGGGCTTGGTTGTTTGGAGTACCATCCTGTACCCTGAAAGATCACGGATTTCCATACCTGAGTTGTGGGTTTGGTCCTCAGTTTGTGTTCTCTCTCTCTCCACCCTCCCCGTTCCTCTTGCTCTGAAAAGGTCTATAAATGTATAATTGGGCGAGGATTAGAAGAAGAAGAAATATAGTCTAGCTGTATTTATAAATAAGAGAGGAAATGGTTTTAGTGAACACATTAGATTCTGCCTGGGTCCACCCTTTAGTTACCAAATAACCTCACTCACCTAGCGCTTCTTCCTACACAGACGCCACACTCATTCCCTCCCCAAAGGGACAACCCAGCATCCCTTACAGTTACTGAGTTCAGCTAAAAACCCAGGACGTTTGGGTCTTTGCCATCAGGATGGAGTGTTTGCTCCATTGTCCATTGACCTCTGAACTGAAAGGACAAGCTGCCTTCCCCGCCCCATTCGTATGCAATGTAAAGCGGGAGCAAGGACGGGGTAAAGTGACAAACATGCCCATTTGGGAAGGGAAGCATGGCAGACACAGGCAGACACCCCGGGTGACGGGAGGTCCCGATGGGAAGATTGTGTACAGTGACCCCGTCCTGCGGTAGGAATAAGTTCTCGGCTGCCCCCTTTTTATTGTTCCCCAATTTGTCTCTCTGGGAAGTTTCCTGTCCTTTGCTCTCTAGCGCTCCTTGCTCCACGGAAGGTTCCTCCTTGAGGGTCATCCTTCACAGCCACCTCTGAGCCTGTGGGGAGGGTGTTAGGAAGCCTGTTCTCTCTGAGGGCCGCACAGCTCCAGAAACCCACTGCCCTCTTGTACAGTTTTGGAGACTTGAGGGTTGGCTCAAGGTTCTAACTGTCCAAGGCCTTTTAAACCTAGGTTCACTTTTAATTTGGCAGTATGAGTCCCTAAAAACCTAGAAAGCTCTGATCTTTGCTTCCCAACAATTTCATGAGCAAAAATCGATACCCCAAGCTTTTTCCACTGATTACTTTTCAAGCTTCATTTGTTTATTTGCTTCCTCTCTCCTCTCTCCTCTCTCCTCTCTCTCTCTCTCTCTCTCTCTCTCTCTCTCTCTCTCTCTCCTCTCTCTCTCTCTCTCTCTCTCTCTCTCTCTCTCTCTCTCTCTCATTAACAGCAGCTGTCTTGAGTCTCTTTGAAATAATAGGCATGGATGAGAAGATCACATCCTTAATCAGATCTTTGTTAGCCGGTCTGAGTCAGAAAGGGCATCTGTCTCTCAAATAATATTGTTTTACTCTTTGGGATCCAAAAGTAGTAGGCTTTTATAACCCCTGAGACCCTGTTTTTCTGAACTCTCCCTCGCCGCTTTCATTTCTGTTTGCAAACCAGCCTATCTTTCCTGAACTCATCTTGACCTTGCTAAGAGCAGGTCGTGCAAGTGACTAACTGTAGTTTTGGACCCTGGGTGCCTCACTTACCTCATCCTGGTCCCTGCCCTGGGAAATGTCAATATCTTATTACTCTGGCTCTTGACCACTTCTGCTAGAACTACAGGTTTAGTACACATGCTTACTGCCATTGAGAAGACAGGTATTTTGCCACTTTATCAAACAGATTTCCTTTTTTCGAGCTCCTTATATCACTTTCCTCACCGACTACCACTCAGCTGCTCAACCAATGCCATATTATTTTAGGTTTTTGTTACGGCAGCATTCCATCTCTAGGTATCAATTTTTGCATTGGTTGGTGTAACATTAGAGACCATCACAAACCCTAAAATTTTAATTGCTTAACCCAATAAAAGCTTTTTCTTCTCAGTCAAGGCAATGTAGGCACCTTCCATATGGTGACTCAGGGTCTCAGGCTTCTGCCACCTTGAGTTTTGCCACACCCTGGGACCATGGAGTCCTTTGCTTCTAGGCAGTGGATCAGTAAACACACAGAGGATGATCCATGGGGAGTTTTAATGGCCAGACCTGGAAGTGGCGTATATCAGTTCCATTCACATTCCACTGGCCAGAACTCAGTCGTGTCCACACCTAATGCAAAGGAGGCTGAGGACTACAGTCTAGTCATGTGTCAGTGAGAAGAGGCACCAGGCTCTGATGAACACATGACAGCCTCATGATGACTGGATACAGCACCATTAAAGCTGAGCCACAGACAAGTGAGTCCTTTGTGTCTTCACAGCACTATGGTCTCTATCAGGTAGGGACATTTCCTTATAGAAGACTAAGTGCTTGCTTGATCATATCAGGCAGTGAGAGGAAGGCCTTTGTTTTGTTTTGTTTTATTTTGCTTTGTTTTTATCCTCACGTAAGGACTTCTTTTTTAATTGTGTTTGGAGAGAGAGGAAGGGAGGGAGGGATGGAGAGATTGGTTGCCTCCCTGTACATGTCCCAACCAAGGATCAAACCGGCAACCTGGGTATGTGCCCTGATTGGCAATCGAACCCGAAACCTTTTGGTCTATGGGACAATGCTCCAACCAACTGACCCACACAGCCATGGGTAGGTGTTTTTTAAAAAATAATGGGTTACTACAACCATTTTCTGGGGGAGATTTCTGTGAGGGTAGAGGGAAACCTAGGATAAACTTGACACGTCCCTCCAATTTTTGTCTCTACCGATAACCCAAGTGTTCCTCATCCTTCCTCTGCTACCAACACATCTGGTGCCATGGAGCTGGCACTGGTAGACCCCTGGGAAGGTGTATCACAGTAGGGTGCATATAGGGCTTTTCTTCAGTGTAAGGGGCTAGTTAGCCATTTCTTCAGGCCTGTTGAGTAATGATGGTTCCCCCACAAACAGGACTTGAGTGCATGTAGTTTGGGGGAGTGATTCCAGAAAGCACGATTAAGGAAATTTGAAAATAAGTCAAGGAAGAGAGAAAACCCAAAAGCAGGTCACTGTTGGGGCAATAGGGACTTGGTCCCAGGAGGGACCTTCAGAGGAGCTACAAGGAACATGGTTCAGGATTATCCCCTGGAATTCAAGGAAGCTGGGGCATTTTTCCAACAGCTCCCATTTGTGTTAGTTAATGGTTGGCTCCAGGAGCATTAAGTACCCTCTCTCCCATTGTGGGTTGTCTTTACAAGAAGCCTACTAAGCTCCTACGACAGACACGGAGGAAGTCATCTGCAGCCACATGGGATGGGAAGCTTCAGCCCGGGGCAGGAGCTCTTCACAGTTGCAGGGGAACTCAGATGGGAAGGGCACATGGGAGACCTGCTACAGATGGGAAGGACACAGGCAACAAGAGACCTATCACAATCTCCTGAAACCCACCTAGCTGCCCTCGCAGGTTGTAGCTGTCCTCTGGGTGGAATTGAACTCTGCCTCCCTTGCATGTGAGCTAGTATTCGCAGCCAGTATTGAAAGAACATTCACAATGTGCCAGGAATGGTACTAAGGGCTTGATATAAATTATCTCATTTCATATTCATTGGCCATCTACCAGGCACCCTGGGAGAAGTAAGAGATGAGTAAGACTTTCTTCCTGCCTTTAAACATATTAAACTCTGGCAGGAGGGATAAGGTGAATATGAAGATTTTACACAGCCAAGAATATAATAGGGGCCAGAAGAGTTTGAAGTAGTTATGAGGTCTCTGGGATGTGAAACTGACTTCTGGAAGGTGAATCAGGTGTCCTTGAGGAAGGAGGAGACCCTTGAACCTACCCTTGAGGAATGGGTATGAGTTTGACGGGCATATTAGGGAAGGTACATTTGTGGATCAAGAGGTGGAGTGTTTGGGAAGGTGGAGAGGTGGGAGGCAGGGCAGAAGGCAAGACAGAGGATAAAGTGGGCATTTCCAGAAAGCTGCCACAACAGGGTTGTAACCCAGTAGAGAGACAAATCCGCATTGCAGATGGAGTGCCAAAGGTGGAGGAAGCCTGATCAAGCATTAAACTGGGGGATGGAGGAAGTATCCAGGGGAAAGCAGCAAGCAGGTGGGAGAGGAGAAGTTTTGGGGAGGCATGAGGGATGGACGCAAGGGGTTCAGAAATAATGCCATGGTGGCTAGATGTCTGCAGTAATCCATTCAGTCACTCAGTACATACCCCTCATTCCTTGTCTTCATGCACTCAACATTTATTCATTAAGCGCTCTGTTTTAGACACCCACTTATACAATGGGAGACACCGTGGAGTAAAAATGTGGCCTCATGGAGGAGACGCAGACAACATTATATAGATAAAATACCTAGTGTGTCAAATGATAAGTGGTGGAGGGTGGAGGAGAGAGGGAAGGCCTGGGTTGTGGACTGGCAGTGCTAACTGGGAGGAGTGGTTGTTTTTTTGTTTTTTGTTTTATCTTCACCAGAGGACATGTTTACTGGTCTTAGAGAGAGAGACAGAGAGAGAGAGAGAGAGAGACAGAGAGAGACAGAGAGAGACAGAGAGACAGAGACATTGATCTATTGCCTCCCTGATGCACCTCAATAGGGGATGGAACTGACCACCTAGGTATGTGCCCTGACTGGGGATTGAACCCACAACCTTTTTTGGTGCACAGGTCGATGCTCCAACCAGCTGAGCTACCCGACCAGGGTGAGAGACAGGAATTTTAAAGAGGTTGGTCAGGGATAGCTTCCTCTAAGAGAGAGACCTATGAGCCAAAGAGCAGAAGGAGGAAGGGAGTGAGCACAAGGCTCCCTGAAAGAGAAGTGCCATTGTAAAGGCCCTGACAGAAGGTGACTTGCATGGAAACTGTGGAGGTTGGGAGAGGCCAGAGCAGAGTGAGTTAAGTGCACAATTGGTATTGAGATCAGAGAGAGGAAGGCTGACCAGATTGGGAAGATCACTGGTTTTCAATGGAGTCGCATCATCTGATGGTGTTTCTGAAATTCGTGGAGATGTTTTTGCCTGAATGTTTACATATTAAAATCCATATTTTATTTTGGATTATGTTATATATTTCTGATTTATATTTTAGATAGGGCACCATATTATTCTTTTTATTAATTGTGTGTGGAGGGAGGTTACATGATCTATAAATTCCATTTCTGGATTATAAAGATGTTCTACAATATTTGCTACTCCAAGGAGGCTTTGAGTCTGACAGGGTTGAGAGAAAAACCACAGAGGCGGCCATTGTAAGAATTGGGGATTTGAATCCACAGCAGCATGGTTTAGACAGAATTGAACATAAAAGTGCCTTGATCAGACATAGAATTTAAACAGTCTTACCTTCTGCTCCATGGAGAATAGACTGAAGGAGGTGAGAGGAGAAGCCAGGAGACTGGTTAACGACAGTTCCCACAGTGCCTTAGTCTTTCTGAACTGCTATAGCAAAAAAAAAAAAAAAAAAAAAAAATCATAAATCAGACATGTATTTCTTGCAGTTCCAAAGGCTGGGATGTTCAAGATCATGGTGCTGGTAGATTCAGTGTCTATTGGGAGTTCAGACAGCTCTTTGGGTTGTAACCTTACCTGGTGGAAGGTACCATAGAGCTTGATGGGGCCTCATTTGTAAGGAGCATTAATCTCATTCAAGAGAGCTCCACTCTCATGATGAAATCACCTCCCAAAGGCCCCACCTCCTGATACCATCACATTGGGCACTAGGTTTCAAAGCCAGAATTCTGGGAGGACATAAAATTCAGATCATAGTATATGGGAACATGGCAAAGATGATGGTGGCTTGGGTCAGGTTGATAGCAGTGGAGGGAGTGAGAAGCGGTCCAATTCTGGAATATATTTTGAAGCTGGGACCTGTAGGATTTTCTGACAGATTTGCTGTGGAGTGTGAGAGAGGGGAGTCAAAAAAGACCCCCCATTTTTCACCTGAGCAACAAAAGATGTAGATGTCAACAACTGAGAAGGGGAGCCTATGAGTAGAGTAGGTTTCGGGAAAACACCAGAAGTGAGAGGACACCAACTATGTGCCAGGCACTATTTTAGGCACCAGGAACTCTCACGGGTCTGATATTGAACATTATGTAAGGGAGATCCACAGAGGCTGATGCCAGCCAGGACCAGGCTTGTTTGACACATAGGATTCCAGCTAGAGTGGAAGCCCTCTGAGTTCAGGGGGCATGGTCTGGCATCTTGATCATCTTTGTCACCCACTTAGTGCATGTCTGGTAAATAGCTGTTGAGTGAATGATAAGTCACCTTTTTTAATTCCCTGGGTGATTCAAATCAAAATGGAATAAAAGTCCGCTCTTATGTGCAACCACAAAATTATTACAATAACTGTTCTGATGTTAGACAAGGGTTTTTTGCAGCTCATTCTATTATAAAACTGAAGCACTTCCAGTCCAGACATAGTGTGTTTTATCTCTGAATCCACAGAACCTAGCATCTAGGAGATGTTTGTTGAATGAATATTTGTTGAATATACTTATATATTTTTAAATAATTTTTATTAGGTATATTTTTATGGTGGCATAATCATAGTATTTATTTCATATTTCCTAATTTTATGCTTACTATTTTATTATTTATTAATTATTACACACATATTTTTTGTTAACTATCATGTTAAAGTCTGTGAAGTAATCTGTGTGTGGATAAACCATAATTCCATTATCAATTTCTTCATTATTCAAAATTTAAGATTCTTTCAATTTATCAGAATAATAAATAAGACATTAATGAATGTTTTCCTTATGCTTTTTATGTAGTTTAGATTATTCCAGTAAGGTGGTAAATTTTTTAATCGAGGATAGTGGTAGACATTATTAATATTTACCAACATCTGTCTCTCTGCTCCTTTGGGACATGCAGAAAACTTCATTCCTTAGTCTTCTTGCCAGTGGGCAGGGCCATGTGACTAGTTGTATCCAATACAATGTGAGGGGAAGTGACATGTAAACCCTACCTCTCTACCAATCTAAGGTAGATATGCTGAGTGAGCAAGAAGTGACCCTTTGTTATGGTAAACTACTAGAATTTCAGAGTTAATTTGTTACCACAGCTAACCTAATCTATCCTGGCTAATACATAGACTTTGATCCTTATTACGGATTAAAGTGTATATTGGATAATTGCACAATAGCTGGTATATAGTAGGCACCCAATAAATATCTATTAAATGCATTAATGGGAGTGGTTGCCAATAATACATGAAAATACAAATTTTATTGCTGTATTAACAGTGATGGGTTTATTACTTGATTTTTCTTGCCAACTTAATGGGCAAAAATATTGTCTTGGCCAACAAGAAATTGGCCAGTTTCTTTGCTTTATTGGTAAGGTTGAACATTCTTCATCTGTCATTAGCTGTTTCTTTTTTTGTGTATTATTTGATCACAATCTTTCATTCACTCTCAATAACTGTTTATTGAATGCCTTCACTGTGCTAGATATTAGGGCTATAGTGGTAAATCACTTTGCTGTTATATAACTTTTCTTCTAGGAGGGGAGAAAAATGGCATTTCAATGTTTAAATCTTTTAGGTAATGGTAAGTGCTATGAAAAATAAAGCAAGGTCAGTGGCTTAAAGACAGACTGGGTGTGCTCAGCATAGGTGGCCACGTGGCATCTTTCTGATAACAACACTTGTGAACAAAGGAAATGAGCCTAGAAGGTATTGGGAAGATGGGTGTGGCAGGCTGAGGGTTGGCACGTACAAAGGCCCCAAGGCAGGGGCATACCTGGTATTTTGGGGTTATAGCAAGAAGCCAGTATGGCTGAAGCAGAATGAGTGAGGGGAGAGGGGTAGGAAGTGAGACTGAAGATGTAATCGGCTAGAACATGTAGAATCTCCTAGGCCATTGTTATGCCTTTTGACTTTTCTTTGGAGTGATATGGGAGCCACTGGTGCCTTTGGAGCTAAGGAGTGACATGATATGACTTACTACTTAAAAGGATTACTCTGGCTTCTCTGTAGATGAGGAGATGGGGGAGCAAGTAGGAGGAGACCAAGTGGGAGGCTATTGCAATGTTTCGATGGACGACGATGATACATTAGACGAGGGTGACACTGTGGATAAAGTGGGAAGGGGTCGGATTTGAACTATATTTTGTCATAGAGCTCATAGGGTTTGATGATAAATTTGATATGGGAATGGGTGAGAGAAATGAAGGATCAAGAATGTTTCCAAGGCTTTTGACTTGAGCAACTAGAAGAATGTAGTTGCCATTTACTTTATTGCTTTATTGAATTATATTTGGTGTTTTTAATGATTCTGGGAAAAATCATGTCAGAAATCGAAGGAACAATGCGCTGGGGTGGACATAGTGCTTCGTTCCCGATTCAGGGAGGGATTGATTGATCGCTTGAGGGCACCCACGGTCTGAGTGGGACCCTAGTGGCAGTGAAGCAGCTCTCGGTGTCTTCCTTGGCTCTCCTTGCCATCTCTCTTTCACTTCCGGAAGCATGGCCTCCGGCATGGCTGTCTCCATTGGAGTCACCTGAGTGGCATGCAGGTGCACAAGCTGTGGAAGCCAGAGGAGGTAAAGCAGCGCAGGAAAGTGGCGCTCTTCCTCTTGAGTGAGGACAAGAAGATCCTCTGGGAAGAAGGGTCAGGAGATCCCGATGGGTGATGTGGACCAGGCTGGCCATAACGCCATGCGACCTTTGTCAAGACACTACCGGACAAGGACTGCCGCTGTGTCCTCTGTGGCCCAACCTAGGAGGACCTGGTGCTTATCTTCTGGACCCTGAGTCTGTACCCCTTAAGATCAGAATGACCTGTGCCAGTTCCCAGGATGCCACCAAGCAGAAGTTGAGGCGGATCAAACATGGATTGTAAGCAAACTGCCAGGAAGAGGTCAAGGACCGCTGCACCCTGACCGAGAAGCTGGTGGGGCAGCGTCAGTTCTTCCTGTAGGGCAAGCCTTTGTGAGCCCCCTCCAGCCCCCAGCCTGCAGTATCTGGCAGCCCTAGACCTGCTCTCCGAGGTGCCAGGCTGCCCGCTCCCTGCCACGCCTGCGGGGTTGGAGGGATTCAAGCGGGGGGGGGGGGGGGGGGAATCCCATCACCTCAGTTGGCAAACAGGCCGTGTACTTGAGGGACTTTCCTCCTGCCTCCCTCCATGATGCTTCAGGCCTTTCTAAACCACCTGTGATCTGATTGCTCTTGGGTAGAAGCACACCGCGTGCCCCTAGGCACTGCAGTTTCGGGAGACTGCACTTTTTCCACTGACACCCCTCCCTGCCGCTTGTTCCTCCCCTTCCCACGTTGCCAGCTTCTAACCAGAGTAGTGTCTCTGTGCCCATCTATTTAGATCTACGTAGAAGGAAAAATTAAGGAAAGGACTCCCCGATCTGACTGGTTGCTCCCCCCCTTTTCCCTAGTTGCAGCCATTCATGAAAGCAGGATCAGTGAAGGATCTTCAATGAAAAAACACACAATTTTTAAGAGCCAATCACGGTCCGCGTACTGCGCAGGGCCACAGCGATTGGCTCGGAGACGGGCATGTCACCTTAGATGATCCAGTCAGAGGTCCAGGACTTTTATTTAATCACTGGAGACAGCGACTCCTTTTTTTCTGCTTGAAACGGACAAGGAAGCCTGCTCTCTGAGGCTTCTAGAAGTTCTCTTGTTCCTTTGAGGAGAACCAGCCTTAAGATGAACTTGTCATGGAAAACAGAGAAAAGATAAAAAGCAAGCTGGGTTTTTTGTGACAAGGGTTGAGTCACTACGTATATCCATCCTCACCTGAAACCTATCCAGAGACTGTTCAGTTCCATGAGCCAATAAACTCCCCTTTATTGTTTATGCCAGTTTGGACTGTGTTTTCTGTTACCCGCCACCAAGCACATCCTGACTGATAAAAGCGGCTTTCCAAGTAAATGCTGTCCACAGACCGCAGGCAGAATGCTCTCACCACCTGGGATCTCAGAACACAGGAAATAGTCACCCCAGACAATCTGCAAACCATTTGAGGCTGAGGATGGGGGGGGGGGGGGGCGGGGGGGGAGGGGTTACATCATGTTCTGGGAGAGGAAAGGCCACTTTCAGAGAGTCTGCTGTCCAAACCCCTGGAGAAGAGGATCCCAGGAGCTGTCAGAGCAGCCGGCATCAGCTGGCATCACATGATCTCAGCTGCTCCCGCAGCAGCGAGGGCCGGGCGTTCCTCCTGAAACAGAGGGACCTTGGCATCTTGCTTCTAGACACCGAGGTGTTTGTGGTCGTAGTCACCAGTTGCTGGAAGCATGGGGTGGAAACTGATTCTGAGTGCGGAGTCTTCACAAATACCAACATCCTGCTTTGACATTTGTTTCTGAAAATCCTTTACTGGCGTGTGCTCCTTTCAAGACAACTTAAGTGTGTGGTGAGCAGGACGGGCTGTGGAGCCATATTGCCTGAGCTTTCCTTCAGGCTCTCCTGGGGCTGGTGAGCGCAAAAGGGTCTCAGGGCTGAGGTCAGCCGGCAGGTATGGACCCTGCCTTCCAGTCTCAGGAAATCCTCTGTACCAGGTAGTCGCTTGAGATCCTAGAGGACTGCCGTGTAGTAGGCTTCCTGGGGCCTGTTCTCCCTTAATTTTGATTGTCACTAAGTTTGAAAGGAATGTTAGTCTGGTGACCAAGAACATCTACAGTCCACAGCCAGACTGCAGGAGTTTGTATCTTAGAGACGCCATTTACAGACGGTGCAAGTTACTAAACCTCTCTGTGCCTCAGTTTCCTCCTCTGTGAAACGGAGATAATAAAAAAGCACCTATCTCCTAGAGTTGCTTAGAGAATAAAGGAGTCACTACAGACAGTCTTAGAACAGTGCCTGGCATCAGTGGATATTGGCTACTGGGCTGTCTGTAACTTGCTAATAAGCAATAACCCAAAGACACCACAGGCAAAATGAGTTGGGAGGGAAGGACGCATATATAAAGCAGAGAGTGCGGTTTAGTGTCTGACAGAAAAGGGAATGGTTGGGGTCCCCTTCAGTAGGGTCCAATCTTTCCCCTCCAGCCAGGGTGGAATTTCTGGGCTAGAATCAACAAGAAGGAAGAGGAAGCCCAGGCACCTCCTTCCTGTTGCAGCCTCCGCTGCTGCCCTGCTGCCGGCTGGGGTGGCTTTTCCTTTCTGTTGCATTAACCCTACTCCTCATGATAACAACCATCCCTCACCTTTTAACTTTGCTTTAAGTTTACAGAGCCCGTTCACATCTCTTTTATTTGCCCTCCCAGTTCACAGATGGGGAGAACAGAGCTTGGGCTTATGCTCCAGCTTCCACAATCTTCAAAAAACAAAACATGCAAACACCATGAATTCTTTTTCTTCCCTTCTTTGTATGTTTAATTTTAATATTTTCTAAAATTAATGAATGTATTGCTACATTTTTCTTATGTTTTAATAAATAATGGATAACTGCTATAGAGCATTACATGTGCCAGACACTGTTTTAAAAACTTCAGATGTATTAAGCCTTTTACAATAACCCAGTTTAGATAGCTATTATTCTCCTCTTTGTACAGATAACATCACTGAGGCACAGTGACATGTAATGATTAGGTTTAAACTCAGGTAGTTTGGTTCTAGAACCAACACATTTAACTACAATGCTAGTCTACATGTTCATGGTAGAATTTAATTACAACAGCAAAGCAAAAAGATGAAAAGAATTTAAAATAATAATCCCAACACTCAGATATAACTACTGTTAACATTTAGTGCACATTAATGGTCACAGATCAGGCAGGAGATGAGGGTGGAAGGAAGGGGCAAATGTTAGAATTATTAGAGCAGCTTTTCACATACACATAGGCCTGAGGTATTCTACCCAAGCATGAGGATTTTGGAAAAAAGATTTTAGGTGGTACTAATAAACAGCCTCCTCTTCCTCTGTCCATGTTCCAATGGCCCCACCCCATCTCAGTTGAAAGCCACTGGTCTATCCTTCCAATCTTTTTTCTATGCATAGCTGCGTATGCATGCACATAAATACATAGTTATAAATGGCAAATCAAAAACTAATAAATGACAGTGAGAAAAAAAAAGCACAGCAAGCAGGAGATGCTGGCACACAGTGTAATAATATTCCTAATTGCTCCAGATTCCTGCTGTATGTACCTCAAAGGCACATTAGTAAGACAAATACCATTTCCAGGCTGGAACCTGATAGGCTTTTTCAGCATCAATAGCCCTTCTTGTCAGTTTGTTGTTTTGTGATTTGGCAGGTGGAAGTGGCCAAGTTATTCTCCTGCCCAGGTTCTCCCAGGGGCCTTTTGCCTGGGCTGATTTGTGATTTACAGTCTTCCAGACACAGCCCGTGCCAGGGTGCTGGACAACTGCCTGGGCTCACATTATTCCCCATTCAGGCCAGCACAGGAGGCCTGAGGCAAACCCCCAGCATGCCTGGTGTGTTCAGGAAGGAGTGAGAACCTGAGCCAAGGAAAGGACAGACAGGACCGGCTACTTCCTGTCTCTGCTCCCTCTAACAGCCCATCCTAGCACCTGTGACATCTCCCAGGTGTTGATTTACTCTCCTGGCACCCTCCGTGAGCCCAGAGCTCCTTACAGGCAGGAAGCAGATCTGGTTATTTTGTCTTTCTTCCCCTTTGTGTCCTGATTGCCTGGCATGGCTCCTGGAACAGAGAGAGAGCAGCTTCTTGTCGGGATAAATAATAGGTATAACCATAGCTAACATCAAGGGGCTGCTCCACTCCTCAAAGACAGATTAATAAGACAAAAGTTTCCCTTCCAATTTTCACAACAATCCCACAAGGGCGAGTCTAGATTCTATTATCCCACCAAGTCCCCCACCCACCCCATTGTAGAGCTGAGGAAATCAGGCAGAGAGAGGTTGAGTAACTTGCCCAAGGTCATACAGATAAGTGGCTGGCTGCAATCAAACCCAGGAAGCTGAGCTCCGGAGTTCAAATTCTTATTCTTCGTCTCTACTCTATGCTACTCCTCCCCACCCCCCACCGCCCCCAACCCTTCTCTCTCCTTCAAGTCAGTTGCTGTAGTGATCCCCTTAAGGTTTCTCTTTATCACGTCACTCCCCTGATCAAGAACTTTCAAGGCCAGACTCTCCAGTGAGGGTTCAAAGCTGCCTGCACTTGTCCCCAGGCACCTTACCCTGGGGATGTCACTTAACCTCTCTTCTACTGATGCATCTGAACTGTAAAAGAAAGGTAGTGACAGTACTGACCTCATATGGCACTTAAAGGATTCAATAATCCTCGACCAGGGAACTGCTTAGAAGCTTAGAATAGAGAATGGCAACTTTTCCTATAAAGGGCCAGATGGTAAATATTTTTGGCTTCACAGGCCATACGGTCTCTGTCACAACTACTCAGCTCTGTTGCTATAGTGTGAAAGGAGTTGCAGACCACAGGGAAAAGAATGAGTGTGGCTGTGTGCCAATTCAACCTTCTTTGGGGACACTGAAATTTGAATTTCAAATAATTTTCATGTGTCATGAAATATTTCCCTTTTTATTTTTTCCCCCAACCATTAAAAAATGTAGAAACCGTTCTGAGCTTGTGAACAGTACAAAAACAGGTGCCAGGCTCGATGTGGCCCACGGGCTACAGTATGCTGACTCCTACTTTGGAGCACTGTCTGGCACAGTGGCAAAGCTTAACAAATCCAAGAGAAACAGTGTGAAGTAAGGAGACGAAGCAGGAATTTATAAGGTGCTTAGTGAGGGCTTTGCCATGGTGGAGATGTGTGGATGGAAGAGATAGGCGAAATATGAGAGACCAACTTGAGGCACCAACATCTGCTGAGCACCGACTGGCCAGGCACCATTTTCTACATATCTTTCTATTCTATCCTCACACTGACCCTGCGCCTTCCTATTTACAGAGGAGATGAATGAGGCTCAGAGAAGTTAAGTAACATGCCCAAGGTTACACAGCTTTTAAGTGTTAAAGTAAGGATTTGAACCTGGTTTTTATAGAACACCAAAGATCATGCTTTTTCTACTATATCATCATGTACTAAATACATATTTATTGAGAAGCTATGTTGTGCAAGGTGCTGAGCTAGATATGGTAACACAAGGATATAAAATATTTAGCTTTGACCAAATGAAATGTATAGTCTAGTAGGAGACTAGGCAACTAAGCAATTGTAGCTCAGGGTGAAAGCTCCTGTGATAAGAACACATGGATGGGTTCAGAGATGAAGTTTCTAATCTACACCTGGGAAATCAGAGAAGACTTCCTGAAGGAAGCAATGTCTAAGCTGAGAATTCAGATAAACAGGGAAAGACCCAGAAAGCATGAAATGGAATAATAATACTAAGCTTCAATTTCTTGCCTGCTAACCAGGTTGTCAGCTGGTGCCCCCAGCCCCTGAGAAATCTGTTTCTGAGATCCATGGCTTTTGATGGTCCAGTGCCCTTCCCAGAAGGTCTTGTGTCTTCTGCCCTTGGATGTTCCTGCCTCCACATCTCTCATGCAGAAATGCTGTCAGAGTTTTGCCCCACAGCTCCCTGGAGACATGACTCAGCCCCTTCTCTGTTTTCCTCATTATTTACTTCAAGTATTCCATGAGTTGAGAAAACCTGACCCAAAGTTTTGGTCGAAGGAGGGCGTGCCATGGGGAGTGCAGGATTTCCGCCCTCTCCTGGCCCCCCACTTCCTCCGGGAGCTGCAAACAAAATCCTCCCTTTGTCTTGCTGGGAGTGTCCACCTCTGGCCCTAAGGGTCTCGGTTTCTATTTAGCAAAGTATTTTCTCAACAAAGACAGCTATACCTTCCTAAAAGGAATTCTGACGAATAACATGCTCTCTGTACACATATATTGTCTCATTTAATCCTCCTAGAGTGCCTCCAGAATAGCTGTCATTGGCCCTACTCTACAGGTGAGGAAACTGAGTAACTAGTCCAAGTGAGGATGTCAAGAGTTAAGCGCAGAACAGTCTGAATCCAAAAATCTCCTTTCTCAGCTGCTCTTGATTCTGCTTTCCAATACCACTCAGATTGAATCTGGGGAGAGGAAGGGAAGGGATGGCCTGGGAGAGAGGCCAGGGAAGATGAACAGAATCAGAAACTGGGTCCATCAAAGAATATTATTTTCACCAGGGATGCTAGTTCTGGGTCCTGGGGCTCGGTGAAGGGAGAGAGCTGAGACCTGGCTGCAGGCTCCCCAGGACACTCAGGCCTGGGGCTCGTTCCGCGGGCCTGGCCCGAGAACATTCCTGAAAGTAGCACAGCAGTTCTTTGATAACTGAGCAGACACTGAGGAGACCGGGTAAAGAGGAAACAGGAAATGAGGAGAGAGGAAAGGAGGCTAAAGAGAGACAGTTCTGGATTCAAAAAGGCCATTTAGATTTAAAGCGAATCCTGCTAGCAAAGCCAGAAACTCTCGGGAAGTTCACATGGCCAAGGTTTTGGCCCAGCTCTTTGGAGAGCTTGGTTCCAAGTCGGGGAAATGAAGTGACTATGAAGCCAAAGTCTCAACCTATGAATCAAGGCCTCCTTTTCAGCGTCCAGAAGAATTTGGGGACAGAGTCACTAGCAGAGTCTCGGCTGCTGCAAGCTTGGACATTGTCCGCGTGTGGGGATGTGAGAGCCGTGGCAAGCGTGTGCCCAGAGGAAAGCTGGATGGGCAGGAAGGAACAGGGAGCCCCGCCTTCAGGAAGCCTTGAGCAGGAGCAGCAAAAATGTGCTTTCTCTTCCCTCTCTCCAACCCTGAAGGTCAGCGTGGGCTGACCAACCCTTCCCCCATACAGTGTGGCGGGAGTTCAGCTCCCCACACCCCACCTCAGGCTCATCATCCCTTCAGTGAAATCAGACAGGCCACTCTTTCCACCATCTCTCCCTTGGCTGGCTCTCTTATCTTTGCACTTCCGCTCTCAAAGACAAAGGGAACCAAATGCCACTATCACAGGGCAAATGCTGGTTGGCCCTCAGTAGGCCCATGGGGGTAGCACTGGGTAACGCTGAAAGTAGGAACCTGTCTTCAGCAGCTAAAGCAAAGATGGCTTAGCACAGCATCTGGTCCTGGTCCATAGGAACTGCTAAAGAGCTGTTTGCTGTTCTTGCTCACTCGAACCCAGCTCCTAGGTGTGCCAGAGAGAGCGAGTGAATGAATGCAGTGGTTTCTGGGGCCTTGAAGGTCAACTATTTGAGAGGCTGGATGGGGCAATTGCGTGTGCAAAGGCCCAGGGGTAGAAATTAGCAAGGTGTCTGTAGAAGCGTGAGTGGACCAGATGGGATAGAGAGAAGTATTCCTGCAGGCAGTGGGAGCAAGTTTCACACTCTCAGGGCTTTGATGGCCAGGCTAGGTTGTTTGAACTTTATCCTACAGGCAGTGGGGAGTTGGATGATTTGGATTTTAACGCAGACATTATTTTGCTGTCACAGATAAAGACTCGGTACTTAATTGAACTCCTACAAAGTCAAAGATATAAAGTTCAAGCTGAACTATTTTGCACTTGGGTTCTGTGTCTTTCCCTCCCTCCTTCCCTCCTCCCTTCCCTCCGCCCTTCTCTCTTACTTTCTCTCCCTGCATTCCCCCAATTCTAAAGTTCTGTGCATTGTATCTTTCATGTAGTTCATAACTAATTACCATGTCCTGGGACTCTTCACATCAATTGGTGAGAAAGTTGGAAATATGACAAGTTCTTCTTTTTTTTCTTCTTCTTTTAAAAGCAGTATTAGCCAGCTTATTGTACATTCTGTTCAGAAGGGAAAGTATCTAATTTTTCACCTCTAAGATTGTCAGATCTCATCCTGTTCTACCAGAGACTTAATTTATACTGTCAGGGTTGCCATGGGAGAGTTCACATGGAGCTCAAATTTGAATTACTTCTGGGTCCCACTGTCCCCAATCTTAATAGACCAATGGTTTCCAACTGAGGACCAGTTTGTGCTCAGGGGACATTTGGCAATGTCTAGAGACATTTCTTATAGTTATAACCTGAGTGGAGGTAGATGTTCTACTGACAGATGTTCTACTGGGAGGAGGCCACAGAGACTGCTGAAGTCCTACAATGCACAGGAGAGCCCCCAGGATTACCCAACCGCAGATGTCAATAATGCTGACGTTGAGAAATCCTGGATGAGACTGAAACCTCTGACCGAGGAAGGAAATGGAATGGAACTGAGTCAGTATCGGTGTAGAAAGGATAGGGAAGGGGCGGGCTGATTCACCTGAGGAAAGGATCCACTGGGAGGAACTGTTCTGAGAAGCATTTAGCAACAGAAAGAAAACTAGAATTTTTAAATAACACTTTTTATGAGCAAATGAAGTTTTCCTGTTTTTAATTAGCTCCCCTATGGAGAAATTACAATTTCAGTAGGTTGCCCCTAATGATAATTAGTCAACCAAGAATTTACCACTAGAAGTCACCACTTGTCCAATTTCTAGTGAAACCTGCTGTACTCATTGGGTCTGAAAGGCTACCAGCATGAATAGTTACAGCTGTATTTACTTGAAATCCCTTATGGCTTTGACTTTGAGGAAACATAGTTTAGGAAAGGAGCAGGTACGAGACATCCATTTTAGTGGGTAGCACCTAAAGCATTCTTCTATCCAAGTGGTTAGTCATTGTACTTGATCCTCTTAGTAAGAGACTAATTAATTATTAACTCAGTCAGGACGAATGAAGAAGACTCTCTGATCCCAGTGGCTCTCTGGATCAATAAGGTCTCCCATAGACAGGAAGGATGCTCTTGGCTCTCTCCACAGTAAACTCTGCCCACCAGGCTCAGCCCTCAACCTTACCACCTTCTGTCTGTTCTCATTCCCTAGCGCTGTCTTCCAGTCCCAAGGCAGTAATCCTCTCCGTATGCAAGGGCTCTGCTTGGTAACGGGCAATACCACTGCATTTCCCTGGTCCTTTGACTCTCCCGCTTGCCCGGACGACCATTTCACATCCTTCACCACAAACCAACATTGCCTTCCCCATCACTCTTCACAGATGGCCTCGCTTGCTATTTCCCTGAGAAAAAAGAAGCAATTGGAAGAAATGTTGACCGGTTCCACCACATCTCCCAGCATCTGCATCCTTTTGCTCACCTGTCCCCCAGTTACCATGGTCCAAATCTAGAGTCACTCCCCTGCCTCCTCAGAGGCATCATTTGCCTTCTTTCTCCTGAATTCATCCCCTTCACTGCCCATCAAGTGGATCATTTCTGTCAACTGATTTATAATATATTCCATGTTTTTATTAAAAATCTTTATTGACTCCACATCTTCTTCCAGTTATTGCCCAGTTTCCAGTTCCCTTTAATGGGGGGAAAAAAGTTGCCTGCTCATCCCTTCGAGCTCTTCTCTTTTGACCCTTTTTATTTATACTTTCATCCCATCTAAGCACCAAAACCTACCCTTGCCAGGGTCACCATGACCTCCACTTGGTCCAATTCAATGGTTAATTTTCAGTCCTTATTCAGACACTCAGCAGCATAGGTCCCCCCGACAGCTTGGAAGAGGGTGATTGCTTCCTTAGCAGTGAAATGTCATCAGCCAGGGGAGGCTGAGAATTACAGAGATGATGAAGTAAATCAAGCCCAGAGTTGTAAGGCTTTTTAATATAAAGTTTGGAAGTAATCTGTATGTGCCTGCTATTTTAAGTACTCGTAATGTTTAAATGAATTTGATATACTGGAGGACAATATGCTATATTAAGAGAATTCTTTAAGAGACCAAAAAAGTTTGTAATCAATTATGGAATATTTAAAAGAATTCTGAACCTGTTACACTATACTTATACATTTAATTTTTTTAGTTTTACAAGAATGGCTGAAGTGGGCAGAAATTTTCTTTCCAGTCAGTTAATTAACAGTTAGCTAATTAACATAGAAGGTAAGAACCAAAACCTGGATTCTGGAGCCCAAGGTTATGGTTTGCAAAGTAGTTTAGATATTATTAGCTATATGACCTGTGAGAACGACCTCCTGTACCCCAGTTTCCCCGTGTATGAAACAGGGATGACAGTAACAGGAGGTCTCTGCTAGAATTGCTGGGAGAATTAAACGAGTCAACCACAAAAATTGTTTAGAACAGTTTCTGAACATAGTAAGAGCGTAAGTGTTAGCTGTCATTGAAAAGCTAATCAAATATACTAAATTTATAAACGCAGTTAAAAACCTTTAAGGTCGTTAATTAACTACGTCTATGTGAAACCAACCCTTTATCAAAGCCAACCATAAATAAGTCCTTAAGATTTTCCCTGTAAATAGCACAATAAGAACATGGAAAAGTGGCTTAAAAGCTTAAAGAAAGAAGTAGGATTCTAAATTTGTTACTTGAATAAGTTGAATAAGTGGGATATGGCTTACAAAAGTAAAATAACCCCAAAGTAATTTTTTTATTTTTACTTTTGTACCACAAAGTTCTCCTCTGGGGCATTAGAAAACTCACAAAGGCAGAAGGAATCCCAAGGAGCCCTGGCATGTTCTAGTTACCCCTGGGCTTCTGAGGGGACAGCCTGTGAGATGGGACCCAGCTCAGTGGGCGTGGCTGCGAGCCCAGTCCCCTCCCCACCCACCCTGAGCCTCAGCCATGCCACTTAGATCCATTTACTTTGTGGGTTTCTACCTAAGGTTTTAGTCTCCAAGGGTTTGGGGTCCAATGAAATTTCAAAATATTTTGTTTTATTTGGATGATTGAATGATTTTCTTTAAGCTTAAATATTTGGAAAATCCCGAGGATCATTAACCCAAAACTACTATGTCTTTTAACCAAAGTCACAATATTGAACTCTTTACAGGACTAGAATCGAAAAGTCAGTGTATGGGCTTCAGTGAGGATGCTCTGTGACAGGCCCACGTGTCAGAGTAGCACGGGACTCCCTCCTATCGCACAGCGACTGTGGCAAACCAGAAAGCATTCGCTTATTGCAGGGATGACCACTGGGTGTCAAATGAAATCACATAGTCATTGAGGGGCAATCACCGTTGTCTGGTGCAGAGGAGGAATGTGCTGACTGTGTACTTTTATTTGATGCTGAATTCTCGTCAATTCCTAAACCTTCACTTTTAAGAACAAGGATTGGCAAACTTTTTGTGCAAAGGGCCAGATAGTAAATATTTTAGACTTTCTAGGTCATACGGTTTCTGTTGCCACTACTCACCTGTGCCAGTTGTTTCACAAAGGCAGCCATATGTAAATGAATGGACATGACTATTTCGAAAAAACTTTATTTATAAAACAGATGGCTGGGCAGATTTGGCCTTCAGGCAATCGTTTGCTGACCCCTGCTTCAGAGCAATGCTGTGCAAACTCTTTTGGTTACCACTACCAGATTCTTGCTCAGTGGTTTAGTTCACTTGATTATTGTTCCCTGCCTAATTGATGTTGGGCTCTGCCCTGTGACTGGTCAATGGGATTGTGGAAATGTACTCTCTTGCACCTT
Source organism: Furipterus horrens (assembly GCF_987537825.1). Taxonomy (NCBI): domain Eukaryota; kingdom Metazoa; phylum Chordata; class Mammalia; order Chiroptera; family Furipteridae; genus Furipterus; species Furipterus horrens. Next base: position 19,876,971 of record NW_028327174.1, on the reverse strand, counting down.
GCCTTTCAGCCAACGGGATGTTAGCGGACGTAAGGCAAGCAGAGGATTCAAATGCACGTTTGGGGTTAGGAATGCTCTTTTGTGCCTGTAACATTATGATGAGAAATAACACACAGGCCCCAAACTGAACACATGTGGAGCAGATATGGGCCCAGCAGTGAGGAGCCAACCTGGATTAGCCAAGCCTCCACTGACCCACATTTAATCCTTATAGTAAGTCTATGAAGTATGTACTTATTATTATTCAGGCGAGGAAACTGAGGCATGGAGAAGTTAAGTAATTTTCCCAAGGCCACATGCTAGTAAGTGGTCACACAGCAGAGATTCAAATTCAGTAGGTCTGGCTCCAGACTCTATGGCTAATGATATTGTCTATTCTAATACAATCTATTACATTTAAAAAAAATGATTGGTTGTAGCCCACTAAATTGATTTCATGACCTTATGATTTTAAAAACCTCCTTCATGGAGTTATTCTTTGAAAGCAAGAACTAAAAGCCGAACTGCTTGCTCAAGAATTTAAAGACAAAACGTCCCTAGTTGTAGCGTGTTGCTAGAGCTTGTCATCGTCCTCCTCCCCTTGACTCCCAAGAAAAAGCCCTCTGAATGTGCTCCTTTGTGCCTTCTGGTGAGGAGCTGGGCAGATAGAATAACACAGGCCAGACATTCTCTCCCCCTCACTCACCCACTTCCCCCCAACTCCCAGGTGCTGCAGAGTCAACAGGAATTCACAACTTCCTGACAAAAAAGAATGACTGTCACCAGCATTTCAGGGAAAGTGAGTGGCTGCCTCCTCGTGCTCGTGCTCTCCGGGGCAATTTGAGCTTTGGCTTGTGAAAGAGAACTTGGGTCTAGACAGAAAGATAAAAAAAAGTCTGACCCAAGTACAGGAGATTCGGAGGGGTCTGGACCATCCTCTGGAGCAGCTCAGGGAGAAAACCTGTGACAATTTTAGAACTCGATTGAAATAGAAGCAAGAATTGTAGAATTACAAATTTGAGATGGAAATGGAACTAGTTATACCTCTCAATCCATTGTGGAAAGTATGTAAAAGGGTAGCCTTGGGCCACAGAAGAGCTCCTGGAATTTTTTTTTTTTTTTTGACACATAGATAGAAAAAGTATTTTTTGCCCTGGTCAGGTAACTCAGTTGGTTAGAGTGTCATTCCGATATGCCAAGTTTGCAGCTTCAATACCCAGTCAAGGCACATACAAGAATGAATCAATAAATGCATAAATAAGTAGAACAACGAATCGCCTCTCTCTCTCTCTCTCTCTCTCACTCGCTCTCGCTCCCCACCCCCCTCAAATCACTAAATGAAAATCTAAAAAGAAAAAGTGTTTTTCCGGTTTTATTGAAAAATAATTGACATGCGTCACTGTATCAGTTTAAGGCGTACATTATGGTTTAATGGACACGTACTGTGAAATGATTACCATAATAAGGTTAATTAACATCCATCATCTCATATAGATAAAAGAAAAGAAAAATATTTTTTCCTTGTGGTGAGGACTTTTAGGATCTACCCTTCTGACAACTTTCCTATATATCATACAGTAGTGTTAACTATACTCATCATGTTGTGCATTCCTAGTATTTATTTATCCTATAACTGGAATTTCGTACTTTTTGACCACCTTCCTCCAATTGCCTCTCTCAAACCCCTAACCCCTACCCTCTTGGAGCCACAGGTCTGATCTCTTTTTCTCTGAGTTTGGTGGTGGTGGTTGGGGGTTAGATTCCACATATAAGTGAGATCATACAATATTTAACTCATTTCACTTAGCATAATGCCCTCAAGGTCCATCCATGAGAAAAAATATTTATATAATATATAATTACAAGTTTTATGTGAAAAGGAAATAGAAATACAATGTTCAGGTTTGCATGTGAGTCTCAACTCAAAATTAATATCAGAGAATACCGATTTAGTGGTGGGGAAGAGTTAAATTAAAGCAACTGCAAGTATGTAGAAAAGGTATTTTATGTAATAATTTTTCAGAATTTCTCATGTAATCTAAATGTGTTAAGTAAAAGTAATAAATCAAACTCCACCCCACTACCTCTCACCTCACAAGGGTTTTTTCAGGGATTCTGTAAGCCAGCAGATTAAAATCTTTCTATAGTCAAGAAGTTGACACTAAGTTTCTCTTCCTCTTTTTTACTTTAAAGAAGCAATGGGACTAGGACTTTGTTTATATTGAAAATGTTGTATTTTCTTTTTTAAAAAGTTTTTAATGAAAAACAGTACCTATTCATTTTTATGTTAACCATACCCAGAGTCTTTAACTTACGGTATTGAATTTCAGTGTTTCATGATGTTTCATATCTTCAGCTGCCTTTTCATTCCCGCTTACAGCAACCTCTGGGCCTTGATTCTGTTTTATACCAGTTGCAATAAACTAAGAGGAAGGGCTGGCCGATTGGTGGGGATCTTTCTGTTCCAGCCTGCAGTCAGCTACTGACAAATATTTGCTTCCTTATTGTTCCTTGGACAATCTTTGTTTGTCCCAGGATCTAACTTTATAAATTAAATTTTATATTGTAGATGCTTTTAAAAAATTCTCATAAGAGTCAGAAAAGAATGGGTAAGAGTGCTATGATCACCCATCAATCAATCATCAATCAATTTTTATCAAGTAATCATAAACCTTCAATCCATAATGGAAGATGCCAAAATGAAGATCCCTGAATGGGATTTGGAAGACTCACATGAGTTACCCATCTTCTTTTTTAGTTTTATAAATTTTTATTTTAAAACTATTTTAAACTTACAGAAAAGTTACAAGAACACAGCGAACCCCTGTATGCTCTTCATCCAGATTCCCCAATTGTTAATAATCACCTAATAACTTTTTTTACTCTATCACTGTGTGTGTGCACATTATTTCTTCTGAACCATTGGAAAGTAAATTCAGACATGATGTCCCTTTAATCCTTAAAACTCCAGTGTGCATTTCCCAAGAATGAGGACATCCCTTACAGTGTGATAACAGTCCTATTTTCACATTAGGAAATTGACATTGATAGGATATTATTTTCTAATTTATAGTTCTCATTTGAATGTCCTCAGTTGTCCCAATAATTTCCTTTGTAGCAAAAATAATTGATATTTCTGGTTTAGGATTCAGTTTAAAATCACAAGCCACATTTAGCGATCTTATCTCTTCAGTCTCTTAATTTGTAAGTGTTCCTCAGATTCTGTTTCATGCTGACATTTTTTAAGAGTATGGAGTAGTTACTCTGTAGACTGTTCCCTACCTTGGATTTGCCTGAGGTTCCCTCATGATGAGATTCAGGTCATGTATGTGTGGAAGGGCTACCACAGAAGTCATACTGTTTCTTTGTAGTGTGTCCTATTATGAGACACGTGATGTCAGTCTGTTACATTCCTTGTGTTATTAACGTTGATCATGAAGATGGAGACTGCCAGGTTTCCCTGTTATTAAATAATTATTTTTCTCTTTGTAATTACTTTTTCATCAAACATGTGCTCATTTTAGAATCCAACTGATGATTCTTTATGAATCAATTATAACTATGACAGTTAGTGATGATTTTCTTTTTTTCAGCTTTATTGAGGTGTAATTGACAAATAAAAATTATATATATTTAGAGTGTACAATTTGATCTTTTGATTTACATATACACTGTGAAATGATTAGCAGCATTAAGCTGATTAGCATATCTAACACCTTGGGTGTGTGGTGAAAGCATCTGAGATGTACTTTCAGTAAGTCGGCAGCCGTCCGTCTCGAGAGACTTACTTTCAGTAAGTATATAATACATTATTATTAAATATACTAACCATGCTATACATTAGGTCTTCAGAACTTATTCATTCATCTTATAACTGAAAATGTGTACCCTTTGATCAACACCAACCCCTCATTCCCAAACCCAGCCCCTAATGGCAACTATTCTACTCTCTGTTACTATGAGTTGAACTTGTTTTCTTTTCTTCTTTTTTTTCTTTAGATGTCACATACAAGTGAGACCACGCAGTATTTGTCTTTCTGTGTCTGACCTGTTTCACCTAGCATGAGGTCCTCCAGGGCCACTCGAGTTGTCGAAAATGACAGGATTTCCTTCTTTTTCAAGGCTAAATGATATTCCTGTGTGTGTGTGTACACACAGGATTGCTGGATCATAGGGCATTTTTTATTTTTTATGCTTGTTAAGGGACCCCATACTGTTTTCCGTAATGACTGTACCAGTTTACATTTGCACAGTGGATGGGGTTCCCTTTTCTTCACATCCTCATCAACACTTGTTATTTTATTTTATTATTTTACTTTTTGAGAATAGCTAGCCTAACCGTTGTGAAGTGATATTTTTATTGTGATTTTGATTGTATTTTAGATGATTAGTGATGTTGGGCATCTTTTTATATACCTGTTGGCCATTTGTTGTCTTCTTTGGAAAAATGTCTATTCATGTTCATTTTTAATTTTGGAAAGTGGTGGTTTATTTGTTTTTTGCTATTGAATTGTATGAGTTCCTTATATATTTTGGCTATTCACCTTTGATAGGCTATATAGTTTACAAGTATTTTCTCACATTTTATAGGTTCCCTTTTCATATTGATTGTTCCTTCACTATACAGAAACTCTTTAGTTTGATATAGTCCCACTTGTTTACTTTTGCTTATTTCTCCTGGGCTTTCAGTGTTAAATCCAAAAAAAATCATTGCCAAGATCAGTGTTCAGAAATAGCTTCTTGATTCTGATGTTCATCCAGAATACTCTGAAACTCACCCACTTGTTTCTCACTCTTATCCATAGGCACTTCTTTTTGTCACACCCCCAAACACACACACACACACACACACACACACGTTATATGAATCCTCCATTTCTGAATTCAGTATTCTGAACTATCTTGATTTGAAAACCTGTTTATCCCCTTAAAAGGTTTAAATAACTCTATACTGAAAAATTAAATATCTTCAGGCAATTAAGTACTACAAAGAAAATAAAATAAGGATGGGGAAGGGCTGGGTGGGTGGAGGATGGGGGCTGCTTTAAATGCAATGTTCAGGGTTAACCTCTCTGAGCTGAGACCTGTAGCATGAAGAGGAAACAGCCAGTGAAAACCAAGGAAAGAGGATTCCATATCAGGGACACTAATAGTGCAAAGGCCCTCAGGCAGGAATCTGCTTGTCTGTGTGAGGAATAAAAAGCAGTGTGCCTAAGGATGCTGAGACAATTCAGTGAGGGAAATAATAGTCTTTTCAACAAATGGAGCTGGACAACTGGATAGTCACACGTAAAAGAATAAAATTGGAACCTGTCTCATACCATATTAAAATATCAACTCTAAAGAACTCATAGACCTAAATGTAAGAGCCAAAATTATAAGCAACAAAAGAAAAAGTAGATAAATTGGATGCCATCAAGAAAATGAAAATATAATCCACAGAATAACAGAAAATATTTACAAATCATACCTGATATGCATCTAGTGTCTACAATATATAAAGAACTCTCACAACTGAACAACATAAAGAAAAACAACCCAATTACAAAATTAATCTGAGTAGACATTTTTCCAAAGAACATATGCAAATAGCCAATAAGCACAGAGAAGATGGCACAGCTTTGTTAGTCATTGCGGAAATCAAAATCAAAGCCATAAGGATTTCACACCTACTAAGATGACTACAATTAAAAAGAAGATACTAGTAAGTGTCAATGGAGGTGTGGAGAGATTGGGACCTTCATGTATCTGTTTTTGGTGAAAAGGTGAAATGATGCAGCCACTTTGGAAGAGAGTCTGGCAGGTCCTCAAAATGTTAAACACAGAGTTATTGCACAATCCGTAAATGCTAATCCTCAGTGTTCACCCCAAAGAACTGAAGACATATATTGCCACAAAAAAGTATATGCAAATAGTCACAGTAACATTATTCATAATAGCCAAAAGAGTGGAAGTAACCCAAAAGCCCCACAATTGATGAGTGGATAAACAAAATGTGGTATATCCATATAGTAGAATATCAGTCAGCTATAAAAAGGAATAAAGTACTGATATATGCTCCAACATGAAAGAACCTTGAAAACATGACACCAAGTGAGAAAAGCCAGACATAAAAGACCAGATAGTATATGATTCTATTTATACGAAATGTCCAGAATAGACAAATCTATAAAGATAGAAAGTAGATTAGTGGTTGCTAGGGCTGCAGGGCAAATGGGAAATGACTGCTAACAGGTGCAGTTCTCTTTTCAGAGGAATGAAATATTCTAAAATTGATTCTGGTGCTGGTTGCACAACTCTGTGAATATATTAAAAACCACTGAACTGCACACTTTGCATAAGTGAATTGTATGGTATGTGAATTATATCTCAATAAAGCTGTTATATAGAAAGAGAAAAACAAAGAGGGGAGAGAGGCAAGGGAAAAGGAAGGGAGGAAGGCTAAAGCATGGCAGGCTGGAGGTGGGGCTTGTAGGGGACAAGGTCATTATCGCAGAGGGTAGGTAGGAGCAGAAGCAGAAGCAGTCATCACACAATGGAAGGACTTTTAGGCTATAATTCAGTGTAGCTTTTATTTTCATTGCCCTGGGCAGCCATTGGAGACTTTTAAGCAAAAGGTTGATATGATCTGGCTCTTGCTTGAGGATGAGTATCAAGCCTGGATGTGGGGAACTGAAGTTGTCAGGAGGTGCAAGTTAGAGGTCTTGTGTTGTGGACTGCGTCATTGCGGTGGCCACCACGTACAGCAAGTAGACTTCATTTTCTCTCTGCCTTTGCCCCATCCTCACTTCCTCCTATGCTCCCTTCAGCAGAGAATTTGATAAGATTAGCCAAGACCATCACCAGATATTCAGCCTGTTCTATATGCTTGTTTTAGAAATGGAACTAGTCTACTCCATTGAAGAAGTCCTTATGAAGCAGGAGAGAGAAGAGCATGTGGAGAGTGGAATCGTGACTTTTCCCAGACAGCAGCAGAAGAAAGTTCATCGTCACGGTGCTCAATGCAACTAGAACGAGGTGAGAAAGACCAAAAATGAAAAAAAAGATATTTTTCTTGATTTTTGAGTTTTAGTTAGACAGGAAGTAATGGTGCACATTGGTGATGTTTAGAAAGAAGACTGCAAGGGATCACAAGGAAACACACAGCTCACTCTCAACACCTCTAGATTAATCTAGAGATTAATCACTAACACTCATATAACACACCCCACCCTGAGCATCGACTGTTTCCTCGGGAGTGCCCGAGTTCTTGCTCCTGGAGGGGTGATGAATGGTGTTGCCTAGAAACTGTCATGTGACATGGTCAGTCTGTCTTCATCTAAAACACCAGCCAAGAAGTACTCTCCTCACCAAAGTGCATATAAACTCCCTCCTAGGAGAAAATCCAGGTGTTGTGGATCCCGAGGCTTACCCAGTTTTGGAGAACTTTTTTTAAGGAAAAGAGAACAAAATCACGAGCACAAACTTAGGTATTAAATGAGTATTTACAAAATTTAAAATATTGACACATATCTCAGACACCATAAAATCCATTAAAATAACACTATTTTAGTTATTAATTAATTGACTACCTGAGATAACTTTTTTGTATTTAATATATTTTTTTATTGAATTTATTGGAGTAACTAACATTGGTCCAAAAACCATACAGGTTTCAAGGGTGCAACTCAATAAAACATCCTTTGCACACTGCATCGTACACCCCTTGCCCCAAGCAAAGTCTCTTTCTGTCCCCATTCTCCCCTACTTTGCCCACTTCCACCTACTCCCACCCTCCCTTTCCCTCTGGCAATCACCATACTGTTATCTGTATCTATGGGTAGGTAACTTGATAATGCTTTTTTAAAAAAAATTGTTTGTTTATTTATTTTTTATTTTTAGAGAGAGGGGAAAGGAGAAAGGGAGAGAAACATCACTGTGTGGTTGCCTCTCACTCACACTCCCAACTGGGGACCTGCCGTGCAACCTAGTCATGTGCCCTGACTGGGAATCGAACCAGCGACACTTGGCTTGCAGGCCGACGCTCAATCCACTGAGCCACAGCAGCCAGGGAAATAATGCTATTTTTCTATACAGTTTTGGTTGCCTACTCTTTTACCTCTCCATATGACAACAGTATTATGAAATGGTTATAGAGAACAGAAAGATAATTGTGTCTTTCCTTTTGCATGGTTATTTTTTTCTTAATGTTGGTGGTTTAGAAAGGTTTCTTTCCACTTCAGGGTGTGGGGTGAGTTCTTTACGACCTTGTGTAGAACTCTGCTTTGACCAGGCTTATTTCTCATTGAATGCACACCATTTTGTATTCACATCAATGCTTTTACTAATTTTCTGTAACTTTTAAGAACACAAGGGATTTACTTGTTCCTGGCTTCTAATGTGAATATTTGCAGAGGAATATTTTTTTGGCAGAGAAGATAAAACTCAATGGATGACATAGTCGATCTACATTCTTGCTCCCACGTAGGGTGTAAGCATCAAAGAGTTCAAGTCTATGCACAAGAGAGTCCACAAAAGTTCACCAACTTGACGCTTCCATAGCCCATCACATGAGGCGTCAATGGATTAACTCCTTTTCTATCAGCAATTTAGTAAATTCACTTGAAGATAGAAGGGATCATGTCTGTACAATGCTGAAGACAGCAGGATCACATCTTTTCCAGCCCCCTACTTGCCACATTTAACATGGATGCTGACTTCAACATTAATGCAATAATACACTGGAGCTACAAATAGCACCCCCTGGAGCAAACTGAAAGCCTGGAACCGTTTTCCCACCTTGTTTACTCTGGTCTGAATGGCTGGATCGGGTTACATCAAAGTGTGTACTGGTGTCAGTGCTAAAGATCCCAGCAGCTCATAAAACAGAGCTACTAAACATTATGGTCAACACAAGGCTGACTTGATGACCCACAAGCATAATATAACTTATAGGTTCATGTCCAAGTTCCATGAGTAAACCAAACGTTACAAAATTACAGGCTAGGTCAGAATGACTCTAAAACCACCGGTTAATTTCGTAATATAATCAATCAATGACATCCCATCAAAAGTGTTGTTGAGGGAACTATCATATATATCCCTACAGGGAAACAACCGAATTTCTTCTCAGTGAAGTAGCTGCGCCTTATGAAGACACAGGCAAAAAGAATGAGCAAGCCAGGGGCTCAGCAAGTCATCGTGTCCAGTACCCTGTTTGTGGTCAGGTTGAGACTTAACCTATTTTTAGTAAACTTGAGTAACGGGAATTGAACTGTCTTCCTCTGAAGTCTGTTCCAGGGTCCAATTAGGAAATGCTTTCGTATTCATAACCACCATTGTACTGCAATCTAAGCCCATTTCCTATAATTTGCTCCTCCATGGAGATGGAAAACAGCTGGCCATTTTTCTCCTTATGATAATCTTTTTTTGTTCAAAGCACACTCAGTCCTCTTTTCTCTGTTAAAACACCCAAACTCCTTTAGCCTGTTTTGAGAACACTTTTGATTTTCCAGATATTGTAGCTTTTCTATGAATTTCTCCATATCTCTTTTTTTAAAGATTGTATTTATTTATTTTGAGAGAGAGAGAAGAAGGGAAGGAGAAAGAGAGAGAGAGAGACAGACAGACAGAGACAGAGAGAGAGAGAGATTGATGTACAAGGGAAGCATCAATCGGTTGCCTTTCACATGCCTTAACCGGGGGCCTGGCCTGCAACCAAGGCATGTGCCCCGACTGGGAATCGAACCAGTGACTTCTCGATCCACAGAATGATGCCCAACCCACTTCGCCACATCAATCAGGGCTCCATGTCTCTTTTAAAGTGTAAAGCCTGCCCTGGCTGGTGTGGCTCGGGTCAGGGCATATGCAAGAGGCAACCAATCAATGTTTCTCTCTCACATGGATATTTCTCTCCCTCTCTCTCTAAAATGAATAAGCATGTCCTCAGATGAGGGTAAAAAATAAAGTGTAAATCCCTACACTGCAGTGTTTTAAAAGGCCTTGCTCTGCCTGAGGGACCCTGAAGGATTCTGTCTCAATCTTTGTATCTCACATTCTCAATCACAGGCCATGTTTAACTTGGAGTCCTTTATGGCCTTCAGGTTGTTTCTATGACCTGTAAGCCTCACTATTTTTTCCCCAATGAGGATTCTGTTCTGCTCTTGGAAAACTACTTCTCTTATTTATCAAGGTGACTTAGGACATGATTTTCCTTCTCCAAAATGTTAACATATCCACCAAAGTTGGTGTCCTCTGTGACCAATAAGCACATTCTAAATGAATTACTCCGGCCCCAGAAAAAGATTAGCAGCTCTAAATCAACACATTTGAATCACCAATGATTATCTCCCCTCATTGGCTGCTTTGGAGCTTGAACAATTCCTCATATGCAGTTGGGTTCACTGGTTTATTTCCTAGATAGCATAGAAGGAACAATAAGGACCCAGTTTTGGGCCAGACCAGTGTTTCTCAACCTTAGAGGATAGATATTTGGAGCCAAAGAATTCTTTATTTTAAGAGGCCGTCCTGTGTATTGTAGGATGTGTAGCAGTATTCATGGACTCTACCCACCAGATTCCAGTTGCAATACTGCCCCGCCAAATTATGATGATCAAAAGGGTCTCCAAACATTGCTAAAAAGCTTCTAGGGTGCAAAATCAACACCCAAGTTGAAAACTACTGTTCCAGATGTATGACTTCCATGTCCAGACAGAAAGTAAATTGGTTCAAGTTAATTAGCTCACAACAGGACCTCATTCTTTACTACCCAGCATCCCAAGAACTGTTGGGCTGAGCACTTATCATAACGCTGAGGAGGTTTTCCAGATTATCTCATTGCGTCCTTTGAGATTAACAGTATCGCTTGCATTCTGTAGATATGGAGTGGCTGAGTTATGAGTGCAGTACCACATAACTATCAGGGGCGTATTTGAACACAGATCAGCCAGTACCCAAAGCCCCTCCTCTTCCCATCATCTCATACCGCCTCTTCTCTAGATGGGTGGATGATTTGTAATTACGGACATTCATCTTTCTCTTGTTGTACAAGATGGGGATTTCATCTTGTAAGAACTCCGTAGTCTTCTTTAAATAAAATCAACACTGGTCCTCTGAGGTAGCTGAGAAGGGAGTCTCCATGAGAACCCCCTGCCAGGGTTCACCCTGAAAGATCTGAATTTATTTTATTGGTGGAGAAAGCAGTTCCCTCCTGAGTCTTAACAAACTGTCCCTTTTTCCCCAGCTTTCAGAGTTTCACTTCCTGTTGGTATTGTACTCACACCACCTCACCTCCAGACCCACGTGGCCCCGTTAGTTGAGGGCTGTGTCCTGGTAAGTCTTCTTGACCAGTTTTCATCCGTGTCTGCTGCATTGGCTTGCACTGGCACAGCATTTCATAACTGCCAAAGCAGTATCCCTTGTGCTGTCTTATTTGGTCCCTGGGTGGCAGGATGATGAAGATGAAGAAAACGGAGGCCCAGGAAGGTGCTAGGTCACCCAGCTGGTAAGTGCCTGGGGAGGGCCTGCAAGTCATAGTAAGCCTCCCGGCCTCACTCCAGAGCTAGTTCAAGGGGGGCACCTGTTTTGGGTATATGATGGTGGCATTCTTTTTATGAAATCTGTGCTTTTATCATTGTTCACTCTGCCCTCTGTTTCACCATTTCTCTCCCTGACCCCGCACAGCCACTCCTTCCTCCCTCGGTGTCTCCATGCCGGTCTCCCTGGACTGAAGTGAGAAGGGAGTGAAACACTGCATATCAGCTACCCGGCCCCATACACAAGAAGGGCATTACGACAAATTTAGTCTATGATGTGAAAAGGGCATCCTGTTCGTGCAGACCCTTTGTTCCTCAGCTTTCGTTCCCATTGGACTTTGCTTGCCAAAACCCTGAGCTCGAAGAAATGCACCTTCCTGCAGCCTGTTTGCTTTATCTCGCTGATTTCTCTCCTTCCTTCCTTAGAACCCTGAATGTTATCATTTGGTCGTCATTTCCACCAAAGTTCCCGGGAACTCTGCTTCAAAGATGAGACAAATGTGGATACGTTTAGGGGCTGTGCAGGACTCAGGAGAGAGGGAACAGGTTACTATATAGAAGACAAAAAGGATCATTGAAAGGACGGAGTCCTACAGGAGACAGGCGGTGTCCCAAGAATAGGAGTAAGGACTCCCTGAGATAGGGGTGGGGACGGAAATATGATGGGTGTGGACATGGGCAAGTTGGAGGCGGGGGAGAGGAAGCATTGCAAGGTCCTGATGTTCGTGCAGTCAGAGGCTCAGTGAAGCTGGGCGCTGGGTTAGGCCTTGCTTGGCTCAGCAGCGCTCAGTGACCCAGAGGAGGGCTGGGGGCATAACTGGTTGAGTGAAGGTTGGTGGTTTGGAGGGCAGGTGTTGGAAGAGACAGTTATGAAGGAGCAGAGCACCCAAGTTCAAACTGATAATTAATGGAATTCAGGCCGGACAGGAAGAAAGTGAAGCAAAGAGGGCCAGTAGGCTGGGACTGAGTCCTCGACAGGAGAGCTGAAAGGCTAGAATATCTGTGGTCTAGCCTCAAGACTAGAGTTTGAGATTTCTAACAGTGAACACTTCTCAGAGGTGACAAGGCCCAGGATATGGTGCTACAAGTGGGCTTTCTGAGGACAATGGGGGTGAGGGCCACCCACATGCCTGTGTGGACATGGTTTCTGTTCCATGGCCTTGCTGGCATCACACAAAATGGGGAAGCCATATGAGCTTGTCCTAGGAATAAGTCCTGAATAACCTGACTGCACCTTGCCCTGATTCTTCTCCACCAACCCTCCTGGCTTCCCCTTGGTCTTTGCCTCTCTCCTCAGATGTCTTACATATTTTTTACTCCACATCCCCAGATGGATTTGACTGTTCCCAACAATGATAACACCTTTTTATCCAGGATTCACACACCCCCGGGCACACCTTCCTTCAAGGACGCCACCCCAGAGTACGTGGTTTACACCCAGCTGATCTTGGCCTCAGACGGGATGTGAACCAGCCTCTGGCACATGGAAATTACCCAGACAACCTCCATCTGGGCGGAGAGAAAGACTCTAAGGCAGCTTCTCCTTCGAGAAGGGGAACTGATAGCTTATGATATTTTTTCCCCACTTGGACTCCAATTTTTAGAGGAACCAGGCAGGTAAACAAACAAGTGATGCACTCAGGGTCTGTGATAGAAACTCATGAGACCCCAGGCTGCCTGATGGACATACAAACAAGAGGACTCAGTTCCACAATTGTTGCCATGCAGGGCTGTGGGCTTCATGTTGCCAGAGCATTCCATTCTTCAAGAGAAGCCAGAAATTTAAGTTTGGAAAGAAAATCTCCTGTTTCTTCAATAGTGACAACTCATCCAAAAGAAAATGTTCATCACCTGTTGGCCACTTGACCTCGAATGGATGAATTTCACCTGCGAGTTACCAGTCTGCCTGGGTGGTGGTGTGAACATGGCATGGAGGTGGGGCGGAGGTGGGGTGGGGTGGGGTGTGCCAATGGAGGGGTTTCCTGTGAAGGATACAACTTTTTTCCCCACCAGGACTCCAGAAACAGAGTTGATGACACATTTTAAGTTTTTTTTCTCTCTCAACGTTTTATTTCTTACTTTTAAGCCTTTGAAAAAGTCGGTTAAACGCACACAGCCTTGGAAAACTGAGAGGTAAGCAATTAAAGGCAGTAAAGCTTCCCTGACAGAGCCCTCCTGTGGGGGCGCTGCGCTCCACTGGGTGGGGGACAGTAGGCTTGGAGAACCAGGAAGGGAGCAGCGGGTGCAAGGCACAGCTGGGAGAGGGAGAAGGCGCAGGAAATAAAAAGAAACAGCTGAAATGGGGACTGACGCTGCCGAGGCCCAGGCTAAGTCACCAGAGAGGATGACCTGAAGCTGGTGGAGGCTGAGAAGTGGAAAGATCTTCGTCACATGTTGCTGGGTGGACAAGCAGGCAGGAACATCACAGAACAGTCCCTTTCGTGAGAAACAATTAACTATTTACATGACTCCATGTGCATGGGGAAGGTTGGAAGAACATATAGAAAATACTATGTGTGGCTATTATTAGATAGGATAGTGGGTGGGTTGCTAATGTTTGCACAATACCCAGGGATTGGGGGGGTGGGTTTAGCATTGTATAAATGGGGTTAACGTTCGGCATCTGCTACTTCTTTTCTAAGAGCTTAACACATATTAACTGACTTGATCCTCGCTACACCCTTTGGAAGTTGGTATATTATTATCCCCATTTTATTATTGATGAGGAAAAGAAGATATGAGGAAATATAATAACTTGCCCTAGGTCATAACCCTAGTAAATGGTACAGTAAATGGAGTAAAATTAAAAATGTTAATGATTGTTTCTATAAAGAAAGATATTATCTCCACATGTGAGCCCTTCTTTGAAAATCTGTGCGACGCAGTATTCCCCCCCCCCCACCCGGTGATAGTTTGGGGGTTTGAAATTTCTCACCTCTCCTAACCTCATCCAAATGAAAATTTCCCTGATGAAATTGTGTGAAATGTTACTTTCTGCTTTCTTCTCGGTCACTGATGGTCCAGACCCCATTCTTAGTCTTCACTTCTTTCCCATCCATTCACTGGATGCATTTTTATTCTGTATATAAAATCAGTATTTACCAACTTAGTATGTACCTCAATATGTACTTTATTATGAAAAATGAATAAGTTAATGTTGAATTCTTACTATATCAGGCACTAGACTCATACAACCTTCTTAATCAGCTGCTCTGATTAGCCTACAGATAAGGACTCTGAGGCATAGAGAAGTTAAGTCATTTTGCCAAAGCCACACAGCGAGTAAATGATGGATCCAGGGTTTGAACTCCTGCCTGTCTGATTCCAGATTTTATGCCTTTCAAGGTTACACTCTACTGCTCACTTTGTTCATTGGCCAATATTGTAAGGGAACGAACAAGACTCCTTTGTCCTGGACCTCAGAGTATGCGTGGACATCCTTGAGGCAGAAGGCTGCCTGCCTTCCCTGCCTGGCACTATTACTTTTGGCTAAAAACCATGGCAACCTGGAATAACCCAGGCCCCTCTGGCCCACATTCTTGGCATGTTTGCCAAGCCACTGTGTCTCACTTTGCCGATTACATCACTACCCTGGTTCTGAGCTAAGCCAGAATCTCCTTCTCTTCACATTTATGTATAAACCTATTCAGTCAGTCATTCTGTCAACATAAGTTTTCCTTTTGCTTTATTTCCCATTTACTTGCATTCCGGCCCTGTTCTAACTTTCCATGTCTCTTCTGGAGCTTGGCTTCCCTTTGGTCTTGGAAAACCCGGGCTGACTTTGATCAGAACCCCTCAGCTCAGTTGGACTGCCAGCCTACTCCTGAAGACACTCTTCCCTTCCTGTAGGACATAGCACCCTCTCTCAGATCACACTGCTGTAGAGGAATTAGGAGCACAACCCTTCCAACCACCAGTGCAGGAAGACGTGTGGGACATGCCCACTCCTATCCTTCCTGCTCCAAGATCTAAAGTCCCTCCTGGTGCACTTGTTCTCATTAAGACTGGTCAGTATCATTTAGGCAATTATGGCACAGAAGGCAGTTAATATTCTGGAGAAATATATGGTGATAACATGAAGCTGCTTATTTAGTGGGTAGCCACCTTCCAGATCCATTGAGTGACTGGGCAATCCATTATTGTCCCCAAACCCTCTAGTTTTCTGTTCTTCTCTGGTAGGAAAAGATATGCTCTTAAGACTCATTTTAATGGACCAGGATCGTTCCTTTGTAGCCACACTGTTCTAGATCCAAAAGACATCCCATCCCTGAGCTGATGTGAGGGAAAGGGTGATGATCAGGAGGCCAAGGTCACAGAACCGGTTCTGCTGGTTAGCTCTGTGTTTTGAGCAGTCACTTACATCCTTTCTGCCTGAATTTCTTTTTATGTGAAATGCTAGTGATAATCCATACAGCATCAATGACAATGACAATGCAATAAGTCATTTTATTCCACCAGGTTTCCAATCTTGGAGACCCATGCTGGGAGACCTTCAAGATGGATACCCTGATTTCCAGGTGGGAGGTTAAAATCCTTAGGCAGTTGGTTTTGAGGGTAGAAGTGGTAATAGTGACAAGGAGCAGATGGGGCTGGGTGGGGCTGCCTCAGACCCTCCCATGCATAATATGGACAGTTACATGCTTTTTAGTCTTAAAAGGTCAACAGAAATACGGTTTCAAGAGGCCACACCTGCTTCCATCTAATTGCCACTTTTAAATCCCTTCTGAATAGAAATTCTAAAATCACACCAGAGGAGAATCTATTAAAATTATAATGTGAAACTGAGCAAAAATTTAAATAATCTGTATTTATGCACATAAGAGATCTGTATGAACAGTTATAGTATTCATTCAAGTAGATATTCGTAACGGTCATTTTTTAAGAAGTAGATATAAATAATAAAGCATATATATATCTGAACACAGTGAATTTTTAGGCTGTTCCTCAAACTTACTCTTATACTAATGCTCAGTAGAACCCCTATTACTAGGCAACAGAAGTGTCTCTAGTGTGATAAGGCCAAGGAGTAAGAGCTAAGGTCAAGAAGAAGTTGTTTGTTGCAGGTCTATTGGACAGGGACACGTTTAACTGAGCGCTACAGTAAGCCCAACAAAGTAGCTTAAGGCATATGAACACCTATTATTTCCTTAAAAATCCATGGTTGATTTCTGTGCTTCAACAATAAATTCAATCAAAGTCCCAGGCCTTCTCATTCTTCCACTCAACCATCTTCTGCAAGTTGTCCTTACATTTAGTCCCTCCTATGTGCAAGATGGCTGCCACTGTTCTAAGTACCACATCCCTACAGTACAGCATTCCCATCAAGAAGGAAGGAAAAAGCACCAGAAACCCTTCTCTCCATGTGACTATCTCATCAGGGAGGAAAATCTTTTCCAGAAGTCCCCACTAGATTTTGCATTATTTCTCATAGCTCAGATGTGGGTTACATGTCAGCTCTAGTCCAATCACAGGCAAATGAGAAAGAGGCTTCCATTATGATTCATCCCTGGGGCGGGGTGAATCACAGCCCTGAGTTGCTTTTGGGTGGACAACCAACAGCATTAGCCACAACAAAGTAATCCAAAAGTGGGTTGACAGAAAACAAGGAATTTAGGTTAAGTGAAAGCACACACATTTTTTAAAATGTAAAGTGGATGTATGTTTTATTCATGAGCTAGAAAATAAGAAACAAATGTACAGAAGGATGCCCTGGGATATGCTAGGCAGAGAGTGCATAGCTCATGTCTGCAGAAAGAGAGTCTGCCTCCTCTGAGCAGGTGAGAATTTTGAGTGGATGAGACCCACTTCAGTGGAACCCATGGAGACAAGAAAAGTGGCAAATAGCAAACAAGCTTTCTGGCGATATCACTGGGAAACAGAATTGCTACGTCCAAGCAACGAGTCTCCTAGAGAGGTGATCGCCATGGTGGAATGCAGTGGGTGTCCACCTGGTAGCTATCTCTTTGGGGATATGTCCTCTCTACTTCGCATGTGAGGCTCTGCCCTGCAACCAATTCCAAGACCCCAACATCATGGCCCCTAGGGTGGGCATATGATCCTCCTTCGGGCCAGTTGAATTTTCTATCCTGGGCACGTAGCCTGCAGCACAACCACAGGGACAAATTCCAGTGGAGTTAAGTCATTCTATGTCAATGCCGACAAAGAAATCCAGAAATTCTTGCTACTGGCCATGCCTGTCTCCAGTCGTTCCTGGGGCTTAATTTTTCAGCTCCTCCTTACGACTCACTTATTCATCCCAGAAATATTTCTGAGCATACTGTGTGGGCAGGGCACTGTCCTAGTTCTAGAGACAGAGCTACACGCAAGCATGGCGATGCTCCTGCCCTCATGGAACGAGGTGTCTAAGGAGGAAGACCAATGACAAATTTAAAAAATAATTATACACTAGATAAGTGCTATGAAATAAGTAGGGTTGTGTAATAGAGACCAGCTGGGAGGCCGCTTCAGATGGGAAGGTCAGGGAAAACCTTCATGAGATAAGGGTCAGCTTCTATTGCTGGCATTCAAACACTCCTAACAGACATGCGAAAGAAAGAAAATTCATCAGACCCACCACGGCCTGAAAACACTAGCTTCTGAATCATGAACTCTTCTTGCTCTGAATCCATGTGTCCAAACAATCTCTTGATAACTAATTTAACTTACTAAGGAAAAAAACTCTAGGTAATATATTCATGCACATATACCATTAATGTAGGAAAAGGTTGTTCTGGATGGCAGATGGAGCTCTTCTTGCTACTACATATTCATAAAGGAGCTTTCTGGGATGAATCTAACTTGTGTGAGTCTGGGAAGGATGAGTCAGTTCTCCCAGAGTCTGATCTCATCCCTGAATGAGATGATGGCGTCAGACGGACAGAACTGAGAGACCAGAGTGAGTACCTAGGTAACTCGGCAAAGTACCGCAGCGCATGAAGTCTGGCTCAGAGATGCCGCACATCGTACTACCGTCTTTAATGCTGGAGGGTAATTTTAAAGTCATTTAAGTCTCATGGTATTAATGAGGGAACCTAGGCCTGAAGAGGTGAGGGCTGGCCAGAGGTCACACAACTGGTTAGTGTTAGGGGCCTGGCTGGGACCCAGAATAACAGCTCAAGGCAGTTGTGCCTCAGCATTTACCTGGGTCAGGAGCCCTGGCTCTGAACCCCAGCTGCTACAATCACAGAATAAAGCACCCTAAGAGAAAGCATTTTTTTATTCAATGTGTGGTGACTGGGGACACAGCATGATGGGAGCTGGGGCTGGAAAAGGAGATCTGAGCCACATGGCAAAGCACCCTGAAGGTCTTGCTGCAGGATGTGGAATTGTCCTTAGAAACAGGAGCCACTGCAAATTTGGAAGCAAGGGTAGTGGTGCAGTCCGATCTGTGCTTTAGAGACTCTAGTCTGGAGCAGGGTTAGGAGGTATGGAAACAGTTTGGGTGAGAGATGATGAAGTATCAAACTAGGGCGATGGGATCAGAAAGAAAAATATTTAAAAGGCAGGCACTGTAGTGCTATCGATAGGCTTTGGGGGAAGGAGGAGAGGGAAGGATCTAGTCTGGGGGTATCCAGACAGATGAGGAGTCCCAGTGGGAGTGAGAAGAAGAGGAGACAAAGGTGGTGAATTCAGTGTTAGCCTACTTTGGTCCCAGATGTCAGTGGAACATTTACCTAGATGTGTAAGCCCTGGACCTGCCAACCCGCAGTTAGTATAGTAGCTTCTGATACCACACATAGGGAGGAGATGCTGTTTCTCAAAATCCTGCTGAGAACAAATAGTCTAGAGGACAGAGTGGGACAAAGTGGCTTAAATAACGATAAATTGCTTTTGGGTAGGGGAGGGAGGATGCCTGGGGCAGAGCAGAAGGAGGAAGGATGCAGGGGGAATTGCAGGAGGAAGCAGGTTGGAGCATGCCAGAAATAGACGCGGGGCAAGAGCAAGCACACAGGAAGGACAGGGAGATGGGAGTGTGTGCACGGGAGAAAAGAGTGGGAAATGTAAGATTTAATGTGGAAAGAACCCTCTGTGGGAAGGGCTGCAGGACCAACTCTTTTCTAAGGTTCTTTCCCCTTCCGCTCTTGGAACAGCTTGCCTTAGTTGTATCTGCAAGAAAAGGATTTTATGATAAGGAACCTTCTTGGATGGGGACTGGGGAGGCATCACGGCTCAGCGCTGTTCATCGCTAGTCCTTAAAAAGACCACTTCTACCTTTATAAAAGGTTTTGGGAAACATGGAAGGTGTATGAGAGGTGTAGGTATCAGACCTCCTCCTGGTATTTTTCATCACTGTTTATCTGCTCACCTTCCTCCTGATTTCCCTGGTTAAAAGGGCAGCACTTCCCGTCTGAATGTCAAAGCTTGTTTTGCCTTGATTTGGTTCCTGGCTCAATGGAGATGAATTCCAAGTTGAAGACAAGCAACTGTGCCTTGTGAACAGTCATTGTGCCTTGAAAAGACCCTGAGACTGTTTGCGAAAACCTGTCTCAGGGGAAGTTCCCAGTGGCAGAGGGCAGGGAGGTCAAATCCACCCTGGAAGAAGGAACTGCCATTGCTCTGAGAATGGAATTGTCTAAATCAGTGTATAAAAGTCAGAAATATCTAATAAGGAAAGAGAAGCAACGTTGACTGCAAAGAGAGAAACAGCATTCCACAGACCAACCCTCCCAACCCCAGTGGCAGTATTTCTTGATATGAGATGAGCTGGTCCCGAACTCTCCGCCAGCTGGCTGGCAATTTGTGCCCATGATCTCTGGCTGTCCAAGTCTTTCTAGATCACAGAAGCTTCAGCCTAAGTTTTTTTTTTTTTTTTTTGGTAAACTGATGAGCAGTGCTGTGCACAGCCTCCGGCCTCTTGCCTGGGTGAAAAACTACCTCTACTTCTCAAATTAGTGCAGCAAAGTAAGTAGAGGTCCTGGATCTAAGAAACAGAAACAAAATGTCTCTTGAAATTCCATTCTCAGGATGGAGTTTACCTCTACTCATATAAGGGCTGGCGCTCCACAAGAAACCTTCAAACAGTACTAGTCGTGTTGAGACCAGCCCTCTGAGTTCCTGTGGTCAAGTCTCTGCAGAAATTATGTTCCAGAAACTGTGATCCTCTCCTTTGTTCCTGCCGGAAACAGACACAGAACAATGTATTTATCATCATAGTAAATATGGAATGAGTGCCTATTATGTGCCATCCAGGTGGGCTAGCCACAGATGTGAAATTATCTTTAAAAGCCAAAGCAATTTGAAACTGACTTTCTTCTGGATATTTGAAGTCATCTAGAAAGGTTGTAAATTCAAGGTTAGATGTCGCTATCACAGGAAGAAGATACTTTCTTTTACCTTCTGAAAGTAAAAATGGTTTAAGGATTTCCTCTCCACAATATTATTTTTAGAAGCCTCTGATTTAGTTTATCCAAAAAGTATTTGAAAGATGCACTATGTATCAGGCACTACTCTAGATGCCAAATAATTCAGTGGTAAACAATGGTAATTATAGTTAGTATATTTGAGTATTTTCTATGTACTCGTGTTAAACATTATGTTAAAGGTTTTATGTGTAGCATTAATTTATTTTTAAAATGCTATAATGTAGATGTTATTAATATTATTATAAATTATTACATAGTAATATAAAAAAATTTAGTGAGGACCCGAGGATACAGAGTGGTTAAGGTACTTGTCCCATGTCACACAGCTAGCTAGCTGGGGAGTTGTGATTTGAATCTGGCAGTCTGGGTTCAGTGCCCAGGCCCTTAGCCACTTACAGACCCCTGTCCTCATGAAATTCAAGCACATGCTGGTATAGATTCCTTTGCAAACACACAATGGCTTCTGAGGGTTCCACACTCCACAGATTGGGGGAACTGATAGAATAGAAAAAAAGGGCACTAGATTAAGAGTTAGTCCGAAGATCTGGGCTCAGAATTTCAGCAAATCAACTAACATTTTGGATACTCAGTTGTATTATTATGAAGAATAACACCCCTGATGCAAAATCTATATGACTCACGTATGTGAATTTTCTTTCTGGACCCTGAAGCACTATACATCTACAAGGGATGGTGTCGTTAATTGCTCTTGCCTGCAAGATTGGCCTGTAAGTCTGTCTGTCAGCCCAGGTGCTGCTGGTGATTTGGAGACTCATTTACAAGGTGCTGCAGTCGTGAAGGCAGCCCAGGTTCGCGCAAGGTGAAGCTGAGCTTCCATAGTCCTTCATTTCAGTGTTAGCCATGGGCCTATGGAAGGAGAGTCTTTTGGTGGGAAGATAAGTTATGTTCAAGGAGGCTCACATGTAAAACAATTAGGGTTGAACTGCTAGCTTTACCCCTGGCTAACACCCACTAACAAGTGGCCCACAGATCAGAGTTGAGGAAATTTTGAGACAGTATCCATGTGGGACTAGGAAGTGTTTCTATCAGTATCAGAAGTATGACACCCACCATAGACGGTAGGAGTATCCTTTGTTACCTATTAAAGAGGACTTAGGAGGTAGACCATATTTTAAAAATCCATAAACCTTTATTCATATACCTTTATAAACTAATTCCTGTTCTCTTTCTAGTTTGGACAAGGGATACACCTCCCTGGACTTTGGCTTCCTCATCTATGAAATGGGGAAATGATATTTACATTGCAAAGCTATTAGAAGGGTTTGAGATAATACTTGTTGTTTTAGTCAGCTCAAGCCGCTATAACAAATAATACCATAGATTGGCGGGCTTAAATAACAGCATATGATTATCACAATTCTGGAGGTTGGGAAGTCCAAGATCAAGGTGCTGGCAGATTTAGTTCTTGGTGAGGGCCCTCTTTATGGCTTAAAGATGGCCACCTTCTTGCTATGTTCTCATGTGACTAGCATAGAAGGGGTAGGTGGGAGAACTCTGTTGTGTCTCTTCTTTCAAGGACACTAATTCCATCATGAGGGCCTCACCCTCATGACCTTGTCTAAACCAAGCTACCTTGTCTAAAGGCCCCACCTCCAAATTTAATCACATTTGGGGTTAGGGCTTCAACATATAGTTTTGGGGAAGTCGCATGTAGTTCATAGCACATGTTGAAAAACTCAATACAGTGATGAATAGGTGCTCAATAAATTATAACTATTTCCAGCTTTGGGGGGAATCAAGATTTCCCCCTTTTCTCAGAAGCCCTAGTTGGGTCTGGGCTGCCTGTTAAGTTCCTGCTGCAAGCAGTTCATACCATAGTTGGTAGCATATAGTGCAAGCATTACCTATACTTGGCTAATGCCTGGGCATATCTTAAAGAAAAGAAAACATTTAAGGGTTGACTTAAAATATATTTCATCCAAAATGATACACGCATAAAATTATAGCTAAATTTCTATGCAACTACAAAACCAAACTGAATTAAGAAAAAACAAAACTGATGATGTATTCATAATCACTGCAATTCAGCATAGAAACATTAGTGTGAGAGATGGTGTTTGCATGACCGGAAATCACTGACCACGAGTAGACTATGGCTCTGACCTCCCACTGCCAGTCCTTTTGTGTGTGCCCCACCCCCCTTTTCTTGTTTGTACAGTGTTCTGTGATGTCATTTGACTTTCAGAGATATCACTTATGAATCACTCAGAAGTCAATCACACCCATTCCTCTCATTAGCCCAAGGTAATTACAGCATGACACCACTTTGTACCAATAGGACAGTGAATGCAAACACAGACTTGGGATGCTGAAATCAAACAACAGCCCGTTTTTATGGGATTAGGTGATCATCTAGATGATCCAGGAAATGCTAGTATTTATTAACTTTTTAAAGCTATCATTGACATGAATGCATAAAATTTTAGAATTATCTCAGCAAACTGAGACGGACAGACCTTGGTTTAAGAATATTGATGTAGTTGTTAGACCTGTGAGCTTTGCCTTCAGACCGTCTGGGTTTGAATTTTGCATTCCCACATGGTCCTTGTGTGATCACGGAGGAGTTCACTCATTTAGTCATTCAACAAACACAGAGTGAGCTCGTACAGCATGCCAAGTACTCTTCTAGGAACAGGGGCTACAGCTGGATACAAGGCAAATCTCTTCAACTCCTCCCCAAGCCTAAGCTTCTGTATTTATAAAATGGGGATAATAATTGGACCTAACTGGAGGGTCATCAGAGGTCTAAATGAAATGATGCATGTTTAGAAGGTGTGCTGGATTTCCCTGTTTATTCTCCTGGTTCTACTGTCCATTCTTCCCATGCTGCTCTGGGCTTCTGCAGAGCGGAAGCTCAGCTATGAGGCCTCTTATGGTAGAAATCAGAGGGTGGGAAAATGGACTTGGGGTGCTTATTCCCCAGGCTCCTTGCCTGCTGGACTTCTGGTAGAAATGGCTACAGCTCCTCCCACAAGAACCCCCTCCAACAGCTTCAGCCCTTCCAGGAAGTGCTCCCTGCCCACATCTCCAAATCATCCTGTCATCCCTCATCAGCCCTCCCCAGCTACTCCATTGGAGCAGCCACCAGCGAGCGTCCTGCTGGAACCCTGCTCCTGAGTCATACAGAAAGCACGAATTTGTGTGTGTGCGTGTGTGCGTGCGTGTGTGTAGAAACCAAAATATCATTTATTCATTGGCACTCAGGATCCCCATGAAAGCCAGCATTTATTTCAAACAAATATACAAGTTTGACAAAAGAAGTGTGAGTAAGAAAGACCCAAGTGATCTTTCTGCTGTGGCACCATCTCGATGCAGACTTTTCTAACAATTTATTTGTCCAAAATATCACTACCCAGGTAATAAACTACATACTGTGGTGTCCTACATAATAAAACTAAATTAAAAAAAAAAATTTACAGAAAGTACAAATCTTATTTCACAAAGTTAAATGTGTAAGAAGAGCCATGTAATCTGTTTTTGTTGCATAAAATTAAATTTGCCTCCCATTGCCCCTTCCACTGGGTTGGCAGGATATATTGCGGCAATTCTTCTTCTTAGGGTGTCTCTAGAACGTGGAACTGTACTGTTTGGCCTCCAGCATTTCACTGCTGCTGATTCCCTCGCTGTCCAAGTCCATGTGCAGGTCAGGCTCTACACCAGTGTCTCCTCTACAGGGGCGCCATTCACAGCAGAGACCCAGCTAAGGTTTATGGGAGTGTAGTGGTGGATGCGGAGATTCCAGGCCTCTCAGCTAAGTTCTAGAGCAGTGAGGTACGCACAGCTATGCTCACACTCCGTTCACTCTAGTAGCTTCTTCTCCACCCCCTCCAGCCCTTGGAGGCCCCATTCCTATGTGTCCGGCCTTGTAAACCTGACAGGGTTTGTCCACCTCCCAGAAGCCTCATCTAGGTGAACAGTGCATACGTGAACAGGAGACAGGCTGGATGTCTGAGCCCATGGTCAGTCTGCTGCCCAGAAAGGGGTCTGGAAAGACTATAACCAGGGAGAGGTTTCCGACTGTTTGGTAATTGTATTAGTTTGCTGGGGCTGCCATAACCAAGTACCACCACAGAGGGGGTGGTTTAAACAACAAAATTATTTTCTCCTTCTTCTGGAGGATGGAAGTTCAAGATCAAAGCCTTGGCAGGATTGGTTTCCTCTAAAGCCTCTGTCCTTGGCTTGCAAATGCCCCCCCCCCTTGCCACTCCTTCACGTTGTCTTTCTTACATGTGGGCTCCTGTGGTCTCCGTGTGTGTCCAAAGTTTCTGTTCTCATAAGGACCCCAGATTAGATCAGATTAGGTCCCACTCTCTGGCCTCATTTTAACTTAATGACCTCTTTAAAGACCCTATCTCCAAATACAGTCACATTCTGAGGTGGGGGAGGGGGACGCGGTTAGGGCTTCAACATACGAACTTGATAGTGGGACACAATGCAGCACATATCAGGAATATATTAGCTTAACAATAAAGTGTTTTGTAGGAGGAAGACGATGCCTTGTTTAATTAGCATAAGAACACCACACGGCCTAATGGTGGCCCGGCAGGTGATCCCTTAGAACTCAGGATTCCAGGCAGTGTCACACTTGGGACACAGAAATTTTTTTGAGGGCTGGGAACCTACGGCCTGGGTCCAGCCTCCCTAGGGACACTGACAACCATTCCCCTCTGGGAGTCCTACCAGCAGCCCAGCTGCCAGAGAATGGGGTTTTGTTTTCACCACCAAATGGACTTTCTGACCTTTGTCTCTTTTTCAGTCTGGGGGACTTGTCCCATTCTCCCTCTCTCCTTCCTTTTTCTCCCCTCTCTCCTCTGCCCTTCCTTGAGACCCAACACAATCTCCTCCATGAGTTTAGCCTTTTTGCAAAAGATAAGCAGATATGTTGTCTTCCGTCAGCTTCGGTTCTGAACCAACCTCTCGGATTCTAAACCAAGCTCTCCTTACATAAGAACCGATAACCAATTCTCTCTTGGAGTGGGGATGTGGGGAGGGAAAAAGCAGTGAGAAAGAAAAAAAATCAACTTCTCAATGAATTAACCTGCCAGATCTGGAAAGCCGTCAGCGTAGCGCCTGGCAAAGAGAGTGCTCAATGACGCGGACCATTCTTGTTTTTATCGCTGTAATTATTTCTCTCATCACAACCACATAAGAAGCAGCCATCACAGTCCATGGTCTGAGGAAAAGCACCAAGAAGCTGGTGTCTAAAACATCACTGTCCAATAGAAATTTTTGCCACAATGGAAATGGTCACTACCTGTACTGTCCAAGACAGTAGACAATAGCCACATATGGCTACTGAACACCTGATATGTGGCCACTGCAAGTTTAAGTCCAAATAGCAAAGGAGCTAGCTGCTACCGTGTTGGGCAAGGCAGCTTTATAAGATTTTTGTAGCAGCCGACAATAGACAATGTCTGAGCGTTTTCATTCCAAACAATACAACAATTCCCACTTTATTTCCTAGCCATGCCCTGAGCCCCGTTTTGCTTATTTATCCACTGCAAAACTGGGACTGCACCCCTACAGTTTCTACAAGCAAGCCAAACAGCCAACAACAACATTTGGAAGCCTCGGCGGGGATTTTTCCATGTCGAAACCTTGACATTCCCAGCTCGTTCTGCACAGCAGGAAAGGACGTCACAGAGCGATGACATCCTCCCATGTCTTTAGTTTGCTACACCTCCTTTCCCAAGCTGTATATGGCATCTTAAGAAATATAGTGGAATTCAAATTAATTCTGTTTCATGCATTGCTGCAGACTTCCACGCCACCTCTTGAGAGTCTCTGAGATGCTGCAAGGCACCGGTGCGCTCAGCCAGGGCCGGGAGCTCCACGTTCCACACCCATGTCTGGGCTGCCAAGCTCTAGGAAAATCCTCTGAGCACAATTAGGATTTTTTACTAGATGCCTTAATGGTGTGCCCACTGGATATGTGTACCTTGGCACAACCGGGCCCCCAGGCTCCTGTCACCTTCTTACTGCAACTGTAATTGGATGTGAGCCCCTGGAAATTGGGCGCCTCTTATCATTACATTCTGCATGAATCGCTCTGTTCTGTGGAGGAGCAGGGCTTGCCTCAGACGTCTGCAGACACAGCAGACTGCTCTACCCGTGTCGGACTCTCCCCAGCAGCTGGAAAAGGGCCGAGAATCCCAGCTCGGGCCACTGGAATTTTCCCTCTCCTCATTCTCTGTCCTTTCCAAATTATATAATTTCCTTGGAACCACATGTTTTTATAAAGTCTCTCATTCACCCACCTTTGCAAATATTCTAAAAAAATAACGCGTGTGTCTGTATGTGTTTTAAAGGTACACTTGGCGAATGCATAGAGTTGAATGAATCTGATGGTATCCCCCTCTGGGAAATATCTCTCTGACTCCCTATCACTTACAGAATATAGTACAAGTTCGTTAATAATAATAAATGAGGCCCTTTATGACCTGGGTTCTGTTTACCTCCACAGCCCCATCTCCCTCTGTCGCGGTTGCCTCAGCACTGCTGAGCAGCCTACAGTTCCTCAAATCAACCCTACTGTTTCCTTCCTCCATGTATCTGCCTGTGCTATTCCCCCCACCCAGAACACCCTGCTTGTCAGCCAGGGAACCATCCTTCCTTGCTACTCAGGCCAGTAGGCACCTGCTCTGGGAAGCCTTTCCTCTTCCTCTCTCTCAGTTACTCGCTCCCTCTGTACTGCATTGGTGTTCTCTAGCTTATGTATTTCGTGTGTTTCACAGGTCTCTCTCTACTGTGTTTTCTTTCCTTGCTCACCTTTCTCCATTATTGGACTGTGAGATCATTGAGGGCTAGGTCTGTGTCTTGTTCATCTGAACTTCCAGAAGCAAAGATAATGCCCAGCCCGTCACTGCCAATCACAGTCCATTGTTGAATTGAATGGAAACAAGTGGAAGAAAAGCATCTGATGAGAGATGGCTGTATATTTCCCACACTACGTATTCTCTTCTCAGCAAAGTTTTGTGGAATCGATTTTCATCTGCACATTTAAAGGCAAAGATGCAAATTACCTAAGAAATACCATATTCCAAAGCTCAACAAATGAAATAAAGGGGCTAGCGAGGGAGGAAGCAGAAAATAAAGAAAAGTAAACCCATGTGGAAACATTTATTCTGGGCCTGTCCTGTGGGCTCCAATTCCAAAGGACAGCCCAAATCTGCCTGTGTCTCTCCCTCCGCTTAAGACCATCCTGGCCCAGCACCGCCACATCTCACCTGGACCTCTGCAGCAGTGCCTCTGTTTCTACCTGTCTTGTTACAGATCAAATATTTGTGTCTCCACCAAAGTCATATGTTGAAAACCTAACCCCAGGGTGATGGTATTAGGTGAAGCCTTTGGGACGTAACTAGGCTTAGGCGGGTCATGAGGATGGAGTGCCCATGATGGGAGCAGTGTCCTTATAAGGAGAGGAAAGGAGACCATAGCTCTCTTTTCTCTCTGTCACATGAGGACACAGCAAGATGGTGGCCATCTGCAAGCCAGCAAGAGAAACCTTACCAAGAATTGCATTTGATGTCACCTTGATCTTAGACTTTCCAGCCTCCAGAACTGTGAGAAATACATGCCTGTTGTTTAAGCCCACCCAGTCTGTGGTATTTGGTTGTGGCAGCCTGAGCTGACTGAGACATGTCCCCCACACTGCAGTCTCCCCTCAGAATCTAGTGTCAGCTTTTACCAGTACAGGAGTACTTCACTTTATTGTGTTGCACAAATTTGGGTTTTTTTTGTTTTTTGTTTTTACAAATCGAAGACAAGACTCTCCACCAGCAAAAAGACTATGACTCATTTTATTGCAATATTTGCTTTATTGTAGCGGTCTGGACCTGAACCATAGTACCTCCAAGGTATGGCTGTATACGTCAGATCAAACCATTGGGCCTTAACAGCCCCCACTGATTTCCAGTTCCCTTGAATATGACCCACACTCTTTTCTCTCACCTATAAAGACCTTTCATGATGGGCCACCACCTCCTTTCGAGAATTCTGTCTTCACCCCCTCCCTCTTGTTCACATTTCAGGCACATCGCCTTCTTACGGCCCCCACAGGCTAAGCCCATGTGTGCAGCTGCCCAAATGGCGTTTCTGCAGCCATTGGATGGATGGCCCTTAAAAGAAAGACATCTAGTCATTTGAGACCATCCCTGACTTCTGTATCTAAAGTCAATTCACGGTCACTTTCCATCATGTCACCTGTTTTGTTTTCTTCATTGAACTTTTCAGGACCTGATGTACGTTCTTGTCCATTTACTGGTTCATTCCCTGTCTTCCCCAGCTAGGCTCCTCAAGGACAGGAACCTCGCCTCTTTCATTAGCTACTATCTTCTAGTCCCTAGAACAGAGCCTGGCCCAAGCTGTGCTCAGAAGCGACTGGTTATTGAAAGACCAGAATGTGCCTGGCACTGTGCGAGGCACGTCTACAAACAGTAGTTCATGTAATCACGTCCAGGAGGGTTTCGTGCAAAAAAATTAGCAGGGAATCGTCCGTGGTTTCCAGTGTTTTGACATACCTGGGGTGAGTTCATTCATAATTAGTTTCTTTGAAGTAGAAGTGAGTCAGAGAGTGTGACTTCATACCCAAGTCCCTCCACATCAAAGTATTTACGGATGAACGCAAGGGCAGCAAAACTAATGCGACCTTAAAACGGAAGACGCAGGAAGCTGCAGCCTAAGGCCGTGCAGCCAGCGCACCGACCAGCCTCTGCCCTCTAGCTCCGCGGCGCTCAGCTCTGATGTGCCCGTGAATTGTGCCACAGTTTATCCCCCTCAGAAGCAGGTTTAGTCCCACCTGTGTTCCCCTTTTGAGTTGTAAAGACGAATGCAATTTCTGAAACCCTGAGTTTCTCAGAAGCAAAGTTTAACGTGAAGGTTAGGTTGTGCTTCCAGGAGAGCGCTGTCATAGGGAATCCCAGCATTTCCTGCAGCTTGAAAAAGAGCGCCAGACTGGGAATCGAATACCTAGGTTTGAGTCCAGGTTCCCGTGCTCGGGCACTCCGTGACGCTGGGCAGGACACTTACTCTCACCTAACCTATTTTATTTTCTGTCAAAGTGATGCCGGCTCCATCCACCTCAGAAGTTTATCCAAGAGGTCAGAACTAGAATGCTGCCCTGCGGGAAAGTATAACACTGCAGAATGCCCTGCGTGGCAGTTTGTTACTATAACTATTATCCAGATCCATTCCCTGTGGCGTCAGAGAGTGACAGAATATATGAAGTTATTAATTCAAACCCTTTTATATGATATGTGTGTGCACGTGTGTTTATATGTTGCATGGGTTACAGAAACAACATGTTTTAGATTTTTTTCCCATTCCCTTAAGAAGAGAACAGTAATAAACATGTGAAAAGGGTGACAGCAGAATAAAGAAGAACCAAATGGGAGCTTTGGGCAAAATGCTGTGGAAGTCTGGGATGGTGCTGGGGGTATTGAAATAGCCCCTAACTAGCTTTCCTGCCCTGTAAAGGTCTCTCGTCCCCAACCGAGCCCATGGAGTGGCCCCAGTGGTATTTCTCTAGCAAAAGGTAGTTTATTTATTTGGGGAAGGGTGGTACTAAATTTTTATTTTATTTTTTACATTAAAAATTTTTTTTTTCACTTACTGTTTCTATATTACTTCGTATTAATTTCACGTGTAAAACCTAGTGGTTAGACAATCATATACTTGACAAAGTGTTTCCCTCTGATATTTCCAGGACCCACCTGGCATCACACACAGTTATGACCGTATCATTGACTGTATTCCCTGTGCTGTAATTTACATCCCTTAACTGTTGTGTAACTGCCAATGTGTACTTCCCAATCCCGTCACCTTTTTCTCCCAGTCCTTCAACCTTCCTCCACTCTGACAACCATCAGTCTGTTCTCTGTTTCTATGAGTCTGTCCCTGTTTTGTTTGTTTATATTGTTCTTTAGATTCCACATATAAATGAAATCATATGGTATTTGTCTTTCTCTGACTGATTTATTTCACTTAGCAAAATAGCTTCTAGTTCCATCCAAGCTGTTGCAACTGGTAACATTTTGTTCTTTTTTATGGCTGGGAAATACCCCATTGTATATATATGAAGGAGACCCCCAAAACAGGAATTTATTTATAAAACATTGTGTATATATTCTTAAATGTTTAAACTTCAGCCACCTTCAAAGTCCTCTCCATTTGATACAACATACCTATTGAGACTTTTTTTCCCACTGCTCAAAACAATTTTTGAACTCATCGATTTCGATGCCTTTTAGTGCTTCTGCCATTTTTTGTTTCACCTCTTCCACATCAGCAAAACGTTTCCCTTTAAGGACTTTTTTCATCTGAGGAAACAACAAAAACTCACTTGGGAGCGAGATCAGGTGAATAGGGAGAGTGGGGCATTGGGGTCATGTGGTTTTTGGTCAAAAAACTGCTGAACACTCAGCGCAGCGTGCACAGGTGCGCTTGTAAATCACCCATCATAAAATGGGCAAGTGCATTGAGAGAATCTTCAAAAAAAAATTCACTGAAGCCAAACACAGCCTCTCACAATGCCAATGAGTCTGTACACTGGTGCAGATGGGTTCTTAGAACTCACCTAGCAAGGGAAGCTGTACTGCAAGGGGCCTGCCCTCCAGAAGATAATTCCAGTTATATGTATATATATATATATGGTAATTTAATAAAGATGTGGACTTTGGACCCAGACTGCTTGGGTTCTAATCATGCCTATGCCACCTAACTAGCTCATCATTTTGGCTCCCTGTAAAATCCTGTAAAATTGGGGATGTATCAGCATCTTCTTCCTCTTAGGGTTGTTTTGTGGATTAAATGAGTTATGTAAAAGTACTTAGCATCCTGTGTGGCACTTTATAAATATTTGCTATGATCATTACATTGCTCCCTGATCCTCTTGCTGGCCTAAGCAAAATGTTCTCATTGGGTCTCATTCCTACCAGACAAAGGCCACAGCCACTTACGTGTCTATTACTCTCCTTCATTCCAGTCAGACTGAATGATTCGCATGTGTTGATGTTCTTCTTACCATCAGACTTGACTCTGCTTCCCAGAGTTGGGAGTATCCCCCCTTTTCCCTGAACTCTGTGTCTTACAGCACTTCTATTCTAGTTTTTTGAGGTGACTTTATCCTCCACTGCTAGATCGTAAGCTCTTGGATGGCAAGGATTTTTATTTATTTGACTTTTATACTTTACAATATGCCAAACCAGCCCTTTGACCATAATAGGTATTTAGTAAATGTTTGTTGAATGAATAAATGGCCAGATGTGGTCAGAGGTGGCATCGCAGAAGTGAGAGTTGAACCGTATCTTGAAGGTAGAACAGGCTTTTAAACATTATTATTATTTATTTTTATTGTAATGCAGTGCTTAAGAGCACACATCATGTAGCTGGACTGCCTGGGGTCAAATCCTGATTTTAACACTTGCTAGCTCGGGACAAATTGCCTCACATCTCTGCTCCTCAGTTATCTATCTCATCCATTGAATAAGGATAATAAAGATACTCTCTTCATTATGCTCAGTGAAATTAGCCAGTCAGAGAAAGACAGGTACCATATGATTTCACTTACATGGGAATCTAATGAACAAAATAAACAAACAAACAAAAGAGAAACACATTCAGAGATACAGAGAACAGACTCACAACTGTCAGAGGGGAGGAGGATTGGGGGCTGGGTGAAAAAGGTGATGGGATTAAGCAAAGAAAAAAAACTCATAGACACAGACCACATTATGGCGATTACATCAAGGAAGGGGGTGGAGGAGGTAGAAGAGGGTAAAGGGGGATAAATGGTGAAGGAAGGAGACTTGATGTGGGGTGGTGAACACAATACAATATACAGATGATGTATTATAGAATTGTATACTTTAAGTCTATTTAATTTTATGAACAGATGGCACCCAATAAATTTAATTTAAAAAATGCTTTCTTCAGGGTGTTATACTGTGAGGATTATCAAACTTAGAGTCAGCCCTGGCACACAGTAAGTGCTCAGTGAACAATAGCCATTATTATTGTTATCATAAAAGTAGTAAATGTATCTTGTAAGAGGGCCAGCAATACAGTAAAAAGTGGAATCTTACCCCATAGACATAGCCACTGCTATTCCATTTATTACAAATAAGGACACTGAAATGGTTACATAACTTGCCCCTAGGTCACCAAGGATTAGAAGTCAGGCAGTGAGGCTCCAAAAATGGAAATGATTGTTAGGGCAACTGGTGGAAGACTTGTTCTAGAACATTCCCCGTCTCCAACTGCACATCCCTAGCTACCATAATTTACCACAAAAATCTCTATATTTTAATAAAAATGTTACCCTCAACCCATGCCCCATTAATTCAGCCAGAATTCAATCCAGAAAAGTGCCACCACAATAAAAGTCCCATGGAGCCGACAAATCCTTTAATAGACTTGATCTGAAAGTCTTAAGTAAAAATCAGTCATGCTGTCACCTTGGCTGAGGACCTGCTTTGATTTTACTCCCATGGTCATTCACAATCCCTTGATGTTTGCTGCTTTCCCTTTTTATTTTTCCTCTGAAGACTTTTATAACTTCACCATGAAAAATCACCTTTCACCGTGCATTTCTTCCCGCCAGGTAGTGGTAGCCTTTGAAACACACACTAACATTTCTTTACCATTCAATCTAGTTAGTACTCCCTTGACTTCAGTCTCATTAGGGTGAGTGATGATGCTCATTCTTGCACTTTTACAGTAACTTTTATCTGAGTGAGACGAAACTTTATAGGCATTAGCTCGGCCTCACAACACCTCTGCGAAGCAGGAAGAGGCAGGAGGAAAGAGTGAAGATGCACATGATCAATAGACTGAGTGTGTGACGTAAACCAGAAACGATACTTCCACTTTGTGTTTCCCGTTTTTATCTCTTCAGAGAGCTTTTGCACTGAAGAATTACCTGATGTCCCTGCAGCCTTCCTTCTCCAGTTTAAAATCTCAGTTGCGGCACTTGTCCCTCAGGCCCCTTCTTGCTGCCCCCTGGCTCTTCCCACTAGATGACAGGAGAAGCCTTTCTGGGGCGTCTGGATCCAACCCACTCCCTTTTGCCTAATGAGGAGCAGGGCAGGCTTGTCCTCAGGATTTCTGACCACACCAGTCATGTGCGTGGAAAGAGAGTGAAGAAGGGACGCCATGTTGATGAGAAGGATCCAGGCCAGCTGTTGGACCAATCTTGTTCTGTTAATATAATACGTTGAGTCGTCCAAGGCAACATCTCCACCTTCTTATACTTATGTGTGGCCCTGAGGACTCCATTAATCTGTAACTAACTCCATCTTAGGGAAATGGGATGGGGGCTGATGGTCTTGGAAGTTGTGAAACCTCTGTATGTGTGATTGATGTCCTCCATGAGAAGGAGGGGTGGCTGGGTATTGAGACTGACACCCCGGTGAAGTGAAGAGATGAAAGCTGCTGAAATCCCTGGCTGGGGAGCTGGGGAGTTCAGGGCTCTGTGGCACAGGGGATGAGAACCTGGAAAACCAGGCAATTATGCAAGATGGAGGTCAAAGTCAAGGTTACGTCAGAGGCTAGAAATGTAATTCAGGGTAGGATAACCCAAACAGACCACTGGACAAGCTCTGGGGAAACAGTTCAAAGTTCTCCGACATGGAAGAGCAATGTGGTTCTCTTAAGAAGACCAAAGAGGGCTTGGGTGGGGGTGGAGATTAACCACTGTTTTTATTCAGAGACAATCTTGAGCTGGTTCTATTTAATTGTAGATGCAGGGGACTTTTCCTTCCATAGCTACCTTGTCAAGGGCCTCAGGACCCAACCTTCCTTTTGGGGGCTTATAATTGCCCTGAGATATTGTATGTTAGTTTATCACACCAGGGAAGTTCAACTGTGACAACATAGCCAAGGTTGGGGGGATAGTCTGTTGTTATTTCTGCTAATTAGTCCATGAGATGTCCTTACTGGATGCCAGAGGACAAGTCAATTAGTGTAGCTCTGGGCATGGCTGATACAGCATCATGTGAGTGGAGAGTGGATGGTCTGCAGATGCTGTTTCTGGGCTCTCTAGCCCCTTCAGATCTGGCCCTCTTGGCCCAGATCATACCAGTTATTCTCTCTACTCTTGTTCTTCTGAATTCTTAAAGCTCATTAGGTAGGGCTGGTGAGGAATTTTGTTCTCACTCACGGTATTTCTGCCAAATGTTGCATCCTTCTTTCTATGGGTCTTTGCCTTTTCCCTAATGGCCTATGCCTTTGGATCAAAGGTCAGGAAGAGTCTTTTCGAGGCTCTGTTTTCCATGGTAACATCCTTTCTCTAAGGCAGTTTGCACAGAAGAGCCCAATTGCTTCAAAGGGAACAGAAACATGAGGGAAACACAAATGAGAGAAAGGAATATTGGAATTACAGGAAAGCATTGCTTAATGCAATACAAGGATGTGAATGAAATATCTTTCCCCCATAAATCTAATTTGTTAAGAGGCTGATCTAAAGTTGGTTGTCTCACTTGGGTGGAGAAACGATCTGGGGTGACTCTTGGCAGACCTACTGGACTTCTGTAACTGAAACATCAGTTGGGTACCCCAGGAGGAGCACAGAGGGTGTAGCTCTCACCCAACACAGCCAAGGAAGTAGAAGAGCAGGCAGGTGTGAGAGCAGCAGCTGCCCCAGGGGCCACAAAGGACTCACACAGGAAGAGGGAGATTGGAGAGTTTCTCCCTCAAATATCCTAACATAGCAGAAGAGCCA
Source organism: Furipterus horrens (assembly GCF_987537825.1). Classification (NCBI taxonomy): domain Eukaryota; kingdom Metazoa; phylum Chordata; class Mammalia; order Chiroptera; family Furipteridae; genus Furipterus; species Furipterus horrens. The sequence continues at coordinate 19,841,380 of NW_028327174.1, read as the reverse complement.
CAAACAGCTGCCAGGTAAGCAGAGGGTTTGAGGAGCTGAAAGTTTCATAAGAAGAGTGAGTGGGGCGGGGGGGGGGGCAGAGTCTCTTTGATCAGAGGCAAGGCCCTGGGTTGAGGATGATGTGGCTTGGGAAAACCAAGACTCCACCAGAGCAGAACCAAAGTGATTTTTCTGGTTCTCGTGCTCTTGGAGTTAGTTAAAAATGGGTTGTTTCATGGTTCTACATAGTAGCTGAGGTTCTGAGTCTGAGCTCAAAGGTGAAGAGTTGACATTGAAAGGAAAGCTCCTTCTGTTTATGGAATGTTGTGGTTCATATAATTCTGAAGTTTAAACTTTATCTGTAAGCAGTAAAACAACCAATACCCTCAAAATATAATGATCTAAGATTGATTTCATGTAAAGCGAAGAATCTAGATGAACGTTGATTCTTGTCCAAGTTGACTAAATTGACTGAACTGATTTAAATGGAAAATCCTGGGTCCACCACAAACACGCTATGACTTTTGAGAAGCTAACTTACCTTCTCTCTGAATTCTGCATTCTCCCTCTGTCACACTTGCTCTCAGGCAGCTGTTAATATGAACTCTTCTAACTTATGTGAAACTCTCTGAGAAGGATTTTAATTCTGAGTGTCTATGCCATTGACAGTACACACACAGACACACACACACTCTCGGCATGAAGTCAAGCTTCCACAGCCTGAAAAGGTACTTTACAAAGGGATGAATGAGAAAAGAGAACAAATCTGAGATTCTGGGAGACAATTTAGAGCAATCACCAATTCCAAGCTCTTCACTTGATTTACTTCCAGTTTTGAAAGATGTCATTTGTGCAAATGCAAACACATTCATTTTGGGGGTGAACGGAAATGTCCCCAACTTCTGGTGGTAGCGGATACATCTGAAAAATGGAATCGAATCAATTTAGCTCCCAAGAGGGACAGGTAGAGGATTCCTGTTTCCTGCCAATTCAGTTGGAAACAATGAGAAGAGAAAAAAAAACAAAAAAAACAAAAAAACAAAAAACTGGAGCCCTCCCTTCTCTTTCTGGCCTTAGACATGAACTCTTGATAAGATCCTGGAAAACAAGTGGCGTTTTTACCGGCCGCTTGCCCTCTTCAGCTGAGAAAACAGCACGAGTCCAAACTCGGAACTGGGGCCACCTCTATTGTGAACGTGGCCAGGCTGACTTATTGTCGCCAAAGAGCAAACCCCGAAATGACTGAGATAAGGAATATAATAACATTTTCACATGAACCTTGCATTCTTACCTCTTCTATAGGAAAGGATATCCCTGCAGGAAGGAGGAAGGTGGGGTCCCGCCCATGTCCCACAGCAGTGCTGGGACTGCATTGTCCGGGCCTTTTGTAGGGACACAGGAAGAGGGTACGGAAGTTTCTACAGGAAAACAGAGAAAAGTTCAAACATAAACAGCATCCAAAAAAATTTACCAACAGTGAACTAGATTTCCTCTCTGGCCTTTCCAGGCTTCCATGTACCACTGGGCTGGCAGATTTTAATCTTGGATTTGGTTCACCTTGGTAACCTCCAGAGTGGTTGATTGTGCTGTTTCCCCGCTTAATAAGTTAAAAGGATGTGTTTTCTATGGCATTGGAGACAAAAACAACCTCTTTCCAGAGACTGTATCCTGGCCTGGCTCAAGTTTGTCCTGTCTTTTCCATTTGTCATTTCTGGGGAGGGCATGGCTTCCCTGAAGTCCCGTGTGGGACCGGGCGGCTCCCTTTTAGGAGGCTTCAAACAAAAGCTGAAAGTCACAGAATGGCTGCTTCCCACCACAAGACAAGGGTTTGGGTTCAGCTCCCCGGTTTTGGCCAGAGCAGCATCCTCACTTGTAAGGAATGTGAGAAGAATTGTATCCCCGCTCTACTGAGGGCTGCAATTTTCCCTCCCCACCTCCCTGCTATTCTCTGTCCGTGGGGGCTCAGAACGAGCTGCCACAAGAATCTCTGCCACCCGCCCTGTAACCACATGGCTCTCTGGTTTTAGGGTTGAGTTATGAAAACCACAGCTCTAACAGGGAGAAGTAATCCCATGGTTAAGTCTGAAAGGAGATGAAAAAAGAGAACAGCTTCAGGGGACCCTCTCCCCCTATTCTGAGCCCTTGTGCATGAAACTCAAATGGCTCCACTTTGCCTCAAGCTGCAGAGATGGGCAACAAACAATAGAAAAATGTCACCAGATCCCTGATTGGGGCCTCCAGGGAAAGGGTCTTCTCAAGGACAATATCTGAAGCGGAAGAAGTTCCTATCCACTTTTCTCACTGATTGAAACGCTTTCAACTCTGGCTGGGGATTGTGGAAGCGCTTCCAACTGGGCTCTATTGGGGCAGCCAGATGCTAAAAGGAGCATCCTTTACTTCTCAGACAGGGCTAAGCACACACCGAAGGAGCAAATGATTACAGTGAATAGACAGGCTTCCTAGAAGATGCCATTAGGGGAAATGAAATCACTCCCTAGCTCCCCCAACCCCCTCCCCCAAATAGCTCTTAAGCCCAAGTATCTTTCACAGCCCATCAGAGGAGAGAGTTCTGAGGAGACTGCTCTTGCTTTTTAGGTGATACGTTTGTCTGGATTGCCTTTTCCAAACAAATGACTTCCATTCTGTTCAGCCAGGGACCAGTTCTTCACTTCAGTATGTAAAGCATAATATGGCTTGTGCTCCAGATGTGTTACTTACAACAGAAAGCTCTTCTGACAGTGGCCCCAGACCGGTGATTGAAGTACATTATATAAAAGCCCAGGTACAGGTAAGAGGGTGAATTTGATTTCTGAAGCTAATTTCAAACGCTGGTGAAGATGTATTCAGGATGCTTTGCTGCAGGTAAGAGACACTTGAATTTTCAGAAAACAGTTTATAAGAGAACCTGTTCATGCAACGCAGATTTATGGAAGAGTGTTGCCTACACCCTCCCATTCATTTAGTCATGTGTTTATTTATTTACACAGGGGCGGGCCAAAATAGGTTTACAGTTGTTTTTCATGTGGAAAATAATACAATAGTTAATAAATAATAGTATGAGAATAAACTGTGTTTCCCATACTCACAACTGTAAACCTACCGTTTATACTAAGGTGCCAGCCATTGGGTTACATGTTATGGATAATCAGGATGGTTTTCAATACATTTCACAGCAGCCAGTCATTGGTTCTTGGAGACCTTGCTGCACATTCTGCTGGAGAGCCCCATTTCTGTGCCAGGTGTTAACCACTTAGTGCATCTGAATGTGTTAGTAACCTACAGCTGTGCTGCTGGTGCATGCCCGCTGCAGAACAGTCCTGGATACAATGATGTACCAAACACAGTCCCACCTCTCTAGAAGCCACCAGTCTAGGGCCTGTTGCTCTAAATTAGGAGCTACTCACAGAGAGACATGATGTAAGGGTCTTTGAGTCTCAAGCTGACCTGAGCCTGAAGTCCTGCGTAGACCCCTGGATGTTCTTAATTCCCGCTGAAGGGAAGCAGCAGGAATCAGGAAGGGCCCTGCCCATCCAAGCCTGGCTATGAGATGTGGCTGGGACAGGCAGTGGAGTTATGTTCGGGATGATGAGCCCGGCGAGGCGCTGCCTGGGCTCTGGGTGCTTGGTGTCCCACCTGGCCCAGCAGGGGTGTAGCTGCCTGTGGAAAAGGGCCTGCCACACTCCAATACCAGGAGGTGCCCCACCAGGGGGTGGGGAGTGAGCAGGAGACTGGGTTACAAGCTTCCGACTCCATGATGGGGCTTCTCATTCGATATTGAGATCCTGTTTTTGTCTATTCTCATGTAGAATCCTGGACCTTGACTCCCAACTTTCTTCACTTCTGTACCTTCCCAGAAACTGAATTCTGAATCAATGGTACCTGCCAGCCAACTCCTGGTTAGCAGACACCCAGCTCTGGTCTTTCCCGGACTCTGTGTTCTGTGTCTGACTTCTCCCTAGTCTTTCTTCATTCATTCATCATTCAGGCCTTCATTCAATAAATATTTCTTGAGTACTTATCATGGCCAGACACTCTGTAGGTGCTGGGGATATGATAGTAACCAAGGTGGACATGACCTTGCTCTCAGGGGGCCAATAGTTTGGCCAAATAACAGAAAGGCATCAAATTGTTCTTGAAAATTTCTTCTTAAATAATCTTGTTTAAATAATAGCATTATTTTAGAAGCTGGCGTTCTAGATTGGGCTGTTAGATATTTTTTCCATTTTTTTTATTGTCCAAATTACTTATAATGTTATATGCTTGTTATATTCTAATTTTATTAATATTTTTATATTTAATTGTGCTGTTATAATTTTATTGTTTATACTTAATTGTTAATTTTTTTTTAACATACACAGTTATAACTCCATAGGCCTTGAATAGCAAGCCCATCTGAGCCAGAATAAGTCTTCCTGAAGATAAGAGAGCTCCAAGGCCTGATGTTCCCCTGGTGGTGGGGTACCTAAATTAATACCAATGGTAGCATTTATAGAGAGAGGGCTGCCGTGTTTCTGGCACTGTGCTAAGCACTGTGCATAGATTCTCTCATTTTATCGCAACTCAAGAGGGAGCTACTTATATTATCCTCATTTCACAGATAAGGAAACTAAGACTCAGACAGGTTAAGTAACAAGTTTTAGGAGAAAAAAAATCCTTTTCACATTTGAATCTGCAATTTACTTGGCTTTTGAAGTGCAGAGGTGGTAAAGAAAATATTTAGCTGGTAAGGCACGGACACTGACCAATCAGAAGAGATACCAGGCTGGGGAGCAGAGGCAGGGGCTGAGGCCCAGGGCCACTGGGGAGAGACTGGAGGAGCCAGGTGCCGGATGGGGTTGGCTGGGCAGGCATCTATTTATGGACCCCTCGTCGGCAGCCGTCCGTCTCGAGAGACGATGGTGTAGCTTCTTAAGAGTCTATCTGCACCGCCGAGAATGGCTGTGCAGTCCGACTCGGGAGTGACACGGTATCTGTCTCCTCCCGTGTTGAATCGACATCTTGCGATGACGCTGGAGTGTCCTCTCCAGTGAAGCTGAGGCTACAGAGCCTGGGCAGGGTGATATGGAGGGTCTGCTGTTGCCCATGCAGCAGACCCCTCCTCTCTTCGCAGCTGAAGGATCCAAGGGAAAGACGGAGTCAATACAGCTTGGCGTCAGGTGCGCCGCAGGAGTTGCCGGTGTTGACTACAACATCAAACCGCCTTAGGGACTCCGGCTCCGGATTTTCTGTCGGGATTTACTCCCTTAGCCTTTCCCCTGAAGAGGTATGCCGCAAGGCAGCGGAGGTTTTTTGGAATCAGAGTTTTCCTTCTCTGATGTGCCCTGACTGGAAGATCGAACCAGCGACACTTAGCTCGCAGGCCGACGCTCAATCCACTGAGCCAAACCAGCCAGGGACCAGTGTGGGGGTATTTCAATATGTTAACTAACAACACAGACAGTTGTACCTATAGAGGCCAGCCCAGGTGAAAGAGAAAGGTCCCCCCTCCTTGTGGGCCTACTGTGTGACTGCTGGGGCAGTTGGAGAGTTACTAAGGGTTAGATTGACTTTTACAAAGTCTTAGTGTGCTTTGGAACATGCCGAGATGGTGAGTATAATTTTATACAAACTCTGTCAGGTTACCAAAAGCTTTCTTTCCTGATTCTAGACCACAGTGCCCAAACTGGAAGTCTATGGGCAGAATTCAGCATGCATGTGTGTTTTATTTAACCCATACAAAGATTTCTCACTTTAAATAATAAAAGCTCAAATTTCTGTAGCACTAACTATAGGCCAGGCATGTATATGCTTTATATATATTAAGTCACTTAATCTTTATATTGAATCCACAAGGTAGGGCCCTGGCTGGTGTGACTCAGTGAATTGAGTGCAGGCCGGTGAACCAAAATGTTGCTGGTTCGATTCCTGGTCAGGGCACATGCCGGGGTTGCGGGCCAGATCCCCAGGTGGGGGCATGTGTGAGGCAACCGATTAACGTATCTCTTGCACATTGATGTTTCTCCCTCTTTCTTTCTCCCTCTTTTCCCCTCTTTCTAAAAATAAATAAATAAAATCTAAAATAACTATTATTCCCACCCCCATTTTACAGATAAGGAAACTAAGGCACAGATAGGTTGAGTAACTTGCCTAGAGTGGCACAATTGATTAATAAATGGCAGAGGTGGAATTTGAACCCAAGCAGTCTGACTCAAGTCCGAGTTGTTGATTGTTATGCTCCTCTGCCTCTCTGGTATGTTTGAATTATTTGTTGACATCTGAAAATCAAGAGAGGAAAGATAAAAACCCAGATTTACAGCTTGTCAGAATGAAAAACCAGCAGTTATAATAACCCCGAGGGGATAATCCCTCAAGGTAAAAGGCAGCCCCCTTTACACAGGGATGTGTTCCTTGGCTTTCCCCAGTTCCCACCATTCCCTATTGTCTTCCAACAGTGAGGCTGACAGTCATGTGTCCTTTGTCAACAGGCTAACTCTGCTGTTTTCTTACGGACAGCCCTCTTCACTCATTTATGTGACCTGCCTGGCCCCTGTAGACATTCGTGACCCTCAACTAGAGTCTTCCTAAAGATAAGATGCATATTTGCTCTAATACATACATTGGGATGTACAGAAGTATGTGAAGAGCTCACTTCTCTTGTGAATTGTTACTAAGTAGCAGAAAATTAAATGATAACAGCGAGGAGAGGAACAAAGCAATGATGGGCAAATTCAAAGCAAACGCTGGGGGAAGCTTGTAACAACTGGGAGGATAATCCTTGATCCCCTCAACCCAAATCACATAAGATCTAAGTTTTCTAATTAAAAACAAATAAATGAAAAACAATCTGATTACTAAGCTAAATTCCCTATAACTACAAATAATTTTCTATAGAAGTCCAATACTATAAAAACCATTACTATAAATCAATATAATTATCTTTTAAAGCTCATCTACTGGAATTTTTGCATTCACATGTGAACCATCATCTTCTAGGGAAACCCCTTGGAAGATATGTACCTTTTCCCATGACACCCCTACAAGAAACATTTTGAGGCTCCCTGTAGGGACTAATCTTCGAAGCAATTTATGAGCCAGGCAATAAAAGTCAATCTCATTATTTTATATTCACTTGCTGTTTTTGATCCAAAACAGTAACATCCACCTTTTTACCATTATTCAAATAATATTCTTGTTCCAAATTAAAAGCCATTAAAGGATGAATGTTTGTTCATACTGAGAATAAAATAGTTAGCAATAATGTTGGAAGGCGATTCCGTAAGTGTATTAGCAACAGGGACATCAGGGAAATAGGAACATAGCCTCTCAACGTGACCTCCTTGAATGGCCATTATTTTTTAAAAATATTTTTGATATGTTTGTTTAAGGACTCTGATAAGAGAAAAATAATTATCTAATTCTGCTTTTCAATGTGCACATATAGGTACAAACAGAAAGTGTGTGCATACAATCATATACACTGAATAAATAATCATTATTTCTGTGCAGCACAGTTACACATGATTTTTTAAAAATTAATATTTATTCAATAAGAATTCAGTGCTTACCAGCACTATGTTAAGTGTTAGAAATAGAGTGTAAAGATTTCTTTAGTAAAAAAATACAATAAAAAAGACTTCTTTATAGTTTTGCATTACAGTGAGCTGTATGATTTTTATCATGATAGAAAATTAAACTATTTCCATTCTGAAAATGACAGATCTATCTATTTATCTGCCAGATGAAGAAAGGAAGAAGAAGGAAGAGAGTCTGTCTCCATAAACCAATCTATCGAGGTAACTGGTTCTCTATGAAATTACCTAACTTTGGTTCAGTGGACAGAGAGAGACCCATGAAATTTCATGCAAAGGCAGTTGAGCAAATTGGAAAACAGTCATAAATTAGGGGGAGAGAAATGAGAGGTTCAGGATCCACACCTGCTCTTATTTCTGTGCCTTTGAACATTAAGTTTACTCATTCTAGCCTTAGGTTCCTAAAATCAAGGAATGGGACTAAACAGTCTCTCAGGTCCCTGACAATTTTGACATTTTATGATTACTAAGTAAAGTTAAATCATTCACTTAAATCATGCAACAAAATACATGTGTAAGTCACAGGTACATGTGTTAGTCATAAAACAGTGCTGAGCAAAAGAGAATAGACTGTCAGCAAAGAATCACAGAAATTACTAAAATAGAGAGTTTTTTTGTTGTTGTTTGTTTTTTTAACATTAAGCTGAGCTGATTTTTGTTTCCTGAAAACCATGTAGCCCCTGCCGTGAATGGATGGATTCAGAGAGGGCGGGTGCCAGTTCGCAGAAAGGGGTCACTGCTCAACTTTGAGGGTCAGACTCAATTTTTAAACCCACAAGAAAATAATCCTGAAAGGCAGAATTTGTGAGGGAATGAAAATGTGTAAGGGGGCAGAGGGTGTTAATTTCCAAGCTTACGTTTACATATGGAAGGCAAACATGAATCATGGGCTTCAGTCTGCCTAAGCCACACACTGGGGACCATTCCACAGAGTGACAGGGGCTGGTGGGGCTGAAAGGGAAGGGGACAGCCCTACTCCCCTTGGAAAAGGGAGGGAGGGAGAGAAAGACTAAGGACCCCCTCCCCTAAACAAACGTCAGGGCAGGGACAAGAGAAGGTCAGGTGGCAAAGGGTGGGTCAGGTCACTGGAGATGTCTGCTTTCTGCTTGAAACTGAAAGGAAATTCTCTTTCTTGGGCACCCCATAAACCACGGGGCAGCCCCAGTGGAGTCCAAATGTTGGGGGCGGGCATCTGTGGAAAGGGACCTGGGCCTGCGCCCCACGTCCTCTTCGCCTGTGTGTGGCATACAGAGGGTAGACAAGTTCCTGAACACAGACTCCCAAGGCAGCAGAGAATGCCCGCTTGGGAGCTTGTCACAGCAAGCTGGGACGTGGCCTCACACCCAAGGGCTGGGGGTAGAGCTGACCCTCTCTGTGGCAGCCTCAGGTGTCATGGGGGTCCCTGGGGCCAGAGAGCACAGAGCCAGATGGGGAGGCAGGAGAGGACCCCTGGGCTCCCCCAGCATCGGAGGCCTACCTCCAGGTGGGCAGGGGGCCTCCTCAGCCCCGGGTGGCACACCTGCCCTGCCCAATGGCCCGAGGGCCCCTGCCCCACCCCCTCCCTGCAGCCATACCCGTCTTGGGAAGGAGGACTGTCGGAAAGTGCTTGAGAGGGAAGGAAGCAACCCCGATAGGGCGTTCCAACCTTGAATTAACTGATTATTTGGGGAAAACAGATTGTTTTAAACTGAAAGAGGCTGTTAACTTTCCTGTCAACTTTATGGGTTTCTTTTTGCCCCCACCATCAGCAGGGAGTAGATGACACGGAGTTACAAAAAAAAACAAACAAACAAAAACAAAAAAAACCAAAACCCTACTGTTGAAAACACCTGGGCTTTAGCGTGTCTTTTCCACCCTGCTGGGCAAGTATGTAATTATAATTGTTGTGAGTCCTATGAAGAAAAAGTCCCTAGTACTTGGGATGCATTTAATCAGGGCACCTAACAGAGACTGGCAGGCGGCCCTCAGGGACAGCCACTAGGAGGAAGTGATAGGCAGCAAAGACTTGAAGGAGGAGTTAGGTAAGCAGAGGAGAGCACAGGTCCCCAGGAGACAGGAGGCTGGTCTTCTGCAGGAGCGTGAAGGCAGGGTGAGTGGTAGCAGGTGGATAGGTGGGCCAAGGCCAGTGCCATTGGGCACCTTTTAGCTCCTTTTAACAGGCGTCTAGTGCGGTTCACCTCAGTTTAACTGATGTCGAATGCTCCTCTATTTGGGAGGGGAAAACAACAACATTAACAAACTGTATTTTTGCAGTCAGGGCAACAATAAAGCCTTTAGAGATAGTCTAAGAATAAGCCAAGAGAGGGACAGCAAGCACTGGCATCGGCAGCGAAGGCAGCTGGAACGAGCGGAGACCACCCACCACTGCTGCTGCCCGTACCTGCCAAATCCTGCAGCCATATCAGCTGTTTGGCATTCCTGTGCCCTGCCAATCTCCCCAAACTTCTGAAGGGCTGGCATTGAACAAGGCTCTCCTTCTTGTGGGGCTAAGCCAGAAGAAAAGGGGCCAAGGAGACTGGGAGACAAGAGGATGTGGGCCCCTGGCCAACCCCGGGTATCTCTCATCCACCACGTGTGGATTTCTCAGGGGCCCCGGTCCTCACAGTGGCATCGCTGAGAACTCTCCTGCCTGGCGTGATGGCTCGGAGTGACAGCAAGAGGAGACAGAACCACGCCTGGTGCCCATAGGAGCCGTCTCCCTCTCTGCAGCCACGTCTGCCCTAAGCCACCAGTATACTTGCCTGAGACCATTGCAGCCATCTTGTAACTGGTCTTTCTATTCTCACTCCATCCTCCCTATATTCTTTTTAGATAGCTGCTTGTACAAAATAGATCAGCCCATGTCTCTCCTCTGCATAAAATTCTTGAATGGCTCCCCATTTTGCTGTTAATAAAATCAAGAGCCCCTCCATGCCTGCAAGACTCCAAGGGACCTGGCCCCTGCTCACCTCTCCAATGTCACCTTGTCCCACGTGTTCATGCCACCCCATGCCCATTCTGCTCCTTCCGGTTTCTCAGATATGCCCATTCTTTTCCTGCATCAAGGCTGCTGTCCTTCTCAGTTCCCCCTGGAGTCTCTTCTGGACCTCTTTGTGCCTTCTGTCGAAAATGGCGCCCCGCCTACTCACATTCTATCTTATCACCCTTTTCTTCCTTTTATAGCACTTACCAACCTGGTATTTCTTTTCTTGTTTATTGTCTGTGTCCATCACTGGCATTTATATTTCTTGAGGGCAGGGTTTTCACCTGAAATAATACTTGGCCCAAAGAAGACACTCAATTAGTACTTGTTAAATAAGTACATAAATACACAATTAATGACTGAAACTTTGACCAAGCAAGGACCTAAACAATGGAATGACTCTAGACCACAAACACTGTCATTATATGATTGGTACTGGAGGGTGTTGGTGAACAATAGACAGCGTGCGTGCGTGCGTGTGTGTGTGTGTGTGTGTGTGTGTGTGTGTGTGGTGGGGTGGGGTGTTGCAGGGGGAGTTGCCTGCTGAGAGATTGTGTTTGCCCATGATATCCAGACTGAGACAATCACACTCAGCTAATCCTAATAGAAACACTAAAAGAAGTGTTGTCTCGTTAAAAAGCATTGCTTTTGACTGGGGAATTGAAAAAGGCTTCCTGGATCCAAATTGACTTCAAGAGCTCAATAAACAGCATTTGGGCATTTACTGTTGTGCAAAACATAGGGCTGGCAGAGATGAACAAAACTAATTGTTCTAGAAGATGATAAATATGGGAGTGGCCGGGAGGAAATCTGAGAACAGTTCAGAGGAATAAGAGACTGGCTCCACCTGAAGAGGGTGGGGTGGGCTTTCTGGAAGGAGCTGGCTGTGAGCTGTGTCCTGAAGGTGAATGTGGTTTTAGCCAGCTGAAAAGGCTAGGGTAGCTGAAGGCAGAAATAAAAATATTCCGTATGAATGACCAAGGTGTGATTCTGTGTAAGTTGATGATGATATTCTGTAGGGAGCTGGAAAGGTAAGGCAACTGGAGAACAAGTCTGGAAGCCCTTGGCCAGTGGTGGAGCCATGGAGTGCAGGAGAGCTCCCAGATAAACGTATCAAGTCTGAGAGAAGAAGGCAAGATCCAAACCGGAGTTGATGACTGAAGCAAAACGTATGGACAAAAAAAGGGGATGCTATGGAAAGTAACCTCACAGGGTGATCTGATCATAAATTCCTAACTGGAAAAGTCATGGTGGATAGTCACACCCCAGGCCTATATCTTCCTTAGTGGGAGGTTTTTAAGCAAGCCCTGCCCATTGCCTCTAAGTCGACATACTTGAGGAAACAGAATCATTTTTTTCAAACAACTGAAATTTATTTTCTCACAATCTGGAGACTAGAAGTTCAGGATCAAGGTATAAGTAGAATTGGTTTCTTCTTAGAGTCCCTCTCCTTGGCTTGTATTGAAAACATGGCCGTCTTCTCCCGGTGTTTTCACATGGACATCTCTTTGTGTGTGTTTGTGTCCTAATTTCCACTTCTTATAAGACACCTGTCATATTAGATTAAAGCCCACCCTAAAGACTTTACTTAACCTTATTACTCCTTAAGGACCCTATCTTCAAATCTCTATTACTGAGGGGTTAGGACTTCAACATATGAATTTGGGGCATAAACACAATTTAGCCCAGGACACCAAGATTGGTGTCTTAGTTCTGGTTGCTCTAATAAGATCTCACGGGCTGGGTGGCTTAAACAACATTGATCTCTCACAGTTCGGAAGGCTAGAAGTCCAAGATCAGGGTGTCTGCCGTGGCAGGGCTCCGGTGAGAGCCCTCTCCCTGGCACTTAGACAGCCACTGTCTTGCGGTATTCTCACATGGCTGAGAGATTTTCTCTCTGGTGTCTCCTCTTGTAGGGGCACTAATCCCATTATGAGGGTTCTATCCTCATGACCTAATTACCTCCCAGAGGCCCTACTTCCCAATGCCACCACACTGGGGATTGGGTCTTTACTTGGGGTGGTGCACACACACTACAATGTACAGGTGATGTGTTGTGAAATTGCACACCTGAAACCTGTATAATTTTGTTTACCAGTGTCACCCCAGTAAATTCAACAAAAAGGAAGAAAATGGAGTTCCTTTTCCTAACTAAATAGGCACCCCTTTTTACCTGCCCAGAGTCACCATCTCTTACGATGTCAGAGTTCTACTCTGGTGCAATTGTGTGCTGCTGCTTTGCATTCTTCCTTCTGTTAGTTACCAACTCCCATAGACTAAATGTTTGTGTCTCCCCAATAAAGTACATAATCTTATTTACTATCCTGTAATCCAATATCTGCTTCCTCCCAGCTTTATGTAATCTTCCTTAATTTTAAATGCATAAAAGAAGCTGCAAAACTGTCATTCTTAGGAGCATTTGAGAACTTGCTCCTGGCATATATCCTCACTTGGGCTCAAATAAACATATACAAATTCTCTACAGGTATGGATGTTCTCATGTCAACAGAGGACTGTTGCCTTCATCACCAAGAGAGGAGAAAGAAAGAACTATAGGGACACATCCTTGGTGAATGCCAGAATTTAGAGGGCATATAGAGGAAAAGGAATCAGCAAAGAAGTGGTCAGAGAAATAGGAGCTAGAATCTGGAGTTTCAATGTCCAGAAACCAAGGGAAGAGAGACTCACTTTTCAGATGGCTTCCCTCTCTGCAACACTATCCAAGTGGCTGCTACTTATTCAGTGCCTGTCCATCCCACTAAACAGGAAGGTCCATGAGTGCAAGAAATGTTTCTGACTCATTTGCTGCTACATCACCTGCACCTAGACAAGGTCTTGTCATCTAATTGAATACATGGGTGGATGAATGAATGAATGAATAAAGAATTTTCAAATTTTGCAGAGGTGAAAAGATTAAAGATTGTAAATGCGACCTTGGATTTGGAAAGTGGACATTTGAAAGACATTTTTAGAAGTGGGGATAGTCATAATACCTATATCACGTATGTGGTAGTTATGAGAACTAAATGAACGTGAATGCTAAGACCCGTGTCTGGATGTAATTAAAGCTCAATAAATGGTATATGATTATTATTCTTCTCTCTAGCCTTCCCTTTGAAAAACTATTTTGGCAAAATAATTCTTCATAGTCATATTGTGTCTAACAGATTGGTTTACTACCCTTCCAAGATACACTAGAGACATATTGCCTTGAAAACTACCATGACAAGAAAGCATTCATTTATCAAATGGCTGTAACCGAACCCAGTGGAGTGAGATTTGCTGTCAAATCTAGCAATGGCCTCGGAGCTCAAAAGGCTTACAAGGGACCAGAAGGTGGGGTGGAATCCGCTTTCCTATTAAGGAGACTCACAGAACTAAGGCAGCTGCAGCCAGCCCTGGAGACAGAGCCCTGGTGCCGTGCTTGTATGGTCAGCTAATCCATAGAAGGAAGCCTGCCTGGCTCCAAAGGCTGGCTCTGTCACTAGGTCTGGAGAACGAAGATAGAGGCTGCAGGTGGATGAGGTCCCTGAATTGTGTAAACATTGGCCTAAGATGCAGGAGACCTGGGTTCCTATTCTGGATGTGCCTCTACCTCTCTGAACTTGACCAAGTCACTTAGCCGATGTATATCTAGTCTCCATGTGTTTCTAATGAGAAGACTACATGAGCCTCCAGTCCTCTGCAGTAGAATGTTTACAAAGATGACCACAATTTCTCCCATGCCTGCATGTATGCGTCCTTTGCAGTGTAATTTTTGCTTTCTCTCCTATCAAAAGGTGGAGTGTATTTCCTCTCCGCTGGAAGCTGGACTTACTTTGATTAACAGAATGAAGTACAAGTGACATTATGTTCATATAAGCATTAAGAGGTCTTGCAGCTTGGAATGATGCTGTGGCCATGTGAACAAGCTAGGCTAACGTCCTTGAGGAGAAAAGACCTTGTGGAGAGAGAGGCTCAGTCAGGAGCCAGCACCAGGCACCAGACATGTGCAGGAAGCCATCTGAACCATCCAACCCCAGTTAAGTTGCCAGATGCACACAGTCACAGGAGCGATCCAGCAGAGAAACCGCTCTGCTGAGCCCAGCCAACATGGCTGATCCACAGAATTATGAGCAAATGTAAATGTTGCTTTACCCCAGTAAGTGGTGGTTTGTTACATAGGAGTAGATAGCTGATACAGCCACCATTATAGCTGATATTCTAGAATCCGATTTTATTGCTCTGAAAAAGGAATCAGACTATCATGTCTTTCAGTTGTGTGCTGGGGTGTGCTGCAGAGAACCCAAGCAAAGGTTATATGACTGTTTCATTTCCTCCCCTCCGCCCCCAGCTGTTGACCCCAAGGCCTTCCCTTTGCTGTGTTGTTTTCTTGGTCCTACTAGAGATTAAACTTTTTGCTATCTTTTATTACGACTTGGCTTGGAGGACACTGTGTAAGACAATAAGTGGCTTGGCGACTCAGTGGTCCTTCCTTCTGAGTAACTGAGTTGTCAGTTGCCCGTCTCTGCCGGTTCCAGGGGACATTTACTCACTCAGTCAGCAATATCCTGTGAGTGGCTGGCATGCTCCCAACCTTGCTGGGGAAGCGAAATGGTGCAGGTAGGTCTGGCTGCGGAGAAGATCAGGAGGTTGGTGAGAGGATCTGTGGGGTCTGCAACAGAGGGGCTCACCCATCCCCCCTTCTCAGCAGCTTTCCCATCTCATGCACATACTTCTGGGCGTCCTCAAAAACACTGGGTCCTAAAGGCACACAATTTCAGAGTTGGTGGGAGGGGAACTTTTAAGGCCCAATTTGTTCATCCTTTTAAAAAACGATGCATATGAAGAAACTAAGGCCTGAGATGTTAAGGAACAGAAGGAGCTTAAGATAAAATTAGGCCTAGATTTCACACCTCTTAGCTCCAAATCCAGAGCCCTTTATATTGCATTAAAAGGTCCCCTCAAGCCCTGTTGGTGTGGCTTGATTGGTCAGAGCATGGTACTGTGAACTGAAGGGTTGTGGGTTAAATCCCTGGTCAGGGCACATACCTAAGTTTTGGGTTCTATCCTAGGTCTGGTGGCATGTGGGAAGCAACCGATTGATATTTCTCTCTCACATAACATTTCTCTCTCTCTCCCTACCCCCATCTCTCTCTCCCTCAAAAAAAAAAAAAAAAAAAAATTAGTAAAATCTGTCCTCAGGTGAGGATTAAAAAAAAGGGAGATCCCCTCCAGGATCCACATCCTCCTTCCTCCTAATTCCTGTGTATCAGGCCAAATAGATTTGTCATTGGGCTCAAGATTCAGACACAACCTGTGTAAGCTTTCCTCAGATAAATTCAACCACCCAGTGATAATGGTAATATGACAACAACATACATTCAAAACATATTTATGGCGCTCCTGTTGTGTGTCAGACACTGCCTCAGTTTGGGGGATATAGTGAATGAGAGAAACCAGAACTCTGCCCTGGGGGATTTACATTCTCAAGGGAGGTAGGACAGAGGATACACAAGAAAACAAATAAGAGAACGAGAGACCGATGTTATAAAAAGTAAACAGGAAAATGTGATAGCAGCAATTAGACTGGGGGAGCTTTGGTCAGGAAAGGCCTCTTTGACGACATGATATTTGAGCTGATCCCCGTCTGGTGAGGAACCAATAGCTCTTCATGGAAATGAAGAGAGCCAAGGCCCTGTGGTTGGCACCAATTTAGCTTATATGAGAGACCAGAGGAGGGACAGGTTTCTTGAAGGGAGTGGTGAGGAGAGGAGAAGGAGACAGAGCAGGAAGGGAGGCAGAGGCCAGACAAAGCATGCAGTGCCTTGTAGGCCAAGATAAGAGTCTATGTATTTGAGTGGGCATGTTCTAAGTCGTATGACCCAATCTACGTTTTTAAAAGATCAGTCTGGCTCCTTGGATGCTGAGGGTCAAAACGGAAATTGGGAAGATGGTTTACTGAATGCTAACTGTGTGGGCTACTTTCTGTATTTTAGCTCTAATTCTCCCAGTGCTTCAAAGGAGATTTTGTTAATGCCCATTCTATGAGTGTGGAAACGGAGACAGAACCTCTAAAGGACCTTGCCCGCAGTCACAGAACTGAATTCGAACCTAAGACCATCAAAATCCACTGTGGGAGTCGTGCCACCCCCATACTAATAAATTTTTCTGATTATCATCGTGTATTGAAGAGTGTATTGAAGGGTGAAATTTTAGAGACTGGAAGTTCCTTGAAGGCAGGAGTCATGTATCACTCCTCTTGCCATTTGGTTGTGTCGTAGTTCCTGACACTGATGATGAATGAATGAATGGGTTCCAGTCAGGAGAGGTTTTTTTGAACCACCCACCACCTCAGGTCTACCATTTTAAATTTATATTTATGTTTTTATCCTCACCTGGGGATATATTTTTATTGATTTTTAGAGACAGAGACACAGAGATTGGTTGCCTCCTATACACACCCAGACTGGGGATTGAACCTGCAACCTAGGTATGTGCCCTGGCTGGGAATCAAGTCCACAACCTTTCGGTTCAACCTTTCATTTATGGAACAACGCTCCAACCAACCGAGCCACACCTCAGGGCTACCATTTTCAAGCCAGGAGATTGTTTTTCCCAAAATCACACTACAGGGCTGGAATGCGAGCCTAGGCTGTTGAACGGAACTGTGCTGTTTCCAATTCGTTTGTTTATGACAGGTTTCTTGGTTTAACCTGCCCTTTTAGTTTGGTAAATCCTCAAGGTCAGGCACAGTGTCTCTTTTGTACTATGTCATGTTGGGAGTGTGTGGAGCCTAGAGGGGAGTTCAACCTGGGGTTTGTAAGTTCTCTCTCAAAAAAGGAAACTAATTAAATTCACATGTAGTGAAAAACAACAGCCTCTTCAAGGTCTCCTGGAGGAGCTACCTGACTGGAGCTTAACATCTAAAGAAAGAATGGTCAGGAACAGAGCACAAACAGAAAGGCCATTCCTGGCTTGCCTGTCCAGTGGAATGGGGGACACGGTGTGTGGGAAATGGGTACTTTCTGGTCTTCAGAGAGGACCTTTTATGGTAAGATTTTCACTTCATGGTGCTGTCCTTATTGTTCACCAAGCAACGAATTCTCAAATGTTAATTTGGCTTCCTGGTTACCTAAGGGGTCCTCTGGACAGGAGAGGCAAGCATGCCATTCATTTTGAGAAAGGAATGCTCTCCATTAGAAGTAAATTCACTTGCAGATGTTCCAAGAAAATTGTGTCGCCAAGAATCTGGTCTTTCCTGGTGGGTTGGGCCTCTCAAAGTTGAGCAAGGTATAGTCCACTGCCAATTTTTTAGGGTCCAGGTATATTAAAAACTAAACAAAAGACAGTTATAAATCTTGTGGTGTATTTTAATTGTTAATATACAAAGCACAATGCAATATTATTGTGCTAGTGACACTATCATTAAGGACCTACACAAACATCAGTTTTCGGTGCCATTTAAAGATGGGATGCACATTTAAAGATATGTGATGGTGCTGGCTGGGTTGCTCAGTTGGTTGGAGCATCATTCTGTGCACCACATGGTTGCGGGTTTGATCCCCGGTCAGGGCACATACCTAGATTGCAACCAATCAATGTTTCTCTCCTCCCCTCTGCCACTTTCTCTCTCTAAAATCAATAAACCTATCTTTGGGTGAGGATTTAAAAAAAAAAAACAAAGTTATGTGATGACCACCTTCTACTTTCAGTTTTGTCAAGCTGTCTCTGTACTGTACGAATAAGATCATTTGGTGATACTATCAGAGCTAAATATGAGGCTTTGTGTGGTGAGGCCCAAGGCCAACGGCTACGCTCAGAGGTGTAGTTAGTTCCCTGTACCAACCTGTCAGCTCAGGCTCAGACCATCACCAGCGTGGTGCTATCCAAGGACCACCAGCTGAATCAGCCTTTTCCTGGTGACACCCTGACCTTGTTATGTGCCCACCTTAAAAACAGCACATGTCCCACCCGGGTAAGTACAGCAGCTGGCTCTGTGCACAGTGAATGCTCCTCAAGAAATTTGTTGCCTGACTGGCTGATAAATCAAGCCAGTGATAAACAAAGCTAGGACATTCAAACGTGTCTTTTAAACATCACATTTGGGGAAGACAGAGCTGCGAAAGTGCTTGGTGAAATGGTAGACAACGTGAAAATGTAGGGTGGTGTGAAGGATACTGACTCGCGTATATACAGCCAAATACGCTCGCTTTGATAGCATGCCAGTTCTCCTGAAGGCCTCATCTGGCTTCTGTGATCCCGTCTTTCCACGCTCTGTCCCCACCAACAACCCTCCGCTTTCAGCTTCCCAGTCTGTGCATCTCAAACCATTCATGACTCGTGAACTCAAATCAGTGGCCTGCAACCAACATTTTCCAAACAAATAAAACAGTGAACGTCAAAAAAAAAAAAAAAAAAAAAGAATGATTGTTTTTGTGAAACCTGTTTCAAGTCCATATATGTATGTATTCGGTTTAACTGTGAACTTAATTACCTACTGTAGGTCGGGACAAAGTGTTCAATTTTCTGCTCTCAGTGGCAGATTCATATGCCCCAGCCTTATGCTGAGCAGTTTCTGGGACCATGGGCTTCCTAGACAAAAGTGCTATGAATAACTAGTAGGAGGTGAGCCATGCTGAGAATCATCCAAGACCTACACAGCATGTCAGGGTCTTAGACACTCTCTGGTCCTATGCCCTGGGTTTACAGTTTTACAGGGGAAGAGGCTGAATCCAAGGAAGGCAATGGAACAAGTTAGTGAAGGAACCTGCCGTTCCATGTAGTTTCTCTGCCTCTTCCTCCTGGGTTCTTTCTCTTTACTCTCTGTCATCCTTTATTGCAACACAGCAAAGACCGGTGGAAAGGATTTGGATCTCCATCAGAAAACCTGGATTTCAATCCCAATCCCATCACACACTGTGTGACCTTGAACCCGTACATGGCTTAATATCTCTCTGCTCCTCCATTGTCAAATGTAAAACAGGATTCATACCATTGAGGGACCAGCCGAAATGACCTATTTAACGGCACATTTTAGACTCTAAGGCATTAGACACGCTTTCTAATAATAATTATTTTTGTTTCTTGAGTATCCATGACATTTCGTCATGAAATACACAGTGTTGTGGGAAGAAAGGGGATGAATGTGATGTTACCACATCTGATCCCCTCTTAAGAATTCTCACTGACACTTTCCAGGGTAGAGAAACTTCTCCCCTTCTGTCCTCAGAGCCTACAGAAGTTGGTTAATTTAAAACTAGTTCAATAGCATGATGGTGCCCCAGCTTCCTTGATCTCTGAACCATGGCTCAGGATTCCTGAACACAGCTGCAGAATGGTGCTTCTCTCTTCCCCTCCACCTTAAATTACAACCATCGCCTCATAGGCCTGTGGGTACCTGAGGCCCTATAACTATGGATGGGTGTCCCTTGTATGACAGTGTTTGATTTTGACCAGCAGATGGTCAAGACCACTTCTCAGGTATATTCGTCCTGGAAACCACCGCAGTGACTCACAGTTTTGGGACTTGTGACACCCTATTTCCATGTTTTCATCTCCCTTCCTTTCTAATGGTACAATGTGGATTTGGGGCGAGTGCAGGGACACAGAGTGTTCATGAATTTCAATCAGTTTTGAATTTTAAAAAAATCTGAAGCTTGGAATTAGGCTGTTTTTAAAAAAATTTGTTTTCAGTTACCGTTGACATAAATACAGGCACGGGCAAAAGGAGGTTTACAGTTGTGAGTACGTGAAACAGCTTATTCTTGTATTATTTTCTTGTATTAAAACTGTGAACCTACTTTTGCTAC
Source organism: Furipterus horrens (assembly GCF_987537825.1). Taxonomy (NCBI): domain Eukaryota; kingdom Metazoa; phylum Chordata; class Mammalia; order Chiroptera; family Furipteridae; genus Furipterus; species Furipterus horrens. The sequence continues at coordinate 19,821,080 of NW_028327174.1, read as the reverse complement.
CCCTGTATTATGTTAGTTTCAGGTGTAGAGCACAGTGGTTAGACATTTACGTAACTTACTACGTGATCCCTCCCGGTAAGTCTAATACCCACCTGGCACCACAGTTATTACAATATTATTGAGTATATGTCACATTCTCATGATTACTTTGTAACGCCAACTTGAACTTCTTAATCCCTTTACTGGAACCAGTTTTACTTCCTTCCAAACATCATTAATTGTTCTGCCTCCTGGTGATAGTTCATATGTCTCAATTAGTACTAGACAACATCAGTTAAATTTTTAAAATTTATGTCATTCCTTTTATTATTGATGAATTGATTGATTTAACAAAAAATGTTACTACTTTTGGGGCAGGCATTAGGGATTTAGATATGGGGTGCATGGGGGGTGATAGGCATGTAAGGAACGTTAAGCCCTAAGGTTCAAACATTATGCAGTGAGAGTGCAGGGGAAATGGGCCATGTACTTTATCCGGTGGATCTTGGAAGACTGCTTGGAGGAGGTGGGCTGAATCTAAAGGATGAGTAATATATTTACAAGGGTTTCATGAAGAGAGAGATTGCCTGGGTAGAACTTTAGATAAATACTGATTCCTGAGCTCAACCTCAGAATGTCAGGGGTGAGGCCCTGGTATGTGTGGTTGTGATGTGTGACTATGGCTAGGAGTCATCAGAGACAAAGGCTCAGATCTGTTCAGAGACCAGAGGAAGGCTTGAAAGGCTGTCTCAGGGATGGGGACAATACAAGGCAGTTATTCTGCACCTCATCGGAAAACCAAATAAGAAGAATTAAATAAAGCACGATGAATTAATTTCCTTCGAAGACAAAGTTCCTGGATGTGACATTTGTTAAAGACACCAAGGTTTTTCCCCAATATGGCAAGGAAGGACCATTTCTAGAATAAGGGGGGAAATGCGGTTTAAATCAAACTAATAAACAGGACAGAATCTCACTTGTCTCCGATGGCCTATGCCAGGGTTGACATACTTCTTCTATAAAGAGCCAGAAGTAAATGTTTTCAGTTTTATAGACCATATGGACTCTGTCATAACTGTTCAACCACGCCCTTGTAGTGCAAAGGCAGCATTAGATAACGTGCAAGCGCCTGAGCGCGGCTCTGTTCCCATAAAGCTTTATTTGTGAATACAAATTTGAATTTCGTATAATTTTACATGGTACAAAATATCGTTTTTCCTTTGATTTGTTTTTAACCATTTAAAAATGTAAATTCTTATTGTTCACAATAACCAAGATGTAGAAGCCACCCAGATGTCCATCAACAGATGAATGGTTTTAAAAATTCTGATATAGACGTACAATGGAATATTATTGAGCCCTGAAAAGGAAGGAAATCCTGTCACATGCTACAACACGGATGAAACTTGAGAACGTTATGCTAAGTGAAACAAGCCAGAGAGATAAATACTGCATGATTCCCTTTATATGAGGTATCTAAAGTAGTCAAATTTACGAAAACAATAAGCAGGATGATGTTTGCTAGGGCTAGGATAAGAAGTAATGGGGAGTTGTGTTTAAGGGGTACAGGATTTCAGTTTTGTAAGATGAAAAAGTTGTATAGATTGGTTGTACAAAAACAATGCGAATGTACCTAACATGTTACTGCACCATATACTTAGATTAAGATGGTAAATTTTATGTTATATTTTTTACCACAGTTAAAATTTTCTTTTAAAGAAGAAAAAATCAATTTTTCTTCAATTGAAAGTCACATCGAAACAGGTGGCCAGCCCTGTGGGCTATAGGTTGTTCACCCTGGCCTTTGAATGACTAGCCTGAGGGCCAAAACGAGGGTCCAAATTAATGCTTCTCAAATGTGCCCACTGAATGACCTCTAACAACACAGAAGGGAGAATGCAGGCTCCCACAGGGCCTGCCCGCAAGTCTATAAATTTCTTTTAAATACTCTTTCAAAAGAAGATCAGGAAAGTTTTTGAATCCTACTCTGTACCATATTGTTTTAATGTAAAATTGGCATTCACTGTAAAAAATCAGTAAAAGCTGGTGCTTTCTCAGGCTCATAGAGGGTGAGTTACTTAGTCAAGGTCACATAGCTAGAATAAGTCAGTATGGGACGGGATCCCCAAATACCTGCTTCCAAATGCATACTTCCCACCAGAGTGGGTGACCTTCCCATCATGCTTTGGCTACCCATTCCCAACTTACACCCTTATTCCCTCAGTATTGAGGCAATCCTCAAAGTAATTAATGATGGCAAACCGCTTTTGAATTTCTACCAAAACTCATCAATTTATAAATTTAATACCCATAAGTAAGTTTCATATATTACTTGTTCTACCATGTTCTAGAATATTTTAGTTTGATAGATTCTAAATTTCATTCCCCCTGTCCCATCTAATCATGCCTTCTCATCCATCTATATTATTATTATTTTTTAAAATACTTTATTTATTTATTTTTAGAGAGGGGGGAAGGGAGGAAGAAAGAGAAGGAGAGAAACATCAATGTGTGGTTGCCTCTTGTGCACCCCCAACAGGGGACCTGGCCTACAACCCAGGCATGTGCCCTGACTGGGAATTGAAGTGGCGATCCTTTGGTTCACAAGCTGGTGCTCAATCCACTGAGCCACACCAGCCAGGGTTGTATTAATATTATTATCATTATTATTATTATTTTACTTTATTTTATTTTTTTTTACCTTTCATAGTGCCCCATTCTGTTTTATATTACGTAATGTTAAATTACGAGGGACCTGAGATGTGCTGTTTTGTATACTCAGCATCCATGTCTTGTGGCAGGTTGTATTATTTGTTCAGAATTCCCCCCTTCTCCCGTCCCTGTCCTTCTCCCTGTCCCACTGATTTTAGACTTGGCCATACGACTTGCTTTCTTCAATAGATTGTGAGTCATATTGAGCGTGTGTTAGTCTCAAGCAGAAGTTTTAAGAGGCATCGTGTGTCTCCTCCACTTCTCTTGAGTTCCTGCCCTCCTGGAGAACTGCCTATTCTAAATTCAGTCTGGGCCCCAGAATAAGAAAACTAACAAAACAGACCTGAATCCAGCCAACCCAAACGGATCTGTTGTTGGAAGCCACTGAGTGTTGGGGTTGTTTGTTACATAGTATTTTCCCAGCAAAAGTGAATACACTTTTCCTTTTGGAACCAGGGCTTTGATTTTCTTCTGGACAACCCGCCCTCCTCCACTCTTCATCCACAGAGTTTAGTTGGACTGACCATCCTCCCCCCTGCCCCAAGCACCTGGCTCCAGCACATCACACTAACTTCAACCTCTGGTATGATCCCTGCTGTTCTTATGAAAGCTGAGACAGTCCCACTCTTTCTTGGCCAGCAAAATGAATGACCTACGCCTGGTCACCTGCTATAAAGGGCTCCTAAAGAAATCTTACTAATAACCCATCCAATCCTAACTCTTGTTTTACAACAAAAGCACAGAAAGAGGAGTGTGGATCATATAATACTAAGTGCCACACCTCTTGGCTGCTTTTTGATAGTGGGAAGGAAATCATGAAAAACAAATACCAGGTGTTGTGGACTGAATGTTTGTGCCTCCCCAAAATTCACATTGAAGCCCTGACTCCCAATGTGATGGTATTAGGAGGTGGGGACTTTGGGGGATAATTTGGTTTTGATGAGGTCATGAGGGTGGGGCTCTCATAATGAGATTAGTGCCCTTAAAATGCCCTTCTCTCTCTCCACCCACATGTGCACACTGAGGAAAGGCTATGTGGGGACATAGTGAGAGGTTGTCATCTACAAGCCAGGAAGAGGATCCTCATCAAGAATAAAATTTGCTGGTACCTTGATCTTAGGCTTCCCAGCCTCCAGAACTGTGAGAAAGAAATGTCTGCTGTTTAAGCCACCCAGTCTATGGTATTCATAATAGCAGCCGAAGCTAAGACAGCAGTTCTCCCTTAAAATTCAAAGGACAGAAGTTGCGGACGCCTAAAAGTTATTACCATGCTTTTAGGAAGAGAAGAGTCAGCTCTGAATTACACATTCATATGAAGGGCTGGTGTGGACAACCTGCAACAGAGATTTTCAACCTTTTTAAATATATCTCATGGCACATATAAACTAATTACTAAAATTCTGCAGCACACTAAAAAATACATTTTTTTTTTTTGCCGATCTGACAAACGTAGGTATAATTTTGATGCATTCACACCAGACAGCTATTGCTGTGTGGGCTGTTGTCTTTTTTTAATTTGACAGTCTCAGGGAAAGAGAGATCAGTGCTCCTGACTAAATAGTCAGGTATTGCATGTTTTAAAAATTCTTGTGGCACACCAGTGTCCCTGTTGTGGCACATTGGTTGAAAATCACTAATCTAAAATACCAAAAAAACATGAGTTCTTCATATGGTCTGGGAAATGCTAAGGCTGCCCAGTGTTTCAAGAGTGCTTCAAACAAGAAGGCATTTCCTCAAAACAATTAGATGGACTGATAAAAACACATCCATTCACCCATTCTGTCTTACTTATTAGTAGTCTATAATACAGTACAATGAAAGCCACTGGTTTAACATATACGTATGTTTGGGTTTGTCATGTATTTTTTAAAATAAAGCAACGTGGTGTTGTGTGTGTGAGATTTGTTTCTCCTGGATAAGGAAAATAAGTTTACAATCTCCCAGTCCACAGCCAGCTGGATGATACAGGGACACGGGGTGAGCTCTGCTGAGTGACAGAAGAAGCCTAGTAGGGATTAAAACAATAATCCCTAAAGTGGAAAATGAGCTGTGGAAAATCAGGGGTGGATCAACAGCCTTCTTCCCCATACCTTCTCCTCCAGCTCTGCACCTCCACCTTGCCCGCACGCCACACCCCTCAGGTTTTCCACCCTTCTCAGAGGTCTGGTGGGCCTTGTCACACCTCTCAGTGAATGACACGAGCCAGGAAGCAAATGTCTTGAACTGGACTGTCCTCTGAGTCAGGTGTTCGGACAGGAGCGAGCGGTGGGGGAGGCTGATTCTAACGAAATACAACCAGATACAAAATGCAACCCCGGCCTTTAGAGGCCCACAGTTGGTTAAACAAATACTCTTTTCTGAAAGATTACAAAGATAAATAAATAAGTGGAGGAAGTCTTAGAACACGGTCCTTTAAAAAGGGCTCACGCTCTGCCCCCAGGTGATCAGACTTCATGGGTTTGGGTCGGGTCTGTAAGTCAGTTGTTTTGGAAACGCTCCCCAGGTGATTCCGAAGTTAGCCCCTGTGGAAAACGTCCCCACACCCACTGAGTCGGGAACTCAGGCGGTTGAGGCTAGGCAACCAGTATTTTAACGAGCCGGCCCCCACCCCCGGGTATTGGTGCACGCTCAAGTTCGGGAGCTACTGGTTCGAGCTTAGAAATGGAGGGCTCAGGAAGGGGAGTCGCTGCGGTTGGAGCACAGGGCATGGGGTTAGGGCCTCTTTCACCGGCACTCTCCGCCTTCCTCTCCGCCTCGGCGGTGGGCAAGCTCGCCCGTCAGGGCTGGGCCCGAGCCCTCTCGGGCGGGTAGGCCGTCCCTGGAGGAGACTGCGGCGTGGAATCCAGTTTTGGGACCACAAGGGCCTCCCTCCAAAGCCTCAGTCCCTCGGCCCCGTGGTCGCCGCTCACTCCCCTTCGGAGCTCCTTAGCGGGCAGGAAAGGGTTGGCCTGTGGTAGGCCATAGTGAACGGCCAAAAAGGTCTCTTTCTGGAAAATCCTGGCTTCCAGTTTATGGCTTCTCATCCTTTTCCCCAAAGTGGGCCCCCTACGCTGAGCGCTGGCTTTTTTTTTTTTTTTTTTTTTTTTAAATCCCAGACAGGAACTGTGTCCATCCCCAGACAAAAACCGTGCCTCCTTTTCTTCCCATCCAACATTATCTTCTCATCCTAAACCATCACGCCCCCACCCACGATAAAAGCAGCCCTTTCTCCAAAGCAACCAAATCCTGAACCCCACTCTTGATGGCCCCCTGCCACACAACTCTTTCATCCCGGCGGACGGAAAATAGCAAGTTCAGCGGCCTCCCCACTTCGGGCCTCCCCACCAAGGCCAAGTGGGCAAGGCTCGACCCCACTACAGTGCGCAGCGCTGTCCGCAGCGCAGGGACCCCCGGGGGAGAAGAGGGAACCCGGGTTCCGCTGAAACCGAGGTCGTCGCCCCACCGTCTCGGGGGCGGCTTCCCTGGGTTTCTGGCCGAGATGCACCCCCGCCCCCCATGGGGAGGGGCTGCGGCCGCTAGGAGACGCTTAGGGTCTGGTGGCTCCTCCCCTGGGGTGGCCGAGCAGGAAGCGGGGCGCGCGGCGGGCGGGGGCGCGGGGACGCGCGGCGCGGTGCGGACGAGCGCGCGGGGCAGAGGCGGCGGAGTATGCGCGGGCCTGGGCGGCCAGCCCCGGCGCACAGCCGCGGCCGGGGCGCGCGGCGCGGGGCGGAAAAGCCTGTTTACACAGACTGCACACCGCCTGGGGAATAATGCAGTAAAGGAAGTGAGCCGGCTCGGCCTGACTGCTCCAACTTCCTGCTCTCACACACACCAGAGGGGGAAAAAAAAAGAGGAGTGAGAGAAAGAAAAAAGAGGGGGGAAAAATCAGGATCTCATTACAAGAGCAACAGACCGTCTGCAGACGCCTGTCAGCATGGAAAGTCGGGGGCTTTCGCCCGGTTCCTCCTAGAAATTCCCCCGAAGAAGGATCTTGAAAGCTCCCCCACATCTGGGTAGGTAGCAGGGCTTCTGCCTGTTGCTGGGACAGTTGCAAAGTTTCGTTGGGGGTGTTTTTTTCTGTCTTTTCTTTGGCTTGGTGGGGGTTGGGCGGTGGGCGCCGCGGGGTGGGCGCGGGTTTTTTTTGGGGGGGCGGCGGGGGACACAGCCGGGATGCTCCTGCGCCCGTGCCGCCGCCCACCCAGCGGGAGCTCCGCGCCCGTCCGCGCGCCGAGCCGGGGGCTGCGGCGACCCTGCGCTGGCAGCATCCGGCCCCGGGGCTGCGCTGAGAGCCCAGAGGAGAGGCGCGCTCAGGGAGAAGGGGGACGGTGAGACTTGGGGTCCTTGGGAGGAACGGTGACTGGAGCAGGCTGCTTGCCTGGAGGCGGGACCACCGCTGACCTGCCAGCTGGGGCGCCCTGCGGGGTGGCAGTGGGCACCGTTGCTCGGATTCTGGGAGACTGGGGTGGAGGGGTGTCGGAGGGCGTGCGGAGCTGAGAGGCTAGGTTCAGGGCTAAGTCCACTCGCTCTGCAGGTGACCCCCGCCCGGGTCACCGCCCCAGGCGCACGCCCGGCCGGACCTTTAAAAGCCGGCGGAGTCTTTACTAAACACTGATTTGGAGGACAAGGCAGGCAGCAGATGGTCTTGTCGCCCCCGGCTCCTTAGGAAGCGCCTCTTCAGCTTCCAGTGGAGTGTTGGCCTGTAGTGCAACTGGAACTTTTTGGGGAGGGGGAAATTAAAATTTTGAAGAGTTAAAAAAGAAAAATGAGAGGTCTTGGTTTTCTGCCTTCTGAACTGAATCATCCTGAGGACAAGCTGCTGTAAGGCGGCGGGTGGGGGTGGGGGCCAGAAATGTTATTTCAGAAACTGCAAAAGGGGCTTTTTCGGAAAAAAAAAAATAAAACGAGTGTCGGGAGAGTTTCTGGCTTGTCTGGAAACTGCAAGACTAATTGCCATGCGCTTCCGCTTTGAAACTGGCAGCAGACAGCATCTTGAAAATGACTCACTAGAGGAGCTCACAAAGAAACTGTGGTTTGCTCCTTCTCAGGTTTATGTATTTGTGCCTTTTACAGTTTCCTTTGTAGTGTTGGAGAGGTCCCCCGCCCCTTCCCCGCTGGGCCCCCTCCCACCCTCCCGCTTTTGGAAGCCCCTGGCCGGTCTTTAACTCCCCCTAGCACCCCAGCCGGGAGAAGGGGGGATTGGGGGGAGGCTGAGTTGTTTTTGGAGTTGGCTGGGAAGAGGGTTGAAGGGATTCTGCTGCTGCAGGGGGAAAAAGTTCCCTGAATTTTCCACTGGCTGCTGCAGGAAGAGAGAGCCCCTTTAGTCATTGCTAAGTAATGTCTGCACACACACCAACTAATCTCATTAGGAGTTTCCGCTGCTCCGCACAGGAGGGGTTTTGTGCAGCCGCCGTCCGCGGGGCGAGCCCTGCGCTGCCGAGGGAGACAAGTTACGGCTTTATTTACTTCGAGGTGCAGTCGCCAGCCGAACCCTTTCGGGGTAGCATCTTTGAAAACTTTGAAGTCACGTTGGATTTCGGCCTTACAGGTTTTTCTTTCCCAGTTGTGTATGTGAAGTTTCTATTGCCTAAGCAGCTCAGCACACTCATCCTCCGGCGTCTGCGCTTCAGCCTTTGTTGGGGGGGGGGGTGCGGGGAGGTGGAGGAGATGGGAAACCTAGCATGTTTCCAGGCGTCTATTAATGAGCTCAAATCGGTTTCTGAGCCTCACTGCCTTCTTGCCAAACAAAATACCCTCTGATCTCTCTCCCTTTCTCTCTCTCTCAGTGACACATTTATTTGGGAAAGGTCAGTTATAAGTTTCAATTTATGGGGATTATAAAATACAAATTGTGTTAGGAGGGCACGAGGGTCATACGGTTAAAAGACTGTCCATAAGTGTTTTTAGAGTTTCCAGTAATGATCTATCCTGCCTGCAGAAACCCCTGATGGTCTTTTTATGCCAAATATAGCAAGGACTTTCTGGCCTCTTTTTTTTTTCTCCCTTTTTTAAACCTTTATATGATGGAAATGTATAGAGCTACTAAAAAGGGTAAAGAATTTGAAGGAACCCTTTTGGAACTGTAGGGCTCCTTTATTGTCAAGGACATGCTGCTGTCAGGAGGGTTTCTAAGGTGTTGCATTTCTTTTAGGGTGGCAAAGCATGTCCTAAAAACAGCTCTACCAGCCCGACCAGGTAGTGAGTCATTAGCATGAGTATAGGATGTGTGTGGCACAGAGTAGATGCTCAGTGAATTGTGAGTAGAGTATCAAGACTCAAAATAAATAGAGAAGAAAAAAGCTTGCAAAACTTACAGCATTCTGCATGAGCATTTCTTGAGGATGGCGGTTGTCAGTATTCTCTTAAGACTCCACTTTTTTCAAAATAAAAAGGAGGTAATTAGAAGTCTTCATTGCAGTAAGTTATGATTTGGGTAGTTCTCACCTGGGAGTAATTTTTGCCTCTCGGGGCATTTGGCAGTATCTGGAGACATTTTGGTTGTCATAACCAGAGGGGGTGCTATTGGCATCTAGTGGGTTGAGTTCAGGGATGCTACTTCACATCCAACAATGTACAGGTCAGCCCCCCCACCCAGAGAATTTTCCAGCCCAAATTGTCAGTCATGGCCAGGTTGACCAATGCTCGTTTACATTAATGATGATGGTAACTTTTTTACATGCATTCATTCAATGACGAGGACATTTAAAACTCATCAGTTGCACTTCTCTGCCACGTATATAACACAATATAGATGAATGTTTTTCCCTTTCTCTTTTTGGTCAGTAATATGCAATAGCGTGCATGAAGACATTGTGATGGTGTGCCGCTGTAAGCTGAATTAGACCATCTCTGAACCTCACTCACTTGGCACTAAAAATGCTTTTGGGGCTAGACTGGCAGATAGGGGAGAGCAGCGATTTTTTTTTCAGCCCCATTTGAATTTTGACATTTCCTAAACATTTACTAAAGATATCCTCTTTCTCTTATTTAAAAAATTTAATAATTCAAAACTGCTAGTATACAGTAAAGGTAACTGAGATCATATACTGAAATTTACATTTATAATAACTTTTTGGAACTTGGATCTTTGCCTGAAAAGGATTTCCAGGCAGTGCATATAAATTTAAAATATTCCTTTCTTATCTGTCAGATACTAAGTTTTCTGTGTTCTGTGGTACCCAATTAGATTTGTATATCTGACTCAAAAACCAATATGGTTGCAAAGCATTACCTATTGACAAACCTAAAGCACTTAAAAAAAAAAAAGATCCAATGATGTGACCTCCTGGAGTCTTTTTCTGCTAATGGCGAGTTACTGCTTACTAATTAATAGGTTTGCTCCTTTGCAGTCCTAGAGAAGGACCCAGCCATCTCCATGTTGCCCAGACCAGAGGTTCCTCATTAAACTTTAAAAGAAATCGTTTCTCTGTCCATCTGGCTGTGCACTGGCTGCAGGCAGCTGGCGTCTGCCCCGTCTTAAGGGCCTGCAGCCCTGGTCATTTGAATGAAGGACCCTACTCCAGTCAGATTTTTCTGTATGTTTTAGGCAGGAGTTTGTTTTTTTTTTTGTTTTTTTTTTTTTTAATGTCCTAGTTATCCATGATTTCTCTCTGCCTTCATAGATTGAATTGTAATACATTTGAGATCACACTAGAATAACAAAATTTTCTAAAGGTTAGTTGGTTTTTTCCTGTTATAAAAATATTAATGTGAATTACCTTAGGAAGATTTAGAAAACCACAAAGAAAAAAATAAACATTTGTCATAATCCCACTGTTGACATTTGCTATGTATTTTTCTGGTTTTTAAAAAGGCATGTGTATGTGTACATATGCACATACACACTGTACGTGCTCATAGGTAACATTTTAAATTGGAATCACACTATGCCTTCTGTTTTGTAACTTCACTGAATATATCACGTAACATTTTAATAGCTAGTACGAAGACCAAAATGACCACACATAGAACTTGTATTTATTGATCTAATAAATGTGTTGACTCAACAGTAGATTGACATAATTTCAACATGGACTTGGTTAGTGTTGTTGTCTTTGTGGCTCCAAGTAATGTTCCAAGAATGCTGCCCTCTTGAAAGACTGAATTCATCTGTGGTGTGAAATTTGGGATTTTGATGAGTTTCTCTATGATTTAAGGATGAGTCATGATTTGCAAGAGAATATCAAGATGTAGTAACAGGAAGTCCAGGGTACTATACATCAAAATAGAATGTTCAATGATGAAAAACGAGAAACTAGGTTAAACCAAAAATACACCATGAACTTATCTAACTATAGGAGGGAGGAAGGTGCCTCTTGCACACTTTGGCAGCTCTTTATTTAGTTCTGTGTCATTTTATATCAGAGTTTATAAACTTTGAAACTGGTGTTTTAAGTGGATTTTCAGCTCAAGAGCACAACTGCCCATGGCCAGTGTGGATCAACATTATCCAGCTTTGGGTTTGAGACCATGGCAGTGAGACCATGAAGACTTGGGGTTGCCACCTCTCATGCAGCCCCAGTAAACTGAGTTGTCAGCAAACATGTGTGTGTGACCTCTGTTAACAGGTCCTAAAGACCTTCAAAAATGGCGGATTATTTAGTCTTTGAAGTAACTATTCTGTGCACAAGTTTGACTCCCCGTGATTCCTATCCACGCCAAAATAAAAATGGCCTTTCATCCATTACTGGAAACTTACATATATGTCAGCAGTTTAAAAATACACTTTTAATTGGTCATTTCAATAAATTGGAGTTTGGTCTGACTCGCCAGTAGGAATTAGCTCATTGACTACTTTATGTGTTTTAATTCCATTTTCTGGGAAGTAATTATTAAATTATTTTAAGAATTCAATAGGATTATTTTGTAATCTGGCTTTGAGATTTATTTGTATATTTTAAAAGAGATTAAGGTGATGGTTATACTAATGTAGTCTCATTTGAATTGGACAAAAGTGAATTTACTCACACACATGCTTTAAAAAGTTCTAAAGCATATATTGTCTTAAGTATTTTTAAAGCTACCATATCTAAGAACATTACCTAATTTTCCATGCGGAAATACGGGAACAATGGGGTAGGTATAATGCACACTGATCTGAGACTTTCTCTTAGACTGGTGAGGTGTTAGGGGTCTTTTCCTGCAAGCAATTGAATAAGGAATCTGAAACCGTTGGTTCCTTTTTTTAAAAACTGAGGCGTGATTTACAACATGGAAACGCACAGATTTTAAACGTTAATGTATACACCTGTGTAATCCCTACCCCCCTCTCTCCAAACAGAATATATCCATTACCCTGAAACAGTTGGTTTTTTTTTTTTTTTTTTTTCGTTATTTTATGGCAGTTTCATGATTCTACTACCATGCAGGTCATTAAACTCCAGCTCACCTTGACAAAATAATGTGGTATCTGTGTGGTTAGAAATAAATCATGAGACTATGCGGATTTACTTCTTATATGATAAGAGGAAAAGTCCCTTCTACGTTATTTAATGTCACTGAAGCTAACCAAAAGTAATATATATGGTACAGGAAAAAGTAGATACTCTTAAAACCAATTGCATTAAGAGGCTGTCACTTAATCTTCCTAGACCTCAGTTTCCCTGGCTGGATGGTAAAGTGAGTTAGAGAGGCTTTCAAGGCAAAAGTCCTGTTGTACTACTTTTGTGGAGTAAATGACTTGAATTCTTCCAAGAATTGTGACATGTAATGTGCATTTTGCTGTCACCCCAGCAGCTGACTTATAGACATATATAGCAGTGTAAACAAACTGCTGTTTTGAGGTGGGAAAAAAGAGTTCCCCAAAAGTTTCCCCTTCAATTCTGTTTTGGCCCATTACTGAGTAAGGAACATCTGACGGAGGGTCAGCATTGAGGGTTGTGACAAGCACCACTTCTCTCTCATGACCCATAGTTGCCTCATTCTTGGGGACACCAGCTACTGTCTCGGAGCTGGGTGCTGCGTAGGCCCAGGTGAGGTTTCTATCACCAGGTTAAACCCCCACTCCTTCCTTCCCATAGTCTTGGAAAATGATCTTCATCCTGGACTGTGGTATCTGATGGGTCCCACGTTCCCTCTCATGCCCTCCAGTCCCCTTCCCCATCCCTAAGCTAGAGCAATCCTTTCAACACAAACCTGGCCAGGTCTCTCTGCTTAAAATCTCCCAGTGGCTTCAGTGAGGATAAAGACCCAAATCCTTAATGTGAGCACAAGTGGTGATTGGGGCCTCAAATATGAAGTGTGCCCTCCGGCCTCTGGGCCTTCCCCGTGTCCTCCCCTTTCCCAGGAATTCCCTTCTTTGTTCCTCCACTCCCATCCGTTTTTCTCACTCCACTTGGCCTGGCCAGTTTGCAGTCACCCTTCAGGTCTCAGCGCAACCATATCTTCCTGGAGGAAACCTTTGCTGGTCCCCCAGCCTAGGTCTCCCACGATCGTGTGTTCCTGGTCTTCAGAGCCTTTGTCACAGGCTGTATTTATTATGTGTCCTTGTTACCTGAATTTTCAGTCTCTTAAATTCTTACTGTCCAAACACAGGTACTGAACAGTTTCAGACAGATTTATAGGCAGGGCTGGTGTTCCTCATTATTCATTAATACTCCTTATCTAAAACTGAGGAACTCAGTAGATTTGATAGCACGATATCCCTCGTTATCCAGAGTCACTGTCCCAACCCTTGAATCCATTAAATTCAGGGAGTGAGGGATACCTGCACATGTATGTGTTGTGTGTGCTTCACATCTGTCACGCACGTCAGTCTGTAAGCTCCCTCTGGGCCTGCATCTGTTCTTCTCGTCCTTGTGTTTATCCTAGGCCTTTGTACAAAACCTGGCTCTTACTGAATTAAAAGCCATCTGAAGGGGGATAACCTTGCCAGAATAGCCTCCTCACTCCTGACCACCACCCCATTTTGCCACTGGGCTTGACAAAGCACTTAGTTGACGTGAGTTATTTACTGTCTTTCCTAGATAGTAAATAACTTGGATTAATAACAGGCGTAGCTCTTGGTTAACCCATAAAGCCAGCCAAGAAGATCCTCCATAGAGAATACATCGTTTTCCATAATTTTTTTCCAGACTTGCAAGAAAATTAGATACACATAAAGTCGGGTTAATTCGTGAAATGTCTGTGAGGACAGTGTTAGCCCTATTGTTGATATCCGTGTTACATGAAGAATGGTTGGTTAACAGTGAAGTAATTCACAGGATGATATAGCTTGAAAGAATCTCAATGCGCCCTGGCTGGTGTGTCTCAGTGGATTCAGTGCCGGCCAGGGAACCAAGGAGTCGCGGGTTTGATTCCCAGTCAGGGCACATGCCTGGGTTGCAGGCCAGATCCCCAGTTGGGGGCCACGAAGGGCAACTACACCATGATATTTCTCTCCCTCTCTCCCTTTCTTCCCCTCTCTCTAAAAATAAATAAATCTTAAAAAAAAAAAAAGAATCTCAATGTAAAATTCTTTCCATATTAAAATTAATCATTCTATAGCAGCCATCGTTAGGCCTTTATCAAGACTTCAACTGATCCAGTTTTCATAGTTCTCTTGGGCTGAAGGCCATCATACAGGGCGGGGCAGAAGCTGGTATACAGTTGTTCATATGGAAAATAGTGCTATAATTAATAATAATACAAGACTAAACTCTCAGTTTCCCTTACTCACAACCGGACCCCTATTTTTGCCCCACCCTGTACCCACAGGTAAAAGTTCTTCACTTATACTAACATGTAACTTCTGTCTTTTTGTCTGTCATTTTTTTGTGATTAATGAGTGATGTTTCTGATTGAGTTTTAAAATAATAAAAGACTCTGCCTGGGTGATTATGAGAAGATGAATGACTAAATACCTAACTTGTTTTGGGGAAAGGGGGGGCTAGATCTGTTCCTTTCAGCTGGGTTTTGCCAAGGGGCAGTGTGTCGATAGTCAAAGCTTGATGACCCAGAATGTATGATTGAGGAGATTTTTTTTTCTCCCTGCGCTAATTGTCAGAAGAGAGAGCTTAAAACAACAATAATAACAGCAACAAAACCAGATTTGGAATTTATTCCAGGATATGCTCCTGGGTAACTGCAGGAGTTCGCCCACGCTGTCTGCACCTGTAAGTCCTCTTCATCCTCCGAAGGGTGACACCGGGACCCCAAAGGCCGGGATGCTGTATTAAGCAACAGAAGGGAAGAATCTCCCAACACTAACAGTTAAGAAGACTTCTTTGGTTAATAGTCGGTGAACTGGAAATGTAGCTTCCCCACTATTTCCTTATTGGAGTTGGGAAGGTTTGATCATAGAGCCTCAAACATAAGCCCCTGTGGTTGGAGTTCATTTGAAAACGGGAGAAGCACTGGCAGTGGTGGGTGAGAGAGAGTGTGTGTGTCTGGGTGTGTTTCCATCGATGCAGACTACACGAGGGTGCCCGAGTCTAAGAGGGTGGGACAATGTGACCTCGGTCTTTGCTCCTCTATGCAGAGCGCCTCCTCGGGTGTAGGTAAGACTCTAGCCCTAGCTCCGTACAGAGGATGGGAGCATTAAAGGGATGTTGGCCAAACTTTGCCCCAAAGAATCCATTTCACTGTGAGGACTCAGGAGAGAGCTTGGATGTATTTATATAACTTGTAGAAGAAAAGAAAGCTGAGATTCCTGATAATTTCAGCAAGCCCTCTTAAGAGCATACAAGAAGGGACCAAACCGTGTAGTAGTGTTTGGAAGACCACCTGGAGAAGCGCCACTACGATCTTCTATGGCTTTGCAGTTTGAAATCCTCTAGAATCTCGAGTTCATGAGCATTGGAGGGGAAGTGCTATCTGCTAATGTCCCCACCTGTTTTCCTAGCACTAGAGTGATCCTTTAGCTCAGAGGGTGTTAGATGGCATAGCATTGGGTTTTTATTTCTGCTTTTTTTTTTTAAGAACAAATTCTCCAAGTGACATTCTGAGTCAGGGTTGGAACTGATTAAACCCCAGGCAGAGCTCTGTCATCACATCTGTGCTGAGCCTGCAGCAGAGGGCTGAAATGCCTGAGGATGGGCTGACTTCATCTCTGAGAGTTGATGCAAAAGGCGGAAGTGACGCTCAGGCACTTCCAGTCACTCAGCCACTCAGCTTCCCTTGCCTTTGCTTAATTCACATGTTAAGGCATTGTAGCGGTAATCTCTGTTCTGCATTTGTGATACCTGGATAAGTTGAGTAATTTTGAAGAGTGTCACCAATTTCTTAAAGTGAATTGCTTTCATTACAGAAGTACGTGTTAGAAGATGTCTTAAATCACACAAAGGGACCCAAGTGCACTGGGTTCTCAAAAGCTTGCAGTCCCTGCTCTCAAATGTGAGCATCGCCCTGCTTTCGTTCGAATCAGAGCAGAACCACGAGAACAGCATCCTCCCCCAGGCTTTGCCACATCCTTTGCTTTTTTTTCTTTAACCTAAATAGTAAGACCTATTAATTTGTTTTTAGGAAAGTAGAGGATTTAAGACCTTGATGTAGAAGATCATATATGCACCAGATGATTGAAATAGAGAAAGGGCAAGTTTTCTTTAGCAAGGGGAGAAATTGATCATTTATAGCAGGACCTGGCTGTTATTGTATACTGTTCATATAATCGTGTTGTACAATTACTGGAAGAGTGAGTAGAGGAACAAGGTGTGTGTGACATTTCACAAAGGACCAAGCCAGGTTAGTGGATGACAGATTCCTGCATGGAAATTCAGGAGTCTGGGGACGCTTTGGTCTATGAATTTGACGTTTGATACTAATGCCACCAGCAGCCTTCCTCTAGTTGACACGAACAAGTGGACCGTTGATCTTCCACTTGATGACAGTCTTGTTACTTTCTTCATTTATTCAGTGCATTTGGGGGTAAATAAAATATGTTTTAAGGATAAGGCATCGGGAGAAGCTTATTCTGTTTAGAAATCATGTACTGTCTTTTTTTGCAACAGTTTTCTTAGAAATAACTATACTCAACAGGAATTTTTCGTGTGTTCCACTTAATGGAGTTTGCTTGTAAGTCAGACTTGATTTTAAATAGACGTTCAGTGAAACAATGAGATGCCTTTTGCTTGGCGTTTTACCTTAATGCCCTTGTATTTTGCTTCCTGTTAAGAAGGACTTTATTAGAAGTTGTTTAAATTTAGAAGAAACTCTGCTTTTGGCACCCGCATCATCCTAGGTATCTAGACTTGATATCCATGTAAAAAATGTAAGAGAAACATGCATATGGAGGACTAAAGCTATAAAAGGGATAGTTACTACCTTCATGAGTCTAGATGCAGCTAAAATCACCCACAGATGTCCACCACATGAGCAGGTGATGATATCTTGAAGACTGCAGAGTCATTGTTTTTTATAGAGATCCCTTCCAAAGTGAGTCTATTATCATACCATAGTTATGCATAAATGTTTATGCCTAGGTTTTGCATGTCCTAAACCATACAAGTGTTTTGCTGAGAAGAGCACCAAAGAAAAGCAGCTCAGGTAACATGACCACAGAATCTAGAAGCCTGGAAGAGTCCGGGTTCTTGCTTAGGTAACCACCCTTAAAAGATAGCTCTTTGTGCCTTTGCAAAACCTCCAAAGGAGATATCACGAACACCAGAATCTCAACTATTTTTGCAAGAATAGTATATAGAGTGGGACCCAAAGATTAGCTGATGTCGTTATTATTCAGCTAAGTCTTGACATTGCCAGAAACCAACACATTATGGCACATGTTAAATTTCAGGAAAAAAAATAAAGGTTGCAAGACTATTAGCCGTTGGTAAGTTAGTGTTCAAATATGCTGTATTATAAAAGTTTAAAGCAAGCACCTATGTCTAAACAATGTTAACATCAGCTACCTAGTACCATTTTCTCTATCTATATACTATTTTTAAAAAGACATCTAAAATGGTTTCAGTGGATTTCCTCCAAAAAGAGGGAAAGGTAATTTTCCCAGGAATGCTGATGTTGGGGACAGTTTTCTTTCGTGACATAACCATCCAGAAATGATGGAAGCAGTGGCAGTTTATTTTTTCAAGTTGTACAGAGAAGACGGGAGAAGTCACAGTTTCGTTTGGGGAGACCGTGGCTTCTCTCCTGCTTCAGCCCTGCCAGGGCTTTCTGTGAAGGAAAGCTGGAAGGACAGGGGCAGGGTTCTGAAGGCTCTGTCTCGTTCCGGGATTAGCAGTCTGCTGTGGCCCTGCTGATGAAGGACGTGTTCTGATGATGGCAGTGAATGAAGCGGAGACCAGCTGAACAGACCGATGGGGAGGCTGTGGGGCCCAGCGGCTTTGGTCGCACAGGCGAGTAGAAACAGTGCTCACACTGGAGGGAGTTTGGGGGGGGGGGGTGCGTGGCGGGCGGGGAGGAAACTGGGGAGGTAGAATTGCCATGCAGATGTTGGAGGTGGGCCAGACCAGGTGCAGCTGGGCCGGAGAAAGGGGAGGGTGCACAGATGGCCACCTTTCTGCCAGGAAATGCCGGACGCTGCAGCGGGACTGGGATGCCAGCACAGCTCTGCACATTTCGTGGTCCCCAGGGTCCCTTGGGAACCCTGCTGAGAGGAAGGGATAGTGTCCTGGCCCACACCTGCCGTCCTCATCCTCGGGGCTCATTCCTCCCTGACCCTGGTGTCAGCCCAGGATGGAGGCACATGTGTGAGAGGCAGGAGGCCTGGTGGTGGCTGTCACTTGTGGGTAGCGATTAAAGAATGGCCTGAGGAGAGAGTGCTGTTGTTCAGCTAAGCGTGTTTCTGGTTGCCATTGACGGACAAAGAGCAGCGTCTAGATTTTTAATGAGAAGAGCGAAGACCGGAATTTTCTTACACACTATTTTATCTTGCCTTTTTTTTTTTTTTTCTCATGTTTCCACTGGGTGGTGCTGCAGGAATTCCTACCTTTTGCCTTGGATTTACCCTTCCCAGAAAGACGCTTCTAAAGCATAATAGGAGGAAGTCCTGATTTAGAAAGATTTTATAGTTTCCACACAATAGAAGAGGTTGGAGGATGCTCTGGCAGGAAATGGTTCAGTTGCTGGATGTGGAAAAACCACCATCATTTTGTATCATGCAAAGGGTTCTCACTCCACATTTGGCCCTCACCAACTTGCTCTGTAGCCCAGGACAGCTTTCAAGTTTATCTGAGAGATTAGGGTTTCATTCTAGTGGAAGTGGTGTGCCAGGTTTCCTTTATTTTCAATTTTCGTAAAATTATCTTAACAAAGTACCAAGCAGATAAACGTTTTCTGATGTTAAGACAACACAGATTTTAAACAGGTCTCTGTTAAGGCTTTATTGACGCTGAAGACATTTTTCCTTGCTTATTTTAGAGAGTATTTATACAACCTGTCGATCAAAAGGATAACTTAAATTTTTGCTTTCAAAATACTTTTAACTGTGAAAAGTCTTTTAGTTTGATGATATTTATGGATGGCAGAGGTAGGGTTGGCCATATCCCTGTTTCACAGATAAAGAAGTTGAAACAGAGAGCAATTGTCATCTCTAACAGAGATCGCCGAACTCTTTAAGCCCTTGGACAAGACGAGAATTTATATGTTCTGACCTCCTTCCCTTGTGCACAGGACCAAACCTAATTAATAGTAACAAAAAGCAAATTTAGGTAAAGATTTTTCATTCCAGGGCATGTGGAATATAAGAATCAAGGAGAGTGTGGAGGGAAAATCCCCACTGGAAATTAGGGAGCTCATTAAATTGAAGTTCAAATTTCAGGACCCTTAGCAAGATTTTAAGTGCGTTTTACTGAATGCAAAATAGCCTTTGTTTCTTCATGTGTGTGTTGTGATCTTCTGTGAAATCCCAGATAATGCTTTCTCACAACCTGAGGCAGGGCTTCCCCAGCGGTGTTGGCACTTAAAGGGCAAATGTGGAGCCCGCTGGGTGCTCGGGGCCACACTAGGTCCTGTCGTGCAGTGGCAGCGGGGTGCCCAATCTGTCCCTGTTCAGCTGCGAAGCCTTTCTCATAATTCATGTCGTTGTTCCGTGAAATGGGCACAGGGTTACGCCCCTCTCTGGGGCCTCGCTAGGTCCGGGGGCGGGGCCCGGGGTGGGGGGGAGGGGGATGCATCTTCCCTGCGGAGGAGGAGCTAAGTTCCAAAGGTAAGAGTTTCTCACATCCTGCCTCTATTATTGAGTGTTGGATGCACCTGGAGCGTAGCTACACCCATATACAGATCTTTTTAAAAGGGAAATGGGTTTAAAAGCAAAGTGATGATGGGATGGGTTCAAAGTTTGTTTCTCAGAACGGAACCAATTGGGACAACTGGAGTCACCAGTGAGGCAGAGCCGGAAGGGAGTTTCCTGATTTGATTCCTAGTGGGAATGTTGTATTGCCCTCTGAGTGAAAAGGAGACTTTCCTCTGACAGCAGTGAGGTGAGGTGTGCATATAAGAAATGAACCCCTGGTAGAGGGAATATATGTTGTGATTAAGAATCTGGACTTTGGCCCTGGCTGGTGGGGCTCAGTGGTTTGAGCGCCGCCCTGTGAACCAGAGGGTCACTGGTTCGATTCCCAGTCCAGGGAACATGCCTGGGTTGTAGGTTGGGATCGGTGTATCTCTCGTGCACTGGTGTTTCTCTCCCTCTCTTTCTTATCTTTCTCCCTCCCTTCCCCTCTCTCTAAAGGTAAATAAAATCTTTTTTTTAAAAAAAGAAAGAAACTGGACTTTGGAGCCCAATGCCCCTGGATGGGAGGCTCTGCCCATATTACTCCTGTGGCCAGGTCATGACTTCTTCATGGAGCATTACATTTAGACCGCACATATAAGGCACTTAGCACAATGCCTCGTACATAATAAATGCTCACCAAATGTTGACGTTTAAAAAGAAAATCGCCTATGTAAAGACGCAGTGGTTTGGACATTTTATTT
Organism: Furipterus horrens; assembly: GCF_987537825.1. Taxonomy (NCBI): domain Eukaryota; kingdom Metazoa; phylum Chordata; class Mammalia; order Chiroptera; family Furipteridae; genus Furipterus; species Furipterus horrens. The sequence continues at coordinate 19,800,566 of NW_028327174.1, read as the reverse complement.
ATTTATTTGTTTATTTATTTATTTATTGCATGAGTCCTATTTTTGAGGATTCCATGAAATCTCAGTATTGCTGGTGGAGGACAATGTAGCTAGCAATTCCTTTAGTGCAGGGCTCTTTATATGAGATTTATAAATTACTTTACAGGTTTTATAAACCTTGCTGAAATTATATTTTGTATGATATATCTTTTTTCTTTCCTAGAGAATTTTAGGTTCTCAAAAGGGTCAATGGACCAAACACCGGAAGAAGATACATGTGTATATGATCTGTTCTCTGTGTATTGTTACATGCTGTAGGTTGTCTGTATGAGATTGCTGGTATTTGACTGTTTCTGACCCATAAAACAACAATTTCATATAGTTCAACCTAATAGTTGTGGTGTTGTTAAGAGACATAATTTGAAACAGTATCATTATGAGAGAGATTATAATGAGGTATGACTCTAGCTTATTTTCATATGTTATTTATCAAAGCCTTGCAAGTTGAAAGTCATCAGGCAGCCTTGGACCGGTAGTAATCATATTCATCTGAAATAGCATCTGCCCTGTACGGTATTATGAAATAGTCATGAATAGTCTCTGGGGACTTACTGGTAGATTTATCACATCTCATGAATCATTTTTCTAGTCTCATATTCTTTTGTTCCAAATGACTACTGTTAGGAGAATTTGTTTAGTGTTTCTTTTTTAGAATTAAAATACTCAGAATTAAAAAAATACTTAGAGTTGCTTAGGTTTTTTTTCCCCCCTGATGAACTCCTAAGGCTAATTACTCGGGAGGAAGAAATTCTCAGTGAGAATTCTTGGGCAATAAGTGTTCTTTCAGAAAGCAGGATTTGGCCGTCGTGTTGAGGGTTAAAACAGAGGTGATACACAGGCAAAATGAAACCAGAGCTGCAATTACAAAGTGGGACAGATGTAGGAGGCCAGGTTTCCTGTGGCCCATTTTCCAGTTTCCTGCCTGCAACCTGCAGAAGAGGAAGCTGAACATCACTGAGCATGAGAACGGCTGGACGACGTGCTTCAGGCCAGAATTCAGACGCACGCAAACAGCACAGACAACAAAGACAATAGCAAAGAAAGTGAATGTTTAGATTTTAGTCCAAAAATGTCTAGGAAGGAACAGCCCTGTCTGTTTCAAGAAAAAGCACTCATTGCTAGCAGAGCCTATGTGCCCACGTAAGACTCTGTGTCTGTGTGTGTGTGTGTGGGGGTGGGGGGACCTGGGGGGACTGGGGGGCTGTCCCAGGCTGTAGGAACCTCTGATTTTTTACAGCCCTGCCTCCTCATCTTTCAAGACTTCAAGACATAGTCTGCTTTTTATACAGTTGGTTACCTGGGAAGGGTTTCCCTGCAGTGCCCAGGACTTCTAAATCTGTTTCCTGGGCATGTTGATATACGAGGGAGGTGGATGTGGTTAACCGACGGACTCTAATGAACTGCAGCCTCCCTTTGGGAAGGCTGGGTGACCAGTTGCTGCTTTGATCTGGCAGGCTTGTGTTCCTTTAACTGCCCAATAAAATGGTGTCTGATGCTTTCAGAGAAGAGATTAAGTGGAGAAGTGTGTGTTGAAGACTGTAGATGGTGCACACTGTTTGTGTGTTGGTGTGGCGCCCGAGGAGGGGAGATGTGGGACGCAGGCAGGCAGAGGACACTGGACAACGTGGACAAATGAGGGAAAAAAAAAGAGAATAATAAAATTATTTTGTGTCTGGGCTCTTTGACACATTCTAGAAGAGTCTCTGAAGTCAGTCATTACAGTCCCTACTTCAGTGGTAAAGAAATAAAGGCCAGTGGTAAAGAAGTGAGGATCCAAAGAAACTGAGATTCACGGCACACCTTTTTCTTGAACGCATGTTGGTTGCCAGGTGCCGTGCTGGAATTGCCGGTTGACGCTAATGCCATGGTGGCTACCAGTAAATGGGTCCATGTGGAGCCCCGTTGAAGGCTTCCTGGAGGGAGTAACTGGAGGCCTTATGTTGAAGCCTTGCCGAAGGCTTATCAGGGACAGGGCACTCTGCTGAGCTTTTTCCACACACCCTCTCATTCCAGCAGACTTGCTTCTTTGAGATACAGAGCCATAAGTCTATGCTTCTGGGACACCCAGTTATTTGTTTTCCACGTGGATGGATCACCTCTTCATCTTCAATCCCTGGAAGAACAAACTTTGTACCAGGGATGTTAGGAAATTTGGAGCGTTGCCAACGGAGGGATCAAAGCGGTATGGGAGTGAGCAGAGGCACTTTGGCATCTTGATGGGGGATAAGAGAGAGCTGGGTCCTGCAGTAGTGCGGTGGGGTGCGGTGGGGTGGGGTGCGGTGGGCTGGGATGGTAAGTGGCATGAATATACGGATGTGGGAGGAGGTAGAACGGCTCAAACACGCTTTCCAGCCAGAGTTAATGTAGCCGTCCATTTACTTTTCCAAAGGAAATGCTCATGTAAAAGTCACCAACAAGCCAATTGAGTTATTTCTAATTTGCCCAGAGATGCCATGGACTTTCAGCACGAAAGGGGTGGATCATTCACTCAGTAAACAGCGATGTGTTGTTACAGTGGCTGTCATTGATTTCCGCCGAAAAAATCTTTCCCTGTCCTCAGGTGGAAGTGTTATTTGAGAAACTATATTTGCAAAACATTGCAAACTGTTAGGGGTGAATAAGTAAGCTAAACAATGGCAGCTTTTCCTCTCTTTTCCTGGTCATTTTACTCATAAAAAATGGGCAATCTGTAGATACTCACAGAATAAGTGAGAACACAAACATTTGTTAATAGATAAAAAGCTTTGATGGGCATGAAGTTGACCTCACAGATTAGCTTTTTTCTTTTTTTTTTAATATGCAGTGGTTGACAATCATTATAATGCCTTTTGAAAGAATATTTTCGTAATCTTAGTTCCACCTTAAAAAAAAAAAAAAAATCAAGTATGGGCTGCTTAGTTACCAAATATTATTTACTTAATGCCTTAAAATTAGTCTGTGTAACTGCAGACCTCAGGTAACACAAATTGTTTTCCGATTCCTTGACTTAAATGCAGGGTTTGTTTAATATAATGAAATGGTTTCTGCTCTTTCTTTTGGACGTTGATAATATGATGGTACAGAAACAGTAGGTGCTGCTTGGAACAGGAGATGGATTTAAGAGAATTTTCGATGTGAAGAGTTCAGAGCCATCCTCAATTCTCTAACCGCACACATTTTAACAAGCAAAAACACAGGTACTTACTGAGCATCTACTTTATTTTTTACACAGGAGTTTTTCTCCTTTCCTTGGCCTTTCTCGTTTCTGATTTTTTTTTAATTGCCTGATTTCTTTTAATCCCTAACAATACAAAGCTTTAGAAAATCAAAGATAATTTTTCTACCCCCTCAACTCCCACCTCAGTTGTAACTTTAAAAATGAATTCAGGCTCCTGCAAAGAGAAGTGTTAGGCGCCAAAAATGGAAAGAAGAACCAATTAGTTGGTATTTCGACTTCTAAGAATGGAAGCAAAAAACCGCATTGCTTTGCGTCAAGTTTCTGTGCATCCCCATCTCACATTAAGACGTCTGGCGCCACCTTGTGGCAGACAGAGAGAACGTCCGCCTCCAAGAAGAAGAAAGCGTTTACGAGGGAGGAGGCAGGCAGCCTGAGCAGGGGTAGGTCCAGGTTTTGCGGGGCTTGAAGCTTAAACAGTTTGGGGGAGCCCCTTTTGTACAGAACACTCCCAAAGTTAGAAATGTGAAATCACCAGGACTTTAGACTTGTGCGAAGTGATGGTCCCTGAGGCTTTAGCTTCACGGAGAGCCTCAGGGTGTAGGTTCCGGGTGACAAGGCGATTCTCCTGTCCGCCCGGCAGCTTCCGGAGGCTCGGTGCAGTTTGCAGGAGCGCAGCGGGCCTGCTGCTTTGTGACTTCTGTTCTTCAGGCTCCAGTGGGAGGTTGTCTGTGTGGAAATGGCAGGTACACGGCCCTCCAGGCTCCAAGCTGATTCCTCTTTGGCATTCGCCATTGCTGTCCCCACCCATCTGCTGCGGGGGACATCTGACTCTCCTCTCACGTCTCCAGTTTTACCCACCTTCAGATTAAGGCTCAAGCTCCTCTAGAAATCCTTCTCCAGCTATCCTAATCCTCATCGTCATTCTAATGCACGTCCGATTGCATTTAGTTGGGGGCAGAATTAGAGCTGAGAAGGACACTGCCTGTGGCACAGTCTGACCTGTTTTATTTATTTACTCATTTGTTTGACAAATGTTTATCGGGCCCCTACCACAACCTGGCCCTGGGCATCTGTCAGCACGCGGAAACAGGTCAGTATCCACGCAGTCAGCGTTCAAGAGCAGTACTTTCCAAACCATCTGTGGAGAAGGACCGGTTTTTAAAATTTCCAGAGTAGTGTGGACTGATAATTTCGTGGAATACGATAAAAATAAATTACTAGGAAAGTAAAGATACTAAAATAGAAGCCCCAGTTTTTATTATGGATTTCACAAGTATAAAAATCACATTTCAATAAATATAATTGGAATAAACATGGGGAAAACAATTAACAAGCTACATATTAATTGAAAATGTTTGTGAAGACAATTAATAGAGATCATCAGTATTAATACTGGTAAATTTTGTCTTTCAATAAATGTAACCCAACAAAAAAGTAGTAAGTGAAAAAGAGATTCCCCATATCAAATGCCCATAAGCACACTTAAACACCGTATTTATAAATATTCACTTTTAACGTGTCAAATGAGCTTCTTGCTGACTAGCAACTTTAATCTAGGTTGCATACAAAATTGGCTTTTGTAGAGGATGATGTATAGAAACTATTTCTATATTTTGTTTTAATTACAGAGAGAAGCCAATCTTGACAAACGTCAAGATGTGTTGACAGGAATGGAAGAAGAGATTTTCAAACACATTTCAGCAAACTCAGGATATTAATTTTTTTAACTTGTATCCAAAATGAAGCAAGTATTGCTGCATTAAAAATTCATCTGCAATCCTTTATTAGTCTCCAGTTTCAACAATTTATCCTATAAAGTTACAGTTACCTTAAATCATCTTTTAATGAGATCACTGAATTCCAGATTTTTATACACTTTTGGGTACAGTTGCAAAGCTAACCTTGTGGCAGGTGTTTCAGTGTGGTCCCGCTGCCTGTGACTGACTGGGCCATAGCTTGTGCCACCAAGATGACCCTCCTGATCATGTATTTGGCTTTAGTGATAAAGAAAAATTGCAATAAAGCTTCTATACACTTATTCTTAATTTCTATCTTTATCATGGACTGGTGGCCAACAATTCGGAGGGGTGTGTTGGCCACATGTTGAATAGACTGTTCTAGAGGGCCTCTACTCTTCCCACTATTGGGCCTCAATTTCCTCATCCGCAAAATGGGAACAATAACTTGAGTCTTCAGCTCTTCGGGCTGTTGTGGGAGTTAAATGAGATAATTCAGAAAAGTGCTTGGTGTATGGTAAAGGCTCCATAAATAATACCCGCCGTGTACAGAGAAGACAAAGCTAAGGCTCTTATAATTGGAAAAAACAGATTAGTTAATGAATGACTTCACACTGAGGCAGATTATGGGAAGCCCTCTGGCATGAGTGTGTTTATGTGTGTGCATAAAACTACTTCTGTTTGGGAGGATCTGGGGTGGCCTGGGCATCTTCTGTCTGTCCCTCGTGCGTATCACACGAGCTACCTGATTTGGCTTTAGGACGGTGCCTGCATTTTGCGGCTCTCACCCCGGTTTATGAGTGGTGAGCCTGTTTCCCAGCGCAGGGAGGGAGCAGCTCTCACTTTTGAGAAGGTTGTTAATGAGACCTCCAAGGCTCAGAGGAGATGGGGTGTGTTAGTACCCTGGTCCCCACCCACCACGGAGAGTGTCCTGTGGCCTGGCGGCTCTCACGCAGGCAGAGGAGGGCACCAGGGATGGCGGGGTGGTCCCTAGTCAGCCTGCAGCATCCCGCTCTGAGGCTCCATCCAGGTTCAAGAATGACTCAGGGATATTTTTTGCATTCTTTAAAAACAGAAAGTTGAATACACAGAATGAGGGTGGGAAGGACCCACTCAGAGACTGTCCGAGTGTGTCTCTCCATCTGATGCCCTGACTGGCCTGGCGAATGTACCCCTGGGGGCTCCATCTTCAGTAGTCATAAACAGTGTTGTCCTTAAGATTTTATTTATTTATTTTTAGAGGAGAAGGGAGGGAGAAAGAAAGGTAGAGAAATATTGATGTGTGGCTGCTTCTCACAAAGGCCCTCACAAAGGCCCCCACCCCCCCACCCCCCCCACCCCCCCACCCCCCAGCAGGTGTCCTGACTGGGTATCGAACCAGTGACCCTTTGGTTTACAGCCTGTTGCTCAGTCCACTGAACCGCACCAGCCAGGGCTCCTTGGGCTGCTCTTTCAGAAGACTTTTCTCTTTCTGACCCAGCAGCTTTCATCTACTTGACTCCCCTCCTGCCTCCAGGGGCACAGGAGGAACCCGAGCAGAACTAACCCCGAGGGAACATGAGCTCGGAGAGCCTCTTGGCTGGAGGCACAACAGCTAGTAGCTGCAGGGTGAGCATCCAAGGAGCTAGTGTTTCTTAAGTGGGAGTCAGAGAATATGTGCTCAGGCATCTTGAGTTCTCTGCAAGAATTAAAAAACCTGTTCTTCCATTTTTGATAATAGTCTAAAAAAATAAACATAAAAGCATGATCCAAGTCACCTTATAAATAAGAGTCTCCTTAGATTTCAGAGCCTGCGTTGGGGTCATTGCCTAATGAACAGAGAGCTAAGATGGTACAATATCTAAATGGTGCTTCAAGCCAGGTGAAGTGACCAGTGACCTCACAGCAGGCTCTGTGGAAAGGTTTCCCTGTTGCTTAAAAAGTACTAGTAAACAGTTCAGTGGCACTTAACTATGTATGATGTAGAGTTCAAGGGCATTCTTAGTCACTCATATAATCCTTACAACAGCTTTGTATTGGGGGATACACCTTTTATTTTATCATCATCATTCCCATTTTACTTTGGAGAGTATTAACCTGAAGTCCCGCAGCCAGGCAAGACCAGTCCTTGCATGAACGCGGGGAGTCTGGCTCCCGAATCTGCTGTTACCCACTGTGTAGCTTCCGGAATAGATCAGAGTGGTTCACTCTCCTACCTGCTGCAAGAAAATAACTTCAGTGAAAACCTGTGCATTGTCTGTGCTAGAAAGAACCGCTGTGGATGTTGTGACTCTTGATTTTATGGAAGCTGTTTTACAACCCTATTGGTTACAGACAGCCGACAGCAAAGTAATTCTTGTCGCTAGATAGGCCGGTTCTGTTCCATCTCAATGTTCAGCTGACTCCTCTCTGCCCCGGTTTTGTCTGATTCATGCATTCATTTCCATGTTCCTGATCTATAGGCGTCTCTGTTGTTTGCATTCTTTTTTAAAACTTGTTATAATGTCTGCCTCGTTCCCTCCTTAATGACTGGATAAAATTAAATTGTTAACCTGCATTCATTTGTATAAGTATCTGAGAGCAAGGATCTTGCCCAGTCTGAAAAATTTGTTTTAAGAAAAGCGTGGCTCAACTCTCAGTCTCCCAAGGAGGCCTTCCGTGACCCCTGCTCGCCCACCCAGTCCCCCCTACCTGCTCCGGTTGCATTTTCCCACAGAGCTGTTCTTCCAACATGCTCTGTCATGTAATAGTCATATCTTTGCTCTTTATAGCCTGACTTCTCCCGGAAGGGATGTTCCATAAGGACAGGAGCCTTAGTCTCTTTTGGTCACTGAATGTGTCCCAAATACCCAGACGGTGTCTTGAAATAAAATGGACACAAAAAATAAAGTGGACACACAAGAAAGTTCAAAGAAGTGGGGAGATAATGAAATCTTTACAGAGTATAGCAATGTAAACACGTTTACTCTATAAAGAACCTACGTTAGCTCAGTCATTGCCATAACCTTTTGATGAGGGCTGGATGCATTTCAACAAAGCATCACCTGTCATATGTGAAATTAATCCTTAGGTGGCGTTGGGGGGTGGGGGGAGTGATGTGTTTTATCTGTGAATTTCATTTTACCGATCTATGAGAATTACAAACCTTGAAGAGCTTATATCCAGTTTTGTTGTTTATATTGAAGTGAGAACACCATAAAATTTTCTTAATGAAAATAATTTGTCAACACGGGGAACCTATTAATGTTTTCCCCTGCTTCTTTAAAAAAGGAGGTATGCGTAGAATTCAAACCAGACAACCTGTTTGAGATGATCTAACTGTATTCCGCTGCGGCGAGATCTAGGGTATAAATTACAAAGGGAGAGAAGCAGTTGGGGCAAATAGCAGGTAGTCTTGTTCTCTGGAGAGGCCAAGAGGCGGGTCTGCCACCTGCTGGGGCGGGGGCGGGGAGGAGGGGTGGTTAGCTCCAGTGCAGATAGTGATGGTCCGTGGCAGGTGATGCAGCTGAGGTGAAGGGCTGAGCGTCTTCTGTCGGGGCAGTGATGCCTGCAAGTGGGTTGATCCTCTGAAATATACAAGGACAGAGTTTGGTTTTGCAAGAAGAGTGGCATGATACCTGATAGAATTTCATATGTTCAGAACAAGGTCTGGACAGGGGGAAGGGGCATGAGAAGCATTTTCTAATAAGGAGAAATCTGATTGCGGGGTATATTTTTAAAACGTTTTGTAGCATTTCTTGTAGTTTGTCATTTAAGTGGAGCGTTTTAAAAGTCAGCTAACTGAGGTCAGGCTGATAAAACGTTTTAACTTAAAGCAGGCCTCTATTTGCATAATAATATGTCATGAATCTCAAGTATCAAGATTACCAAACTTTTTATTTAATGAAGCCACAGTACTGTCTGAATTACTCATATTCCTAATAATGGGAGCCAGATACATTGGATTTTATTATACCTCCATGTTCAGATATAGGGCTTCCTTGAGGAGTTAATTTATTTAAAAAGCCACTTAGTTTTTTTTTAATTTTCCTGGTGAGAGATATTCATTTGGATGGATTTGCTAAATATGCTCAGTGTTGGTGGTGGTTGGAAGAGCATGCTCCCCAACCACGACGTTAGATTCTTTCACGTCCAGTGTCCCGGAGGGAAGGAAGTGTGTAGCTGGCAGACATGTGACAGAATGTGAAGCGCGGTTGTATGTAAAAACAACAGTGTAAATAATGAAACTTAATTTTATCATGATTAAAATAAATTAAGATTGGAACTAAAAGATACACAGTGTGTGCCTTGAATGGGGAGAACCCCAGCAGCGATGTCAGCCTGTGGCCCCTGCCCTCCTGCCTCCCATGTCCTTGCCCCCCCACATTGGCTCATGCATTTCAGTCCCACCAATGGCTCTGGCCACAGGGTGTGGTAGGGCCCACAGCTGTCTTCGGGACCCACTGTATCCCAGGATTACTTCTGCTGAGTGTAGAAGGGAGGTGCCAGATGTTTGTTGACGTGATTATTAGCTCACAGGGAAATATTTTTGAGACTCATCTCTGAGTAATGTGTGGCTGGGATTTCCAATGGTGAAGACTTGTGTGCTGTGTAGTCATTGAGACTGGTGGACCCAGCAGGGCGGAGGAGTGGCTGGAGGGAGCTGGAGAAGGGGAGGAGGAGGCCCTCAGCTTTAGGCAGGAATGGCCTGATGCCTTAGTCACCTCCGGTGGAGCCGTATTATTCACACTTGACGCTGCCGAGTAACCCCCCCAGCCCTCAGCTGCAGCCTGCCAGTGACACCTTGGCCTGGGAGAGTTGAGGGGGAAGGAAGGGATCGCTCCCCGGTCCTCCAGCCACCAGCCAAGCTCTCCAGGCCTCTGGGAGTTTGCAGGGCAGCTCTGTGATTCCTGCTTCACAACTCCGGGCCTGCCCTTAGCCCAGCTCTTCTCTTCCGGATACCTGGGAGGCCCCTGATCTGCAGGTCCCCACCTCCTCTGCCTTTTCATTTCTACTCTTTTACCTCTTGGTTTTCTTTCCCCCTTTCCTTCTGCCTTTGTCTTAGGCCATGGCCATTGTACTGTGGTTATATCCCTTAGCCCACTATGGCCCTCCCAGTCAAGGCGCAATCAGCCCGTCCCTCTGCGTCTCCTGGAATACTTTGGGTCAAGTGCCAATGATTGTAAATGTAAGCTCTGTAATGTAAAGCATTGCAACGCAGTGAAGAGAGCATGTTTGAAAGCCCAGATGCTGGACATTATAATAGTCATCGTCCTTTGCGGCACTGGTGCCATGTGACTGTCCCTAGACTCGCCGGCTTACAGCAGCATTTAGTTTACTCATGGGTTGGCTTCAGGGATGCTCTGTTTAGTTTTTTTTTTTTTTTTTCTGTAAAATAAAAGACACATTTTTTATTTTCGCCAGTAACTTTATTGATTTGGATAGTTTGCGTATGTCGGCTATCTCCTGTTATTGGCTTCTTGTGGGTAAGAGGCCAGGGGTGCTGCTAAACATCTTCCAATGCATGAGACAGCCCCACAGCAAAGAACTGTTTGGCCAGAATGTCAATAGTTCCAAGAAACTTTGCGAACTACCTTTGACACAGTCGATTGGTCACAGCACCTTCTCCATACACTGCACAATTTTTTTGTTTTGCGTTTCAGTTTTTACCTTTCTTGAAATAATAAAGCAGAATATGTTGAAATGTTGCGTATTTACTTCCATCTTCAGTAGTAAAATGGTTGCACAAAAGTTCACCAATTTTGATAAGTTTTTTAAAAAATGCACGTTGATATGACAGCCGTCACAATACAGTCCAAGAAAATTGTTTCAAATGAAGTTAAAGACAACGAAGCACTACTAGAGCCATCGTCCAGAAGAAGCTAAATGAACTTTCTGGCCACCCCAGTACTTCAGACTTTGGGTCCTGAGACTTGACTCCAGGCTTCAGGTTGGGTTCAGGTTGGGTCCATGTATCACGTTTTGGGGCAGCGGCCTCGTGGTAGTACCAGGAGGAACAGTACAAGCATATGAAGCCTCTGAGACCTTGGCTCAGGATTGACACGTTGTAACTTGTGTGAGCATTCCATTGGCCAAATCAAAACACATGGCCCAGGCCCCATTTCAGGGAGTGGGAAAAAAGTACCCCATCCCTTCTAGGGCACTGTTGCACGATTACATGAATGGGGGGTGGAGGGAAGGCTTTTACCCAGTGTGCCACGTGGGTCCTATTAAGTATGGCTGGAGAACCTGGCTCCCGTACATGCAGTGGAAACGCCATGGAAAGGGATTCCAGGAGCACAAGAAGCTCTGAGGAGTCCTGGTTGGAAGAAGCGCTGAGTGTAAAAGACAGAGAGATGTTCCATGGTCCCTGTCCCATCTGGAACACAGCGGTCCCATCCACTACAGGCTGGGGAGGGACAGGTGGCTGACCGTGTTCCACAGGTGCCTTGCACCCAGACCTCCAAACCCCCTGTCTGCCTTCTGCTCCCTCGAGCAGGGTCCACTGAGCATCGCTTTCCAGTTTCAGAGATATTTTAAAGGTTGCTGTCTGACGTGTCCGGCCAAGAACATGCCAAAGAATTTGAGACAACTGTTAGCAATTCTCCGTGCCAGCGATGAGAAGAAAGTTTGCGGCTCATCCTCCCATCGCTGGAAGGGGGCTTCGAGTTAGGAGCCGGCGCCGGCAAGCTGCTGCGTATCACGGCAGTCGGGCTTACGAGACTCGGGAGGCGCGAAGGCGGTTTCGATCCAACAATGAAATGATTTACGGTCTCATAGACTGAGCGGCTTTGGAGGGGAAGGTTGATTTCTCCTTTAAAGAGCCATGATTAAAATGCCGTATGGGTATTTGGAGAACAGTCCTAATCTGCTTTCCTTTCACTGAGGAACCCACGGCGCTTCGAAAAACAAGAAAGTGTTTTCCTTTGGCTAAGTATGTGAAAGGAAATGAGGGAATGAATACTTACAGGACGGCTAGGTATTTTCACATCTGTTCCCACGTGGAGAGGGTGAAACTAATCTGTCAGCCCCAAAGCTGCCCCTCTAAGAGGAATACGTGGGAGGGGTTGTGGAGATGACCCAGGTGTGGGTACAGAGGACTCTCCCCAGGCAATGAATGATTCCGGCGTCTGGGTCTTGCAGGGGCGTGAACCTTTTTCACTGTTGCCTAGTTCCAGTCGTCCCTGGCTGCCTGCTAGGACTTCATTGTCCCTTCATGGCTCTCATAGTTCTTTCTGGTTTTGTCCCCAACTCCCAGCTTGCCTTTAAAGCTTCTCTTTGTCCCAGAAGCTAATTGCCCACCCTCTGTGAGTCCCGGGCTTCCTCTTCCCAGCCTTGGAATGTCACCCCGTCCGGCCCACAGTCAAAACCCAGCACCCGTCACATGTCCCGTCGTGACAGTCGGACTCAGGCGAATCTTTTGAGTCCAGCCCCACCACCTCTTCTTTCCTAGTCGAATGGATGTTGATAAGAGAAATGGATGATTACGGTGATTCTTATTGCTGTTATTATCATTTTTAGAGCCAGTGCCCACTGCCATGGAAGTCCTCAAATGTCTGCAGTTGAGGAACGAATTGAGGGAGTGGGGAAAACGGTCCTTGAGAAAGCCCTGTTTGAACTGGGTCCTGATGAATTGAGTAGGAGTTCATCAGTCTCCAACGCTAGGGAACAGCATTTTAGGCAGAAGGAACAGTACTCACAAAGTCTACACCAGAGTCCAAGGAAAAAGATAACCTTTTATAGGCTTTCCTCTCATAGTGGAGAAAAAATGCTGTTCCCCTTTCTGCACTGTGACCATGGGGTTTGATCTGCAATCCGACGAATGCCCAGGAGAGAGAAGGAAGGACTTTCTCAGTGGCAAACATCTGTCGGCTGGGTGCACGCCACATCCGGGCCGTGTGCTGGGTTATCAGCAAACATCTGTCGGCTGGGTGCACGCTACATCCGGGCCTTGTGCTGGGTTATCAGCAAACATCTGTCGGCTGGGTGCATGGCTCCCACAGGGCCTTGTGCTGGGAATGCTGGGAATACAGAGAATAATCCAACCAAGTCCCTTCCTTGCAAAGCTCATCCTGTAGTTACACTGACTGACATACCCCAACCTCATTACCACAGGCCCCCACACAAATGCCCTTAACAAGGGGTTCAGCATTCATAGCAACTAATGGACTAGAGACTGACCAGCAAAGGAGCTGATAGGATGGGTGGAAACAGACACTAATATTAAGTGGAGAATTGTTTGTATGGCGACTAATTCTGCAAGCGGGTAGTTTATTAATCATTTTTTTCACGTTATTTCTGATGCAGTCTTGTCACCTGTGGGGATGTGTGTTGTGAATACGAGGATCACAGGGCTTCCTTGTAGTTCTTCTGAATTAAATGCAGCCAGCAGGCATCTGGTTCAGCGCAGCCTGTGGGGATGGACGTGAATATGACTTGACTTGGTTCATGGGAGGGGAGAGGGGGGCTGAGGTGCTCTTCCGCAGCTGCCTGCCCCCCAGACTTGGTGTGCACTGCGCTCTGACCCGCCTCCTTCCTCCGCAGGTATGGAGAGTGCAATCACGCTGTGGCAGTTCCTCTTGCAGTTGCTGCTGGACCAGAAACATGAGCATCTGATCTGCTGGACCTCCAACGATGGTGAATTCAAGCTCCTCAAAGCAGAAGAAGTGGCCAAGCTGTGGGGACTCCGAAAAAACAAAACAAACATGAACTACGATAAGCTGAGCAGAGCCCTGCGATACTATTATGACAAGGTAAACCCTTGCCTTCCTTGAGGCTGTCTTGGGGAGTTGGGGCACCACCTCCCTGTGTCCTTGGTGAAAGCAGATAACCGTGTGCTATGAAGCAAGGTGGAAAATCAAACAGAGGCAATTTATGCAGTTTCGGTTGCTGATTTTTTTTTTTTTTTTTTTTTTTTGATAAAAACTGTGTTGGAGATTTTTTTTTTTTTCTGGAAGCCTTTTGGGTGTTACTGGAGGTCAAATTTTATTCCCTCTGCATTTCCATCTGTAGTAACGGAAATTAGATGTAAGGAGGTTCTGGGGCTTCCCTCATGGTCAGTTGCTGGAGTGACAGAGTGAAAGGAGACATCTAGAAAGTCTGTTCATCTCTGGTTTGTAGTTCATGCACATGGGTCTTCCCTGGGGTGGAGGGCAGTGTGGGCATGTTATGTAACAGTTCAGTGCCTCTGTGTCCTCATTTGTAAAACGGGACCCTCATAGTCCTGGCTCAGGATTGTTGTGACAACTAAGTGAGTGTCCCGTGGTCAGTACTTAAAACCGTGGTGGGTACATGGCGTTGCCAGCTTCACGGGAAGCTTCCCCAATCAGAAGAAAAACGATTTTCATTTTTGACTCACAGAGCTAAGTCAGAGTGCTTTGTTGAGTGATAACACAGCATCGTTGCCAAAGCCAGGACAGGTGGGGTGAGTTTTCATGCCTTTCGGGACAGGCAGTTCAGGTGCCTGTCCCTTAGGGACACTCATGTCAGGCCTACAGTGGTTAACCATTTCCGTGGGGCTCTGTGGTTGCTAAGTGTTTAGCCTCTTCAATGTAAAGAATTAAGAGTCCTAAATAAAGATAAGCGTCTGTTCTGGTTTTATCAAAAGGTGAATTAAAAACTGATTTAAGTGGTTAGTTCCTGATGTATATGTGGTGCCTCCCTTCGGCCAGCCTCTTTGGAATTCAAGACAGAAGGACAACACATTTCAGGAAGTGGAGGCATCATTAATTATAAAGTGTTCTTTCACATGATCGTAACTGCATATGCTTATGTCATGGAAATGTTAAAGGTGCTTCCCTTTAATGTGGCAATTAATTAATCCTGGCTCAATGTAGCATCCTCCTAAGATATAAAAGCGCTTCTTGACAATGGCGCTGTCTGAAAGCCTGGCAGATGGTTTATTGTTTTGCATTTTCACCCAGGTTCTAAGTTGCACAGTGGGAACTGGGACCCTCTGAAGGAAAGCAGTCATCTTGCCTGCTGGCAGGGTGCCTGAAAGCCTGGCTATGAGACTTAAAAAAAAAAAATCCATTGTTTTAAGTTCAAGTGTTAGAGAAAAGGAGTCCTGCCTCCGTGTCTGTCACTGGGTTTCACCTCTTCTAGCAGCCTGGGCGTTGGGGTGAAGGATCGTGTGTTGTCAGCAGGAAGGGAGATCAGGGGCTGGAAACGACACGAAGGGACTGGCAAAGCCATTGCTGTTCAGATTCCACCTGATCTGCTCTGAGCAGATTTAAAGGGAAAGCAATTTCAGAGGCTTCAGTCACCCAGCACGTTTTGGGACTTTCTGTCTAAGACGCTGTGCTGAGGACTTCCTGCCCTCCTCTCCCTTGCACTACCTTAGCCCCCGAGACAGTCCTGCCGACATTGCCTCCCTTCACAGATCAGGGAGCGGGGCTTGGACGAGAACCCTGCCCAAGCTCTCCTGTAGCCAGGAAGCCGCAGAGCCAGGATGCTCATGCTCCGAGCCAAAGGGCACATGCCCTGCCTTCTGGGCCTTTCCTGTCTTTTGCCTCCAAACACCTGAGTTCCAGGTAGGCAGTCAGGCAGCACAGAGCGTATTGTAACCTCAGAAATTTGTTGTTTATCATTGAGTACTTCAGCACTGAAAATCCATTGTACACTGGGTGCCAGGTTTAGTTCAAGGTCCAGGGTCTGTGTCCAGTGTGGCCTGCTCCCTGAAGTTGTCCCTTTCCTCTCCTACTTCAGCTGAGCTGGAAGTCTGGCCACATGACCTTTGGGCAGTCAGCTGGCACCGACAGCAGGAGCACCTCCCGTCCTGTGTGTCACGCAGGCTTGGCCACCAGGAGAAGGTGCCCTTCGTCCTTCCTTAGACACGTGTAACTATACGTATGTGTGGGTACACAGTACACAAACGTGTATGCACAATATACATGTATGTATACGTGGCTATTCTATGAAATGTTCTCAAGTGATGAGTAAGAGTGATCATTAGGCTCCTGCTATAGTTTGAAGTGAAGAGGAAGGATGAAGCAGAAGAGAGGCGGGGGTGAGAGGGGGTGGAGTGGCTAGGAGGAACAGGAGGAGAAATGGCAAAAGAAGGTGACAAGAAGCATAGGGCATTTTACATTTTGGATGAATACTACTTTCAATTTTTCCAGTGCTAATCTCTGTATGAAGTGAACATATGGAAGTGCCAATATCTGACCATTTTTGGCCACGAAAATGCAATCTTAAATGGCTCAGCTCCCACCTAAGAGATTTGTGGACGTGAAGCCCCCGGCCACATGGGCACCCCTTGCTGTGCCCCACTCTGCAGCACATGTGTTTGTCAGTGACTAGCACCCTGTGATGTCTGCCATGTCCTGTCCTCTCCGTTGCCTCCTCCGTCCTCCTTCTTCTCTTCCTCCCTCCCCCCCCCCTCACACTTACCTGGAGCCTGCTCTGCAGAGGATGTAAATTAGTTGACTCCCTACCTTGACAGCTGCGTTCTTTTTTCCTGCTGTTTTTTCTGTCATTTGCTAGCTATCAGCTCTTCACTCTTGGCTGAAATTGCACATCCCTTGGGTTGTCCTAATAGGGAAGTTTTCCTGCCGCAGTAGACAAGCATGAGCGTATCATTATTTTTACATGTTACATGTTATATTTTTAGCTCGTTCCAGAATACTAGAAATGGGGAGAGAAAAGCAGGGGAAAATGTGTGCAGAAGGCATCAGAGAAGAATAACAGATGGGCTAATGTGTCAGTTGGGGCTGAGGCCCTTTAATATCATTATTCCTCCAAAAATTGCCCCCTGCCTTGTCACAGTGAGGTGGTTAATGGCATGAACTCTGGGCTGGAGTGTCTGAGTTTGAATCCATCTCCAGTTGTGGGTGCGCTTTGCCTAATGTTTCTGGGTCAAAGGAAGCCGGCACCATGGGGACGTTGCTGGGTATGAGCTAACACGTTTGCTGAGAACAGAGCCCCAAACACATCAGGGGCAACAAAGTATTAATTAGCCAGAGTCATAATACAGATGATATTGTCCTTATTGCTCATTTGAAAAGTTCAGACAGGTGCAGAAGAGGAAATGAGGACTTTTGTCCTGCCTTCCTGCACAAGCACACGCAGAGGCGACGGCTCTTGTCACCTGGGAGCCATCAGGAGCACGTGGCTGTGCTTGTTAACGACGGAAGGAGGACGCCCACAATGTCTTTACCCAGTTGCCCATTTTTGTATATAGGCTGTTCTGAAAATTCACTACTGAGATGTTTTAATATTTAAATGACTCTTCCTCATCCCTTTGAATCAAAGCACGCACTTTTCTGTGCATCCAGTTGGAGCCAGTCTGTCTTCCCTGAGTAGCCAGAGTGGGCACTGTCCCGGTTAGAGTCCCACCGTCCTTAGTCTCTGAGTCAAAGGACACACCTTGGAAAGTGGGCATCATAACAGCACCTTCCCTCGTTGGTTGGTGTAGGATTAGTGGGTTTTTTTTTTTTTTTTTAGAGATTTTATTGATTTATTTTTATTTTATTTGTTTTTTGGTTTTTTTTAGAGAGGGGAAAGGAGAAAGAGAGGGAGAGAAACACCAATGTGCGGTTGCCTCTCATGCACCCCCAACTGGGGACCTGGCGTGCAACCTGGTCATGTGCCCTGACTGGGAATTGAACCAGCGACACTTGGTTTGCAGGCCGATGCTCAATCCACTGAACCACAGCAGCCAGGGGTTGGTGTAGGATTAAATGCAACCATGTGGACGAGGTGCTCAGCACAGCATCAGGCACTTGGGAGGACACACTCAATCCATGCGTCTTGCTTCCGTCACCTGAGTTAATAAAACTTACTGCGTCGCAGCCCTGTGGCTGTGTATGCAGCCAGCTTCCTCACGAGCCCGTCCTCACCGTGGTCTCGTGGCTTGCCCACTCGTGCTGCTCTAGTACCTCGCACAGGGGCTGGCCCGGATAGGTTGTTCAGTAAATGAAGGAGCGAATAGGTAACATAATGAAGGGGACACTACCCAAACACACGCCACTTAGATCGAAGTTGACATTGAATCAGCGTTACAGTTAAAAACAAAACGTCACTGCCTTTTGGATTACTGGTCAGTATTAATTTCCTAAGGCCGCTGGAACAAAGGACCACAGAGTGCATGGGTTACAACACAGTCTTCCCCTCTCACCCTGCGGGGGGCCGCAAGTGTGAAATTCAGGTGTCCGCAGGGCAGGGCTTGCGGATTCTGGGTAGCATCCTTCCTCGCCTCTTCCTAGCTCTGGTGCCCCACCTTGGCTGGTGGCTGCATCGCCCCGGTCTCGGTCTCTGTCCTCACGCAGCATTCTCCCTGTGTGTATCTGTCTGTATTCATTTTTCCCTCTTATAAGGACAGCAGGTCTGTTCGATTAGGGGCTGTCCTAATGACCTCATCTTCAATTGATTACATTGGCAAAGACCCTATTTCCAAAGGTCACATTCACAGGTACTGGGGGTTAGGACTCCAGCGTTTTTTGGTGTATGTGTGTGTGGGGGCATACTTCTACCCACCACACGTACGTATAGTTCCCATACTGCTGGGTTCTCGTTTAGCTTTTTGACGTTACACACAGAGGGAGAACCTTGGAGAGATGATGGTTTCATCCAGCTAATCCGTAAGCAAAACTGCTCCCCACAACTGAAACAGCAACTCGATTCAGCAGCAGATATGACAGTAGATTCTGTGACAGGCCCGTTCCAGTGTGCCTGCCCTGTGCTGGGCACACTGTGCTGGGTCCCCAGGGAGGAAGTGGAGGTGAAGAAGGCAAGACCTGTCTTGGAGGGACTCAAAGTCTCTGGGAATTCAGCAGTAAATGACTCAGATGGGAGGAAAAGCTGCCCCTGGTGCTGCCACCCTGGAAAAGCAATGGCTGAGATCTGGCGTTGGCCTCTGAGGTTCCTTACCCCGTCTGTGTTTCTGTGGCTTGCACATTTTCCACACACAGGGAAGGCTGGAGGGGCAGGGGTTTGCAACCGAGCGCTGCCAAGGACCTGCTTCCCCACTTACGGTTTTTGAAGAGGCTGCTGTGCAAACCCAAATAGATTCCAACAGAGGAGTGATGCCAAGCCCCAGATGCAGCAGGTCTTATACCCGGACATGGGCTGAAGGCCCCTGTTTGGCTTGGAAACAAGCAGATCAATGGAAGGACGCCTGTGTCTGAGCCCATGAGGGTCAGAAACCAGAGCTGGCAGAGACCTAAATGCGACATTGAGTTCGTACCTGGGCACTTCACAGTCATGCCTACCAAACAGCTGTTCTTGGTCCCAAGCCGAAGGAGATGGGTTTGTTCATTGTAGTTCTGACTGTTGGAATTATGAGATAGGATTTATTTTTTCCCTTAGGTTTAAATTGAATCTTCCAGAAGGTTTTTTTATAACCTGATAAGAATCTCTTCCAGAGGTTTTGTTTATGAACAAGTTAGGCTCTTTACAGTCCTTAACGTCAGATGGACTTGGTGTTTCAGTCTCTCATCCTGAGGACGCTCAGTTGGGGAAGAGAGGGGTCGATGCCCAGAGCCCGCCTGTACCTGGCCTCGAAGGCTGCTCCCACACCTCATGGGCCCCCGTGCAGGGTGGTTTTAGTTACACACCTGTCTTCAGTTGATATGGCCCCTTTCTTTCACCTTTGCCTTTTCTTCCATCATTCAGCCATTCCTTGGAAAACATACCTGCTCCTCTTGAGTGGCTCAGCTGCAGGTCAGGAGACAGACGCAAACCAATTATAATAGGTCAAGATGCGTAAAATGGTGATTCCAGCATCTGCCAGGAGAGATGGGAAGGGAGTGAAGGAGGAGAGAAGACCACCAGGAGCTCAAGAAACGTGACCTCGATCTGGAGAAATGGAAATGACTGGGCCAGGCTGAAAAAAGTTGGGAAAGGATCTACCCAGAAGGGAACAACATGTACCCAGAAGGCGTTTGACTCATCAACCACGGAGTATTTATTTAGGGAATGACGGAGACAGGAGTTTGGAAGACAGAGTCGGGAATGGAGGAATGGCATGTATTGTGCCAAAGATTTGGCACCTAATGGCAAGGGCAGCGGAGAGCTAACGAAAGGCTGTAAGCAAGGGAGTGCCATGATCAGATCAGCCTTTTAGAAATAAAAATTTTGTCTCTGTTGACTCTTCTTGGCATTGATTGTGTCCCTGGCCAGTTCCCACAAATCGATTTCTCCCTGCTGGCTGGGTTGGCACTCTCCCACCTCCAGCCTCGGGGCCTGCGTGTCCTTCTCTAGAACTGCCCAGGAGCGGAGGAGGAGAGTGGGGAGTCTGCCTCTTGCATACACCCAGCACCTGTCTTCCTGCTTCCGGAGGCTGAAGCCACGCACTCTCTGGCTTGCTGCAGAAGGAGACCTGGAGGCTCACACCATCCCTCATCCTTTTCCACCCAACAGAGCTTTTGTCCTTGCTGAGCATGTTCATCCCAGGGGGAGGTGGAAGGTGTTACCTGCACCCCTCTCATTAGGAGATTGAAATGTTGATATGGTGAAAAATCCTCCTGTCTCCACAGCAACGTCCCAGCTCATCCCCACAGTGTACCGAACAGTTTTGATTTAATTGGGAAGGGGCGTGGGGGGGAGAACAGTCAAGGCAGAGTCCCTGACAGCATATTCCTGGAAGTGGGACGCATCCTCCTCTTCACTGAATGGGACAATTCATTTTAAATTGGGTGTGCATTCGCGACAGGAACATGTTTGCATTCGTATTTTATACCGGGTATCAACTGCCTGTGCCAAGAAGCTTGGCCCTGGCAGAATTTTTTAATTCCCCAAAATACATTTTTTGAAGACAAAATGACATATTGTCTGTCAGAGTGGAAAAAGAACCCAGGTCTGGCAAGCATGTGGATCCTGGAACTTTTCTAGAACTCCTGTGTTGGTTGCAAAGAAGACCCCTCTCTTCTGGCTTCCATTCAGGGGTGCTTTGTGTATCGAAGGTGCCCTCTGTGCCCAGCCCTGGGTCTGAGTGCTGAGGGCCTGGTGCGTTTTGTTGGGTATCTTTTTTTCCCCTTGATGTCATGTCCACAGCTCAGATGGTGTGAAGTAAAACAGATGGCCACTGGGGGCCGGGAAGATAACCAGGGCCTCTCTGCAAGCTTTTGGTCCTGGAAGTTGCCTAGAGACCTGCCTGGTAGCTGATGGCCTCATGGAGGTCTTCCAGTCCAGTCCCACGGCCTGAGGAGAGGCCAGCTGGCACGAGGGTCCCAGGCTGCAGGAGGGAGGCGCTGCATGTCTTACACAGGCTTCCACGCCATCTCTCTGTGGCACTCAGTGTTCCCCCAAATAGGCAGTTGCTAAGAAACACCCAGGGTCTTGGGAGTACCTTCCACACTGTGGATGGGACTGCTGTGCTCAGTCCTCAGCTGCCAACAGTCCGCAGCCTGGCCAACTCCAGTGACGTCAGGCTGTGGCCCAGCCCCACGCCGGCGGCACAGGCGCTTCTGCTTCGGGGCTTCTAGCTGCAGGGAAGTTCAGTGGTTGCGTAGACGCGCTGACAAAAGCCCTGACGCTCACATCATACCGCTCGCCGCCCACCATCCACCCACAGACTCAGCTGCTCCTCTCTGCGGCCTCCTTCCCTCCTCCTCCTGGGGCTCCAACAACAGTTGATCTCAGTTCCTGCCCCAGGTTTGTGACGTAAGGAGGGGAAGCTCACATGTATGGAGCATTTTGTCTTCAGCCAGGCACTGCGCTCAGTACATTCAGCAGCCAGTTTTCTAACACGTGAAATGCCTGTCGTCATGGCCGTTCGTTAATGGGCCCATTTTAGAGGTGGGAATACAGAGTCTCGGAGAAGTTAAGTGACAGGTCCCAGACAAAGGAGCTGAGAAGCAGCAGAGCTTTCCACCTGGGAGTCTTGGCCCCAGAGTCCATGCTCAGGATTCTGAAGCTGGAGGATTGCAAGTTACAGAGCCGTGGGCCCAATCTTGAACCCCATATTCCCAACAGTGCTGATTCTTACCCCAAGGCTGGCAGAGAGAGCACACCAGCCCTTCAGTGTTTGCTGTTCGAATGATCATGGAAAACCTCCTGGCGGCGTTCTTAGAGCCAACTGCAAACATGTGGTGGTGGGTTCTGGAGGCCCCAGCGCACCCCAGACTTGCAGTGTGTCCAGATGACGCTACCCAAAGAAAACCAGATCGGAGCACAGCGCCCTCTGCCTCTGTGCCTCCAGCTCCCTGCAGCCTCTGGGAAAGACTCCAAAGCCCCTTTGCAATCTGGGTCCCACCCAACTGCCTCCCCTGCACCAGCCCGGGCCTGCCGGCCTCGCTTGCGTCCACTTGGACCTCAGCGTTGCCTAGGAGCTCCCACTGCCTTTTCTCCTGGCCACTCAACTTGTCCTCGGGCTCCCCTCTGCGTCACCCCCTCCAGCTGCTGCCTGCACTCCTTGTCATCTCCTCCGCTCTCTTCTCCTGCTCTCACTGTGCCCAGCTCCCTGGCTGGGTGCCGCTCCTTCTTCCCGTCCCAGCATCTCTGCAGCACTGGGGCCCGTGGGGCCTGGTGAAGGCAGGAGGGAGGTTCGTGAACGGGCAGTCATGCTGTGCTCTGTAGCATAGAAGGAAGTGTGTCATCTCAGACTACCAGTGCTGGGAAGCACCTAACAAACCATCCTGCCTGGCCAGGATGAGATCACACTCCCCCATCACCTGCCATCTGCCAGGGTGGCAGGTGGCCGCTCAAAGTTGGAAGATCATTCTTGGCAATTCCCCTGCCCAGCAGGGAAAGTGGAGGAAGACATGTACTGGCGGAGCAGTTTTCTACTTTATTTTATTAACACTCCAAAGGCCTTTAATAAAAATACCCTTGGATGTTGAAAGAGAGTCAGGAGTGTCCAGCGAGGGTAGAAAAATGCTGCTAACGTCCAGCCTGAGCCCCCTGGGCCGGGAGTCCCGCCAGGCTCCTGTCATCGTGGACGGAGAGCCGGTTCCCACTGCATCTTAGCAGCGCCAAAGAAAGAAATCCCAACCCAAACCACAAGGAAACCTCCCCCGGGAGCGGGCCAATTCCGAGACAGAGCTGGAGCCCTTTATTGGCAGCACGCTATTCTTAGAAGTTGGAAGTGGGGTGAGAGTGGGTGTGTGTGCAAGTGTGCCTGCTCCAAAATTAAACTTGAAGCCCAGGCTTCACTGAGCACCGTGCCTACGGTCGCACAACAGCAGGCTGAGCGCTCGCCTCCTGCCCCGGCAGCGGAGACCTGAGCGATTTGGGTTTAAGGGTGTTGGTTTTCTGGGGCTGCTGTAACCAAGTACCACACACGTGGTGCCTCAAAGCAACACATGCGTATCCTCTCAAAGGGCTGGAGGCCAGAGGCCTGAAACCAGGGTGTCTGCAGGGCCGTGCTCCCTCAGAAGGATCTTGGGGAGGATCAGGTGCTTGGTGTTGCAGCTTTCTGGTGGGTCCTGGAAATCTCCGGCTTTCCTCGGCGTGCGGCTGTGTCACTGCATTCTGTCTTCACATGGCCTTCTCAGTGTGCTCTGCGTCCTTTCCTCTTATAAGGACACCGGTCACGGAATTTAGTGCCCACTCGAACCCCAGTTTGATTCCATCCCGACAACCTTAACTAATTACATGTGCAAAGACCCTGTTTCTAAATAAAGTCACATTCTGAAGATCTGGGTGGATGTGAATTTTGGGAGGGTGCCCTTCATCTCACTGCCGTGGGGAAGGGCTACGCTAGGGAGAGGCAGCTCCGGTTTAACGGGTCCAAGGAACTGTATAGGGCAGCAGTGTGAGGGGGGCCTGCCCACAGCCAATTTTTAGCAGACCCCAGGGCTGCCAGCCGACTGCCCCGTGTCCCCTAGGGTCCTGAAGGCTGGGAGTGGCAGGAGGCAGGGGCTGCCACTGCCCACGCCAACACCAGCCTGATGCTCCAAGGACCGAGGCTGGATTCACTTCCTTTTCTGTTCCTCAGAGCCGAGCAAGGAGCCTTCCCTTAGAAAGCGTCTAAAACGTTTGTTGCAAGAATGTTTGCTTGTTAAAGAGGAGGAACTTGGAGCATGACTCCTACAGTGAGTACTTGTTCTAACTTTGGACAGAGGACAGTCGGGTTTTGTGTCAGGAAAGAGTGAGTCAGACCCTGGTCTGGCAGCAGACCCAAACGAGGAGCTGGAGAAAGGGTGTTGGCTGGGAAGCGGGCGGCCTGGAGACTGGCCTCTCTCTTTCTGCTACTTACTCGTTTGTGAGCTCAGCTTGGAGCCCAGGGTCCCTAATCTGTAAGGTGGGTATCAAAGTGGTGTAGGGCTTACATGAGATAATGTGTCAGTCCTTCTATAAACTGTGACTTCAGGTGCCCATGGAAGGAATGTAGATTTCTTGAAGGCAAAGTAAAATGGAAAGACAGTGTTGACATAAGGAGGACACCATACAATGACATCGTTGCTTGCCAAGCGAAAGTCCACGGGGTCATGTTTAGAGGACCCGTGTGAGTTGGGCACTGACACAGGTGGTTCTTTTAGAAAAAACTACCCTAAGAGATACTTTTATTTCCCTTAGAGAAGTGAGCACACTGAGGGCTGCAGAAAGTTCAGTACCTTTCCAAGGTCATAGTAAGTAGAGAAGCTGGGATTTGAACCCAGGTCAGTTCACCCAGCGCTGGTTCCACTTAACATCTGGCCCGCCAGGGCTCTGGGCCTGGGCCCTGTGTGAGCAGCTCTGCTCAGGCCCATGGATGCTCAGAGGACTGGTCCAAGCTCCCTGAGCTCCCCCCGAGCACTTCTGCTGCTGGGGGGTGGGCATAACCAGGTGGTGTATGTGGATATTAGCTTCCTGTTTTTTTCATGTCACCTGCTTAGAGGTGGGCTTCCAGTGCCCCGTCAGCTGCTGTGGGCCCGCCAGGTCTGGTACCTCATGCAAAGTATCCCATCAAAAGCAGATCCCTCCCCTACCTATAGGTGGGCAGAGGCAGTTCTATTTCTGGCTAAAGAACAGGCTTCAGAAAGGCTGGCCTTCCTGCTCAGGATCTAGAAATAACTGTTCTGACAGTGACCAGGCTTCCTCGCCCAGAGCTGTTTTCCCAGGCAATCTGCAGTCACCCCACGGTTACTCTGGAATGCAGAGCCCTGTAGTTCTGGCGGGTTGAGCTGAGCAGCAGCCTCAGAGCAACCACAGCTGCTCTGCGGGGGGCGGGGCATAGGACAGAAGAGGCTGTGGTGTCAGGACTGGGTTCGGACTTCAGCTGCATCTGGTATAAGCCTACTGAGTCTGCTTCTTTTTTTTTTTTTAAGTCTTAATTTGATAAGTAATACATATGTTAAACACATTTTAAAAATGTGAAAATGCATATAAGGAAAAAAATCACAAATCAATCCTAAATCTACCACCAGTAAATTTACACATCCTTTGAGATTAACTTTTCTCCTTTTATTTAATATACAGAGCAAGGTAGGTTTACAGTTGCTCATGTGGAAAATAACGCATTAGTTAATAAATAACAACACAAGAATAAAATTTTTAAAAAAGACTTTATTTAGAGAATCCAGGGGACTTCTGGCCAAGATGGAGGCATAGACAGACATGCTGCATCTCCCTCCACAACTAAGAAGAAATACAACTACCTCAAAACTAGAAACAACCAAAAGATCCAGAAAATCAAACTGCATGGAAGTCCAGCAAACAAAGATGTAAAGAAGAAATACTCATCCAGACAGGTAGGAGCGTTGAAGCCAGGGTGGAGATGAGGCAGTGTGGTGGTGGCAGCAGCAGTGGCAGCGGCAGGCCAGCAGAAAGCGCAGTCACATGTTTTTAAAAGTCAGGAAGGACACCTGGGGAGCGTTCCCAGCTCCTCACCGGACCTCATAGCTCACGGCCCCAGCACCTGGGAAAATCAAGCCTCATTGCTTCTGACTGTGCAGACCAGTGGGGGTTGGGGTGGAGGAAGAAACTGCCAGTCTCTCAGCAGAGTCCGCTTGTTTAAAGGGCCCCATGGTCCTAGACCGTCCACAGACCCACCCACTCTGGGAATGACGGGCAGGGCAGCAGCTAGAGGGGCGCCAGTCCCATACAGAAGTGGGAGAAGTGCCTGGAAAACGGGAGAGTGCTGGGCAGGTGGCATTGTTCCCTCTCGGACCCCTCCCCGACATACAGTGCCACAACGTGGTGAAACAGGTCACCTGGTACTGAGGAATCCCTAAGGCTCTGCCCTTTACAACGTAACAGGTGTGACAGCTCTACCTGGGATTCAGAGGCAAACAAACACAGGTGCCTGTCAGAATGAGGAGACAGAGAAGTATGGCCCAAAAGGGGGAACAGATCAAGGTTCCAGTGGGAGAACTAAGCGACGAGGAGATAGCCAACCTCACAGATGAGGAGACAGACAACCTAACAGATGCAGAATTCAAAACACTGGTGATAAAGATGCTCACCAGCTTGACAGATACGCTTGAATATGGCAAGTGTATAAGAGAAAAAGGGAAGACTATGCTAAGTGAAATGAAGGAAAATCCACACAAAACTAATGGTGAAGGGAGGGAAACTGGGGTTCAAATCAATGATTTGGAACATAAGGAAGAAATGAACAGTCAACCAGTGCAGAATGAGGATCAAGAATTGAAAAAAATGAGGAAAACTTCCCGAATTTTGCAAAGGAGATGGACATACAGGTCCAGGAAGCACAGAGGGTCCCAGGCCAGCTGTACCCAGAGGGGACCACACGAGGACACATGACTGAGATGCCAAAACTGAAAGATAAAGAGAGAGCCCTGGTGGGCAGCAAGAGAGAGGTGGAGAGTTGCATACAGCAGGGTGCCTCTAGGACTATCAACTGATTTCTCAGAGGACACTTTGCAGGCAGGAAGGGACTGGCAAGCAGTATTCAGTGTGATGAAAGGCAACCTGCAACCAGGATTACTCTATCCAGCAAAGCTATCATTTAGAATGGAAGGGCAGATGAAGTGCTTCCCAGACAAGGTAAAGTTAAAGGAGTTCATCATCGTCGTCGTCGGTCGTCGGCAGCCGTCTGTCTCGAGAGACGATGGTGTAGCTTCTTAAGAGTCTATCTGCACCGCCGAGAATGGCTGTGCAGTCCGACTCGGGAGTGACACGGTATCTGTCTCCTCCCGTGTTGAATCGACATCTTGCGATGACGCTGGAGTGTCCTCTCCAGTGAAGCTGAAGCTACAGAGCCTGGGCAGGGTGATATGGAGGGTCTGCTGTTGCCCATGCAGCAGACCCCCCCTCTCTTCGCAGCTGAAGGGTCCAAGGGAAAGACGGGAGTCAATACAGCTTGGCTTCAGGTGCGCCGCAGGAGTTGCCGGTGTTGACTACAACGTCAAACCGCCTTAGGGACTCCGGCTCTGGATTTTCTGTCGGGGTTTACTCCCTTAGCCTTTCCCCTGAAGAGGTATGCCGCAAGGCAGCGGAGGTTTTTTGGAATCAGAGTTTTCCTTCTCTGATGTGCCCTGACTGGAAGATCGAACCAGCGACACTTAGCTCGCAGGCCGACGCTCAATCCACTGAGCCAAACCAGCCAGGGTTAGTTCATCATCACTAAGGCATTATTATAGGAAATGTCAAAGGGACTTAAGAAAAAGAAGATCAAAACTATGAACACTAAAATGACAACAAACTCACAACTATCAACAACTGAATCTAAAAAATAAAAACAAAATCCAAGTAAGCAAACCAGAATAGGAACAGAATCATAGGTATGGGGATCATTTAGAGGGTTATCAGCTGGGAGGGGGGAGGGGGAGAAATGGGTAAATGGTGCAGGGATTAAGAAGCATAATCGGTTGGTACAAAATAAACGGGGTAAGTTAAGGATAATACAGGATGCCCCTCCCCTGTGTGAGATTTTACTGAAGGGCTAGTGGTCCTCATACTTGGGTGTGCATTAGAATCACCTGGAGGGCTTATGAAACCATAGATTGCTGAGTCTCACAGCATGTGGGGTGGGCCCCCCCCCAAAAAAGAATAATATAGGAAAGGGTGAAGCCAAAGAACTTATATGCATGACCCATGGACATGAACTAAGCGGGGTGGGATTGCCGGAAGGAGGAGGGGTACTGGGCAGAGGGGGGTAGCAAAGAGGAAAAAAAATTGGAACTACTCTAACAACATAATAAATAAAGTACACTTTAAAAAAAAGATTTTCTTTATTTTTACAGAGAGTGGAAGGGAGGGAGAAAGAGATGGAGAGAAACATCAGTGTGTGGTTGTCCCTCATGCACCTCTAACTGGGGTCCTGGCCCACAACCCAGGCATGTGCCCTGACTGGGAATCAAACCCGTGACCCTTTGTTTTGCAGGCCAGCACTCAATCCACCAGCCAGGGCTGTATTCACAACTGTAAACCTACTTTTGCCCCACCCTATATAATTATTTCTTAAAATAATGGAAGATACCATGCATTCATGCTGCTTCTTAAAAAATCTCATGTATATTTAAAGACATGGGATAATGTTAATGTGTTATCCTCTAACATAGCTACGTGGTAGTTAGTATTCCTTTGAAAGGCCCTCCCAGTATTTAACCCACGTCTATGGAGTGGGAAGTTGGGTATAACCTCACTTCCAACTGTGAACCTCGACTTCTTTATCTTTAAAATGGGATCATAGTGCCCACGTTGCAAGGCGCATGTACCGTATGTGGCAGGCCCTCATAAATGCTGCTTTCCTTTGCCTTTCTGGCCACTGGTTCTTTTCCTGTAGGGTATCTACCTTAGCCAGATGAATTTCCCCAAAATAAATCCATCGAACTTCCCTGCACGAGGATCTCGGTGGCTGGTGCTCAGGGCCAGCGGCCTGCATAGCCCTCCGCCAGGGGCCGGGGCGCAGCAGTACCCTGAAGCTGGGCAGCGGCCTCCCATCTGGACAAGCGTTTCCTGCTCTCACAGGCATCGGAGAACAGTGGAGATCAGCTGGGGCGTCTGTGTCCCTTGTCCGGCTGGACGTGGGCGTCTCTGCTGAAGCTGCCATGGCCCCTCAGTGGGACACGTGGATCCCACAATTGCTCATATCTGCTGCCCTGCTGCCCAGGGCTGCTCCCCACCCTACCCCTGAACTAACTGGAGTGAATGTCAAGTACTGGCTGTGCCAGGCATGGCATACTGTAAGCCTTGCGTCCTCTTCTTGTCTGAATCCCACTAAATAAAACATCCTGTTTCCCCTCCTTGGTTGCCTTGAAGCCTCCTCATGGCCCAGAGCTGTGGTGGATAAAGCAGGAGTACATGCAGCCTCCGAAGAGGTTCAATTTTGAGTCTTCAGTTGTCAATGGAGCTAAGAAAGACTGGCTTTATTTTTTGTTTGTTTCAATGAATGTGTAAAAATAATGATAATACTAAGAGCTAGTAAATATTGTGGGCTGTCTTGGGCCTTCTGCTGTAAGCTTTCTGTGGGTTATCTCCCATGAGGCTGGTGGTATATACAGCCGGTACCCGCTTGATAGATGAGGAAATTGAAGCACGTGGCTGATAAGAGACAGGGGTGGCATTTGAACTGAGGCAGTGACTCTTAACTTTGTTCCCAGTGGCAGCCCTTGTGACAGCGTCGAGTGGGTATTTATGGAAAGATCCCACCCCCACCCCCACCCCCGTCTCTGTATCCAGCTCTGCAATGAGTGCCGGGTTAAGAAAAGGCTGGGCTATTGTCTGGGAATAATCTTCTGCACCACCTCTCCTGCTTGCTTGGTGAGCTGCTGACTTTCTCAGCTTTTCGAACAAGAGAGGAAAGTTGTAACATCAGAGAACAGGAGTCCTGGGAGCCCCCAGATGGTGAAGAATCAAGGCGGGGAGCTGTAGCCATAGTAATGGAGACCCACTACTAGCCTGGCTTCTGCTGGGGCAGGAGCGGCCCTGGGGAAAATGGAGCACGCGAGAGAAACAAGAACTGGGAGAAGAGGTCTGAGCACAGGAAAGCCCCACACGTGACCAGCCCAGAGCTGACACACACAGTGGGTATTTGCCCAGTACAAGGATAAGTGAAATTACAGTTGATTAAGCTCTTGCAGGAAGTATGAGATTATAAGAGTTTGTGTATGGTCCCTGCTGTGTGTCTGGGGTTTTTCATTTTAAAAAGGCCAGTGCCCTGGCCAGGTGGCTCAGCTGGTTGGACCGTCGTCCCGTGCACCAAAAAGGTTGCGGGTTCAATACCTGGTCAGGGCACATACTAGGTCACGGGTTTGATCCCCAGTTGGGGTGTGTATGGGAGGCACCTGATTGATGTTTCCCTCTCAGATTGATGTCTCTCTTTCTCTCTCTCTCTTTTTCTCCCTTTCTCTCCCTCTAAAATCAATAAACATATCCTCGGGTGAAGATTTAAAAAAATGCCAGCAATAAAGCAAGTGCAGGTATATGAATGGGACTCAGTCCCATGGAGTTGTAACCGCCCCGGGGATTAGCCAGGGAAAATTGTGTCCCTTGTGGGGTGTGGCCCCCGGCTTCCTGCCTGGGCCAGTTCTCTCCCAAGGGAGTTATTATTCAACAAACACGTGGTTACCATTATCCTTAATAACATCCAAATTAAAAAGGTAAATTCAATTCCATAAGCATCTCTTCATTACCTAGCACTGTGTATATATATGTTTTTAAACCACAGTCCTTAGTAGATGCTTTTAGTTTATCCACTACATGGGGTTACTGAACAGGCTCCTGCCTGCTCTTCAGTGGGGAGAAGGCAGAGTTCAGTGTGTGAACACGTGTTCAAACACATTCACAGACACCCCTAGTTTTATCAGTGAGCCTCTGACGTGGCAGGGCAGCAGACAGCACTGAGGGGAGTGGAAACGTGGCCTGTTCTCTCAGGGTCCTCCATCCCATTGGGGTGAAGCCGCCTCGGGGGACCCTCCCATGGCCAGAGGTATAGCTGGTGAGTCAGGACGGATCCATGGCACAATCAGTTGTGGTGCTGCCCACGTGGACTGCCCGCCCTCTAGGCTCCTGCATCCTTAAAGCACCACCTGGGATGTGGGGATGGCAGGAGCGGTTTTGGGACCCGAGCCTTCACTTTCACCTGAAACTGCTACTTGGGGGGGGGAGGGGGGCTGTTGCTGTCCCCCTCACCGGAGGTGGCCCATCCTTGCTGCCTGTACCCTCAACACAGAACGCCAGGTCAGGAGTCCACACTGGATGCGCACTTAATGGAAAATTATGAACGAAGAGACTGGTCCTGTGTGTGTGAAGGGAAGCAGACGTGTACAACCATCCCTCTAAAACCACGCTGGAGGGAGGCACTGAGCTCAACCAGACACACTGACAGCGTTGGTCAGGTTACCAGGCAACTGTAAGCAACAAATACTTGTGAGTCTGGGAGGAAGGGGTGAACAGACCAGACTTCCTAACTGTCCTCATCCCTTTCCATTATAAAAGCCTGTCCCCATGTGCTCTCATGTCCTGGGCTATCTCAGCCTGAGTCTTGTATCACTGTCCGCCACAGCCAAGCGCTCTGGGGTCAGGCTGCCCAAGTACCAGCGTGTGACCGTTGGTAACTTATACCCTCTGAGCCTCAGTTTGCCCATCTCTAAAGTGGGGACAATAACAGTTCCAATCTCTCAGAAGATTAAACGAGCCAAGGGTGGTCAGGTTCTTAGTACACAGCCTGACAGATGTATATACTCAGCAAACACTATCTGTTATCGTTCCTCTATTCTGTGAGTTTTCCAGCAATCCCCTCATGGGGCAAACTCTAGACACCTCCCTTCAGAGACCACAGAGAAATCTGCAGTACACATGCTTCTCATACTGTTCCGGAGTCTGCCCTGGACATGAAGTAGGAAGGGGCTGTCAGTTTCAGCCGCCTGGCATGCACCTCCTCTGAGCCCACTTACCTACACAAGTCTCCATCTGTGGGCATCCTGGCCCCCTCCTGTCCACAGAGATCCTGGGTGCAGAGCGGGCTGCAACGTTCCCTTCCTCTACCCTTCCTTCTGTTTTCTCCCTTGATTCCCTTCCCAGCCTGCCTTCCTTACCGAGGTTTCAAATTGTCCAGGTAGCCAGATCAGTCTTTCCTGTTGGTCCCTGGAGAAGCAAGACCCACCCTGGTTCCTTCCAAAGGCGGCTGCTTCTTCCTTTTGATCAGCTCTGTCAGTGTCCCCATCCCTGTCACTGTGCAGCTTGGTGGAGGCAGCAGCTGCGGACTGGCCTTTCCTGCTGTGGCTGAGGTCACTGCCCTTCGAGAACCCCCCTCCCTTTTTTTTTTTTTTAATATATTCAGAGGAGGGTTTAGTATGTTGTGCCACTTACGGTGCAGCCATAGAAAGTTCCCTCCGTCTTCCATTTAAACATGTAAAATTTTTAAGATTCGTCATGTTCTGGATGGACCTTGAGAACATTATGCAAAGGGAACTAAGTCAGTCAGAGGAAGATAAATACTACATGATCTCACTTATATGTGGAATCTAAAAAAAAAAAACCAAACTCATAGAAACAGGGAGTAGACTGATGGTTTCCAGGGGTCGGGGGTTGGGAACTAGGGGAAATGGGTCAAAGGGTAAACGCCCAGTGGTAAGATGAACCAGTTCTGGGCACCTTATGTGCCGCATGGTGACTCTAGTTAATAGAAGTTGCTAAGAGGGTAAGTAGGTCTTACCTGTTCTCCCCACAAAAAGGAAATGGTAGTTCTGTGAGGTGATGGAGGTGTTAACTAACCCCCGGTGGTGATCATTTGCAATATACTAAGTACATTAGAGCATCACACTGTACAGCTTAAATTTACACCCTGGCATATGTCAGTTCTCTCTCAGGGAAGCTGGTGAAAAAAAGATTCCTCATGTTCTTTTTTTAAAACAGCTTTTTTTGAAGTATAACTCAAATACCATCGAGGTCACCTGTTGAAGGTGCACAGTGCAGTGGCTTTGGGCGTTTTCACAGAGCTGTGCATCCATCAGTACAGTATTAGAACATTGTCACTACTCCCCTTTTAGGCGGCTCCCCTCCATTCCCCCATCCCACCCCCAAAACCTAGGGAATGACTAATGTACTTTCTGTCTATAGATTTGTCTGTTCTGGATATATTATAGAAGTAGACTCGACCACACGTGTGGCCTTTTGTGTGTGGCTTCTTGCACTTGGCATATGGCATTCAGGGTACATCCGTGTTGTAGCACATGTCAGAACTTCATTCCGCTTGAAGGCTGGATAATATTTTATATTTGAATAGAAACATTTTGTTTATCCATTTGGCAGTTGATAGTCATGAGGGTTGTTCTTTATGTTCTTTTTTTTAATTGACTTTCTTTAGAGAGAGGTGAAGGGAGGGAGAAAGAGAGGGAGAGAAACATCGGTCAGTTGCCTCTCATATGCTCCCAATGGGGACCTGGCCCACAACCCATACATGTGCCCTGCCTGGGAATCAAACTGGTGACCTTTTGGTTCAATCCACTGAGCCATACCAGCCAGGGCTCTTTATGCTCTTTTTGCTACATCGAGTCCCAGCTCTCTACCTGAGATTGCCTTTCCATTCCCGATTATTTTTTTAAGCAAGAGAGGCATTTTTATCGTTTTTATATCAGCCTCAAATTACTTCTTGGTAATTGCCTGTTCAGACATTAGGTTCTGAATACTATAATAAAGTTAAAGGTTGGTACTTTAAAAAAAGTGATTCAGACCATCCAGTTTATTTTTTCTTCTGTGTAGTTATGTAGGCTCTAATAATTCACTCAGGTTAGATGAGTGCCCAGCTGGCTGGGGATAAAGTTTTCCCCCAGGAGAAAAATATGAGTGAAGAACAAAAATACCTTAGAATTTTAGCGGAGGAACAAGCTGGGCAAGGATGCTACCTCTTTACTAGGAGCTGACTCTGGGTCAGGTGGCACTTAGTGACACCCCTGTTTAACCCTTTCCTGCTGTGAGCTGATTTCTCCCTCACATAACATCTACCCACGCCTGGTGCATTGCGCACAGAGATGCTGTCAGGCAGACCCGGGGGAGGGGGGGACTTTTTAAGTTTCCCAAATTTCTCTGAAGGTTTGTAAGTGTCTTCCAGTTTTTCTGGTGTTGAGTATAGAATGAAGTCAGATGGAATAAATAGGGTTTGGTGGGTTCCATTTCAGCCCCAGGTGCCTGAATGGCGCTGGAATGAATTGTCCAGCTTTGGATATAATGTGCCAATAGGTGAGCTTCCTGTGTGCAGCACTGAGTGATTTTGCCAGGATTTGTGTTATAGGGAATTCCGGCTCTGAATGGGGACCCTGTGTGTCCCTCCCTTAGAGGCCTACCCTGAGGACTTGCTTCCCGACAGTCTCAGCGGCTTGGTAAACATGCCCTTCCCTCATGACTGCTCACTAAATTCTCTTCTGGGACATAGGATCCGGTTAAGGACAAAGGGAAGTCAGCATGCTGTAATGTGACAAGAAGGAAGGCAGAAACATAGTTATACACCACACTCTGATCATAAAAGGAACATCAAAATTTAATTGACTTTCATTGCTTTTGTATCTTTGAAAGTTGCGAAGAGAGTAGATCTTCGTGTTCTCATCACAGGGATAAAAAATTTTGTAACTGTGGTGATGGATGTTAATGAGACTTATTGTGATCATTTCGCAGTATACGCAGATATCAGATCATTATGGTGTGTACTCTTGGACCTAATATAAAGTTAAATGTCAGTTATGGCTCCATAAAAAATACTCATCTCTACTAAGGGGTTCTTTGATTCTCTCCCCCCAAATTTGTGTGGCAATTTAGGTTTTCCAGCGAGTAGAGCTTGGTGGTTCTTAGGCACGTTGCACCCCATCTCTCAGCTTTGTCACAAGGATGAAACCTACAGGAGGGTTAGCGGGAGAGGAAAGAAGGAGGCTTGCGTACAACACGCGGTACAGAGGAGGCACTCAACAGGAGCTCCTTCCAAAGCTCTTTTCCCCCAAATGGTTTTTTTTGTTAAACCTTCATTCAGGCCCAGATTTTAGGAGGGGCCGTTTGTAAGGAAACCGTCTGAGTCCTTTCCCACAGGATGGCTCTGCTAGCTCCTTGGGCTGCAAAGAGACCGTCTTTGCCCTCCTTGAACATCTTGGACCCCCGTGAGCATTTGAGAGCTATTTGCTAACGTTCTGATTGAATACACCTCAAGAACCGTATACAGCCTTTAGTATGGAGTCCGTTCTCCCGAAGGGGCATGAGAACTTTTGCAGTGACTATTGGTTTTCATTTAAATCCTCCCGTTGGAGGACAGGAGCCATGTCCCGAAGAGCCAGAAGTAGATACTAGCAACTTGAAATACTGGATCAGTGCTGCAAATATGAAAGCAGACAATTTGCTTTCCTCCAGTGGCTTTCTTGGCAGAAAACTAGAACAGGAAAAAAATGGCTACATGATTTAAGAAAACATTGTGGTGTTTGGTGATAATAACTTACATTTCTATAATGCCTTCCAGCTTACAGCATGTTTTCCCATTATTATTTCATTGAATTCTCACGAGTCCCAGAGGTAGGTAAGACAATACTGTATTATGGTGAAGGAAATGCTGTCTCTACCACTTACCTACCACGTGGCTGTGTGAGTTACTGAAGCGCTCTGAAGCGTACTCTCCTGAGTTTTAAAATGGGAATTTAGTAATACCTTCCCCATAGGATTATCGCCCAGATTATATGAGATAATCCATGCACACATGCCAGCTGCATAGTAAGTGCTTAATGAACAGCAGTTATTACATTATTAGATACAATAATACTGCTCACTTAACAGGTGAGGAAACTAAAAGTGACCGTTTGGTGAAGATCACACCATTGGTCATCAGCAGAACCAAAAGGCCCATCTCATTCTGCCTCCAACTGGAGTCCTCTTCCCGCTGCACCGCAGCCCAGATGTGTGGCTCAGGAATGTGCTGGTGCCTCGGGCGGCATGAGTCCCCACGCTTCCTTGGTGTCTCCCGTGCACTGATCTTTCCGATGTCTCCTTTTGTATTATCCACAGAACATCATCAAGAAGGTGATTGGGCAGAAGTTTGTGTACAAGTTTGTCTCTTTCCCGGAGATACTGAAAATGGACCCCCACGCCGTGGAGATCAGCCGGGAGAGTCTTTTGCTGCAGGACAGGGACTGCAAGGTGCCTTCCGAGGGCCGCGAGGCACACAGACACGGCTTGTCAGCCCTCAAAGGCACGAGCCGCAATGAATACATCCACTCAGGCCTGTACTCGTCCTTCACCATTAACTCCCTGCAGAACCCACCAGAATCCTTCAAGGCCATCAAGACGGAGAAGCTGGAGGAGCCGCTGGAAGATAGCCCTCCTGTGGAAGAAGTCAGGACGGTCATCAGGTTTGTGACCAATAAAACCGACAAGCACGTCAGCAGGCCCGTGGTATCCCTGCCCTCCACGTCCGAGGCCTTCCTGGCCTCCTCCGTCTCAGCCAAGATCTCCTCTTTAATGTTGCCAAATGCCGCCAGCATTTCCTCCGCCTCCCCCTCCTCGTCTCGGTCCCCGTCCCTGTCCCCCAACTCGCCCCTCCCTTCTGAACACAGAAGCCTCTTCCTGGAGGCCGCCTGCCATGACTCGGATTCCCTGGAGCCCTTGAACCTGTCATCGGGCTCCAAGACCAGGTCTCCATCTCTTCCCCCAAAGGCCAAAAAACCCAAAGGCTTGGAAATCTCCGCGCCCCCGCTGGTGCTCTCGGGCTCGGACCTCGGCTCCATCGCCCTCAACAGCCCGGCCCTGCCCTCAGGCTCCCTCACCCCAGCCTTCTTCACCGCACAGGTAAGAGCCGCTCCCAGACTCGGGCTTCACAGACGGGAAGGAAGGGCCGCTTGAGCACCTTCCTTGTGCCTTCAGGAGGTAATCGGAGGCCCGTGTACCAGGGTCTCTGTGTGACTGTGGTGGGGAGTTAGTTTTCCAGCCCCAGACCCAGGTATTCATCCACAAGAGGAAAGGCAGGATCGTGGCTATGGTGGGGTGCTCGGGTGGTTTTGGGCTTTTAGCGGCCTGAGTGGGCACAAGTTGGAACACACACACTGACCATCAGAGCAGACCCAGAGGGAAGGCTGTGCAGGCCAGGGGACATTTCTGAAGGCATTTGGGTTTTATGGCACGTGTAAGTCCTCTCTGGTGGGGAGCTTGATAAGGCCATTTGTTTTCTGTTAATAAGAAAACAGATGCTCTCACCGATGCAGCCCCCCCAATTGTCAGTGTGGAGCCATGGTCCCATAGGCCCTAATAAGAAAGAGTACTAAGGACAATAATGGCCCCACCAGACACTGACGAAGAAATTCTTCAGTCAGAGCAGTGCTGCTGTGAGGAAACCCAGGTCCACATCAGCAGGGAGAGGAAAGCAAACTTGTGGAGCAAGAAAGAATTCAGAGCTAGTGCCTCCTCACCTGAGGACATTTTCTTATTGCTTTTTTTAGGGAGAGAGGAAGGGGGGTAGAGAAAGGGAGAGAAACCCACCACCCAGGCATGTGCCCTGACTTGACTGGGAATCGTACCCATGACTTGGGTGTGTGCCCTGACTGGGAATCGAACCTGCGACCTTTCAGTTCACGGGACCATGCTCCAACCAACTGAACCACACCAGCCAGGGCAGCAGCCTTTTTCTTTGAATGTTATATTCAGATGCTCTTACTTGTCCAGCCGGCAATTACAGGGCAAAAGCAAAGCACGTGCTCGGCAAACCCTGTTCTGTTTCCTTTGGAAAGCGGGACGCAATTTGGTCTTGGCTTTGGAGTCACAGACCTGGATTGAGTTCCTGGCTATTCTAGTTGGTAGAATGCGGCTGGGTTCTTGATCTCTGAGCCTGTTTCCATGTCTGTGAAATGTATTATTGTGAGATTGACTGGGATGACGGTGTGGTCAGGGAGCTAGCTACAGCTGGCAGGGATGGTCGTCATGGAGCTTTGGGACACAAGGTGGGGGACATGCTTGAGGGGGTTAGGAACGGTATCTGTCTCCTGTGTCTGTGCTCATCACCATGGTGTCCTCAGCAGCAGTGGCATCTGTTGAGGTTTCCATGTATGCCCGGCACTGTTCTAGACACTGCTTTGCCTTGGTTACCGTTCAGCTCCATGAAATACCTACTATTGTTGCCCCGTTTGTCCAGCTGCGGTCACTGAGGCACAGTGTTAAAGCAGTTTGTTCAAGGTCGCACGGCTGATGGGTGGTAGAAGCAAATTTGAACCCAGTCCGTCTGCTCCAGACCCTACGCTTTTAAGTAAAATGCTCTGGGCCTTGATACTCACTGGGGAAACGCCCAGTTGTCCTCAATCGTAACGTAAGTCTGCAAAGCAACTGAAAGCAGCTTTTGGCCATTTTCCTCTCTGTGGCTTCTCCCTGCATGTTGGTGGCCCGGGGATTTGGTGTCAGCTCAAGCAAACTGTCTGGGGCTTAAGGGCTGCTGAGCAAATGCCTCCGAACAGTAACGTGAGAAGTGGGGGTCAGGGCGCAGCGTCTAAAGCTCCCCTGCCCTGGCCAGCTTTGTGCTAACCGCCGTCAGGTTCAGCGAGGTCTCACGCCAGGCCAAGGCCAACTCTGATTTCAGTATCTGCTTTCTCTGCGAGCCTGTTTCACTGTCTGAGCAGACTGGGGCAGTTGCCAGCCCCGGCGTCCTGTCGGAGGAAATTGACTCGGGTGAGCCCCGTGGCTTTAGACCTGGACACAGTGACTTTAGGGTGGCTCCACTCAGTGGGACTGAGGGTGCTGTAGGGCTGGGCTGAGGAGAAGAGGGACCTTGACATCAGATGGGGACAGAGGGTGGGTGCCAACGAATGGAAGGAAATCTCAGGACGGGGAAGCAGCACCTGCTAGAACTGGCCTAAAAGCAGGGAGGGAAAAGCATAGGAAAGCCAGGGGATCTGTGTCTTGGGCAGATGGGAGTGGACGGTCCTCTGCCAGCCTGTGAGGGCTCACGCTGTGAACTGCGAGTTAGCGGCAGGAGTCCCAGAAATGGGACCAGGGCTTCCCAAAGGACGGAGGCCAAGGGCAAGGTCTGGACGCAGGGACAGGAGAGGGCAAGTGGGGGCCTGGGCTGAGAGAGGGCCTATGGGTGGGGGTGGGCATGAAGCAAGCACACTGCGTTGTGCTCTGAACAAGTTCAAAGGCGTCAAGGGTTGCCATGGGGAGATGGCACACTCTCAGGACTTGGCATTCCCTCCCCTGCAGCTGGCACGGTGTGAGGGCCCAGGGTGGCTGAACGGGACGGGGAAAAGCGGTGAGGGAGGAACCAGAGAGAGCAGAGAAAGGGCAGGGCTCGGGCATGGGGGCTGCTTTCCCAGTGGTTTCTCTGGGATCAGACAGGACGGTCATGCCGTTTTATCTAATTATAGTTTACATCCAATATTATTTTGTATTAGTTTCAGTTGCACGGCATGTGATTAGACAGTCGTATACTTCATGTGGTTTTATCTTGACCAGCCTCACGTCTCTGAGGATTTAGGGTCGGCCCGGAGTCAGTGTAGGATTTAGATCCTAAGAGTCCACCTCCCAGGATATGCTTTGTGTGCCGCAGAAACCGAGCCACTCACGGGTCTCCCTCCGGTGGACGGGAACAGCGTCGTCTCTCTGAGAAGCCCTCGCTTAGGCGGGGTGAAAGACCATGGGCCATGTTCCTGAAATTGCCTCCAGAGAGATGACTGAGGCTTCCCTGTCAGCTCTGGGGGCTCCTCCTCCATGGGAAGGGGGCTGGGAGCTTTTCTCCTGCAGGCAGCAGTGAGGTCTCATCTCACTTCGGCAGCTCCGGCTTCCATCTCACCTTAGCACCTGCTCCCTTCTGAGGCGCGTGCAGCGTGGCCCTGTTTGCACACAGATATCTGCTTACCTGTGAGAACCTCCTGTAGACTTCTCTTAACAGTTGGCCTTAGGAGAGGTGAAAGCTGTGCTGGAATATCTCGATACCCTGAAAATGAAATTCCCGAGAATTTAGTTTATTCCAAGAGCTATGGATTTCTGTTTCACTTATTTATTCTAAGGATAATGCCCAGTTATTTCTCAGCTAGAAACATGGGAGGAAGAAGGGGAGGAGTAGGAGAGTCTTGGCATGACCCAGGTCTTGGGGTTGCAGTGCTGTCTGGGGACCCCATTCAATCACTCACCTCGTGTGAGCCCAAATTCAGTTCTGAAATTTCATCTACAAAAGGATGTGCATGAAAATCATCAGCCACTCCCATCCAAAATACCTGTGGTGGGTCTGCTGCACCCTGTATGATGTGCAGTTTAGATGGCTCTTGTTTATGAGTTTTTAGGAAGCCAGGTTACTAATGTAGACAAGACAGAGTGATCACCCCAAGACCTCTCAAGCGTGTGGTACAGTGAGGAACTGAAAAACGGGAATACAAAAATACAAAAGCCAGCTGGGTACCAAGGAGTGATCAAGCTGGAGCTCAGCTGCCAAGGGTAGTCGCTGCCAGACTATCAAGGTCATATAGGCCAGGTGCTAGAAGAGCAAGGGCGTTATCTCTGATGGCATGAGCTACAGACATTGAGACAGGGGAGGAGCCAGGGTGTGAAACCCTCCAGGTTCCTCACCAGGGACCGTGGAAGCCCGAATGGTGCCAGCTGGAACTCCTGGCCCTCCCTTTGTATCTTCCGCACCATGGGTCGTCTGTCCCTCTTCCTTCCCTTTGTCTCTTCATTCACTCTCTCCCTCCTTCTCTTCTATCAAAGCCGGTTCAGAATGAAAGGCTTCATGCCAAGACCTCTGTTAACCTCATGTGTGATGTTTAAGATGCTCAGCTCAGATATGAGCAGGCACTGAGCGGGAGCTCAGCATCAGAGGCTGAGCATGCATGCCCCAGGCTGTCCTATTAGCAGCAGTCTTGGATTAGGACTAATTGAGAGGAGACAGTTTGCGGAGGACTGAAATGCTGCAGCCGCCGTCCTGCCATTTCCTGGTACATGTAACAACCTTGAGCCAAACTCCTAAGGTGGGAATTGAGTAAAATGGACGTGTGTGTCGAGGGGCAATCAGGGTATATTGCGTCCTGTCCCAGCTCTGGGGTGGTTCCTGTCTTATCGTCTCTTGCCATTATCACAGAAGGAACCACGTTTGCTTTTTTCCTTCATCTAACACTTCCCCTGCTCAGCCTGCAGCTTTCTCCACACGGACCCTACAGGGACGAGGTTGTCCTTTTAGGAGCTTTGAATCGGAAGATGTCTCTGGTCGTTTTGCATGACTCGAGACTCCTGTTGCAGGTTCTTGCTTCTCCCAGCTCTGGGCTCTCCCTCTTTCCACCCTGGGACCTATCTCCTCTCCCTCGTCCTTTGCTTTTTCCATTGACCCCTCAGGGTTCTCCAGCCTCTTCCCCACTCTTGCCTGGTTCCTTTGTTTCTCCAGCCACTTCCTACTCCTGCCCGGGACCCCTACGGAATTCTGTCATGCCCTCCTCAAGATCAGCACGTTCAGTACTACGCACACTCCCGTGTGATGCTACTTCTCTCTTAAAGGCCTTAAAAAACATGTTTTTATTTGAATTCTGGCAACTCGCAGAGTTTCCAGGGATTCATTTGTCATCTTTCACTTGTGGATTTTTTTAACCCCAAAGTGTCATTGTCATGGATTCTGTTGGCATCTCTGGGAGATTTAAGATTAGAGATGTTTGTTGATACAACAAACCGTTAAATGGACACAGTGATTTTCTCCCCCTTATGACTTACGAGTACCTCAAATCAAGTAATCTGCAAATACTTTTTTAATTTTTTATCATTTTTTAAGTATATTTTATTATTTTGTTAATAGTCTGCAAATACTCTTATTGCGCAGCTCAGGAGTACTTGCATATCCCTTTTAGTCAACTATGGAATGGTTACTATTTGTTAACTCATTTGGGAAGTAGTTGAATAACCGTGCCCCACCCCCGTTTGCTAGGCACCTGGGGATACAGAGGTGAGCAAGATAGACACAGTTCCTGCTCTCGGGAGCTTACAGCTTGCTATGCAGTAGGTAAAGAACAAGGGGCAGTGCATAATTTAGAATCTGTTACAGAGGACCCAACAACTGGCTGAGGAATTCAGTCTTGTTTTGATGGGGAATGAACAGCTGCTGGAGGTGTAAGTCAAGGGAAGCAAAACTTCGTATTAGTCTATCACCGAATAATTATTGAGCATTATTGGAAGCTGTAGAAAGGACACCAAAAGTAACAGCACCTATTTTTATGACCATGGGACCTCGCCATGACAGCAAGGTAAATACACAGTCAAGAGAGCACCTTAAAGAGTCGAATACACAGGAAGGGAAGCACCTCGGGAACAGAGGGGGAAAGATCATTTAGTCCAATTCAGCAAACGGGAGCCAAGCACTTAGGGTTAGCTGCTGTGCTTGGAGCTGGGGATATACACGTGAATCAGAGCATCCCTGATAGGAGTGACTTGCCTTACGTTGGTTAAATGAGTACCCCAGATGCGGTACCAACGGGGTACTTAGGCAGAAAGGAATGCAGAGGAGGGAGGTATTGGCTACGCTGGGGACGGGGAAGGGTAATTGAGAGAACTTCATGGAACGGGGAGCACACTTGGGCAGAGTGCTGAGGGACCATAGCCACTTATCTAGCAGATGAGGGGCAGAGGGTGTTGTAGGCAGAGGCAGAGTTTGAGCCAAGGCCTAAAGGTGTGAAATGGCTTAGTACATTTAGGAAGGGGGGGAGGTAAGTGTTAAAGATAAAGGAAGGAGTAGGAGATGGGGTATGAGTGACATAGTTCCAGTTGTGTTTTAGAAATCATCCTGATGACACGGATTCGACGGAAGCGAGGCTGGGACCCGTTAGGGCACTATTATAACATTCCAGGTGAGAGGCAGTGAGGATCTAAGACTGTGACAGTCGGGTGGGCCCAAAGGTGACAGATCCGAGAGACACAAAGCGAATGCCAACAGCAGGACTCGGTTACCGGGTGTGGAGCGGGTAGGGAGAACCTGAAGTTGAGTCTGAGGAGTATGGGAGGAAGCAGCAGCTCAGAGGGAAAGGTTCCAAGTTCAGTTTGGGCCACGTTGCGTCGGGTGGAAACACCCAGCTGCAGCTGGAATTGAGGAGGGCGTGTGGGGCCGGAGGTAACGTGAGGGAGTCATCAGCGTGTCAGGTGTGGTGAAAACCAGGGGAGCAGAGTTGTTCACCTGTGGGGTGGGGCTAGCTCAGGGAGCTGGGTGATCCGGGAAGTTCTGGAACGAATTCTGCTCAAGAACTGGTGGGTCGAGATTCTGTGGTTCCCTGTGTCTGTTAGATAAGTTTGGGGCATATCAAGCAAAGTGGGAGGGTTCAGATAGGGACTTAGGGAGTGTCTGAAACCCGGTTATGGAGGGACCCAGAGTTGCGGCTAAGGGGGTTGCACCTGTGCAGCAGGAGTGGCAATGAGGGAACCGATAGGAGTGAGTTCAAGGAAGGGTCCCCAGACCCTGCCCAGAGGTTGTGGCAAGGGGAAGGCATTTTGCATCTTGGGGACGGGCATGCTGGGTTGTATTGCATCTCTGGCACATGATACATTACTATGTCCAGCACTTCTTGAGTGGATAAACAGTGGCACTTGGATAGAAATGGGGAGTCATAAACACTGGATTTGGAAAAACGGTGATACATTCACATTTGAACAGGTGGGGCATTCCAAGCGAGACACCCGACAGGTGAGAAGCGAGGGCATACACCTCGAGTTACACGCCATGCAGCTCATCAGGTATTCAGGAGCCGTGTGCTACAGGTGGGCTGGAGATGAGCAAGGCACCACAGCACAGAGGTTACAGAAAGGGGCGTAATAAAAATATGCAAATTATTACCATATCATGAGGCAGAATGTGTTTCAAAGGGGGTTATAAAGTGTGATAAGAATTCAGAAAATAAAACGTGACATCTGGTTGAAGGGAGAACAGGGAAGGAAGTCTCCTTTGAGGTGGTGGCGCTTTGATGGGCAGAGGGAGGCAGGGGAAGGAGGAGGTCAGAGGGCACTCAGGTGTGGCAGGTCTGGACACCAGCTCACCAGGTTTTAGCTCAGATGTGGGAGCTTTTTAGGAGACTCACTAATAAGTGGCAGAGCTGGGCGAGGAGGATGGATGGAAAGGAGACCCTGGTAGGAGGGTTTTTGCACTTGAAAGTGAATGCCGGGCAGGGCATCTCCCTCCCTGGCAGCTGATGGGAACAGGAACTCTGCCATTCAAAGGGTGCGTGGAAGAGGAGGCAGCCTTTCGCTGGGGCTTCTCTCATTGCCCTCTAGTCCTTAGGCTCAGCCCTCCCTGCCCGACGCCGGGTGATGTAGAGACATGCTCTGAAGGCTGTCACTGAACTTGAGATAACCCAGGGCAGGCTTTATAAAGACTTTCCTTAAAAGAGCAACCAGACAGTTGTTTCTTTTAAGACCACAGGATCTGCAGGGAGGTCAGAGATGGAGGGAGAGGAGAGGATGAAGTCACTACACAATATTCATTTGCATATATTATGAAAGGCATTTCAAAGATTCAGCCTGAGAACAGAGGGCTTCTGCATTCTGAATACATGTCGTAGCCCTGAGAAAAACATACATGCTAACATCTCAACTCCAGACATGGGTACAAATGTTAGACTATGAAAATGTAAATGCTACACTTTACATATAGCTCAAAGGATTAAAGAAGAATGGGTATGTATTTCTGGCCACAGGTGAGAGAAAGCTAGCTAGGCTTTGTAGTTTAGAAGACTCCTTATCTCATTAGAGCTTTGAGATCTCCATCGGTGGGTAAATGAGGAGGCTCCGAACACACTGGTTATTAAACGTTAATGTGGCACGCTGTGGTTGGAACTGGACTCCAGAGGAACATGCAAATATTAGCTC
This sequence comes from Furipterus horrens, assembly GCF_987537825.1. Lineage (NCBI taxonomy): Eukaryota > Metazoa > Chordata > Mammalia > Chiroptera > Furipteridae > Furipterus > Furipterus horrens. Next base: position 19,756,076 of record NW_028327174.1, on the reverse strand, counting down.
TCAGATCACCTGAGCCTGTGGACTTGAGCCTCGGACTGAGAGAAGCCGTCAAGTACCAGCTGACGAGACTGGCTTATCTATTGCAGAACATGAAGTACTTTTCTACATACAGCTGAGAGTTTCTCCCATGAATAGGTGAAATACATTTCGTGTGTCAGGAAGACCTTTAATTAATTACTAATGATAACTGTCTTTTAACACTTGTTTAGCATTTGCTGTGCCAGGTACATACTAAGAGTCTTACGTGGGTCATCTTATTTAATCTTCCCAACAATCCTGTAACAGAGGCACTTTTCCTCCCCACTTTAAAGAGTAGGAAACTGAGGTATAGAGAGGTTACCTAGCTAAGAAGTAGTGGTTCTGAAACCCTGGCAGAGCCCATGCTGAACCGTTAAGTCTTTTTTCTTTTTGGAAGGATTTTATTTATTTATTTTTAGAGAGGGGCAGGGAAAGAGAAAGAGAGGGAGAGAAACACTGATCAGTTGCCTCTGTTATGTGTCATGACCGGGGACCGAACCCACAACCCAGACACGTGCCCTGACTGGGAATTGAACCTGCGACGATCTTTTGATTTGTAGGACTATCTTTTGCTTTGTAGGACAACACCCAACCAACAGAGACACACCAGTTAGGGCGGAACCATTAAGTCTTAACTGTTAGGCCAGGGCACACTTGTGAAATTGCCTTGGATTAGAACAAATGGGAAGCTTATCCAAAACAGGTATTTCTCTTAGTAACCTTATATATAGGTCATTCAATATGTAGAAAATGCTGTGTAACCAAAGACTCAAATAATTTGGGATAAACTTGTTTACCTTTCAGCAGCTTCACAGTTTGAGAACCTTTGGATCTTCCTCTCCCTTCTACTGAGCAGAGCAGAACTTTCAGCTTCCATTTAAGCCAAACTGTCTCCATAATTAACAAAGCTGCTTAGGTCAATTCTAGAGAAAAATAACACTTGAGCATCTAGCGTGATGCAATCTGAAATGTGGTTCTTCTTACACAAAGCACCTGCTGATATAACAAAAGCACCTGAGGAGCTCCTTCTAGTCTCCAAAGGTGAAAAACGCCCTAGGCAAGGGAGTTTGCCTTTGCTGAAAGCCATGCAGACTCACCAGCTGGCCGGGACTCCTGCTGAGGGTGTGCAAGCAAATGCAGTCCTTGGCATTCTCCTGGGAAACCCAGAGTTCTGGCTTTACACCCAATCTGACAATGAAGGATCCCCCCCACCCCCCCAGCCCTTTCAAACCATTGCCAGGGAGATGAATTCTCATCAGCCCCACATCCGGAGTGAAATCTGGAAAACCTAGTTCAGAGCTTTTGAAGAAACTGCTACAGGGTATTTTAGCAGCAAATCCTAAAGTATTAAAGGGCCATTGATAGGGAAAAATGAAGCCTGGATGTCCACTATAGGAAACTAAGGAAGTACAGACAAGAAAAAAAAAAATAAAGCCCTGTACTGGATGCCTTTTGTGGTACACTCAGTCTTGCTGAATCTAGGGAGGAGGGTGCAAACTGAAGAAACCATCAGGACAAAGGTTGCTACAAACTCGAGTTTTCCACTAGAATGTTTAAGGACGATAGCTTGTCTGCACCTCTGTGCTTTTAAAAATTGCTATGCTAATACAATTCGCATTAAAGAAAATTAACATTAAACAGTGTGCAGCCTTGGCAGAAATCAGAGTTGTCCAATATTCTTAAGATGATGAGACGTGTTTCTCAGTTCATGGGCAGTGCGTGACTGCTAATCGTGGCTGGAGTGAGGCCACCCCTGTGTTAAAAACTGTCTGTGTGCTTTCTTTGCTAGACACCAAACGGATTGCTTCTGACTCCGAGTCCGCTGCTGTCCAGCATACATTTCTGGAGCAGCCTTAGTCCAGTTGCTCCACTGAGTCCTGCCCGCCTGCAAGGGCCAAACACGCTGTTCCAGGTGAGCATTTGGAAATGAACTTCTAAACAATGGACTTCTGAGGGATGTGTTCCCCGGTACATCCTGCAGGTTAACAGTGAGTCCTGTCCTATGTTTGCTTAACATGTTAGGCTTCCAAAGGGGGCTTCTGTTACTGAGGCGGCCTTCAAAGACAGGCCTGTTCACTGGGGCGTAAGTGGGGTACTTGCCTCAGCCATCCCCACATAGAGCAATTCCTTCTCGCAGTGTTCTGGAATCTTCATTGACTATGAAAACTGGATACTGGTTAAGGAAAAGGCAAAACTTTAAAAATTATATTTTATTAAAAAATCTCACAAGACTTAAAAGTATGAATGTATTAGTCAACAGTGACATGATTTAAAATGAAAGATGGTGAAGGTTTTCCTCTAGTAGCAAAGTTATCTGTATAATTCTGGGATACATAATCAAGTTCTCCTTGTTCCATAATAAAAAAAGGAGTATCCAGGGCATTTGGTTAAAAACTTAAGTCTTAGCGGCTTTATCTTGCAAAACTCCCTGTACTGCTAGGTAAGCACATTCATTATTCACTCGCACACTAGGTTTGCACAGTGGCACCACTTGCTAGTGAGTGGAAATGACGATTTCCTTTTTGACTGTCACTCACGGACCAAGACATTCCTGTTTGACTACGTTGAATATGTGAGTGTGAGACAGAAGGGATCCTAGGGACAGGAATGAAGCAAAGCTGCATAAAGTGCCAACACCTTCTTTACCTAATTCTGGGCCCCTGCACCCCACATCTCACCCGCCCTGAACCCCATACCTGCCCCCCAGTGTGGCTCACACCACTCCAGCTGTAGTGCTCCTGACCCTGTTGCCTCTAGCACTTTCCACGTTGTATCATGACGGCCTGTTCCATCTGGCGACCTCCCCCACTAGACTGTGGGCCTGCAAGAGGCCAGAACTGCATCTTGGTCACCGCTTTGTGCCCCCCACATCTAGCACACTGCTCGGTTACACAAATGATGCTCCCGTAATTATTGTTGACTGACTGAATGGCTGCCTAAGAAATTGTCAAGAAATGTCTAAGAAAGTATGTGTTAAAAAATTTCAGGTCTCCATGCTTTTTTGAGTTGGTTGTTTTCCTTGTCAGGGTTAATCTTTACCTCTGCTGTGCATGGTGGGATTTAGGGTCTTGTTTGAAGAAGGGTGGGGCAGAGGAGGTTTTGATTGCTATCTTGCTTCTCTGGTTTCCTAGTCGGGTGGAGGTAGGGTGTCAAGCTGTCATGTATTCCTGGAATCATCAAGTTTCTCTTCCTGGCCCTTCTTCCCAGCTCAAGAAATTAAGCTGTGGTCATGCACAGCCAACATACTGATTCATAACCATTATACTATTTCAGGCAGGGAAACAAAAATGAACAAAAAGCGCAAACAAAAAGCAGCGAGCAAATGTAGTCTTAGTAAAACTTTAGATTTGTAATCTTTTGATGGAGAGCTAGAAGACCTTCTTTATTTCCTCAACATCTCCAGGTTGGAGCAGCAGTATTCTAGTATTAGAGCCCCCCAGGAGAGCAGCTGTTGCGTGGTGCATACGCACAGCAAGCTGCACGGCAGCAGGGACTGCAGTACTACTCTAATCCCGGGCTCCAGAATAGGGTTCAGCAGACATTTGTTAATAGTGAATGGATGCTCACTTCCCTCCTTACTGGAAATTCTGCCACCTGATTGGTGCAGGGCTTGGTGACCTCCCAAGGAAGCCATGGAGAACTATTACTTGGGAGTTGTTCTGCATACCTTGCCTTAGGTACTTAACCTTTTCTAGCCCATTTCTCCCTACAGTGCTTCTATACATTTTCATGCTACCTGGAGCTCTAGGGGTTGGGAGATGTATCCTTTTGTGTCACAACTGTAAGCAAGTGATTCTCAAAGTTAGCATGCAATAGAATCAGCTGGAAGGTGTATTTAAAACAGACTGCTGGGTCCCATCCCTGAGTTTCTGATTCAGAAGGTCTGGGATGGGGCCAGATAACATTCTTTTTAAATTCCAGTGATAGTGCTGCTCCAGGGACTACACTTTGAGAACCACTGCAGACCAGTCATTCCCAATTTACATTGAGAATTCTGTAGAAGAAATTGCTGCATTTAAGGCCTTCCTTAAGGCCTTTTTGTGAATTTTAATTTCACAAAAAGGGCCTGCCCTCTCTCCTGGAGCCATTCAAAACACACTGGTGGGCAAAAGTTGGGTTATAATTGTGAATACAAGAAACAATTTATTATTGTATTATTTATTAAATATTGTATTATATCCCATACAAACTGTAACACACACACACCCCGGCCCATACAACCATGTTTGAATGGCTAACAGGGCCCCCGGACTCTCTTTTTGATTGAGGTCCGTGAGACTAGGAAAAACCTCTTCAAATTTTATTCTTCCTGTAATAAGAGCAGTTGAGTGTGGTAAACATTGAAATAAGTTATTTTGAAAATGATAAATAACAAAACATGATAAGAGAAAGAATACTTCTTTTTGGAAGTTTTTGTAGGAGTTTGAGCCAAACTGACGACATATACTGGGAGCAAGATATCAAATGCTCCCTAGACTTTCTGATTTTTAAAATTAGGTATTTCAAATGATGGGTTTACAAAATCCCGGTGAATATCACAGTACCCCCTTTCAATTAATAAAAATAATTTTCTTTGACAGTAACAAACCTTTTTTACATGCGCTATATATAAATATGTTGGAGGAAGAAAAAAATATGTTTTAAATGATGCTGGCAACTTCACTGTGTGATTAGAAAAGTAGATCAGAATCCTTAGCGTCATGGATTAGCAAAGTAGATCAGAAGCTGCAGAGTAAGCTGACAGTGCTGGTAAGGTTTTGCACAGAAGGTCCCCTGATAGACGTGTTGTAGCAGATCCTAAAGAATTGAAAGGAAGGAGAGAGAAGATATTCCACTTTCTGGAAAGAGGCATGCTTAGTAACTGAGACTTGTTTCAGAGAGAGGACGCAGACATATGGTGTTAAATCTAAAAATACAACCTTGATTTACAAATGAAATGCCGATCTGTCCATTTGAAACTGATGTCACTTTAAGTTTGTCAATAGGGTGTCTTCCATTTTTGAAACAGATTTTGATAAAAGTTGGAATAAGCCTAGGAAGTACAGATATATCTTGAAACAAGGTGGAACTAAATGACGTTTGTACTTGAGAATGTTTTCTATAATTTTTAATTCAACACATCTAACCCAGCAAATATTTGTAATGCTTTGAGGCAGAGACTTAGGGGTTACACAGTATGGGCACAATAGCTAATGTGTCAACAAAGCCCGGTAAGAACCCAGCAGTAATAGCTCTTTGCAGCTGGGGCCTGGACTAAAGCGCCAAGGAAGTGGCATCTGAGCTCAGCTAAGAAGGGACAGGATTTTTAAAAGCACGTTCTAGATTACTAGAGCAGCTTTGAATATGAAAGGACACAGTCTGTTTAAGAAGGCACTGGGGAGTCAGACTGGAAAAGCAGCTGTGGGACTTCAACAGTGTGCTCGAGTTCCCTCCTCGGTCTCTTAAGGGTTAACCAGGGGAGGCTTTTAAAGATGGAGACAGTGTGACAGCCCTCTCTATTTTAGAAAGAAATTCTCGATTTGTGCAGAGGAAGGCCTGAAGAGAAAGCTGGAAGCGGACGGGGCAGGAAGATGTGAGAAAATTCACACAGTTTCAAATACTGAGGGCAGAGCCGTCTTTTAGATGAGAACAGTGGAAACAGGGATACATTTAGAAGGTATTCTACAAGTAAAATCGAGAGGAAGACTTAGTTGCGTCTGAAGAGTAAGTAGGTAATGCAGATTAGGAAGAGGCCATAGATCACTAAGTGAATAAAAGACTGGAAGTGCTATTAATAACAGTAGTTAACATTTACTGTATGCCAGACATTGTTCTTAGGGCTCTTTGTGGTTTCTCGTTTAATACTCACAATAGTTCTATTTGAATAAAGAAACTAAGGTCCAGAGATGCTGCTTCAGTTTACCCAGATCACACGTTAAGAGGCACAGCTGACCCAAGCCTAGGGTTGTGCTACTCATAACCGCCACTGTCACTGACGTCAAAACGGGCACAGAAGGGCAAGTTTTGTGGGGAGGAGGCGTCGGTAGGTACGGCTGACCAACAACAGGAAGTTGCTGTTGAGTCCAGTATAGGAGAAAGGGGACAGGGTGGGGGCGGGGGGCGATCAGGGCCAACAAAGATGACTAGCACACGCGTTTCAGAACAGCCAGGCTAGCCAAGAGAAACTGTGACCCTTGAGTGTAGAGACATAAAGGACCAACGGCAGAAATCACGCATATATTTTTAAAAGCAGAGACTAAATCAAAGTGAGAGGAGATGCAAATAAACTAAAAGAATGAAAAATCAGAACTGCTGTTCTCCCAATGTTAATGTTCACTCTATAAGTCAGCGATTTTGCTGGTGTGCTTCAAGAATTTTGAAAACATGTGATCCCTGCCTATTTCATCAAGGACTGACCTCTTTTTCCCCTAGATTGGCAAATAAAAATATGACAACAGCCAATACAACAAATAGCTTGTCCGGTGTGAATGAATCAAAATTGTGCCTATTTTTTGTCAGAGCAGTAAAAATACATTTTTTTCTGATGCGCTGCAGAACTTTAGTAGTTCGTGTGCCATGAGATGGAAAGGGTTAAAAATAGCTGCTCTAAGTCAGTGGGATTAGTGGTTAGGAGCAGACTCGCAAGTAGGTTTTTATAACCCAGTTGAAATGGATAAAATTCTGTAAAGTAATATTCCAAAGTGTCAGAAAACAAAAACCTAGAATACACCAATAACCACTGAAGAAACGAAAACGGGAATTAAAGAGCACTCCCCTCCCCGAGCCCTGCCAAAAATAAATGGGGCAGTTTGGCACAGAAAGTGCAGTTTAAAACTTGGCTTCAATGCTTATTAGCTATGACCTTTAGCCAATCCTGAACTTATTTGAACTCTTGTTTTCTCCCCTATAAAAAGGGGAGGACCAAACTTATCTTTCAGGCTCTAGATCGCAAATGAAATGACAACCATTGATAAACTGTAAGGCACGAGACACATACCAATTATGTGAAAGAGCTGGAAAATTCCAAAAAGATATTGTTCTACAAATATTTGTTGTACTTCTAACACGTACCAGGCTCTTTAGTTTGACATTTAGTGTTTCAGTGAAGTTTAATATTTAATTCTTATTTAGTGGCTGGTTTGGCTCAGTGGATTGAGCGTCGGCCTGCGAGCTAAGTGTCGCTGGTTCGATCTTCCAGTCAGGGCACATCAGAGAAGGAAAACTCTGTCTCCAAAAAACCTCCGCTGCCTTGCGGCATACCTCTTCAGGGGAAAGGCTAAGGGAGTAAACCCCGACAGAAAATCTGGAGCCGGAGTCCCTAAGGCGGTTTGACGTTGTAGTCAACACCGGCAACTCCTGCGGCGCACCTGAAGCCAGGCTGTATTGACTCCGTCTTTCCCTTGGACCCTTCAGCTGCGAAGAGAGGGGGGGTCTGCTGCATGGGCAACAGCAGACCCTCCATATCACCCTGCCCAGGCTCTGTAGCTTCAGCTTCACTGGAGAGGACACTCCAGCGTCATCGCAAGATGTCGATTCAACACGGGAGGAGACAGACACCGTGTCACTCCCGAGTCGGACTGCACAACCATTCTCGGCGGTGCAGATAGACTCTTAAGAAGCTACACCATCGTCTCTCGAGACGGACGGCTGCCGACAAGTCTAGATAAATTAAACTGGAAGAGAGCCCCGGAGATCCTTCTGACACGTATCACTCCTAGACAATGAAAATCTAGTTGAGGCCTTCATTATTCTTGTTCACTTGGGAATATACCTGCTGTACTTCTTGCAGACTTGAAAGCCATCAAAGCATATATGTCTTCATTCTATTGATCGTCTTAGTTATAAGAATAGAGAAATCAACATTATTCTTTGCATTTTGGAATATATGGGTGACCCCTCTGTGAAGTTGGATATTACTGTTTTAAATTAGAACCTTCTCAACCTCAAATAAAGATGTTCTTGCTTTCTAAATGTTTTATGATAACAACATCCCTCATTTTTAACCATTACTGGGAAGCGTCTTTGTAGTACTCTGGAAAATTGATGGCCAGTTTCAAAATACAGTATTAGAAATTACTGGTTTACATGTAAAGCCAGTTAATTTCTTTTTCATAATATTGAAACAAATCATAATTCTACATAGCGTGGAATCTTATAAAAATTAGAATATACTTTAGCAGCATATAAAGTCCTTTTTTTTTCTTCTTTCTAGTAGCCTGGTCATATAAAGACATTTCCTGGGCCTTATCCTCTCTTTGCTGTACGTAACCCTAACCTCATTGTTGACTTCCAACTTACTCAGCCTGTAAAATAATTTGCAACTTACCTGTATCACAGGGGTGATGGCAGAACGGATCCACTTCGGTCTCTCTAGGAATGTAGAGAACTCAAGTTCTTCCCAATAGATCTGCAATAATTATTTTAAAAATCTTTTGTCCCCTACAGTTTCCAACACTGCTTAATGGGCACATGCCAGTGCCAATCCCGAGTCTGGACAGAGCTGCTTCTCCAGTACTGCTTTCTTCGAACTCTCAGAAGTCCTGATGACATCTGGCCACAACTAAAGACTCATTAACTGATGAAACAAATTTGTCCCCATGGGCTAGTTTACCTGTGTCATGAGAAGGACTTTGTGAAACCCTCTGTTAATTTGGTTTGCACTTTTCATAACATGGATGGTCTAGATATATGTTAGCATTTTAAAAACTTTTTATATTCAAGTATATATAAAAATGTTTTGCATTAAGCGAATTTTAATGTTTTGTTTTTTTTTATATCCTCTTAGCTCTTAAGTGTTGAACACTGTTGACGGTGAAGAACTTTTCTTAATGGTTTTCAGTGTAACTAATTAAGGATGTGAAGCTTTTTCTCTTTTAATTCTGCATATGATGAACTGTGCTTATATACACTATTAACCAGCTGTGCCTTCCTTTGCATTTAGTTTTATGTAAATGATTTATATATTTTTTAGTATTAAGAAAAAATGTTTGAAAGACAAAAATTAGTATCAAACAGCTCTCTAATAGAATTTCATTATTTTTCACAAGTAGGCAACATGAAAGCATATTCACATTTTTCTTTTTTGCTTTCAGTGATAAGAATTGCCTTAGAACCTCTTTTGAACTGAAATTCAGTAAGTGTAATGTCTAAGTAATGTTTTTATAAGAAGAAACTAAGCCATATTTAGACAATAAACATCCATAAAAGAAAATGTTCGAAAGTGCATTTTTTAAAAAAGGAATTTGAAAGGCTAGCCTCCTAGCGGTTTACAATCTTTTAGACTCCTCCCAAACAAAAAAAAACTTGAAATGGAAAAGTCCTATCAAGTTTATTCTCTCCTCCCTCTGGGATATTTTCTAGGTTAGCATATTCTATTTTCAAACAGTTAGCCTTAGTTCTCCCTGTTTTCCATAGAGAATCACACCTCTCTGATACACTTCCTATATCATTATGAGTTAAGGTTTCTCTAAACCCCTGGAGCTATAATTAACATTTAAACATCCCATGCTTTGGAAGAGGCTCACAGACTGGGGTTGAATACAAATGATAAAGAAACAGTTCTGGAACACCAGCTGCCTTCATGCGTATAGGTGTAGCCCGGCTTGTGGGAACTGAGAGGTTATTACCACCAAATTTAGGGTGAGAATGAAAGAAATCGGAAACGACGAATACAAGATTCTTCAGAAACCTCATCACCATCGAACTGAACTGATTATGTAAGTTTCGAAGACTGAATTACTTTGTGTAGTGTAGTTTAAGAGCGGTGATAATAGGAACATATTTGCTGTTCCTTCAAAAAAACCAGCAGACACCACTCCAAGGCATTATCAGCCTGTACTTTATGAAAGTTCTAAATAAAGGTAAGAGAACTGGAAAGTGCCCAGTGCTTTCAATTCAAGATCAGGTTCACTATGATCCTTAAGTCGAAGTAACAGACACCAATTTGAAACGTGGTTAAATAATTAATTGATGCAAACCAGGCATTAAATAGCAGGGATAAAAAGCAAAGCTTGTAAAAACAACATTTCTTGAATTTTCAAAATAATCTAAAATTCTCTTATGATAACAAATGCTGGCATCTCTACATGAGGGGAGGAATGCCCTTATCTGGAGGAAAAATCCAAACATTCCAATAGGAATCTCTGAATATAAAATAATGGGGCTCATCCCAAAATCCACAAACAGACACTACTGTCATGGGCTAAGGATAATTCTGTACAAAAATAGCTGGTCCAGCTGGTATTTACCAAGCATAAAATGTTAGAGCTAGAAAGGGCCTTTGAGAATGCATCCTACCCCATCCCCATCCTACCTGGTTTCCAGATAAGGACAGTTGCACAGGAGAAGCTGGAAGTTGCCTAAGGCCACACAGCTTGTTGAATGAAGGTAGGACCGTGGTCAGTGCTCAGTCTAGTTCTCCTTCCCCATGCTTAGCTATAACTTAACTACCAGTCCAAAACTATGTTAGGTAAAAAAAACAATAACATTTAAAAAATTGTCAGATACGAGAACGCACTCCTAATGCAAGATTCTTACAGTGAAACTAAAAAGGAAGTCAGTGTGCAAATATCACAACCAAAAATACCTTTAAATGTAAATGTTGACTGGAAATATTCAAATAACTATAATCTCATTCTTGTATTCCTTCCCTTCAAATACTTAATGATTAACATATAATCTGGCTCTATTTACTAGAAATGGAAAAATACCGTAATTGTTGATGGATCAAAAAATTCACTATAACACCAATAGAGAACTGCAGGTATTGAAGTATAGCCCTTATAGCTCTGCCTCATTCTGTGTGTGTGTGTGTGTGTGTGAGATGTTTATTGTTTTTTAAACAACTATTTTAGTCAGAAAATAGTTTTTACAACATACTAAATTTTTTTTTCTTTTTATATGTCTACTTGATCAGTGTTAAACTGTTAAGGCTAAAGTTTTATAGAACTATAATCTAAACATTGGTCTCTTTGTACTCATCTTTTTGTATGACTGCAAATCTTCATTCACTTTCATATATGTATCATTTTTACTGTTATATTATTTTTGTTCAATAAATACTTTGTGATAAAAGGTGTGAGGATGCAAGTGGGTCGATTTACTTCTATATACTTGGGATAACCCAAATTTCACTTGTCCGTTGGGTACAAGTTAGCAAATGAGTCTTGTCATCTAGCCTTAAATGTGGTGTATCAAAACACGCTATGTATATATAATTTGCTTTAAACAGATATATAATTTCTGAAATTAAAACTTATGTCCTATCAGTTGTTCTGTATTGAGATGAAGGAGGGAGAAAATTTACCATTTGTTCTTTAGCCACAACTAGTCACTTACTCAATGGTGAAAGAGTGAAAGCTTTCCCCTAACATTAGGGACAAGATAAGGATACCCTCTGTTGCCATTTCTATTCAACACAGTACTGAAAGTCCTAGCGGGGGGAGGGGAGGGAAACATCCAAATCAGAAAGGAAGAAATAAAACTGTATTTACAGATGATGTCTTATATGTAGAAAACCCTAAAGAATCTACAAAAAAAAAAAAAAAAAAAAAAAAAAAACCCAAAAAACTCCACAAAACTGTTAGGAGCAAAATTGTAAGACACAAAATCAACACATAAAAATCACTGGTATTTCTACACAGTAGCAACAAAAAACTTGAAAAGTAATTAAGAAAACCATTCTGTCTACAATATCAAAAAATAAAATGTTTAAGGAATAAATTTAATCAAGGCAGCACAAGATTTGTACACTGAAAACTACAAAAACATTGCTACAAGAGTTAAAGACATCCTGCATTCATGGACTGGAAGACAATACTGTTAGGTCATCCTAACAGATTGAATGCAATTCCTATTACAACCCCAATGGCATTTTCTTTTACCAGAAATAAAAATTTTATCCTAAAATTTATATGGCATTTCAAGGGACCTCAATAATCAAAACAATCTTATAAAAGAACAAAAAAAGACTCATACTTCTTTTTATTTTTATCCTTACCTGAGGACACGCTTATTGATTTTAGAGAGGGGAAGTAAGGGAGAGAAACATTGATTGGTTGCCTCTTGTACGCACCCTGAGCAGGGACCGAACCCACAAGCTAGGCATGTGCTCTTACCAACAATTGATCTGGACAACGCTCCAACCAACTGAGCAACACCAGCCACGGCAAGAGTCACACTTCCTGATGTCAAAACTTAAAAAGCTACAGTAATCAAACATTGTGGTACAGGCAGAAGAACAGAGATGTAGACCAACAGAATAGAATTGAGAACCCCCAAATAAACCCTTACACCTACAGACAATTGATTTTCAACAAGTGTCAAGACCAGTGAGAAAATGACAGGCTTTTCAACAAATAGTGCTGGGAAACTATGTTCACTAGCAGAAGAATGAAGTTGGCCTTCCATTTAACACCATATACAAAAATTAACTCACTCAAAATGGGAAAATATTCATGCCCTTGGATTTGGCAATAGTTTCTCAAATATGCCGTTAAGAGCAGAGGCAACAAAAAGAAGATACACTGTACCTCACAATTAAAACTTTATGTATCAAAATGACTCCATCTTAGAAAGCAAGAGAAAACCCACAGACGGGAAGAAATGGCAAATCCAATAATCCAAGGTCCATTAAGAGATGAAGGGATTAACAAAATGTGTATTTGTATCACAGAATAGTATTCAGTCATGAAAAATGGACTTCTGGACTTCTGGCAAAGATGGAGGCCTAGACAGACACACTGCATCTCCCTCCACAACTAACAAGGAATACAACTACCTCAAAACTAGAGACAACCAGGATTTCCAGAAAATCAAATTGCATGGAATTCCAGCAAACAAAAATAGAGAAAAGAAATACTCATCCAGACAGGACAGGAAGGAGGGGCAGAGAGGATGCAGTGTGGTGGTGGCGGCAGCCGCCGAGGCAGTGGCAGGCCGGTGGAAAGCGCAGTCACATGTTTTAAAGTTAGGAAGGACACCTGGGGAGCACTCCCAGTACCAGACCAGACCGCACAGCTCACAGTTCCAGTGCCGGGGAAATTAAAGCCTCATTGCTTCTGACTGTGCAAACCAGTGGGGGCTGGGGCGGAGGAAGAAACTGCTGGTCTCCCAGCACAGTCCACTTGTTTAAAGGGCCCCCACGGTCCTAGAACGTCCATAAATCCACCCACTCTGGGAACAATGGCCAGGGCAACAGCTAGAGGCACCAGTCCCATCTGAAAGTGGGAGAAGTGCCTGGAAAAGGGATGCGTGCTGAGCAAGCGGCATTGTTCCCTCTCAGACCCCTCTCCTACTACATACAGCATCACAATGTGGTGAAACAGGTCGCCCTAAGGCTCCACCCCTTACAACAAAACAGATGCGACAATTCTACCTAAGATGCAGAGGCAAACAAACATGGGGGCCTGTCAAGATGAGGAGACAGGAATAAAAAAAAAAAAGGATGAGGAGACAGAGAATTATGGCCCAAAAGAGGGAACAGATCAAGGTTCCAGTGGGAGAACTAAGTGATGAGGAGATAGCCAACCTAACAGACACAGAGTTCAAAACACTGGTGATAAAGTTGCTCACAGGCTTGACAGATATGCTTAAGTATAACAAATGCATAAGGGAAGAAGTGGAGGCTATGCTAAATGAAATGAAGGAAAATCCACACAAAACCAATGGTAAATGGAAGGAAACTGGGGTTCAAATCAATGACTTGGAACACAAGGAAGAAAAAAACGGTCAACCAGTACAGAATGAGGAAACAAGAATTGAAAAAAATGAGGAGAGACTTAGGAACCTCTGGGACAACTTTAAACGTGCCAACATCTGAACCATAGGGGTGGCAGAAGGAGAAGAGTAAGGGCAAGAAACTGAAAGCTTCTGTGAAAAAATAGTGAAGGAAAACTTCCCAAGTTTGGTGAAGGAAATAGCCATACAAGTCCGAGAAGCACAGAGAGTTCCAAACAAGCTAGACCCAAAGAGGACCACACCAAGACACATCATAATTAAAATGCCAAAGGTTAAAGATAACGAGAGAAAAAAGCAGCAAGAAAAAAGCAGAGAAACTATGCAGGCAAGAAGGGACTGGCAAGAAGTATTCAAGGTGATAAAAAGCAAGGACCTACAACCAAGATTACTCTATCCAGCAAAGCTATCATTAGAATGGAAGGGCAGATAAAGTGCTTCCCAGACAAGGTAAAGCTAAAGGAATTTATCATCACCAAGCCATTATTATATGAAATGTCAAAGGGACTTAAGAAAAAGATCAAAATTATGAACATTAAAATGACAACAAACTCACAACTATCAACAACTGAATCTAAAAGATAAAAACAAATCCAACTAAGCAAACCAGAATAGGAACAGAATCATAGGTATGGGGATCATTTTGAGGCTTATCGGCTGTGAGGGGGAAGAGGGAGAAATGGGGAAATGGTGCAGGTATCAAGAAGCATAATTGGTTGGTACAAAATAGACAGGGGGAAGTTAAGGATAATACAGGAAATGGAGAAGCCAAAGAACTTATATACACGACCCATGGACATGAAGTAAGGGGGATAGGATTGCTGGGGGAAGGGTGGTACTGGGCAGAGGGGAGCAAAGGGGAAAAAAATTGGGACAGCTGTAACAACATAATAACATATACTTAAAAAAATAAATAAAAAGCAAAAACAAAACAAAGCAAACAACCAGGACAGGAACAGAATCATAGGTATGGGGATCATTTGGAGGGTCATCAACTGGGAGGGGTAAGGGCGACAATGGGGGAAACAGAGCAGGGATTAAGAAGCGTAACTGGTAGGAACAAAATAGGGGGATGTTAAGAATAGTACAGAAAAGGGAGAAGCCAAAACTTGCACGAATCATGGATATGAACTAATTGGGGAGATTGATAGAAGAAGTGGGGTACTGGGTGGAGCGGGCAAAGGCAAAAAGATTGGGATGACTGTTAACATTATAATCAATAAAATATACTTAAAAAAATGAACTTCGGACACAAACTACATCGATAAACCTTGAAAATATTATGCTAAGTGAAGCAGACCAGACACAGAAGGAAAAATATAGTAGGGTTCCACTTATATGAAATACCTAGAATATGCAAATTCAGAGACAAAAAGTATATTTGAGGTTATAGGGGACTCAGGGTATGGGAAAAATGGGGGGTTATTTCTTAAGGGGTACAGAGTTTCTGATGGAGTGATGAAAAATTTTGGAAATAGTGATAATTGCTATACAACACTGTGAATCCAATGCCACCACTGTATATTTATGGAAAATTTTATGTTACGTAGTTTATCACAATTAAAAAAATATGTGAAAACACTCAAAAAAACCTCAGAAACTGTCTTGAGTCCAAAAGTTAAGTTGTTATAAATGTTAACATACAGGCTTTTAAATAGGCTGATAAAGCACCAAAAAAATACAACCACTTTTATATACCTGAAGATATTTAATGTGTGTTAACATCACTTGGAAGGAAAACAAAAATCCTGTCTCACCTTTAAGAGCCTTGTAAGTTTAAGAAAAATTGTAAGTGTTCAAGGTTCAAAATTTTTGAGTTTCCAAAAAATTTGCCTTATGACCCAACAATTCCACTTCTGGGACTATACCGAAGAAACCTGAAACACTAATTCAAAAAGATAGATGTACCCGTGTGTGCACTGCAGTGCTACTTACAATAGCCAAGATTTGGAAGCAGTCCAAGCGCCTATCAATAGATGAGTGGATAAAAAAAAGCTGTGGAACATTTACACAATGGAATATTACTCAGCTGTAAAAAAGAAGGAAATCTGACCTTTTGCAACAACATGGGTAGACCTGGAGGACATTATGCTCAGTGAAATAAGTCGGAGAAAGACAAATACCACATGATTTCACTTACATGTGTACTTTCATGAACAAAATAAACTAACAAACAAATTAAGACTCACAGATACAGAGAACAGACTGACAACCGTCAGAGGGGAGGAGGTTTGGAGGACTGGGTGAAAAGGTGAAAGGATGAAACAAAAAAACAAAAGAAAACCCTCACAGATACAGACAATAGTATGGTGATACTATTGGGGTGGGGAGGAGGTAGAAGAGGGTGAAGGGGGGCATAAATGGTGATGGAAGTAGACTTGAGTTTGGGTAGTAAACACAAGATACAATATACAGATGTGTATTATAGAACTGTACACTTGTAAGCTATATAATTTTATTAACCAATGGCATCCTAATGAACTCAATACAAATTTTAAGAAATTTCTGAGTTTCAATTTTCGTCACTGAAAAGCTTCCAGGATCGGAATGGTACTCAAGTATCAAAAAAAAAAAAAAAAAACCACCAAATCCCTCAATGAAATAAAGAGCATTCCTAGAACTTCCGAGGAAGGAGAACTTCCTATAACTACTGGATTATATTTCTTTACTTTTTATATGTAAGAATCAAATGTATAACTATGTCAAATTTGTAACAAATCAAAAAACATCTGACACCTTACAACTGAGTGCTATTCTATAGAACGACAGGAGGTTACTGTCGTTTGGCCGGCACAAATATAAGTTAAATAGTACTGGCACAGTGAGACCTGATTACCTCAAGAATGAGGCCCATGAAAGGAAACGATCCCGTTCTGCACAGCCTTCTTCCCCCAGAAAGAACTGTGACAACAGAATCACATTTTAACAACATGGAGATTTTGTTATTATAAATTTCAAAACAAAATGGAGGAATTTCCACATATTTATAACCTTCAAAGTAATACATGTCTGTCAGTTAGAAATAACAGCAGTTTGTTAGGCTACAGGGTTTAACATAAAACTAATTTACAAATGTGAAAAGCAGTAGTGGTCCAATATTCACCATTACACATAAATCTGTTTCTTCCAGAAATTTTTTTAAAAAAATTAAAATTTCAGTATCATAAAATATTAAAATAACACCCTAAACATGCCACAATCACTATTCACAAATAAAGTTAAAATGAAATATACAAAAATTCACTTAATACTGTTAAATAAGAATAAACTACAAGATTTCCTGAACAGAAATGGTAGGACCCCTGAATGTTTTACAGTGAATGTCAGGAAAAAAATTAAGTTATGACTATTTTCATGATATAGAAGCCAAAAATTTACATGACCATCTCAAAATATACCAGTTAAGATTTGTTGTTTGTAAGATGCACTAAACAAATAGTCCTTAAAAGTTAACACAAATGCTTAAAACACTGTTACCAACACCCAGGTGTGTTTGTGATGTTCAAAGAGATGCATAATTAAAACTGCAATATTTGTATCTGGTAAACAGATAACAACTACAACGCTTAAAACAGCTTCCTAGTCCTCACTGCTCTCATCTGTATTTATCACGGCTCATTTCAAAGACATATTACAGCCTTCGGCTGATTCCAAGTGAATGTTATTAAGACACACGCATACAGCCCCCGAATGAAATAAATGGTTCCTCCATGATATAGCATCCTTGCTATCACAAGAATTATATTTGAAATGAACAAAAACAAGACCTCTCATGTTTCATTGGACTTGCATGGTTTTGTTTTAACGACACTAACGCACAATGTAAAACAGATAAGTGTATTAGTACACAAATATCCAATAGTATGCAGTAAATATTTATGAAACAAGGTAAAAATAAATAATTTCGGATGCTTTAATTTACTGGTATCTAATGGGAGATCCCCAAAGTGTCAGATATTCACTTGCTTGAATCAGCTTCTGCATCACATGCTTTCCTAAACATAA
This sequence comes from Furipterus horrens, assembly GCF_987537825.1. Classification (NCBI taxonomy): domain Eukaryota; kingdom Metazoa; phylum Chordata; class Mammalia; order Chiroptera; family Furipteridae; genus Furipterus; species Furipterus horrens. The sequence goes on along the minus strand of NW_028327174.1, from coordinate 19,738,340 downwards.
TGTGCTTATCAATTTCTTAGCTATTCTATTTGCCAATGTTCAATAAAAATGTTATATAGATTATACAGCATGAACTTAAAAGTGTTCAAGATGGCTCACTTATCTTACTGTTAAGCAAAGCTGAATTTACATTCCAGGAAACACCGCAGTTTAATTTTAAAAACAAACAAACAAAAAAATGCAGCAGTAAATTCATGAGGAGAAACAGATGCATTCACATAATAAAGCCACTGCAACTTCTTCAGGCATTCAACTGTTGTGTTAAATAAACAGACAGTAGTTACTTAGCAGCAATGATTCCGCAATAAATAATGCACTGTGTTTCTCAGTCCTGCACAAAAATTGCAGCTACAGTTACATCAATAGCTGTAACCTACTGGCTCTAATGGCAGAGAAGACCTTAAAACCAACTGTACAAAAAATTTGTCACACTGTGACAACAAATATAAAAACAATCTGTAGGTCTGAAATAAAAAGATTCCACTGTGAAGAGGACAGTGTAGACAAACGGAGATTCCAAGTCCACCAAAAGAAATAATTGCCTTCAGATCTGAGTCCTTGATTGATAAGAAAGGCCAGGGCTGGGCTTGAAACCATGTTATCAGACTTAAAAGAGCATGCTCTGTCTTCTGTTCTTCCCATGTCCTAAAATATAAAGTCATTTTATGAGGCAGTTCAATGTTCAGTTTTATCCCACATACAGTATTTGGTGACTCTAGGAAGCTAATGTTCCCACCAGCAAAAACTAATTTTCCACGGTAAGAGTGGTCAGCACTGGCTTAAATGGCCCTTTGTCGATGGGCTCAGTCTACAGCTTCTATGCTTCGGAGTGATGAACCTGATGACTAGGGAAGCACAAGAGGTGTCTTCTGCTCACGTCAGGCCACTTGTAAAAGGTCTCTGTGCCATCTGCAGCTTTCGGGATCCCTGACTTGACTGAGTCAGATTTCTCTCTGAAGAATTACTGAGCTGCCCACATCATACAGAAAAGTGAGCATGTGCAACGCTAAACATACACAGTTCTGGAATGCACTGTACATGAGTTTATACATCAATAATCTTACTGATCAATTTATAAACCAAAAATTGGTTCCACATAAAATTTCATGATCGACACGTGAAATGGTTTATGACAAACACACCTGTCTCTGGATAAGAAGAATTTCGAAAACCCGGGTCCTTTTGCAACTGAATCTCTTTCAAACTGAATATTGATACACCTAAAATGCATAGAGAAAAATTATCAGATGAAGGCCTAACATTATTAAAACAAATATAACCCAACTACAGACAAATGTTTAAAAATAAATACTGATACAACATGAAACATTTATATTTGATTGAAAGTTCTAGCCCTGCTAAAATATTTTCCCTTTTGCCCCAATGTTTTAAGAAAACCAAACACAATCATGTCCCTTCAGAACTATCCCCCAACTCTGCTTTAAATCATGATTCAAGCATGTATTTCTCTAAGGAGAATATACATTGTCTATTTTTAGGGCTTACTGGGGTTAGGAGACCAAATCAAAATGTATTACTTGGTTTTTACTCTCTCTGACCTTTTTCTACCTCCTTAGGATTGTAGATCCTCACGCTAGCTTCAGATTTTTTAGAAATGAACAAGTATTAGGTTTGTACATACTGCCTACCTCAAAATATGGAACTTGATATTAATAATAAATGTGAATATTGTCTTTAGAACACCTGTAATTCACATTTCTCATTTCCAATCTCTCCCAGAGAAGTAATCTTTCATTTAAAAAGATAGAGCAAGTTCTAAATGAAAAGTCTTAAGAACTCTTGATTACAATAAGTAAACTTTGGTGAATCAGTATTATGTAGTAAATAAGAATGGGAAAATAATGAAAGCTTTAGAAGCTCAGTACCCAAATATTCTCCTAATTTCCCACTCATCTTACTCAATTTAAAGTAAACCATTGAGGTAATTAAACAAAACAAGAATGTTGTTGAGTAAAATCAAGCAGTTATCTCAGAATGAGAGATGGGCTGGCTCAGTGGCTGACCATATGCTCACCACTGTCAGGACAGTAGTAAAGGAAAATCATCTTTTTATCTTGAAAAGCAAATTTACTTTTTCAAGAAAACAACCTGAAGTTTTGGTTGTATTTCATTATTCTTTGCCTGAAATTCATTTTTAACAACTCTGAGTCAAAGCAATACAGATTGAGACTAAGGACAATGTCTATCATCAGTGCTATTTTCCAACTTAAGTCCAATAAGATTAACTGCCCACGCCTGAGTACTACTGATTTCTTACAGAGCAGTGGCAATGCGCTCAGTGTTAAATAAATGAAAACATAGGCAAACAAGACATACCTCCCTTCAAGGAGTTCTGATCTAATTACAAGAAGACTAGAATTTTAAGCTTAAAAAACCAACAGCAATCCCTTGCTGAACCCCCAATTCACCCCAGTCTCCAGCCCTGAACGAATGAAAATAAAAAAGGTGTGGGGATGGGGGGAGAACACGAAAATCTCTCTTACTTTCAGGTAAAGCATGTATTCTTGGCCCCAGACTTCGGAAGTACACGTGTTTCATGGCTTCTTCTGCTGAAACCCTTTTCTTAGATTCATACTGTGAAAAAGCAAAGAACTGCTCCATTAACTGCTTCTCTAAATACTGTAAAAAGGGAGGGAAGTTAGCACTACGTTTATCTTGACTACTGAAAGAAGCAATTTGGAGGCTCTCCAGATATGCTCTAATTGGAACTGCTATTGAGATTACGTAGTAATGATTTTTATCTCAATCCCAAATTTCCAAGACAAAGTTTTTGAAGTGACAGAAAATTAACATATTGGATCTTTGGTGTTACTTTTCTTCATGAAAACCAATGGATCATTAAAAATATACCCCAAACTTTTATGACAGACATTACTAAGGTACCTATTCTATACCCATTCCCCTTTTTTCCTTGAGGAGATCACCTAGATGGATTTAAGGTGTCCATGTTTCCAGCTCCAACAGAGGGATCATAATGATAGTGGTTCTGAGTTTGGGCTAATTAGGTAATTCAGCCCCCCAATTCCCAGATTCTCTTACAATGAATGTTCTGGCCAACAGGACTTAATTTTGAAAAAGCCTTACAGAGGTTTCTGGGAAAGCCTTGCTTTCCAGACATAAGAGGACTAATGTGGCGGACACAACCCTTAGACTCTCTTTCCTGCTCTGAAGGAAGATATGAATGATATTTGGAGGTGGAGCGCCCTGTCCAGCAGTAAGTATAAGGAAGAGAAAGAAAACATAAGAGAACATGAATCAACATACAATCTGACCAATGCCAGCAGCTGACTAACTCAGACTGTTCTAGGTCACAGTAAGACTCACCAAACACATTAAGAGAAGCCATCGTATTTTTACTTAAGCATGCTAGATACTACAATAAATAATCTTATTTGACTGTCATGACAAATTTTTGAAGGAGGCATCTTGATCCCATTCTACAGATGAAGAAACTGAGGCTCAGAGAAGTTAAGCCCCTTAACAATTACAAAATAATGTGTAACTTACCTGAAGAAATTTTGTTATCAACTCGATCCCTTCTGAGTCTAACCTAGAGACAGCAAAAAAACAAGTGGGGGTTTATTCTTTTTATCTTAGCTAATAGCAATTGTTCAAATAAAACTATTTTCGAAGTGTTTTAACCTGTGAAATACAGGGCCCTAAAACAGCCGCTCTCGTTGCTTTCAAATAGACTCAAGACTGTTTTACCCTCAAACGGCTAATCTTGCCACTTCTTTAAGAAGAAACCATAAATAACTGGGCTTTGATTCAAATTTTCAATATTAAAGGACAAATTAGACTATTAAAAACTATAGAATTTTAAAAAATCACCACTCTGTCTCAAAACAAAGTAACTTCTATTTATGGGGGAAGCTTAAGTAAGTTGCATCAACTTTCAAAGTGTTCTATTGAAGGCAAAGTACAAAAGCCTCATTTTCCTATTACACAGGTGAAAACAAGGAGAAAGTGACCCCAATACATATCACTGTGGTTAAGTTAAACACAAATGAGTCATTCAAGAAGTTTTTATAGGGTAGTCAAATTCAATTTAAATATGCCTCAGTAAGTTCATAAAACTTAATTGAAAGGGTCTATAAAACAAATGATATAGCCGATAGATAATTATAGTGATAAATTTAATATAATGGGGAGTACAGGATTTAGGGATTATCTTAATGGGGTAATCTCATGATCAGATATCACAAGTTCTATCTTACTGCCTTCTACTTGCACAAGCACAATTATGAATAAAGACTATTTTCCCACCGAGAGCTCATAGTGAGTACTGTGTGTACTGTCAATGCCATGGCCTAGACATTCTCCAGGCTCTTTTAATCCTTTGTAGTTAGTTTGCCATTCTGACAAATATACAGAGCTCCTTGGACACAGACAAGCTCAGTGCTAAGGTCATGAACAATCTGCTTTAAAGAAGAGCTTCAACCTTCTACACTGGACATTACAATAGCAAGCAATAATATAAATGACAAAAATAGAATTTATGCTACTTGGGAAAAGACACATTAGAAATCCAGCACTTAATAGGATTCTTCCTAAGCAAGTCTTCTTAGACTGTTATTGGTTGCTATGGTAACAAAACCATCAGTTCACATAAACACTGTAAAGATATTTTTGGTATCAGAACTGCGTTGCTGTTCTTCTAGAGCTGCAGAATAAATGAAACTAGAACAAGTGTGTTATGCTGTGAGCAATGAATGGCTTTTGAATCAAACAGACATTGGCCTCATTTGGTTACTTGGTGCCTTTTCTATTTTTTTTAAAGGAAAGATGGAAAAATATAGTCAAAGAGGTTAATTATACTATGTTACTTACTAAAATGTAATACATTCTGCAAGTCATATTTTAATGGGAGCTTTAGATGGACCTGGGGATAGGTCTGAAAAGAAACTTTAATTGAATGGCCAACACTGCGGATATGAGAGGTCAGAGTCTATATTCTTCAAATACAAATTATATCATCAACTTTGACCAAAATACTGCTGAGTCACCTTTTGTCAGAGTCCAAATTTTACTTATAACACTTTCTTGGGTTTTTTAAGGTAAATGTAGAATAATCCCGTACAAAGCAAAACAGAAATTTCATCATGGTTTTCATGGCATTGATTAAGGCATTAATTATAGCTTCTTTCTGGAAAAGGAAACAATCTACATAAACTCTACAATTCTAATACATGCGTTCTATGTATACAGCTCAATTCTGTGATTCACATACTTTGGTGGTCCTTCATCACTGAATTATGAAATTAATCTGACACAGGAAGGAAGGAACTCAAATTACATACTGAAATATTTACGAATTGTATATGTGTATTAAATATTGAATCCTTGCTGTGGATAATGCTTAATGAGAGAAAAAAAGAATCATGTAAGTTTTTCCCCTTATACTGAAAGAAAAAACAAATACCTGGGTGCATGGTTAATTAGAGGCTGTGGTTTATATTTTGGGAAGTTGTAGTTCTTGAACTCATCATTTGAAGAAATACCTGGCCAAGTTTCCTGAGATGGAGTTCCTGAATTAAAACAAATATAAAAATATGTAAAAATTTATATATGCACAAATATATATAAGTAGGTAGAATTAAGAAAGTGTTTTAAAGAACAGTTTACATTTAGAAGATGATCTGACTTTCAACTGAAATAGAAATGATAGAAATAGTAAACATATGGACTGTTTTTTGGACTATGCAATGATGCCATAAAAATAACGATGCCTTATTGACACCTATGCTAGAAATATTCCTAGCTAGTTAACAGCTAAGCTAGAAACATTTCCTAACAACATGCTAACAGTCAATTTTCACTTGATCTTAGCCAAAAGGCCAGGAAGCGAGAAAGGTCAATTTCCAATATTTCTCTTCTTTGTTCTTTCACAAAGGTAGAACTCAGTAAATAGCAACTTACTAGAAGTATCTATCTTTATCATAATTAATTATTACTCCTATAGTATCAGCTCTTCATTAGTCTCAGTATCAAATTTTTAAATATATTTTTTAAAAGACAGTGTCTTAAAGAAAGTCTAGCTACTCAATTGTCGTTAACAAATCACTGGGAAAAAGATTTCTTGTTACCTAGCAGTCGGAAAATTAAGTGCAGTTCATCTTCCACAGTTGATCCTGGAAATAAAGGTCTTCCGGAAGCCATTTCAAAGAAAATGCAACCAACACCCCTTTAAAATATATAAAAAATATATTTAAAATGATGAGTAATCCATTTACATACTATGACACCCAAGAACCTTCTCCTTATGACTGCCTCTCTGAAGAATTTTGTAAGAGCCTACTTTTAGAAAATCCCTGCAGAGATACTAATATTCATCCTGTCTCAATTTCCATATTGCTATACATTTTTCCTACTTCAAATGTCCAGCTGTCCTCTGCATGATCCTTGAAGAACAGCAATAGCTAATGTGACTTAATGCTTACTATGTGTTAGTAGCGGGTAGCAGGGACAAGGAGATGCAAATGATTCAAGATGTTTTTATGCAGAAAGCAGAGATAGAACAGGTAAGTAAGTACAGGGTGTAGAGTGCATGAGTGTGGTGTGTGTAAGGGAAGAAAGAGAAATGGATGGAGGATCCATGAATGGGTACTCTCTCTTCTAGGATTTGTGTGAATATAGCCCTCCCATTAAAGGAACCACAATCTAGCAATTGTATATGGAATTTAATTTTATTTTGTAATATTAAAATGTTACATAGAAAGAAAATGACAAAGCCATGATGGAAAACAATATGGCAGTTCCTCAAAATATTTTAAAATAGAATTACCATACAATCCATCAATCCCACTCCTAAGTGTATACCCAACAGAACTGAAAACAAGCCCCCAAGAGATGTCTGTACACCTATGTCCACAGCAGCATTGTTCACAACAGTCAAAAGGTGGAAACAACACAAGTGCTCATTGGCAGATGAATAAGTAAAATGTAGCACAAATATGCAATGATTATTCGGTCTTAAAAGTGAAGGGAATTCTGTCCTGAGTGGTGTGGCTCAGTTGATTAGGTGTTGTCCTGCAAAGCAAAAGGTTGCCAGTTCAATTCCCGGTCAGGGCACATGCGTGGGTTGTGGGTTTGGTCCCCGGGGCATGTACAAGAGGCAACCCATCGATGTTAATCTTTCCCATTCATGTTTCTCTCCCCCTTTTTCTCCCTCCCTTCCCCTCTCTCTATAAAAATAAAGTTTTTTTAAAAAGCAAAGGAAATTCTGATACATAAGAAAGTCAAAAATCTATAACACAGGTGCATTAGGCTAGTCACAATTCCACTGATATGAGATACTTAGAAAAGTCAAATTCAGAGACAGAAGTGGAACAATAGTTGCCAGGGGTTAAAGGGAGGAACACACAGGGAGTTGATGAGGGCTATAGTTTCAGTTTTGCAAAATGAGAAAGTTCTGGAAATGGATAGTGGTGATGGTTGTACAACAGTGTACTTAATCCAAGAGAATCGTACACTTAAAACTGGTTAAAATAGTACATTTTATGTATATTTTACTACAATTTAGAAGACAGCAGACAAGAAGTATATGATTTATCACTACACGCAATAGGCAATTAAATGCACCAACAGTTCAGAGGAAGAAATTGCTACTGGAGGCCACGTTGTATACAGGAAGGATTTGTAAAATATTGTTTTGGAAGTTCCTAGGTACAGACCCCAGTTAGAGAAACAGAGTAGGCATTCCAGATGGACAGGCTGGTGTGAGCACGGGAGCAAAGGTGGGAAGGCCCAGGTTATTTCTGAGATATAATTTGGCTAAATGGGAACATCTCTGTAATCATCTGAAGCTGGAAAATGTTGTTTAGAGACATTTTATGGACATCGTTATTAAGTATCAGGCTGAAGAACTGTACTTTATTCTATAGGTGCAAGTGGGAAAGGAGCAAAGGTGCCTGAGTAAAGGAGTGTCATAACCAAAGCAGTGTGTGAGCAAAATGGCTACAATATTTTATTATTTTTAGACTTACTTAAAGCAAGTAGATTTTGGTGAATATTAAATGATAATAAAAACAGTAATTTTGTTTTAAATTACTATGTACCAGACACTCTTCTAAGTGCTTTACATATATATTAGCTCATTTAATCTTAACATTATCCACAGAACAGCCATTTAAAGTCATTACTGTGCCCTGACAGTGTGGCTCAGTATGTTGCGTGTTATACCACAAAGCGAAGGGTCGCCTGTTCAATTCCTGGTCAGGGCACATGCCTGAGTTGTGGGTTCTGTCCCTGGCTGGGATACATATGAAAGGCAACCAATCACATTTCTCTCATACACTGATGTTTCTCAATTTCTATTTGCCTTCCCATCTCTCCAAAAATAAATAAATAAAATCTTTTAAAAAATAAAGTCATTATTGTTACTATTCCCATTTCCTTAATGAGGAAACTAAGGCACAGGCCTATAACTTGAATAAGGTTACTATACAGTTCTAAGTGGTAGAATTGGTATTTAAACCTAAGTGATCTTACATGCCAGAAATCTTAATCATTGCTTATATTGTGGCTCTTTAAAATAGTATCTCCTTAAAAGTCAAATATCTATCAGTATACCCTGTATTAATGGCTCCATTCTTTCAAAATAATAAATGGCAATAACATTTGCATATATTTACCACATGTCAATCTGTGTTGAGTATTCTGAGGAACCAAGAAGCACATCAGGTGGCCGGTACCACAGTGTGACAACTTCATTTGAGTAGGTCTTTGTGGGAACTGACTTAGCTCTGGCTAGTCCTTCACAGAAAAAAAGAAAACAAGAAGTAGCTATAAATGGATTTCCCAGTCCACATCCCTACCATGATTCCAATCACAAGGATGTCTGGAGGGCTACTCTGTCGCGTCTTGAAGCTTAACAAAGTTAGTTTTATGAATTCTTAAGTGTACCACAATTCCTCATGTAATTAAACTAAATAATAGTAATTCCACAATCAGATATGCTTACTTTTATGCATATGAATGCACCTGGTATGGTGTCTGGGTTAATGTAAACTTATCCATGAATCATGATGCCAAAATTATTTCCTAGCTGAACTTAAGTTATGCAAAATAGGCCAAGGACACTGAGATGAATAATTTTACTTCTTATAGCTATAGGCTCTGTCACCTTTTAATCTGTTCTAATTTTCATTTGCTATACCAGTTTACAGAGAAGCTATTGGTCCCAGAACCTGTTTTATTTCTTTATTTTTTTGCCTCTTAAACCTGTAATTAAAAAAAAATTAGTTGACATACAATATTATATTAGTTTCAGGTGTACAACAGTAAATAAACATTTATATAACTTACAAAGTGATCACCCTAAAAGTCAGTACCATCTGACACCATCCTGTTGAGTTTTATTGACAATTCCCTTGCAAAAGTCTATTTAGAGAAGTTTCCTTAAAATAAATAACAGCTATTCTGCACTTTTTAAATTTTAAGTTATAAGGATAATTTTAAAATGACAAACCTCACTGCCTTTGGATACCATTAATTGTTGTAAATGATATAAAATACATGCCATTCCTTTGCCAATTTAATATGGGATTGATTACCCAGAAATAAAGGTGAAAGTTCACAACTTTACCTCTAAGCCTGGAAATTCAGAAGAAACAATGCTAAAAGATGTTTGAAGTAATATAAATTTATTTTAACATATAGTTTATTTCAAACAAGGAAATCTCATTTTTTAGGCTGTGATTTCTATTATGTATAACTTATGTATCTGATTAAAATATCAAAATTTTTAAAATGTCATAAAAGGATAATTCAATACTTTATTAAACTGGATAAAGTCACTCAAATGAAAACAGAAATTAAAATAATAGGTAGCACTCATACTATTTTTGTTTAGTATAATGGCTAAAGGGTGTAACTGGATCAATGTTGACACTATTTTATTTAATTATAAGTTTTACTTTACTATCCCAACTTGGAAAAATAAGTTCAACAAATTATTTTCCTACCAATTTTGGTAATTAGCAAGGTGACAGCAGGTTACGTGGGGGCAAAGGACACGGCCACAAGTTTACTTATCCTCTAACCTGTGATATCAAAGCAACTGCCAGTTACAGTTTCCTCAGTACCTCACCCTCCTACTCCTGAGAGGATTCTGAACTAGGGCTGCTTATTCAAACAGGCTTCTGGTTCACAATTAGAATTTCAGTTTCAGCATGAAATTAAATAATAATCTCTTCCAAAACAAATTAAGTGTGATACGGTACAAGCCTTTGTCTACTATTAATGAAAATGTCTATATTAGTACTTCCTAAACCTGAATTTAATTGATCATAGAAAAAAGGGTAGAACTTTCATGGGGATCAAGAATAATTTACAGTAAAACATTCAAGTTGCAACCAATAAAAAAATAACTAATATGTCCTATTATGCAACCAGTAAAATATAAATAAAAGCGATAGACAAAATTGATTGTACTAGCTCAATGAACAATCAGATTTTCCTTTTGGCCCGTGAAAGATAAGATCTGCTTGGCTTGCTTTGTAGAGGTTAGAAACAAAATTTCAAGCATTGATAGTATTCCTCCCCACCCCTACAGGTAAATTTTTGATGGCCCTTGCCATTCCTCATTTGAATTCTGATAGCCAAGCTAGGTTTCTCTATCCCTGCCATTCATTTTGGGATTAAGAAATATGGAACAGTAAATGAAGTCTGAAAAAAAAAAAAAAGAGGGTGGAGGGATAACAATTATGCGGAAAACAACAAACTATGTGCAGGATTATTTTGTAATCTATGAGAGCATATGCAAATAACTTGTAATTTCTTATTTAAACATGTGACCCACACGTTTCCTTTTTAAGGAAGGAAATACAAATGGCAACCTACCTACCTTTCAAACAAATGGTAAAGTGTTAAGTAAATAAAAGTATAGGAATCTCTAGAACAAATTCACCATTTTAGTAAGAGTGAATTTTTAATGTTACTAAAACAATACAATGACTACTATGGATGGTTTTGTGTCACTGCCTTGATTTATACCAGCTTCACTTCTTATTGTTTTAGGATCATCAGTGCAAATATTAACACAGTGAAAAAGGCAAATAACATTTAGTATGATTTTGATAATATAGTATGCCTTTGGGTCCTAGGGGTCTATGGATCCCACCTGAGAATGGTACCTTTTAGCATTTACTAACACAACTCACTCAACAAAGTCTTTTTGTCAAATATCTTATTCTGTGGGCTACAGAGAAAATTTCCACACCCATATAAAAGCCATTACACAGTGTCAATGGTTGTTCTTTTAACCTTAACCACCTGGAATTATTTATAAACATCTCATCCATTCCATACCGAAATCTGCTAGCTTTAGTTCTCCTTTTTCATTAATGAGGAGGTTCTGGGGTTTCAAGTCTCGGTGCAACACCTTTCTTCGGTGGCAATATGCCAAACCACGTAGAATTTGGTATAAAAACAGCTACAGAAACAAAGAAATAGAAATTAGTCTTACAGATAATGAGATACACTTTGGTGTAAGTTATGGAAAAGAGAAAAGGAACTGACCTAGAATAGGTTTTTTTTTTTTTTTTTTTTTAAAGGAACCACATCCTTAAGTATAAAGCCTTTTCCTTATATAATTGTCTATTTCAAGCATCTATTTTTTTTAGTCTGATAATATCTATGAAAATACTGAAAATAAAGAGAAATGAAACTCTTAGTAACAGTTCACTTATTATAGAAAATGACTTAAAATAAACATATCCTTATAAACTTATAAGCCTACCGAGGCTTAAAGTTGGATTATGAAATTCTGGTAAACAACCAACCAACCTCTATTTCCACCACCCACCCTACAAAAAAAAAAAAACAAAAAAACGGGGAAACCTGACTTGCGGCAGTGTCTTTAAAATGGAAGTATCGGAATTGGTGGGTTTATGAAAATTCTGAGATGTCAAACAGAATGGTGCTGCGCATCGCTCTGGCAAATAACGTGCTATAAAAATAAACGACACCAGCTTCTATCACCTACCTGCTGGGTATTTTACTTTCAGCACCTCCTACTCAGCCTTCAGAACCTCCTCTGATTCAGAGGAGGGACTGGTACTGGAGAGCTCTGAATGACGCTTTGAAAGGAGCAATTCCTGTAAGTCTACTGGCAGACTTTTTGTGTTGATTTTTGTGGCAAAAGGGATGTGAAACAGGTTTTTGACCTTTTGGGGTTAACAAAAAAATAGCCTGAAGTACAGAGGACTGAAGAGTGTATCCTTGGTTTACTTGCAGGGGAAAAACAGCATTAGAACAGCTACTTTCAGCCTTTTTCATCTCATGGCACACATAAACTAATTACTAAAATTCTGTAGCACACCAAAAAATACATTTTGCTAATTTGACCAAAAAAAGAAGTTTACTTTTGATCAATTCACACGGGACAGCTATTGTTGTGTTGGCTATTGTTATTTTTTTATTTGATAATCTAAGGGAAAATAGGCCAGTGGCCCTGACTAAATAGTCAGGTATTACATGTTTTAAAAACTCTTGTGGCACACTAGTTGAAAATCGCTACCTAGAGTAGAACATTGAGAATAAGCCAAGGCAGAAGCTGAACAATAGGACTAAAGAAATTCTAAACAGCAGACTTTCTACACTACATATTTATGTTTTTTAAATATTCCTGTTATTTTTAATGTTTTGAAAATACAAGTACAGAGTTAGATTTCTATTTAAACAAGTATAATACTTCATACTTTACGCCAGCCATATAGACTTGTCTTAAAAGATATAAAGTATCAAATCTTTGTCAAATTATAATTAAGGACTTATTTTCTTTCCAAATTATTGCTAATAAGAAAGTAGGAAAAAAACAAATAAAACCCACAAAGAGAAATATATGCACATGAGATTCACAACACTTGTAAAACAAAATGTAAAATATGATGAAGACAATTCTCGGAGAGTATATGTGGAAATACACTTGAAGCCTTATTCTAAAATTCTTAGCAATGTGGTATCCAATATGTTCTGAGTTGTCTTTTAGTAAAAGAAACGGATTCTTTTTTATATCTACCAAAATTATAATTTTTTAAAATGTAAGTTTAAAGTTACTATCTACAGAATTGGAACTGTCTCAAACATACAGCCAGGATAGCCCATTTCCAGAATAGTTTCTTACAAGCTGTCATAAATTTGGGTAAATAAACCTTTGCCAAATTTGGAGTATACCACCTGGGTGAAAGAAATCTACTGTAAGAATACAACTGTATTAAATGTTCTCACTTGATTTTATTTTCACCTTACTTTTGGATTTCATCTGGCAGTGATTGTTTTGCCAAACTTTCCTGGCATTACTTGCATCTTTAGATATATAGGTAAGAAGGTATAATAATTATTTCATTTTTTTTTCCTGACAATATAAAGTGGTATTTCCAGTCTAATACCATAATACTTGTGCATGTTCCTGGCCTTACTCATTAATTAATTAGTAACTTGAAAATTAGTCAGTGTTTTATAATTAAATACTATTTTAAATATGTGAGGGAAGTTTGCCATTTAAAGAAAGCCTTTCGCAGAATGCACTACTCATTTGCATTTACTCAAACATTTGAATTTTGATATGATAGGCTTTTTGGTTTTTCAAAGCAGATTACACCTGTAAATATATTCTTTATCTAAAAGAATCAATGTTATAATGTGAAATGTCGAAAGTGGTTTCTAAGATTTTTAAAACAAAGCAGGTTCTACAAAAAGTTCTGATCTTAAGAAATACTATAGTGTAACTAACGGAAGTTCTGAGTAAATTTGTTCAGAGGACAATAACCTATTTAAAATGCCAAACAGAAAATTCTGAAGCAGAATAATTAGCAAGGCAGTATATATTTCATTAAATAATGTAGTTTGTCTATGCTTAGTGTTTGTCACTGCTTTAAACAAAATTTAAAAGTACACATTAAAACATACCTTCACATTGTGCATACTCATGATGTTTCCACAATCATCCATGTATTGCTTTAGGTCTTTATCCTGCAAAAATATAGCACTTTACTATGTGATACATAGTTCTCAGAAGGCATTGCTGATTTACTTAAATACTGTAAGTTTTTAAAAAAATAAGTTGTTTGAGGAAAGATACTGAATGCATTACACACAATTTAATAAAATGTCAATAACAAAGCAATAATGTCCCTGGGCCTGTTAGAAAATTCAATCTGCTATGTTTTATTAAAGTAAAAAGTAAATACTGAATTTTTATTAAATGCTTACCAAATACTCAAAGACGAGGGTCAAAGATTTATCTGTATGAACAATGTCGTGTAAGGTAACTATATTTGCATGTTTTAGATCCTTTAATAGTGAAACTGCAAAACAGAAAAAGAAAGTCAATTATCTGGTCTGTGGCAGCCAGTCTTTATAACAACCTGAAGGAAGTTTAACATAAATTGATTGAGTTTAAGATTCTTTTAAGTTTAAAACAATAATTCATTAAGGAGATTTACAGTAGATATTTTAATAGTCAAATTTTTTCTTTTATGACTCTGTGATATTTTTAATACTTTAAATTGTCCCCAATATTATAATAATACCCTCCATATTATCTTCTGATTTTTCTTAAATGTTAACTTATTGAGACTTCTAGGATTAATTAGATATGAAGTGCAAGGTACCTTTTCCTTCCAAATTGCTAATCGGTGCTTCACACCATTTTCTGGATAATCTTATCATTTTAAAAAATGGCACCATGTTAAAAATATATTTACATTCTGTATATACTAACTTATAGTTAGCTTTTCCTGATGCTCAATGTCAAATATTTGTCTATGACAATGATTTTTAATGACTTCATAGTAGTATTTCATTGAAAGTTATACAATAATATAATTAATATCTTTCTGTTGAATATTTTGGCTTGAGGTAATAGATCTTTTAAGGTCTAAATATATGTTCCAATCATCTATTATTTCTGTATCTGAGCACTTTTTTACTTACAGAAAATAAACTCATTATGCAGCTTTGGTTTTAAAATGTTCTATATAAGTTTTACTCACAAAAGATCAAGTTATACCTTCTCTTATAGCTGTGCAGGGCGCACCTTCTTCATGTTCCAACCGGATCTCTTTTAATGCCACCAAATTCTCTGTCAATTTACTTCTTCCTTTATATACTGTAGCATATGTGCCCTATAAAACATATTTTTGAAACACACATCAAGTGTATCTTATCCCATCTATACAATCAAGAGCTGTAACCAAATCTCTTAAGTTCTAAGTGTATGTTAAATTCTACCTTGCAAGGAAATCTCTACAGTTAGTCTTGGTTTTCCAGTATCTAAAAGGACATTCAGTTCCATATGCACAGTTTCTATATTTAAAACCCTACAGAGTTCCTCAAAATATGAAAATATAAGAATATTTTATTTATTTTATATTTTGTATCAGATTAACAATGAATCAGTACCTATAGAAGCAAAGGTACTTTATCTGCAATAGTATAGGAAGACTGAGGAAACTAGCTGAATATACTGATGAAAATTGAAATAACATATTGTTAAATTATAAACATTTTACTGGTTTTCAGAATTTTTTAACATTAACTCTCCTTTAAAAAACAAATATATTCTACAGGAGATTTCTTCTATTATTGCCAGGATAGTCCTCAAATTCTCTTTATTTAATATGCTTTATTGATTATGCTGTTACAGTTGTCCCAATTTCTTCTCCCTTTGTTCTCCTGCACCCCGTGACCCACATCCCTCCATTTGTCACCCCCCTCTTAGTCCATGTCCATTGGTTGTGCTTATAGTTCTTCTCAACATCTTCCTGTCTGCTCCATTCCCCTCCTACTATGCTTCTTAATTCCTCCATCATCTCCCCTCCCTTAACCCCCCTTCCCCCTCCCTGCTGACCCCCCCCCCCAATATGTTCCCCATACCTATAATTCTTTTCCCACTCTCATTGCCTACTTAGTTTGCCTTTGTTTTGGTTCCCTAGCTTCTGTTGTTGGTTGTTGTGATACAGTTTTCATTTTAATGTTCATAGTTTTGATCCTTTCTCCTAAGTAAGTCCCTTTAACATCTCATATAACAGTGGTTTGGATCTGATGAACTCCTTCAGTTTTAGTTTGTCCTGGAAGCACTTTCCCTGCCTTTCTATTCCGAATGACAGCTTCGCTGGACAGAGTATTTGTGGCTGTAGGTTTTTGCTTTGCATTACTTTGAATATTTCTTGCCAGTCCCTTCTTGCCTGCAGGGTCTCCTTTGAGAAATCAGTTTATAGTTTTATTGGGACCCCTTTGTACATAATTCTCTTCTTCTCTCTTGCTACTTTTAAGATTCTTTCTTTATTCTTAATTTTTGACATTTCTCTTAAGAGGAATTCTCATTCTAATTCTTAGTATTTTCTTTACCCTCTCTCACTCCCGAAGGGAGACAATTTCAAAATTAGTAGTAGAAAATTCAAGAAAACCAAGGTCTTCTTAGCCAAGAATTTTCTTCTGTGATGTGTCTTTATCTCAAAGATAGTATTTTACTTTTTCACAGGTTTGAACTCATGTAATTTCTCATAGGACAGTACAGACAGCAGATTCCCAGGAAGCTAATTAACATAACTTTTGTTACCAAGAAAGCATAATACAGCCATATCTCAGTACTCGTTGGCTTCAGAACATGTCAAACCCTGTACTCGTTGCATTTTGATGAGGAAAAAAAAAAGTTTCAGCACTCAGCGCTTGCTTGGGATGCGTCGCACTTGCTAGAATTTGTGTGAGTCACGATGCTGCCCCACAAGAGAAATTGCTTCTTCCTTTGGTATTTGTCACTAGTCACAGGTTTCAGCACTAGTCACAGGTTCTGGGATGAACTGATGAGTACTGAGGTACCACTGTAGTTTATGCTTCTATAAACATTACAAGGCTATAGACAATACTCATTTTCTCTCAAACTGATATGGTAATTTCAAGAATATAAGGTTTTGCCCTGGCTGGTGTGGCTCAGTGGATATAGCACTGGCCTGAGAACCGAAAGGTCACTGGTTCAATTCCCACTCAAGGCTCATGCCTGGGTTACAGGCCAGATGCCCATTTAGGAGTGTGCCAGAGGCAACCAACTGATGTTTCCCTTTCTTTCTCCTTCCTTTCCCCTCTATCTAAAAAAAAAAAAAAAAAAAAAAAAAAAGTAAGGTTTTTTTCCCTCCTAACATTCTGTTGTTTTTTCAGAAGATATGAACTTTCAGACAATAGTACTTATATTTTTTCCAGGCTGGCAAAAATTGTAGACTAATAGAGAAGTTTAGATGAAAAAAAATCTTACGTTTTTAAAATAACAACTTACTTACCTCTCCAAGCTTTTCCAATTTGATGTAGGTTTCCATTTTTCCAAACCCAATTTCTGACTGAAAGCAAACAATATAAATTTAGTATTAAAATTTCAATTCGTTTCTTCCACAATTTCTGCAACCCTTCTGCTCTAAAGAATGTCTTAGAATCAGAAAAACATTGATTATAATTAAATGGTTGAACATCTGTCAAGTTTTGCTACCTGATGGTAGAATATTAAGAGGTTCAAAAACATCAAAGTTCACAATTAAAATTGTAAACGCATCTCTTACATACATTAGTTAACATTCTGCCATGAAAAAATTTTGTTTTATTTTAAGACCTTGAGATTTTAAGATACCAAATACTTTTATAGAAGATGATTTTATTAACAAAACTACAAAATAAGTGATTTTTCTATATACTTTTTTTCACTAATCTTTATGTTCTCTAGGAATGTCAAGCAATGAAATACCATTTGTTTCAGGTTTTCCAACCAAAATATAATGAAAAAGGCAACTTGTAAGTCATACTCTATTATGGATCAGAAAATGGCTGACATATAAGAAGCCACTTAAGTCTAAATCTGGCCACCAAAAAGGAAAAAGAAAAGGAAAAAAAAAAAAAAAAAAGGCTTTAAAAGGAAGTCAAAACCATTGCTTTTAAACCTGGAACTGTGTGCCCACCGTGTGTGGAGTCAGTAACTGCAGCAAGTGGAATGCCCTCGAATATGTAATGGAAACCCAATATTTAAAAACTAAAAACAAAAACCCCTAACGCAAACGATTTTGGAAAAAAAAAATAGAGAAATGTAGAGAGATGGAAATTTAGGGATTGAGAGAGGAAAAATAGAAAAAAGTTAACGAAGAGAAGAAGAAAATAAGGATCTTCTTACATTTACTTTCTAGTACCCCTTGTAGATAATGAAAAAGATGATAATATTGTAAAAAAAAGATAGGCTTCTTACTTAGAATGGTGCTACTAGCCTTAAATAGCCAGTGAAAGGAAATAATGTTCTTTTATATATAATCTCAGCACTACAAATCCTATCAGTTATGCTGGATCATTAAATAGTATGTTTTAGTAAAATTCTGGAGGTCAAATACAAAATTTTTCTGAAGGCGTTGAATAAAATTTAAAAATTAGACTTTTAACATCACTTAGCACATTTTGAATAGGATAAACTGCCCAAAGTTGAATGACCAAAAGTAGCAGAGGTCCCTCAAAGAAACTGTTTTTACCCCCCCCTTTTTTTACAATAAAATATATCATGTTTAAAAGCCACGAGAAAACTGCATGTTCAATAATACTTAATTCAATTTTGGTAAACTAATAAGAACTTTGGTCACAGGTAGTATCATTGAATGACTGAAAAATTGCTTCTTTCTGCACTCTTTAAGACCTATATATAGTGTTTCAAAATATTTAATTAAAAATGTTTTAGAATCATAAACCCATCCATTCATGTACTATCTTATTTATGATTATTTATGATATTAAGTCCTTGCTTTCTATATTAACAACTATGCAGAATAATAAAGTAAAACTATAATAGACAACACTTTCCAAATACAAACGGAGTTTTTTATCTTTAATATGTAAAATGTGGCGAACAAAATCTGGTACATGAAAGCCTGATTCTGAACAATCTTAATTTATGTACGAGTTTTACAGCCCATTTACATAATGATCTTAACTTTAAAAAAAGGTTAATTGCCAAAGTCACACAAACTGATAGAATGTTTATTTTCTTATACCTATCCCTGAAATTCAGGTTCTTAAAATTCACAAATATGCATTTTAAGTCTTCTCATATATCTTATGAAGGAAAAACAACAACACTAAGAATAAATGAAAAGTAGTATGAACAAAACAATGTCTCTAAAAAATTAAAATATCATCAATAACAATGAGAAGCACATTAAAGAATATGACTGCAAGGTAGGAACTTCTTATTATCAGGAGTTGAAATATTTTCTTATTCATTCAAGTGAATGAATAACAGCACACCCTTAAAACATCAAATACACTTTGGTCCAGGAATGGCTACAACAAAAATGTTGAGGTTTGCTTTTAAGGGTGTGTTAAGCATATAAAGTATATATGGAATAAACTGTAAGGAAAGCATCAAAAATTAACATAGCAATGGCTCAGTGGATTGAGTGTCGGCCTGCGAACCAAGTGTCGCTGGTTCGATTCCCAGTCAGGGCACATGACTAGGTTGCACATCAGGTCCCCAGTTGGGGGCGCAAGTGAGAGGCAACCACAGAGTGATGTTTCTCTCCCTCTCTTTCTCCTTTCCCCTCTCTCTAAAAATAAATAAATAAATAAACAAACAAACAAGCAAATAAAAAAATAAAAAATAAAAACAATAAATCAACATATAAAAGAAAAAATAAAAAAATAAATTAACAGAGCAAGAGTCACTCTTCCGAGAATGTTAGTGAGATCGTTAAAATATGCTCAAAGTCTGCTTTTTAAAAAGAAAGTAAATCCTGTACCAAATTAAAGCTAAATTTTAATTTTAATAATTAATCTATAAAACAAAGCATTGACTGAATTCCACCCACGCAGGCAGTGAATTCAGACAAAAGACAATTTACAAGTAAACTATTAGAACCTAATTCGAAGAGTGAAGCATACTTACTTCACCACCCATTTTAATAATTTCAAACACTTAGGATTTAGTAGTTACACCAAATATTATTTACTGAATCTTTAAATGGAACTTTTAGAAAATTTTGCTTACATTTTTATCTGCTGAACATGACAAGATTAACAATAGCTATAATGACTAGCTTGTTGACATGCTCTCCTACAGAAATTATTCAGAGGACAGAGGACAAAGCTCATTTATTCAACATTTACCAAGCTAGTGCTAGGTACTGAGATACAGTGAAGAAGACAAATATGATTCCTGTTTTTATGAGTTCAATCCCAGATTATTTTAGAATATTTAAAGTTTCATAAAAGAAGAAGTTGCTAAAGGAACTGTATAACTAAATTACAATGTTTTGTATTTTAACATAATATAAACCCATAATATAAACCCCCCTTAACCCTGTATTCTAAAAAAATGATGATAACTTGTTCTGATACTTCATTACTCCAAGAGAATACTTAACTTTTTGGCAGCCCCAAGCAAATTCCTGTTCAGATAGTTCTTACCAGGATAAGCACATAGAAAAACCAAAATAAATTATAATTTATAACAGCCTTCCTATCTATTTTGTACCAACCAATTATGCTTCTTAGTCCCTGCAACATTTCCCCATTTCTCCCCTTCCCCCTCCCAGCTGATAACCCTCCAAATGATCCCCATACCTATGATTCTGTTCCTATTCTGGTTTGCTTAGTCAGGGGGAAGTTAAGAATAGTATAGGAAAGGATGAAGCCAAAGAACTTATATACACGACCCATGGACATGAACTAAGGGGGGGGATTGCTGGAGGGAAGGGGGGGTACCAGGCAGAGGGGAGCAAAGGGGTAAAAATTGGGACAACTGTAACATCATAATCAATAAAATATATTTTAAAAATAAAATAATATAAAATAAAATATTTTTTAAAAGCATTCAGCTTAGGTTACAAAAATAAAGTAAATAAAACCACAATGTGATAATATTCACCAGAAAAGTAAAAGAAATTTTAAAAGGACAAAATCACAAACAGACAAGGAGAGCAACTAGAATTACCATGTACTGGTGATGAAAGTATAAACTGGTATAACCACTTTAGAAACTGCTTTGACAGTATCTAGAAAAGCTGAACGTATGCACATACTGTTATCCAACAATTCCACTCCTAGGTATGCACCCAAAAGATATATATTTATTAACCAAAACACATGTACAGATATGGTGATTGAAGCTCTGTTTGGTAACAACCAAAAACTAAAACAACCCAGATGTCCATCCACAGGAGGCTGGATAAAGTATAGTATACTCATTCAATGGGAAAATATGTGACAATAAGAACAAATGAACTATAACTACATGCAAAAATCCAGATAAAACACAAGTATAACATTGAGCCAAGAATGTCAACCACAAAAAGAATACATAGTGTATAATATATGTAAAAACTTGCAATAATACACATATTTATATACTTGTATTAAATATACTTTAATAATTTATATATTCATAATTAAAGTTCACAGGTCTAAATAATAATAATCAGAAAAACTAAATAAAAAGCATTTTTAAATACATAAAAACATGCATGTAAATAAGGATTTTAAAAATTCTGGATATTAAAATGTACTATACACATAATATAATCAAAATAGAAAACATATGGGTAAAATTAAACTTTGGCATTAGAAGGCAGGGAGAAGCCCTGGCTGGGTGTTTCAGTTGGTTGGAGCATCGTCCCAGGTGCCAACAAGTTGCAGGTTCGATCCCAGTCAGATCACATGCCTGGCTTAGGCGTTCGATCCCTGGCTGGGGCACATGCAAGAGGCAGCCGATCAATGTTTTTCTATCACAGCATAGTTTCTCTCTCTCCCTCTCCCTTCCTTTCTCTCTAGAATCAGTGAATACATCCTCGCGTGAGGTTTTAAAAAAATAATAAAGACAGAGATAATGGCTATTGTTGAGGAAGTCGGGGTAGAAAGTAAATAGAAGTGGCAGGAGGGCTCTTCTGGATCTCTGAAATTTTCTTTTATAGATCTGGGTCCTGGTTATACAAATAGGTTAACTGCAAAAAATCACTGAGCTACACAATTATGGTTTATGTACCTTTCTGTATATCTAGAATGTATTAATATATATGTGTATCTAGTACATATTCTGTACATTTAGCATATATCAATAAAATTTACCAAAAATAAAATAGAATATAGCTTAAATCCTATTCTAATATGCTTTTTTTTTTAAATCCTCACCCAAGGATATGGTTTGTTTTTTAAATTAATTTTAGAAAGAGAGGAAGGAGAAAGAAAAAGACAGAGAGAGAGAGACATCAACGTGAAAGAGAAACATTAATCAGTTGCCTCCATACAAGCCCAGAACAGGGATCGAACCTGCAATCTGGGTATATGCCCTTCCCGGGAATCAAACCTGCAACCTTTTGGTACACAGGACTATAGGCCAACCAACTCACCTGCCTGGCCAGGGCTCTAATACGAGTCTTTAAACCCTTACAAATGGAAAAAAATAAAACCCAGAAGGAAATGTAATAAAATTTCGCTATTCAAAAACTGAATATAACCATTAATACAAAATGTTTACTCCACTACTAGGATTATACCCGAAGAATCTTGAAACACCAATTCAAAAGAACTTATGCACTCCTATGTTCATTGCAGCACTGTTTACAATAGCTAAGTGCTGGAAACAACCTAAGTGCCCATCTGTAGATGAGTGGATGAAAAAACTGTGGTACATTTACACAATGGAATACTATGCAGCAGAAAGAAAGAAGGAACTCCTGCCATTTGCAACAACATGGATGGAACTAGAGAGAATTATGCTTAGTGAAATAAGCCAAGCAAAGAAAGAAAAATACCATATGATATCACCTAATACAGGAAACTAAAGAACACAAACAAAGGAACTAAATAGAACAAAGAGCAGAATAGCAGTCAATAGGGGGGAGGGGAGAGGGAGAGAAGGGGGATAAGTAAGGGAAGGGTTTAATTAAAGAGCCTGTATAAAAGACTCATGGACATGGACAATGGGGAGGGATATGATTGCGGGAGAGGGGGTGGGTTGGGTGGGGGAGAGAAATTAGGGGTAAAGGGGACAACTGTAACTGAAAAACCAAAATAAAAATAAATAAATAAATAAATGTTTTACCACCAAAAAAAAAAAAAAAAAATGTTTACCCTCAGAAAAATCAAACAGCACATCTGATGGTACAGATACAGGAAACTAGAAACTTACTAAGGAAGCTCTACGAGATCTTCGACTCATTGGTTGATCGAATGGGGGACTGTTTATCTGCAATTTCTCAAGATATCCATCAGGTATTCTGATATCTGCAGGCAGTGATAACCGCTTATTTAAATCCTTAAAAAAAAAATTTTTGAAGGTAAATACAAATAGAAAAGGGCATTTGATTTTTGAATTTATGGGCTATAATATGTTATTTGTTAGCGATAACTAAAGTTTTATTGCAGTTGCAAAGTTATTTGTGTTGATTATAATGTATTTACTCTAAGCAAAAGTATATAGCACAGTTTTACAGAAATGGTACTCTGCAATCCAGTTATTTCTGAACTTCCAAAATGGAATTTATCTTGACATTAAATCCCTGTTACTCATAATAGTAACCAAACCATGGAACAAAATTGAGATGTATAGGAACTTATAAATATTTGAGATATAGATGACTTAAGTATAGAAATATACCATGTTCCCAAATGGTAAGATTAAATAATAAAAACAATGGTTCTCTCATACTAACTTTATATTTTACATAACCCCAAACAAATCACAGTAAGATTATTCTTGGAACAAAACATTTAAAATCTAGAAGAATAAACAGAAATATGCAAAAACATTCTAAAGTTAATCGGAGAAAGTGTGATTAGGGTAGGGGATGCTGATAAAGAAATCTTTCCAGATAATGAAATATGCAATAATAAGAATAAAATCAAGAGTGTCACCTTTAGAAAAAAATTAAATATAGTTCATTGGAAAACTGAGAAAGTCTAGATATAGATCCTAATAGTAAATAAACCTTTTAAGTTTATAACAAAGAAAATTATAAATCTATTTGGTGATGAAAACCAAGATTATTTTTATTATTATTGTGACATGTTATACAGCAATATAAACGATACTGAGTTGATCTAAAGAGATGAAAATGTTAATTCATTACTTAGGAAACTGACATTGTTTCCCTTAACTGATTCAGAGGCAAACTTTTATTAATGAAAATGTAATCATCATCTCAACAGCACTGAAAACAGTTAATACTCATTTTAAAACATGCTCAATTTCTTTTTAGAAAAAACTATTTTAATCAGTATGTACTGAAATGATAACATTCATAATCAACTTTTGTCATCAAGTTTATATATAACAGTGACAAAGAAAAAGAAATAATCTCTTCATTCTTTTACACGGAGAAATAACTTATGTGTGCTACAAAAATTAGTAAGAGTAGGTATAATAAACCACAGAAAAAATGAGACCCATATTTATAATCAAGGTGAGAAGAAAAGGCTGGTGCTTATTTTACGTATACCTTTTGAAATCTGAAACATTTATAAAATAAAATATAAAGTAAACCAGATGAATCTCAAAAATATATTTAAAATCATATTTTCTTAAATGAATACTTCGCTAATGTATCATTTTGATTTCCAGAACCTCTAAAAATTCACATTTCCCTCATAGAAAACCTACATAGGGTTTTAAAAAGTGTTAAATATAATTAATGCATATTTGCTTTGCGATAGTAGATAATTAGAAAAAAGTCACAAAACTACTCTTCATTAATTCAAAGAAATAATTTTCTTGCAAGTTTCATTTGCCTTCATGAAAATTTTCAAATAGGCATTTAGTCTGATATATATGTGTGTGTTTACATGTATGCAAGCATGCGTGCACATACACACCAACAGGCACATTTATAGTTTTTAATGGTTACCTCCATTGAGATCCGTCTATGTATACGATTTCTAAGACAAACACCTGTCGGTGACTGGACTTCATCAGATGATGTCCCAGAAGCTTGGTCACTCTCACCATCTGATCCCATTTTTAGATTTTCATGAACAATATCTGTATTAGAAAATGAAACATTTATAAGAGATGTATTATACTCTGCTACATAATTTATTACCCCTACAGTAAGATGTAGATAGCTAACACATAAAAAAAAAAAAAAATCACAGCATAGAAGTCTTGTGCATTCTGGGTACCACAGGTGTATAGTTAATAGATCAAAACATTAATGTCCTTAAACACTAGTAAGTAGTCCTTTTATACTCTCAGATTATGAAAAATTATGGAAAAAAGCTAACATTCAGGATATTATCAAGGCTGAATAAGAAAATTATAGACTGGAAATAACAATGAGAATTATTTCAATCAGTTCTCTCACATTCCAAATCTGGGAACTGAGACTCTGAAAGGTTAAATGACTTTCTAAAGTTACACAGCTTAGAGGCAGAGAGGAAACAGAAACCTGGTCTTCTGCCTTTTATTTAGTTTAGTATTCTTTCTACTAAAATAATGTGCCATCGGCTCCACAGCCGAATAGTTAGGTCTCTGAATATTCTTTAAAAACTGCTAATGCAGCTACCCTTCCTCCAAGTATTAAAAATAAAACAATTCAAAAATCATTCACTGAATATCTTTTGTACCAGAACTAACCAACACAAAACTATACAAAAGAAACTTGTACACTTACACACCTGCTCACAGAATTCCATGTGTCAATCCTCCGCTAATTCACCTAACAAGAGTAGTCCTCCAGAAACAACGCTAGACCTCAAAAACATGTCACTAGTCCTCTCTGTACAATCACTCATTCCCCAAAAAGCAAACTGTTTCATGTTGCAGTGCTTTCACACACTTTTCTTATTTGTAGAAGAGGTCTTTCCCCTGTTTAATCAATCTGGTGAATTCATACTTAATTCTTCAAAAGTATGCTCATGTGTCATTACTTGGTGAAGTTTTTCTACTCTCCGACACATATGATTACTGTGCCCACACTGCACCTACGCACTGAAGAGCCTTTTTTGGTTCATGTGATTTTACACCAAGGTAGGCATGAGATCCTCGGAGGCAGGACTTGGCTTATTCACTTATGTGTTCCCAGAACTTGACAAAATGACTGGTATTTAGAAAGTGCTCAACAAATATTACAATGAATTAAATATTAACTAAAAATCAAGAAAGACTGGATAACTGGGACTTTTTTAAAAATGGAAATGGGTTTTAATGGACCAACATGTAGTTCAAGAATACACTTTAAGTACAGAGATTTTTGGAGAAATTTTATCTGAACAAAAATTACCTTGGCAGTAAAGTTCAATGTATTAAAGAGATTGATTCTTGATCTGATGATATCTAACATTTGAGCCAACTATTCTTCAAAATCTGAAAACCTTTTTCAATAAACTTCTGAATAATATATAATACTTTAAATGTATAGCTGAGTTTGCAAGAATGTATGCTATGCATAATACACAGGAAGCAAAGACTGAGCACTGAAAACCAAGTTGTTATGCATAAATTGACTGTCACTTTCTTAAAGAGGGGCTGCTGATCTTGGTAAGAAGGTGCTTGGGTTTAGCTGCCACATTGGGATAGAGTATGAAGCCTCAGTGTCCGAATGGCAAGAGAGAGCTTCCTACAGAAAGGCACAAGACTCTCAAAGTGCTACATACTCAGTAAAGGGCAGACTTAAAAAAACAAATCTGTTCTACTGCACAAGGACTACAAAGGAGCATATTAACTTCACTCTGAATAAACTACCTGAGTACCACCTGACTCAACCAAGAAACTGCTCATGTCATTAATGAACAATTGCAATTCCAGCGTGAATATTGGTTGTATTTTCATTTCTGTTAATATAAAAAGAATTAAACAATGCAGGCTGATGTCAAAATTCCATTCATTTGTCATTGGTGTTAGCAATTTCTTTGCTGAATCAGGTAATAGATTTTAAGTACTAGAAGAATATATACTTCTCAAATTGCTCACACTTTGTTCAATTCACATTGCAGCAGCTACAGATAAAAGGCGCTTTAAAATTTAATCTGCATTACTAACATTTTCAACATCACTTTCTTAAGTTTAGACCAAGGGTCAGCAAACATGACTGTTTTCATATGACGCCTAAACTAAAAATGGTTTTTGCATCCTTACAGTGTTATTTTTAAAAGAAGAATATGCAACAGAGACCATATGTTGCCCACCTGAAAAATTTACTATCTGGCCCTTAACAGAAAAAGTTCTGCCATCTCCTAGTCTAGACAATTAACAAACAATAAATCAAGTCATGATCTAAAGTGTTTTTCAATTTCTGTGGGGTAAATACTCCCTCCGTGCCAAATGCAAGCTACCAACATGACATCCTTTAACATGCATCTGGGAAGACATATATGCTCATCATTACATAGTATTTTCACTATACAGATGCAACAGAAATAAATAGCCCCAAAAGTGCTGGCAACAGCAAAGTATACTAAAATAATTAGGAAATAATTACTTTTAAGTATTCATTACCTTTGTTTTCAATTTAGCTTACCTATAAATTTGTATAATTTTAATTTTAATAATGCCTGTATTTAACAAATAGCCTGCAAAATTCCTGAAAATTTAACAATCATCTGTCATGAACGAGTGTGAGTCAACTCCAGAACACCATTCTGTACGATTACACCTATAAGAGCAAAGGTCACGTACATTTCCCATAATTAAAACCCCGCTACAGATAAGCTCATACTTCCAAAATTAACAAAATACATGAAGAAATAATCTACTATGGCAAGAGTAAGCAGCAAACTAAAGCACTCAGAAACTTCAGTAAATTGTCATAAAACTATAAAATAATTATGTATAAAATTATTTTAAAGTAAAAACATGATAAATAAGACACCATCAAAAAAAAAACCCATAGAAATAAACAAACAGAAGCTTTCAGGTATGTGTATTTCCTGGGTATTTAAAATGACAGTGACATAAGAATAACGAATTAGGTGCTATTCATATATACTAATTATTGACTGTACTGTGCAATCATATGGTGATAATTTGGAGTTACTAAGGTATGATCCTAAACTAAGCATCATCTCAAGCAGCCACATTTTGAAATCTTGCATACACCTCTCAAGGATTTTGTTTTCTTCACGGTGGACAGGTTTTCAAATGTTACTCCTCTGTAATGTTAATATTACTGCCTCTCTAGAACCTTCCATTTTTCTACTATTGCTTTTATTCTCAACTTGATTTTTATCTTATAAAACAAACCAGATAATAAGGCTGGCTGACTTCCATATAACCTAAAACTTACTAGCTATGGATACAACCTGAAGTCAGAAAGTTAAAAAAGTAGGCAAATAATTAATTACCTAATCTGCTTCCATTTCTGGGCATTGCCATGAAGGAGCCAAGGCTTCCTCCAATGACGCTATGTGGTCTCCGCAGTGGGGGCTTCTTGAAGGACCCTGTGTACTGGTGGAGGAAGGAATGCATACTGTGAGAGGATGGAGGCCTGCCATTCTTCACAATAGGCTCTGTGGTTCACAGTATCCAAAAATCATTCCATGAACAGACCAAGATCCAGAATCAAATGAGGATTGAGAAAGCAAACAGAAAACAAAACAGAAGTTATAACAGATCATTACATTTAACCTCATTTCTTTGGCTATCTATATACAAAGCACTAGAATTAAAGTAATTTCTATTAAAAAAAGTTATAGAAAACACAATATTTGAAATTGGTTTATTAATTATCTATTTCTTATGCAATCAAAATTAGTTAGCAATCACAAAACCACTTATAGTCTATAGAGTTTTGATCCACTTGCTTATTTTAATGTATCTCAAGATTGTTTCCACATTATTCCTACATTTACTGATTGCCTCATGCATGCCTTATGCTTATAGAAAAAAACATGGCCCTGGGAAGAAGGAACTTATATCCCTACTTGCTCAATGTTCAAAAAAGTATGTCAGTTAGTAAATAAAACCAAAGTACTTAAGGACAGCTCAATGCAGAGGTTCTGAAATTTATTACCTCAAACTTGGGATTAATATATATTTTTTTAAAAATCACAGACCTATCATCAAGCAGAAACATTTTTTAAAATACTTAAATATGATTTAATTAGAAATAGGGGAAATCCTATTTTGGACTGTTTACAGGATAGCTCATGACTCCTTCCCACCTCCCAAAAAAAGAGCTCTGATGTAGGTTAAGGACATGATGAAGGACACATCATTATAGTCTTTTGTATTAGAATTATGGTTTTACTGACATAATCAAGGAAAATTGATAAAGGAAATGGGCTTCTCTGCATATCTTCTCCTCTAAAATGAAGCCAGTTCTTCTTTTGTAGCTGCTAATCAGGATTAAATGTATCACCTGACGAAGGGATTCCTCTACCATGTAAACCATTTATTGGACACCAAGAACAAGCTGGTAGTAGGGTGGCTTGGATCCACAGAACAAACCAAGGTACAGGCTTAGGGAAAATACGCCAAGGAGGCCCCACAGTGTTCCAAAGACCGTACAAAGTGTTCCACAGACTGCACATTCCTTGGCGGTAGCTGGGTGATTATGAATTTTGGGATTCTTGTAAAAGAATCAATTATTTAATAATGAATGGGGAAGCATATCTGATAAAAGAGCATAAATCAGTTACAAAACTGTGGGATACAGGCTAGACCATCTAAGAAAATTTCTCGTTCTAGGTTTTAATATTTCAGCTTTGGAATAATAAAATATATAAATATTCTGCCTACAGTATCATATGTTTCAGATGCTCTGTAAAGCTGTGCCAGAAATATACTTTATAGTCCTAGAGAATATAGCTAAAAAAAATGGAGATCATAAATACATTCAATTATTCAGGGGATATTTATTGTATGACTACCATGGCCCTGGGCATCAAGAAGTAAAAAAACAAACAAACAAGATACTACTCTTTGAAACTATAAAACCTAATGGAGGGAAAGACAGGTGAGAAAACTAATGAGAAGAAAAATATCCGATACTGATAGGCAATAAGCAAAAGATTAAAATAAAGAGATTTGATAAGAAAATAAATGAGTAGATATTTTACACTAGCTATTGAAGAAAGTTCTCTCTGCAGAAGAATTTTTAACACAGATATAAATGCAACAAAGAGCCAGTCATGGAAAGATGGGTTAGTGGTGGGTTATAAGATATTCCTGACAGAGAAAAAAGCCAACTAAAAATGCTGACACACGGCAAAGTTTGACTTGTTCAAGCAGTGGTCCTCATACTTGAGCATGTTTCAGAATCATCTTCAAAGACTTAAAACACAAGACAGCTGGGCCTCAGACCCAGACTTCCTGATTCAGCAGGTCTGACATGTAATCCAAATATTAGCATCCCTAACATATCCCAGTTAATGGTGATGTTGCTGGTCCAAGGATCACACTTTGAGAACCACTGCATTACAGGAACAGAAAAAAGTCAAGTGTAGCTGTAGTACGTAATTGAGGGGGGAGCGGTGTTATTAGGTGAGGTCAGAGAGATAAGCAGGTTTGTACATCACCAAAAAGTTTGAATTTTATTCTGGGATTGGAAGCAGTTATGGTAACTTATAATCTGATTCATATTTTTAAAATATCAGTCTGAGCAGTCAGGGATAGTGGAAGGTAAGGAGTTAGGAATGAATATAAAGGGGTATCATGAGTGGGATCTCTGGCAATGGAATAGCTCTTTATCCTGATTACAGTGGGAGTCACATGAAACTACCCATGTGGTAAAATGAGATAGAACTGTACTCAAACTTAATTCCAATGCTTATTTCTGGGTTTGATGATGTTCTACAGTCACAGAAGATGTAACCAAAGGGAAAAACTGAGAGAGGGGTATAAGGGACCTCTCTGTACTACTGTTTGGAACTTCTTTGGAATCTATAATTATTAAAAATAAAAATGTAAAACTTTACTCTGGTTACTCCTAGAGAACAGATGACAGAGAATCAACAAAAGGGAAGGAAAGGACTACATATTACAGTGCCCTAAGCAATAAATAATGGTGGCATGGACTAAAATGAAGAGAGGCAGGCAGACTTAGAATATACTCTTATACAAAAGCGAAACCAAAAGGCTAGCAGGCATGGCTACAAAATTACTTTCGCATACACTCTCCCCCCCAGCTTTTATTGAGGGTTTATATTAAAAACATCTATCCAAAGAATATTTTTAAATTTCCAGCAGAGCAACTTTTAAAAATATGAAATATGGTACGTGAAAGAACAATAATTGGAATAATGTATCAAGTATATAAATGGCTACCATAATAGTGAGTTTTTAAAAATTATTTATACAGCAAATATAAAGCAAGCTAGAATGGCAGAGGAGTGGAGGGGAGAACAGAAAGTAAAGAAAAGAATAAAGGATATTTTCTGGATTGTTAGCTTTAAGTTATTCAGGTTTAGTTAGGAAAGTTAAAGAAGAAGCAGATTTTAGGGAAAGGAAATAAAAACTTCTGGTTTGGTTAATTACATTTGACATTCCTATTAGACATCCCTATGCCGAAGCGCAGTAGGTATCTGACTGCGAATCTAGTGATCCAGAGAAAAGTCCTGACCAGAGATAGACTTGGAGCCGTCAGCATACACACAGTGGCCGAAATCACAGGACTGAAAGAGATCACCCACGGACAGCGTACAGAGAAGAGAATGGGGGCCACGAGAGACTCATGAAATATTCTAACATTTCAAGATTATGAAAGCACTTAACTGGAGAATTCAATAATACCCCATATTTTAAAAATAATGGAAACCTTTAAGATGTTACGTGAAGTGAAACAAGTCATACACGAAAGAACAAATACTGTATGATTCCACTTACATAATGTACCTTGAATAAACAAATTAATGGACATATAGAGTAGCGGCTACCAGGGCTGAGGAGAGGGGAGGGGAGGAGTTATTGTTTAGTGGGTACAGAGGTCCAGTGTGGGATGATGAAAAGGTTCTGAAGATGGAAAGTGGTGACAGCTACACAATAACGTGAAGTACTTAATGCCATTACAATTGTATACTTCAAAATGATTAAAATACTAAATTATGTGATGCATATTTTACCACAGTATATTTTTTTAAGTAGTGGAAATCTGTATGAAAAACCACAGTAAATATTACTCTATAAAGTAGTGAGTTCCAACTAAGGATTTCCAATTTTTTTTTTTAAGATTTTATTTATTTATTTTTAGAAAGAGGGGAAGGGAGAGAAACAGCAATGTGCAAGAGCTACACCAATCGGTTGCCTCTCACACGTCCCCAGCTGGGGACCAGGCCCGCAACCCAGGCACGTGCCCTGGCTGGGAATTGAACCAGCGACCTTTAGGTTCTTAGGCTGGTACTCAATCTACTGAGCCACACCAGCCAGGATTTCAATGATTTTTAACAGAATCATATGGCAATCAGTATGAATCCATTAAGAAATTTATTTGACATCTTTCTTATTTGGATCTTCTGTTGGCATGAACCACTATGATCAGGAACATGCAATTCCTTAGCTCACTCCATTTCTGGTTCCCAGTCCTGCTCTTTTTAAACACTTTTATTAACCTGATCCTATTCCAGACCATATATACATAGAAGGTCTGTGCTTTCATCCTCATCCTCTCATGGACTTTGTGCTGTTGGTATAAATTAGCATTACTTATAACCCTCTGTCATCATTATTATTATCAAAAATTAACTGTGGCTGCTACCATATATCCTATTGGCAGGAGAAAGGAAGAAACCTGGGAGTAAGAAAAAAAGGCTTGCCTTGATTGGTGTCGTGGGTTGGGCACTGTCCTGCAAACCTGAAAGGTCGCTGGTTTGATTCCAGACCAGGGCACATCCCGGTGGGGGATGTGTGAGAAGCACCAGTCAATGTTTCTCTCCCTATCTTTCTCCTTCCCTTCACATCTCTCTAAAAATAAATGAATAGGAAGGAAGGAAGGAAGGAAGGAAGGCTCATAATATCAATAAAATTAGGCTTGTTGACTCCAAATAACATAAAAATACTGATCCAGTAAAGAAACTGAAGACTAAGGTTAAGAAATTGGAATATCTCTAAAACTAGGCCATTCTAATCTTTGCCTTTTGGGTTTACTTAAATCTGAATCCATAACCATGAGAAGTGACACTGTTATGTTTTTTTAATTATACTTCCTGGGAACATAAAGATGAAGTTCATTTTCTTAGGCGAAGAATTTCAGTTGTAGCAAATGAAGTAACTTTTGCTGGAGCTGCACCTGGAATCTCAAAACTGTGTATGTGTATTATAAAACATTACTTTTGCCTTTCTATAAGTTAAATTATGATACACTTTCTCCCCCATATTTTAAATTGTCACCTATCCTCCTCATCAAATTCAGTAATTTCAATATATCTTCTCATTAGAGAAAAAATAAATAAGTTCAAGGCTAGCAACTTAAAGACAGGATCCTGAAATATAACTCTCTGTGATATGTCTAATATTGCATTAAGACTTTTATCAAGCAAATCGAGAATCTATGAGGAAAAGCTATTTCTCAGATAAACTAAGTTCTTTTACTGACATGAAATTCACATAACATTAACCATGTTAAAGAACACAACTCAGTGGCATTTGGTACATTTACAATGTTGTGCAAACCGTCACTTCCCTTATCTTGTTCCAAAATACAGCATGGGGCAAAAGCAGGTTTACAGTTGTGTGCACATGAAACACAGGAGTTCATTCGTGTACTATTTTCCATACGGACAAATGTAAACCTACTTTTGCCCCATCCTGTATTTTCCTCACTACCAAAGAAGACTCTGTATCCATTAAGCAGTCACTCCCCATTCCGCCCTCTCCTGAGTCCTTGGCAATCACTAATCTACTTTTTGTCTTTATGGATTTACCTATTCCGGATAGTTCATGTAAATGGGTCACAGAATATGTAACCTTTGGGGTCTGGCTTCTTCCAGTTTTCCAGGTCAATTCACATAGTAGCAGGTTTCAGTATTTCGCTCAATTTTATGGCTGAATAATATTCCATTCTAGGGACATGCCACATTTTGTTTATATAGTCACATGCTGATGTACATTTGGGTTATTTCCACCTTTGGCTATTGTTGAATAGTGTTGTTCTGAATGTAAACATTCATGTACAAGACTGTTTGAATATTTGTTTCAATTCTTTTGGGCCTATCCCTACAAACAGAATTGCTCAGTCATATGGCAATTTTATTTCTAACTTTTGAAGAATGAGATAAATTAATTTGATAGTTTTAAAAAACTAAATATTTAAGTGGGTGGGGAATAAATAAATAAATATTTAATATCTTCTCAGTTACCAAAAAATTGATCTTATGTGCTAAGAATTCTTTTTCCTTGCAGGTACTTTAACAAATATTTCTTATACTTCAATTTAAAAGTTTTTATAATTTGTGTAAAAATTTCATTTAATATTTAGGAAAAGCTATATTGATTTAAGGTCAGTATGTTTAAATCAACCAAGTTTGTAAACAGTCAACTTAATTTTAACCTACTAAATATAAATTCGAGATTCCTCTTTACCTATCAATGTACAAACACACTAGCTTACCTAGACAGGCACTCTAATGTGAACTTAATTATATCACCCATTGATAACTGAGCTAAAGGCTTCGCAGTATGATGAAATTATCAAAATGACAGAGCTAATATATCAAATTCTCTTTGGTTGGAGGTAGAATATGTATGTGTAAGAGTGTATGTGCATATGTGTATAACTAAATACATCATATGCATACTTTTCCCAAGATTTTTATAGGATTGTCCCCATATACATTTACTTCCCCATTCAATTTGTTCTAGAATATGCATGAGAGCCCGCCGCTTACAGATGACCAAGAGTTAACAAGATTGTGTTCATAAGTGTAACTGAACAATACACAGGTCAAATATTGATTCAAAGCCAGTTTACATGGTGATGTTGTAAACTAATTCTTCCTCCTCCCTAAGCTAGCATTGCCACTATGTGGCAATTAGACAAAGATCACTTGCTTCACATACTGGTTACATCATACATGAGATCATCTGAAAACTCATTAGACCATGTTCAGAAGTGAACTGTGTGTGTCACCTGTCCTAGGAGCTTTTTATGCTCTAAGAATATGTTGGAACCAACCATCAGGGACTGACAGATGGCCAAATAGGTATAGAAACTTTGTCAAAGCTCTTGTTCAACCTGATGTGCTCTTACACATGGGTAGTAAGCAAGAGCAGATTATAACTCTGGGACAGCCTATGCTACCAGCAATCTCTGCAACCCAAGAGGAATCAGTGCTTGTTATGACACGTTCAAGTATTATTTCAAGTAACTTGGGTTAAGAGGAAACTCAAGAGAGTTCCTATTTTCCTTTTTTTATTACCTGTTAAAGTTACTATTATAATAAAAGAGTTTGTTTTAATAAACAACATGTTCTACATGAAAAAATTATTTTCAACATTTCACCATTTTACAAATTAAGCATGTTTTACAGCTTAAAACTAAAATATTGCAAAAAAATATGCACTTAATCTTAAAATATTAATAGAAATATAAATATGTCTCAGAAACCATCCCTCAAGATATATACGGTCCTTAGTTTACTCCTGCACATCACTGGTAAACAGCTGGCAAGATTCTTCAATCATTAGAATGAACACACTGGGCTTAATAATAAAAATTCAAAGGGAGTCTGAGAGACAATGAAGAATTTTTTATAAAAGCAAGACATTATAAAACCATCTTTGAGATTCAATGCAAATGCAAAGTTTCCCTCCTAGATATAAGAAAGCAGTTAAGATTCATTCATATGATGAACTTTGTCTTCTAATCGTCCACACACACACACACACACACACACACAATATAATGTTATAAACTATGATGAAGCTGCAAACAGAATTTCACACACTAGGCACTTTTAAGCTGTATTAACATAGGTTATAAGAAAAACAAAAATACTTATACATGTTAAAAATAGTTACTTAACAAGAATAATATTATACAAGGTATTCTTACTTAAGCACTAATAAAAACTAAAAGATAAATGGAATAGAATTCCTCAGGGTTAAAGAACAGGTACAGTAACACTTGGAGTAAGAGTGGGAGACTTCAATAAGCAAGCAAGGAAGCAAAGCTAGTCCTAAGAATGAGGGTATTAGAGAGAACAACAAAAGGAAGCTATTAGGAACTAATCAGTAAAGTAAATTTGCATTCTATTTATAAAGCAATCAAAAGTGTAAAGAATCTTTCCTCTCTTCCCCATCCCCCAAATATTTACCGTTATCCTTGCTGCTATTTTCTTCAATAGTCATTTGTTCAGCCAATTCAGACAATGACTCGTCAATAGTCTGGCTTCCTCGAAGCGTGAGGGATAGCCTTCTCTTAAATTTTTTCATCCTATCAATTGAATGTGACTTGAAATATCCTGAAAGAACAGAACAGAATGAACACAAAATTAAAGCCATGAATACTTTATAGCTCAAGAAAAATGTCATTCTGAGTTTACCAAGAATACTCAAAATAGAAATATAATGAGGAATTTCCCCCTTGCACCAAACATCATAAAATGCAACCACTTCCTCTAAAAAATCCACTCACTCGCCCTGACCAGTGTGGCTCAGTTGGTTGAGCGTCATTCCGCAAAGCAAAAGGCTGCCAGTTCCATTCCCGGTCAGGGCACATGCCTAGGTTGCAGGCTGAGTTCCCAGTTGGGGCATATACAACCCCAGTTGGGGTGTAGATGAGAGGCAACTGATTGATGTTTCTCTCCCTTCCCCTCCTTCTAAAAATAAATAAATAAAATCCTTTAAAAAACCCACTCACTCTGATTAATGTTATGTTTATATAGAATCATCAGAAGAACAGGAATTTTACAAACTAAAAGTTGAGATTTTGGTTCACAATTCAATTCAGGATAGAAATTTTCCTAAAATGCACTTTTCAAAAACCAATATAGTGAAAATATCAACACTACTTTGATGCATATAAACAGGAATTTTCTTTTAAGTTCTTATTTAGCCAATATATTGGGTATCTGTTTTTGTTTTGTTTTTTTTGCCTTGGTCACCTGTCGGGAATCTCTTCCTGTTACTGTAACAATGACAAGCTTTAGAAAAGAGAAATGAAAGCCAAATTAATTGGTACCAAATGCCTGTCCCATACTGGAGACTTCCAAATTTCTTAATTTAGTCTTCCTAACTCTAAAGAGGAGACTACACTATTCCATTTTCACAAGGAAGCAAACAGGCTCAAAGAAGTTCCCCGAATGAAGACAAACAATTAATGATAGAACTGAGATGTAAAACTAGGATTACCATTTACCTTTTTCCTCACATTTTAAGATATCTGAAATCAGGATGTATCTCACAATTAAGAGGATGTCAAAATATAATTGACTGCTTTAACTTTCTCCTTCTTTTCTTTTCTCCGCCAAACAGAATTTTTTATTTATCTCCATTAACGTTCTGAATTTTAAACAGATTCTTGGGCTGGGAGCTCATATCCATCAATCCATTCAACTTTAGCATCTGTCTCATCCCTAAAAGGTTTTCTAGAATGGCTACTTTCACCATGAAGCTCCATGAGTTTTCCCAATTCAAACATGGGCTTCTTCAGCATTTTGATTTTTCTAACAAAGACATCATGGAGCCGATAAATAGATCGGCAAGTCTTTTCTATGTCTTTCCCAATGCTATCTGGAATCAAATTATTGACCACTTCTCTCAAGTCATTTGTCTGCACCTCTCAGGTCATGACCAGAGGGAACCCAGCACAGAGAATGTCTATCTTCCTTCTCTCCTGAACCTTGACTCTTCAAGTCTTGATTGACTCAGAAGCTCTACAATACCTTCAAATTCATTTTCTCACTAGCTTTTCAACTAGTTCTCAGCAGGAGCCTCCATCTGATACAAGTTGCTCCATCACAGGCAGAAATGGAGGTTTAGATGAGGATTAAAAGAGATAATACACAATGTCTGTCCAGAAGGAATCTAGTCATGTACTATGAAGAATAGAGACATTTATTGAAGATACATGATACAAGAAACACTGTACATAGGACAATGATGCCTCAGTCCCTTTCAAAGCAGGCACCTTGGGACCTCACACATTTCTCCCAATCGTCATCATCATTGTTCACACACGCGCATTCCAGCCCACTCTCCTTGGCTGCCAGGTTACAGCGATGAAGCATAAACTTTTGTTATGTTAACAATGGTTGGACTTTTTCTGGACAGACCTCATATATATACACAGTGCTCCACCTAACAACAGGAGAATACACATTCTTGTCAATTGCAAACAAAATATTCTCCATGACAGACATTAGTAAGACCATGAAAAATGGAAAATTCACAAATATGTAGAAATTAAATAGCACACTCTTAACCAATGACTCAAAGAAGAAATCAAGACATATTAGAAAATACCTTGAGGCAAATGAAAACAAAAACATGCATCAAAACTTATGAGAAACAGCAAGAGCAGTGCTAAGAAGAAATTTACAGCTATAAAATTCTACAATAAAAGGAGATCTCAAATCAACAACCTACTGTGTGGTTTACAAAGTAGGAGGAAACTAAACCCAAAGCTAGCAGAAAGGAAACAGTAAGACTAGAGTATAAACAAACAAAATAGATTAGGAAAAACAATAAAGAAAGTCAACAAAACCAAAAGCTGGTTCTTTAAAACGATCAACAAAATCAACAAACCTTTAGCTAGACTAAGAAAAAAAAAGAGGGCTTAAATTACTAAAATTGTAAGTTAAAGTGAGGACATTACTACAATTATAGAGAAATAAAAAGGATTACAGCCGTCCTCAACTTATCCATGGTTTCAGTTATCCACAGTCGACCACATCCAAAAAATACTAAATACAAAATGCAGAAATAAGCAATTCAAGACACCATTCCAAGGTTTAAAACCGCATACCATTCTGAGTAGCATGACTACATCTCTCACCATCCTGTTCTGACCCATTCAAGATGTCAATCATCCCTCGGTCCAGCGTATCCATGTAACCGTGCCGCATATGCTACCTGTTCATTAGTCACTTAGTTATCAAATAACTTCTTAGTTATCAAGTAACTGTCACAGTATCACAGTGCTTGTGCTCAAGTAACTTTCATTTGACTTAATAATGGTCGTCCTAAGCACAAGCGTAGATATGCTGGCAATTTGAATATGCCAAAGAGAAGATGTAAAGTGGTTCCTTTAAGTAAAAAGGTGAAAGATCTTGTTTTAATAAGGGAAGAAAACTGCATGCTGAAGTTGCTAAGATCTACAGTAAAAGAAATGTCCTACTGTGGAACTGTGAAGGAAAATAAATTTTTGCTAGTTTTGCTGTTCTCCCTCAAAATGCAAAAGTTACTGTCATCGTGTGTGGTAAGTGCTTAATTAAAATGAAAAAGGCATTAAAATTGTGGGTGGAAGATGTGAACAGAAAACATGTTCCAACTGACAGTGACATGTTGTGTCAGAAAGTATTGAGCCTATTCAAGGATGTTAGCAAGAGATCCTCTGAAACAAGTGACCACATTCACATAATTTTTATTACAGAATCTTACTACAATAGTTCTATTGTATTATTTATTGTTAATCTCTCACTGTACCTTACAAATTAAACTTTATCATAGGTACGTATGTATGTACAAGAAAAAATAGTATATATAGTGTTTGGTACTATCTACTGTTTCAGGCATCCATGGAGGGTCTTGGAATGTATTATTCCTCACGGATAAGGTGGAACCGCTGTCATTAAACAGATTACCATGAACAACTGTACACCAACAACCTAGATAACCGAACATAATAGACAAATTTCTAGAAACACACAAATAAAATAGACTCAAGAATATACTATCTCAAAAGACCTTCAACAAGTAAGCAATTTTAATCAGTAATCAAAACACTTCCCATGAATAAAATCCCAAGACTACATGGTTTTGCCGGTGAATTCTACCATATATTGAAAGAAGACGAACAAGATTCCTTCTCAAACTATTCCAAAAAACTGAAGGGGAGGAATCACTTCCTAAATCATTCTATGAAGCTAGCATTACCCTGATACCAAAACCAGACACTATTACAGGAAAACTATAGGCCCATATCATTTATGAATTTAGATGTAAAAATCCTTGAAAAGTTAATTCAGCACCATGCTAAAGGGATTACACTTATAACTAGGTGGGATTTATCCCCAGAAGGGAAGGGAGATTCACCTTGAGAAAATAATAAATGCAGTAACACCACATTAATAAAGGAGAAAAACGACTTAAACATCTCCATTGATGCAGAAAAGGCATTTAACAAAATCCAATTCCCTTTCATGATAAAACCACTCAATAAACTAGGAATAGAACTTCCTCAACATAATGAAGGCCATATATGAAAAACCCACAGATAATACCATATTCAATAATGAAAGACTGAAAGCTTTTTCCCTAAGATCAATAACAAGACAAGGGGGTGAGTGGGGCAGGGGAGAAGAATTGGGGGGGGGGGGTGTTGAGACAACTGTAATTGAACAATTAAAGAAAAAAGAACAAGACAGAGATGCCCACTTTCACCACTTCTAGGAAGTTCTAGCCACAGCAATTAGGCAAGAAAGAGAGATAAAAGGTATTGTAATTTAAAAGGGAGAAGTAAAACTATCCCTATTCATAGATGACATTATTTTATATGTAAAAAATCCTAAAGAATCCACAAATAAAAACCTGTTTGATCTACTAAATGAATTCAGCAATGCTGCAGGATTCAAAACCAACACATAAAAGCCAGTTGTATTTCTAAACGTTTGCAATGAAAATAATAAAAATAAATTCGAATAGCATCAAAACCAGTAAAATACTTAGGAAAAACTTTTATCAAGGAATCACAAGACTTATACGGAAAACTACAAAACGTTGCTAAATAGATTTAAAGTCCTAAATAAATGCAAGGACACTGCACTCATGTATTGGAAGACAATATTATGATGGCAGTACTACCCAAAGTGATCTATACATTGAATGCAATCCCTATCAAAGTCCCAACGATGTTTTCTGCAGAAATGTACTTATATGGAATACCAAGGGAACTTAAGTAGCCAAAACAATCTTAAAACGGAGTAACAAAAAGTTAGAGGACTGACACTCCTTGATTTCCAAACTTACTATAAGCTCAATAATCAAAACATTATGGTACTGGCATAAGAACAGACATATAGACCAACAGAATACAACTGAAAGCCACAAAACAAACCTTCATATCTATGATAAATTGATTTTTGACAAGGTGCCAAGACCATGCAATAGTGAAGAGATAGTCTTTACAACAAATAGTGCTGGGAAAACTGGATATAGTCACATGAAAAAAGAATAAAGTTAGACCCTTACCTATGCCTTATGTAAGGATTAACTCAAAATGAACCAAAGTCCTAAATATAAGAGCTAAAACTATAAAACTCTTTAGAAGAGAAGGAATACTAATAATGTTGAGTTGACAATGATTTCTTATATATGGCACCAAAAGCACAGGAAACAAAAAATATATATATATAGACAAAGTAAGACCTCATTAAAATAAAAAACTTTTGTACACCTAGGGACAGTATCAAGAGAGTGAAAAGGCAATCCAGGGAATGAAAGAGTATATTTGCAAATCATAAATCTGATAAGGGTTTAATATCCAAAATATATAAAGAACTTAACAACAAAAACCCCAATTAAAAATGGGTAATGGATTTGAATAAACATTGCCGCAAAGAAGGTATACAACTGGCCAATAAGTGCATGAAAAGATGCTCAACATAATTACTCATCGAAGAAAATAAAACCAGAATGAGATGCTGCTTCACAACTACTAGGATGGCTATCATAAAACAAAACAAAACAAAACCCAGAAAGTAACAGTGTTGGTGAGAATATGAACAAATTGAACACTGGTGCATTGCTGGTGGGAATTTTAAATATGCAGGCACTGTGCAAAATTGTTCCTCAAAAAGTTAAACACAGAATAATCATATGACCCAGCAATTCCACTGCTACGGTTACACCCCAAAGAAATGAAAACAGAGACTCAAACAGATGCTTGGTACACCAATGTTAATAGCAGCATTGATCATAATAATAAATAAAAGGTGAAAACAACATCAAGTGTCTATCAATACATGAAAGGATCAATGAAAGGTGCTATCTAGCTACCCAGCTGTCTGTCTCACAACGGGACACTATTCTGCCATAAAAAGGAATGAAGTTCTGACACATGCTACAGCGTGAATGGACCTTAAAAAGATCATGGTAAGTGAAATAAGTCAGACCTATAAGGGAAAATATTGTGTGATTCCACTGGAATGAAATATCTAGAATATGCGAATAAATGGACAGAAACAGAAAGTAGAACAGAGGATACCGAGAATAGGGGGAAGGAAGGAGGGGTGTAGTTTTTGTTTGAGATTGTGAGAAACACTCACAATAAAAACTGGGCCACAGGACTTGAGCAGTAAAACGAGGCCTTTATTCACGAGTCTGCAGAGCCGGGCGCACCCTCACAGCCAGGAGAATGTGCGCGCCAAGTAGACAAAGGTGGCTGGTTTTATAGTCTTGGCTTCCCCACCCTGAAATTGCCACGGCAAAGCGAAATTGACCAGCCTCCTCGCCCTAAAGTGAGAGCGCTCCCCCTCCCTAACGCAACTAGCTCCCCCTCCCCTCTCCTTCTTCCCCGTTTCTCCATTACTGGTTACTCCAGAGTTACAATCTAACACGGTTATCTAAATGCCCCTTCTGTGGTTTGTAGATATGCCAGTGATGTCAGCTCCCTTCTCAGAGACCCTCTAATTACATTTGCCCTTTGTTACTAATGACTTTTTACTAGTTTGGGAGTCACTATGTCCTTGTTTCTAACAAGATGATGAAAAAGTTCTGGAAACAGACAGTGGTGATGGCTACA
This sequence comes from Furipterus horrens, assembly GCF_987537825.1. Lineage (NCBI taxonomy): Eukaryota > Metazoa > Chordata > Mammalia > Chiroptera > Furipteridae > Furipterus > Furipterus horrens. The sequence goes on along the minus strand of NW_028327174.1, from coordinate 19,695,474 downwards.
TATAACATTCTGAATGTATTTAAGGTCACTTAAAACGTTTTAAATGATAATTTTTATTATATTTATCACAATAAAAAAATTTAAACTATTTTGTTAGCTAGCAGGTATTTATACCAGCTTTCACCAAACCTAAATACAGCCAATACTTAATTTCAGTAGAATTTTATTTTAAAAACTGGCTAAATAATTCCAATGTGAACAGTCAGCCTCAGCCTGTATCAATTATTTTAAACACAGTAGAGTAAAATATTAGGACTAATGCTTATGATTAGGGTGTACAAACTCCCAAAAGACTACTGTTAACTCCTATCTTAATAAGAACAGCCAGACAGGCCCTGGCCCCTGGCCAGGCAGCTCAGTTGGTGAGTCATCCCCCCAATAGCCAAAGTTGTGCGTTTGATCCCTAGTCAGGGCATATTACAAGAATCAACCAGTGAATGCATGATTAAGTAGAACAAACTGATGTTTCTCTCTTGCGCGCTTCCTTCCTCTCTCTGAAAATCAATAAATTAAAATTTAAAAAAGGAGAAAACAAGCCAGAGAGACTAAAAAATCATAGTTAAGTCAGCAAGCAGTGCTACAAAGAAACAAAGAACTAAATTCTAGAGGGAACAAGCCCTCTCTAGGAAGGAAAACACGGCCTGGGTCACGTGAAAGGCGTGAAGTGCTACAGAAGGGGAAAACTAGCCAACTGTTAACCAAGTTTTAAGAGGTACATGGGTGCTGGGAAGACATTAAAATCCCGAGCAGCCTTGTTCACAAAGCAAATCTGCCCTTTCTCAAAAGGATTCTTTCCAAGTACTGGTGCTGCTTGGGGTGGGGTTGCAGTGCAGAAGGAGGTGGGGCTGCAGAATGCTGGGACCAGGGCAGCAGATCTAAGAGAAAACTGTCCCCAAGAGGAATAGTGCCTTCACCAATCTCAAGGCCACGTCCATTAGAGGAAGGGGGGCTGAGAACAGGCGAAGGTGGGGCTAAGGAGTAAAGAAAACGTCCCAGCTGCTCAAAATCCCAGCAGCTGGGCTGCAAAACCAGAGAGATCTCGTCCAGTTTTACTAAGTGCTGGCTAAACTGTAAAGTATGAAGAGATTGCCTAAGTCTCCCAGGTGCTCAGATCCCAAGCCCTAATGATGGCAAAGTCCTGATTCTGCACTCAAAACATTTGATACCAGTACTGAACTAAATATAACTAAACCTGCAAGAGTCCTGACCCAAATGAGGCTGTTTTCCTATCAAGTAGTATGTCTGCTTTTCCCCTTCAACTATGTCATAGTGATCGATGTATGTAAATGAACGTAGCCATCCTTTTAAACAGCAGATGTTTGCTATTCCTTTGTATGGCTGCGGCATGCAACAGAAATGTTTTATGCTACCTGTTCTATCATACAGAGTAGTTAAGAAAGAAATGTATTCAGGGGTGAGATTTAAGAAAATTAATCTTTCATTGCTTCATCAGAAATCTTAAGTGAACCTGTTTCTTTCCCTGTAAATGCATGTAGGCAAAGAATGCCATTGCTATGATTTGAAATAACAAGCCAGTAGTTTCACACACCAGTGCATATGCAAATGCCAAGACAGTAAAAAAAAAAAAAAAAAAAGCAAATATTTAGTATTATGAAAATTTAGTCTTGACCTTGCAACTCCATGAAAGGGTTTTAGGATCATGATCACACTAAGATTTGATAGTAGGTTTCCCCAACTTAATTCTAAATATTCTAATATTTAGCAACCTGAACATTAAAAATTCAGTAAGGTTAATGGTCAGATATTAACAGTAGTAGTATAATCATATAATCAAAATTACCAATTGCTGGGCACAGGAAGAAAAACCAAGTCTAGGGGAAAAAAATGAACTCAGGACTAAAAATTCTAGAACAAATTTAAATGAATAAGGAACTCTGAAAAAAAGTAAAAGTTTAAAATGTGGATTTGAGAGTTACATTTATAAAACTGATTGAAGCCAGGAAGAATATGTGTAATAAGAGGCAAGGTCAGAAACATGAGGAATGTCTATGATATGTAAGTGGATAAAGGAGAAGTCATCAAAGCAATTCTAAAAAGAATGGAGAGAGAAACAAATTGTGACACATGAAAGGATGTTAGAGACAATCACGGCCAACCAACTCATTTTATGGTTAAGGAAACAGTGCGAAGAGGCTCAAAAAGTGAAGTGATTTGGCTAAGTTTCTGAAAGTGAGAGTCAGGTCTTAAAATTTTACTTTAGGGATTCCAATTCAGTTTTCTTTCCATAGTACCAAATTTCCAGAGTTAGGATGCAACTCTTACCTCTTCTAACTACAGAAAAATTAAAGTCTAGCTATAAGGGACAGATATCAAGGGAAAAAATAACACATGTCCCGTCGTTTCTCCAAACTCTGCTCCTTTTGCAGTCTTCACTATCCCAGTAAATGGTAAATCTTAGCCTATCACCCACTCTGGTTGTCTTCCCTTTTTCACACCCTACAATCAATGCATCACTAAAATCTATAGGCTCCTCTTTCAAATTATATCCAGAGTCTGACCACTTCTTACCATGTGAAATGCTAAAATCCTCATCCGAGCCAGAGTATGTCTTTGCCTAGAATATAATATTTAAGAGTATCCTAACTGGTCGTCTTTCTGGGTTCTACTCAGACATCACTTCCCTGGTCACTGTATGAAACAGTGTGAGCTCTACATCCAGGTTACAGTCTATCCCCCTAATCTGTTTTAATTTCCTTTATATACTTACTGCTTGACATTCTAAAAACTGATTTATTGATGATTCCCTCCAGCAGAATTTAATCTCCTTTAGAGCAGGAACTTAATGTTTTGTTCATTGTCTTATTTAGTACAATCCAGCATTTAGTACAAAACCTGGTTCTCAATAGCACTCATAAATACCTGATGAATGAATGAATGAATGAATGAAGAGAGAGAAGGGAGGAGGGAAGGGAAGGAAGGAAGGGAGGGAGGGAGGGAGGGAGGAAGGGAGGAAGGAAATAATGAAGGTTAGTCAGTTGTAAGATCTTTCTCCTTATCCAAAGTCAATGTGTTAACTGGCAAAGTTTTAGATCACTGTCTCATTCTGACAGCTCTGCTTAGGTTTTCCCCTTTAGGTTTTGTATTTATTCATTCCACATTCACATAGAGGCCCTACCATGTCCCAGGCAATATAGGATGCGATGAAGGCAGAAAGATAAATAACATAGGAACTCTGCCCACAAGAAACTTGGGAGGTGTTATATATTTTCCAGAATGATTAAGTTGTAGTATTGCAAGTGAGTATAACTCCAAGTAAATACATTAATTTGTTAATAATTGTTACAAAGCGAAACAATGCATTAAACAACGAGAATACTCAAATTGCACTTCTGAAAACTGCTTCACTGATGCAACAACTTATGTAATATTTAATTTGATTGGCTGACTTTAATAAGGCTGTAAAGATCAAGACATTTAATTCACTATATTGGAAGCCCTACAGGTACGTGAAATGACAAGCCTATTCATTATTCCTTGGATTCAATAACAGTTTAGATAAAACCTAAACCAGTCACCGAGGAGCCTCAAACAGCTTGTTAATATATCTCAAGACATTCATTGGTATAAATAATCCCTCAAACCCTTCTGGCTTTTAGAACATAGTATTTTTCCATTACCAGTTATTTTAATTATTTTCTTTAAACATATATTTCTTCATATTTCCTGTTGGGCTATAAGTTAAAATTCAAAATATCATTAAAATTATTTAAATACCACTCAAAATGTACATGAATAATGTACATTTTGTACATTCCTCATGAATAATCACTAATTGATTTGCAGATAATAAATCCTCATAGAACGGGTATTGTTTGAAACAGTTGTTGAGTTTCAGTGAATTCAAAAAGTCATCTATTAGAAATGTCATCTGATGCTTTTGATAATAATAGTCTTACTCAGAGCAGAACCAAGAGAACAATTGTAACCAGCTGAGGTAATGCCTCAGTTTGATACACAAATGGTTAGATACAAAAAGGAAAAGGCTCACTGAAAAAGCAGCGAAGATTTGGAAAGAAATTGTTATCTGAAAAATGTCAATTTACTCCAGCTAAATTTATTTCACCAAATTCTGATTTTTTTTTTTTAAGCTTTAAATTGTAAAGTCAAGAGAGTTCACTGAAAGATACAAAGAATTGTTTTTAAAACACTTGATCAGCTGTTATCTCTGACACTTGTGAATCTTCACCTCTGGTGGCTAGGTAAACAGTACTACTCTAAAAAAATTTAAGTTCCCCCACTGAAATTCAAAAACAAAACAAAACAAAAAAAAATCAAATTTCCTTTTTATATCTCAGTTATGTGACGAGAGCTTCTAATCATGTGTTTGCATGTAAGTACTGTATTTCTCGAAGTACAACTACAGGAGGGTTACAGTAGACTTTTTTATTATTCTTCGCTTCAAATTACTTAACGTTCAGTCCCTTGAAAACTAACATTTAAACAATAAAGGAAGTGCTGGGAGTTTCCAGATTTGTGTAATACCAGATCTATCTTCTTTCTAGAGCAATGCAGCTTACTTATTTGGTTAAGAATGAACTAAAGAATATCAGAATAATAGCTTCAAATTCTTCTTGAGGAAGGTAAAGTCGTTTATAAGAAATGTTTCCCACACATGAGTACAGAAAAAACAGTATCCCACCAACTTTCATAAGGCAATAGTGCTTTATTTTTTAATATGAAAATAATGGCACAGAAACCAATGAAAGAAAAACATAACTGACAGGCATTTTTCAATTGCAAGGTCAGAAAAAGTAACTATTTATACCCCTGATTTATATACAGGTCAGAAACTCAGAAGTCATTATTAAGTCATTCTGTACACTTTCTACTTTCTCAACTGCCATATCCAATTGGATTATCAAGTCAGATCACCATGCTTTCATATCCCTCACATTTTTAAATCTCATCCTCTTCTATCTCTACTGTAAAGCCTTAGTTTATACCATGATAATTTATCTAAATAACTATAGCCTCATAATTAACAAACCTGGTTCTTTCAAAAAATTAATAAAATAAGACAAACCTCTGGCAATCCTGGTTAAGAGAAAAGTAACATAAATGAACAATATTAATATAGCAATGGTGGAAATTAATGAGGTAGTATCTTGTAGGGTCAAACACTGAATATCCTATGATCCTGTAATTCTTATTCTGGGTACATATTCAAAAGAAACTTTTAACACACATTTACCCAGATATATGAACAGAAATGCTCATAGCAACATTATCTATAATAGCATAAATACTGGAATCACTGATATATCTACAGACAGGAAATTAATAAATCATGCAGATTATAGAATGATACAAATGAATGACCTATAACCACATGCAACAAGAATATCAGTAAAATGATATTTAACCAAAAAAGTAAGCCCAGGAGACTACATTTAGTATATTCTTCTTATAGGCAACAACAAAATAATGTTAAGGTAAGCATATAAAACGTTTATAAAATGCAAAAGACAGAAATACTGAGTTCAAGATGAGAGCTACCATAGGAAGATGTAAATTACTGGCAATGTTTGAGAAGTTGGATCACAGAGATTATTTTATTGATGTGTAAATACATGAACACTAGATAAGCAGATCATGCATAGACTGGTGAGCATAATGTATCAGAAGCCAAGAACGATGATTAATACAATTCTGTGCAAATTTGTGAAAAATGTAAGTTTAGGGGGAAAAACAAGATTGAAAAGACAATTAAAGATTATGAGTGGATTAAAAATCTTAAGAGAATAAGTGAAACCTGTTAATAAGAGGACACAGGGCCAGAGTCAGAAGAGCTGACTTGTTTTTCCCAGTCCTGCCAGTAAGCAGCTATGTGAGTTTCTAAAACTGAATACAGCTACATGGATTTAATTTTTTCTTTTTCTGACAAATGGCCTCTATTTAGTGTTCTCGTGTACGAAATCCGGTCTCTTTGGGGCAATGTATCATTCTGTGCTTGGCTTCCCTGCTTTTCCTGGCCCACCAGCATTGTCTAGTACTTGTCACTGCACTCACTATTCGCCGACAAATAGGGCCCTTAACTTATCATTCCAACAGGGTCACTTTGTAACTTAACACTGATTATTACAACCATGTAGGCTGAACTTCAAAAGACAACCAGACCCTTGTTGGAGAACAACTTTTTATCTAACATGTTTGTTCAATAAATGTTGTTTCTACAAAACAGTCATATTGATTAACATTGAATGTGTAAGTCAGGTTTGCCTGGGTTATGTATGCTACAGTAACAAATACGAACAAATCTTGGTGACTTAATATGATTAAGGTTTTATTCTTTTATCCAATATATCCATTGAGAGTTGACTCTGCCTCTGCTTTTTTAAGTCTTCAAGGACGTAGGCTGAAGTAGAAGCCACCGTAGGAAGGGGATAAAGAGTGTGGCAAAGCATATATTAACTAATAAAGCTTCCCTTGGGGTACCACATGTTACTTTTATTCATACTTCATTGGCCAAATCAAGTCACATGGCCATGCCTAAGTTTAAGGGGCAGGAATTCCTACCCATATTCCCAAGAGGCAGAATATATGTGAACAATTTTCACATTTTCACTATGTTTTAGCATTTGGAGATAAACATCAAATGAAATGTTAACATACTATGACATATTAAAAATGCAAGATTAAAAAAATACCAACATAATTGTTTTTTAAAAGATTTAAACTAAATAGCAAATAAAGAAAAGGTCAAATGCAAAACAAATGCTCATCAGAATTCTGAAAGATTAAAAGGCAATCTATATCCCTCAAGGAGGCATTTACTTTTTTCCTTACAATTTCAGTATTATAAAATAAGACATTCAAATTACCCATGGTTAGTTGATTGGCAGACCCTCCACTACAAAGGACATAAAGTAAGAATAGAAAGATGTCCCCAAAATTCTCATTTTGGAAAATAGGAACTGTAGGTTTAAGCTGATTTAAGCTGAAGGGGAGGCAGCCTATACTACAGGGAATCACAATAAGAATGGGATGGGTGCCTAAGAGGTGTGCCATGATGAAGAAACGGGCCTGGAATGGAGATAGATGTAGGCCAGAGTGACCCCACTAAACACTGGGGAGGAAAGTATACTGCCATCGACCTAGCTAGAAGACTTGAAAACCCCCTGCGTGGCCCTGTACCTAGCATATACTTAAGTAATAATGATGCAAGTATGCTGAAGAAGCACGGATCGCTCTATCCGCTCAGTCAAGGTGGAAGGGAAGGGAAGGGAAGGGAAACTTGAAGGCTCAAGTGATATAATACATAATAGGCCGAGGCCTGATAACCTGAGAGGTACCACGATGGACAGATAGAGATTCTTTCCTCGAACAGTCATACCAGAACTGGTGAGAAGGAGGCATATTCAACCTCACAAACAACTGAGCTGAAAGGCCAGCACCAGAACAGGCCCAATCAAGCCCCCGTTGTCTAACTTCTGGAGGGGGATCTTACAACCTCTGATGCCTTGTTAACATTTGGTACAAACATCTCAGTATCGGAGAAATTCAGATGCCAAATGTTATCAAAATAAGATCCTTTCCTTCATGATATAATTTTTATCATGACTTCTGCCCTTTAAAACCATTATCTGCAAGCATGATGATTAAACAACACCGAGCACCTAGTATATACAAATCCCGTATTAGGAACTATGGACAGAGGAACAGAAGACACTATCACTGGCCTCAAGGTGAGAATCAAAAGTCACGTAATTTCTAGTTTTGAAAGGAAGGAAGTATGTCATCAACTAGCATTATTGCCATCAGTACGGTTTTTCACCTGGGGTTCCACAGCATTCTAGAGCTGTACCACTTTACATTCCCACCAGCAATTTTTATCTTCCAGTTGCTCCACATCCTTATAAACTTTGGTACTACCGATCTTTTTAAATTTTAGCCATTCTGATGAGTGATGTCTCACTGTCATATTAATTTAAATTTTCCTCGTAAACAATGTTGACCATCTTTTTATTGTTTATTACCCATTCATATAGGTTTTTAAAATCTTTTGCCCATTTTTAATTATTTGTCTTATTAAGACTTCTTTATGTATTATATAAGTACTGTGTCAGACATACATATTGCAAATATTTTTTCCTGTTTTGTGGCTTGCCTTTTTGTTAAGAAATGGTATCTTTCAAAGACCAAATATTTTTAATTTTGATGGAAGTCCAATATTCCCTCTTCCTTCCGCATGGTCTTTCCTTGGTGCCTCTGCGCAGAGAGGAAGACAAAGAACACTGATATCACTCCTTTTTTTAAACTTTTTTTTTTTTAAAGCTTCACTAAAAAGTGTTTCATGTACTGTAAAACTTATCCATTAAAAGCGTACAGTTCAGCGGCAGTCCTAGTGTTTTAGTAACTATAGATTATGACTAAGAATTACTGACAGTGGTCATTGGTTTGCCATGTATGCCTTGTTTCTAACGCTGATCTAACAAAGTTACTGAGAGAAAATTATAAAATATAAAAGATTGACCGACTGCATTCGCAGTCATTATCAGCAGTTCTTAACCCTGGCTGTTCATTGTGCACTGTTGGTGGGAATGCAGACTGCTGCAGCCACTGTGGAAAACTGTATGGAGTTTCCTCAAAAAATTAAAAATGGATCTGCCTTATGACCCAGCATTTCTACTTCTGGGAATATATCCAAAGAAATGCAAAACACTAATTCAAAAGAATATATGTACTCCTATGTTCACTGCAGAGTTATTCACAATAGCCAAGATTTGGAAGCAGCCCAAGTTGCCCATCACTGGATAAGGGGATTGAAAAGCTTGGTAAATTTACACAATGGACTACTACTCGGCTATAAAAAAAGAAGGAAATCTTCACTTTTGCAATAGCCTGTATGGACCTGGAGAGTATTGTGCTAAGTGAAATAAGCCAGTCACAGAAAGACAAGTACCACAGAATTTTACTTATATGTGAAATCTCATGAACAAAAACTGACAAACAAAATAGAAACAGACTCACAGATGCAGAAAACAGACTGAAGCTGCCAGAGGAGAAAGGGGTGGGGGTTGGATGAAGGGATTAAGCAAAGCAAAGCAAAACAAAACAAAATTCATAGACACAGATAACAGTATGGTGATTACCAGAGGGAAAGGGGGATGAGGGAGGTTTAAGAGGGTAAAGGGAGGATAAATGGTGATGAAAGGAGACTTAATTGGGATGGTGAATGCATAATATAATATACAGATGATGTGAACCTATATTTTATTAACCAATGTCACCCCAATAAACTCATTAAAATTTTAAAAGAAAGAAATACTGAAGCTCAAGCACCATCCTGGATCTATTAAAATAAGCTCATTAAGAGCAGGGCCTACAGGTCCCCAGTCAGGAGCGCATAAGAGGCAACCACACACTGATGTTTCTCTCCCTTTCTCCCTCCCTCTTCCTCTCTCTAAAAATAAATAAATAAAATCTTTAAAAAAGAAGCGGGGCCTAGACGTCCTTTTTTAATTTTATGATTGGTGATCTTTGTATCTCAAGAAATTTTTTTATCACAAATACTTTTCTATATTTTCTTCAACAAGTTTTATAGTTTTAGCTCTTCAATTTAAGCCTGTTATCCATTTTAAATTACTTTTTGTATTTGGTGTAAGATAAAGGTCAATATTCACTTCTTTACTAATTTTTTTGTCTGCTAGTTGTATCACAAAGGTCAATTTTTTTCATAATGATAATTGTGGACTTGTCTGTTTCTTTCAATGTTTTGCTTTATATTTTTTTAAGCTATGTGATCAGGTGCATATAAATTAGAAATGTGATATCTTCTGTAATGAACTGACCCTTCAAAAATTAGCCCCTTTTATCTCTAGTAACATTTCTTGGTTAAAAGCCACTGCGTCTCATATATGTATAGTCACACCAGCCTTCTCTGGGTTAACATTTGCATGGTTTATTATTTTGTTCTAATTCAGTATGTCCTCCAAAAGTCAAGAAGATACTTCTATCAGTGGTAATTCCTCCGGTAACAGGTAGACTTACAATGCAACAGAGCGGTTCTCAATTCTGTGATGAATTTTTGCAATTAAAATTTTTTGAATTTCTGAATTTCTTACTAACCACTGAAACAAACAACATGAGAATTATACTTGATGAATGAGAGCTGATTCAGGGTTATTCCTAAAATAATGTCACTCCAATAATAAATAGGAAAAAGTGGATTGACAGCTTATGAGTTGGAAGTGGCTTGCAGTTCTCAGTCCCTTGTATCTGTAGTTACTTATGATTTTTCATATGTGAAAGTATCTATGCTGTCATGTAAACCACAGCAGAAACAAAATTAAAATCTCCAGAAACTAAAGCTCAATAAAACCTTTATATTGACTTGAAGGAGTATTCAAAGAATGGGAGGCCTAGATTTATTGAAAGAAAGCAATGATCTAAAATATATATATTATATATATCAAGAAACACTGATGTGCCATTTAACACAGATAAGCGCTGTCACACTCTGGGGTATGCTCTTTAGGAAAAGGGTGAGTTTACAAACACAGTCCCAGGTATATTTCATCAATGCCGTATTTATAGGAATGGTCTAGGAAGATTTCAATAGGAAAAAATAAGTAGAAGGGGGGAGGAATTATTTCTCTATTAAACCAACAACAACAGTGAATGAAGACTATAATTCCCTTTACTCAAAGGAAAACCGGAAAGCTCCTACTCTAAATCCACCTGTATAAAGTATAAAGAAAAGTCAGGAGGTCACACTCTTTAGATGCAGCTCTATGTTCCCATGCAATTTTGTGGTTATGTGGTAGGCAGTTAGACAGACATGAGCAGAGCAAGGATGATGGACCAGGTACAGAAGGTCACCAAGGTAGAAAACTGTGGGTACCTAGCAAAAGGCAAAACTGGGACCCATTCCTGGGGTGGCCTTTCCTCCCCCAGCATACTGCTGGCCATGTGGTTTGGATACACTAACCTTTCAGTCATGTGATTTGGACCCTCCTCTGACCTTTCCTTCCTGGGCATGTTGCTAGTCATGTGGGTTAGACCCCCTTAGGGGGGGAAATAACAAGGGGCCCCAATATGATTCCGACCAGCATCAGATAAATCTAGGCCTCAGTTGTGTTTCAGCTCCAGACCCAGAAAAGTAGCAAAACCAGACAAGCAAAGCCATGGCTGACACCAGGAGCAGATGCATTGACTAATGATTCCCTGTGCTGGTGCCAACCACTCAGCAGAGACCACGACCCTGAAAGGATACACCTGGAAAGCTGATGAACATTCTATTGGGATCCTACCCTGAGACCTCCAGATAAATACCCTCAAGACGGAGGACCCAGTTTGGCTCTCTCTACAGAGCACACCAGCGCCTTTCCTCATCCCCTTCCCTCCCCCAGGAGCCTTCTCCTTGTCTCTGTCTCCTGAGCTCCAAGGGCCCTTTTATGCCTCTGTAACTTGTTCCTTGAACCCATGTAGCTCAGCTGGCTCACTTCTTCCACCTCTGTGACTTTCTAAATAAACTTTCTCTTACAGTTTGAGTCCTGGCTCTGAATTCCTTCTCAGCCAGAACTCAAGTACCAAGGTTGCTGAACTGAGGTCCAGTTCCCAGTTAACAACTGGTGCCGTTCTCGCTGACAATAGTTAGAAGTTAGGAAGTGACTGGAATTGTTCCCTCTTTCAAAGGTAGGAAATGAGAGGTTATCCTCAGGTCAGGATCTTCTAATGTGGCTCTTGATTTAAATTGTGTTAACTTGCTCCGCTGCAGGATGAAAGCAATTACGACCGTATCAATGTGCTCTGCAGCTGGTTAGTCAGCTGCTCAGAGGAGGCGGCCAGGAAAGAGCTCTGGGGCCCTCTCTGGGCATTGTGCCTCCTAAGGTTCATGTGCAGGCCAATCCTCCTGCCGCTAATTCTCAAAAGGTATTCTCAGCTCCCTAAGATAAGAAGTAAAATAAACATAAATAACAAATATCCTTTTAATTTTCCAAATAAGCTACAACTGTTGAAGTGTTCCACATTTTAGTCTAATATTCACTAGAAAATGAAATATTTTGATACCTGTATATGAAACCATCATATTGACTCATCAGCTGATTCCTTGTAAGAGGAAATTTTAAAGAAACCCCCTCTCTTTTTAAAAGAAATGGGGCAAACAAGGTTAGAAAGGATTATAAAAAGGTCTGAAAACCTAGGTAACTACAAAATCTTAAAAAATGGCTTGAATATAAAATTTTATGACTGTTGCTACAAATGGTACTAACTATAAAATCACAGCATTTTTACTACAAAATCCATGTTAATGTTCGAAAAAGTGTTTCAGTCCTACTATTAACTTTCTTTCAAGTTAAGAGTTCAAGAAAAATGTCTGGGATAGAAGGTATATTCAATAAAATAAGAATTGGTGAACAGGGAATCCCAAAAAGGAAAAAAATTACACCTATGTACCCTTTAAGCATTTTAACTTAAAAGATTCATATGTGCTTAACGAATCTTTTGCTGTGAGACAGAGGCCAATTATAATAGGGGCCCCTCACAAAAACCAGGTGGCATTAGGTTCTATGATTTCTCATGCATTTCTTTAAAAATAAAGATAAAATTTGAAAACACCCGGAGAGCACCGAATGCCCAGCTCTTCTTCTAGATCTGCACGACCTCTCCAGGCCTTTATTACTGTCGTCCTTATGTTACAGAAACAGGGGAGTCCAAAAACAAACCCCAGAGTTTGCGGCTGGGAAATAGGGAGCAGGAAGCAGCTTTCAGGATGCCCTTGCATGCCTGGAGCTAGTGGCTGGAAACATTGTTGCAAAGATCCCCTTTACTTCCAAGACTCAGGAAGATTGGGAGGGATCTTGGCCTGTGGGCTGGTAAGGAAGAAGCAGACAGAGCCTACCTAGGGTTCTATGAATGGTCAGAACTGTTTGCAACACCCACTGCTTGAGAGGACTCAGGGGGAGAGAGGAGGCAGGGGAGAAGAGAGAAGGAGCTGCGGACATATTTTGGGCTGGCTCTGGCTCTAGGAGGCTCTCTCTCTCTCAGGCTCTCTCTGGCCCTCACGCCCTCACTCTCTGGCTCTTGTGGGCTCCCTCCATGTGGCTTGGAGAAGGGATCTCCAGGCTGCTTTAAGAAGAGGCTCTTGCCAGACTGCTTTGAGAAGGAGAGGAGATCCATGCGGTTTGCAGGAAGAAGGCAGTTTACAAGGAGGCTGAGAATCCAGGCGGCCCTGCATTGAGAGCTGGAGGGCACCACAGCACAGAAAGGCCCTCCCCAATCAGAACTGAGCGATTGGCAGCTACTGGTAAAGCTGAACCGTGCCTAGGAAGTAGGGAAACGGTGTTTCTGACTTTCCAAGACTGGCCAGGTCTGGGAGGGGGAGGCAGAACCATGTGTAAATAAACAATTCTTTTTCTTTTCACCAAACTCTGGTATTCAGAGTTATAATCCTGGCGGCGGGCAATCAGGCCCCTAACTAAACAGCCCGTGGGTTCTGTTACACTTAGAGCTAAGCCCACAAGAAATTTCAGCAATCCTTCTCAGTCTTCCCAACGTTTTCACGGAAATAACTCCCCATATGCATTGATATTTTACTGTTTTAGCTAATATTCAATTAAATTATATAATTCCAATAACAAATAAAACTGGTATACAGTACAGCTGGTCCGAAAGGTCAAACTAAAGAAGAGCCTAGTAGCTGTCAGTTAGTATTAAACATGTCATGGCTAACAAAGTAGTCTTCCAGGGAGAATTAAGGCCACAGTTAATTAAGCTTCTACTATACCCTCACTTGCCTTCTTAAATGCTTTACAGAAGTCTCTGCAAGCATGCAACCCTCTGTTTTCAAAATAAGCTAAACTTGAAATGAATTCTGCACCTGTAGTAGAGGTGGATAATTTGAATATTCCCTTCGACATGGAGTGTTAACTGTAATAAAACTTCTATGCAACTTTAACCGATATTGTTAAATAGTTAAACAGTTAAACAGAAAAAAAGAAAAAATCTGAACTCAGTATTACATTTAAACAAAACTTCTGTTACATAGTCTTCCTATCAGCCCACCTCTGTGAATGTGATTTCTTTAAAAAAAAAAAAAAAAAAGTTTAAGTTCTATTATGAAAAAGTCTTAATTCTTACAACAAATACCATTTGAAATATGTTGTATTAGCTAAGATTTTATGATTGTTTTATATAGAAATTAGAATAAAGTACAGAATTTGACATGATGCAGAAAAATCAATTTGTTTTTATGCTTTGGAACAAGGTTTATAGTGAGCTCCTAGCAACTTCAGTACATATGCATTTATATGACTGCTTTCATAATAGCAGACTGGAAATTTGATTAAAACACAAGTATTATGGATGCAAATAGTAAATAGGAAAGAAAACCTAATGGTACTCCAAAACTCATCAGTAGTGAAATATAGTAAAAATAGTTATAAAGTCATTATTACTAAATTCTGGAATGTAGTTTACTCCAATCAACTTTACTCACTTATTGAGGGGAATGAGAAACCATCATTTAATTAGGAAGTGAGACTGTTCAATTTAATAGATAAAATGTCGACCCCTGGCTGGTGTGGCTCAGTGGATTGAGCGTTGGCCTGCGAACCAAAGAGTTACTGGTTCGATTCCCAGTCAGGGCACATGCGTGGGTTGCGGGCCAGGTCCCCAGTTGGGGGCACAAGTGAGAGGCAACCACACAGTGATGCTTCTCTCCCTCTCTTTCTCCTTTCCCCTCTCTCTAAAAACAAACAAACAAACAAACAATTTTTAAAATGTCCAGAGGATTAAAATGCTTCTTACAGAGTCCAAATTGACACACACCCCCACTTGTGGTTCCAGCTGCTTCCAAAAATATGAGTTCTTTTACTAAAGAGAAAAGACTTTTTTTGACACACCACTTGATTTTTTTTAACCTGGAAATTAAAAAGTGGCAGCACAAGACTCTTGTTTTAAGCATATCACTACAATTAAGCTTTTCCTGGAGGCCTCATGTATAGTTTACCTCCTGTGCACACATTTCACTAGCATTACTATTTTTCTGATATTCTCAGTGACACAAAAAGACAAAAATTTCTTTTCTTTTTTATTCTTTCTATAAGCAAAAAGGATTAACTTTAATGGTAATTTTCGCTGGTTGTTCAAGATTCTTACTTCTCATAATCATTGCCCTAGAGAGCAATAATATTTATGGCCTGTCACTGATTTTTGACCCAAAATTTAATTTACCGAGGACAACTTGAAAGATTCAAATAAATCAAGTCTCAACATTAAAACATGAGCAATCTTTTCTTTGTAAAGTTAACCAGGCAATTCACAAGTTTATGTCCCTATACACTAGCAACCATATCCTTCAAAGATGATTGGAAATATATGGAAAATGACTAGTGCTTAGTGACATCCAGAGATGATTTTTCTCTCAGTAAGTGAGATTTAAGTTTAGGTACCTCTCTAACCATTAGTTTCTCTAGCAATATCACATAAAAAGGCATCTATTAATAAATTCAAGGGGAGAAAAGTAAAAAATCATTAAGGTGAATTTAGGCAAAATGCATTTTAACTACTAAAAGATTTGGCCTTTTATCAGTTTTCTCCTCTTGTCCAAGCCAAAGTAATAAAATAATACAACAACAACTAAGGAATGAAAAAGACAAAATTAACCTTTCACATTATGTAATTTTTAGCAACCATTTAAAAACATAAGATCTCTGTGAGACTACTAGAAATGATGTCTTTTCCCTTTTTTATGTAATAGGAAAAGTAGTTAATAATATTATATGCCAATCTGTTCTAGTATTTTATTTACATTAACTCTTCTAACATGATAATAATCCTGTATTATTAAAATTATCCCATTTTACATATCTTAAAAACTTAATCACTAAAGACTTAAAAACACACTCAAAGTTATAAAAGTCAGTTGGAACCCAAGTGGTATAAGACCTTCCTTGTCCATGTGCTTAACGGCTACATAATATCACTCAGAATAGGGTTAACAAATAGCTCACTGAATAAATATGAATTGGCCAAGTGCTTAATAATTTTTCTTCTGGCAGTTATAAAAATTAGTGGCACAAATTAATCCTTCTTCCTTTCCCTATTCTACTTTGCTACCTAAACAGAATTAGGTATTCCTTACACTATGCTCTGGCTTCATACATACCTTTTACATAGCATTTTCATATGTAAACACTTTCAAAAAAGTATGTTTCACTGTGTTTCAAAACCCCACTTCTTTATGAAGGACCTAGCTCTAAGAAGACCCCAGTAAGTACCAGACAGAAGGACAGAAAAGACAGTTAAAAACCAAAAACAAACAAGAACTCACTGTTTACAGTAACTTATAAATAAGGGAGACCCAAATCTTATTGAGTTTAGGATCTTTTGCAAATTTAATCAAATAGACTAAAACATATATGAAAAACTGAAACCTATCTTAGGTAGTGGTTTTTGGAACTCTCTATTAACAGATTTTCTTAAAAACTATACATGTAACTTTATCTTACTGAATTTCCAAGAAGGCCTTATGAGTTGTTATTGCTCTGGCCATTTTACAAATGACCAAAAAGACTAAAAAATGTTAACAAATTTGCCTGAGATTACATAGTTAGCAAGCCTTGCCATTTCTAATTGGTGGTGTCTGAGTGACCAAAAAAAAAAGGAGGGAAGGGAACACAAGAATCAAAGCCTACAGCTCCAAGGCTGTCCACAACAGAAGATACCTAGGAGTAGACGAGAGAAATGGGAGTTCAGTGAGTTAGTGCAGCTAAATTCAATAGAAACAGCCCAAGACTATCCAACTGAGAGGGGGAGATCAAGGACAGAATTAGAATCCAATTTTATTTAGCTCTAAAGCAGAGGTTCTCCTTGTGTGGTCTAGAGAATCTTAACAGGAGGGTGCTGAAGTCAAAACAATTTTTATAATAATACTAAGAAGTCATTTGCCCTTTTCACTTTTCTCTCATGAGTGTACAGGAGTTTTCCAGACACAATACTGCACAGAATATTGCAACAGACTGAAATGTAAAAGTAGACGTGAGAATTCAGCTGTCTTCGGTTAAGCTAGACATTAAAGAGATTTGCAAATATGTAAAACGCTACTCTTTGAACCATATTTCTTTGAAAAATATCTGTAACTATTTTTCATTTTAAAATGATATTTATGTTAATTTATAATATTTGTTATTTTTAAGTAAGTTAATGTTTAAAAATATAAAGAGGTCCTCAGACCAAAAAGGCTGATAAGCTGTGACTCTAAAGCCATTCTAATTTATCCTCAAATCTAAAATCTGGTCTTCTTGATTTACTCACCAGAATTAAGTGAAAGTTTCTGAATTTCACCATACTTATTAACTCCTTAAGGACAGAAACATTAAAAAAAAAATCTTGTGTCTCTCTTTAAATCCATCACTTATACCCCCCAAAAATTTGTTATATCAAGCCAAATTATTTGTCTTTGCATATTTCTAAATTAACACTATGCTTTATCCCTAAATTACATAAAACATTCCATAATACCACATCACCTCAAAATGAGCTGAACAGGAATATCAACCTACAAAACTGAGAAGATCACAGTTCATCACATGATGACACAGGATGACTCCACTGATGTAAAGATATTCTGTGAGGATCAGCGTAATCATTCACTCTTTTAACTGCCTCCTACCTACTTCCAACCGTGAGAAATTTAAAAAGTATTTTAGGAACTTCATTTTAATAGAAGAATTAAGTAAAAATATAGCCACTATAAGAATGTGACTTCAATTCCCATCAAAAATGATAATTTAATCTTAATATCACATGCCACATTTTTCAATTACTAGTAAATAAAGGGTTATGCACTGTCTTTCACATGTTTTCAAAATACAAATCTCACCAAATCTCCTACTTTCTAAATATTCAGGCAGGTTTCACTGAGAATGTTCTTAGCATACTTGGTACGAAGTGAATATAAATTTGCTCTTCATGTTTAAAGAAAGAAAGAATGTAGGCAACCTTCTAGCCTTTCACTCCAATAGACTTCTGGACTGGACAACTGGATATGCTATTTTGTCATTCTGTTTTATGACACTATAATAGTTTATCACATTAAAAATACTAACACTTTATCAAAGCTTTCAGAAGACAAATTTTACTGGATAGCAGCCAATTTTCCTTGGCAACAGGGGAAGGCTTGGCAACATGTTAAAAATGCCAGCACTCATCAACCTCCTGGTGAAGTTTTTATTTGGGGAAGGGAAGGCTGTTTCAGAAGAAAAAAATCACACTTAAAAAGTGGTCAATTTTGAAGATATTGGAAATACCCCCACAAAAAGGGTCTTCCTAGGGCTGAATCATTTAGCAGTTGGCCTCAAAAATTAAAAACTATAATCACCTTCAGAAAAGCCTTCTTATAATTCTGAAGGAGAAAAAAAATTAATCCTGTACCACATTATTTGCTAAATGGAAAATTATAAAATGCTCACATACCAATCTAAGAGGGAGGGAGCATAACAATGAGCCCAATAACAAGCCCATTTAATTTACGTTTATTAATATAAGATCTACAGTAGAAAGCAGGGTATAAGATTTCGATCAAAAGATTAAGAAGAAAATTTGTACCTGTCTAAAACTCCATAGCAATTTTCAGTTTTACTTCTAGGATCTCCTATTCTACTAATTTTACTTATTTAGGAACCCTCGGCATACTAGAAATAGGAAAATTAAAGTATTAAATCAGATTAACACAAAATGAAGAAAAAAAAAGAGGAAAAACATGCATATGCATTATATATGAGACTTCTTTAAAAATGTTCAAAGAAAGGTTTCCTATGAGGATAGAGAAAAATATTTTAAAAGAGTATCTTAATTAATAAGAATTCTGACAAAGAAGATACTGTTCTGTGACCTGAATGTCTCTCTTAAGTGAAATCAAATGAATTCGAGTTAATCAAAGAGTGAGTATACGGGCCTAGAGCCTCTGTCTGCTTCATTATTACTTACTACCTGTTCCGTCTTGATCCTCAAAAGCTGAGAGGTAACATATTCCTGTATTTAATTAACACCTATGGTAAAATGTTAATTACATACAATTTTAGAACTGGTTGAGAAAGGATTTACAGCATACAGGAAGTCCACTTGGTATAGCAGAAACTGAGAGTCAGCCTTGGCAGCTGTGGCTCACATGGCTGGGCATCGTGCTGGAAACGGAAAAGTCGGGGGGCTGATACCCGGTCAGGGCACATGCCTGGGTTGCAGGTTCGGCCCACAGTCGGGGCATGCAAGAGGCAACGGATCAGTTTCTCTCCCTCTCTTCCCCACCTCCCTGGAATCAATAAACATTTTTCTTAAAAGAAAAAATTTAAAAAGTAATTTGAGAGTCAGCCTAACATGTTCAAATCCTGATTCTTCCATATAGGCACTGGGGAGAACGAGAGCGCCAACTTTAGTTTTCTCTTTGAAGGAGGGATATAGTAATACTGTACCGCAAATGAATGTGAGGTCTAGATTAGAATGTACGTGTTGTGCCTAGCACACAGGACACATTCAACAAATGACACATCTTCTACTGTACAGTTCCATATTATAAACAGCAATATAGGTATTGTATATAAAATTGCAGGCTACATGCCACTGACCTTCTTTCCTCAATTACAATAAAAATGAGATTAAATAACTGTTATGGGGTGAGGTGGTAGCAAGTTAGTAAAATGATTTCTAAGAAAATATACTTAATTTCAAATAAGTACCCTATAAACAGAATTTCCTACTAGGGAATTCTGATGTGAAGAATGCCACGACAGACTGAATGGTTCCATAAACAGCCTTTATGCACAGAACTGCTGAGTGAAAACTCATCATCAAAGCCAATAGGTCTGCCTCCACCTAAGCATGGAAGGCCTTTGTGTTCTCACCCCACTACTGCTTCTCAGCCACATCTCCAGAGACCACATATTTCTAGTTTTCCTCCAACCTCGCTGGCCACTCCTTTGCTGCTCTGAAGGAGTGGGGAAAGGAGGGGCAGGATGGGGGGAGAGAAACAAAGAGACAGAAACAGAAACAGATCTCAGGGCGGCTGTTGAGAACTAGATATAACTCCTAAGGCCCAAGTAGTTTTCTTCTCACTCTAGGCCTCCTCGTCTACATACATGGATTCAATGTAAACAGTAACACCCACATTTTTATTTCTGATCCTTTTCTATCTCTTTTTGAGCTCCACTCACACGGGTATCTCCGACTCCTGAACTGTCAAAGTTAAGCCTCATTCCTCAGGGGGAAAAATTTGTCACACCCCTCCCAAGAGAATGTGCTATCTGTGTACAGGGGCCTAAGAATTAGATGTTTTATAAATACCTTTTCAAGTTTACTGTGGTACTACATGGGCAATGAGAACTGAAACCAGAGTTTCCATCATATTAACATCACTATTCAGCTGTCTTCAACAACATGACTTGACTATTCCAGGAAACTCTTGCCCAGGCAGATAAGAGTTGCAAATAACTTCATTGTTCATTTCAGGAACTTCCCAAAAACCCCATATAAACCAACATCAAACTGTTCCACTTTTCAATGAATAGCAGTAAATGACTGTTCACTTTCCAAGACTTTAAAAAACTCATCTCTAAACCCTTGCTTTGCAATGTCTGTCAATCCTAAACCATTGATGTTATATCATGATCATTACTAATTCTAATCAAACTTCTGCATTGAAATACCTCCTTTAAGACTCCAAATCTTTAACTCTGCTCTCCCTTCCTACTTTGCTATTCTTTTCACCCACACCCCTGCCCCCACTTACATCCTTTACCCAACAGATCCTACCAACCCTGTAAAGGTGATACTCTCCTTTATTACCCTAAGCAATACATTCATAAGGTTATTTTTGGTGGTATTTCCAGGAGCCAACATTCCACACCATACCACATAGGTCCCCAATTTTTGTTAAAATTCAGTTCAGCACTATCAGTTTCACCACAGGTAATGAGGAAAATATTAATTTTATAAAGATTATAAGAAATCTTCACCCTGCATTAGGCAGCATCCTCTAATACTACTGGTTCCAGTTTCTTAATGAGTAGTAATATCAGATGGGCCATGAAACCAGTGAGGAGTTCTAAGGAAGATGGAAGATAAATTTCAGACAGGTTTACCAATCTAAGCCGGAATCTTAAGAGAAACAGGATGGGGGAAAAAACTGAATTAATATATGAATAATCTGCAACATAATAATCAGTAGGAGAACAAAAGTCGTCGTCGGCAGTCGTCCGTCTCGAGAGACGATGGTGTAGCTTCTTAAGAGTCTATCTGCACCGCCGAGAATGGCTGTGCAGTCCGACTCGGGAGTGACACGGTATCTGTCTCCTCCCGTGTTGAATCGACATCTTGCGATGACGCTGGAGTGTCCTCTCCAGTGAAGCTGAAGCTACAGAGCCTGGGCAGGGTGATATGGAGGGTCTGCTGTTGCCCATGCAGCAGACCCCCCCTCTCTTCGCAGCTGAAGGATCCAAGGGAAAGACGGAGTCAATACAGCTTGGCTTCAGGTGCGCCGCAGGAGTTGCCGGTGTTGACTACAACGTCAAACCGCCTTAGGGACTCCGGCTCCGGATTTTCTGTCGGGGTTTACTCCCTTAGCCTTTCCCCTGAAGAGGTATGCCGCAAGGCAGCGGAGGTTTTTTGGAGTCAGAGTTTTCCTTCTCTGATGTGCCCTGACTGGAAGATCGAACCAGCGACACTTAGCTCGCAGGCCAACGCTCAATCCACTGAGCCAAACCAGCCAGGGTAAGAGAACAAAAGTACTCCTAAATATATTATATATATTAACCTTTACAGGAGTTTTCATTACTATAAAATTACTTTTAAACCATGATATGGAATTAAGAGACAATGAAATGCTGAATATGTTCTTGAGAAAGCTGAGACTTCTAATCCACCGATTGTTTTCCTATAATCCATTTACAGCACCTATAAAGCCACAGCATGCTTACGGGAGAGTAATTTGAAAGAAAGGGTTAAACATTCAAAATGTCTCAATGACTGGGAGGAAAGATTCAAATTTTAAGATCTAAATGTAAAAAAAAGGAAACCACAAGAAAATATAAATGAATTTCTTATAATCTTTAGAGTATAAGACTTTTCTAACTACATTTCAAAATCCAAAAACATAAAAAAGAAAAAATTATACCACCATATAAAAAAGGAAAAAAATTTACATTAAAAAATCATAAAGAATCTAAACATATATACATCACAAATAAAGGGCTAGTATCCCTATAGAGAACTGGAACCCAGAAGGAAATGACCAACGACCTAACAGAAAAATAAACTAAAAACAAGAGAGTTCACAGAAAGGGAGGGGTATGCCTACTAACATATAAACATACTCAATGCCATTCATAATGAGAGAAATACAATAGTCTGAGTTATACCAGTTCTCATCTATCAAACTGGCAAAACTCCAAAAGTCTGACACACATTCAGCTGGGGAGGCTACAGGAAAACAAGCTTCTCATACATTCAGGTAAGAGTACAGATGACAATTTGGCTATATCTAACAGAATTACAGAAGCATCTATCTTTTCTAAATAAATGCTCTATTTTTTAATAGTTGTAAATTTACAAAAAAATTGCACAGATAGTACACCACACACCTAGTTTCTGCTATTAAGATCTTATATTAATACGATATATTTGTCATAAGCACATCAATACAAAACTAAACCTTTTCTGTTCCGGAATCATATGCAGTACACCACACTGTACTGTAACACTGTGTCTTCTTAGGCTGATCTTAGCTGTGACAGTTTTTCAGACTTCCTCTGGTTTATGACTTTGATAGCTTTGAGGAGTACTGCTCATGATTTTGTAGAATATCCCTCAGCTGGCACTGGTCTTGTTTTCTCATGATTAGACTGGGGTTACAGTTTTTTGGGAGGAAGATCACAAAGATGAAGTGCCATTCTCATCACTTAGAACTATCAACCCTGACTTATAACTGTTAATTTTAACTCTATTAGACTGTTCGAGCTGCTATTAACAAAATACCTTAGACTGGGTAGCTTATAAACAACAAAAATTTATCAGCTCTAGAGGCTGGGAAGTCTCAGATCAAGAACCCTGGAGATTCTGGGGTCTCTTATAAGGGAACTAATCCCATTCATGAGGGCACCACCATCCTCACAACATAAAGCACCTCCCAAAGGCCCCACTTCCGAATATCATCACATTGGAGATTCGGTTTCAACATAAGAATGCACACATTCACTCTATACTAATAATAGTACATATTTATATTCATAGTATCTAAAGTATGTAGTATTTATTTATAATATGTATAAAGTATGTTCAATACATAATATTTGTAGTATTAACCCTTGGTCATATGGCCGATGTAGTATTTGTCAGGTGTTATGTCAACTTACCGCTTTCCCCACTTTTCTACTCCTTAACTGGGGAGTCATGGCATACCCCCTTGAGGGCTGAGTCTATACATTAAATAGTTGTAAATACTCTGCAGAGATTTGACTATTCTTCCCTATTTATTTATATCAGTATGGATTCATGGATATTATTTTGCATTTGAGTCACAATCCAATGATACCTTATTCTGCTGCTCAGATTATTCTAGTATGAGCCATTGGGAGCACTTTCATTGGCTCCTGTGTCCCTTTTACAAACCTCATTCATTGTTTTTGAGTACTTCCTTACTCTCCAGCATTTTAAGGTGCTCCAGGTTCACCGGGTACATTTATTTCCTCTCCCGGTCCCAGAATCAGCCATTTCTTCAAGGAACCCTGGTTTCTTTATGGGAGAATGATATTAGAAACCAAGAAACAGGCACTCTGTATGTTCATTGCTACTTGGAAAATCATTTCTTCTAGGCTCTCTCAGCTGACAGAGCAAGGAAATACATGTGTGTATAGAAGCATTTATCATTTCGCTTAGAGATCCTTGTTCTTAGAATCTAATCTCTTTATAAAAGTACAGTATGTTATATGTATGTTACTCATTGAATCGTCGGCATCCGTCCGTCTCGAGAGACGATGGTGTAGCTTCTACTGAAGCTACAGAGCCTGGGCAGGGTGATATGGAGGGTCTGCTGTTGCCCATGCAGCAGACCCCCCCTCTCTTCGCAGCTGAAGGGTCCAAGGGAAAGACGGAGTCAATACAGCTTGGCTTCAGGTGCGCCGCAGGAGTTGCCGGTGTTGACTACAACGTCAAACCGCCTTAGGGACTCCGGCTCCGGATTTTCTGTCGGGGTTTACTCCCTTAGCCTTTCCCCTGAAGAGGTATGCCGCAAGGCAGCGGAGGTTTT
The DNA here is from genome assembly GCF_987537825.1 of Furipterus horrens. NCBI lineage: Eukaryota > Metazoa > Chordata > Mammalia > Chiroptera > Furipteridae > Furipterus > Furipterus horrens. The sequence continues at coordinate 19,671,212 of NW_028327174.1, read as the reverse complement.
TTGGAGTCAGAGTTTTCCTTCTCTGATGTACCCTGACTGGAAGATCGAACCAGCGACACTTAGCTCGCAGGCCGACGCTCAATCCACTGAGCTAAACCAGCCAGGGCCAACTCATTGAATACTGTAATAGTAAAAGATAGAAAACAACCTAAGAGTCCACAGAGGACTGAGTGACTAAATAATCTTATATCTATCAAGTACTATTCAGCTATTAAAAATGAAGATCTTTATCTACAATAGATATGGAAAAATCTCCAAAATAAAATACACATTTGTTCACACTTGCAAAGAGAAACAATGAAAGAATACACAGAAGAAATGTTTACCTACAAAAGGTATGGGACGGCCTTGGGTGGTGTGGCTCAATGGATTGAAGGCCAGCCTGTGTAATGAAGGGTCGCTGGTTCAATTCCCAGTCAGGGTACATGCCTGGGTTGCCAGCCAGGTCCCCGGTTGAGGGCATGCAAAAGGCGACCGATTGATATATCTTTTGCACATTGATGTTTCTCTTTCTCCCTTCCTTCCCCTCTCTCTAAAAATAAAGAAATAAAATCTTTAAAAAAAAAATGGGAGGGAAAACAGAGAAAAGAAACAAAGACTTCTCTGTGTATCTCTCTCTACATACTTTCCAGTTTTTAATTTTATTACCTATTCAAAAAATTAAGTTTAATTTTTAAAAAGAATTTAAAATGCCTACAAATGTGGAAAGAGTAGAAGCGTTCAAATTAAGAGGAGGAGGAGAGATAATTTCTGAAGAGTAAATACTATAACACAAGGCAGCTCTAGCTTAAAGGCAATTATGTACCAAAAATTCTTTGTAACCTTTAGTAAAATGGAAATACTTTTAAGTCAAACTTAGTTGACTTTACCAAAATGCACTGTAGCTGCTAAAATTAGCCTATTCTAAAGAACCTATAATAACTGAATTACTATTAATGAGTTGTATGATCACCCGTGTTAGCACAGAACTTAAAAATCATTTGTAAAACTACAATTAATATTTGCATTCCTGATTGATATGCTGACATTCACAGTTACATTAAAAGATCTATTATCTCTATATGCTATAAATTTACCTGTTTTCTCTATTTTCCAAAAAAAAAAAAGGTAAAACTAATTCCTAACATGTGGAAGCATTTCCTCATTGGAAAATAAAAATGACAGACTGTTTGCAAATTAACTATGTATTTCCAAGTACTTCTAAGAGACAGTAAAATAATTCTTATTCTCTGAGGTGAACCAAACCAGAAGAAAAAGATACAAGTAGCTCTTTTTACCATCCATTGTAGGAAAACAATCCTTTGAGGCCACTTCTGAAACATCAATATATCACAAAAGGTTGCCCACTCAACATTTAGAAGTAGCTCCTTTGTAGGTGTTCATAAAACTTTTCTAATGGCATCATTGTAGAAAAAGTGATATTTTGCCTTAAAAATGTTCAAAAGCTCAATTCTGTAGATGAATAAAATCCAAACTCCTTACTAGCATATCTTCCTTACCGATTTCAGCTCCTACCACTACCTCCATCAGCAACCCTTTTTTCTCTATTCCTACCACAAGAAAATACTTAATAGACTAGTGGAGAATAGGAATCATTTCAAAAGAATGTAACATTGTTTTTCATACCTCTTTTACATACTCCTCTTTGACTGTAGGGAGTGCTTCTCTTCTTCTCTCTCCTCTACTTGTAAAGCTAATTATCTTTAGCACCACCTCCTGTGAGAAAACTACCTGGCTAAATGTCACTCCTTTCTCTTCAGGACAACTATTACGTTCACCCTTGATGACAGAATGCATAAATAAATGAATAAAATCTACCACAAGTTACCTAATTTTTACTGAAATGATATTTACATTGTACAACCTGAACAATGAGTAAATGTGAGGAGTCTACCTTGATTCCTGATGCAATTCTTATAGATGTGTTGACATATCTAGGGTTGAAGTTTTATAGTAGAGATCAGTTTTGAAGAAAAAAATGGAGACACTTATTCTTAGTTTTTTTTTGCCTATCATTTATAAAAGAATAAGAAACATATAACATTAAAATTATTAGGAGAAAATATTGAGTGTCTAACTGTTATACCAGATATATTTAGATATAGTGGTACCTCGGTACTCATCGTTAATTCACTCAGGAACTCATGATGAGTGCCAAAACCGACGAGTACCGAGCAAGCGACGAGTCATGAAGCATTTCCTCTTGTGGGGCAGCATCGTGACTCATACAAGTTATAGTAAGTGCTGAGTGCTGAAACATTTTTTTCTTGTCAAAATGCGACACATATAGGGTTTGACAAGTTCTGAAATCGACGAGTACCGAGATATGAAATACTATAAAGCAGTGATAATTATAAAATAAGCTGGAGCTAAATAAAAGGGTGAATAGATCACTACAACAAATTATCTCAGATTAAAATATATATATATCTCATATTGATTTAAAACAAAAACAAAAATCACAAAATAATAAAAAGCTGTTAGGATTCAGAGAATGATAAGTCTCTTCCTCAGCAATTCTGAAGGAAAAATACAAAGGAAAAAACCCCAACATTCCAGCAATTAAAAGAACTTCAAATGTAAGCAGTAACATCTTTCTGCATATAAACTATCAAAAGCAAATGTCTTAATGATAAGTGTAACTAAAAATAGATGTGGCACCTTACTGATGTCACTGGTACAACACATTATCAGAAAAGGTTCAGAGGCTTTGATTTGGGAATTCCATTTCTGTGTGCCTATGTTCCCTAATGGAGGTAGGAAGATGGTGTGTCACATGCTAGAGTTTAAAATCATGAAAAGTAAGAAGTAATATTTTAATAAATATCAACCACTATAAAATGGTTAAACTTCTTTTGATGGACTGATACACCTACTGAAAATGATAACCATTAGAATTATTTGGTACCGTAAAAATAAACGTATGTGCCATTATAAAAAAGATTTTTTCTTGGCCCTCATAAACTTTGTTTCTTTATTAACATTTATTGTGCCGTATAGTAATTTGTTTCTGTGACTGCCTCTCCCACTGTATTGTGAGTTTCCCAAGGGTGGAGAACCTGTTTTGTCAACTCTATTTATCAGTGCTTAGCACACTTTTTTTTTGGGGGGGGGGGGGTGCGGGGGTTGGTACATAGAATTCTTAAAAATAAAAATATGACCACGTTTTCACCTTCAAGACCTGTTCAAGACCCTTCATGACTGGAAAAAATATATCTAACTATTACTAAATCAAAAAGATTTAAAAGCCTAAATATTCTATAACCACTGAAGAAACTTAACTGGTAATCAAACATGTTCCCACAAAGTAAACAACAGGTCAGATGATTCCACTGATGAGTTCCATCAAACTCCCAAAGACCAAGAATTTCAATCCTAACTTCTTTCAGAGACTAGGAGAGGGGAACATGGCTCAACTTTACTAGGTTAGCATAACCTTCAATATCAGATAAGGGAAAATAAAAAAAGGATAATCTCATCCATGAACTTAGATGTAAAAATTCTCAACAAAATATAAGCTAATTGAAAACAGGAATATATACAAAGAATTATGGTAGATGTAAAACTCGTTTTTTGCAGATGATGATTGTATATATAGAAAATATAAAAGTATTTAGTTTTAGCATTTTCTTCAAAAGGTCTTCTCACATTTTATTAAATTTGATTCTTAGAGATCTTCTATTTTTTAATGTATTAAAATGATCTGAAACAAAAATATTAAGCTCTATATATGAAAAAAAGGTAAAGGTGATAACCATTGCTAGGGAATTCAGGTTATGGTCATTTTTCTACATTATTATATATTCTTATATTTTAAAAAATAATCTTAAAAAAAAAATCTGTTAAAGTAACTAAACAAGGCCATTAAAGTCAGGTGGCTCTAATGCCTTGATAGTCTACATAAAAGCAAACCAAAACCTAAGCCAAAACATTTGAATCTGAGAAAATGAAACTTAAGAACAACCCATCACAACAGCCAGTTAGGCTTTCCTAAATAAGGCAACTGCTTACGTGATAGTCAAATAATTTCCTTGCTTTGCTTCCACATCTATATAAAAACTTCCTCCCATCTCCTATTGATGCACTTACTCCTAACAACTGTTGGCTTGGTGCTTCCCAGTTCAACTTTTATACATAAACTTAAGAGAAACCCACAAAACATCATAAAACAAGACAATTCAAAATAGAAAAAGGAAGCAAAAATAAAAGATGGAATGATGAAAAGTTCTAATCAATTTATCTTAACTTTAAATTGAATTTATGTGAGTGGTTCCTCTCCTTGGCACTGCTAAAACCTAGAAGTATTTCTAAAACCCAAGAATTGCCTATAACATTTAAAAAACCCAAACTCAAGAGATTCCAATTCAGTTGTAATGGGACAGAGCTTGAGACTTATGTGCGTAATGCGCGCGTGCGCACACACGTCTAACTTTTTGTTTTAAATCAACAAGAGTGCTTCTGAAGTTCAGGTTAAGGCCACTCACCTAGAAAAACATAAGATAATAAACAGTAAGCATCCAAGCAGATTTTATGACAAAAGGATAAAATGCAAAACCAGTTTCTTCTTTTGATGGATGTTATACGACCTGTGATTCTACTTTGACTTCAGAAAACCTGAGTTACAAACAAGTCATTAAACAAGGAAAGCAAATGCTGTCTAGACTAAGATGTTCAACAAGTGATACAGTAACAGGCCTGAAGGAGAACAGACAGGGAAAACAGTTACAAGAAAAACCTGGTTGGGAAGATTATCACAGCTTTATTTCTAATTGGTCATTAGGTAAGAAACAATGAATATCCTACATTATTTAGTCCACTAGTCTATACTATCCTCCCTCCCTCAATATACCTCAAGGATGCAACAGACACCTATCAGTAACATTAACTCACGAATACACTGATTCTCAAATTCGGTGAGAGTAGGGAGGCTGATTAGAAACTCAAGAAGTATGTACAGTTCTAAAAGCCAGAGAAATTATTTTGATATTTTGATTCAACTGTCCTAGTGAATCACTTATTTAGATATTCATCAACCTAAAGGAATGGATCAGCTAAGCATTCTAGTACTATTATCAACAGTTCTTCCCATTAAATAGTAATAAAAATAATTGCTAACTGTGAGGGCTCACTGGGTGTCAGGTACTTTGCAAAGTGCTTTACACGTTATCACATCATTTAATTCCCACAATCTTATGAAGTAGGTTTTGGCATTTCCCAATTTCATAGAAGAAACTGATCCTTAAGAATTTAAGTAACTAGCTCAAGTTCACATGGTTATCATTTATTACTGAAGTAGCCTTTATGAAAAAAAATGAAAGCATATAATCAACTGTAAACTTTACATAATAAAAATGAAAGTTGCAGATTAAAAAAAATTATACGTAAAATAAAAAGTGTTATAAACCATTTTATAGTTTCTTGAGAAGGAAAGGAATCAGAAGAAAATAGAAATGTAAATAATAAGAAAATTTGGAGAAAGTGGAGGGGCAAAAGTTCATGCTTACAAACTTACGAACAAAAATTACTGCAAAATATAATGCTTATGCCACTGTTCCTGAAGTGATAAAATATAATAAATGATGACCTTGAAAATTTAACTGATATAAAAAATTTTAATGTTTTAAGACCATGTAAGTTGCGGAATATAAAAAAGCACCAAATGTCAAATCTCAAAGGTTATCAAGCCATACTAATTTCTAAAATAAATCTAGTTCTGTAAGAGCCTACTATAACAGAGGTGTAATTTAAAATTCAATTATAAATATCAATAAAATGCCTATAATTTAAAAAGTGGCCCAGTTTATATTTAATTAATCCCAATGAAAACAAAGCCCCCAGTTAACTGTATATATAAACTACCAGGGTAACAAGAAAAATTAAATAAACTGCTCTCTATCCATTGGAGTGCAATTCTGTACTTTAGTAAATGCACTTAAAAGTCTGGTACTACACATTTAAAACATCTAGATTTCATTAAGAATAAAATTTAATCAGTTAAACAAGATTTTACTCTTGATTAATGACCAATATTTTTAGACCTTTGGAAATAGGAAATATTTTATTTACATATAACTTGTAATTTTATATTTATAATTTATCAGAAGATAGTAAGTTAGCACAGCTCACATGTATTCAAAAAGACCCAATAATGCCAAGTTATTAACCCCCTAAATTGGCCTACAAACTGTTTCCAGATTACTCTCACACAAGTACCATCTAAAAATGCTCAAAAACTTTTGATGGCTTTTTATTTTCTATTGTATCAAAATTAATTCTTGGCTCTTTCTAGGCCACAATTAATCTGACCCTAACTTACTAATTCAATATTGTTTTCCTAATTTCATCAATTCATTCATGCAATTAAACAATAAATAATTTGGGGGGAATATACCAAAATCAAAAAAGCACGGTCCCTGTGAAGGACAAAGCCAGCCACAATGGGAGACTTGTCATTAATTACAATGCAATGTGTTAAGTACTGTAGGAGACATAAATGGTAGAGCAGAATCACCATAATTTGGCCAGCATGGATCAAAGAAGACTTCAGAAGTGGCATTTACCCTCAAAAATGAGAATTTCTCTCCAACTGTCACAGCACGTAACATCAACACACTTTTCCTCATCTTTGTATCCTAACACTGACCAGAGCGCTAGGAGAGCGTGTGCAAGGAAGGCACTTCATAAATGGAAGGATGGATGATGGATGGGTGGATGAACAGCCGGGAGGGAGCGAGAGGGGATAGAGGGATAAAAAGACAGACACAAATATAAATACACAGAAAGAATGAATTATTTTTGGCCTAAAATGGGGCAAAATTGTAGTAGTAATTCAGATGAAGCATTCCCAAACCCCGACATACAAAAATGACAACAGGAAAAGATAAACCTAAAAGATATTTAGGAAATCAAATGAACAGGTTTGGTGTGACTGATTGCACTATGAGGAGAACACCGTAAGAAAACATAAGCTGCAAACAGAATGATGATGCAAACAGGTGCATTCACTGTGCTCGGGAATGGAGGTAGGGGATAATGAAAGTTCAGCTCAGGTACCAGAGCACTAAGAGGAAATATCTCGGAAGCAGTTAGAAAGGAACAAGACAAAGAGGCCTGGATTAGAAATGAAGATGTGGAGATCATCAGCATATAGGTGACAAGAACGAAGCACAGTGTATGGATGAGACTGTCCAAGGAACATATACAACATGAGTTGGGCCAACCACAGAACATTCCACACAACCAATGTTGCTCTTATTTCACGTTACAATATTGCCACATTAAATTATATTTTTATAACACTTACAATGACTAAACACAATGCTGCGAACACAACAAATGCTTTAAAAGTACTTACTGATTACACTGACGAGTTAATTGGAATATCAAATTTATTATGTAAAATAAAGCCAGAACTAAGGGCTCATGTCTTAAAAATAATTCAGCAAAACATGCTCAAGAGGCTAAAGTTTGGTAAGGAATCCAAAATTTACTTCTAAAAAATTCAATGAAAAGCTCTCTGCCCACCAGAAACAGCAGTACAAATCAGTTAAAATAGTAAAATCTGGAATTATATTACTTAAAAAAAAACTTTTTAAAAATACATATTAACTAATTTAAAGGATACTGCCTCTAAACTTGGAGTGTTAAGAATCCCCGTGTACACCCTGAGTGGTGTCGCTCAGTGGGTTGGGCGTTGTTCTGTCCTGCAAACCAGAAGGTCGCTGGTTCAATTCCCTGTCAGGGCAAGTGCCTGGGGTTGCAGGCCAGGCCCCCAGCTGGTGTGAAAAGCAACTGATCAACGTTTCTCACACATCTATGTTTCTCTGTTTCTCTCCCTTTCTTTCTCCCTCCCTTACTCTCTCTCTAAAAATAAAATCTTTAAAAAAAATTTAAAAAAAGAATCCCTATGTTGTTACTGGGTAATTTTTCACAAATATTCTCAAGTTCTACCAACCTTTGTTTATATTATTTGACATTAACACATACTAATGACAAATATTAACCACCAATTATAAGAACAGCAGTATTACATATATCATTTGAGAATAACAAAGTGAGTTAGTAACTAACCTAAAATATAGTAAAAGATATATTATTCTTGGGTCCCTTTCCCATTCTTTACAAATAGAGTATTATTGAAAGTGTTTACACTAACAAGTACATAAAAGGAAACAAGAATGTGTTATAAAAGGCTGACAAATCTTTTAAATTAATTTTTATGGAAACAAAAAAAGAAAGCAAATCTTTCATTGTTTTTCACTTTAATGGCTACTGTCGTCAGGTCAAGTCAATAGTATTCTGTTCTTTAAATTTGAACAAAAAATAATGTATATATCAACAATACTAATTTCCAATTTTTATATCACAATGGTCAGTTTTCAATATAAAGTTACAAACAAAAATGTACAATCTGGTTTGATATTTCCATTTTCAGTGGTACAGTCACATATCAATAAAAACATAAGATCAAAACTTACACTTTTCTTAGTTAAAATACTTTATAAGCAAGATCAAAACCAACAGGCAATTACTTGTGTATAGATAGACAAAAATTTCACCTACTTTAAGTCAAAATTTTCACCCAATACTGAAGCAACCTACACAGCGTGCATTTAGGCTGTCTTCCTTTTTATGGCATATGCTCGAATAATGCAAACTAATTTTAACACATGAAAAGTCAAAATAGCAAACATACAGATAAAAATATGAAAATAAACATACTTGTTATCATAAGTTCAGGAATAATTTTCTTCTGCTTTTCAGAACTCATATTTATTTTATGCCCCCAAAACTCTAATTGATAAATCCATTATTAAAAATAAGTCTACAAATACTTTAAATATCTTCTTAGCATCTTGATTTTAATTCGTTTTGAGGTATAAATCTGTCTTCCCTTATATATTTTGTATAATTCTATTTTTTTAATCAAATAAAATTAATTCAATGGCATTTAAATCTGATTTTGATGAACTTTAAAATTGACCACTTTTTAGATCTCTGTACAGCACTCAACGCTGACTTTTTAACATCACATCCCCTGGAGGCAGTGTACCACGATTTGAATGCCTAACAAGAAATCTCCACCCTGGAGACAATCACTTACTTACCCTAAGGCCTTTGTTTCCTAACTTGAAAAACAGGTATAATCAATGGAGGGTGAAGGACCCAAAGCACAACTTAAAGAGAATGTATTTTGTGTCATACTAACAAATTAAAGTATTTGGCAGTAATACAAAGAAAAGAAGAGAAAGGAAAAAAAAAAAAAAAACAGGCAAAATACCTATAGAATGGGCTTATTGTGAGGATTTAACAAAGTAACACTTGGCATAGCACCTAGACAAAGGTATTAAATAAGGTTCATTTCTTTCACGTAGCTTGTATCAAAATATATTTTTAAAAGGAGACTTTGGAGAACAAGATAATTTTCACTCATCCCAATATGCCATGAATCAGTAAACCACCTCAAATGCAGTATTTAGTATCACATGTTACTGCAGAACATGACACTATTTATAGTAATACCCCACTTATTAGATTTACACGGAGATGTCTACTGATTTTCCAAATTGGCCACCAGAGAGAGGAAAACAAGCTTGGAAAGGTAAGCTACCCTCAGATACATTCAATACATTTTTTCTGTCCCTTGGCAATTCCTCTTTCCAGGTCAATATTTTGCAGATACCAAAGCAATTACCAACTAAGAACCTGGTATCAAAATGATAACAAAGAATCCAGTCATGACAGAATTCTTGGCTTAATATTGTAAACATCTCACAGAATTGTTTTTTAAAGCCCCTCTCCCGTTCAGTTCAAATAAATTACCAACATTATAGATTGAATGCTAGTAAGCTATAATAGATTTCCTGTTGTAGGCAGTTTTTTTACCTCACAAATACTACATAAAGCTCATTTTTAAATGCCATAAATCTCTTTTTAACCTTCATTTTAAATGCAAAGTGCCATAATCAGTTTATAAAAGACACTTTAAATAACTCCCACGTAAAAATTTAAACAAAAATTACACATTCAAAAATCAAGGACCACAAAATTATTGTTCCTTCACATGTATGAAAGGAGGCCATTTTAAAATAAATAAAATACTCCAAAGAATATTTTATAAGTTGGGATTTAACATGTTTTTAAAAAAAAATAGAGCAATAAATTCATTAAGTAACTATCCACCATGGAAGCATATAAAAGAATGCCATGACATGATGCTGTAATTTTTATAAAGACTAGAGAACAGTAATAATGATTCAGAATGTAGTGCCTTGTAAATATTCAGCATTTTAAACAATAACTAAGAAAATACCAAGGCAAAAATTGTGTTCACAGATTTTTTATTTTATTTTTTTTTTTAGGTATTAAGGAACACCATCATCTTCATTATTGAATAACTACCTCAGTTTCCATTACAGCTTCCATTGTTCATAATAAAATATTTGCAGTGTTTCTATTATTTGAGTAAGGGAAAGGAGGTAAATATTGCTGAAAATTAAAAGGGGAAAAAAAAAGCCTTGACAAAGTAAAGTATTTTTTATGCCATCTCTTCCTACCATTAACTGTAGGACTGAATCAATGTCTGAAAACTAAAGATGTCAAAAATACATACATTAAAACCTGCTTAGTAAACATAGTTATTCTGCTCCAGACAATATAAAATTTAATTACTCTAATTTTTGTAAAACCAATGACTTAGAACAAGATCACTGGTGTATAAAGCTAAGGTAGCCAGCCACACTGAATCAATTCTTCCAATTTCATCTCTTTGTTACATCTCTTTCTATCTTCCTACTAGTAACAGAGTATGTTTGGCAGGCTACACTATTTCAAATACCTAACACTAAAAAGTTACTTTTTGGGCCTGAACCAAAGGATGAGAATAAAAGATACATTTTATAGAAGCTTCTTTTAATAAGCAAAGTACGACAGCAAGAAGACTTTGATTCTTCATATAGTTTTTCTTTGATTGTAAAACTAATGTGAAAATTCGAAAAATACAAATAATTTTTTTTAATTCACCCATAATTTTCTGTTAACTTTTTGGTAGATTACTACTTTCCAGTGAGAATTAAAACTTCTATTATCTAACCAGACACTCATAAACATGCAGAAAAAAAGTGTATCCTTAATAGACATTTATATAAAACATCAATTATTAATGATATGACCTGTCAATTTCAAAGACATCCAAAATATGTTAAGTGGCGATGGGGGTAGGGGGCAGGAATCTCACAATTCAGACATTGGTTCCTAAACTGAAATCCTTTCACAATTTTTATAGTGTCAACATTTTAATGGCAGCAAGCAACCAAGGTATGACTGTTCTCACACAATAACAGTAGCGTCCCTATATTAAACAGGCTTTACTTTTATTTTATTTTCATTCGTATTTCAATGTCTTTATTTTCACTGTAAAGAAAATCGATGATATAGTTGCATAATAATTTTAAAACAGATAAATTCAAAGACTCACCTATTTTCTTTGAAGCCCAGCATTTAAATCGTTAGCATTTCTGGCCTATGAGATAGTTTACCAGATTTTTTAAAAACAGCACTTTTTATAGCCCAAAATTCTCTCTCACAACATAAAAACAAGAATATTCTTTAAATATAGCTGTTTTTTTCTTTTGTTCCAACTGTTGTTTATGAAACAGTGTTAAGAGATACAGATGTTAGAATTGCAAAGGCTAAAATGTCTTCATTAACAAAACATCCCAAGATTTAGTAAGTCAACTAGTTAAGTCTCATAGGAGAATAAAACCAATGATATTTAGACTAGCTAATTTTTTTTCCCTTAAAATTTGGCTGAACCTTATTTCTAGCTGCAAGGGAGGGTTTCCTCCACTCAAGGCACCAAAAGTCTAAAGATTCCATTCATTTTCTTCTGCCCAGTGGTTAACAAAGTCAGTCTAACAGACAGCAATTCAGATTTGTTCCTCTGACCTTCTCACACAAGCACGTCTTAAAAGAAATCCTTCCAGAAAGAATCAGCCAAGTTGGATGGAAGAATTGTCTAAGTCAAGCAATTTCTGATAGTGACAGAAGGTCTGGATACTGGGAATACACTTTGCTGACCCTAGAAACAGCCAAAGCTTCAAACCACCCTGGCCCCCTTTGTGTCGTGGAAATTAACTTGCTAACTTAAGAGGTGCTGAGCCATGACCCCACGACGCGTCTTAGGTGAACATACTACTAGCAAAGGCGAGCGCCAGAGATTTCAGCGACATGCTTTTGCCATTTCTGCAGAAGAAAAGCTAATTGTGATGGCCATGTGACACTGTGAGATCCCAGGAAGGAAAGGGTGGGCGGAAGAGAGAAGAGTTCAAGGCAGTTCAGGGTCAGAGCCCGCTCAGGCATCCTGTCATCAGCAAACGTTCCTCCCGCTGAAGGCAGAACGCTGCTTGCCCGAAAAGGAGTGGGTGAAACGTGGGGAGAGATCCAGGGGGGAACCACAGGAAGGTCCATGTAGCGGTGAGGGGGAGGGCGGTGATGCGGAGCTCTCCAGCTCATTTGGGGAGCAAAGGCATCGGGCACAAAAACGCCGAGAAACGCGACGGCGATGGAAACAATACTTGGCAGCACCCCCGTTCCTTGGGTTTCCCACCTCGCCTATACCTCTGCTCCTGGCCCACACTCCGGGGAGTGACCCGCCAGCGGGAGGTGGCCCTGATCTTTGTCTCGGCCCGCGCCCCGCGCCCCACGCGAGGGCTGCTGCCCCCCTCCTCCGCGCGCCCCACCCGCGCACACCACCGGCGTCTCCAAGGAGCTGAAAGCACCGCGACCGCCGCCTCCCGCGGACCCGCGTCCCTTCCTTCCCATCCGAGCTGCGCCGCCCGCGCCTGCAGTTCTACCCCCGCCCAGGGGAGCTTTGTGTCTCGGGGGACTTCCAACCTCTTCCCCTCCTCGGCCTCACGGGGAAGCCGGCCACCCCACCCCCCAACCCCCGAGACCAAAGCGGCAGCAAGCACCGGAGGCGGCGGCGGCGGCAGAAGCTGGAGGCGCCTCCAGGGAAGCAGTACGAGACACACCCCACCCACGGAAACGCCGCGACCACCCCAAATCCTCACTGGACCTCCCCCCGCCAAAGGCGAGGGGCACAAGCGCGCCCCTGCGCCGCGCCTCCCTCTCGCAACTTCCCGGCCAGGCCTGAGCCTCCCGCGCCCCCACCAGCCGCCCGCCCCAGCGCTCCGTCCCAAGCACCACCCTCCCGCCCCTCTCGCCCAGCCCGGGGTCGGCCGGGCAGCAGGGACAGACCCGCGCCGCCGCCCGCCGCCAACTCACCAGCAAGTGCGGGGGCCGCGTCCCGGGCGAGGCGAGGCGCCGAGGGAAAGCGGCTCCGCCGACGCCCGCGGCGACCGGATGCAGGTCCGGGTCCCAGCAGCTGGCAGACCCGAGGCGTCTCCAAGGCGCAGGCCTGCCCCGCTGCAGCCGCCTTCCGACTCTCGCCGAAGAGTCCGAAGCCTCGGGGGGGCGGCGCGGGCCCCTTACGCGTTGCCAGGTCCCCGGGTCAACATGGCTCCCGGACCGCCGAGCCGCACGGGCGGCCCACTAATCCCCTCCGAGGAACCGGGGCGGAAGCGAGGCGGGCAGGGAGGCACCGAGCCTGGCTGCAGCGGCCCGGCCGAACGCGGGCTCCTTCTTCTCTGGGGCCAGACGGTGAGGAGCGGAGGAGACCGCGGGCGGCCGCTTTCGCTCGCTGCGTGTGCGTTGCTCTCTCACTCGGCAGCTGCGGCTTGACGCCTCCGCCTGTGTCCCGGAGGAGAGCGAGAGAGCGAGAGAGGAGAGGGAAAAAAAAAAAAAAAAAGACTTTTATTGAAACGATCCAACCAGCGGCGGCAGAAAAAAGCGACCAGCCTCGGGAGCTTTCCCCACCCCCGCCTGAGCCGCTCGCTGGGGGCAGCGCGACCCCTGCCGGCGGCGGCGGCGGAGGGAGGCGGGGCTGGCGGGCCAGGGGCGGAGCCTGGAGGGGAGGGGAAGGGAGGGTATCCCCGGGAAACCCCCACCCCGAAGTGGGGGGCCTGCGTCTCCCCTGCCTGCCTTCTGGAGCGGCCCCAGAGGGGTAGGAGGGGTGAGAAGACCCCACAGGACTGAGAAACTTTAGGCAGTGCCTGTCCACAGCTACTGAGAAAGAAACTATCTGAATAATTCAGCCCCGTCATCTTCCTCCCATTCACCCCCAACAAAACAACAACTCTTCCTTGAATTATCGTAGTATTTCTGTAATTAAGATTCCCTTGCCACAGTGCTTCACTGGTTTTCTAGAGAGTTGCTGTCAAAGGGGCCACACGTGAGAATGTTGATTGCGGCAACTTCTTTTTTTATTATTTGGGAGTACCAATGGAGCAGTCATTCCACACGCAGCATTTATTCATTTAAACTGCAGATTTCTTTATATTCTATTCTTGGCAATGTACTAGGTCCTCAAAGGACAGAGTCTAGCTGGGATGAAAGATATTCAATAAACAGTTATAATAAAAATCCAAGCTTTATGAGAAGGGAAATACAAGGTACTATGAGAACAGAGGAACTACTGCGGCAGTTGGTTAGGTTTTGTTTTCTTGTAGCTGGAGGGCTGCAGAGATCTTGGCCCAGTTTCTGTAAATGTTTTTACTTTCTTCTTTTCCAGAGACTACATGCTACTTCAGCAATGAACAGCAGTGTGAAAGTGAAGACAGACTCAAGTAATACTGACCCACTTTTTTTCACTAAGAACGATAAAAACAAAGTATAAACAAACATAAAAGCCTAGTGGGAGAAAATGAGAAGACTGAAAAGAAGAGAATGGGGACCGGATGTAGACAACTTAAACAAGAAAAAAAATTTTAACCACATAAAAGTCCTGGTGAAGTGAGATATAAATATATCTTTCCATTTTAATACCAAGAAATAGATGTAAGTTTTTAATGCAATTTCAAATCACATTATGTTCTAAAGACCTGATAAGTACCTTCTTGGATTCCTAGATGAATTTTTTCTCCCTAAAAATAATGCCTGCTGACTTCTTTTTTCTATTTTGTTGGGCAAAGTTGAATGTGTCTGCTATGATATCCAACAATTACATATTCCAAGCAGTCTTCTCCCATGTCTCTAAAATTACCAGGATCCAAAAATTAACATATATGCTCTATGCATATCAACACTTACTTACCATACAAGAATGCAAAGATTAACAAAGCTTTCCTTTAGAACAAGTGTGCTCTTTTTAAAAAGCATTGTTAATAATGCTTTTCAGATTTGTCTAAGTCAAAGAACTTTATAAAATAACAAGAAGAAATATCCTTTTCAGAGATCTTCTAAAATTAGAAAAAATGATATTTATATAAATTCTACTTGTATGACAAATCGTTTTCACGTAATGTCCTTATTTAAAAAATAACTGTATGCCCTTTTTTGGTTCCTTAGTAAATATTAAAAATCATAATAAAACTGAGGCTACAAAATGGCATCCTGAGTTTCACATCAGTAATTCCCCATACCTACCATTAGGTTGGAATTACTCCATTAGAAATCAAGATTGTTCAAAATTGCCTCTCTAAAGCTGGTAAAGAGCACTTTTCTCTTGCTTTATATTTTATTACTACAATAAAAATTTCATAATTAGAGCTTCAATGATTACTTTATTAATCTATTTATTCTTTCCATCGAAAATTATTTACTGAGCACATCATGTGTCAAGCACTGTTCCAAACACTGTAGCTATATAAGTAACCAAGACAGATAAGACATTGCTCTCATAGAACTGTTTTCTAGTGGCAGAAACAGGCAATAAACATGTAAATCACTTAGGGAATTAATGATAACTTAAAATCACGGGAAATACAGTGAAGAAAATGGAACAGTAATAAAAAGAAAAGAAGCAGAGAAAACAGGGATATTTTAGGTGGTGAGGCCAGGAAAGGCCTGATGAGCAGCAGAAGCTAGAAGTCATGGATTCTTCTTTGTATTACTCCAAAAATTATTTGATCAGAGAAGATTGCATGAAAAAAAAATGTGGCATATACATATAGTGGAATATTATTCAGCCATAAAAAAGAAGAAGGCGGTACCATAACATGGGCGAACCTTGAGGACATTATGCTAAGTGAAACAAGCCAGTCACAGAAGGATAAATACTAGATGATTCCACTTATAGGAAGTATCCCGAATAGTCAAAGTAAGAAACGGAGAGTGGAAGGGTGATTATCAGAGGCTGTAGGGTGGGAGAAATGGGGAGTTTCTGTTCAATAGGTATAAGATTTCAGTTATGCAAGGTGAGTAAGTTCTAGAGATCTGCTGCACAACATTGTGCCTATAGCTAACAATACTATACTACTGTACACATAAACTTTGTTAAGAGGGTAGATCTCATGTTATCTGTTCTTATCACAATAATAAAAGGTAAAAGTCACAATCAAGATAATGGATGAGGGCATTTTTAGTTATTTTCTAAGTTGATTTAAAATTCATAATCATGTTTTTGGCATGTTAGTTGGCCTTTTTCCCAGGTTGTAATATAGAGTTTTTTGACATTGTAAAATAAATCTAAGTTATAAAATTACTTATAGCATTTCCTAAACTGTACTTAACAGACAGCCCTGGCCGGTTTGGCTCAGTGGATTGAGCGTTGGCCTGCGAGCTAAGTGTCGCTGGTTCGATCTTCCAGTCAGGGTACATCAGAGAAGGAAAACTCTGACTCCAAAAAACCTCCGCTGCCTTGCGGCATACCTCTTCAGGGGAAAGGCTAAGGGAGTAAACCCCGACAGAAAATCCGGAGCCGGAGTCCCTAAGGCGGTTTGACGTTGTAGTCAACACCGGCAACTCCTGCGGCGCACCTGAACCCAAGCTGTATCGACTCCGTCTTTCCCTTGGACCCTTCAGCTGCGAAGAGAGGGGGGGTCTGCTGCATGGGCAACAGCAGACCCTCCATATCACCCTGCCCAGGCTCTGTAGCTTCAGCTTCACTGGAGAGGACACCCCAGCGTCATCGCAAGATGTCGATTCAACACGGGAGGAGACAGATACCGTGTCACTCCCGAGTCGGACTGCACAACCATTCTCGGCGGTGCAGATAGACTCTTAAGAAGCTACACCATCGTCTCTCGAGACGGGCGGCTGCCGACGACGACTTAACAGACATTCCTGAGATCTTGGTGGGGAAGAGGGGCTTGAGAAAGAATTCCAAGATCAAATGCACATGGGAAATGCCCCATACATTATCTTCCTTTTGAAAATTCACAGTGCACATTTAAATATTAAAAGCTGAAATATTCTGAGATTAAAGTTTTTATAATATAAAAATATTTTTGTAAGAATATAATATTAAAAAGTTTTTATAAATATAAAATTTTTCCAGTAAAACCAGAGTATCCCAAAATGTTTTAACCATAAAACAGCTTTATCATGGGACATATATGAAAATATTAAGGGACACATGTGTGCTGATGAGCAGAGTTTAGGAAACCGCTCTCTTGGAGCATCAGGCATTTACCCTTTAGCCTTGGAAAAGAGGGCCTTGAAGGGGAGAATTTGAAGGTCATTGAACTTTGGACAGAAAGAGAAGAAGGGAATGAAGCCAGAAAATCTTTGCAGTGATTCACACTTTGAGAGTGACATAGCTCAGGGAACAAATGTGACGTAGCTTACAAATGTGAAGCATAGTTGGATAAGATAGAGAAAAGAGAAACTTATGCTGGTTTCAGTTCTCTCTATCAGCGGGTCTCAAACAAAGATCTCTGAACCACCACCAGCGGCAATATTATCTGAGTATTTCTTAGAAATTAAACTTCTCAGGCCCAACCCTAGATGAACTGAATTAGCAACTCTTGGATGGAACCTAGTAAACTGTTTTAAGAAGTCTTCTATGGTTTTTTTAAAGTATATTTTATTTATTATGCTATTATAGTTGCCCCAAATTTTTCCCTTTGCCCCACTCTGCCCGGTACCTCCCTTCCCTTCAGCAATCTCCCCATCCCTTATTTCATGTCCATGGGTCCTGCATATAAGTTCTTTGGCTTCTCCATTTCCTATACCATTCTTAATGTCCCCCTGTTTATTTTTTGTACCTACCAGTTATGCTTCTTGATCCCTGCATCTTTTTCCCCATCCTACCTCTTCCCCCTCCTTACTGACAACCCTCCATATGATCTCCATATCTATGGTTCTGTTCCTGTTCTACTTGTTTGCTTAGTTTTTTGTTTTGTGTGGGTTTTTATTTTTTAGATTCAGTTGTTGATAGTTATGAGTTTGTTGTCATTTTACTGTCCATAGTTTTGATCTTCTTTCTCTTAAATGTGTTCCTTCATCATTTTATATAGCAAGGGCTTGGTGATGATGAACTCCTTTAGCTTTACCTTGTCTGGGAAGCACTTTTTCTGCCCTTCTATTCTAAATAATAAGTTTGCTGGATAGAGTAATCTTGGTTTTTGCTTGCTTTTCATCACTTGCTTTTCATCACTTTCAATACTTCTTGGCAGCCTTTCTTGCCTGCAAAGTTTCCTTTGAGAAATCAGCTGAATGTCTTATGGGAACTCCTTTGCAGGTAACTCTTCTTTTCACTTGCTGCTTTTAAGATTCTCTGTTTGTCTTTAACCTTTGGCATTTTAATTATGATGTGTCTGTCTTGGTATCATCCTTTGGGACTCTGTGCTTCCTGGACTTGTATGTCTATTTCCTTTGCCAAATTAGGGAAGTTTTCCTTCATTATTTTTTCAAATAAGTTTTCAATTTCTTGCTCTTCCTCTTCTTCTGGCACCCCTATGATTTGGATGTTGGCTTTTTTACAGTTGTCTAAGAGGTTCCTAAGCCTCTCCTCATTTTTTTTCCAATTCTTGTTCTCTCCTTCTGTACTAGTTGACTGTTTATTTCTTCCTTATGTTCCAAATCATTTATTTGAACCCTGGTTTCTTTCCCTTCACTACTGGTTTCATGTGGATTTCCTTGGTTTCACCTAGCATAGCCTTCATTTCTTCCCTTATGCGTTTTTTGTACTTAATCTTGTCTGTCAAGTCTGTGAGCATTGTTATCACCTGTGTTTTGAACTCTGCATCTGTTAGGTTGGCTATTTCCTCGTCACTTGGTTCTCCCACTAGAACCTTAATCTGCCCCCACCCTTTTGGGCTGTTACTTCTCTGTCTCCTCAACTTGACAGCTTTCTGTGTTTGCCTCTGTGTCTTCAGTAGAGCTGTCACACCTGTTACATTGTAAGGGGCAGAGCCTTAGGTATTTGTCAGTATGGGATGACCTGTATCACTGTGTTATAGTGCTGTATGTGGAGGTGGGGTCTGAGAGGGAACAATTTTGCTTTCCCAGCACTTGCCCCCTTTCCAGGCAGTGGAAGAGTTCCCTTCCCACATGTGACTGCCCACCCCCCTTATCTGTTGTTTAGTGATAGTTCCCAGAGTGAGTTGTTTTGCAGATGTTCTAGGACTGTGGGGGCTCTCTGAACAAACTGACTCTGCTGAGAGACCAGAAGTTTCTTCCTCCACCCCAACCCCCACGGGTTTTCACAGTCAGAAGCAATGAGGCTTTATTTTTCCTAGCGCTGAACCGTGAGCTGTGCAGTCTGGTCTGGGGCTGGGATTGCTCTACAGGTTTCCCTCCTTACATTTATACTGCGTGACTGTGCTTTCTGCCATGGCCACAGCCACTGCCCTGCTACTGCCTCCATACCTCGTCTTCTCCTCCCTGGCCCCGCCCCTCCTACCTGTCTGGATGAGTATTTCTTCTCTATTTATTTTGCTTGTTGGACTTCCATACAATTCGATTTTCTGGAGCTTCTGGGTTTTTTTTTCTTTTTTCTTTTTTTTTTAGTTTTGAGGTAGTTGTAATGCCTTCTTAGTTGTGAGGAAAATGCAGCATGTCTACCTATGCCTCTCTCTTAGCTGGAAGCCCTCATCACTTTAAAGGGTAACTATAGAGATTTTAAATAGCCAGATCTTTTAAAAATCAACATTTCCAAAGGCATACAAGTTACAAATTTGGGGAGGAAAATTTCTTTTCTGTATACATCTAAAATTTCAAATTTGCAGTCCTGGATTTAACTGTCAAGTCTTGATAACATCCGAGATATTTGGTACAGTCCAGGGAGCATTCTAAAAAGCTGTCAGGAAAGTGATGTCATGTGTCCTTACAAGAGAAATGAATCCAGGAACTAAACTCATTTTTTGCAGTTAAGAAAGACATAATTTTCAAACATTTCATTTTAAAATAAAGTTGTCCTCTAGTTGCTGACAAAGTCCTTAGTATATTAGTATCCTGGCTTCTAGGAAGGTTCTACACAAGACTCTATTAAGAGACTAAGAAGGGATTCAATCATTTTTCTTTCTTTCTTTTTAAACCTTATGATATTAATTGCTCTTAACTAGATTGATGTTCTGTCTATTAGGTGGGGAGCAGAGGTGGGCTCTTAATCAAATAAAATACATTTAAAGCTTATTTGAAGTTTCTGAAAAATGAAGCACAACATGAAGCCACCGTTAAGACTTCACAGATTCCTCCCTTTTCAGGAAAATAGTGTTGAAAAGTGGGAGCTAGGGCAGTAAAGTTTTTCCACTCTTGAGCGTCTTAAGAAGGAGGATGTGGCAGTTAGCCATTTTACCAGGGGCTTATGGAAATGATCATTGTATTCTTTTCATCTTTTTAAAGAATAAGAGAAGGGAGAGAGAAGTAGTGGCCTTCTGGTTTTGTAATCTTTGAAATATGGCCCAGTGATTTGTTTTTAGGGAATTTTATCAGACTCATTTTTAGATGTAATTGTTCTAGTCTTTAGCTATTAGTTCAGAAAGGAAAGTTTTTCAGTAAACTAACTTCGTCTTACCCAAGCCAACATGACCCTGGGATCATTTGAGAGTTGATATGACCTGTGAAGAAGAGAATAGAGCCAATATTTGCTATTTAACTTTGGAAAAATGGAAAAATAAAAATTAAAAAATGAGGAAGAGAAAAAAGACAAGAAGAAAGGTAAAAAGCAGAGACAGAGGAGGAGAAAAACCAAGCCCTGTAAATGTAGTTTTATTTCAGCAATAAGGAAGCCACTAAGGTTAATAGTATTAAATGTCAACTAATAAAAAATAATGTGTAGAAATACACAAAGCTAAGCAGGTCAGGGTTCTAGCCCAGCAGCAGTATTGCATAGGAACTGAGCTTTGCAATCAGTTGGGTTGGATGGGGGTTATAGCTTTGTCACTGTGAAATTTTGGTAGGTTATTTAACTAAGAGTTTCTGCATATGTACAATCAGGATAATAACATACCTGTCAGGTTGTAAGAACTGAATGAGCTAATAAATACAGAGCACCTGTATCACAACTTTTTTCTTTTGAAGGGGCTTTGTTGTTTACCTAAGTTCCCAGAGCAGGGGTAGTACAGGCTTCAGGAACATCTTATCCAATAGCCCACAAGATGTCATCAAGGCCTGGTTTCTCTCCTTTTGGTTCTGTCTTTGGCAGCATCGGCGGGTCCACCCACTAGGTCAAAAGATGGCTAACAATATTTGTAGCTCTGTACTTTCTGGTTCAAGTCTTACAGAAAAGAGGAAGCAACATCCTTAGTAGCACAAACATTAGCTCCAATTAGCCCAGCTTGAATCAATGAACTGTCACTGTAGCCAAGGCAGTGGAGTGATTGGCCACATATGCTCTACCCTTAGAGCCTGGTAGGGTTTGCTTCACCTGGATCATGTATCCAGTATACCTGGGCCAATGCCAAGTGTATAATCAGAAATTTCATATCAGGGAAAGTAATCCTGATAAGGAAGGCAAAGTGAACCAAGAAGGGGAGCAAGTTAATCCATGGATAAACAAATTGTGATATATTCATATACAGCATGGGCACTGCTCAACAATAAAAAGGGATCAATTACGGATCTATGCCAACAATATAGGTTAATCCCAAAGTAATTATACTGAGAGAAGCCAGACAAAAAAAGAGTACACATACTGTATTGTTCCTTTTTTTTTTTTTTTTTTTTTTTTTTGTAAAATTGTAGAAATGCAAACTAATCTAAGCAACAAAAAGCAGATTAGTGGTTGCTTGGGTCTGGGGAAGGATTGAAAAATGTATGAAGACACTTGTGGGAATGATAAATATAATTTTTCTTTATTGTGGTAGTTTTATGAGTGTATACATATGCAGAAACCTATCAACTTGGACACTTTAAATACGTGCAATTTATTGTATGGTAATCATACCTAAATAATTGTGTGTGTGTGTGTGTGTGTGTGTGTGTGAGAGAGAGAGAGAAAGAGAGAGAGAGAGAGAGAGAGAGAGAGAGAGATCCAAAACATTATCCTATTTAATGGCATTTGAAACTATTATCTGACCTGTCTGTACAAATCTGAATTTTCCAATAGTGTTATAAATGTTGGCTTTCTGTAAGTATATCTATATGGAAGTCATACTACTTAACCCAAAGATAGTGTCTAGCTACAGGGTCAAAGAACAGGTTAATAAATCTACAAATAAGATTATATTTTTCTTGACAGATTTCTCTCCA
Source organism: Furipterus horrens (assembly GCF_987537825.1). Classification (NCBI taxonomy): domain Eukaryota; kingdom Metazoa; phylum Chordata; class Mammalia; order Chiroptera; family Furipteridae; genus Furipterus; species Furipterus horrens. The sequence goes on along the minus strand of NW_028327174.1, from coordinate 19,648,739 downwards.
AGGTGAAAAAGAGTGTAGCAGTGGGCAATAGCGAGTGAGCCATGCCTGAACCCTACTTGACCCTGCATAAAGCATTTACCTGGTAAACCTAGAACGTCCTTTTTAAGCAGATTGTATCGTATCGTATCGGCAGCCGTCCGTCTCGAGAGACGATGGTGTAGCTTCTTAAGAGTCTATCTGCACCGCCGAGAATGGCTGTGCAGTCCGACTCGGGAGTGACACGGTATCTGTCTCCTCCCGTGTTGAATCGACATCTTGCGATGACGCTGGAGTGTCCTCTCTAGTGAAGCTGAAGCTACAGAGCCTGGGCAGGGTGATATGGAGGGTCTGCTGTTGCCCATGCAGCAGACCCCCCCTCTCTTCGCAGCTGAAGGGTCCAAGGGAAAGACAAAGTCAATACAGCTTGGCTTCAGGTGCGCCGCAGGAGTTGCCGGTGTTGACTACAACGTCAAACCGCCTTAGGGACTCCGGCTCCGGATTTTCTGTCGGGGTTTACTCCCTTAGCCTTTCCCCTGAAGAGGTATGCCGCAAGGCAGCGGAGGTTTTTTGGAGTCAGAGTTTTCCTTCTCTGATGTGCCCTGACTGGAAGATCGAACCAGCGACACTTAGCTCGCAGGCCGACGCTCAATCCACTGAGCCAAACCAGCCAGGGCGATAAGCAGATTGTACTACTCAATAAATGTCAGCTCCCTTCTCCCTCCACCTCCTCAACATGAAAATAATCCAAAAGGTTGGAAATATTGTTCATTTCATATATTTACTGAATATAGATATTTCCTGTTTTTATACTCCCGATATGTAGATGATCTGTGCAATTAAATGTGCTTTCTCTTTAGGCAGGGGGATGCTTGCTATTGGGCCCAGCACCCTGAAATTCAAAGCCATTAGATAGATCACAGTTAGAATTGCTTTCCAGAACTTGTAACAATGACCTATCCTCAAATTCTAGTTTAATTGGAAGGCAACAGAAATGCTAAATATTTCAGTATTGCCTCTTATACATCTATAAATACAAAGGCATTTTACAAAGGCTGCTTTTACTGTTTAAAAGATAATTTTCCCCGAATAATAAAAATTTTAGTAACATAGCCTGTTAAGAGAGCTGTTTCACATGTTTGGATAATTCAAACAATTTAAAATAGATCATTAATTAAGGTTGTAGGTACCTCTCTGTGGGCTTTATTCCTTTACTGCTTTCTATTCACTATTAGGTACAATGGAGTAAAATATTCCAACCCTCTTTTGTTTTTCATAAATGTTCACAAAAATTTTAGCATGATGCAATAGAAAAAACACAGAATTCGAAGTAAAATAAATCTAGATATGAATCTTAGCTCCGCTATTTGTTGTAAGGCAATGAGAACGATTATTCTTCCTGAGCTTTAGTTTCTTCATATGTAAAACGGGCCAATCTCATAGGGCCTTTCATGAGGATTCAATGAGACACCAAATATAAAGGTGCCTCGCAATATTTGGCACTTAATAGGCAATGAATGAATGTTACTGTTCTTTCTTCAACTCCAGCACACCATGACTATAAAAGTCATGGAAAAGTACTTTGATGATAATGCATCTAGGAAAGCAGAGATCTAAGTTTATAATGCTCAAGAGAAATAATCTGTCTTCAAGGAGAGGAACTACAACATTTAGAAGGGAGAAAAATGAACTTTTTTTGCTGGATGATTAGCAGCCCCATTTAGAAAAAAAAATTAGATGTTTGTAACTAGTGTATTTCATTATAAGTATTTCTTAACATTCAGAACGTAAAAGGGTCAGTAGTCGCTATTATAAATAAAAAACATGTACTCCATGATCTATAAAGAGTTTCCTGCAAGGATAACAAAACGCATGAGTACAGATTCTTATCTATCTTATTTCTATATCTTATATTTATAAGTACAACTATAAAACTCAATTTATTTTATCAGATACTCAAGAAGTTTTAGGGTTGGGAGCGAGAAGTCTTCCAACTCTTTTATTTACTTTTCAACTATTATTTCATTCTAGTACTCCTTCAACCAATATATGTTCGGTGTCTACAATGTACCAGGCACTACAAGGAATAGAAAGTCAACAGGCGATGTCTTTGTCTTCAAGTGGCTTAGTGTCTATCAGAGGAGAAGATGGCCTGGCCATAACTTAGAAAGAACTAAAGAAATAAAATAAAAGTTCAAATATGCTGCCCAGGGGCAGAGGAGGACTTCTAGCTGGGAGAAGTGGAGAGAATAGGAAATCAAGGCAGGTTATGCTGCTTAATAAGACAAGTGGACAAGGGCTTATTGGTAACTAATTAGGAGTCTATCATTGAGTGCTATAGAGAATGCACAAGACCTTAAAGTGGTCATCCCTGGCCACGTGCAATGTGTTTGGCAGAATTTGCAAGGTAAGCAGGCTATCCCAATTCCTATAATTTCTGATACGTTTACTTGAGATGCCAATTGTTTATTACTAGTAATTCTATAATTTTGATATACTTATTATATAACAAATTATTCATTCATAGTAATTCAGTTACTAATAGTAATCTAGTCTTAAAAACACAAATCTGTTATGCATAGAGATGAAAGACAGATGTCTCTTCATGTGAATGGTTTGATAAACAGATAATAATAATAAAGAAAAAGAAATAAGGACATTTTGAAATAGCCTCTAGTCCTTTGCCAAATTGTGAATGGGCCATCCCATTCTTTATGAATCTCGGCTGCCTGGCAATACTGTGAAAACAAAAATTTAAAATTAGTTATTTGGTTACTGCCTAGGCCCCTGTTTTTAAAGAATTTATAACATAATTATAATTGTAGAGTCACAGGAAATCTGGGTCCAGTGTTTATGCATGGCATGACTGAGATGAGTGCTAAACTTTTACAAGAAAAGTTAAACATTTTATTTCACAATAGATATGCTATAAGTGTGTGACAAATTTATTTTAAAATTATCTTCAGAAATAAATTTAGTTTTTGTTTATATTATAAACTCATTAAATTGAAGTAATCTATTCCTTTCCTTAGAATTAAGTTTCCAACTTTCCCATCTAAAACAATCTCACTCCCCAAGTTGGCATCTAAGTTTTTGATTTCTTCACCTAGGAAACACTGTCTGCCTTTTTGTATCTGATCCGTGCCTTCTAACTGTCTTACAAATTAATCTCACCTTTTATTTTTTTTGCAAGTCAAGTACTTCCAACTGAGATTTAGGCTTGTCTATATGGCTTATTCAAGTGACACCCAAGCCAGCAAAACAATACAGTCTCAAATTATGTCATAACTGAACCCGAGGTGGAGTGATCTGTTTTATTCAATTTTAGTATATGTGCTGCTGTAGCGAGCGCAAAGCAAAGAATGAATTGGAATGAGAAGGAGTTTGAAGAAACTTTAAAAAGATGACAGAGGGAAGATGAAGAAAAAATTATTAGGGTTTTTAAGAACATTCTCTTTTGCTAGCAGAATAGAAAAATATTAATTAGATGTTCTTTTCAACATTATCTTTTTTGGTAAATACACTTAAAAATTATACTATAAAAAATTACAAAAGGTCTAGAAAAGAAATTAAGGAAATCACATGACTCTTCAACCCCAAGATTGTACCTTTTATCATTGTAAGTGTATTTCTTTCTAGCCTTTATTTCACAGTCAGAGATGTTTTAACCAGACAGTGAATCTGCCGCTACCTTGATCTTAAACTTCCCAACTATCAGAACAGTGAGAAATAAATTATGTGGTTTAAAAGCCACACAATCTATGCCATTTTGTTAAAACAGCCCAGATGGATGAAGACAGTGTTATATACAAAGTTCAGGCAATGGCAAAGTAACACAGCAGGAAAAGCCATGGTTTGAGTTTAGAGAATAGAGACACACCCAACTGAAGGCTGGTGTTGGTTATTTAAGATGCTTAAGTCTGCTAGTGAATTTGAAACCGGGACATCTGTCATTAAAGAAGAAAAACAGGCAGGAACAAGATGGGGTAGGTGGCAGATAGGTTTTCCAGGCAGCTGGCAATCAGTGCAGGTCTGGACAGGTAGAAAGTCAAGGTTGGGAAAACCTGATAGTAACACATTTGAAACAAAAGCTTCAATTTTCACATTTTTAAAAGTGTAGTTGGTATGCATATCATATTTAGTTATATTAGTTTGAGGTGTACAATATTCACTGGTTTTTTTTTTTTTCTTTTTGGTTGTTAATTGGTTTTGTTTTGTTTTATTTTGGTTCCAAAGAACTTTCTTATGTAACTGTGGGATGTCCCACTGAGGATATGTAATGGGAACATACACCATTACATGTACGTATAGTGACCTTAAACACAAGGGAGCTGGGCTGAAATACCAGTTCTAATACTTATTAGCTCTGTGAGTTTGGCAATTATTTCATGTTCCAGAGTCTCCACTAATTAACTATAAAATAAGGTGGCTGTATTAGATTCATGGTTCTTAACCTTTTTGTTTGTTTGTTTGTTTTTTGCTGGGGGTAGTCATTCACCTTAAAAAAAAATCTAATTGAAAGAAAAGGATCATTTTCTTTAAAAAGTACACATAACTATTCCCTCAATTTTGGCTTTGTTTTATGGCATTAGAAATTGACTTCCCTCACACAGAAAAAACTTACAAATATTTTCCTTCTTTCATTCCTGTTTATTCACATAAGTGCAGTAATTTGAAATGAATCCAAAACATTCAAATAAAGAAGAATGAAATTAAAATTCTCCCCAAAAGCAAATTTAAATGAGAAAGCTGCCATTGTCTGACTTGATGAGAAGAAATTATGGAATGATCTTTACATCTCAATGTCATTTGTTCTATTCTATCAATTTTGACTTTAAATTTTGAGTGCAACAAGGGAAAGAAGCCCCAATTAACAAAGTAGTTTGTAGCAAATGCATAGGCTTATGTCAAGACAGACTGGATTTCTCGAGAACTCTTCAAGCTGATACAGTGGCATCATTTCCTCTGTCCTAAGGTCAAATAATTTCATCATCTTTGCAAAGTCTGCATCATCAGTGCTGTATACGTTGGCAAGAAAAATGTTAAAATCCACATTTCAATTTTTAAGTCAAATGAGGATAACTAACCTTTGGGGAAGTTCTGCAGTGTTTCAAGGTATCTGTAGATTTCTGCCCTCTAAGAAACTGACAAGCTTCATCACTTTTGAGTAGAGTCAGGAGAATCTTCTCCATCCAGTATGGGAAGGGATGTTTATATTTGTCTGTTTCCTATCTTTTTTTTCCCCCATAGTGGCAACTTGGCCAAGAGGGCTGGTAGTGTGTGTGTATGTGTGTATGTGTTTTGGTTAGCTTCCATATGGCATTCTCAGGATCTTAGGCTGGAAAAAAAAAAGCCTTACCTTATTCATGTGATCAACTAAATCAAAATGCAAATGACTTTTTTGCTTATGGAATTATTTTAGGAGTGAAATCCAATGAATACCTTCATATTCTCCTACCATTTCTTGACAGAAATTTCTTTAAACCAAAATGTGTCAAAGCCCCAAGTCTGGAGAAATTGATGACTTCTGCAGCAATAGGCAAAACTTCTTCAGGACTATTGGCAAGGGCTTTGATGCCTATGCAAGGTGATGCAGAGAGCTGTGACTCATGGCTGTCTTTCCTCATCAAAGCAGAAAAACCAGATGTGTTGCCAAACACTGCATGTGCACTACAGTTCCAAAATTGTATTTACAAGAGGAGTTTTTAGTTGAAGAAGTAACTCTATCATTTTAAGGAATTTCGGGCCTTTGAAGTTTCCAAAAGAGACTCATAAAATAAAATTTTTAAAAAAATTTCAACCCATATTTGACAGATCAACATCAGAGTATGACTGGCATTATTTTTTTCTGAAGAGGATGGTATAATTGCAAATTCCTCCATGTTCTGATTCAAAATAGCAGATGAAACGTCAATGAATCCAGAGCAGAATATGTCATTTAGCAAAGGCACTTGTTCCATATTATTCCATTATTCCAAGCCATAATTTAACTTGATCATTTAAAAGCAAAAAGCTCATGTGTGGCTTCTTTTGCCTAGTAATGCAATTAGAAGCCTTCAGACAGGAAGTGTTGGGGCAAATGTAAGCTTTTGGAAAATTTCAGCCTTTGCAAATTGTCTTCTTCTCCAAACAAACAAATAACAACAAAACCACCCAACTTCCTATGTATTTTCAGGGTAGAGAGACAGAAAGGTGTTTCTTCAGCTCTTTACCTGCCAGCTGCCAGAAGTCAGAGTCATGGTGCACAGTAAGCAATCTGGCTTTCACATCTCGTAACAACAGGGCACAGCATGTCAAACCAAAGGATGCATGCTTCCAAGCACTTTTTCTTTCCATTTCAGCTAGATCCAATATAAACAGATATCTGTAAATATAATGTCAGGAATAATTTTCATTTTTAATGGGTTAATGGGTTAATGCAAATTTGAGTTATTGCATCTTTCCTTGTAATCTCTAAGTTTTTCATAATGCTATTATGGTATTTTCAGAATATAAATTATATATTAAAATGAAACAAAATATTGGAAAAAATAAGGCTTTCACAAGTCAAGAAGATTATACCCCACTTGGCGATGAGAGCAGATACTTTCAGAATAATAGTTGAGTTAGCTATAATTTACTGGGCTAGCTATTTTACATATATTATCTCATTGGATTTTTATACTAATCCTGCAAGACAGGTACTATTATTGCTCTTATTTTATGGATGAGGAATTTGAAACACAGACAGGATAACCAACTTGTCCAATGTCACGCAGCTAGGGGTTGAATCAAAATTCAAACCCAAGTCTCTTTAACTCTAAAGTCTGTGCTCTGAGTTACTACACAAATGTGAAGGAATCAGAGATGCAGGTGAGAAAATAAGTATAAGCAGAATAAGTAGAATTCTTAGCTGAGGGATAAATATCAGATATTCATGGGAGGGAGGATTAATTTAAAAAGAAATGAAAAAAAGTATCTGTGGAGATGGTGCCATGTCACAAACAAATCTACTGCTTTTGCTCTAAATCTGTATTCCCAAACATTCTGATCTGTGATGCAGGCCCCACAGTAAGTGTTTATCATGAATGGAATCCCAGTTCACAGCTCAAGTCCTTAAAAATTTCCATTACAAACTAATGAATCTCTTTCATGTCAAACAAGCTCTTCGGGATTTGAGCAGTATGAGACAGATTTTCTGAGACCTGATCACACCATCTGCTTCTCAGAATTTCTTCTTTTACTCACCCCTGTATCCTCCCAGTCTGGCACAGTGTCTGGCAGTTAGGGGGCATCCAGTAAATGTCAGTTGACTGACAAAATAATGAATGCGGTTTTGAAAGACTCACCAAGTCCAGTTGGCAGACTCTAATAAATACCCAGCAACTTGTCGCAAGTATGCTGCAGGAGAAATATTTAGACAAAACCGATCGTTTATTCCCCCCAGCCCCAGCCCATTAACAACATCAAGTTTGACAATAGGCAGAACCATCTTGCAATTCCTGCATGGCAAATCTTTGTTTGGACAAGCACGTGCCTGAATTGGACAGTCTTTAGTGCTGCTGACTCACGCACATCTTTTGGTCCCTTATGTCTCCTGGCCTTTTTTGCAAACAGCCTATGCCATCATTTTCTTATCTTTAGAAAGCATTTTTTTTTTTTTCACTGCCCTTGGCCACACTAAAATTTGTTCATTTGAAGCCTGACTGCTTTGATAACACACTGCAATTAATTTGTGCCTTTTCTGTTAATCCTTTCCAAAACGAGAGAGAAGTCAATTTTCTTCAGTTGCAAACAATTCTTTCCCACTGCCCAAGACCCCAGTAATATTATCAAGTAATCTTAGAAACAGATAAACTAAATATACTACACTGTAGATGTGCAGATATTTTACCTTCCTCCTGAATTATTATTCGGTAATCTATTTTTGCCACTTTCCAATTGTATGTTGGCTCGGTAAGGTGTCTCTGCAGGCTTTTTTTTTTTCCTTTCTGGGGAAACAGCTGTTCTTCCTGAAAATGAAAAGCCATTGCTCTCACAAAATGAGTTCGAATACTCTGGGAGGATTTCCTTCTGTGGCTTTGTTTGTTCCCGAAACAGGTTCTTCTACTTAGCTTTCTCGTCTCTGTGGCTTTGCTGAAGGGAAATATATTTTGCTGGCTTTTTTTTTTTCAGTTCTCAATACATTAAAGCCCTGTTTTCTTACTAGTGCTCATATAAACTCTTGTCATGAGTGAAAAAAAATGATAACCTTGAACACTGCCCTAAAGGATAGCATTTGCCTTGGGAATAAATGCTATCTAATAATTCCCTTCTCTATATAAATTATTTCTATAAAAATGCAAAAGAAATCTTGGCTGTCAGAGGATGCAGTTATTTAAGTGTTAAAGAACATGAAATTCTCCTGATGAATTTAACTTGAGTGTTTGGAACAGTCAGGGACCCATATTCCAATTCCCTATTGGGAACCAGTTCTATATTAAAACATGGCAAATATCTAAGGAATTTTACTGCAATGCAGTTGAGAACTCTCTCTTTTAAATTTACTGCAGTGTGTTGGACCACATTTTGAACTTGAAAGTTTAAGGGATTCTTTATTCAAACTCATGTTCTGATGAAATTAAAAAATAAAACTTACCTCTTAAATTTTATTGTGTATTAAAACTGCAAGAAATGCTCCAGCATTTAGGTTCCTCTCATCTATATCAAATATTTAAAGGGTTAGTCGTCGTCGTCGGCAGCCGTCCGTCTCGAAAGACGATGGTGTAGCTTCTTAGGAGTCTATCTGCACCGCCGAGAATGGCTGTGCAGTCCGACTCGGGAGTGACACGGTATCTGTCTCCTCCCGTGTTGAATCGACATCTTGCGATGACGCTGGAGTGTCCTCTCCAGTGAAGCTGAAGCTACAGAGCCTGGGCAGGGTGATATGGAGGGTCTGCTGTTGCCCATGCAGCAGACCCCCCCTCTCTTCGCAGCTGAAGGGTCCAAGGGAAAGACGGAGTCAATACAGCTTGGCTTCAGGTGCGCCGCAGGAGTTGCCGGTGTTGACTACAACGTCAAACCGCCTTAGGGACTCCGGCTCCGGATTTTCTGTTGGGGTTTACTCCCTTAGCCTTTCCCCTGAAGAGGTATGCCGCAAGGCAGCGGAGGTTTTTTGGAGTCAGAGTTTTCCTTCTCTGATGTACCCTGACTGGAAGATCGAACCAGCGACACTTAGCTCGCAGGCTGATGCTCAATCCACTGAGCCAAACCAGCCAGGGCTTAAAGGGTTAGTATCCTCTTGGTATATTTCACTGTGACCACCAGATATGACAGTGTGTAAGATGGGTTATCAACATCTGCTGTATTTTATTTTTTAATTCAACTCAAATAATTTTATGTAAGTATACATATGCATATGTAAACATCAGAATATATTTTTCTCCTTTTCTTTCCTGAAATTATTTCTTTTTCTGAAATTATTTTTTAGAGGCTTACAACACTCCACATAATAAAATATTAAAATACAACACAGTGAGAAAATCAGAGTTTGACATTATTCTAAGCCTCATTTTTTGGTTTTTGTTTTCCCCCACTGGAAAACTCAGGATTGTTGCAAAGGTTACGTGTCAAGTGTAAAGCACTCGACATGCAACCCAGAAAACTGATATTAATCATTATTAAGAGAAAAGTGAGAATTTTGGAAGAAGAAAAACACAAATATTATAAACACATAGATAAACATTTTGCTTTAATTGTTCAAACTAAATAGTCAAATTAAGTTTTCATTTTCTAGCTCCCACAACAGTAAGGTGACACATAATCCATTACATAAATCTTGAGTTTAGAAGAGAAGAAGCAAACTAGTTCAGAAATAAAATTTTTGCTAGTGCCAAATTCCAAAAGAAGTCATAGAGTGTACATTGAATAATATATTGAATAATGTTTTTTATAACATTTTACAGCAAATACTGTAGTGAATTTAATATGGCTATTATAACAACCATTGGGTATGATCCAAAAGTTTGCAACTAAAATGTAGCTCAATTAAAAGATTATGTAATGGACTAAATAAACATGGCCCCAATTTGTAACCTTATGGAATCCAAAATATACTTATTGAACATCTAATTTGTATAGGGTACTATGCTAGGCACTGTAGAAGAAAACAGATAAATTAGACTCAATTCTTGCCCTCAAGAATTTACTAATTATAAGGCATGGAAACAAGAATTAGAAAATACAAAACAAGGACTGTGATCAAAGAGAACAAGTGTAAACCCCAAAGAAAGATATAAAATTCTCTGGAGGTTCAAAGGAAGGAAGAGTCTGTCTTTCAAGCATATCAGACTCAGCTCTACCTCGTCATGGCCTTTGAACATACTGATCCCTGTGTGGGGAGTGATCTTTCCACTCTGCACCCATAACTCCTCCTCTCCCTTCAGGTCTCAGCTGATGTTTTCACCTCCTTGTAGAGGCCTTCCCTGACTGCCCTTCGTGGAGGACACTCCACCTATAATTCTCTGTCTTATTTATTGTTGTTGTTTTTCTTCATAGCACTCATTACAATTTATGATTATTTATTTATTTGTTAATTTACTTGTTTTTTATGTCTCCCCATGTAAAAATATAAGCTCTGTGAAGACAGGATTATGTTTGTTTGTCTTGTCTGCCATTTAATTCCTGATGCCTAGAGCAATGCCTGGCATGGAGCAAACTTTCAACATATATTTATTTGTTAAATGGTCCAATGAACAAACAAAATATCACATTTAATTGGTAGGATCAGGGAGGTTTCATGAGAGGAAGGAAGGAATCCTTAAAAACTGGATAGGTTGTAGGTAAGGGTAGGGAGAAGAGAGATGTTCCTAACAGGAGGGAAAGCATAAGCAAATGTTCAGAGCCCAAGAAACGCAAAGTGTTTTCTGAGAGCAGCAAACACTGTATAACTTTAAACTTAAGATGCACACTGCATTCCTCTGCTTCCTCCTTCCATTATTTTATCCTCACCCGAGGACATGCTTTTAGATTTTCTTTTTTTAAGCAAGAGTGGAAAGGAGAGAGAGAGAGAGGGAGACAAACATCTATGTGAGAAAGAAACATTGTATGTGCCCTGACTGGGACTCAACCCGCAACCCAGGCATGTGCCCTGATTGGGAATCGAACTGGCGACCTTTTGGTTTATGGACAGCACTCAAATCAACCAACCGAGTCACACTGGGCAAGGCCCTCTTCCACTGTAACATTTTCAAGTTGATATAATTGGTATGTGTCTTATAATCACTCTCTGAATGTGCTATGGTTGTATCCTTTTTTCTCTAAAATATTATTTAATTGATGGTGTGTCTTATGGGAAAATGAAGTAAATACGTTATACTGGAACATAACGTATGTGTAGGGAAGCTGAGAAAGTTCTATTGTAGAAGTTATGCTTGTGGGCATATAGCAAGGCCAGTGTGGTGGGTTTATAATATACTTAATTTATCGGCAATAGGAAGAAGTTCCTACTGAGAGTGTAATAGTATATTGTCACCCAAAATAGTTGTACATCTTTCCATAAAGACATTTTCTTTGGCCTTTTATATTTTAAAATTTAACCCTGAGACAAAAATATCTCTATACCAGCCTAGGAAAAGATAAATCTTCCCCCACTGGACTGTGAACTTTCGAGGGTATGGAGTATATTTCTAGCGACTACTATACTACCTGGTATGGAGTAGAGAGGCTCTATCAATAGTTATGGAATGTTACATTAATAAATAATTGTTGAAGGAATGACAAATAGCATTTTACCATTCTTTATAAGAAAAAAATTTATGAAGTGGATAATGAAGATGAAGACAATAGTAAAAATTTTTGAAGCCAAATAGAGTTAATCTAGGAAAAAGCTTTGAGAGAGGTGAGTGTTAAGCCACTGTTTGGAAGCAGGGAGAGTCACAGGCTGGCAGAGAGTAGAGTAGGTGTAAGTAGTCTAGTGGGATAGCAGGGCATTCATGTCCTTTTGAGCTTTATACAGAAAATGGTGAGATACGTGTGGGAGCCGGAGACTATACCAGGGAGAAGGAAATATACCAAGTGAGGGCGGGGCGTGGAGGAAGAGGGGAACCATGGAACCAGAGAGGGTCTGAGTCTGTCCTGACTCACTGAGGGTCAGTTATGAGGCAGAACATACGTGTAAGTGTTTGCACGTGGATATTGAAATCATCCAGAATGTAGGCAGGATATTTCTTTCATTTGTCATGGGCAGTCTTCCTGACTTGAAAACATAGGGGATCTTTCAGTTCTCCTCACACCTGACCTTTGAGTAAGTTCATGTTCTGTTCATGCCTCTTTCTTGGTTTTTTTAAAAAATGTGGTAAAACACACAGAACACAAAATGTTCCATGCCAATCACTTTTAAGTGTACAGCTTAGTGGCATTAAGGACATTCTTACTGTTGTGCTACGATCACCACCCTCCGCCCCCAGCACCCTTTTTGATCTTGCAAAAGGAAAATGCCATACCCAGTAAATCGTAACTCCCTCCTCCCCTCCGCCCCTGGTAGTGCCATTTTCCTTTCCGTGCCTGTGAATTCAACTACTGTAGATATTTTGTAAAAGAGGACAGTGTTTGTCTTTTTGTCCCTGGCTTATTTCATTTAGCATAATGTCCTCAAGGTTCATCCAAGCTGTTAGTATGTGTTAGAATTTCCTTCCTTTAAAGGCTGAATAATATCCCCTGTGTGTATATCCCACATTTTGTTTATGACCTCTTTTTATATTTTGAGTCTCTCTTCCCTTAGTTTCCTCCCTGACATCTCTCTCTCTCTCTGCGTCCTTCTGGGCTTACGCCCCGTCGCTTGGCCATTTAATGTTGACGTTCCCTGAAACTTGGTCCCAGGCCTCTCTCTCTTCTTACGCTCGACTCTTTCCTTAAACAAGCTCACGCAAGATCATGGCTTCCTTTCCTGTTGGTTTGCCAGTGTTTCAAGGGCAGCCTTGGGGGTGGGGGTGCACATGGAGCAGTGGGGAAGAAGGGGAGCATCTGCCTCATCAATCAGATCAGTAGAATCAACACTTATGAACAAAGGGGAACAGCTGTCTCAGCCAAACAGCTCTCAAACCTGGATCAGGAGTTCAGGTATGATTTGCAAAACATGAGACCAAATAATGCTTTAGGAAATTGACTTGTGCTGTGATTTCGTCGAAAAGAATGGAGCAAGAACAAGCGATTGGGAGGCTGGCTGTGGTGGCAGTTCAGCCACAAGGTGACTGGTATCTAGGCTGTCTTTGACAGTAGGAATGAATTTGAAGAAAAAATCTGTTTGTAAGAAAAAATGTACACAAACTGGTGGTTAAAAATGAAAGAAGTAATAAACTGTTAAGTAAATTCTTTCTCTAAGGTTTTTGCCTATAGATGCAAAATGCAATCTTCTTTCTGATCATGATTGAGGTAAAGAAACCCAAAAACAAAAAGCAACAAAAGAAAACCTCTCTCTAAAAATGAAATAAAAAAGACCCAGTTAGACCATTGAGATGTTTTCCTCCCAATTCCTCTTATCCTTGTTTTCACTTCATATTCTAGGGCTGAAATCTCTTTAAATTTCAGAAAAGGATGAAGAAGACAGGCTGGTGATAGTATTCCCAATTATCTACACTTTCCTTTACTGTTTTTCTTTAACAGTAATAGTTTATGACTAGCAGCTTCACCTTTGTTCTTGCTTTCTCCACCCTTCAAAACAACCTTGTTATATCCCTTTATAATGATCATTGACAGACTTCCTGAGCATAAATGTTGGTTTTTTTTTTTTTTTTTTTTTTTGGATCAAGCCTTAAAAATACAAATGATCAGCACCACAAGTTACAGAAGAAAAACCAACAAACCTTGACTATTCATAATGGTTGAATTATTTGGATAAGACAAAATCCTTGCCCTATAAACATCATGTAACAAATATAGACTAACCAATGTAGTTAGGTTGTTTGTTATTCACTTTACCCCTTCTTCTGGTGACAGCACTCCACGTTTACTTTGGGGCAATACTGGAGACAGTCTGGTGACACCATTAGCCAGGTACTTTTTCAGCTAAACCAAGAGGTGGGTATGACCCAAGCTAGGCCAATCAGATGCTTGCTCTTAGGAATTTGAATCTTCAGTGGAGGAATGAAAAGAGTGGAAAAGATCACGTTCTGCTTGCTATCTGGATCCCCAAGGCTGGTCCTTGTCTTTTCTGAGCCTGGTTATAGGGCTGAGCTTTCCATTCTGTGAGCGAGGGCACAGAATGGAAATTTCCTTTTTGGCCTACCTTAGCTAGTTTCCTTTGCTTCCACTCAGTATTTTATCTTCAATGCTTACAAGTGCCAGGCACTATTGTGAAGGCATTGTGTGGATGACAGTCATTTGATCTTCCTAACAACCCTACAATTATTACTCCCCTTTGACAGACGAAGCTGAGCCTTGGAAAAATTAGCTTGTCAAAGTTTACAGAGCTGGCAAGACATGGAACTGAGATTCAAACATAGGTACTAGGACTCCTGGTCTATGGCATCTAATCTCTGGGGAAAATTTTTTTTAGGAAAATTCATCAAGTGGGCCCTTTGGTAATAAAGTGGTGGGAAGGGAACCCTGGAAACTAGACGGGAGAAGTTGAGACACAGTGAAATTAATTGTTCTCCATAATGACATAATTCGTTGTTCTTTGTTGTTCAGAGAGGGTAGATTTAAGGAACCTAGGACTCACAGAAGGCTGCAGATGTTAGGAGAGTGAACGCTTGCAATACCAGCAGGCTGGCGTCTTAGGAGAGAAAAGCCAAGTGCCTATTAGGATATTTTGCATCACAAGTAACGGAAACATGGACTTGAAATGGGTATAAGCAGTAACGCTATTATTCTAGAGGCAGGAATGTTCAAGACTGAATACTTTGATGGGCCAACAACAATAAAGACCAGGTGTTTTCTGTGCTTCCTTTCTGTACTCTTTGTTGTATTGCCTTCGTCCTCAGGGTGACTCAGCCGTGGTTATGAGACGCCATGTCTCACCTTTGGACAGGACTGCCTCTTTCCGTGTATGTCTTTTAGGAGGAGTGAACATTTCCTAAAAGCAGCCCAGGTTTCCTTTCACATCTTACTGGTCAAAATGCATCACATGCCCGTACCCAAGCCAATAACTGCCAACCATAACTGCTAAGAAGAATCAGGATGCAGCTCCCAGGGGTGGGGCTTGAAGAGGGTGGATTCCTGAACAAAATCAAAGTTCTACAAGGAGGAATGACAAATGGAGTAAACATTGCACCAGTGACCAATAAAATACTATATACAATAAGAGGTTCTTTGAGGGCCGTGAATTTTAGAAACAATAATGATTATAGCAGACTGCAGAGCCAGAAAGGCTTGGATATGAATAATGGTTCCCTCACTTACTAGCTGTATGATAGTAAGTATAAGTTCTGCTGTGCATATTAAATGAAGTAATGTATTTAAAATCCTTGGCACAGTACCTGGCACATAATAAGTGCTCAGTAATTGGTAATTATTTAGATTAGCATATAGAACTTTTAATCACTTTCTGTTCTAAGCTCAGGTATTCTCTATTATTCCAAAATGTTTAGCAAAAGTTCACTATATGGAACAGACTTGTGTCAGTGATGCTTTAAGAAATGGAAGAGAAAAGTTTATGTCTCTTTTGGGGAAAAGGAACGTTAAGAGAGGACTGCAGATGCAGGAGGCAAGATGGTGAGAAGAGGACCAAAAACTGAGCTGTGTATAGAGGTTTGGAGCAAAAGGCGAGAGACTCAGTAAAGTCAAGTGTTCTCAGGAGAGCAGAGCTATGTGCAATAGGAGTTTGATTTATTCTATTTAATACTAAAGAGAAGGCTAAGGTCTTGGAAACATTTGGGTCATATACACATTTAAAAAATCTAACAGTACAAGTCAAACATAAATATTGAGTGATGCTATAGGAACTAAAAGACGGAGAGAACACCATGGATGACAGCGGTCAGAAAAGGCTTTCCATGACGTGAAATTTAGGATTAGTTTTTATGAATGTCTAAGATTAAGTTAAGGGAAGACAAGAGATCATTCTAGATAGAATGATAAGAACAAATTCATGAAATCAATAACAAGCAAAAGGCGCAAAAATACTAACGAGTTATCGCAACGGTCAAAGTATGAAATGATAGTGCTATGAACCAGGAAGCCGGCTATTGGGGAAATAATGTGCTGCCTTTGCAATTAAAAAATATGACTGTGAAATTATATAGGTGAATCTAGTTAAAATGACTATTTAAAAAATAATTCTAACAAATAGAATATCAAATTTAAAAGATTATAGTTACTAAATTTGTCAATTTACTAAAATTTATAGCACAAATGTCCTTTTTCTGATGGCTATTGTTTTAAAATTCTCACCTGAGGATATGCTTATTGTTTTAGAGAAAGAGGAAGGTGGGACAGGGTGGGGTGGGGGTGATTGATATGAGAGAGAAACAAGGATTGGCTGCTTCCCATATGCATCCTGACCAGGGATTGAACTTGCAACCCAGGTACATGCCCTGACCAGAGATGAAACCCACAACTTTTTGGTTTATGGGACAACACTCCAACCAAATGGGCCATCCGACCAGGGCTTATGAGTGGTTTCTTTTTTTAAGTATATTTTATTGATTTTGCTATTACAATAGTCCCAGTATTTCCCCCTTTGCCCCATTCTGCCTGGTACATTCCTTCTCTCCAGCAATTCCCCATCCCTTAGTCCATGTCCATGGATCATGCATATAAGTTCTTTGGCTTCTTCATTTTCTATATTATTCTTAACATCCCCCCTGTCTATTTTGTTCCTACCAATTATGCTTCTTAATCCCTGCACCTTTTCCCCATTTTTCCCCTTCTTCCTCCCAGCTGATAATCCTCCAAGTGATCTTCATACCTATGATTCTGTTACTGTTCTGCTTGTATGCTTAGTTTTTTTTGTTTTTTTCTGAGATTTCAGTTGTTGATAGTTGTGAGTTTGTTGTTATGTTAATGTTCATAGTTTTGATCTTTCTCTTAAATGAGTCTCTTGAACATTTTATGTAATAATGGCTTGGTGAAGATGAATTCCTTTAGCTTTATCTTGTCTGGGAAGCACTTTATCTGCCCTTCCATTCTAAATGATAGTCTTGCTGGATAGAGGAATCTTGGTTGCAGGTTCTTGCTTTTCATCACTTTGAATACTTCTTGCCAGTCTCTTCTTGCCTGCAAAGTTTCTTTTCAGAAATCAGTTGAGAGTCTTATGGAAACTCCTTTGTAGGTAGCTCTCTGCTTTTCTCTTGTTGCTTTTAAGATTCTCTCCTTATCTTTGACCTTTGGCATTTTAATTATGATGTGTTGCGGTGTGGACCTCTCTGGGTTCAACTTGTTTAAGACTCTGTTTCCTGCACTTGTATGTCTATTTTCTTCACCAAATTAGGGAAGTTTTCTTTCTTTGTTTTTACAAATAAGTTTTCAATTTCTTGCTCTTCTTCTTTTTCTTTTGGCATTCCTGATTCAAATGTTGGCACTTTTTGAAATGTCCCAGAGGTTCATAAGCCTATCCTCATTTTTTTCATTTCTTGTTTCTTCATTCTGTTCTGGTTGAAAGTTTATTTCTCCCTTATGTTCCAAATCATTGATTTGAATCTTGGCTTCTTTCCCTTCTCTGTTGGTTTCCTGTGGATTATTGTTTATTTCACTTAGTGCTGCTTACTTAACAAGAAGCCTATCTCAAGGCTGGTTTGGTACGTCAACAATGTTATCAAAAAGGCAGGTTCTACCTTGCCTCCTCAGTGAGTCAGCAGCCTCTCCTCTTGTGATCATCAAATGGCTGCAACCTTTCTAGGAAATATCCCTCACACAAAGGCATGTGCTGGAAGCAAGAGAAGAGAGGGAAAGAGTTTTCTCTTCGGTTTCTTTTATTTTATCAGGGAATAAAATCTTTCTACAAGCCATCAACTGACTTCTCACATTGCTCTGTTCAAATCAAGCTCATCTGCCCACTTCTAGACCAATCACTGGCAAAGGATAATAGATTCACATGATTGGCTTAGACCATTTATCATTCATCCTGTGTAGTAGGCTTTTTTTTTTTTTTCTTTTCTGAACAAAGTTGAGGCTTGTTAGCAGGTAAGAACGGAAATGGCATTTGGGCAGGCAATTCAAGGTGTCTGAAATTGACTAAGAGTAGAGAACCTCATCCTACCTATCCCAGCCTGCCCCACAAAATCACTTCTTAACTCATTCTTGGAACCCCAATGTCAGCGCACCCATTCCTTACTTTCCCTGCTACTGCAATGGGAAACTCTTGGCCTGATTTGTCTTGGGTCCTTAAGGAAACAAGATGCAGACAGAAGCCATTATGAAAGAAGACTTGGCTGGGCATGGCCATTGCCTAGGTTCTCAGGGCAGGACAGAATGATGCTCTAGGATACCAGTGAGGTCATTTGAACCTCTCTTACTCCTTTTACCTTATATGTAAAGATTTGGGAACTGAGCTCTTTTGTTTTTAGTCCCTGGAGTCTGAAAGTTGCTGGGTTTTAAAGAGATGGATAATATAAACATCAAGGATTAGAGGAGAACAGTTTGAGGAGGAGCCGAAAGAAGAATAGCGGGTGCCAATGTGTCTGCAGATGACAGCTTTTGTAAGCTTCTCTCTGATTATCATTTCTTTTCTGTGGTTCATTTCACATTAAAATTCACTCAGTGTTTTGGCATGGATAAGCCTTGGCAATGTCTCTTTGAAAAAATAATTATCATGTTTTTTTTTTCTTGTTAAACCAAGCATATTTTTAAAATGGTTACAGCTCTAGTATTCATTAGGAGAATTTATTGGGTGTTTAGGAAGTAGGTATCATTAGAGTTCTGTAATGTAGCTGATTTCACTCCACTGTTCTCTCTTTGCACCTACATTTTATTGTTCTTTATTCCAACAGTTCTAATAACCATAGATATAAAAGGTGCATACATTTCTTTATTTTTTAAAATGAGTTTTTGCTTTATTTCATCCTCAGTGCTATGCTGCCCTGTTCTTACAAATATACCCATTAACCTTTATGCCATGGGATTTATTTTTGACTTGACAGGAAGAGGCCTTGTGACTAGTAGAGTTCAAGTCTCTCTGACCCTAAAATAGGTTGTTTGTACATCATGCCAAGCAATGTTTATGCTAGGGCCTTTTACTTATGCCAAATAAAATTTATGAGAAAGTTTGAGCTCTACTGAAAAGAACCCTAAGGAAGAAAAGCTTTTAATTAAAGGGTGACCTCACTCATCTCTTATTCTGCCCATCTTTCATATGCCTTACTTGTGTACTGTATACGCACACACTCACACACACAGTCACATGCACGAGTCTTTCCTGTCCTCTGGTAACCCTGGATCAGTCTTTATTCACAGAAAAAAAGACCTCAGACCTCCATACATTTGCTCATTATATTCTCCCTGTGTAGCAGGGCCATGCCTCTCTGTCTGGTTGTTCCACCTTATCCTTCAAGGCCCTGTTCAAAACTCTTCTCAGGGTCAGAACTTTCTAGACCTCACTTCCATCTTATTCTCTATCTACTCCCATAATAGTTTCTCTGTAGGTAGCTTTACCCTAATGCTTGTAATATCTCAGTCCCTGCCCGTTCCAGCTCTGTCCACTTCTGGTTGGAGTCAGTCTTTAACCTTGGGGAGTTTTTCTTCATCCTCATCTTAGCCCTGATACTGCTTAGGGATGCCAGCTGTAGCCTATCCACCAATCAGATCAAGCCTTTGGGTTCCAACATCAGCCAAGTGTGTCCTGCCTCTTTGGGCATTAGAATTAGGGCAGCTGACTATTCTTTAGCCTGATTTACTCCCTTATCCCTACCATCTTCACTTATTACTAGGCTGTGAACTCACTCAGTGTGGGGACCAGACTTTGCAACTTGGAGGTAACATAAATTGCAATATCTCAAGCAGTGATCGTGAGAGTTGTATTAAAGTCCTCGATTTAATTATGGTGCACAGGGTTTTAAGAACAGAGGCTCCAAAGATTGCTCCCTTGGTGAGGATTTCTTCAGAAACAAGCAGTTCACAAAAAAAGAAAAACAAATGGCTCTCGAACATCTGAAATTATATTCAACCTCACGCATAAGAGGAGTACGATTTAAATATATGCTGAGTTACCATTTTTCACTAAAACATGAAAAGCAAAAGCTTTCCTAAGATACTATGTTGTTGAGGATATGCAAAACAGATGCTTTTGCACAGATGCACATACTCTTTGACCTACAAATATTATTTCTAGAAATTTAGCCTATAAATATGCAGGTATGTATGCAAAACAGCTTACATATGTTATTTATTTCTGTATACTTTCTAATAGAATAAAAATGAAACAACCTAAAGTTTCATCAATGGAAGAATAAATAAGTAAATCATGGTACATCACATGTTGGAATATTATGCAGCCAAAAATATTGTGGAAATTTTAAATGTACTGACTGAAATAATTTCCAAGATATATTATTGGAAGGGGGCAGGGTGCAGAAGACATGAAATACCAGGGGCATGTGTATGGGAGGGAGGCTTTCACTGTTCATCCATTTGTGCCTTTACTTTTTGAACCATGTGAATGCATTACCTATTAAAGAAAACAAAACATAAAAAGAGCACTAGTAACTATACAGTACCATGTCTTTTCCCTAACACTAAGCACAGGGTTTGGCATTTGACAGGTGTTCAGATTCCCTGGAAAATAAAGTCTGAAATAAGAGCTTACATAACCATCATTTTAGAGAGGGGTGTGGTCTTAGAGAAGCGAGAATAAAGAGAAAAAGGGAGTAAGTCAGGAAAAAGAGGGTGAATGCCAAACACAGCAGATTGTTTGGTGTCCAGAGAGGCCATGAGAAACCAGAAGAGTCCATGGATAGGGTGAGACAATTTGTTTGCTGGGTCCTCCCTGTCTCTCACTGGTTAAAGTCTACCCCGTGGGGACATTAACTCCTTTTGCCCTTCTGTGATTTCCAACTAGTCCAGACAGCTTCTGGTGAAGGCAGAGCCTCCAGGGTTCAGCCCAGCCAATGTGCATAGACAGCAGTCCCTCCTTGTCAGGTGACACTGTACACAGGGACCCCTCTTTCTATTGCATTATTGTGAAAGCATGTCAAGTGGCTGAGGTTTGGGAGTGGGGACCAAATACTGTTGGGTGGTCTGGTGTGGGGCATAAGTGGGTTCAATACAGAAAGTTTTTTTTTTTTAATAGACTTTTTTTAGAGTAGTTTTAGGTTTACAGCAAAACTTAGCAGAAGGTACAGAGATTTTCCATATATTCCCTTCCCCGACTCACTCACAGTCTCCCCCACCATCAGCATCGTGCACCAGAGTGAACATTTGTTATAAGGAATGAACCTACATCATTATCACTCAAGCTCAGAAAAGTTTTTATTTGCTTCTGTTTGTTTAATAGGTTGGCTAATGGGTTCAAATAATCAAGGTATTTCCTATTAAGCTATAAATCTGAGAATTTGTAAGAACCTAAGCTAATTAAATCCCCAAACCCACAATTATCTTACTGTAGTGTTAGATTATTCTACTCCATTTAAAGTTATACGTAATTGTGTCTGTTTCTGTTTAATGCCATGTACTTTCCATAAACTAATCTAAAATATGTATTGCTGAATTGAAGACACTATTCTGGATGAGATGCAGGCAGATAAAGAAGTAAGATATACCACCTTTCTTCCCAAATTATTAAAAAAGCATACAGAGTTAAATAGGAATGCAAGAATTAAGCAACAGTGCTTTACAACAAAATAGCACAAACTGTGCCCCATACAGTAAGGTTTGTGCAATTTCTTTGTACTTGGAGTAGTTACTGAAGACTTGATGGAGAAATAGCAACTTGCACTGAACTCAAATTACGGACAAGACTTGAAGAGGAGAATAGAAACCATAAGGTCATTTTGGTTGGCAGGCTGACCTAAGCCCAAGTTCTGAAACTCGGGACACCACGTGTAGACTGTTTGTTTATTTGTTTGTTTTTGATAATAAGTGGGGGGGTTTGAGACAAATTCTACAAAGGTAGGTAGGGACTATATTGTGCAAGGCCTTCAAATTATTGGCAAATGAACTAGAATTTTATCCTGTAATCAAGGGGAACTCTTTGGAATTTTTGAGTAGATCAGTCATATACCCTATTGGGAAATAGTTTCTAGTGAAACGTCTTCAGCACACTCCTACCCCCAACGAAATCAGAAGACATTCCCCCCACCCTATTATGGAAATGCCTGCAGTGAGATGACTGTATTCTGAAGGAGCTAATTTCCCTGGATACAGATCTTGTGTATTTCTGAAGCTTGGTAGATCATCAGGGGGCTGTTTGTAAAGGAAATATTTTAATAGTTGGCTCTCTGCCTTTTACACAGCATAAGCATTTTAAAGGAGGTTGTTAAGGAGCAGTCTTCAAAGTCTGAATCCAGATTAGGTCGGTAGAAAACTGTGAATCACGAGCCCCTGAATGGAGAGTAGCAGCGTTTATCAGCAGCATCTAAGAACCTAAGGCCAGCGCCTGTAACATCACATCCTCTCCTTTCTGCTATCAGTTGGACGCAACAGGAAACTGACGAAGGTGCTCAGCAGTTTCCTTTCTGCCCCGACCTGACCAGTTTCCTCTGCAGATTGCTCCCAGCTTATTGTAAAGGAAAATCATGAAATACCAGTCAATTTCCTCCAGTTGGGTCAAATCTAGCACAAGGAAGGAAAAGCAAATTTCTAAGATTAGTCAGTTTCCCTTTGCAGCTATAAACTTGGTTCAATGCCTCCAGCTGACCCTTCTCCTTAGACGTCTCTCTCTGACAGCTCAGCTTTACCTCACAGGTGAGATAAGGACTTGTGGCAAAGTGAGCAAAGCATATTATGTAGTTCTTACAGGAAATCTTGGGTTCATCTATGGGAAAGCTGCCCATGTCGAATAGCTTATTTGATAAGCTTTTCATTCTCCTTTGACTTCTATCAAACTCATTAGTTCAAGGATGTTAAACATACAGATAATTCTAATGGCTATAACCAGCAGCCAAGTTCTTTCGCTCTTAGTATGACTAAGAAGGAGCCGTTTCCATGAAGAACCCTTGTGCAAAATTAACAAAGGAATGGAGTTAGTTTACTGAAAGAGACAGGGTTGAACTACTCTATAAAGAGCAAGAAATTGTGCCTGGTGCCCTAGGAAATAACCTGGATTTTGCTGGGAATGAGAGGGAGACACCTTGGCCTGCGGGCTCAAAGAAATGTAGCTAAGAGTCTGACATCTGAAGAATGTGACTAGCTTACTTTGTAGAAGTAGTTCAATTTGAAAATAGGAATCACCATTTAAAATATCTTCTCAGCAAACTTAATGTGGAGGAACAATGATGTTTTTGAGTTCACATTGGATGAGAGTATATTAATTTAGCAGTAGGATGAATATTCCTCATCACACTTTTTTTTTTTGTTATTTATTTAAGTGACTTGCTTTTAATTTCCCTTTGAAAATTTTCATTTCTTTGTTTATGGTTATTATTAAAATAACATTCCCTCACATGTCCCTTTCATACATTTGCATGCATTTTGATATTTATACTGTAGAGATTCCTCTAGCTAAGTCATAAATTGTGATTGCTGAAATTGATAATATAATAAAAACAAGAACACTAATGTAAGGAGCTTTGAAATATGAACAGTTGATAAATACACTGTAAGAATAGCCCTAACTGGCATGGCTCAGTGGGTTGGGTGTGGTCCCATAAACCTAAATGTCACTGGTTCAACTCCCGGTCGGGGCACATGCGTGGGTTGAAGGGCCAGGTCCCTGGTTGGGCGTGTACAGGAGGCAACTGATTGGTGTTTCTCTCACACATCACTATTTCTCTCCCTCCTTCTCTCCCTCCCTCCCCTTCTCTCTAAAAATAAATAAATAAAATCCTTTAAAAAACAGACTGTAAGAATAAATAAGTTAAGAATTTACGGTTTAACTTTAATAGCATTTGGAGCAGGCACTGTAATAGGCATCTGACAACTAACAGGTTTGCTGGGGCTGTGGCATTCTATTCTTTTTTTTCCCCAAGGAGTAATTATCTATTATTTTGCAGATTTGCTAAAATACTGTGAAGCTCTTAAAAACATCTTGGTTGATAAGCCAGTAGTAGCATCATTAAACTAACAAACAAATGAACACACTTGCACATAAATAAGAGGTCTAATAATGTTTTTAGGGACTCTGTATACTTTTTTGTAACACTTACTAGAACAATGTACCTTTTATTTTTAAAGATAAAACGTGTCTTGAATGAAGTGAGTATACTCAGACGTTTTTGTGTAATTAGCCTGAATCAATAAAATGGTTTCCATTATCATCATTCATAAACTGGGTTCTAGATGAATTTGCCTAGCTAAAACTTAGGACAAAAATAAGGCAAGTAGATAATTTAATGTAGGCCAAATCTCAATCAATCTTAAATCTAGTCAGTTGAAAATTTTTATATTTCAGAGTAACCATGAGTATTTTATGATAACTTCAATAGACTACAAAAATTGTGAAATTGTCTTAGGTGTGCTTTGCCCCACTCACCCGGCCCTGTTCCCCTTCCTCGGGTGTTGATATCAAGGGCACTCATTAATAAACATCCTCCATGCTTTAATCTCTGTTTCAGATCTGCTTCTCAATGTACTCAGTCTTCAACAGTGACTATTTAAATCAGCATTGACCAATTGGCATGTTAGTCAGAGAAAGAGTGAAAGAGATGGAGACTCATATGAGAAGCACTTGAATGGGGGGCAAAAATTAGGGGAGAAAAGTTTGTGTAACAATTATTCAAATCTTAGCTTGAATATATGCTAACTGTGAGATCAGGGTAAGTTTCTTAACCTCTGTATGCCTTGATTTCTTTATGGGGCCAATGATAATTGCACCTAGGTTTGTTGTGAAAGTTAAATGAGTTAATATAAGTAAAGCACTTTAAATAGTGTCTAGAACACAGTTAATAGTGTTAATAGTTAATAGTGAACATTATATGTAAGTGTTCACTGTTATTATTATTACTTGACTCATCAGACATGTGAAGAATTATTATGTAGGGGAGGTATTTTACCTCTTTGTGTGGTTCCAGAGGGCATTACTAGGACCAGTGGGTGAGAACTTCAGCAAATGTGGCTTTGGCTCAAAGATGAGATCCATCTAGGGCAAGAATTTTCAACCGGTGTGCTGCAAGAATTTTAAAACATGCAATACCTGACTATTTAATCAGGGGCACCTGTCTCTTTTCCCTTAGATTGTCAAATTTAAAAAATGAGAACAGCCAACACAAAATAGCCACCCAATGTGAATGCCCTGTCTTGAACCATAAATATATAGGCCATATAATAGAGTCGCATCTTATTGGTCATGTTGCATAAATTTGCATCTGATTAGTTAATTCTTGGTACCAGAAATCCTTTATACAGGTATAGGCACCTGATTTTTGAAAAAGTCACTGTAGAGCCAAAAGGGTAGGCAATTATTATTATTATTTTTTTTTGTAAATCAATCAAAGTTATACTTTTTTTTTTCATCAGATTGGCAAATATATGTATATTTGTGTGTGTATGTCACACAATTTTTAAAATTAGTTTATGTGTGCCATGAGATGAAAAAGGTTGAAAAGCACTGATCTAGCAGTTGTTGGGCATCTTGTACTAGAGCTTGGGACTCCTCTTGGTAGGGATGTTAGGGGGTGGGAATAGACTGGGCTGGAAACGGGATAAGATGAAGCCTCTGGCTCTATTACAGCTGCCTCTCATCCCATTGTTGAAGCAGCTCCTCCTTCCTCCTCAGATGAGCTGTGGGCTTGAGGGAATCAGAAAGTGCAGCTCCAGCATGTTTGGTGATTTGAACAGCTTTCTTCCTAAACAGAGGCAGAATGCCGCTGGCACCCACCCAGCCATCTGTTTACGTCCCCTGTGTTTTCTCTTCCCTCCATTTCAAACCAGATAAAGGCAGTGGGTGAACGTGTCGGCTTGTGCTGGTTGAAGTTATAAATTGGGCCATATTGTCTTTTTTTTTTATCTCCTCATTATTTTCTATCCTTTGACATTTTTTTCTCTCCAGCTTTACCAGAGAAATGATCTGGGTGTTAAAAAGCTTATGATTTAGTCTCAGCACAGTTAAAATCTACCTATTTAGTTATGAACAAATGAAGGAATTTCTCTGGGCTAAGCTTCCACTTTTGTAAAGGGTGTGTTTTGGTAGATGATGCAACAAAGGACGTGATTATAGAAGTCTTCAAGATTTCCTCAAACTCAAACTCTCCACTTCATGTCAAGATATCAAAGCCACAGGGCATATAGCTCCTACAGTATCCAGGTCCCTACATTACAGCTTTTCCTCCAACAACACTTGATCCTTAAAGGACTTTAATATTATCCATTAAAGTGTATGTGACAGGTATCTCATTCTTTTGGAAATCTAGTTTTAATAGATTGTTATTAAATTGTAGTTTAATTTGTTAAATTAGCCTGTGATGATATCACCCTCAAAGGAGACAAACTCTACTGGTATTCTGGGGAACATTATTTAACCCCCAAAGTGACATAAATGGTAGCAGCATTGTAGAATGTGGAGATGTTTGGGGACAGGTAAATTCTTCGATGACCTCTGCATAAGGATGACCTCTGCACCATTTTAATTGAACAATGTAATTAACTATTCTGTTTACCTGCACATGTGACTAGCCCATGAAAGTAAATACTGTTAGTGGTTGTATACATTCTAGTACAATATTTATTAACATAGACTTTGACTTCAGACAACCCTGGAAATAGAATTCAAGACTTCTGGTCGAGATGCAGGCCTCGGTAGACACACTTTGCCTCCTTACAACTAACCTCAGAACAAAAACCACCCAGAACTGCTAGAAAATTGAACTGTATGGAAGTCTGATAATCAAGGATTTAAAGAAGCCAAATTCATCCAGATGGAGGGGTGGAGATGTTGAGTCGGGGTGGAGATGATGTGATGTGGCATGGAGGGACGGCGGCAGCAGCAGAGGAACAGACGGTTCCATATTCACGTGTGGTCGATAAAAATCAGAAGGGATACCTTGGGAGTGAGCAAAACCAACCCCAGACCAGACTGCACAACCCAGGGTTCCAGCACCCCAGAAGATAAAGCCTCACAACTTTTGGCTGTAAAAACCAGCCAGGCTTGGGGAAGCAGAAGAAACGGTTAGTTTCTCAGGAGGGTCCATTTAAAGGGCCTGCATGGACTTAGAATGTACGCAAACCCACCTGCTCTGGGAATCACCACCAGGGCAACAGCTAAAAGGGCTCCAGTTGCTTATGGGAAATCGCGGAAGTGACTGGAAACAGGATGAGTGCTGGGCAAACCTCCAGAAGCCAGGCAGTGGCATAGTCCCCTCACAGAGCAGTGAAGGAGGTGGCCCCATGCTGGCAGGTATCTAAGACTCCACCCCATACAACTTAACAGGTATGTTAACTCTTTGAGCGCCAATGTCGCTGTGAGTGATGCTGACAAATTTTCCCCAAAGTGCCGGCGTTGCTCCCTGCGACTTTTTTTGATGGCTATAAATGTAAATAACAATGGAATAGTTTGTATTTTGTTTTGTTCTCTGTTTTTGTACTTCAGGTTATATATTGACATAACTTTTTCTCATGTTGATCCAAATGCAAGTTTTTATGCTTGTTCAAATAATGACATATTAATTCTGTTATAATTTTTACTTACATTTTAAATGGTCCTTTTAATTTCATTTATCTTTGCAATAATCGTCGAAACTCTATTCAGTGTGCATGATAAGGAAACTTTTGCTAATGGACATTTTCATTGCTTCACGGTATAGTGTTAGCATTTTCTTTATAAACTGTTTTTCACTGTTGATATCTATTGATATATGTCTCTAGTGTGAATGCTGTTTGTGTTCATTCTTTTGGTACGTTATGAAGTTTTCTTTTTTTTCCCAAAAATTTATGCAATATTTGGCACACTTCTTGCTTGTTATCCATGTTGCTGTGTGTGTTTTTTCAAACTATAATAATAGATTTTATATTATGCCATCTATTATACTTCAGAAGCCATATTGAAGAAAATAATTTATTTTTTCTAAAATAATTTTAATGCAATACATTTTTTGCTAAATTGCGTGAAAGAACACTGCTTACAAAAGAAGAATATATTTACTCTATGTTGTGAAGTTTCCAGCAAATTATTATGAATAATAATGTTTTTATAGACATTTTTCATAAACTGCATTTCTCAGCAAAATAGCCTGGTAAATATTTCTCACACAAATTTTACACATGGCACTCAAAGGGTTAAGACAGGGAGTCAAAGCAGCTCTACCTAACACACAGAAACAGATACAGGCAGGTTGCCAAATTGAGGAGACAAAGAAATATGGCCCAAATGAAAGAACAGAACAAAACCCAAGAAAAAGAATGAAAAAGAGATAGTCAACCTATCAGATATAGAGTTCAAAACACTGATGATCAGGATACTCAGAGAACTCGTTGAGAAAACAAAAACATAAAGTAAGAAATGAAATCTACACTAAGTGAAATAAATAAAAATACACAAGGAACTAACAATGAAGGGAAGAAAACCAGGATTCAAATAAGTGATTTGGCACATGAGGAAAAGATAAATATTCAACTAAAACAGAATGAAGAAACAAGAATTAAAAAAATAAAAACAAAAAATTGAGGCACGTATAAGAAGACACTGGGACATCTCCAAATGTGCCAACATACAAGTCATAAGGATGCCAGAAGGAGAAGAGGAAGAGCAAGAAACTGAAAGGTTATTTGAAAAAACAATGAAAGAAAACTTCCCTAATTTGGTGAAGAAATATACATACAGGTCTAGGAAGCACAGAGAGTCCCAAACAAGCTAGACCCAGAGAGGACCACATTAAGACACATCATAATAAAAATGCCAAAGGTTAAAGATAAAGAGAGAACCTTAAAAGAAGCAAGAGAAAAGCAGAGAGTTACCTACAAAAGAGTTTCCATAAGACTATTAACTGAATGATGTGGGAAAGAAGCATGGATTGTTTCGCTTTCCTATGTGCTCCAATGGGGGACTGAACCTGCAGTCCGAAAAGTGGGTATGTGCTGTGACCAAGCATCGAACCAATGACCTTTTGCTTTGTAGGACAACGCCCAACCAACTGAGCCACACCAGTCAGGGTAACCTCAAGTGCTTCTGACAGCAGCATGAATTTTTTCCTTCTTCACAGGGTAGCTCAGTGGATTGAGCGTCGGCCTGCGAGCTAAGTGTCGCTGGTTCGATTTTCCAGTCAGGGTACATCAGAGAAGGAAAACTCTGACTCCAAAAAACCTCCGCTGCCTTGCGGCATACCTCTTCAGGGGAAAGGCTAAGGGAGTAAACCCCGACAGAAAATCCGGAGCCGGAGTCCCTAAGGCGGTTTGACGTTGTAGTCAACACCGGCAACTCCTGCGGCGCACCTGAACCCAAGCTGTATCGACTCCGTCTTTCCCTTGGACCCTTCAGCTGCGAAGAGAGGGGGGGTCTGCTGCATGGGCAACAGCAGACCCTCCATATTACCCTGCCCAGGCTCTGTAGCTTCAGCGTCATCGCAAGATGTCGATTCAACACGGGAGGAGACAGATACCGTGTCACTCCCGAGTCGGACTGCACAGCCATTCTTGGCGGTGCAGATAGACTCTGAAGAAGCTACACCATCGTCTCTCGAGACGGACGGCTGCCGACGACGCTACTAAAAACAGTGCTGTGACAAACATTTATATGTCTTCTTGTGCTCATGTGAGAGAGTTTTGCTAGGGGGATATATTGTTGGTAATTTATATTTTCAACTTTACCGATTGTTCTTCAGAATGATTGTGTTCTTTTTACTCCAGTGGGAAGAAAGTCTGTTTTCCCACATACTCCTTATATCTGATACTAGATTTATTTAAAAAAAAATGTTTTTATAACCTGATAGGATTCTTAGGTGGTGACTCTGCAAAGGTAGTTTTCGTAGAGCTGTGGGAACAGAAACCTGGGTTGAGACAGAGTGGGAGATGGTAAAATCCAGCTAGTGGGTGTGAACTACTCTTACATGAAGCTCAGCTGCAGAGGAATTGAGGTAAAGCCTTACGTAGAATTGGCGGAGCATTTGTGTTACAATTTGGGAGTCTGGAACTGTTGGAAATAAAGCAGTAGAGAATATACCCGAGAATGAGGGGACAGCAATTGAAGTGATTTCTATGGGTTTTAATCCCAGAGGTGAGACATTTCCAAGTGATGACTGAAGTGGGCAAAGGTGTGAGAGTCTATAGATGTTCCTTTGTATCCCAGAGCCCAAGATGCTTTGAAGCTTCAAGGGAGCCAAATAGATTATTCATTCAACAAACATTTTCAAGCACCTCCAAGGTGTTAGGCATTGTTCTAGGAGCTGGAGTTCCATGTTGACTAAAATAAACAAAATCTTCTCTAAAGAGAGCTGACAGATGACAGGTATATAGACAAAGGAGATAATCTGTGACAGCAAAAAAAGCTACTAAGAAAATAAAACAAGAGAAGTTGGTGTTTTAGCTAGGATTAACAGGAGTGTAGGTGGGATATTACTCTGGTGCCTGTGAAGAGGAGAAACTGGAGATGTCAGTGTGAACAGGCAAATGGTTAGCCAAGTGACTGGGGGTGGGGTGAAATGAGAGGTTATTCTAAGGAAGTGCCTCTGCTGAGGGAACTATGGGTAACCTGGGTGTCCTGGAAGCTGCAGATAGTGTTAGCAGATTTTCTAGCTCTGTTGCTTTCTTAGCTGGAGATAGTCAGGGAGAGAAGATAGAGCTATTCATTGACAAGAATTATTATTGCTTTTTATCTTGAACTTATGGATTATGAATGGCAGATGTTTTAGAATTTAGTTCCTAATGTGCTTCTAAACAGAGATCATTGAGTATTAGTAGTGATTTCTTCTCTATTACAAATGATAAAAACTTATTCCCCCGCTTTTTTTTCCTAGAAGATCTCCTTACAGTCCTGGGTAAGAAAGCCATTTTTATTTATTTTAGAATGTGAAATATTTATCTCTTGATAAATTATGAAACATCTCTTAATTCCTCTCTTCTCCTTCATGTCAAGGCCCCCCTCCCCCTTTTAACCTTTTCAATGTTGCAATTTCTAGGACATATCTGAAACCCAGGAAGCCAACTGCTATCAGGAAAAACAAGGAAAAGAAAAAAAAAAGAGCTTTCACTTTTCAAAGTTTATTAACCTTAAAGTAGCATGATATTTCTTTATTTTACCCAGCAAAGGGGTGATGTGGATTATGCTAGGAACTGGCATAAAAGCCTGTTGTTCTTGGCAAATGAGTAAGTTGAGATGAAAATGTTAACATATTTCAACAGATATGAGTCAATTCTATTCTGGGAGTGAGAAGAAATGTGGTTTACTGTACTAGCATGTATCACAGAAAAACCTGAAAAACACTGTAAGGGACCCATGAGAGATTTGGCAATCACATTTTAAAGATTCCCTTTAAAATTAAGTTCCCTTTAAAATTAAGATAGCAATTTTCACATAAGTATGGGTCCAGAACATTTAGAGCAAACCTGCACGAAACAATCATTCTAGACATGTATAATATGATTTTAATGATTTTCTTCTCCTGTTCCCAAAGCAACCAAATAAGGGAGGCAGTGAGATGGAATAAAAAGAACTCTGAGGTAATTCTGGGCCTTATCCCTCATTATACTAATTAGCTGTGAGATGATAGGTAAATCACTTGATCTCTTTGGGATTCGTTTTTATATTTGCAAAATAATGGGATTGGTCTCAGTTATCGCTGTCCCTTTCCGATTGAAAATAATATACTTTGGAGTTACATTCTGCAAAGGGATGCTCTATTATGACTGTGGGGTGACCCGTAAAAAGCCTACAGTGGAATGTCCAGGGGCTGTGTGAAAATTTCAATGGCACTATTTCCTGTTTTTATACCAGATCTTCATCCAGCCTTCTAGATTGATAAGGCGGTGGAAAGCAGCGTGTGAATGTCTGTGCATATTAGCAAGGGCTGGCTAATAGGAGGGTTAGCTGGACTGCCTGACAGCAAATAATAATTTAGACCAGAAGCCCTTCTTCAATAGGACAGAACACCCATGTTTGAAAGAAAAAGTTTGATAAGCTTTTGATTCAGCATAGTTAACTGACCTCATGAGTCAATCTTTCCTTCCTGTCAAAAAACTCACAGAATGACAGAACAAATTTAGAAGTGCTAACCCCCCAGCAGCTCTAGAAAGCCAGGAAGGGGGCTATTGTCTCATAAGAGGACTTGATGGGGAATAATTTCTTGGTAGCTTGCTTATTCTCTTTGGGTCTTCCAGCCTTTGGGTACATTACTTTCCCTCTCTGTGCCTCAGTTTCCTTATCTGGAAAATGGAGATAATAGTTTCTCTGAGGATTAATACAAGAAAACTGCTATTCACATACCTATAATGATTATAGGTACTATTATAGGTTTAATATTGAATATTAGTTAGTCATGAATGATAACCTTTATAGGGATTTTTAAAAAATTCTGTAACCCCATTTAGGTGAGAAATAACAGCTCTGCTATTCCCTGAAAAAGAAACTTAAGATGGAAAGAAATATGGGCGGAGGAGGGCTTCCAGTAAGGTAATTGATTACGGTACTGTATCGGTCTTTTAGTCTAAATGGCTGCTGTAGCGTCTGCCCCAGGTTCAAGCCATGACTTCTGCTCTCTAAATTAACTCGGATAGTTGCCATGAGACACTTTCAGAATGGCTGCTGGGGCCAGAGAGAGAAATGGGACGATATCCCAGCTATCTTCCATCTGTCATGAAAAGGATGAAAATGCAATTTGTTGTCTAAACTGGGACACTTTTGAGGAAAAGCAAGCACTATTAATAATTATGCCAGGAGAAGAAGTGTAACCTGTCACCATCCCAGGCAAACCAGGACATTATTTCCCTTGGCATGAGGCAGGGAGAGCACCTGCACCCAGAGAGCAAGCTACGCGTGCCCCCTAAAGGAAAGCCCACATGGCAACACAGTCTTTCTTTCTTACCCAAGACTTGCATTGATTGCCAAGGAAACAAGGAATTTCATGAACTCCAACACTCCAGCAACCTAAGTAGGTCGATCTAAACCTGTCATTATCAGTGCGACTAGATAACCCAGGTTCGTGAACATTTGACGGAAACAAACAGCATGGAAGACTGACAGCACACTGTGGAAACAAAGGAAAGCGTAACAGCAGAATTAATGCAAAAACAGAGATCCCTATGAATGTATTAGGTCTATAAAAAAAGAATAGGCTATCATTTTTTATAGAAGCAATTTAAGTTCTGGGAAATTAAAAAAAGAATTACCCCTCCCGTAGGGTTGCCAGAATGAACAAATTATTTCTAATTGCCTATGCATTTGTACATTGAATAAAATAAAAATAATGCACAGGGCATCCTTATGCTAAAAATTACTTGTTAACCTAAAATAAATTCTAAGTATCTAGATTTCTTACCTCTTTCTTTAATCATATTTCCTTTTGTTCACCTTAATATTTCTTTGTTATGCAGGATTTGTTTATAAAATTTCTTGCAGTTACAGACTATATTCCATTTATACAACAGTTTCTACAATAGTCAACTTATTTCATTCTTTTGTCCATTAAACACTCACTAATGACAAAATATACTCAACATAAGTAACAGGAACCAGTATACTGAACTTTGAAATTTCATTTGTTCAAGCACATAATACCATATTTTAGGCATGACTTGCTTTTCCTGTGATCTCTTGATCAATAACTTTTAACAATATTGTGTACTGATAAAAAAGGGAATATTGTCATTGACTTTTATTCCCTCTTTATGATTCCACTTGTCATGTCGGAAGAGTGTTTAGTAACATCTATGTGATAGAATATAATTCTTCAAGGGATAAAATTGTCATGGCCAAGTGCCATATGATTGTACTTATATGTGGAATGTAATGAACAAACTGAAACTCATAGATAGATATCAGGATGATAGCTATGGTGGGGGAGGTTAGGGGATAGAGGGATTGAGCAAAAAAGAAAAAGGACTCATGGACATGGATAACAGTGTGGTGATTGTTGGGGGAGAATGGGGTATAAGGGGGATAAATGGTAATGGAAAAAATACAAGGAAAAAAAAGAAATTGTCATGGCCAGTGCCATGATAATTATCCACTTCATGTTGGAATATTTTTTCCTGTCCAAAAATAATGTTATTCCATTTATGAATAACCTTTACACTTAAAGGAATAAGTATTTTGTCAGTTCTTTTAAAAAAAATACATTCAGTAAGTTCTTTTAAGCAATGAGATACTTTAGCTAGATCAACTGAACTAAGAGATTGAGACTGGTATATGGTGTGGCAGGAAGGCTATTACAACTCGATCTGTGATTATTTTATCTTCTCCATCTGAATTTCTCTTAATAAAAAAATTTTTATTTTATCACTTTCTTTGGTAATAAATAGCAAAGTAAATTATATATCTAATATGTTTAGCTGTTAGTATATACTGATTTATATCTGACTTTCCACCATTTTTGATATTAAATAAACAATCATGTACTGAGAGCTTCAAAATGACTTTTTACTTATTAATAAAAGTCTGCTGTTTAGAAGATTCTTCAGAAAATTTACACTTTGGTTTTGGCATTTTGGGTTCAAATACATACAAATAAACAACAGGTAATGTCACCACTGCCAGAATTTAAAAGAATGATTTAATAATCTCTTAGTACCATCAGTGTGTCTGACACTCACAAGTCCAACTCACATAAATAGGGGTTGAACTTGAAAAGATGAGAATTAATGGACTAATAATAAATTGAACTATATAATGAAAAAAGTAAACTTCTGGTTTGCCTGCATGGAAGAACTGTGCTCAGGAGAGGCAGTCTCCCCAAACAAAGCCAAATATAATCTGATCTATGATTTCGAGAAGCCTGGCATTCAGGGTGGGCTTTCAGAAGCAGGGGTGTTGGGGGATTGACAGATTTTAGGTGGTCACTGGAGCAAGGCTGAGGCTGACTCACCAACTTCGAAGCACTTGATGATTGGCTATTGTCCAGAAGGGTGGAGCTGTCATTGACTTGAAGAACTGTGGGTTTTATCACTGATTGTCTGGTTTCCAGAAAACAGAAGCTGTCATTGATTTGTCAACTTCAGGAAAAGAATGAGACCGTTGTTTATTAACTTATTTTCAGAACATTTCAGTTGCACCAATCTAAAGTTACCTATCATTAATGGTGGCTACTTGTTCACAGTTTGGGTCTTTGACAACATCTTTCCACACCCAGTCAGTTCCAGTCATTCTGGTATTCTTGCATTCTGTGAAAAGACTAAAATTTTCTATTGTGCCTTAGGTCTTTGCCCATGCTATTCCTTCTTACTGGAATGCTTATCCTACCCACCTGCCCCAGATATCCACCTGGCTCCTTCTCACCTCATTCTGAACTCTGTACAAATGTCACCTCTTTGGACAGAGATTCCCTGACTACCTATCTATCTACATAGCATACCCCCATCTCTCTTTATTGCTGGCTTATTATATGAGTATATCCCAACTACAATGTAAACTCCATGAGGGCAGGGGACTTGTTTTGTTCTTTGCTATATTCTTAGTGCTTATAACAGTACTTGGTACATCCTAGGTAACACATAAGTAGCTATGGAATTAATGAACCAGTTTAAGCAAAGTGGAATTTATTATAAGGAAATGAGTATATCTCAAAGAGCCTAAGGGAAGGAATGCAGTTAGGCTTCAGAATCAAACTGGATCCAAGAAGCATTTCCCTGTCTGACATCTGTGTGTCTCTCTGTGCGTCTGCTTTATTCGGTCTCTTTGTAGTTCAGTTTTTTTTCCCCAGCTGGTGGCAATGCCTGTGCCGCCCGTGTTTTACGCATCACAGCTTCAATCACTGGTAAGTCTCACAATCCTAAGCAGAGATTCTCAGGAAGAGACTGTTGGCTCTGTGGGTTGAGTACCTACTGTGGACCAGTCTACTGGCAAATGTTGGGGTTGCATTGTAATGTGGCCATTGCTAATACAAAAAGTATCCCCCAAAGAAAAAAAATTTAGGTTGATAAAAATAAAGTCCATTAAAAAGATAATAATCAAGGGGCAGTATCATCTCAACAGTACAGTGTTAAAATGAATGAAGCAAAAATGACCAGAAAGACCAGGAGAATCTGAGGAAACCAGAATCATGGTGGAAAACTGTAAAACAGAAAAAGAAAATTATCACTGCTCTTTTCAATATTCTTTTCAGGGTCCCTATCTAAAGCAATAAAATAAAAAAGGAAGAAGTATCAATATAGAGAAGGAAGAGGCAAAACTGTCATTATTTGCTAGAAATAATGCAAGAAATAAAACCAATGAACCAAGGGCACAGAAGATTCTGTAAGATGCTAAAAGACAATCTTATAAAAGCAAACATTCTGTTTATGTACCAGTGATAATCAAATAGAAATTGTAATGAAAAAGGATCTCAGTCACACTACAATAAAAGTATAAAATGTATAGAAATAAACTTAGCAACAAAGGTTTAGGATCTGCATAAAAAACAACAACAAAGCTTTATTGAAGGTTATATAAGGAGATCAGAATAAATGTAAAGGTGTGCTTTTTCCTGATGTGAAAAGTTAATGTTAAGGTCTGATTTTATTTTAACTTAATCTATAAATAAAATATAATCCCAATTAAAATCCTAATTTAACTTTTTTAAAAATGTCATTTGTAACACATCATCTGTACATTAGCTAAGGTAATAGATAAAACCCCAGACCTTAGTGGGTTACTACAATAAATGATTTATTTCTCTTATTTTTAATTTTAAATTATTTTTTATATAAATTTTTTTTTTAGCGAGAGAAGAAGGGAGAGACAGACTAGAATTTGTTGTTCCACTTATGTATTCATTCTTTGGCTGACCCTTCCTTGTATGCGTCCTTCCCAGGGATCTAACCCGCAATCTTGGCATATCAGAACAACATTCCAAGTAACTGAGCTACCTGGCCAGGGCAATAAATGCTTTATTTCTCATTTGCAGTCAGTGCAAGAGTTTTTGGTCAGGTTGACTTCCATTAGATCATTTTTCAATCCAGCATCTTCCATTCTGTGGCTCTGGCCTCCTGTTATCACCTTGGAGTGCTTGGATAGGAACAATGACCATGAAGAAGGCATACCTGGTTTCCCAACACTCTGAGCTCAAAATGACATGCACGTCCATTGGTAGAATTAGTCACTCGGTCCCAGCTAAATTTAAGGGGCAAGGGCTGAGAAATATAGTCCCTAACTAGGCATCTGCTTTCTGGGTACAAAGCTACAGTATGAAAAAGGAGCATGAGTTTTTGGTGGTCATCTGCCTGTCTCCACCATAATCTGCAACAATAGAAGTTGTAGAGATAAGTTTTCAAAAGACCATAAAGTTAACATATATTGAAATATACTACATTATAGTAACTGAAGTAACATGACATTGTCAGAGAAAGACTAGTGTTCTAATATAAAAAATAGTGAATAGAAACTGAATGATGTATGTGTGGAAATTAAGTATTGTAATAAGAGTGTCACTTCAAAATAGCTGGGAATGGTATAAGTTGGCCCATTTTAGGAGGAAAATTCAGAAGCATCTGAAATATACTTTAAAGTATTTATCTCATTTGATCTATCTACTTCTTTTCTAGGCATTTGCTCTTCAGAAGTATTGCCGTAGGGATACAATGATATCATTTGCAACATTCTTTGTGAAGACATTGGGACAATCTGTAGGTATAATAACAGAAAATGTATTTATGAAATTTAACAAATTCATACCATGGTACCATTTGGTCTTTGAAAAAAAAATTGAGATAGAAGAAGGAAGTCCACAGTGTAGCCTTGAGTAAGATAACACAAATTACATAATGAGCTAACATTTATTGAGTTGTTAGAATGTTCTAGGCTCTGTTATAAGTGATTACGAGTATTAACTTCCACAAGAATGCTATGAGGTATGTGGAGGTACCATAACTTGCAAAAGGTAACTTAGATCTGGGATTGAGTTGAGGTGGTATTGTTTAAAACCTATGCTCTCAAGCAGAGTATTACACTGACTCTGTGTATAGTATGATGCCATATTTTGTTTTTTAGGAAGGTATTTGTATGTAGTTGCATGTGCCCGTTTTAGGAAATATGAAAAGATACCCTACAATGTAATACTAGTGGTTACCCCACCTAGTGGTGGTATTTTACTTATGGGGAGTCTTTCACTTTTTTTTTCTGTATGGTTAGCTCTTTTTTAAAAATGTGTACTCCTTGGGACATAATAAAATCTTAAAGTTAGAGTTTAAATTTGATGACGTATGTTGAAGTGATCCAATGCTACACGGTAATCATAATGACTTAGTACCCAGAGAAGTAGCTTGTTTATGGCAAGTACTTCATAAAAACTTGTTGAATGAATGACTTAATGACCAGTCTCTTCTATATGTCTTTAAACTCTTCAGGTCTATAGACTTCATTTTACATTTCATTGGTCTCTACTTTATTATTGTGCTCTTAGTCAATAGATATTTATTAAATTTATGTAAATATACTCATTAAATTGAAATGTTCTTATTTTTTGCCATAGCTTTTCTCCCCTTTTTTAAACACAATCTTATACTTTTGTCTAAAATGTTGTTTATATTATTGACTTAGAAAACTCAGTATTTTGAAAAACAGTAACAGTTACCAATGCATGTTAGAGATAAATATTTTAGTAGCATGTTATAATTTTCATTCCTAATGAAGTGAAGCTAATAATGCAAAACTAACCTTTAAGTCAACTTTGAGTTCTAAGTTGTAAAATAATATTATTTAATTTTAGAGCTTATAAGCTTTGCTTTGAAAATCAGTTTTAATTTGAACTAGTTGAAATCTAATGGATATAGTTGCTTTGTTTTTAGAGAATATTGTATTTGAAAGGCAAGGACTTTGCTTCCATTAGAAGCACATCTTTTGCATTTGAGAGAAATCTGGAGCCTCTGGAACATACTGTGACAATGCAGTGCACTTAGCAACCGAAAGAGCGTGGGCTGTGAGTCTGTGGAGCCTAATGACATCAAGAAATCAATTTGCAAAGGGGTGTTTGAAATTTTCAGACTTTCTTGAAGGTGTTGTGAAGAGGTGTTGAAGCCATGAAGTGATGAGAAAATGACATGCATTTCACTGCTTGTATAATAACCTGTAGCTCAAAGTTTCCTGCTTTCTCTGTATGCCTCCTCTCCCATTTTTTCTTATATTCTGAGAGAATAACACGGTGCCTTGTGGACATGC
Source organism: Furipterus horrens (assembly GCF_987537825.1). Lineage (NCBI taxonomy): Eukaryota > Metazoa > Chordata > Mammalia > Chiroptera > Furipteridae > Furipterus > Furipterus horrens. Next base: position 19,609,510 of record NW_028327174.1, on the reverse strand, counting down.
ATGGAAGAAGAATACCCTCTATCTATGATACTTGTCTCTGATGGTCAAGCCCCTCTTGAAAGCCCTCCTTCTTTTAGGGCTATTCACTATAAAGGGATGGGCAATCATCAGGAGCTCAGAGATTTGGGAAATAAGGACATTTTTTCTTATGAGGTTAAGGCAATGAAAATATACTTTCCATGTAAGATATCTCTTATAAGGACAAAAAGAAAAAGGCCTAGAAATTTTGTGAGGACATAATGAAGAGTGTAGGACAGCTATGGCCAAATGAGGTACCAGTACTGCTGAAGAAGGAAAGGCGACTCAGATTTAACGTCCAAAAGTGAATTGATCATCTAGCTTGGTGTCTAATTAGTGATTTTTGCTTAGAGCATGAGAAAATAAATCCGGTTACTCGCCCTTCTCTCAACTGGTGAATTTAGTATGAGGATATCTAGAAACAATGGCCTGAAGGCAGCTGGGCCCCTGGGAAGGAATAGAATCAGAATCAGAAAACTCTCATCAACATAGACAATACTCTCTCTTCAGTTTCTGCCTTTGGTTTTTCTGAGACATCTTGCTTCTGGCTTTCTCTGTTTCTCCAAACCCATGGAGACTTGAATACTTTTGCATGTAGTGCTACCGTGCCCAGAAGAATCTCAGTTTCAGATTCCCCACGACTAAGAATCTGATTGGTCTAACTAGTAGTAGTAGAAACATAGCAAAAAGATTTCTGGGTGCCTGGGGACTGGTTTTGGGAGTAAAGGAGGTTTACACGCATTGGTTATCCACCTGATTGCTGTATAGCAAGCTCCTCAAATAATTTTTTAGCCTTACCTTGATTATTAACACCATTAGGCATCTTTAATTCATTTTTAAGCCATCTTCCTTTACCTTCCACATTTATCATCCATTTTTTGTTCATTCATTTGTTCGTTCCTTCAGCGAGTGTTTGTGGGGTGACTGCTCAGTGTCAGATACTGCTCTAAGCACTTGAGATACAACAATTAACACACACATACGCACACATACACCCACACACACATCCCTGGCCTCATGATCAAGTTCTATCAATTCTTCACTGTTTCTGGCTTCACTTTGCATTTCATTCAACAACTGCCCTGATTCAGGCACATTGTGATTGGTCTTTATGGTTTAATGAATTCTTAGTTAAGGATTTAGAGATTGATATATAATTGATTAACTGGTAAGTATCTGTCAACTTCAGAAGTAGAAGCAGCAGATCAAAGAGCCCCAAAATGTTGGGAAAACATTCTTAATAACGCACATGGTTTGTTTATTCCTGAAATATAGACACATGTATAGGGGAATTCTAGGTAAGATAATGAAGAATTCACCAGCAAGAATATATTATTTCACCAGACTGATGACGCTATTTGGGGTAGGGAGCTTAGGAACTGCCCTAGTGATGTATGTGTCTTTGTTTAATGGAGAATTGAGATGAACAGACGTATGCATAGATGTAAGCACCCTGAGGCAGAAAATAAAACTTGTGATTGTTTTAATCTGTGTTTCCTGCTGAATTACAGATCACCTTGGGGAAATGAAGTGTCATCTGCTTCTCACCTGCAGATGCTACTCATTCGTTTTTCCCCTACATTTATGTATCTGTATACTGTACTTCATATGTCATTTTCTGTAGTTTATTGCTTCACAGATTGCATTTCTCCTCTCACCATCAGTATGTTGTTATTTACTAGAGAGAATAAAAATCACAAGGTAAATATGGCATAACATCTAAGACAGGATTGGGCAACTGTGGCCTGTGCTCCAAATCTGACTCACCGCATAGTTTTGTAAATAAAGTTTTATCGGTACATAGTCACATTCATTTATTTTACTATTGTCTAGGGCTGCTTTTGGGCTACAATGGCAGAATTGAGCAGTAACAACAGAGACCAATGACCTGAATAGCCTAACATTTACTACCTGGCTTTACCAGAAAAAGTTTACCAATCATTTTCCAAAAAATTTAATTACTTGAAAATATTTGGGGCAAAGATGTTTTGAAATTTGGGGCTTTAAATAAAGTTTTGCCGTACTAAGTAAAAACAAAATCAGCAGAATTTCACTTTTTTCCTTCTATGTGCTTGTGTGTGTGTATGTAAAATTCAGAGAGTTGAAAATAATTCATATGTGGTGAGAAACTGAAAAAAAAAAAAACAACACCAGAACTTCTGTCGACAGGGAACCTGATCATTTTAGCATTGAGCTCATGATACTGTGAAGAGGGTTTGTTATTGAGATGAGAATTGAAAATGTACCTCAGGGATAAACAGAAATGTAAAATTTCTCTGGAGTTTGCTGCGTCACCAAAACAAATTTTTTTGAAAAAGTGAGCCTATCACCTTATTGATTGGTCTTTTATATTATTATCCAAAAACTCAATGACTTACAATCTAGGCACTTCACTAGCTTTAAATAATTTAATTCTTACAACAACGAGTTACTATATTCATTATCTCCGTTTTACAGATGAGGAAACTGATGCACAGAGAGATTAAATATATTTTCCAAGGTCACACACCTAACAAGTGGTTGAGACAGACAGTGTGACTCTGGAGCCCATGTCCCTAAGTACTCTCCTGTATACCCTGTGACCATTACCACAATGACCTTGGCAGTGAATTTGGAGACAGCACTATGATAATTACAATGAAGAAATTAACAAGAAGCAGCATCTGTCTATCTAACACAGTATCAGATATGCATATGTGTTTACTTATTATATGAGTTCAATAATTAAATCTTGGCAGTTTTTGTCTTTAAAAAATCCTGAATAATAACCACTTGAAACTACTCTTTCAGTAATATTTAAAAATAATTACGCAAATTTGGGAGGAAAAAACAACTTCTTTTTGACTACCAAAAGAAGAGAAGTCTTGGCAAAGAGTACAATAGTGATAATGAAAATTAAATAAATAAAGATTGCATTTTCCTTCAAGTTTATTTTATAAAATGCAGCAAAAGTCACAGCTCACATCACAGAGGAAAATTTGGTGAAGGCCCTGCATATGAAAACTGAAAAGTAGTCTTTTCTGATGATGCCATCAACCAAGCAAGTGCAGCAAGTACTTTAGAAAATAAAATATGAGTGGAAGTGAGTGGCATCATTTCAGAGCAGAGAGGCTTTAGGAGCCTATAAATGGTTCTTAATCATTTTCCTCCTCTGCCCAGAGACTTACAATGTCCCAGAAATGGCTTGCTCCTTCAGCCTTAGTCTCCAGAAGAAGATAGTGCGTGCAACATAGACTTAGCTGAGCTGCATCATGCACAGATCTGAGCAAGGTATAAAATTTTTTCCTGTAAACCAAGGAGGTTTGTTACCCCAGCATAATTTGTCCTAAGTAGACTGACACCATGTTTTATAGTGGCATTAGGGTGCTGCTGCAAATAAAGCCCCTCAAAATGTGTAGTACTGGCTACAGAACCAGATGGTGGGCAGCAAGGAAAGTGTTATTGGAGCCTGGAAAGATGGTGACTCATGTTGTGTTATGATGAATTATTTGGTTAAACTGTTATCTGCAGTAACTTGGTAGCATAAAATATACTGAAAAAACATGGGGCTTCAGGTGAAGGGCTGGAAACAAAAAGCATGTATTATTTTATTAAAAAAAAAACTTTATTTTATTTTTTCCATTACTGTTTAGTCCCCTTATAGCCCCTTCCCCCCAGCAATCACCACACTGCTGTCCATGTCTATGAGTCCTTTGTCCTCTTTGCTCAATTCCTCTACCCCTTCACCCTGCCCCCCCCCCAACTAGCTGTCATCCTGGTCTCCATCTATGAGTCTGTACCCATTTGTCTTGTTAGTTCAGTTTGTTCATTAGATTCCCCATATGAGTGAAATTATATGGTATTTGTCTTTTTTGACTGGCTTATTTCACTTAGCATAATGTTCTCCAGGTCTATCTATGCTGTCACAAAGGGTTACTTTTTCTATTTTTTTGGCCAAATAGTATTTCATTTTGTAAATGTTTCATAGTTGTTTTATTCACACATCAACTGATGCTTCTGTATCGTGGCAATCGTAAATAATGCTCAATGAACATAGGGGTGCTTATGGTCTTTCTGATTAGTGTTCTGGGTTCTTTTGGATATATTCCCAGAAGTGGGATTGCTGGGTCAAAAGGCAGATTCATTTTTAATTTTTTGAGGTATCTCCATACTGCTTTCCACAGTGGCTGCACAAATCTGTATTCCCACCAACAGTGCACTAGGGTTCCCCTTTCTCCACATCCTCGCCAGCACTTGTTGTTTGTTGATTTGTTGGTGACAGCCATTCTGACAGGTGTGAGATAATACCTCACTGTGATTTTAATTTGCATTTCTCCGATGATTAGTGTCGTTGAGCATCTTTTCATATGTCTATTGGCCATATGTATGTCCTCTTTGGAGAAGTGTCTGTTCAGGTCCTTTGCCCATTTTTTAATTGGGTTGTTTGTTTTTTCTGGTGTTGAGTTTTGTAAGTACTTTAGAAATTTTGGATATTAACCCCTTATCAGATACATCATTGGTGAATATGTTCTCCCATGCAATGGATTGTCTTTTTATTTTGTTGATGGTTTCCTTTGCTGTGCAAAAAACCTTTTAGTTTGATGTAGTTCTATTTGTTTATTGTTTCTTTTGTTTCCCTTGTCTGAGGAGTTATATCAGAAAAGATATTGAAATAAAAAATGTCTGAGATCTTATTGCCTATGTTTTCACAGTGTTGAGGATCCAGGTTCCTGCCATATTGTTACTCTGCCTTCCTAAGGGTGTTGCTAGCACTGGCACCCAAGAGGCCTTGTGTGTGAGGACACATCATATCATTGCTGTGGAATTCCTTGTCTTCACTTGTCTGCTGAGCCCTCAACAATTTGTCACATTCCAGCAGCTGCTGTGGTGACCAACTCCATGCTGGCCTCTTTGATTCTACCACCTGAGGCCCTCATCTGGAATTTCTCACTCCTCCACCACTTTGAACAAAGATGGAACACTATATCGCAAGGTATGGGATTTGACATCCCCAGTTGCGGCCTGAGAGGTTAGGTGATCTAACATGAAAACACAGAGGTAAATCTTGACCAGTGGGGTACAGAAGACAGGAGGAGACATCAGGTGCTTTCTCCCTACCCTTCCTTCTTGTGGACCACCTAGGATTGGGTATATAAAAACCTATATAGCCTGTTGGGAGAGATCCCACCTGGCTGAACAACTGGCTATGAGATTCTTTATGCTGCATTGGCCTAGAAGCTAAGGATGCCGGTGGTGTAAGTGCCAGTCTGTGACCATGAATTTGAGAACCGGGGGCCAATGTTTAAGAGAGGATGAAATGAATGTCCCAGCTTAAGTAGAGAGAACAAACTGACATTTCCTCTGCCTTTTTGGTCTATGGCCTGGCTGATGCTCCCCTGCAATGGCGAGGGTGATCTTTGCTCAGTCTACTGATTCAAATGCTAATCTTTCCCAGAAACCTCCTCACAGACATACCCCAAAGTCAGGTTTTCCTAGGTATGTGGGCAGCCATTAGCCCTGTCCAGTGGTGACAACCCTGTCTCACTTCTCTTTTCTTGCTTCATGGGAACTACACTACCAAATGAGGCACTAGCACTTAGGTTTTTCCCTCAAACTCTTATCTAGTGAACCCAGATAACCAGATATTTACATTAACACAGAAGGAATGAGCTGTAAGAAGTGGACCTTCACAATGGGTTTTTAGAGTTAAGTCTCCCACTGCTTGAAAGTAATAGGGAGCCAGTTGTGGTGGTAGATAGGGTGGTAATAACACATTGTATGCAGTGATTTCACCCAGGTTTAATTGTGGGGAGGTGCAGGTAGATGGCAAGGTATGGGGGTATCAAATAACTGTTGTGCTTAGTCAGTATGGGGGAAGTATTAAGTGAAGGCATTGCAGTGTGGCTTCTTTTGAAGGCATCAGGAGTCTAGCCAATATATATACAGTCTTAGGGCAGTTAACTGACAATTTAAGTCGCGCTCTGAGAGTCAGCATGCCTTTATTTGAGCTCAAGGCAACTGCAGGGTAGACTCTGCTGAAAATCAGGTCCCGGATCTGATTATACAGCAGAGATTCCAAGAAAAGAATGGGGCCCAGAGATTTGAAGTGGAGATCTTTAGGTAGACAAGTCTAAGAATTTTGAGCTCCTAAATTCCTCTGAGCTCTCTAGGCTGGCAGAAATAGCCTTTAACCACCTACCAGAGAGAAATAGTCTCTGCTTGCCTGGGGGAACATACAATAACCTAATCTGAAAGCAGGTGCCTTTCAAGATGATTCTTGTTTTCCTCCAGATATGCCCCCAACATCTTTCATTACCTCCTGGCTAAAACTGAAGTCAGGTTTCAGCACAGCCTGAGCAGGAAATTACAAGCTCTGCTTTTGGAAAAAAAATAGCCCACATGCCAAAGGAATTGCAGGATCTGGCTAACAGGTATTAGCTGAAACTGAGGGGAACGTGTATAGGAGTGTATGCTGTTATGTTAGACCAGCAGGACAGAATACAAAGCTGGATAGAGTAGAATTAATATGGGGGTACCCATCCATGATTCAGGATTCCTAAAAACTTGATATGGCTTCTCAAAGCAAGGATTTGACAATGTTCTACATCAAATGAAGTGGGGATGGCAGAACTTCCTTGGTATCATATTGAAGAAAAAGTCAGAAGGCTCAGAGAGGTGGGAATGTTAGAAAGGATTCACTATACAGCAGTCCCTCTCTATATCGCGGTTCACTTATTGTGGCCTCACTGTATTGTGGGATTTTAAAAAATATTATATTTAATTATTTATTGCAGATTTTTCACTATATCCCGGGATTTTGTGATACTGTATACATATGTTGTTAAAATTACATAGGTTTAAGTGTAGAATAAATATAAGGTTCCTATTTGGGGGTGTGTGGTCTAGAACATAATACCCATAGTAGGTGAGGGAATACTGTACATGCATATGTACTCAGAATCCACCACTTGGCTATGTCCCCTGGGATGGCCAGAGTATTGTCCCTTCACTAAGGATGAAGGAATGCAGAAATGAAGTGAGCACCAACACCTCTGGAGGAGTTTGATAGTTTCTGTTACCTGTAGACCAGGGTTGATAGAAGTTTAGCTTCATAATATTAGTGGGGATGATGCAAATCCAGAACAGCAAAGGCCAGATTGTAGCAGTTAACAAAGGCTACTAATGTAATAGTCATCAGGACAGCCAGGCCAGAGTGATGATGAAACTGCCTTTACCTGTGGGGATGAATATTTGGTGTTAGTTAATGGATTATGCTGTTAAAGGAGCAAGATGGGTAAGCAGGCAACAAAGGTTTCGCTCTACTTGTATAATCAGAAAGCTCAAAATGTTACCCATTCAAAGTTTGTGTGTCTGGCACTTTGAAAGGCCAAAACTCAGAACACCTGACTTTAGAGTAAGGAAAGTTTTATTGATGGATTAGACACCAGCTGAGTTGAGGGGAGACCTAATCCTCAAATTCATCTTAAGAAAGCTCAGAGTTTGGGCTTCTTTTATGTCAAGGAAAGGGGAAATGGGAGCGCTAAGAGGTGATTGATGATTCAAAGACACCTGAGTGCCAGCAGGTGTCTAGGGAAGATTGTACTAGTTGGTGTGACTCTGATGACTAGGTTCCTGCAAATTTTTGAAAAACAATACATACTTTCCTTATCTCCTCAAGTGAGGCACTTTATGGTAAGGGGCTGTTTTTGTAAAACTGAAGCCAAAAGAAGAATTCCTGTAGTAATTAGCATGTCTATACGCAAGACTAAGCAGGAGCTTGAAGCCTGAAGGCCAAGGGAACAAGGCAGGTCTGAACCAGGGGAAGTCAGGTTGAGCATTTCACTCTGTTACATTGTAAGCAAAAGTCTGGTATTAGTTGCTGCAGTGGAAAACTGTGGTTCCTCATCTAGTTTCCAGATCTCAAGCAGCTCACAAAACCAGAAGCTTCAACAGAAGGGGAGAATTACTATTTAGCAGAGCCCTAACACTGGATCCTTAACCTGTACTATTAAAGTTGTTATGGGTGGAAAAGCCTAGTGGAAGTCTTTGAAACTCTTCATGCCAGAGTGTTAAATTAGAAGCAATACTGCACTCCAGATGAACTGCAGATATTTGTTCAGGTCTCAAAAACTTGAAAGATGCAGGGATATTACCATCCAGAGCTGTGTACAACTGTGAGAAACGCTCACATAAAACTGGGCCACAGGACTTGAGCAGTAAAACGAGGCCTTTATTCACGAGTCTGCAGAGCCGGGCGCACCCTCACAGCCAGGAGAATGTGCGCGCCAAGAAGACAAAGATGGCTGGTTTTATAGTCTTGGCTTCCCCACCCTGAAATTGCCACAGCAAAGCGAAATTGACCAGCGTCCTCGCCCTAAAGTGAGAGCGCTCCCCCTCCCTAACACAACTAGTTCCCCCTCCCCTCTCCTTCTTCCCCGTTTCTCCATTACTGGTTACTCCGGAGTTACAATCTAACACGGTTATCTAAATGCCCCTTCTGTGGTTTGTAAATATGCCAGTGATGTCAGCTCCCTTCTCAGAGACCCTCTAATTACATTTGCCCTTAAGACCCTCTAATTACATTTGCCCTTTGTTACTAATGACTTTTTACTGGTTTGGGAGTCACTATGTCCTTGTTTCTAACACAACGGGTGAAGATTTTAGGTTTTGAAAATTTATTGTCCTATCTGTCATGGATAGGGTTGCTGATCTCTTTGTTAGAGATCCTGACTACAGATCCCCCTGGTAGCCTGTAATAAGTTGATTTACCTAAAGCCGTATCTTTATCTGGTCTTTCCATCAGTTTTAGCCTGCTATTAATACTTATCAGTATGGTGTTCACATAGTAGTTTATACATTGCAAATACATTTTCCCAGTCTGTGGTTTGTTTTTCTACTTTTGTGGTAGTATCTTTCAGTGTTCTGAAAGTTTTCTTAATCTGTTCAAGTTGATCAGTATTTCCTTTTTTTTGTCTTTTACTTTTGTAGCTTTTAGGAAGGCCTTAATTCGAGATTGTAAATACATTCTATTAGAATTTCTACTTACTTTTATAGCTATTTCATATATATTACTTAAAATATATACTGTGTATGTTACACTATATATAACATAATTGTTATGTAAATTACATATTACTCCACAACTCCCCTTTTACTTTATTAATCAGACTTGTTTTCCTACTAATTCTGCCTCAGCGTCCCTCTATGATTTTAGTTGGCTACTTCTGTCTCACTTGTTGACTGTATACAACCATTGTGATAATTTGTGCAACTGAGGTCACATATGACCTTCCTTGCTCCAATCCATCTTTCATTCTGCCACGATAGTTTCTATTCTAAAATATATAAAATACAGACTGGATCATGCTCTTCTCTGCTGAGGCACTTTTCATGGTTCCCAAGTAAATAATTATATTAGCAAGCATTTACGTGACACTTACTTTGTGCCAGGCACTATTTTATGGGTTTTACATATATTAACTCAGTTAATTCTAAACAAAGTGAAACTGTGAGGTAACTAGTATTATTATTTCAGCCCCATTTTACAGATGAAGAAGCCAAGGCACAGTAAGGTGAAGTAACTTGGAAAAACTGGGAATTCAAACCATGCGTCCTGACTTTAACCTCTTATATTACACTGTTTTTCTAACCAAGGTTACCCCTGAATACAGAGCTAAGCCAACATTTCTTAGCATATTCTCCAACAACCCTCTATATGTAATCACGCTTCTCTTTCTGTCTTATTTTCTGCCCTCTGACCTACTACAGTTTGTGGTTTACCACACTAAACAGATTATTTATGTAACTTGCTATTTCTGTTTATAACTGTTACTTATTCAGGCTTTTCTATCAGTCAAGGATATCCTTCTAAACATTTCATCTTATTTCTTTTTATTCTTTCATTGAAATAAAGATTTAAGTCATCCTCTGAGCCAGTTGCCACGCTGGGGTGCTAGGCTATCACGGTAAATAGGCAAATCCCTGGTTCAAGGGTCTTTCTGTTAATGAGTGGCAGTTACTGTCCAGGGCTAAAACATCACCTCTTCTATAATCCTCTGCTCTCTTTCCAGTTCCAAGCTTCATCCTGAGACTACTCTAGCATTTTTTGAACCTTCATCACAGCACACTTCCCAGCACGCCTTTTTATCATGTTCAGTTGTGTGTGTCATCTGCTTCTCGTAGGGAATGTGTGGGTTCGTTTATTCATTGTATGGCACCCTGAAGAAAGGGTTGCATTTTACTGAATGAAAGGATAAAGAAGTTAAAAAAAATAAAGTCTAAATTAGATGATGAGGTGGCAAGGGGGAGAACTTTGCGCTTTTAAAAAATACCATGTATATGTACATATTTGGGACAATCCAAATGATTAAAAACTAAATTAGAAAAAGAAAGAGTACTAACCCTTTTCATTCTTGCTATAACAGTAACTTTAGATGATAAAGACTTTTGGATGGGCAAAAAGGATCTCTGCAGCCTGCAAAGACACTAATTTTAAGAAAACAGCAATTTACATTATTTATAAGGAAGCTATTTACATTACTTAGCTCTGTCAGACACAACAGTTGCAGAGCTCCATTCTTTCACTACAGTGAAAAGAATAAACCAAAGTGACAAGGACATAGAAAAAGTATTCTAAGAGCTGCATCTCATTATGAAAAAGATAATACCTCTTAAATCTTAAAAAAATGTTTCAAGTGTAATTTAAATTGAGCAGAATGGAAACTCATTGCACCACGAGGAAATAGCACCCATTTAAATGATCAGACAAGCTCCAAAAACTACTGCAAGTTAAGCATGGTTAACATAGTATGTGCAAGGAGGAAAATTACTGAGATGCAGTGTTTCATAATTCAAGTATTTGAAATTAATTAGTCACATTTTATTTTACCAGTGACTTTGAAATGTGTCTGCACTATAACTGAGGTTGTGAGATCATGGAGAAAAGCCGCACTTCATCTGTTTTATTTTTACTTTCTTTCCTCCTCTCTAACCACTGTAATTTAATTTTATCTGGCAGTTTTACTTTCATCAATATAATAGGTAATAGGTAGTACTCAGTGGCAGATTACACCAACTTTTGAGCCTAACTGGGCAAGTCTGTTATGTGAGAACAAGAATAAGGTGAGAAGAAAATGACTTACTAAGCTAAATTTTTTTATTGTTGTTTAGTTTTTATTTTGTAATCATACACTTAACTTGGCAATCCAGCTAGACTTGGAAGGGGTAAGGAAAATATGGAACCAAACGCACTGCAGCGAGAGCACAAAGATTATAGAACATTCCAAGCAGATAAGGGTGCAGGGGTGTTTTCATGAGCTACAGAAGGAATGATCTGGTGGTTTAGATAAATGTATCAGAGTTGTCCACAGTCAGCAACAGTGATCTTCATGCTGGTCTTGCCATTCCTGGACCCATAGTGCTCCATGGCTGTCACAACACCCATGCCGTCTTTCACCTGGCTGAAGACCACATGCTTGCCATCCAGCCACTCAGCCTTGGAAGTGCAGATGAAGAACTGGGAACCGTTTGTGTTGGGTCCAGCATTTGCCATGGACAAGATGCCAGGACCCGTGTGCTTCAGGATGAAATCTCATCATTGAATTTCTCCCCATAGATGGACTTGCTGCCTGTGCCATGGTGGCATGTGAAGCCACCACCCTGGCACATAAATCCCGAAATAATTCTGTGAAAGCAGGAAACTTTATAACCAAATATTTTCTCTCCAGTGCTCAGAGCATGGAAGTTTTCTGCTCTCTTTGGAACTTTGTCTGCAAACAGCTGGAAGGAGACGCAGCTCAAGGACTCGCCACTGGCAGCGATGTCAAAGAACAGGGTGGTGTTGACCAAGGCTGGTCGCAGGAAGATCTGGGGTTGTGGCGACATCTGCAAGGCCTAAGCTGAGTTTTTAAAAGGAAGATTAAAAAAATACTTTTTGTAAATGCCCCAAGATGAACTGTATTAGGCCTAAAAATGTAAAAGTCTTAACATTTTTATCACTCACTTAGAAACAAGATAAAATCTTGATCAGAGGATGAATTCTATATCCTGGTGAGAGAACTGAACTCCTACTGTGAGATGTCAGAGAACCAGGAAAGTTTTCAGGTCATAATTACCTGACTTTCAGAACGAAATAATAATAATTTTTCTTCAAAAAACATTCGAGTATATTGCACATGACAAATTATGCCAGCCTCACAAATTAGCACAACCCTGCCGAGCCTGCAAAAAATTAAGTCAGGACTGAAAGAAATCAGGCTATAATCAAAAAAGCTTCTTAATCTTAGGTGGAAAATTGGGTTCACAGGGAGTTAGGGTCACTATCTTTATATATTTTTAAGTGTGACAAAACCAGTAACAATTTCCAGTGTTAGGGGCCTATTTTTCTAAACCATCAAATATTTCTGGCCTTATCAGCTAAATGAAAAGGGACCAACCATATGGGAAAACATATTTGCCAATGATACCTCGGACAAGGGTTTGATCTCCAAAATATATAAAGAACTCATACGACTTAACACCAGGAAGACAGATAATCCAAGTAAGAAATGGGCGAAGGACCTGAACAGACACTTCTCCAAGGAGGACATACAGAGGGACTGTAGGCATATGAAAGGATGCTCTACATCACTAGCCATCAGAGAGATGCAAATTAAAACCACAGTGGGATACCACCTCACACCTGTCAGAATGGACATTATTAACAAATCAACAAACAACAAGTGCTGGCAGGGATGTGGAGAAATGGGAACCCTACTGCACTGTTGGTGGGAATGCAGACTGGTGCAGTCACTGTGAAAAACAGTATGGAATTTCCTCAAAAACTAAAAATGGAACTGCCTTTTGATTCAGCAATTCAACTTCTGGGATTATATCTGAAGAATCCCGAGACACCAATTCAAAAGAACCTATGCACCCCTATGTTCATAGTGGCATTATTTACAGTAGCCAAGTGCTGGAAACAGCCTAAGTGCCCATCTGTAGGTGAATGGATCAAAAAATCATAGTACATTTACACAATGGAATACTATGCAGCTGAAAGAAAGAAGGATCTCCTATATTTCATGATAGCATGGATGGAACTGAGAGTATTATGCTTAGTGAAATAAATCAGGCAGTGAAAGACAAATACCATATGATCTCAACTATAACAGGAACCTAATGAACAAAACAAACAAATGAGCAAAATAGAACCAGAGGCATGGAAACAAGGAATAGACTGACTGTGATGGGGGGTGGGGGAATGGGGGGGAGGAGGGGGAAAAGGGGGAAAAGAAGAGGAAGGGTCTCATCAAGAAACCAGTATAAATGACCCATGGACATGGACTACAGGGTAGGGATTGATTGTGGGAGCAGGGATGGGGGTACGGGGGTGGGACAGTGGAGAGCAATGGGGGAAAAATTGGAACAGCTGTAATAGAGCAATAAAAAATTAAAAGAAATATTTCTGGTCATTCTTGTGGATAATTTTTTTGCATTGCATAATTTATAAAGAAAGAATGTTCCCTATTAGTTAGAAACTCACACTATCAATCAATCGATTGATCAATTTTAATATTGCTCATAACATGAGGGAAAGAAGTACTTTCCTTGCTCCCAAATATTACCCTTGAGGCCTGTAGTTTACCCATCGGAAGCAAAGACTACTAAGATCCCCATTTAAAATGAAAAAAGTATTTTGAGAGCTAATGCTTCAACCCACTAGTATTCATTAAAGTTTGATCATTAAGGTTGAGTAAAATGCTTTTTAATTTAGAATATAGTGACAATTAGGGTACATTTGAAATACAAATGAATCAATATAATATAATCATAGTTATTAGACACAGACATCATTCCCACAGTTACCCACGTCAAGGTACAAATAGAAGGAAGAGAATGAATACACCAGTTGTATGTACTTGATTTTTAAATTGCTTGTCAGATAGTTTCAAAATTTCAATTTGATTGATAAAACTTACTGTTTTGGAGATGGTCAATACAGACTATTCATTTTGAGCACAGGCTTTGAAGACCTGGCCCCTGACCCTATGGTTTACTCTGACCTCGGGCAAGTGACTAAACCTCTATAAACTTTGTTTTCTTAAACCGTGAAATGGAGATACTAATGTTCTAAGTTGTGAAGCTATTATAATGACTAAATGATATTCTGTTTAAAATGCTTAGAACAATGCCTAGCACGTATCAGTGATAACGATCATCATTAAGTGGTCTAAATGAAAAAAGGGTATAGTTAGAATTTGATTGTACGTTTTGGCTCTCCTATTTGCTGGCTCTCTGTCCACAACCTTTTCTTTTTCTCATCAGTGAGAAGGGAAGGGGAGGGGAGGGGGGACCCTCAGGAGCATCCCTCCTTTCTGGACCCAATTCTTTCTTCCTTTGCCCTCCAGGGGCCGCTGTGTTTCCCCGAAAATGCTCAGGAGACCTGGTTGCCTCGAGACCGTCGCCAGGCAACCGCGTCTATACACATTTCTGGTCCAGCCCGGGTCTCGTCAACATGGCGGCGCAAGGCCCCTCCTCGACCACTGCATCCAGCAACACGTCTGCCACATCGGTGTCTCTGCCAGGACCAGCACCGCCCCGGCCCTCAACCGCGGTCTCGAAGTCGCCCCTGGAGTCGAAGGCGAGCTCTCTGAACCAGCTGCCTCGCTCCACCGGCTGCGAGGACTCGTTGTCCCTTGCCGTGTTTTATGGGCCGCTGGACGCTAAAAACCCGCTCCTGGCCTCCTGTGAGAAGGAGATACAGGAGTTGCTAGGCTTTATGAAGAGAAAGAAGGCTTTAGCAACAGCGGAGGAGCAGAAGCACGAGTTCCGCCGCCGTTGGTGAGCGGACACGGGGCGCTGGGGCGGGGCTGGCGGGACAACAGCGGACAGCCTCCCGGCCAGAGGCGGGCATGCCCATGGGGACACAGATGTTGGTCCCAGACCTGGGTGGGCGATGCGGAAGCAGAACCCGGCCCAGGGGCCCTGGTGACGTGAACAAAGTTTAGAACTGAAGACATATCGCTCTTCCAAGCCTCAATTACATCTTGGCTTCCTGCTCGCGTCAAACTAAAAACAGGCAGTGTTTCATTTGTTCTGTTTTGGCGTTGTCTCCTAATTACTACTGCATGCCAATAAATTTTAGGCTCACTCATGGGCTTTACAACTCTCTATGTTGTGGGTATAATTTTGTGTACAGAGAAAAAGGAGTAACTTTGAGGTAGCTTAGGTTCTTGATGCCATGAAGTACGTTATTCTGTGAACACATGCCTTTGATTTCTTTTTATATTAATAGGATCACAGTGATGTCTTGATTTTGTGACTAATTTTGCACATCTAATTGCCTTTTGTGAGGTTCTGTTGCCATGTTATTATTTCGAACTGCAAACTACCTCTTTTCAAGTTTCTTTTCTATGTTACCATCCTTTTTTCCCTCCCGAACTACAGTGCAAAGTGAACAGTTACAAATCTAGACAAAGAATGTTGTTTCAACATATTTTTTATTTATGCATTTAATATAAATAAATAGTTATAACTTATATTTGTTCTTTCATGCATTTTATTATTTATTGAGCACCTACTATATATATAGTGCCATAAAAAAGATATACAAATTTGTATCCTCATGGACCACATATTTTTGTGACTACAGAGGGCTATTAACAAATTTGTAAGGAAATTATTTCAGAAGGAGAGAAGTGGTGGGGAAAAAATTAGAGAAGGTAGTGGGGATAGAGGATATGGGATAAGGGTTTCAATTAAAAATGGGGTGATGGGGAGCATGGTCAGGGAAAATCAGGAGAAGTGGCCTTTGAGAAAGACGAGCAGATATGGTAGCAAGTGATGAGGGTTTCTGTAGAAAGAATTAGTCAAACAGGGAGAACAGCAAGTGGGAAGGTCCTTGGGTGGGATTGTAACTATGGGAAGAACTGGTTTCTAGCAGGAGCTAGGGAGATTATGAGTTTAATTTTTCAATATATTAAGATTGAGATGTAATTCAACATTCAGGCAGAGCCATTATGTAGGTGGTTGGACATTCGAATCTGGAGGTCAGAGAAGATATATGTTGAGGATTGTCAGTGTATAGATGATATTTAAATTATGATACTGGATGGAATAGCTAAGGAAGTACGTTTAGATGGAGAAGAGGAGAGTTCAAGCACCGAACCCTTGGATGCCTGAAAATTGACAGTTGGGGTAGGGGGACGATTAAGAAAACTGGCAGGGATTTAAAAGAGTAGCTAAGGAGGTAGGAGACAACCGGAAAGTGTGTAGTATACTGGAAGCCAGGTAGAGAAAGCGTTTCAAGGAGTTTATTATAGTCTAGAGAGGGGGTAGGCTTTCAATGAGTCATTAAGTCAACAGGGAAACACGTGCTATGAAAGGAGGTACTGAACACTTATATGTGCCAGGCATTGTACTAGGTGCTGGGATACAGGAGTGAACCAGACAAAAATCCCTGCCTTTTGCTGCTTATATTCTAGAGGAGGAAATAGACAATAAACATATTACATAGGTATATTTTACGGGGACCTAGAAAGTGATAAATGCCAGGAGAAAAATCAAGAGTGGAAGTGTCATGGAATGGGAAACAGGAAGTTGTCATTTTCAATAAGGTGGTCAAAGTAGATGACGCTTGAGCAGAGGATTAAAGAGAACACAGCAGGGCCATTTCAAATGAGTGGTAAGGGAGGTGACATTAAGCTGAGAGTAGAAGGATGCTTGGCAGTTGACCTGGCAAGGGGAGAGGATAAATAGAGGGAACAAGCGTGTGGGAAGATCTTGGCCGAGAAGAGTCAGGGACTTGGGAGAAATGGACAGAAGCCCAGTAAGCATAGCTTACTGAGTGTGGGTGCAGCGGTTTGAGGTGAGATTAGAGCATGAGGTAGGGCTTTGGAAGGTTTTAGAGGCCATTTATAGTTTGCGTTTATTCCAAATGCAATGAGAAACCATTAGATAGTTTTTGTCAAGGTATTAACCTTATGTGATTTTGTTTTAAAATCTTATTTTGGTGATCTTGTTCAAATGGAGCAAGAAAAACAATGTGGAGACCAGTTAGGAATATAGGAGGTAAGATTTGCTTTTATAACATATTTGATAGATGGTTATTTTTTAAAGTCAAAATTTATTTCCTTTTATAAATAACTGTAAGACCTTCCATTAACCATAAAAATTAATAGTTTTTAAAATGTAAATTTTTATCATACTAGCAATGTCATTAAATTTAGTGCAATAAATTTTTAAAAGGTATGCTTTTGTCATAAACACATAAGACTTAGATATTCTGTTTATAGAATTTTGATTTTCTATTTTACAAAATTTTAAATACCTAGCAGCTATAATCAATCAGCAATCCAAACTACATTAACATTCTTCTCTTAAATGTTGTACATTATATAGTCTATATTATATTTACCTTATTTCATCATTATGTAAGCCAGTCTCACTGAGCAGTCTTAACTTGATGTTAGGGTTCATTTTAAAAAAAAAGAAGAAAAAGTTCTCTTATTATATAACCTTGATTGATTTAACAAAGCTGGTATTTTTTTCTTTTATGAGTAACAAACTTAGTCATCCTTATCTTACCCATAACAGTTGGAAGAATTAATTCTCTCATCTGCATAATTTAAGAATTCTAGCAAGGTGAATTTTTGGGATTTATTATATTTATTCTAATACTGTAGCATTTCATGAAGCATCAAATGAAACTGAAAAAGATAAATCAAACAAGAAACCAAAAACTTCTCCCTTTTTGAACTTCTATGGGCTATATTTGCCACACTATTTATTTGACATTGTTATTTAGTACTTGGTACATGTATATATTTTTCTACCACTGAATGTTATTACACAGTCCATGAAGGTAGGAATACCCTATGCTCCCACTTCCCTTGTCACTTAGTATCATTTAATTACCTGAGTGGATTAATTGACATGTTTTTCTTGAAGTTGTTTTATTAATATACCAATGTGTACATTATAAGTACCAGAACCATTTTCAGTCCTTAATTTTGTATTCCTCTCTGTATTAGTCAGTTTAGGCTGCATTACAAATACCATAGACGGGGTGTCTGAAACAACAGAACTTTCTCATAGTTCTGGAGGCTACATATCCAAGGTCAAGGCCCAAGAGGGTCGGTTTCTGCTGAGAGCTCTCTTCCTGGCTTGCAGATACCCCCTCTGTCCTCATATGGCCTTTCCTCTGAGGAAGCATGGAAGCAGGGGAGTTGAGGTGGGGAGGGTGGACCTTTTAAAAAAAAGAATAAAATAAGATCAAGGAATGCTTTTTTCTATTCATTCATTCATTATTTCAACAAATATTTATTGTGTACCTACATATGTTACAGAAACGGGAGTCCAAAAACAAACCCCAGAGTTTGCGGCTGGGAGATAGGGAGCAGGAAGCAGCTTTCAGGATGCCCTTGCATGCCTGGAGCTAGTGGCTGGATACATTGTTGCAAAGATCCGCTTTACTTCCAAGACTCAGGAAGATGGGAGGGATCTTGGACTGTGGGCTGGTAGGAAGAAGCAGACAGAGCCACGAGGGTTCTGTGAATGGTCAGAACTGTTTGCAACACCGACTGTGGGAGAGGACGCAGGGAGAGAGAGGAGGCAGGGAGGAAGAGGAGGAGCAGCGGACATTTTGGGCTGGCTCTGGCTCTAGGAGGCTCTCTCTCTCTCAGGCTCTCTCTGGCCCTCACGCCCTCACTCTCTGGTTCTTGTGGGCTCCCTCCATCTGGCTTGGAGAAGGGATCTCTAGGCTGCTTTAAGAAGAGGCTCTTGCCAGACTGCTTTGAGAAGGAGAGGAGATCCATGCGGTTTGCAGGAAGAAGGCAGTTTACAAGGAGGCTGAGAATCCAGGTGGCCCTGCATTGAGAGCTGGAGGGCACCACAGCACAGAAAGGACCTCCCCAATCAGAACTGAGTGATTGGCAGCTACTGGTAAAGCTGAACCGTGCCTAGGAAGTAGGGAAATGATGTTTCTGACTTTCCTAAGACTGGCTTGGTCTGGGAGGGGGAGGCAGAACCATGTGTAAATAAACAATTCTTTTTCTTTTCACCAAACTCTGGTATTCAGAGTTATGATTCTGGTGGCGGGCAATTGGACCCTTAACGAAACAGCCCGTGGGTTCTGTTTCAATCGGAGCAGCAGGGGTCTGTTACACATATACTCGATATTCACTCTTCTTGGAGCTTGACAATGAATAATGTAATCAAGGTCCTTGCTCTTAAGAAGTTTATATTCAGAGGGATTGGAAAGCTCAGTTATATATGTCTGAGTTAAGAGCATGGATTCACTAAGCCTAAGTTTCATCAACTGTATATTTTGGATATTAATGTTACCCATCTCAGGGTTGTGAAAATGAAATGGGAAAAAAAAGCATATTGGCTAAAGATCCAGAATAGCCAACATAATGTTGAAAACAAAGCTGGAGGACTAATACTACTTGACTTCAAGACTTACTGTAAAGTTACAATAATCAAGTGAGTGTGGTTTCGGTAAAAGACTGGACAAATAGATCAAATAGATCAAAAGAACAGAACAGAAAGCCTAGATAGAGACACATATAGTCAATTGCTCTTTGAGAAAGAATCAAAGGCAACACAATGGAGTAAAGAAAGTCACTTCAACAGATGGTATTGGAATAACTAGAGATCCACATGTAAAGAAATGAATCTAGACACATACCTTATACCCTTCCCAAAAGTTAACTCAAAATGGATCACAGACCTAAAGCAAAACACAATGCTATAAAGCTCGTAGAAGATAAAATAGGAGAAATATAGATGACTGTGGGTCAATGCCTTTTTATATAACATCAAAGGCATGACCCATGAAAGAACTGATAAGCTAGACTTCATTAAAATTAAAAATTGCTGCTCTGTGAAAATCACTGTCAAGAGAATGAAAGCCAAGCCCCAGTTTGGAAGAAAAGGTTTGCAAAAGACATATCTGATAAAGGACCATTATCCAAATTATACAAAGAACTCTTAATACTTAACAATAAGAAGATAAACTACCTGATTAAAACAGTGGGTCAAGAGAAACTCACCAAAGAAGATATACAAATGGCAAATAAACATATAAAAAGATGCTCCACACCACATATTGTCAGGAAGATGCATGTTGAAACAACAACAATATACCACTACACATTTATTTCAGTGGCCAAAATCTGAAACACGGAAAATACCAAAAGCTGGTGAGGATATGGAGCAACGGAAACACACATTCATTGCTGATAAGTATAACCACTTTGGAATAAACTTTGGTGGTTTTTACAAAACTAAACAGACTTTGGTAAATCGTTCTCTGAAGGAGTTGAAAACTTACGTTCATTCATAAGTCTGTACATGGATGTGCATAGAAGTTTTATTCAAATGGACAAAACTTGGAAGCAAATAAGATATCTGTCAGTAGGTGAAAAGATGAATAACCTGTGTATATTCAGACAATGGGATATTATTCAGTGCTAAAAGGAAATGTGCTATCAAACCATGAAAAAACATGGGGGAATCTTAATGTATATTACTTAGTGGAAGAAGCCAGTCTGAAAAGGCTATATACTATATGATTTCAACTATATGACATTTTGAAAAAGGCAAAACTATAGAGAGAATAAAAGGGAAGGTGGTTGCCTGGGGTTAAAGAGAGGGAGGGAGGGATGAATATGCAGAGCACAGAGGATTTTTAGGGCAGTGAACAGTAATGTCATTATACATTTGTCCAAAGCCAAAGAATGTACAACATCAAGAATAAACCCTAATGTAAAACTATGGATACTGGGTGATGATGATGTGTCAATATAAGTTCATCAGTTGTAATTATTGAATTACTCTGGTGGGCGATGTGGGTAATGGGGGAGGCTGTGCGTGTGTGCAGGCAGGAGACATATAGGAACTCTCTGTACCTTATGCTGAATTTTTCTGTAAACGTAAAACTGCTCTAAAATGTCTATTTTTAAAAATGTATATAAAGAGCTTTGATCAGTGCTTTACACAAAAGAAGCAATAATTTTAACTGTAGCTTTAACTTATTAATAATTAGACATTAACAATAAGGCACATTGGAAAGACTTAGCACAAGATAAGTTTCTAAGGATTGCTTGCTTATTAATTGAGCTTCCCTACTGACTTTGAAGATACCTTATTTTATGATTTTTACAGTGCCATCTCTTTGTTTAATATCTGGACTAAATATGCACCCCGACTGCCAGCTGCCTATTACAATGAAAAGCTTCTGAAGGTTGGTGATAGCCTCTGTGAAATGAAAGTAAGTGCCTCTGGAGTAAAAAGAGCCTCAGTTAAACTCATTTGGCTAATTATATTATTTGCCTTGATACTGTTCCTGTTTTACATAATTTGCTCTTTTTAAGGAAAATAAATAAATAAATACATAAAATTTTAATGGGGCACAATAACCAAAAAAAGTATTGTTTTTTAATTTTGTCGTTGAGATTTTCCGGAGGTGAGAGATTCCTGAACAAAGAGAGCTGGCCACAGCCCCAAGCTAACAGAGGGTGTGGTAGGCGCCCCACAGGAAATGCTGAGTCATCATGTTCCTACCTTACACAAAGGGGCCCAGACACCACTTCCTGTTGTTTTTCACGTGGTTGTCCTTACCCAGAGAACAACTATAGGGCTTCTGGCCTTGTTGCTGCGCTGCCTGCTTCCCAGTGCCCTGTGTTAATGACTTCCAACTCCTTAATGTTTTGCTGCATGTAAATATAGCAGTCATTCCATACCTGCCCTGTTTCTTGCTCAGTATTGTATTCCAAACTGAGTTTGCCCTTATTTCTAGTTCGTATCAATACTTGGGTCTTGGATTGCCGTGGACTCTTGGACTTAAGAACACACACATACCACAGTTGAATTATTAGTTAATGATAATGTAAGTTTTTCCCTTAAGCTCTGGCCTAGGCTCAAATTAATCCAAGTTAAGTATGAGTGTTTGACACATCTAGGATCACTGAACCAAGAGTTATTTTATCCAAAGTGGTTTTAGATCAGACATGGGCCATATTTAGTGTCATCTCAATCTTCAGTTGCCCAGTGTTAATTTCTTCCTCTATATCTATTTCCTGGACTTGGATCCTTTTAGTTTGGGAGGGAAGTTTAGCAAATAGAGGATAAGATATGAAGGAACTTTAATAATGAAGAACTAAGATCTATTTTCTGCTGCCAAAATTAGAGAGTTCTTAGCTCCATGTAATTGGACTATGGTTCTTAAAACTTGAAAATTCAGAGTTTGGAAAACTATAGGAAAAAAACAAACAGATGAGATCCAGTTTTTAAGCTATTGGAGTAACAGTTTTGACAAGAACTAGAAGAGTGCATCCTCTCCATTTTTATGCTTCTCAATATGTGTAAGAAGCTGGTGATACACAGAACAGTTTCCAGGTGGGTGGAGTGAATATAGGGGGAAGGAGGAGGAAGGAACATGTTAGAAGTTGATAAAGCAAGTGGATGATGGGTATTGACTAAGGATTTAGAATATTTCAGATAGAGAGGCCCAGGTAGGACATTTTTTAAATTGGCTTAAAGGAACCAAGAAAACGTTTTAAATACTTTCCACTGATGGGAAAGTGGGCTGCTAAAGGTATTTATAATCCTGAAAATGAACTTAATTTGTTACTTTGGTTCTAGAATCTCTTTATTTTAGTTACAGTAAAGATCATTTTGTTGGAATACTGTTGTTTTGAACCTAGATTTGAATTCATTGTGTGAATCAAGTGAGAACAGAAAAGAATCAGAAGTAATTAGTGAACAGTAACAAACAAGGCAATAGAAATAGAAACATCACAGCGTCTGACTGTGGCTGCCTCCCCAGGGGCTAGGTAACCTGAAAGGCAGTTCACAGCCAGGCAGTTGCTTTTCCTGGAGACAGTTACAGGGGAGGAAGCTGAGTAAGTAAGGGTTACAACAGACACATACTTCAGAGCCCTACTCATATCCACCGCCCTGAAACTCCAGATCAACTGTGCCTTGTGGGCTACAGAAGTGAGGCATTTGCCTTGGTAATGGGAATATCAGCACAAATTAAAACAAACAGAATCAAAACTAACAATAGCTTAGACTTTTTCTGTTTGTTCTGATGCAGCTCCAGAGACTGTTGACAGATGAAAGAGATTGAGCCAGCTCATCATCTGCACTTTTCTCTCCTTCCCCTTCTTCCTCTCCCCTCCCCTTCTTCTCTGCATCCCTCCCTCTCTTTCCTCCCCTTCCCTTCCCTCCCATTCTCTCTCTCCTTCCTTCCTTCTTTCTTCTTTGTTTCTCCCTTCCTCCCTTTCTTCCTCTTTCTCCTTCCTCCAGCTCTCCCCTCCCCCTTCTTTCTTTTTCTCTTTTCCTCTCTCTCTCCCCTTCCTTCTTTCTCACTCCCTTCTTCCCTCCTTTTCTTCCTCCTTCCCTCTTTCTCTCCCCTCTCCCCCCTCCCCATCTCTTCCTTTCTTTCTTTTTTCTTTTTCTTTTTTTGGAGCTTAGTAAGTAAGGCTAGTTACATAACTCATCTGCCTCTAACGGAGTGGATACATTACCATCATGGTGGGCTTGAATTTTTAGGGTATTCTTATCTTTGAGATTATGATGGTTTTATCTCACAACAGATGTGTTGTGAGGAGGATTAAATGAAGCAACACACATGAATTGCCTAGCCCAGAGTCTATCACATGCGTTTGCAAATGATAATGATAATAGCAGTAATAATGTAATGGTGGTAATAATAGTGGTAATAATCAAGATCGATACAATTGAGAATAATATAAATAGTACCAAATTTTAATAATGACATAAGTTGACAATTATTTAATATAATTTAATAATTTAATAGTTACTAAAAGTTTAATAAGCAAAATGACATTTTGAAATTTCATCAAGTGCTCTTCTTATTTCAGGAATATAAATTGGCCCTTTTACAGTGCTATGGAAGATATCTTCAGCAGTTCAGTATCAGCTTTGATGAGAATAAAGCAGATGTGCATCAATTCAAAACTGTCTTTTTTCCAAAAGGCTTTGGAGACAAAAATGCTGCACATACCGTAAGATGAAAGCTGCTAAAATAGCTACAACGTATGATTAGCTATGCAAAATATCTTTGTTGACAGCTTCTCAATGTCTTTCCTTTGCCCAGCATAGCATTTGCCTGTGTGCTATAAGTTGCTTAATAAATGTTTTCAGTGCTGGATAAGAAAGTACACTTATTAAACTTTATAAAGATGCTTTGGAGATTGTATCACTATAATCACTCATTCATCCAGCAGACAGTTATTATTATAAGAACTAATATTTCTAGTGCTTTTAGTTTACAAAGTGCTTTGGAAACACACTTGATCTTCAGAATAACTTTGTGAGTTAGATACCATTATTATTTTTATTTTTACAAAAGAGATAAAGAAAGCTAATCACACAGTATAACTAGTGGCTCTGGAGATTAAACATAGATCTTCTGATATAAAATTTTATGCTTTATTTCTGGTATACCAATATTTTGTCAGTTGCTACTGGTTGAGCAGTTATGATGTGCTAGACTCTTTTATATGCAGTATATGAATTATCATCTTGCAGCCTCTTTATAGTCTTAAGAGATGGGTCCTATTATTCCTCTTTTACAGATGAGAAAACTGAGGCTTATTAAAGACTAAGAAACCAGCGCACTTAAAACAATGGACAGAGTCGGTGTTTGAACCCAGTCAGTCTGACTCTAAAGTTATGTTATTCCAAACTTGATTATTCAAGGCCTTGGAAACATATGTGATTTAATAAGCAGAAAATCTCAAAGCATTTTGGGGGGCACATTTGGCTATATCATAGATGCATGAATGGGAATAGCAGGCAATATTTGCACATAAGTTGGCACCCCATTGGGGAGAGTACTGGATGAAAAGCTTAGGAGTTTGGACTTTGAAGGGCTTTCCCATCTCCTCCTGGTCTGGGAACCCCTCTCTTGAATTATTGCATGATCCTGCTTTCCCCCGGCCTCCCTGGCTCAGCACCAGTGTCCCGGTGAGCTCCACTGCCCGCCAAGCTTGTATCTTAGATATCGGTGTGGCTCACCACGTACTTCCTTCCGGTCTCCTGCACACTCTGCTTTATTTTTCTTTTGTCACCAGCTATTTTCTTCTGTTTATTTTGTTATTTCCTGTCTCCCATTCTAGAATGTGAGCTTCATGAAGACAGGGACTGCTTTAACCTCGCTGTAGTGGCTAGAATAGTGCCTGCCAGGTAATAGACCCTCAGTAAAACTTTATTGAGTGGATGAATAAATGAAATGATATAGTCAGATTTATTAACCTAGAAATAGTACACAGAATAGATTAGGAGGAAAAAGACTGGGGGCAGAAGGAAAAGCAATGAAGATGATGGAGAGAGTATGCCAGCAGGACTATCGTGATGGGTGCAAATAGATGTGAAAAATTTGGTTTTTTACCTGCTAAGTCTGAGGTTCTGGTATGACAACTGGCACCCTGCAGTTCTCCATAAATATGTACAAAATGAGTTAGATTGAAAATGTAGTCCGGTAGGAATTTGACAACACAGGACTAGAGGTCTTGAGAAGTTTTGTTAGAGGAATAGTTCTTGGATTTAAATGCATAAAGATCATAGTTGAAGCAGTGATACCGAACAATTTACTGCTAGAATATTAACAGCAAAGGTTTGGGCAAGCATACTTAATCATGTTATTTAATGATCCCCTTTGTGTGTACTGTAGGGGGGACATTAGGGCAGAGCTGGCAGGAGTTGTCTCTAGAGCCACCCTGCCTAGGTTCGAAGAGCTGCTGTGCCATTGCCTACCAATGGGATCTTGTTTTTGTAATTTCTTTGTGCCTCGGTTTCCTCACCTGTAAAACGGAAGTAATAATACCTACCTCCTAGTGTTGTTTTGAGATTAGTGAGATAATACATGACTTAGTCTAGGGCCTGGCATTCAAAAAATGTAGGTATCATTAGCAGTTTCTAAAAGAGAGAGTACTTAGAAGATAATGATTATTCCAACATGTAGATACATTCAACGGATTTCTTTTGTGATACCAACTACACGGTGGCTGGAAATAGTGTACGGTATCCAAGCAGGAAATCAGTGTGGAAGATAAGGCCCATTTGTATTGCTAGGGGTGTGCGCTCCCAAAGCTTTAACAGTACTCATCGATACTCTAGCCAAAATCTCTCTTTGGAACTCCACATCTACCCTGCATGTCATAAACATCTCAACTTGACATACCCCAAGCGGAACTCATCATCTTTCGTGTGTAGTTGGCTCTAACCTGTCACCCAAGCAGGAAATCATTGCAGACCCCTTGCTCTCTTATCTTCCACATGTAATTGCCCACTAAGTCCCATCGACGTGGAGAAGACTTAAATCTTTTGTTTCTCTTTGTCCCGGTTCCGGGGCCCGATTCCAGGGCCCCATTGCAGGTCCCTGGTATGTCCGGGCGACCTCAGAGGCTTCTGATCTCCCCAGCCTCCCTCATGTAGCTTTGTGCCCTACCCTCTGCTTTTCATCTTTCACACTTCCATCATAATTAATTTCCACAGCGTAAATCAAGCCATTTTACTCCTCTGACCTTTGACTTTGCCCTTTGGTTAACATCCACATTCCTTGGATGTGGATGAGTCTCCCTGTTCCTACCCTGCACTACCTGTATTTATCTTAAATCTTTTTATCTAACCTTATGAAAAACGTTCAGTCAGTGACCACAGCAACTCGTCTAAACCTTGTACCTGGAATTCTTTCCCTTTGCCAAGAGCAGGGGCCACGTCTTCCTCAACTTTGAGTTCCTATTGCTTAGCAGAGTGTGGCAAATAGACGTGCTCAGTAAACATTTGCCCAATGAATTGTGTAAGTGGTAATTAATTACATCCGAATTAAGTTAAAATGCCGTTTTGTGATTTTTCAAAATGTATTCAATTCCATAGTCTTGGAAACAAGATTTCTTACCTTTTTTTTTTTTTTTGGCTTCTGAAATTTTTTGATTAAGGAAAGGTAACCTTAATGAAATGGATGCTTTGAAGAAACCTATTTTACCTCATTTTTTTCTGTGTCTTAATCCCTTAGGGCTGTTCATAACATAAATTCATAGACTGATGGCTTAAACAACGAACATTTATTTCTCACTTTGTGGAGGCAGGGATGTCTCAGGTCAATGTGCTGGAAAATTTGGCATCTGGTGAGAGTCTGCTTTCTGGTTCATAGATGGCTCTCTTCTTCCTGTGTCCTCAGATGGCAGAAGATGTGAGGGAGCTCTCTGGGGTCTCTTTTATTAGGGCACTAATCCCTTTCATAAAGGCTCTACTCTCATGACCTAATTACCTCCCAAAGACCCCACCTTCTAATACCATCACATTCGGGACAGGTTTCAACATAAGAATCTTGGGGGACACAAACATTCAGTCTGTAGCACTATACTGACCTATTAAATTAATTACACACAACTGTTTCCATTTTAGTTTTTTATATTTTAAGGAAAGCTTTTCTAAGTTGCATAAACTTTATATTCATGTTTATACTTTTCCCATGTGTTTCAGTTTCATGCTTTAAATGGCAAAAATATTTGCAACTACCAGCTAGTCTGTGACAACGATACGAACCTGCAGAATAAAGAATCGGTGATCCATTGTCTGGATATCTTGTCCTCCTTAAGACTCATCATGCAGGTGGCGTTGCCACAGGAGCACCTTTGCTGGATTATCTTCAACGGTATATGCCATTGTATTTTAGTTTCCATGGCATCTTTCAGAAAGTTATTTAAATGCCAAGTTTGACATTAATTTGATTACCTGGTGATTTAAAACATGTTCTTTCATAATAGGGCGATTGTGTTTGTTGTACTTTTATCACATTTTAATTTGTCCTCATAGGCAGGAGCTTAGAAAACATGTCTCTGGGTTTTCTGTGCAAGGAAGGGTTAGAGGCTGTGGGGTTAATCAGTTTCAGGTATATATACAATTCATAAGTAAATACAAGTGGAGAAGAACAAAGAACTGCTGCCCGTTAGATTGGTACTGAGCATCATCTGTTTATTTGTCCTTTTCTCAAGTACTTTGACCAGTGACTGTGGCTTTCTACGTATCAACCTCCTCCTCCTACTCAGTTTTGAGTGAGGAGCTTTTGTGTATGTATATGTGTCTGTATAGTATATCTATGTACATATATACATTGTATAGATAAACATACATTTATTACATGCAGGGTGGGGCAAAACTAGGTTTATAGTTTGTATGAAAAATAATACAATAATAAATAATGCAAGAATAAACTCTGTGTTTCATGTATTCGTAACTGTAACTACTTTTGCCCCGCTCTGTATATGCATTATATACATACCACATGGAACATTATCTAATAAAATGTAGCATTTGTTTTTTTTAAAGAGTTACAATTTAAATTCATTTTCTTTTTAAAGTTACAATTAAAAGTTGCCGTGAGTCATTTGCTGTTGTTTTCCAGATAATATCTCCTCAAAAGGAAAATAATGGAAGTGTGTTCTATGTGCATAAGAGCAGGACAAAATATAATAACTTGAAAGAAAACATAGTGGATTTTAGCTCATCTATGACAATTGAAATACATTTCCTAGCCTTTTCCTTCCTCACCCTCCCCAAATAATTTTTTGACAATTTGATTGAAAATTACATTTGCTGCCAGAGATGAGACTGACTCTGGAAGAAATTTTTCAATCCAGTGATTGCGGGTTTTGTGCTTGATCATCCACCAGAGGATCTGTATTTCCTAGAGTAGCCACTGCCCTCTCTCCACCTGAGTTGGTCAAATATCTTGGTAGGGACTGAGAAGGAGTAGAGGTTCAGGACTCAAGAATCAGTGATAGGCCCAAGGGCTGGGCCTTGTGTGAATGGTGAAATGACACAGCACAACTCCCTTGCTGATCTTCTTTTAAGATCACATGCTCAAAAATTCCAGTGTTCTTAGAAAAAAAAGATGATTTCTGTATCTTCTGCACCCTTTTCTTGGTATATGCTTTTTCTTTTCACAGGTGTATCGTGTTCTAGATTTTATCTTTTTTCCTAAATATTTTTCTGCTCAATATTATGTTTTTAGAATCTAGCCAGGTTCCTGTGTGTAAATCTAGCTTGTTAACGCTGACTACTGACTTGTATTCTGTAGATACAGTATTCCCTCACTTATCGCAGGTATTACGTTCTAGACCCCCCCGCGGTAGGTGAAAATCCGCGAAGTAGGAACCTTACATTTATTTTAGTATTTGTATATATTTTAAGGCTTTATAAACCCTTCCCACACACTTATAAACCGTTCCCAGTCCCTTATTAAGCTTTCCACTCCCTTACTAACCTTTTCCACACTTTTATAAACACTACTTATGTTCTTAAACATGTTCTACACTCTTAAGCCTATGTAACTTTAACAACATATGTATACAGTACCACAGAATCCTGCGATATAGCGAAAAATCTGTGAAAAAATAATTAAATATAATATTTTTAAAAATCCCGCGATACAGTGAGGCCATGGTAAGTGAACTGCAATGTAGGGAGGGACTCCTGTATTTGAACACCCCTAGGTACGTAACCTGGTTTGCCCTACCTCTATCATTACACAAATAATTCTGCAATGAATATCCTTGCACATTCCTGTTACAGACCTGTGTGAGAGTTACCTGGGATCTACACACCTAGGAGTGGGATTGCTGGGTTGTGGGAAATCTACATAATTCTACTAACTCTTGTTCTTCTTTTAATTAATTCATCCCAAACTTATTGCCAGGCATTGTTCCAGGTGCTAGAGACAGGAGGGTGGGCAACAGATAAAAAGCTTGTTTTCATGGTTGTGTTCTGCTGCAGGGAGATGATAAATCAAAAGCAAATGGTTGTGGCAGATTGTGCAATAGAGAAAAATAAAGCCAAGGCAGAGAGAGAGAGAGAGACAGGCCTGGGCTGGACTGGGCTGCAATTTTAAGTAGAATGGTCAGGGAAGGCCTCGGAGAGATGACATTTGAGCAAAGACCTGAATGAAACATCTGAATATTTGGGGAAGGACACTCCAACTGGAGGACTAGCAAATGCAGAAATCCTGTAGTTTTAAAACTTTGTATTTTAGGTAATCAGAAATAAATTGGCCCTGACTGGTGTGGCTCAGTTGATTGGGCATTGTCCCACAAAATGAAAGGTTGCCGGTTTGATTTCCAGTCAGGGCACATGCCTGGGTTGTGGGTTCGGTCCCCAGTCCGGGTGCATATGAGAGGCAACCAACTGATGTTTCTCTCTCACATTGATGTTTCTCTACCTCTTTTTCTGACTCTTTCCCCCTCTCTATAAAAGTAAATAAATAAAATCTTTTTAAAAAGTTGATACATTCAATTTATAAAAATACATTTAGTTTTTAGAGTTAGAACCGAACACTCCTTCTCTTTATTTTCAATTGATTATTATATATAAACATCCTTGGTTTCTTAAGGTATGTAACCAATCTTGCTTCTTCCGTAAAAATGTAACTGGGCGAATGAATATGCCATAATCCCTTACTTTTCAATAAACCTGAACCCAACTAATTTAAACCCTCAAATACACATTGTTTTGGTGATGACCATCTTTGATGAAAAGGAGCCACATGGTAAGGCAAAACACTTATATTACAGATTTGGTCAAAAGCAAAACAAACTTCCAGAGATAGCTCGAGGTCATAACGATTCAGTCTGTGTTCCATTCTGCACTAGTACCCTCTCCACCACACGTCTGCAGGGGGAATTTGTAAGCCCTGCCAAGATCCTGAACCATCAAAGAAGGGTTGTTACAGTCAAGGCGCACTAGGACTGGAAAGGTTAAAGGCACATTTTTGAAGTACAGAGGGCCCTTGTCATTCTTGAGGGCAGTCTCCTGAGGCCTTCTGAAATTCCTCAGTTCCTGTTACTGACATGTTTATACAGGCTCCGGGCTTACACCTGAATCACATGTTTTGTGGAGAGGCATGCGTTTCCTGGGTGTATCCTTACTTGGTGACTTAAAAAAAAACAACAACCAAAAACCAAGAGACACAGTTATCCAGTTTAATTTTTAAAGATTAAAAAGAGAGGTCGACAAAATCAAGTTGAGATAAGAACGCTGGGCTTGAGCTGTTATGAGCCAAATTGTTTCTTCCCCGAAGGATCTTATATGAAATAAATAACTCCATGTCATGGGAGCTGTCCCAGCAAGAATGCTCACTCCCTGAATGCTAAGGACCTGTTGCAAGTTCTATGAAGTTTATGGTCTCTAAGTTTTTAAGATTTTGTTCAATATTTTTGTCATTGATTTATGTAATTAATATTTATTTCGCTTACAGGTGTGTTTTAATCAAATGATGTGTGTCTTGCAGCAGATGTTATTTTCTCAGAAGCTTTTAAAGTTTAAATGTGAACCTAGGATTCATAATTGTTGAATTTTGATGGTTATGAATTTTAGATCAGAAATTTTAAACAAAATATTTAGACTACTTACATTATAATTACATGCCTTTTTAAAGCATGTTACCATCTTTTGGTTATGTTTATAGCATGATAATGTCCTTTGTACGTAGAGATATATGCTGATGTTGTTCTCTCTTCCCCTTGACCCAGCTGCCAGCCTTCTAGCTTTGTTTTATTAATGGCCTGACAAAAAAAAAATCATACTTGAATGATGATAAAAAGGAGTTAAAAATGCTGTTTTTTTTTTTTTTTTTAATTAGAGTGCTCATAGGACATACCTGAATAATAGGATAAATATTATGAGACTGTGAATGAATATAATGCAACCTATTATGGACTATGATTTTTACATTATTATGAGTTTCCATGTTGATCATTGTGCCATGCTGATTGAATATGGATTGAAATCTTATTTGGAAATTAATCTTTAGTTTTTAAACCATAAGGAAACCATGGGAACAAATAATGTTCTATATGAATTATTAAAACCACAGGGTACATAAATTATGCCACTAAAAATATTCTTTTGTTGAATATATTTCAAAACTTAAACTGCTTTTATGTTGAGGCTAAAATATTCCTGTGTCAACCTATTTAAAATACGGTCATATTCTTTTAATGATTTATTTACAAAATATTAATAAATTATAATGATTATAAAACTCTACTCATTATCAGAGTTTCTCAAGGGATTCTTATTTTGAGAACTACAGACTTAAACCACAGCAGTTGGAATATAAAATTTTCATAATTTGTTAACGAGCTTTTTCTTCATCTAGGTACCATTTACATTTACACCATTTGCAGAAAACTGATGGTTATAGGTCAGTCTTCCAAGGTATGAAATTTACTCACAAAATATCTTCTCCTGTATGTCCTATTTTTCTGCAGACTTTTCTTGGCATTGAATGTTAAACAAAGGAAATTTAGTGAATTATTTAACAAAATTTAGTGAATATATATTATAGGTTTATTATTTTTAGTTTTACTTTAAAATGATCATATGTAAAATTGCAGGCAATAAAGTATTAATGAAAGGAAAACATTCTTAAAATTGATAGGTATTCTTCAATGTTCATTGGTCTCTCAGATAAGTTATAACTTGTCAGCTTGATACTGAACATCCATCTGGTAACTATATTTTTCAGGTTGGTTGGCCCTCCATTCTGGCTTGCCCAGGATAGTCCTGATTTATACTGTTGTCTGGGAGTAATTATTAATAGTGCTTGCTTTCACTATTAGAAGTGTTCTGATTTGAAAGATAAACTATGGTTACCCTATTTATGTCATACCATGAAGCTTGGACTTCATTTTCTTGAAGAGGTTGGATTTTACTTATGACCCACGTGCCAGTGAATGAGTGAAAGAATGGATGAATGAATGAATATTAGTGTTCAGTAGGCTGAAAGGACATCTAAACTCTATTCCAGTCATGACCTGAGGGTAAGGAGACTTTATTTTATAGTAAGTTTCCTACTTACCAGTATTCACTGCTAGGTTTTAGCTTGAGGCTTCTATTGACTTTTCTGTTGACTTCTCTACAACATTGGTAGCACTTCTGTCTCTAGGAGACATAGTTATTCTCTGTATTCATTGTTCAATGATTGGAATGTAGGCCAAGAAGGGAGAAGATACTCCTGTTGAGACCATACTCAAATTGTTTCTGGCATCTGGAACATTACTGCTTTATTCTTCTTTTTTAAATGCTTATTCTTTATCACATGCAAAACCTTACCCGGAATACTCTAACACTCAGGACAGATAGGTTTCTTTTCTTCTTTTCTCAAAACATAGCCAAGGATCTTAAAAGTTGACAACACTTAAAAATCGAAGCAAAGATATTTGCATGCTTAATGGATAGCAATTTTATGTTCTCTCTCTGTTTTGTTCCTTGAATTTAAAAACTCTGTTACTGACAGTGAGTTGAATAAGACTGTGCTAGCTCTTTGAGTGTGAAGTTTGGCCTACAGACGATTCCAGTGATTCTACATTCAGGTCCAGATGATTTCCTAGAAAGAATTTGCATGCTGTTGTTGCCCTTGCTGTAGCAATGAATACTGCTTCACAGAACCATCATAGCCTGGTCTGCTACAGCATTTGTCTGCCAAAGCTGTGAAGGGCAGATTTGTCTGCCAAAATTTAACTGTGCACACTTGTTCTTGTTAATGCTGAGAGAATTTTAACATGATAGTCATTTAAAATAATTTCTTATATATACCCTACCTAAGACATCTCCTCTCCCCTTCATAGAACTTGAATTTCTCTCTGAAAAAATAAAGGCTGAAGGAGAATAGTTTTATGGTACGCTTCTTGTGGGATGGAAGTGAGGGGACTGTGGGGTGCAGGAATTTTAGAGCAGTAGGTGGTTGTACGGTGGGTATTTGAATACTGGGATAAAATTCTTTGTGTTTTCAGTATAATAAGTTCCCACAAATTAATACTTGTCACCCAGAAATTTCTATACCTTCAGCTAATAAGATGATTCCTTGGTGGAGAGGTGGTCCAACAACATCTGTATTTTCTTGGGTCTGAGGGACCCTGATCTGTAGCTACTTGAGAATTCATGTCTATTATAGCATGAGGACAGAAGGAGAAATAGATATGAGATCCTCAGGTGTTTCTTGGTGTTACCTCAGAGAAATATAAACCCATTACTATAAGATCCAGTCATTATTGCTACCATTTGTTATTATTATTGTATTCCTACTATGTGTTAGGTATTGTGTGAAGGGCTTTGCATACATAATAACACTCATAGTCTTACGAGGTAGACACTATCATTGTCACCGTCACCATCATCATCATCACTGTCATCATCACTGTCATCATTTGTTGAATGAATGTCTACCATTTATCAGGTAGGCATCTCATTTAATCCTAACACCAACACTTTGGGTGTTGGTTCTGTTATTGATTCCATCTTATATAGATGAAGGAGGTAAGGCTCAGGAAGGTTACTTTGCTCAATGTCAAACAGCTGGTTAGAAGTTTGGCTGAGGCCAGAGCCAATCAACAACATTAGAATAATGCATGTCTGTTGACTAAATTTAGTCCTGTGATGACCCATCCTATTTTGACTCAGTCAAATGGTGGAGCTGTGTGGAACGGCTTAAGATTTTTTGACATCACTCTGTATTCCTGAAGACATCCTGAAGAGCAAGATTGTCCCGGGACTCTTCCTGAGATGAGAAACAGCACTTGTGTTTAGGGAGGTCACCAGCATAGGGCTGGGGAACGGAGGCAGGGCCGATTTCTGAAATCTCTTCCTAAAGATATGTTACAACTTTGCTTTCATTTATAGTGTAATTTGTAGTTTCTGAGGCATTTAAAACTGTAGGAAAATACTCAGCAAACATTAAAAGTACAGTAAACTCTGTTCCTTCTAAGAAAATGTTGATTTCTGTTTCATTTATAAAGTTTGTGGCTTGAACAGTGATTGTCAAGTTATTCCACATTCCATTACATACACTTCAAATACGAACTTTGAGTTGCTTCTGTGTTGGTTCCCTCAAAGGCTGATATCAATGATGCCACAGTGCCATCCTGTGGGGGAATTGATTAATTGTGTGTGTACTACCCCTGAACCATGCTCTTGCTGGCCTCCTATGATTTGGGTTTTCTTTCTTCTTCCTCTTCCTTTTCTTCTTCTTCTTCTTCCTCTTCCCCTTCTCTTTCCCCTCCTTCTCCTTCCCCTCCCCTTTCTCCTCCCCCTTTCTCCTCCCCCTTTTCCTTCTTCCTCTTTCTTTTTTTGAAATAGAGTTAGTATAGCAAATGATTTACTTTTTTAATGTTTTTGATATCTTAACATTTTTAATAGAGGAACATTACTAAAAAAAACTCTTCCACCAACAATGTTTTGACCCATGCTTTTACCAATATGACATTAGCAATCTCTTCAACCTTTGCCAACCTGATGGATTAAAAACAAGTGGGATTTCATTGTTCTAATTTCCATTTTCCTGCTTGTGATATAAGCACTTAAAATAGTTTTTAGCCCTGGCCAGTGTGGCTCAGTTGTTGGCACATCATCCTGTAAACCAAAAGGTTGTGGGTTCAATCCCTGGTCAGGGCACCTGCCTAAGTTGTGGATTTGGTCCCTGGTCAGGCACATAAGAGAGGCAACCAATCCATGTTTCTCTCTTACACTGACATTTCTCTCCTTCTCTCTCCCCATACCTTCCCCTTTCTCTTAAATCAATAAGCGTGTCAAGGGTGAGGATTAAAATAAAGTTTTTAATTTCCTTTTTAATTTTATTTATTTGTTTTTTAAATTTAAATTTGGATTTTCAAAGTTTGTTTTTTTCTTTGAAGAGAACGGTTCTGCTTAAATCCCATCAATTACAAAAAAAATAGAAATAGTTTTATCTGTTAGGGGCAAAAACAAATTAAGAAATAGTTTTTGGAAAATGGCTTTTCATTTTAAAAATCTGAATAATGGCTTTTCAGAGCCCTAAGAAGAATGGTGTTTTTATTCAGATCCCTAAGTGAAATGATAGTTTGCTTTTTTTTCCCTTAAGAGCTCCCCTTTGTCAAGTTTCCCCTGTGTAGTGGAAAGAATGCTTCTGCACTTGGGAGTCCCAACACCTGAGTTCCAGCTCCAGCTCCAGTCACAAGTAGTTTAACCTCTTGAAGTCAGGTTAGGTTACTTTTAAGGTCCCTTATGTCACTAAAATCTGTGTTAGGGGTCTCTTATGCCAAGTCTGAGGCCAAACCCAAACATGATGTGAACAACCGGTAACCAAAGCCGTTTTAATTTTGAAATGTGAAATTTCTGATATCTGGAATCCCAGGGGCTTTTTAAAAATTTTGTTTTTAATTTCTTTTTAATTGTTGTTCTATTACAGTTGTCCCAATTTCCCCCCCATTGCTCTCCACTACCCCCGCCAACACCCCTGCTCAAGTTTTGATAACTGTTAATTCCATAGCAGTTCCTGGCATGGTGAGGTTAGCAAACAGTGAGTAAGACAGCAAAAACAACACAAATTGCCATGAAGCAACCCCAGGCCAGCTGAGTAGAGGTGCAGTGTCCAGGACCAGGGATTGAGGGTGTCATTTTACTGTGGCCTAGTCATATACTCTACAAGGACATTTGCAACCTGGAGCAAAGCCATAGAAGACTAACCATGAAGGCAAAGAGAAGTGCCGTTCTGGGAGGTAGAGAAGTTCTTAGAGATCTTTCTCCAGGAGGCAGAACTGCGGTAGAGGGCAGGTAGCATCGGTGCTTTCAGGTTCTTGGGCAGCTATAATTTGAAAGGGAGTTTTGAATGGTTTTGTGCTGTTTCAGAAGGCATAACTAGAATTAATGCACTGGAGGCATAACATGGATTTTATTTCAGATTGAGCAGGTACTTTTCATGTCCACTGATGCCACCTGGAGGTGGCAACTCTTGGGCAGTGAAGGTGTGGGACCTCAGGTAGTGCTGCTGCTCCTGCTGGTGGTGACGAATTTAGGTTGCCTTTAGCCCTTTGATTTCGTGATTACTCGAAAGAGTTCCATGTTTGGCACCATGAACTGAAATTTAAATGAAGGTCTGTCAGTCAGCAAGTATTTATTGCACGTCTACTATTCGCCAGATAAAGTTCTAGGGGCTCGGGATACAGTGGTGAAATGGATAGACAAGGTCCGTTTCCTAAGTGAACTTACATTCTGGTGAGATGGACTTACATTCCAGCGGAGAGCCAAGAATATTACAGTGCTGTGTCTTCACGCCCTGTTCTACTCCTGCATCCAAAACTGACCAGAATGAAGAATTCTGCCCTTTCAGGCTTCTGTCTCTTAGATGTCTGTTGAGCTGCTTGCACACGGGTTATACACACTGTCTTTGAAGACTTCAAAGATGTTAATAGGGTCTGAATCTATTTTTACTATTAAATACTATGTCAGTCTGGTAGGTTTTCTGAATACATGTGCAGCTCCTGGACCTTTTCAATGATTTGCATTTTCAAGATGGGTTTGACTACTATACATATACTTTTCTTTCATTAATTCCTCAATTACTGAAGGTAGAATTTGTCACTGGAAGAGGGACTTTATTCTGTTGTCCAAGTTTATTATCATCATTTTCTTGAGACTCTAGAATATATGTGAGCTCTCCCTTGCTTGGTTCTGCTGACTTTAGGGATGTTCAATGAGTTCATTTAATAGCACTTGAGAATATTTGCTAGGTACTGTTCTAGGTGATGGGGATATAATAATGAATAATGCATTATTCCTATTTTCAAAGACATCACAGTCTATTTGGAATCACACACATGCACATATTAATGCTATTGGATGTGACATATGATATATGTGTATATAAAATATATGTAAACCATACACACACACACAACATAATTACAGTGGAGACAGAGATGAGGCCATGGTCATTTCTGTCTAGCGATATTAGAGAAATCTTTAACAACTGGTTCTCTTCCCCGTTGCTCTTTCTCTCCCTTCTCCTGCTCCTCCCATTTCTCCACCTTCTCCTGCTTCCCCTTCCTCCTTCTTTGTCTTCGCAGACATTACCAAAGCTAACTCTTATTATGTTTACTATGTTCTAAGCATTTAGTCTGTATTAACTTATTTGATCTTCAAACAATCTTAATTACCGTTATACCTATATGGATGAGGAAACTGAGGCACATGGAGTTTAAAAATTGTCCAAGGTAACCATGCCTGTAGTGGAGGTAGTGTTTCAGCCTCATAAGGCAGGTAAAAGAGAGAACAGAGTGAGCAAAGACTCACATATTTGGTCCACTAAGGTGTGCTTTGTGGAACAGAAAGCATTTTGGGCCAGCTTTAAGTGTATGATGCAAGGTCAAGAGTAAAGGGGCGTGGGGGGAGACAGGACCTATCTTTGCATGCCCTATAAAAGGCTTGTGCTTTGTCATATATGCAGTAGGGAGCAATTGATGTGTTTTAAGCACAAGAGGGACACAACCCAGTCTTCATATTAAAAAGATAATTATGGTGGAGATAAGGAGGATGTATAAGGAAGGGGTGTATAACAAGAAGGGTGATGGTGAGACCAAAGGGTGACAGGGAGACAAATGAGGAAGTACACCCAGTAGTCCAGGGAGACATGTGAGGACCTGCTTAGTTAAGGTTGATGTTTCCATGGATAGAAATTAGAATTTGATATTTTGAGATATTTAGCTCACAAATTCTTATTTTCATTCTAGTGCTTTTTTATGACAGTATGTGGAGCACAGGCCAAATTCCTCCTTATATTTAGTCAAATGAAAGGGAGTATAATCCAATTACTCTTTGAGCTTCTGGAATATTTTTGAAGAAAGGAAAAAAGACTGAAAAAGTTAACTGCAGAATACATGTAGTCAGATAGTGTTTCCCAGCGTAAGGTTTGTGGGAAAAATATGTTCGAAAACAATTATCAGTGGACTTGTGGGGAAAAGTCATTCAGCTAAAATAGCACAAGAGGCTCTTACATATATTCCTATAGACCAAGAATAATGACGATCTTTTCCCCCCAAATTTTGTTTCACTTGGTACTTTGGGAATAATTACCCTGGAAATAGACAGTGTTTATGGATTGTGCCAGATACCATCCTAGCACACCATGTACATTGTCTCCTTCTCCATAACAGCACTGGGATGATGTGTTAAAATACCCATTTTAAAGATGAGAAAGTTGAGATCTGGTGAGGTAAAATGACATTGCTACTAGGAGATAAATTTGGGATTGAAACCCAGATCTATTTGATTCCAATATTCAAATGTTTCTACAAAGTATCACAGGCCCTGGACTGTAAGCATTTTCCATTTTCCCTATCCTGCTGTACCAGTTTATTTTCAAAATAATACATTGGTTCTAGACCAGCTAATGACAATTGAATTGTTGAAATTAGCTCTTGTATTATTGTGGACACTTGATATATATTAATAAAAATGAGCTAAATTCATGGGACTTTAGGAGCTAAGAAGGAAGAGATTCTAAAGTGGTTAATTTGAGATCTGATTGTATTGAATACAAATCATAATTATTGGCTTAAAATGAAAATATATTCAGTTGTGCCCTTTTCTCCTCAGGCCTTAGAATATCTGCTGTGGGCCAGTATGTGTATGGAATCCTCGGTCCCACTCCTGTCTGTCAGGTACTTGACATGGAGAGCGACTCTGTACACGGCCGTCTGCCAGTGCTACTATGACGGCCAAGCTGGCCTCCATGGAGAGGTATGCTACTTTTTAATGCTGAGGGTGTCAGTATTTTAAAATACAACTTATACAGCATTTTCTTCTTTAGATGTCTGGCAAGAAAAACATACACAAACAAACAAAACCCAAAGAATTGCAGGGAAGCAAAGACAAAAGTCCGAGGCTTACTTTGCAGAAACTTGCTAGGCTTCTCCATTCCCACCTTCTTTGCTGCTCTTCTGAATAAGATGTCTGATCTCTTTCCTTCCTCATTGTGTTCTTGCGTGCGATTCACTTACCTTCCCTGTTCAGTTTTTTTTTTTTAATGTTCAATATTATTTTGTATTAGGTAGGTACTGAAAATATTGGTACCAGGATTTGACTTTCCTTATTTTTAAAACTCCTTAATTCATAAAGGTAGCATATCTGACAGTTTATTAACTTTAGAGCTGTAGAATTTATTGTGCTTATGAGGACAGACGAGATAGCTACTGTGTTATAGAGAGTCAGCATCAGCCTAGAGTATAATTCATCAATTAAATCCAAGTCTGGGAGAATAAAACATACTGTCTTGATACATTTTTAATCACTGTACTCTTACTTAAAATGAATTAAATTTATTTTAATTGCATATAGGCATTTGCTCGGCGTGCTTTAGCTAAAATTGATGAATTAAGGCAACTGGAATCAATGGGTTCCTCACAATCATCGGGAGAATCCAGAAGAGATTATAGAGAGGCCACGATAAAGGTATAAAAGTTTCATGAAATAAAAGAAATTTACTGCACTCTACAGTTAATTAAATACTTCATATGCATAATTGTGTCCCATTGTTACTTCATACATGATTATTCTTTTTGAGGCAGATGGCTGTGATGATCTTCAAAAGAGGAGTATTTGAATCTAGAAGAAAAAACAAAAATTTATTTAGACCAAAGATAAGAATTAATCTAAGGGAAGTACAAACTGTAAGTATAAGAATGTCTTCTCTATTTCAGATTCTTTTGTGGTATATTTGTGTTATACCTCTGTGTCCTCTAAGCTTGGTCACTAAGGATTAGACCCTGCATCTTATTCTCTGCACCCAGAGCAAACAGAGAGGAATACCTTCCCAATCTGGACACGGCCTCACTTCAGTCCTTTACCAGAGCTTCTGTACCTTCTTGCACAATCCCAGTTTTGTAACTTCAAAGGGCAAGAAGCTGAAGAAGCTCCTGGGAAAGGATCAAACGCACAGACCTCTCTCTGGTTCTGCAGGGGCCTTTGTCTGTGACAGCTTGGTGTTGGCCTAGGAGCCTTTGAGATTGGAGAGAAGGCAGAGGCACCTTCTCCCATCTGCTTCAGGTTTCACCTTTGGGAGTGTTTAGGAACTAGGTCATAGCGTAGCAGCAAATAACCCTCATGTCTTGGTGGCTTCAAACAACCATTTACTTCCCATTGGAATCAAGGTATTATAGTTATCAGGGGGCTCTGCTTATGACCGCTGCTCAGGGCCGGATTGAAGAGCAGTCCTCATTTCGAAAATTATTTGTTATTTTGTCAGAGGGGATGTAAGAGAGCTTCGGAGGGTCTCACCCAGGCAGCCACGCCCAGCTTGGAAGTGATGGCAGTTTATGCTTTTCACATGTCAAACCTCACCCCACGGCCCCTTCCAGCCACAGATGTATCTGGCAAGCAGCCCTGAGGGCTATCACAGGAGGGGACTGGGGCCTAGTTCTACCTTGTGGGGTCCTCTGCCTTTTTCCTTCTCCCACTGTCTTCCCGTTTGCCTTTCTGAATCTCAGGATTCCTTCAGGCTAGTTCTGTTTCTTTGAAGCCTTCCCTGACTGCTGTAGTGGTAAAACTCTCTTCTGTGAGCTTTTGTGTAGGGACTGAAAATGGAAGTGAGGGGGAAGAAGAGGAGTAGTTTCTGACAGAAGAGTAGTAGATCCGCAGGGTCCGGAAGTGATTTTAGAAATCACGTGGTTCAGTCCTTGTTTATTACAGGTGGGGAAAAGAAATCTCAAATGTATTCAAATTACTGGCTCAAGGTAATAAAAACAGCTGCTGGCGGCACTGGGACCAGAACCCAGGTCCCTAGTCCAGTGCTTTCTCACTACTACAATGACTGCTATTCTCTTAACTCATTTCTTCTCATAACATTTAGGAGTAATTTTCTCTTTTTAAAAAATTTTAAATAAGTCAGTATTTAAATCCAGATATTATTTGGACATTGTAGCTGTCTCTTGCTTCTTAGTGTGACTATGATATATTGATGGCTGAGCCCAGAAGTACGTTTCATACTGTCCTTTTAAATCATATCCCTTACCGACCAATGGTGTATAATTAATTGGTGGTGGTGCTAACTTCCTGAACTATTGATAATTTCATAGATGAGCTGTTGAAATGCCTGTGTCTGGCATTGTTAAGTAGTAACGCTGTCATATTTGTAAGAGAGCAGGGCACAATTCTTTCTTTCTCACTAAAATTTTTTTTTCCCTTAGAGCAAACCAAATTTAAGTATTCAAAGCTGCAAGATCGGCATTAATTAGCATATTATTAGGACTTGAGAAAAATGTTTAAAATTTCAGATAACATTACTTTAAAAATAATTTATTTCTGGTTTCCTTTAAGATAATTATTATATGGAAATTTCTGGTGATAAATCTTCCTAGGAAAAAATTGCAGTTTTTTAGTGGGGAGTTTTTATAGAGAACAGTGAACATAACCCTCTGATAAACTCAAAGTAATATACTATGACCTTGACATAGTTTCCAGAATGCCCTACTTTCTATGTATGAAATAATTTTATTGTTTCTTATAAAAGTAGTTTCAATTTGCATTAAATTTATTTTATAAATCATTTTTGAGTTTTTAAATCGGTAACTCACAGTAAATCATTGTGACTTTCAAAAGATTCTTTTAAAAGATTACTGATTCAGACTCCTAATGATTGACTCTAATGATTCATTCAATAAATATTTTTGAAGTACCTCTTATGTAAACCAGATAGATAGAGATTATATTCCAGTGGAGAAATTACATAATAAATAGGATAATTATAGCTTGTCTTAATTAAGTATTAAGGAGGAAATAATGGTAGTGGTTAAATGAGTTGCATGTAAGCCCTTAGAATGTTCTTGGCACATAGTAGGTCCTCAGTAAATATTAGCTATTGCTATTGTTTTTTTATTCATTCATTTTTATAGCCATATCTTGAACACTTATTGTTGTTTCAAGTGTGGTGGAACATAGAAAAGACTTAAGCTGCAATTCTGCCTTTTTGAATGGCTTTAGAATAATGAGCAGGATTTGACAAGACATGAGAGAAATGGTAAACAGTCTAAGTAAAAAATTAGAACATGATCATAACTTGGAAGCAGGAGTAAGCAAAGTTTATTGGGTACAGCGAGCAGCTTGACTGGGGTTGGTGTTATATGTTGGGAAATTAACATAATGCATCATATGGAGTAAATGTCATGGAAATCACAGTGTTTAGAAGTGGAACAGACTGTATGGGTTGTGTCATTCAGCTTCTGATCTGTCCCAACATTTTTAAAGATGATCTTATTTACCCTATGAAGCATATGTACCAGAATTTATCTAGTATTTTTATTACTGTTATTTTAGTTGTTTCCAATTCCTTGCTTTTAAATATTGATGTAATCAACATCTTCAAGTATATATATTTACTTTCTTTAATTTCCTGTGTATAAAATTCAAGGTGTAGGATTTGAATCAAAGGATATACTTTTATTTCTCTTGATATGTATTGCCAAATTAATTTCCAAAATAGGTTCTCTAGGGTGACAATCTGCATGTACCAATTTTGCCACAAGCTATTACCACTTTGATATTATCATTTATTTTTGATAATTCATTTTCAATAAAATGGCTTGTTTTAATTTTATTTTTCATATTCAGCTTTCTCTTATATTTGTGTTTATTCTGTTTTCTTTATTTTTGTGAATTATCTTCCAGTCTCTGAAAGATAACCATATCTTTCTACTAGATCTTTTAATTTTTAAAACATATTTGAATAAACTCATTATTTTTGTAGACATTAATATTTTATTTGTCATGATTGACAATCCATCTTTTGTTGCTTTGACTTTAAATCTTTTTTATAGATCTTAAAAAATTTATATTTTAAAATCCTTTGCTTGGTGTTCATCTATAGCTCTGATATTCTCTTCTGGTTTTTGCTAGGTTTACTATGATATTTTAAAAAACAGGTTCACTCTGATCTATTTGGGTTTTATTTCTGCTTTTGTTTTTCTGTCTTTCTGATTTTGCCCCAAGAAGAGGAAAGTAGCAAAGGAACCATGGGGAACATGACAGGTATGTTCTAACTGGACAGGGATTCTAGGAAAGCCACCTAGAGCTGCCTTTCTTATTTCCAGGTAATTTGCCAGAATAAAACATGAGGCAAGCCGCCAGGAGGTGAAATCATTCTGGGCTGATACAAAGCAGAACGGCGGGAAATTCTCACAGGGCTCTGAGGGTCACTAGAGTTGACAGCTGGTCAACTCTTTCTTATTTTTTACTTTTTAAAATATTTAAATATTTATTTATTTATTGTTTTTCTATTACAGTTGTCCCATTTTACCCCCTTTGCTCTCCCCTGCTCCGCACACCTCCCCCCCTCCCACAGTCAATCCCCATTTAGTTGACCATGTCCATGGGTCAATTGTACTAGTTCCTTGACTAGACCCTTCCGCTTCTTTCCCTCCTTTCCCCATTCCCTCAGCTCTTCTCTAGCATTAACTAATGTAAGACCAGTTTTTTATAATATAAAATATTGTTTTAAATTTGGGTTTGAGGACTCTGCATCAGAATTTCCTGCAGTGCTTATTAAAAATGTCTCACACAGGCCTACTGACTCTCTGGAGATGTGGTCTGGGAATCTAAAAAGCACTCTTGAGAGCTTCTCAGGCAACCAAAGGTTGAGTATCATTTCCTAAAGGTACCACATGTGGTGCTTAAGGTACCACAAAGCATATGGAGATTGATGCTACTCTAATAAAAAGATTGTGATAAACAGGCCTTTTATGCTGCCTTGGAAACACAAACATGTAAAAAAAATAGTAAAGTCTTTGATGTAATGGCCACATGACATAAACCTTAATGGAGTCTGGAATAACACCTCAAAAAATGAAAATCATAAAAGTAGCCATCTCGTTGATAGGTTAACCACTCTCTCTTTTAGCATTAATTAAGCATGTCTTACTTATCTTTGCTTAAT
Organism: Furipterus horrens; assembly: GCF_987537825.1. Lineage (NCBI taxonomy): Eukaryota > Metazoa > Chordata > Mammalia > Chiroptera > Furipteridae > Furipterus > Furipterus horrens. Next base: position 19,564,764 of record NW_028327174.1, on the reverse strand, counting down.
AACATCACACATTATAGAACTTTTAAAAATGGACGGTATCTTTTTTTTAATTACAGTTGCCATGGCCACGTACTGTCACGGAACGGCTGTTGGATGAGATGTTTGACAGCACTTCCTCCCGGTTTCTGGCTGTCTTGGAAGCTCTTTCTGATTCAAACAGGCGAACACTACAAACTGGACCCATTGTTACAGATGAAGTAGAAGTTCGTGATGTTGTCTCAGAACTGTTCTTAGCGGGAAGAGAACTTTTAGTATGTAAGTAAGTCAAGATAATATTTTATTGTAGAACAAGAGTAAGAAAAGTTTTTAGTTTGATAGTTCACACATAAGCTTATATCCAATTTTAATTGATCTTGAATTCAGCAAGCTTGCTAAACTCAATTGATAGTTCAAATAAATTATTAGTAGATTTTCTTTTGGAATTTTTATATATACAATCATCTGTGAATAATGACAATTATATTTCTTTCTAATTCTTAAAAATTTCATTTCTTTTTTCTTACATTTCTTGACTTATTGCACTAGATAGGATCTGCAGTAAAATATGGAATGAGAGTGGTAATAGCAGATATCCTGTCTAATTTATGATCAGATAATAAAAAGCTTTCAACATTTTACCATTGATTTTGATACTTGCTAAAAGATTTTTTTAAAAGATACCCTTTTACAGACTAAAGAGTTTGGTTTTCTTTTTGGTTTGCTAAGAGTTTTGTTTGCTTTTAACCTTGATTAGTTGTTGAATTTTTATCACAATCCTTTTCTAGACCTAAGGAGATATATTGAGTTTATCAAATGGCTTCTCTCTTTCATATCCATTAATGTGAATTACATCGCTTGCTAATCTAACTTTTAAGCACCCTATATATTTGGAATAAACTAATGTAGAGTTGAGGATAATCCTTTTGATATATTGCTTAATTTTTTTTCCTAATATTTTTGCCTCTCTGTTCATGAAAAGATTTTCTTTTTTGGTAAATTCCTTTTAGATTTTTTCTATCAAGGTCATGTTGGTTCCAGAAAAGGAATTGAAATGTATACCCTCTTCCTCTATTATTAATATCTGGAAGAATTGGTGTCAGATTGGTATTATTTCTTTCTAAATGTTTGGTTGACTTTATTGATTAAGCCATTTGGACCTGGAATTTTCTTTTTGAAGAGGTTTTTAACTATAGATTAAATTTATTCCATGGATATAAAATGACTTAGGCTTTCATTTTGGTATATTATACTTGACTTGAAAAATTTAAATTTTATCCAATATTTTCAAATTTTAGTTAAAATTTTAATATCTAGTTATAATCTTTATAACATCTGTTAAGATCTGTAGTGTAGTGGGGTCCCCTTTTTCATTTCTGATAGTGGTCATTTTGCCCTTTCTCTCATTTCAGCAGTTTTATCAGGACTCTACCAATTTCATTAGTCTTTTCAAAGAACAATACTTGACTTTGTTTATCCTCTCTACTATATATTTATTTTTCATATTTTTAACTTCTCAGTTGAAAACCAGAGAGCCAAGTTTAGGTTTGTTTACTTGTCCTCTGTGTTCTGGTTCACTTTTTCACTTAGTTTCTAATTGGAACAGAAATTCTTTATTTTAATGTAGTCTAATTTATCAATATATCCTTTGTTGTTAACCATTTTTGTTTCATATTTAAGAAATCTCTGCCACACCAATATCATAAAGATATATGCCTGTTTTGTTTTGCAAACTTTATTTTATCTCTCACATTAGGTCTAAATTTACATTGTTTTTATTGGTATGAGAAAGGAATCCAGATTAGTTTATTTCTGTATAATATACAGTTGATACAGCACCATTTATTGAAAGACTCTCTCCATTGACTTTGGTGTCCCTTTGTCATAAACTAGGTGACTATATGACTTTTTCACTCAGCTTAATTCCCTAGAGGTGTATTCAAGTTGTTATGTGTATTAATAATTCACTTCTTAGTATTGCAGACTAGTAGTCCATGTATCATAGTTTGTTTCAGTCTTCACCTGTTGAAGGACATCTGAGTTGTTTCCAGTTTTTGGCTATTAGGAATAAAGCTGCTATGAACATGTGAGTACAGGTCTTTGTATGAACATGAGTTTTCATTTCTCTGGGATAAATGCTCAAGAGGACAATTGTTCGGTCATATGCTCAGTGCATATCTATTTTTGTAAGAGCTGCCATACTGTTTTCCAGGGTTATTGCACCATTTTACATTTCCACCAGCAATGCATGAATGATCCAGTTTCATAACATCCTTGACAGTATTTGGGGTTATCACTTTTTTTTTTTTTTGCCATTCTGAGAGATGTGTAGTGATATTTCCTTGTGGCTTTAATTTGCTTTTACTTGATGGCCACTGATGCTGAACATATTTTCACGTGCTTATTTGTTCATTTCCCATCTTCACATTGTCTTCCTTTCCAGTGTCCTTTGTTTGCTTTCTAATTGGATCATTTATTTTTTCTGTTGCATTTTGAGAGTTCTTTGTATGTCCTAAATACAAGTCCTGGCCATTGCTTTTTAAGACAGTAAATACAGTATATTATGTCTTCCCTCATCCTTACTTCCTATTGTTAACTGGTTCTTTATAAGTTAATATCTTTTTGCTCACATACAAACTCTTAAGAACTTTGAAATAGTGTTGCTGGGTATAATTTTTTGTTTAAAAGTTTGTTTCATTTAAAAGTTTAAAGATATTTCTTCATAATCTTACATATGGTGTTGAAAAGTCTTTAAATCTTGTCATTTTATAGATTTAACTTTTACATTTTCTCTTATCTGTGATGTTCTTACATTTCATTATACTGGATCTAGGGGTGGGTTTAAGTAATATAGGAGGTACTTAGGTCTTACACTTTTAATTTTCCATGTTATGTCTTCATTCCTACTGTTATCTTTACTTTTCTTAATTCTCCAAGGGTCCTAAGAGACAAATATTAACACATCCACTCTTCATATCTTATTTATTTTATTGTTTTCATTTCTTTATTCCTTTCTATTGCCTTCTGAGAAGGTTTCTCAATCTGTTTTTCCACATCACTAATTGGTTCTTTGATTCTCACTGTTCTGTTCCATCCATCTATAGAATTCTTTGTTTCAGCAATGATATACTTTATACCAAGTATTCATTTGATTCTTTTACAGCAGTTTATTCCTGCTTCATGCTTCTAATATTCTTTTATTTGCTTGACAGAATACTTATCCAGCTTGAGTTGTTGTTCACTCTGTTCCGTTTTTATGCTTCCTCTGGTAAAGGTTGTTGTCATTTGTGGTCTTTGCTTCAAGGCGTTTGTGCTTTTAGTTTTCTTTGCTCTGAGCTGACCTTCCGCTGCTTTGGAACATCAGCTGATTTGGTGATAACGTCGGCCTGGAAGGAGGGGTGAAAGCTAAGGTCCCGACCTTAGCTTGTGTACTTCTGAGTGAGCTAGGACAAGTGTGTGTGTGTGTGCGTATGTGTGTGTAGTTGGATGCACAAGCCATGTGAGGGCAAGGAGCCTCTGTGCCATTTGGGGCTCATCTTCACAAGGAAAATACAAATCTCAGATAAGAATTCCCTTGACTTCCTTCACCCAAACCTGAAAACTAAAATTCATCTGCACCCATGATTCCCCCTGTCTCTTATTAAAATGGAAGGGATGTTTCTTCCCTTCCTTTTTAAGTTTTTAAACCTAATCTCTCAGAACCCTTCATGTGCTCTTTCAACTGCCTCTCTGTATTTCTTCCATTTGTTATAGTCAGATTTATTGAAGGAATTGTCTGTTTTTCACTGTCCCTGGTTTTTTCTTCCTGAGTGTGTATAAGCAGCCTCTGTCCCCAGCACACTACTGAGAATGACCCGCCAACCTCCTTATTGCTCAACGCAAGGGTCACTTCTCAGTGCTCTTTCCCCCTTTTCTCTCTGTAGCATTTGTTGCTGTTGACTCCTCCTCTCTCTCTAAACATTCTTCTTTGCTGCCTCCTCTCCCTCTTCCCTTTTCTTGCACGTTGGTGTTCCTTATCGTTCTATCCTAGGCGGCTGTGCGTGGTCCGTGGAGGATCCTATCACTTACTGTGGATCAATAATGGTGACCGTAAAAGCTATAGTCCTAGTTTAGATCCCTTTCCCAAGCTTTCAGTCTGTAATATGTCGCTGCCTATTTGACTAGTTAACTTGCTAACTCTATGTTTGACATTTCATGAGTAGCCTTTCCTGACCACTCTCATAGCCTAAGCCTGTGTTCAGTACCCTTCCACTCTGTTTCCACAGCACCCTGAATTTGCCCACTAAGATCTCTTGTTCCCCTCAGTAGAGTGTAAGCTCTCTGAAGGCCCGGACTGTGTTTCTTTTCCATTGTTCCGCTACTGCCTGGCAGTGTCTGATAGTTAATATGAAGTAAATATTTCTTTGCATGAATGACATTCAAACCTCTCTCTTTCCTTTCCTAGTGTCAAATACTGGCGTAGAGGGAATGCTTAGTTTTCCAAACACATCTCTTCTGGAACTTACTATAAAAAGAACAAATGTTATTTCTTTGGATGCTGCTGTGAAATTTTTAAAATTAGCTTTTACCTATGAAGAATGGAGTTTATTTGAATCTGCAGCTGGGCAGCTTATTGATTTTCTCCAGGTAATATGTGCAAAATCATTAATTTGTCCTTATATTGTTAAGATGACTTTGAATTGCTGACTAACAAGAGAGATATATTTCTCTTAGAGACAGGATGACCCAGAGTCAAAGAAGGCAGAGAAGGATTTAACTCTTCTCATCGCAATAGAACCTCTAATCAATGTTAAGAGGAGCAAAGGCTTGATCTTTCCTTTGGAAAACTACAAAGAAGGACAGTCAGCTTTATACATTAAGAAAATTGCTTTCCATGGTGAGTATTTATTTGCATTTTTGAAAAATGAAGATAATTTTATCTGATGAAATATGCTCTTTATAGGTGAGGTAAGAGGATGCTCAAGGCGGTGAGGGTAGGAAGTACAAAGGTCCTGAGGTGAGCATGTGCTTGGTTGTTGAAGGAACATTAAGGAGGCAGGTATGGCTGGAGTGCACTGGTGGTGGTTATGGAAGCTGAGAGTGTGGAGGAGATGAGATCAGAGAAATAGCTGGGTGCCAGATCTTGCAGGATCCTGAGCCTCGTAAGGATGATGGCTTTTGTTCTGAGCAGTGGTTCTGAGTAGCAGAAGGAGGCTTTACTTAGCTGTTGCCTTGTTGGTAGGTGAGCAACCTGCAGCGCAGTAAATCAACAGCCATTAGTTTACTTTGGTAAGGGGAGGTTTTGTGGTCTCCGCTCTCTTTGCAGCATGCAGAGTCTTCTCTTTTAGTACTTTTTTAAGTCTTAAAAGTTATTGTTTATTTAATCGAAAAAGTACAGTCTCTATTTTTTAGACCAATGAGAATAATTTAATCCCATTAAAAAAAATGGTTTATCGTGTTCTTAAGGCATGGTATGGCTGCTCAGTTGTAGTAAATAATTTTTATCAAGTAATGCTACATTTTTTTTCTAGTGGTTTCTGAATATATATATTTTGTTGTTTTTATTTCAACTGCCATATTTTTTTTTGTTTTAATATTACAAGCCTCTTCACTTCCCTTTTGGACATAGTTGGCACACAAATTGTACAATAGACTCATGCTAATAATAATAATAACATGATAATAGTCCATTTCAATTGGATCCTACTTTGATCAGTTTTCATATAGAAGCATCCAAAGTGTCTTAACTGACATAATATTTGCTCAGGTGTCATTTGTGTCATTTTTGTAGAAATTCTAAGTTTCTGCACTTTTCCCATTTGAAATTTTGTAGCTGACTTTTTGTTTTATTTATTTTTTTTACTTTATGAATTGAGATACTTTTACGAAGACTTATGGATATTCAGAAGATATTTTCCATTTAGCAACAACACTGCATTCCTGTGTCTGCACCTCTCCCCAGGTGAAATAGCTATTTGGACAACTTTTAATTGTATTAAAAGTGGCTAGTCTACCTAATTTAAGTCAGATTTAAAATACTACAAGAATTGGACCTTCACAAAATTCTATATTTTTTAATCTTTATAATAAGAGATTAAGTTATATCCTGACTTGTAATTTTAACTTTCTTTTGAGTGTCAGTCTGTTTCTTTTTGCGAAATGTTTAGGCTACCTACATTTCTAATAATGAAAGAGACAAGGCAGTAGTTTTAATGTACAATTAATATTCTTAATGATATATTGCTTTTCAGTCCATAAGTATAAAGCCTGCTTATTATTTGGAATCACTTTGTATATGATGGCCAGTATTTAGAAATTACCAATTTGTAGGTATGAATTTAGGTAAAACTAATGTAGTACTGGTTTTAAAACTAAATTCTAGGGGTCCTTAAGCATTCTTTGAGATTTCCTCAGGGGTCCAAATTTGGGTAGTAACACCCTGAGCTATTTTAATTATTTTTTATTAGTTGAGATTCTGATGAAATTTTATTTGAAAATTTGATTTTACTATTATAAAAATATTTGAAAACCACAATTATAGAGCATTGTATTAACTGTTGTTCATGTAGGTGAAACAGTGAGGGACTTGAGAAGTTCTACTATTAAAGTGTTTTCTGTTTCTTCTGGGTTTATTAGCTTATGTTATAGCCTGGAACAGAAAATTAATTTTGAAAAAAGATATTTGGTAGCAAATATAATGATCATAGTGAGACAGCTAAACCAAAAACTTTTAATCAAGGCTGAAAAGAGCAAGGAATTTTCACCTGCCTGATTTGGTATATTTCTTAGTCTGTTCAGACTGCTATAACCAGAACTGTCATAGACTGCATGACTTAAACAATTTATTTTTTTACACTTATAGAGGCTGAGAAATTCAAGATTAAGTCACCTGCAGATCTGGTGTCTGGTGAGGACTCACCTCCTCATTTAAATAGATGGCAGTCATCTTGTTGTGTCTTGTGTTGGTGAAAACAGACGGAGAGTCCCTTTCATAAGCGCACTACTCCCATTCATGAGGGCTTCATGCTCATGCCACATCACTTCCGAAATAACCTACCTCCCAACATGATCACTTTGGGAGTTAGGATTTCAACATAGAATTTGAAGGCACAAACAAGCAGCAGTCCATTGATATATATATTTATTTATATATATATTCTTAGCCCTGGCTGGTTTGGCTCAGTGGATTGAGCGTCGGCCTGCGAGCTAAGTGTCGCTGGTTCGATCTTCCAGTCAGGGCACATCAGAGAAGGAAAACTCTGACTCCAAAAAACCTCCGCTGCCTTGCGGCATACCTCTTCAGGGGAAAGGCTAAGGGAGTAAACCCCGACAGAAAATCCGGAGCCGGAGTCCCTAAGGCGGTTTGACGTTGTAGTCAACACCGGCAACTCCTGCGGCGCACCTGAAGCCAAGCTGTATTGACTCCGTCTTTCCCTTGGACCCTTCAGCTGCAAAGAGAGGGGGGGTCTGCTGCATGGGCAACAGCAGACCCTCCATATCACCCTGCCCAGGCTCTGTAGCTTCAGCTTCACTGGAGAGGACACTCCAGTGTCATCGCAAGATGTCGATTCAACACGGGAGAAGACAGATACCGTGTCACTCCCGAGTCGGACTGCACAACCATTCTCAGCGGTGCAGATAGACTCTTAAGAAGCTACACCATCGTCTCTCGAGACGGATGGCTGCTGACGACGACGACGATATATTCTTAGAATGTTACCTGGCACACATTAAATCCCAATTATTTTTATATTTTATTGCTATGTTTTATGTTATCTGATTTATTTAAAGTAAGATGTACAACAAAGTAAGTGAGGCATACATAAGTGACCAACATTGGTCACATGACAAATTCTTTGTCATAATATTCTTAACAACTTATTTTACCACGTTTATTTTCAGAATGTTCAGCCCGATAAAGAAATTGTGGTGGACATGATCATGTTCTTATGGCAGAAATGTAAATTAGGAATTCAGCGGATCAATATGTCCAGAAATGACTATGCAAACTTCACCCAGAAGATCAGTACTAATAAAGTATTCCTTTTTTTTGTTATTGATAATTAAATTGTGATATTTAAATTGTCCCTAATGATCCACCTGTATAACTACCATTTTAAAAAATGTATTGCTGAGTGAGCTTTTCTTTTAAGTGTATTTCCTGTACTTCTACCAGTTGAGTTTTTGGGGAGGGGGTGTTTCAGGTTTTTAAGGAAGGAAAAATCATAGTGTATCTGAGGTCACTTGAGCTTGGATGAATTTAAGAAGGTTAATATTAGAAAATACAAATAAGTAAGGAGTTTCAGGTTCTTTTCCTGCTGTAATATATTTAGACTATTTTAAAGAGCTATTCATAGGAAGACAAAAAGTTGAGCAGGTGAATATTATAACCCAGAAACTCAGGAGGAAATATTTTCACAACACAGTCTCCAGTGATTCTGAGGCCTCCTAAGATTAGCTGCATTAGAATGCATGGGCAGGATTGTATCACGTTCTGTGATGAAGTAATGATGGTGTGCATAAATACTGTTTGCTCATCTTAGCTTTCAAAGTACTGTATGGTGCCTAGTTTTGTGCTACGCTTTGGGGACATAGGCATGAAAGACAGTGTTCAAAGCACCTGGCACAGAACCTAAAATACTTGCTTCCCCTTCACTATTTTGGAGGACTTTAATAGTGATCATAACAGCTCCTTTTAGGTAGAAGAATGAGAATTTTGAGGATACTCTTCACTGATATATAGAATCTTCACTTATACGTAAAAATAACGTGATAAGTTTTCCATTATGGCTATAGATATGGAGACCATAAGCATAAGTGAATCTTTTTTATGAACTTACATAAACATATTTATTATTAAATATAATCTTATTAGGATCATTGATATTTATATTATTTTTAATTAATATGCACTAATAAGGAGGGGTACTTGTATAACATTTTCATATGATTATCAGATGGTGATTTCAAGGAAGTACTAAGTTGTGAACAATGTGTCTCTTTCTACAATGTAATATGCTTTAATTTGATTTTGCTATATATCTTCTCTTTTTGTTTCTTGTTTTTTCTTTTTAGTGGGTTTATCTCCTGTGGCAAATAAATGAAGTAATTCACTGCTGTAAAATAGAAGACATTGACATTGTGGTGGTGGCAGAGGTCACACTACGATTAAGTGAGATATTGGAGTCTTTAGGAAATTCAAGAAGAAAATTTAAAAAATCTCTAGGTAAAATAGCAAAAGAAAAGGGATGAGATTATATATATATGCATTTATACACACATATAAATATATAACTATAAATTGGAATACAGGATAACTTCTGTTAATGGAAACTAGGCACTTCAATATTCTGTTTTATTGTTGACTTATAATCAGATATAGTAATAATATGGGTTAACCAAGTGGATATTAAAAAAAGGTTATAGGCCATATGATTCAATGACAGACAAAACTCTGAATTCCTGTATTTCCCTTATCCATTCCCATCACCATCTACTCATGCCTTCCGCATTCTCCCTTTTTCCCCATTCTATTTCCCTTGTATTCCCTTTTGTACACCCTTCTCTTCCATTTCCTGATAGAGTGTATGTTTCTTGAAGGAAGAGAGCATGTTTTAGTCACCATTATATTCCTGGCACCCACCAGAAGTTCCCAGCTCTGCCTACAGTCTGTTACTGAGCATGGCTTTGCACATAGAGTTTTAGAGCCATGGTTCTCAAACTTTGATCAGTGTCAGTATTACCTGGAAACTTGTCAAAACTATAAGGCCCAGGCCCTGTTTCATTTCACCTACCCCGGACCTTTCTCATCTTTATTATCTCACCAGGTAATTTGTGATTCAATACGCATTCAAATTTGAGAACCTCTGCTTAGAAGTCTCTGGCTATTTACACAATCAATGTCCTGATGTCATATTTTGAAATGTTCTGTCTTTGAGTGTTTTTTCCTATTTAAGAACTTTTATTATGCAGAATTTCAATTTCAATTATAGAGTAGAGAGATAAAATAAATCATCATGTATGTATCAATTCCTATGTTCCTGATTGTAGTATAAGTATCTTAAGTTGGTTTGTTCCAATCAAAATCCAAACAAGCTTGCACAATTTATTTTCTTATTTGTCTGTTCTATTGCTCTTTCTAATCTATTACAGTTCCTCTTTTCCTCACCCCCAGTTCAAGCTAATTTTTGAAGAAATTGAGTCATTGCATTACTCTGTTGGATTTCTCACATTTTGGATTTGGCTGTTTGCATCCTCGTGGTATCAGTTAACTTGTTTCTCTACCTGGTAGTTAGGTCTAGAGGCTTGCTTAGGTTCAAGTGATATCTTGTCAAAAAGAATTCTTGTCAATATGTTATTTTTTTTTGCAAGCTACTTCACAGGTGATGCTATTTCTCTCTCTTGCATTGAATTGGGAAGCATATTGTATCTGGTTGTCCCCCTTTTTGTGACGTAAAGATTTATCAGTGAGTTCAGGTGTGGTCAGCCTGACCTTGTTCCTAGGTTGGTTTCCTTAGAAGTAGATTCTGAGATGAGGAGTTGAGGGAAGTAATTCCCTTGGGATGTTATCCAGGGAAGCACGATGGTGGGGTCAAGTAAGACAGAGGGAAGGAAACCAAAAGTCAGTAAATTAATGAGAAGGCTGGGTGGGTCCAGGACTTGTTCCCATGAGGGACTGTTAGGAGACTGTAGAGAACATTCCTCAGAGAGCTGGGAGGTTGGAGTATTTACACAACTTTTATACGTCATTGTTTGAAGCATATTGGAGGGAGTGGGGATGAGAAGCCAGAAGGGGCTTCATACTTCTCTCATTCCTCTGCATTTATTATACTAAATTCTTCAGTGAAGAACTTCAGTAGCTACTTGGTTACTTTGGTTACTATGAATTGTTTGGCAGGCATTATATTTGCTAAATATTTTATAGAAATAATTTGAGACTTTAGGTGATGTTATCTTCTTGCAACTAAGATTTATACTTGCTCTTACTGATGCACAAAGACACTACTACTCCAGGATCCCATTATTCCAATTAGAGAGATTAAGATAATTTGAAGCCGAGATGCTGTCTCTTTGAAGACCTATTTCCAGTTTACCCTAACTCCTAGGATGCAGCCCCTTCCAACTTCTCAGCCTCGGTGGGTCCTGGATAGGATTCCTTGTTGCTGTAGCTCATCAAGGCTGTCAGGAGTACCAGTCAGCCTCTCAGCTTCTCTCTCCAGAACTGGCGAAAGTCCCCACTGGGAAAAGTATCTCTAATGTCACTCTGGACTCTCTGGGCTCTCTTCCCCAGATGCAGGTTGATGTTCCCTTCTCAAAGTCCTGGCCCTGGAGTGCTTTTTTATTATCTTCTTGGCTTATAATGAAACAAAACTGTACTTTCCAGTTCTTCTAGTTGTCTCTAGTCAGGAGGATTTTTCTAGATTACCTGTTTCTGGAAGCAAAAGGCCCAATGATTACTTTTGAAAAATTTCTTTCTTGTTCAGTTTTAATGTTTTATTTACTAGTTACTTTTGGGAGACTATTATTTTGCTGTGTTTTATACCCTGTTTAATTATAAATGACCTATATACAATTTATTGTGTTGATCTCTTTTGTTAAGATGTTTGAGTATAATCTGTTTATGAATTTGGAAATTTCTACATTTATGTCATGAAGAGCTATTCCCATGTAGCTACATACAACTTTTCTAAAATTGTTTTTCTCATCACCTGACTGGCATATAAAACCTAAAGTACAGGTCATTCTTTTATATGAATTATGGCAATCTGCTTCAAAATGCATATTAGGCAATTTATTAAGCAATACATTATTTAGTTTAAATTATTGAATACATTTTAAAACAGGACATTAACATTGTCATATAAACATTTATAATTTATATTTCTCTAATTCAAACAAGCCTTCTCTGATATCTGTCTAAATTCATAAGGCTTCTGCACTGTTATTTTCTGAATGCTTTTAAATGGGCTTTATGAAAGTAACACCAATTTCTTTACCATAATTTTATCTTGTTGATAATCAAGAGTCTTGATTTGTTTTGCTGTATTACAAGATGCTTTTATATTAACTTATAAAAATGAAAAAATGTTATGTGGAAGAAACAATGTGGTATTCAGTGAAATTCTAAATTGTTGCATCATTTCTAAAATCACGGGTAGTTAAATAGATCACCAATATAAAATAATTTTTTATGATTATGACTCACTTTTCATTTTTCTCCTTTTCTTTTCTTGGGGTCCTTCCTTCTTTTTCTTTGTTTCTTCTCTCCTACTCTCTCCTCCTACTTTTTCTACTTTTCCTCTTTTTGCTCTTCTTCCTCCTCCTTCACTGCCCTCCCTCCTTGCCTCCTCGCCTTCTCTCTTCTCTCTTTTCAGAAGCACGTGTAAGTAAAGGGACTGATGAATTCCTTGGAACTCTGAGCGGGGATTCAGAAATCCTTCCAATATTAAAGGTATTGCAAAATATTTGTAAAAATATAGTTAAAACATGAATTTTAATTGTAAATAATATTAAATTTGTAAATATCTATGGTTATAGAAATAAATTTAAATATTTAAAATTTGATAATTTATGGTTTCTATATACATTTAGAAATACCAGAACATTTTCCTACCTTTTGCTTTTGCTGTAGGAAAATATTCACTCAGCTTTAAAAATAAGCTAGATAGCCCTGACTGGTGTGGCTCAGCTCGTTGGGCACCGTCCCACAAAGCCAAAGATCACCGTTTGGATTCCCAGTCAAGGCTCATGCCTGGGTTGCAGGTTCGGTTCTCAGCTGGGGTGCTTATGAAGGGCAACCTATGATGTTTCTCTCTCACATAGATGTTTCTTTCCCTCTTTCCCCCCTGCTTTCCCCTCTCTCTAAAAATAAATAAAATCTTAAAAAATTAGCTAGGTGAACTATCTTAAAGGGATTTATAGTTACATTATTATTGATGTTTTGAATATGTTGTGATTCATAGATTTATAGAACAGAGATATCCTGCTCTGACAATGAGTTGTTACCTGTTTAAAATGCACTTAGAACACATGGCAAGTTCCCAGTGAGTGTTCAGTTAAGAGAACAAAAGAGATTAGGGAGATGATTGGCTCTTCTTGATTATGTTTTTTTCTTATAATATTTGAATTATTTATATACATTATGGATTATGTTGGACTATAGATATGACTAGGGAACTACTTCATATATATAATAAACATTCATTTATTTACAGGCAGGAATTAGAATAGCATTTTACAAACTCTTATGTGATGCTAGAATTATGCTTTAGAAAAGGATGCCATGGTCAAGAACTTTGGGTGACTTTGGATTAAACACAATATGTTTCTTACTGTAAGACTTATCAGAGGTATTAATTTGCTTATGAGTACTGTGGTTTTCCAAGAAGGAGATATAAAATTCCATATGTTCCATTATCTGAGAATAAAACCCTATAAAATACCTACTTAGGACATGGACTACCGTTGAACATACTTCTTTTTAGCTAGGAAGCCGGTGATCTATATTTGCCTGATTCCTTTTAAAAAGAACTATAACTTTTAACTTACAAATGTTGTATTAACCTTGGAGGACATTTTGAGGCATAAAAAATAAAGAGAAATATGCATTTTGAGGCATAAAAAATAAACAGAAATATGAGCCCTGGCTGCTGTTGCTCAGTGGATTGAGCGTGGGCCTGCAAACCAAATGTTGCTGGTTTGATTCCCAGTCAGAACAAACACATGACTAGGTTGCATGCCAGATCCCCAGCTGGGAGCGCCAGTGAGAGGCAACCACACAGTGATGTTTCTCTCCCTCTCTTTCTCCTTTTCCCTCTCTCTAAAAACAGATAAATGAAATAAAATAACAATAAAATAAAATAAAGTAACCTTGTTAAAAAATAAATAAATTAAAAAAATAAAGAGAAGTATAATTTCACTATAAACCTAAATATTATCATTTAAAAATTCTTCCCTAGTCTTTTTCTTACTCTTCTTAAAAATATAATAGTCTTCTGATGTTTTTATTAACATTATTTTATCAACACTTTTCCTGTTGCTAAATGTTAATCCTCACGATTACTATATTTTCTCTGTCAAATTGATCTGAATGATATGACATAAAATTATTAATATAAATGCTGTTATAAATAAGACCCATTTCCCCAACGACTAGCTTAAGGAAACAAAACATTACTTGTACTAGTACAATTGAAACTCAAATCCTTCACTGGCCCCTTCTGATCATATCACCTCCCCCTCCCCCCCTCCCTAGGAGTAACTACTGTTCTACATACAGTGACTATAAATTCCAGGCATTTTAGTGTTGTGCTTTTTATTGCATACTTGTGTATTCTTGGGCAGTACAGTATTGTTTTTAGATTTATACCAGTAGTGCCATGCTGCAGGTGTTCTTCTGCAGTTTGCTTCTTAACACTCAGTATTCTGTTGGTGAGGTTCACTCAGGTTGATCTGTGTAGTCATAGTATTCATTTTCACCACTGTAGCTGACTTGCTCAAAGTCACTCAGTAAGTGGCTTTGAACTTAGATGTGTTGCCCTCAAAGTCCAGGCACTTAGCCACTATGCTGTGTTGGCTGTGTTGACTCTTGATTATGAAAAGGTATCTTTAGCATATTTGTAGAAAAGATATTTTTCTAATACACAAAAATACAAGTCCTAAGAAACTGGATACAAATCAAGTATCATGAAAGTGCTGAGGAGGACCGGGATTCATTCTGAAATTACATTCTCAGATGAATGTTCATCTTCTAATGATAGGTTTCAGGGAAGGCAATTTTTGAGTTCTTTACACTGCACTATGTCTTCTAAAGAGAGCTAGAGTTAAGAAATCTTAAATTAAAAACAGAATGTTTGAACTGCAGAAGAAGTTGAGGAGGCATAACTGTCTGCCAGAGGTGTTTTCAGGGATGACTTTGAGTGCTTGTCAAATATACAGCTTCCTGCTTTCCACTCTAGACATATGGAATCATTATTTCAGGTGTGAGGTTCTTAAAGTTCTTAATTCAGGTATGTGCCTCTTAAAAGTTCCCCAGGTAGTCACTTAGGACACAAGAATTTGAGAATCACAGGCTTAGTGGGCTGGCACTTACTCTCTAAGGCTTCATGGGGCAGGGATGGGAATATTAGTGGGAGTTTCAAAGTGCTAGGTTTTGGCTTGTGACGGAAAATTTCTGGCAACTAACACCACTAAATAAAATGGATTTCATAGAAGGTGGCAATTTTTCTATCATAACAACAAAAACGGAACATCGCTTATGAACTATTGCCGTTATTTAAATTAGAAAATGTACACTTCCCTTGAGATGATTAACTGTCATCTTATGGGAAATTATTAAAATAAGTATACAAGAGTGATGACAACAGTGTCAATGGCGTCCCTTAAAATTGTGCCATACACAACCTTCTTGCTATACTGGGGCACATGGCGGATGCAGTTGAGGTGGTTCACTGATGTGGTGTAAGGGCACAGCAGTTAGTGTTGGGAGACCTGGAACTGAGTCCTGACTCTGATATCGCCTGCTTGTGTGATCATGAATACAAAATTGCATCTGTTTTAGTGTTGGCATCTTCATCTATAAAATTGTAACAACATTCCTATTCCATTGGTACTATTTAAGTTATACAATTTAAAGTAGATATTGGTAACATTGTGGAAAACAACACCTGGTTTATGGTAGCTACTCAGTTTTTCTCTTATGTTTCATATAGAGCACTGAATCTCAACCTAGGACCTCAGACCTACATGGAGGGGAGAGAAGTGGGCAGAAGGAGTCATAATTTATTGTAAGGACAGTCCAAAATCCATATGCTCACCTAGCAGAGTCTATCAGTGAGATAAATTATACATATTCCACATACACATACAACTACTTAAAAAATATGAGGTGCTGTTATAATTACATAAAATATTATTTGAGTGTTAATACTGAATATGTAACAGCTATTTTTCAACAAATAGATTATAAAATTATAACAACTAATGACTATCTACCTCATAGGACTACGGAAATTTAAAAATTAATCTGTGTAAAGCATTTAGCCTAGTACCTGGAACATGTTTTAATTAAATCTTAGCTATGACGATGAAGAAGATGACCATAAAGGTGGTGATAGTGATGATGTTGATAGAATGTGGGTGTGTGTGGGGTCTTTGAAATTTTTTTGATGTTAAAAAGGTATCTATAGAGACGTTAGTTTCTGGAAAAGCAGCAAACTAGATGATCTGAAGACTCTTGCTACAAAACACCTAGAAATTTTGGGCAGAATCAAACAAATATTCTCATGTACATCGCAAGCGTTCACAAGAAAGTAAGGTAAAGGAATCCCAGGGGCCCAAATAGAAAGGGGAGCTGAAAACCAAAACGTAAGTGTATGAGCAGATGCTACAGTAGGCTGATGGGCTCAGTTACAGAGACTCTTAGACAGCAGCCAACCAGGGACAAGAGATGAGGCTTGGGCACATGAAGGAGGAACGCTCAAAACTGAGACTCACACATAAAGTTAGAACCTAAAACAGACTACATCCTAGGAAAAGGTTGAGTAGGAAAACAATCCGGCTATCTGTGTAGGGAGGTATCACAATGGGTGCCGAGAAGAGGAGTGGATGAAAGAAAGTCTCTAATGATTTATAATTTGGGGCTTGCCCTCAAGTAGGTCTATTATTTGAATTCACACTACTTGAGTTGCTTGAAAACCTTCCTGAACCTGTGATTCTTTTTTTTTTAATTATGATTTTTTTAGTGGCCACACACAAATGTAGGTCAAGTGTTGGACTGACAATCCCATCTCTGGGCACAACTTTGTCACACAAGCTATAATAATCACAGTAATTGGAACTCTGATTCTTGTTTGAGTCAGATTTCTATAAAAAGGGTATCATGGAGAGCATTTCCACCTCTTAAATTTAACTTTTCTTGTGATCCTGTGATCCTTAAATCTCCATTCAAGAAGGGAAAGGGAGCTACACAATATTTTATATATCTTAAATGGATATATGTAACCAAGTTGTGTATAATCCAGGAATGCAAGGATGATTTAACATTAGAAACTTTACAATGCAATACAAGACATTAGCAGATGAAAAAAATGTATGATCACCTCACTAGATAAAGAGATTCAATAAAAAAATTGAGAAAATTCAACAACAGACTTTTTAAAGGATAACTTAACAAGTTAGGAACAGAACTTTTGTATATCATGAAGTGTATCATCTGAAAACCTTCAATGAATGTTATACTGTAAAAGAAAGTTGCACATGTATTTGTGAAAAGTCTAATTTATATTCGGAAAAATGGTGAAATGTATTAATTACTTTACCTTTATTAATAGTTATTTAATTAAAGACAAACGTACTTAGTAAGAAATATAACATTGTTGACATTAGATAGATACAAAATTTGTTTACTTTTGAATTATTTTTGAAAGAAATTTAGAAATGTTGCATATGATTTTTCCTCAACTATTATTTTTATTTTTGTTTATAAAATCACTTTAGAAAAAACCTTTGGAACAGTTGTTTTTGGCTTATGAACTGCTTGACAAAGCAATTGGTGGAATAAATTTCAATTGCATGTTAACTACTTTACCAAATGGATCATCAGTGTTTGATCATTACTATTCCAAGGTAAGAATGGGAAACTTTTAATTTAAATATTTTATTGTTTATGCTATTACAGTTGTCCCAGTATTTCCCCCATATCCCTCCTCTACCCAGCCCAACCCCAACTCCCACAGTCATTCCCCAGGGAAACCCTTATATTAAAGTTTTACTTAACTAGGATGAAGGCTGGCCTTGCAAGTAGGTTAATAAAGCATGATTTGTGGTGGCTTCTCTCTCATAAGCCAGAAATATATTCAATCCCCTCTTCCAAGAAGAAATCAAGAAGAGTGAGGGGTCTTTGAATTTGTCATTGAAGATGAATTTGTAAGCCAGAGTGCAAAGGATTGAGAAATGCGCAGGTTTTAATGGCTAGGAGTAAAATGATAACTTGGGTGCTTATAGGGGAGAGCTATTTTTAGCATGTCTTGGTAACTGTATGTCTTTTCAATTTTTACCAACTCTATCCAAGTATACCCACAGTACAGATGGAGACATTTCCAAACCAGTCACACCAAATAGTTTCATAATGGATTTGCATCTTGAACTCATTCAAGCTCAGCACCGAATAGCAGTTGTGCTTCTTGACCAGTTGCAAGGTAGTAGTCATCAAAGCAGATAATTTGTTCTGAATCAATTTTAAGATAAATTTAAGGATAGAATCAATTTAATTTGTAAATTATGTTCTTGTCAATTGAGTGTTTTCCAGATACATTTTATTATTATTTTTTTCCTTCTCTGGTTAATATTAAAAATAGCTTTCATTGTTCTTTATAGCTTCCATAGCTAATAAGTTATTAAACTTCTAAAAAATTGTTTGAGCTATAGTTAATTATTGATATTTTGTTAATTCAATGAAACAGACATTTATTAAGTGCCTGCCAAGATCTAGGAACAGTGATAGGCTTGGTACAAATAAGATACAGGCTCTACCTTTGAGCTTATGGAAAAGTAAGCCAACTATAACAATCGAGGTTGCTAAATGTAATAGAAATAGTCTCAAGGTTTTAGTTATGGGCACATGGAAGAGAAGTGTCTATATTCGACAAGGAAGTCAGGAGTGACCACCTGGAAGAGGTGACCATTGACCATAAAGCTAATAAATATTATCTTTTTGAAGAAGATTGAAATAAGGCTATCATTTTGGACAGAGAAAGTAATATTTAGCAGGGTGGAAGGACAACCGTATGGTGCAGTGTTAGGAACTACTGGAATTCTCACCGCTGGATAAAGAACACACGGGGGTGAGGGGGAACAGCAGATACGCCTGGGGCGGCAGATCACACAAAAATGTTGAAGGGCTAACAAGTTTATATTTTATCCTGGAAGCTAATGAAAAAACTGAGAAAGACATCTCTGACAGATGCCAGAGGTCA
Organism: Furipterus horrens; assembly: GCF_987537825.1. Taxonomy (NCBI): domain Eukaryota; kingdom Metazoa; phylum Chordata; class Mammalia; order Chiroptera; family Furipteridae; genus Furipterus; species Furipterus horrens. The sequence continues at coordinate 19,545,835 of NW_028327174.1, read as the reverse complement.
GATAAGCTGAATCTAAGTTGTTCTTGGTTTATTATTAGGTAATACAAATAACCTGCTTACTTGAGTCTCAAAATAAGATTTAATATCATTAGGTTTAAAAACTCTTCTGTTCAGGATTAAATTTTGATAAAACCTAATTACTTTTGACGTGATTATATAGCCACTATTAATATAAATAGCAATTCTCCATTTTTTCATTACTGAGTAATTGTCATAGAATAGAACTAAGTGTAGTGGCCTGATATGACCTCTGATCTCTGTTTGAAGCATTCAGAAGCACATCATCTCTACAGCTAAATAGATTTAATCAGATTCAGGGCTAATTAATTAATTAGTTAATTGATTTTGAGTGTAAACTTTTACCTACCAGCTTTATTAAGATATAATTGACATATAACATTTGTAAGTTTAAAGTGTACAATGTGTTGATTTGATACACATTATTTACTGCAAAATGATTACCACCACAGTGTTAGCAAAAACCTCCATCATGTTGCATAATTACCATTATTTTTTTTGTGGTAAAAACATTTAAGGTATCTCTTAGCAACTTTCAAGTATGTAATACATTATTATTTCTATAATCACCATGCTGTACATTAGATCCCCAGAACTCATTCACCTTACAAGTGAGAGTTCGTAGCTTTTGACCAATATCTCCCCATTTTCACCACCCTCCCAGTTCCTGGTAAAACACCATTATACTCTCTATTTCTATGTGTTCAGCTTTTGTAGATTCCCCATATAAGTGGAATATTTGTCTTTCTCTGACTTATTTCGCTTAGCATAATGCCTTCAGGGTCCATCCGTGTTACTGCAAATGGCAAACTTTCCTTCTTTTTCACGGCTGAATAATATTCTATTGTATATATACTACATCTTCATTATCCATTCTCCTTTGGTGGACACTTAGGTTGTTTCTGTATCCTGGCAATCATGAAAACTGTTGCAGTGAACACAGGAGTGCAGATATCCCTTTGAGATCTTGTTTCCATTTCCTTTGGTGATATACCCCAAAGTGGGATTGCTGGATCATATGGTAATCCTATTTTTAATTTCTTAGGAACTTCTATACTCTTTTCCATAGAACCAATTTACATTCCCACCAACAGTGCACAAAGGTTCTCTTTTCTCCACATCTTCGCCAAAACTTATCTATTTATTGTCTTTTTGATAATAGACATTCTATTTAACATGTGTGAGGTGTTATATCATTGTGGTTTTGATGTACATTTCCCTAATGACTAGCAATGTTGAATACCTTTTCATGTTGGCCATCTGTATGTTTTCTTTGGAAAAACGTCTATTCAGTTCCTCCACCCATTTTTTAATCATATATATATATATACATACACACACACACACACACACACACACACACTAGTGAGTTGTATGAGTTCTTTATATATTTGGGATATTAAATGCTTATCCAATATATAATTTGCAAACATTTTCTTCCATTCTGTAGTTGCCTTTTCAATTTATTGATTGTTTCTTTTGCTATGCAGAAGCTTTATAGTTAATGTAGCCTGTCTTATTTTTATTTTGTTGTTTGTGCTTTTGCTGTCAGATGAAAAAATTGTTTCCAAAACCAGTGTCAAGATGCTTTCTCTCCTGTTTTCTTCTGAGAGTTTTAGAGTTTCAGTTCTTAAGTTTGTTTCTAATCCATTTTGAGTTAACTTTATAAGTGGTATAAGATGGGGACCAATTTCATTTTTCTGCATATGGATATTTAGTTTTCCCAACACCATTTTTTGAAGAGACTATTTTTTCCTCATCAAGTATTCTTGGCTCTATTGTCAAATATTAATTAAATGTGTATATATATATATATATATATATATATATATATATATATATATGCTTTTATTTCTGGGCTCTTAGTTCTGTTCCATTGGTTTTTGTGTCTGTTTTTATGCCAGTATCATGCTGTATTGACGCTATAGCTTTATAGTATAGTTTGAAGTCAGGAAGTGTGACACCTCCAGCTTTGTTCTTCTTTTCCGGACACTTGTTTATGAATGGATTCTGAATTCTGTTGTTTTAGGGGGGGAAGGGGACAAAAATGGGAAACATGCTGCCATGCTGCCCCTCTGTCATGTTATTTAATCTAGAGTAATTCCTGTAACTTTTTTCTTTCATGACTTATTTTTGAAGATATGTTTCTAAGACATCCTATGATCTAAGTTCTCCTGGCAGTTTCTTCATCTCGTTGTATCACATTAGGCTGTACATATTGTCTATTTGTCCTAATTTTAGTGAGGCAGAATATTATTATTCTGTTAAGGTAGTGTCTACCTAATGGTACCTTTTCCTCTCTATAGTGAAAAAATAATTGGCGTTGTTAGATGATGGCTTTGAGATGAAACAAATTTCTTATTCCCCAACAGATTTTTCTCACCCAATAGTTTTAGCATCTATTGCTGATTTTTCTGGAGTGAATTATTATGATGGCTGTGCATGGTAACTTTCTAATTGAATTATTTATGCTACATTTATTTGCTGACATTCTTTTGTAAAGAGGAACTATCCCTAATTTTTCCCCTTTCAATGTTTTGAGTTACACTACGGACTGGATTTCTTTTTTTTAAATTAAATATTTTAAGATCAGTTACTATATCATTCTTTCTGATGCTTGAAATCACACATTTTGCCATTGGGAACCTTCAAATTGGATTCTCTGCTCTTCTGCTATGTCCTCATTATTCTTTGAGCAATTTCTTGCGTTCTGCACAACAAAATGTTCTATACCTACCTTATGCTTTATCCTCCCCAGACCTGGAATGAAGTCATTTTTGTAAGGATTCCTGTTCCTTTTGGTAAGAAATAGCATTTAAAAACCAAGATCTGTGAGTTAGGAGTGCTCATTATTATTGGGATGTCAGCTGGTTTCTTTTTTGTTGTTGTTGATAGAGACAAGAATACACATTTATTTATATCACAAGTTCTTTCTGAAATTGCAAATTCAAAGTCCCACACTGTGCAAGTCTAAAGTCTTGCATTTCCCTTTTGTATTTTTTTCTCCCATGTTGAAAACTCTGGTTTCTAGCAATATCAATGTAATAAGTCATTTTCTTTATCCTTTGCATTAACAAAGTACTTTTAAAATTATGAAATTAGTACCACCATTAACAACAAACTTAGTAAGTGAATAGAGGATTTTTTGTGGTTCATTTTGTCTTTAGAATACTTGATATATCAGAGACTTCAAATTTGCTTGAGTTAAATCTAGTTTTTGTATAGTTATGTTATCAATTTGATATGCACTTGCGACTGCTTGTTCATATAAAATGTTCTTTTTAAAGACTCTTTTATCCTTTTACATTTTATTATAAACATTTACATTGTTTCAAAAACTGTTTCTTCAAAATCCTACTTGGTGTGGAGGAAAGCAATAATAATTAAAATATCTATGTCATATAAATTGAAAAACTTGATAAGGTTTTTCTAATACATAAATGAAGTCACTTAGAATAATAACTTTGAATACTCTTTAGTTTAAAAAGATTTGGGTCTGAAATGTATTTCAAAATGTGAATGACATTTATGGATCAGGTTTTCTTTGAGACAGCTAGCTCATGATTCTCATTTAGTAGCTGTGTTAACTTCTTTAGTGGAGAAATCGTGTTTATTTACTCACAGAGTTACCAAACTGTTCATTATCTAATTGTCATCTGCAAATCTCTGAAAGCCAGATGATTCTTCGAGTTTTTATCAGAGACCACTTGAAAATATTGAGGGTAGCCTTGAACTTAAATTTAAGAGGAATATTCAGTTATTATTCCTTTGCAGTATCTGTGGGTCTCCTTGGGTTTTTCCTCTGCTTTATTGAACTGCCGCTCTGCCACAGATTATCAGCTTGCTCCTCCTGTCTTTCCTCCTTCCTGTTTGCTGCTGCCAAACTAATATTGCCTAAACACTGCTTTTGTCATTCTTATTCAGGAACTTTACAATGGTTGCCCACTGATGACAGTGGCATTAAATATGACGCATCGTTAATGGGCAGTCAGAGTTTTCCTGCAGTCTCATCCTTTTTATCTCCAATAATTATAATCATGAACACTATCCCTTAATTAGCATTTACAATACCCTAGGTACTGAGAGAATGAATGATCCATTATTTTCTGCTTTATGTTGCTGTCTCCATGTAAATAAATTTCCTTATCCTTCACCATTAAATAAACCTTCTATTCTTTAATGGGGTCTGTTGGCATCTTTTCATCAATCACTATCCCATGGGGACTGACATGCATTAGCACAAATAATTAAACCTCAATTTGAGGGGTTTATTGTAAAGTTACTACACCAACCATCACACACCTCCAAGGGCAGAAACAAAATATTGCCAGGTCTCTTGAGGATCAGATCTGGAAAATCGAAAATCAGTGCAACAGCCTCCGTCTCCCTGGGCCAGCTGCCTACCTTTATTCCCTTTTCCTTCATCCAGCATCCTCCCTTTTCTGCGCCACCTTGATGGCCAGGCCCAATTGTACACCAGGATGTCTCACACTGACCACAATCAACTGGCAGTAATTTGTGTTAGTTGAAAATCTTGAGAGAGGCTCTCATTTCATCAGCCGCAGCTAGAGGAGCGTGGAAGTCTTCACATGGTGCTCTAGAAGGGACCATGAATGAAGCAATTTTGAAAAGTTTGTGAAAAGGGAAAGTGAACAAAAGTAGATTGGCTCCTATTCATCAATCTTCAAGATGATCTTATTTAAGGTGAAGTAGAAAATGCGTATGTATATATATATTTGAATGAGAACTAATTTGAAAATTCGTATGTCCTTAGGTATATTGTGGCAAATATAAGATCTGACCATAAAACTGCATCATAGTAGATTTGTTTGAATTTTTATCAATGAAAAAAGATAATGTGAGAGAGAAAGTGATAATTTCACAAATAGCTATTCTTTAATGTTTAGAAGATATTTCCTCTTTGGACCCAAACCTGACTGCAATGGCAATCTTTTTCTTCCTCTTCAGTTTTGCAGACTCCAGTCGTTAGCAAAAATGTAACTACCAAAAATCCAGAAAAGCTAAAACAATCAGGAAGCACTGATTGTTTTACAGGTAATTAAAACTGGGATAACCCATTTTTCCAAAAATTTGTAAAGATAGTTATTATGTTACCCTGTTGGTGAAATGTTTGTTTCCTTCTTCAGAAGTAAGTGTAATGAATAAGATAAGGAAGAATAAGCTATCCAAAGCGATTTACTTGATGCAGAAAGCTCTACTAATATTTGAGAAAGATACAGCCTCTACCTCTTCACATAACTTCTTGATGGTAAGAATATATCATTCCTTTTTTTAGTTTTGACATATAACCTCTGTTAAATGAATGATTTATTTCCCTTTTCTAAAAGTAATGTGCTGTCCTTAACATTAGATTATGAACCTTCAGGTTTCTCATATCTAGTCGTCTGATAAGTAGAACAGTCCCGAGCAGGGGAACCAATCTACAGAGTGGGCAAAAGTAGGTTTACAATTGTGAGTATGTGAAAGTTTATTTTTGTATTATTACTTATTAATTATTGTATTATTTTTCATATAAACAACTATAAACCTCCTTTTGCCCTACCCTATATACTTCCAGTCCTGAACTCTACTGCAATGAGAAATTCATTCTCTATAGGGCCACCTCACATGGGAAGTCAAATGAAATCTGAAGGATTCAAAATAAGGGAAATTATAGAATTTCAGTGACACTCTACCAGCATAATGCATTATTTTCTATGGAATTAAAATACTTAAAGTCTATTGGTTAAGGAACCCTCTCTCAGATGGATATTGTTAATTTACGCACCAAATTGCCTTGTTCATGTTGTTTCACTCTGGCCTATTTGTTCTGTCTTCTGCCTGATTCATTGCATGTTGATTTTAGAGTTTAAGTGCCTGAGGGCAATAACATTTCAAATTACGGAATCTTTAAAAATTTCCCCCTATGTATCACCCACAAAAAATTGGCTGTTATTGTCTGAGTGAATGGCACATGATGAGGCAGAAAATGATGCTACAAATAGATGGGCTGATAAGGGAAAGAAAAAAGTAAGCCAATGCTAGGGGGAGGATACAGAGTTAAGAAGCATTTGAGGGAGACACTTCAGCATATTTATATGCTGAGAACAAAAAACCATAAAAAAAAAAGAGAAATGGAAGATATGACAGAGTATTTAATACATAAAGTGGAGTCTAATAGAAGAGGGAAGAGGATGAGATTGAAAGCACAGATAAAGGGATTCATCTTCAACAGAGGGTGGGCTGTAGGGCAGATACCTCATCCTCTTATAGAGAAGGGAAGGTGGAAAGAACAGATTTAGATTTAATTAAGTCTCTTGGTGTGAAGGTGGAGAATTGAGCTGATACCCTCTTACCTCAATCATCTGATAAAGTTGGAGGCAAAGCTATCTGCCAAGAGTAGAGAGTGAGGGTGGATAGTTGGACTGAGGAGGGAGATGATGATTGGAGAGTAGTGAGGAATGGATGGGGAGGGGGTGACTCCAGGTTAAAGGACTGACCAGCATGATGAAGTTCTGGCTGAGATTGAAGACTATGAATTTTTAGGGGACCCTCTCTGCATGGTGGTAGGACATTATCCTGGTGTGGTGTTTTTAGTAGCTGTGACAACTGAATATCTGAGCCAACAGAGTTTTGAATAGAGTTGTTTGTTTTAAAATAAAAGCACAGGTTAAAAGTCTGTTATAAAAAACGGGTATAGATTGACTAGAAAAGGAAATGGCACCATTAAGGGGCTTCAAGACTTGGTGGCTATGGAGATGTTAAGAGGCTAAGCATCTCTATGAGGTCAGTGATCAGAAAAGCAGAGTCTGACAGAGCTGGAAGGATAGGTTTTTGAGGTCAGAAAGTAGAATATTGAAAATTAAGATTTCTGACACATAGCACTGCCTGGCCATCTGCCCATTACTGCATCTATCCAACAAATATTTTTAAGTGCTTATGATCCATTCAGCAAATATTTATTGAAAGCTATGTGCCTGGTATTTTGCTGAGTACAGGGGACAAAAACAAACAAACAAACAAACAAACAAACAAAAATCCTCTGTTTATTCAACAAATATTGATAGGTTGCCTTCTCTTGGTTGTCCTTGTCTGCAAGATAACTCTAGTCTGTGGGAACATAGACAAGTCAGTAGGTAAATCATGGGTCAGTGTCATAGATGTTTTAATTGTAAGAAGAGCAGGGGGATTCATAGTGGGGAATATTTAAGGAGACATCTAAAAATGTGACGTGAAATTGAATGCTGAAAGATAAGGAGGACAAAAGGTAGAAAGGACATTCCAGGCAGCGAGAACAATGTGTGCAAAGGTCCTGAGCTAGATAGGCCGTAGAGTACTTGTAGTTCAACAGGTCAGGCAGTGTGACAGAAGCTTAGATGCAATGGCAAGGGGGTGATGGGGATATTGGGAAAGGATTGTAAGGGGTGTAGGCCAGACAGAAAGGGCAGTCTAGTTGATAAGAAGTCTAAGGATTTGGGATGGACAGATGTTCAAGGTAGAAAGGATGTCCTAGGTGTATTAGGGAAGAGCCTCATTAAATTTGAATTTTCATCATTTGAATGAAGGAGTTTGATGGTGTTGTTGGATAGTTTCAGCTGACAAGGCCAAAATGGTGTCTGACCTTTGTTGGAAGACATTTTTTCAGCATGCGCTTCTGTCGCCACTCACTACTGTGTAATGCTTGGGGGACATTGGTACTCAGTCTGGTTTGTTTGGCAAATAAAGCTCATACTTCTTTTAGAACTGTTTGTGTCAGGACAAATCTTGTGGCCTCTCAGAGCCCGAAGAGAGTAAAACTTCTGGGGTTTTCCCTTTTGTTTTATTACGGCTCAATCTTGTTTTTATACTGCCGTAAAATGCCCATTCTGGTTAAGTCTCCGTCTGCCTACCACTGAGACTGGGGAACATACTGGATGTGGGAAGTCCGAAGTTTTCACGTTGTCCTTGTACATCTTTTTCTTCTATTTCTTAAGTGAAACTATTTTAAGAAAAACTGTAAATTATAATGCCCTTTGAGGATAGACTCATGACATGCATTTCAAGACCCTACTTTTTATGAGGGCTCCTCCTTAAGGATTTCACCAGCCAGCAAGTGTTGAATATTTATTTAGACATCCTGAAATCTTCTATAGCCACCTCTGCTCCTCAGTGGTAGTTCTTTTTCTCCAAGTGTAGAGGCTTAATGATTAGTCCCTCAGGGTACTCTCGTAAACAACGATGTTATGGCTCAAATAATTGCCAAACTTTCTTTCCTTAAAGAAGACACATAAATTTCTTTCCCTTGGCAATCATTTTGTACTGGGGCATATTACAGAATGTTTTACATTATCATGAGCTTGTAATAAAATTATCCCCAAATCAGTAACTGATATGTCATATGATACCATAAAATGTTTTGAAAGCCTGGGTCTTTTCAGAACTCTTAAATAATTCATACCCTGTTTGAGTTTTTCAAAAGTTTCCTGACCTTGTGGAGCTGGATAATCTCATCAGGTGTCTGTTTTATTACAAATCAATTAAGGGTGGACAAACTTGTTGCCATGAATGAGGGACAAACGTCTGATAGTACACCACGCAAATGAGATGACTTCTTTCTTGATAATGGGGAATTAATTTTTCCTCTCTTGATTATTTGACTTTGGAAGTCCATGTTGGCGTTCTAGATGTTATACCTCAGATTTATTTTAATGGATTGCACCTAGAATCATTTGGGGTGTCCTTAATCTTCTACTTCTGATCAAATAGATCAATTGTTGTATGGCTTGTCATATTGCTCTTGGAGTTCACTAACTGAGAAGATGGGATTTCTCATTGGGAAGAGGTAGTAGTACTCCTCCATCCGCGAGCTAAGTGTTACCAGGGCAGGGTTGTATACTGTTGTTTTCTGTTCAGCATACATTTCTCATTTCCAAACATCACTTTTTGAGGAATTTCTTTTTTCCCTGCTAGATGTAATTAGGTGGGACTTTTCAGGGGCTTTCCTCTCTGTTGGCCCTAATGAGGACTAAAGCTACAAGCAGGGATAATTTGTTGCTTCCTTTTTGAAATCTGACTCTTGAGCAGAGGGATAAAAGGATTAAAACTAGCTGGCATCCATTTATTTGAATGCCTGTGTCCTGATCAGACAATTATAGCTGTGTTCTGTAGACCTTCCTACCCCACTGGGCCTGCTGTGGTCCAAGCCTGGTTTTCCTGTTGCTTTGTTGCAAAGACCCTCAACTGATGCATCTGGTTTTCTCCTAGTATTATTTGTTGGACCTAAACAAATTGATAGTTGAGATGATTTTAGCAATTCCAAATTCCAGTAATAAGGCTTTGACTTTAAGCAAAAGAACATTATGGGTTAAGAGATTATTTTTTATAATTGACATAGAATCTAATTTTATGGGCCTATTTTGGAACCAGAACTAATTAAGAAGCTCAGGCCATTAAAAGTTCTAATAACGCTTGCCTTTAATATTTCGTAAATTTATATATTTTCATGTCCCCTAAATACTCTGTTAACTATGATAGTAGTAATTGGATTACTAAGTATAATTGTTTTTCCTGTTTTATAGCATTTTAGTTAATTCTGTTTGTATTTGGGGGGAAGAATGTACGTGAACTAAATTTTTTCAGAGATCTCAGCTCTTCTTAATTGCTCCATGCTGAAGTCTTCCTCATAAAGAGCAAACCTTTTATAATTCTGACCCCTCCCATGAGATCATGCTTTGATCTCTAGGCTTCAAACTACTGACAGAAGATTTAAGCATATTTACATTTTAGCTTTTTAAATTTCTTCTAAACGTTTTAAGGGTATTGCACAGGAAAGTTCATGGGGTTGCCCTTCTGATGAAGACAACACAGCACCATGCTTAGGAGTACAAGGATCCTGGATTAGAGTTCTGCCACTGACTAGCTGGATGACCTAAATCAAGTTGTTTTTACTCAAGTTTCAGTTTATTCATTTGTCAAATGAGGGTGCTTAGGAAGATTAAATGAAATGGTGCATATTTAATGCTTAGTGTTTGGCACAGAGTAAGCAGTCCATATTGTTAGCCAATAATATTATTAGGACTACTACTGCTCTGTCTTCCACTTTAAGCATTTTGGAACGTTCTGTTTTGTCACATCAGAACTATTTTTTGGAGCTTTAGATATATTTTTCTCTATCAAACTACACATTTTTTCCTGTGTTTTCTCTTATATTGGTGTTATAAATTGTATAATTTATTCCCAGCATTTTTTTTTCCCCAAGATTCTTGGATATCACTTAATTTACTTTTCATCTCCTTCGGAAATGTACGTAATAGTTTTAAGAACTCAGACTATACGTCAGGGAGATTTACCGACAAGTAGTAACTATGGCACTTTTATCGTTGCGGTCTGATGATAGTCGTTTCCGTATGTCTTCATGTCCTTCAAGATTGCATTATATCTTCCTGTGAGTGCTTTGCTGCACTGTGGGTGTTAAGCCATCATCAAATGTATTTAACATCAACCCGTCTTCCCTCATAAGAAGGGATCCCCAACCCCCAGGCTGCGGACTGGTACTGGTTCGTGGCCTGTTGGGAACTAGGCTTCACAACAGGGGGTAAACAGTGAGCGAGCAAGCGAAACTCACCGCGCCACCCCCAAGTCCGCGGGAAAATCTGTCTTCCACGAAACTGGTCTCTGGTGCCAAAAAGGTTGAGGACCATTGCAAACACTGAGTAATTTCTGAAAAGAGGCAGGTCTCAGTTTCTCTAATGGACACTATAGGCAGAGAAATTTCATTCAGAATACAGTAGTAGTTTGGACTTCAGTAGTCTTGTTTTGGGGCACAATGCAGCACAAATCTCCACTGAGAAAACACTCAGAGCTTGCTTACTTTGTGAATTGGTGTACGTGACTTCCCATTGAGGTTCTGTGGCTGATTCTTTTCCTATAATAGATAAAGGCTCATTTCTTCTTTCAATGTTAGTGAGCCCTTCTGATTTGCCAGGCACTGGGCTAGGCAGTGAGGGTATAGAACACGTGAGGATATAGTTATTTTCCATGATCTAATATGTCATAGAAAATCCATTTCTTCTTGACCTCTGATTAGGGAATGGTTGTCTAGATTTTGCATCTGTAATGCTTTAATGTTCTAGAGCATTACTGTTATAGGCAACATTCATGTCCATATTGATGCCACTTTCTCTTTCACAACTGGGTAGAGCTAGTTTCTTGAGTTTTGAGGGAGACTTTTTCTCTGGTGATATATCCCCCTTTCTATCTTAGAAAGCCCCTTAAAAAACCCGTAGTCACTTTCTTATCAATGGAATCTTATTAGCAGCTTAATGATTTGGCTCACTAAATTAGGATTTTAATTTCTAACTAGAATTAGTGTTTACCTTGAGTCCTGTTATAGAACTTATCCGATTTACCTAAATCAAGGACTTTGTTTTAGACTTTTCTTATGTCACCTTTCACTTAAAACTTTAATATTTTTATTATCACTTTAATATTTTTATTAACCTATTTCAAATCAGGCCATGGGATCTGAATGAGGGGGATATAAAGTTAAAATTGAGCAAGGCTTAATCAGAACATCTCAAACATGCTTTCTTAAGGTGCATTATAGTGCAAAATTTCACATGTCTTTCAGTCAGAACACATTTATTGTACTTAAAGAGATAGATAAAGCACTGTCCTTGCCACCAAAGACACTCCTTATTTGGAGAGCGTGGACAGTTATGCCCACAGATACCACATTGCATAATGCTTGCTAAAATAAAGATCGTGTGAAGTGAAGGGAATGAGTACCTCGCATGGGACCTAATCTTGGAAGAAGTCAGAGGAGATGATGTGTGAATGGGTCTCGAAGCACAGCAGAGGATGCCAAACCCAGCAGGAAGAGGAAATTGCACAGACAAAAACTTAAGAGGCATCAAAGAATATAGCATTGTCAGGGAATGGGTGACATTTTTTCTTTCATGGATTTGGAGGTTAGGTTGGAAAGGGTGGTAGCCAGCCACAGGAGGAAAAAGGGTAGAGAGGGAGACAAGGTGGAAAGTTCAGTGGTAGTCAGAATAAACAGGGCTGTGGAGGAGTTGCGCCGTAACAATTATTGGAGGAGCCGTTGACAGGCTAGACAATGGAAGGTTTAAGAGTCTAGAGACTGAAAGGATCAGAGGCCGACTTACTCATCTAAATCAGGGTTTCCCATTCCCTGCGGTACTTCAGAATTATCCTTGGCATTTGTTAATAATAGATGGCCAAGCTGCACCCCTGGTAATTCTTATTAACTGGGTTTGGAGTAGGGACAGACTATCTTAATTTTTGAATAAACGTCATAGGTGATATTGATCAACAGCCAGGTTTGAGAAATATCTGTGTGACAAGCCCATGGCAGGAATTAAAAAAAAAAAAAAATCTCAGTTGGGCTTATGGATATTTAGAGAGAAGCTGCTAGGGTCGAGTCAGAAGATGCTAGTGTCCAACTGGTTCAGCTAAGCACGAACTGCTGAGGCACATTTTGGGAGTGAGTGTAAAACGCCCGAAACAGCTGGCTAGTCAATGCCAATGGAGCCAAAAGCAGCCTGTGTTAATATCAGGGCCAGTGGGCTAGTGCTGCTGGTGCGTTTTAAGGCTCCAAACCTAATCCAGGGCAAGGAAATGTCTCCAGACTTTCAAGGGGTTGGTCCCCTTTCATTATGTTGCACAATTTTCCTTAGGCTGATTTTACTTGTTCTTATGCGACCTGAAAAATCTGAGTCTCCACAGCCTGTGATGCAAAGGAAGGCACATTAACATTTACTGTTCAAAAATATAATAGATTTTATTTCCCTTCTGTTTAACTAGCAACTTCTTCCCTCAGAATTTCTCCACAGTTATCTGGGAAACATATTATACTTACCTTGTGCAGCTCTGGCCCCTTCCTCATCAAGGTCCCATCTGCTGTTGGCTTTCAGGGGAGCCCTTGCCCTGTGGGCACACCTGTCTTCTCGGGGAGCCAAGGCTGGTCTGCTGTCCTTGCCAGAGGGAGGGAGGGTGAGTCAGCCCCGCCCTGTGCCGGTTGTGTCCTCTGGGCTGAACCAGCGCTGTTGATACCTTGACTCTCTCATGGTCCTTTTTAAAATATAATATTATTATTTTAAAAATTTTATTGAATTTACTGGGGTGACATTGTTTAATAAAATTGTATGGGTTTCTGCCCTTTCTGGTGCAGCTCAGTTGATTGGGCGTTGTTCCATTCGATTCCCCTGGTCAGAGCACGTGCCTGGGTTATAGATTTCATCCCAGTCGGGGCATGTATGAGAGGCAACTGATCAATGTTTCTCTCTCACATTGATGTTTCTCTCCCTCTCTTTCTCCCTCTCCTCCCTCTCTAAAAATAAATAAAATCTTTAAAAAAATTATATGGGTTTCTATTCGGTAATACATAATCTATATATTGCATTGTGTGTTCACCACCCCAAGTGAAGTCTCCTTCTGGCACCATTTATCCTGCCTTTACCCTCCTCCACCTGACCCATCCTCTTTCCTCTGGTGATCACCATACCTGTCTATGAGACTTTTGTTTTTTTGCTTAATCCCTTCACCTTTTGCACCCAGCCCCCCCCAATCCCCTCCCTACTAACAGCTGTCCGTCTCTTCTCTGTATCTGTGAGTCTGTCTCTATTTTGCTTTTAGCTCATTTTGTTCATTAGATTCCACGTGTATGTGAAATCATATGGTACTTGTCTTTCCCACAGAGTTTTACAACACAACATCTGGCCCTTACCCTCTTCCCATCCATGTTCTCCATTTTTTCCAATTTGGATGAGTGAAAAAGTAGAGATAATGGAGGATAACAGATTATATCCTATCTCCTCGGTTGATGGAGTGATTCATTCATCAGCGACTCAGTAGTTACACTAAACACCGTGTCTATATAAATTTGTTTTGAGTCTGACCATCTAAGTTCTCTGGCACATAGGCTCCAGAAACATAGTTTCCATGTAATATATTTCTTCTCACGTGAAGGAACAACTGTTCTCTGTAGGGCTAAGTTCCCTGCACTACATGTACAGAAAATTTTTCAAGGTCTTCTGGCACAGAACTAAAAAACTATTTATTATTACATGTAAATTTTAATCGTTACGAATGATTTTAGACTTTCCTGTCCAACAATTCCAATAAAAAATAAAAATGAGAAGTTAATTTTGATCTCAGTTTAGGCCAAGCTTCATTATTTTAGGAAAAATGTATGATACGACAATTTTATACTCTACACTCCCACAGGGAACTGATTAACTCACTCAGCTTTAAATCACTCTGACGCGTATGACTCCCAGATCCTATCTCCAGTCTTATCCTTTCTTTTGCGCTTGAGTCCAGATTCCAAATGGAAGCTTCAAACTCAGCATGTCTTCTGTAGGGGAAACAGCACAGGTTTTTATGTCTGAGTGAAATGCATTTGAAATTTGGTGGACATTTTTCTTCTCACTTTCAGGATTTCCTTTTGTGTTCATTGCTAGAACTTTCAGAATAAAAAGGAATGATGGTATTGTGTCTCCTCTTGGATGTTATTGATGATTCTTTTAGTGCTTCACTATTGCCATGATTTTGTCTGTTGGCTGAAATTAGTGTTTTTTCTCATGCTTAAAAAAAATCTCTCTGAATGTATTGAGCTTTTGCCACTCTACCTCCAGCTTTACTGAGGTATAACTGACAAAACTGTAATATATTTAGAATGTACAACATCATTATTTGAGATATATATATATATACACATACACATTGTGAAATGATTACCACAATTAGGTTAATTAACATGTTTATCATCTCATATGGTTATTTATTTATTTATATTGGTGAGAATGCTTAAGATCTCTCTTAGCAAATTTCAAGTATACAATACAGTATTATTAACTATAGTCACCATGCTGTACATTAGATCTTCAGAATTTATTCATCCTATAACTGAAAGTTTGTATCCCTTGATCAACATCTCCCCATTCCCCAAATTTACTTCTTCCTTTCTGATTTGAGTGCCTTTTATTTCATTTGCTTTTCTGATTGCTCTGGCTAAGGTATCCAGTACCATGTTGAATAGGAGTAGTAAGAGTGGGCACCCTTCTCTTGTTCCTGGTCTTAGAGGGAACACTTTCAACCTTTCGTCTTTGAGTATGACGTTAGCTGTGGGTTTGTCAGATGTGGCCTTCATTATGTTGAAGTATGTTCTTTTGTATGCTATTTGTTGAGAGGTTTTTTTTATTATCATAAAAGGAAGTTTTATCTTGTCAGATTGTTGTTGGACTGTACGGAAATGATCATATTATTTTTATTTTTTATTTTGTTAATGTAGTGTATTCCATTTATTGATTTGCATCACATTTATGTTGAACCATCTTTTCATCCAGGAATAAATCCTGCTTCATCATTGTGTATGATCCTTCTAATATATTATTGAATTTGGTCTCTTAATATTTTGTTAAGAATTTTTGCATCTATGTTCATCAGGAATATTGGTCTGTAGTTTTCCGGTAGTGTTCTTTTCTGGCTTTGGTATCAGGGTAATGCTAACGTTCTAAAATCAATTTAGAAGTATCCTCTTCTCTTTAAGTTTTTGGAAGAATTTGAGAAGGATTGGCACTAATTATTCTTAAATTTTTGATAGAACTCACCATCAAAACCATCTGGTCCTGTGTTTTTCTTTATTGGGAGATTTCTGATTACTGTCATTCTCTTACTTGTTTTTGATCTGTTCTTATTTTCTATACCTTCATGATTACTTATTATAGTATAAGAAGATTGTTTTATGTTTTTAAGTGCACTCATATTTCAGATTTTGTTATTAAGGTTATAATAAATTTTTTAAATTATGTGAGAAGCTATTTATCTCTGTATGTAGAAAGTTAAAAAATGGCATAGGAATTATTCTCGTCGTCGGCAGCCGTCCGTCTCGAGAGACGATGGTGTAGCTTCTTAAGAGTCTATCTGCACCACCGAGAATGGCTGTGCAGTCCGACTCGGGAGTGACACGGTATCTGTCTCCTCCCATGTTGAATCGACATCTTGCGATGACGCTGGAGTGTCCTCTCCAGTGAAGCTGAAGCTACAGAGCCTGGGCAGGGTGATATGGAGGGTCTGCTGTTGCCCATGCAGCAGACCCCCCCCTCTCTTCGCAGCTGAAGGATCCAAGGGAAAGACGGAGTCAATACAGCTTGGCTTCAGGTGCGCCGCAGGAGTTGCCGGTGTTGACTACAACGTCAAACCGCCTTAGGGACTCCGGCTCCGGATTTTCTGTCGGGGTTTACTCCCTTAGCCTTTCCCCTGAAGAGGTATGCCGCAAGGCAGCGGAGGTTTTTTTTTGGAGTCAGAGTTTTCCTTCTCTGATAGGAATTATTAGTCCCTTGATATTTGAAAAATTTAAAAATGAAATCTGTTGAGCCTGACATTTTTGTGGGAAGTAGTTTTAGGGATATGTTTTCTCGTTTCTTCCATTATTATTCCTGTGTTTAAGTTTTCTGCTTCTTGAGTCAGTTTGCTGATTTTGTATTTTTATCCTTGATGACCAATGACATTGTAAATCTTTTCATGTGCACATTGGACATTTGTGTATCTTCTTTGGAGATATTGTGGTTGAAACCCTTTGTCCATTTTTTAGTGGGATTGTTTGTCTTTTCATTATTGATGTGTAACAGTTTTTTATATATTCTAGATACAAGTCTCTTATCAGATTCAGCATTTGTAAATACTTTTTTTCATTCTGTCAACTGACTTTTCACTTTCTTGATGGTACCATTTGAAGCTTTTAATTTTGATGAAGTTCAATTTGTCAGCTTTTTCTTTTGTTGGTATGCTTTTGGTGGCATATCTAAAAAACCATTGCCTAACCCTGGGTCATGAAGATTTACCCCTGTTTTCTTCTAAGAATTTTGTTACTTTAACTCTCACACTTGGATCTATAATTCATTTGGAGATAATATTGTATTTGGCGTGATGTAGGGGTCCAACTGTTTTGCATGTAGTGGTCTAATTGTTCCAGCACTATTCGTTGGAAAGGCTATTTCTTCTCTATCACCCATTGCATTTAAATGTTTACAAGGGCTTTTGCTTTGGAGCTCAAATATAGTGTCTTTGCCTTTTGATTTAATTTATAAAAGGAGTTTAACCCATTTATATGTATTATTATTGCTGATATATTTAGTATTTCCTTGAAATATGATTTAGATCTTCCAGTTCTTATGTTTTTTTTGTTGTTGTTGTTTTATGTTATCACTCTATGTATAACTTTTAAAAGTGTTTTTATTTGTTTACAGATTAAGTGTTATTTGATTTATTTCTTCTTGCTGATAGGAAGAAACTTTCAATAATATTCATTTTATAAACTGCATGTACCGATAGTGTCATTGCTTGAGAGTTACATTTCAAGTTCCATTACGAGTAGGTATACGGTTCATTAGCATAAATGTGACGATTGTGTTATGGACTTTTTAGAGACAATGAGACATGCTGGTAGATATTCAGAGGCTTTGATGAAAAAATGAGATGTTTAATGTTAGTATATGATAATGATAAACATATTAGACATAAATATGACACTATTGCCTTATTTAATAACTTTTCACTTAGCCTTATTTAGTAGCTTTTTTTTACTTCTGCAAAATCACTCTGTGTTTGAAATGTATACCACCGAGGCTCAACAAACTTATATAGCAAGGTAGTGTTTAACATCACTACAAATATAAGGGGAATCAAAGCTCTTGAAATGTATTTTTCTGTTTTCACATTTTATTATAGGAAGCATATTCTTTAATTGAGAAGATTGAAGCAGAACAAAATACTTTCTATTCATATCAGAAAAATGTGGAAAGTTCAAAAAGAAAGAAAAGCAGAATCCCTCCGCCACCTATTCTGCTGTCCCGAACTCATTGTTCTGTGACATTGAAACCTGCTCCATTTATTTCAGATGTTAAGGTGTGTTGACTATTATGATCTTTTCCTTTACCAAAGCAACTGAGGTACTTTTATGACTATAATAATTGACACTTTTGTTGCTTTTAGTTAGGACTTGACTCATCTTGTTTATAAGCACTGAGCACTGGAATTAGTATTCTGATGTCTTAACTATATTTAGTTTCTTCACGGTCTTTTTCTTTTTATGCTATTTCCCTTTACGCTTCATATAGTCCTGCTATAGCCAAATATACAGTAAGAAGAAACAATAGAAGCATTTCTAATTATCCTTGTCACCATGACATAGTCATATGCTGACAATCTAGTCTGTTTCTTGAAGAGGGTAAAAGTTACTCTCAGAACCAATGACAGGAATGAGGAAGTTTGGGGATGGTGATTATAGAGGTGTTTTCCAAAGTTCTTTCAAGTAAATGGACACTCTTTCAATGCAAACAAACGGAAATTTTAGCGACATTAGTTTCCTCACAAACATTTGGTTCCAACTAATTTATATTTTAATTATTACCTTTTCCTCTTTTGGATGATCAACAACATGCTTTTTTATTTTTTCAAACACAGTTTACATTGACTATCATTCCACACTAGTTTCAGATGTACAGCAAAGTGGCTGGTTTCATGCACTCTACAGAATGGTTCTCCCGCTGCCCCAAGAACCCACCTGGCCCTATACCCCGTTACCTCGACATTATTGACTGTGTTCTCCATGCTGCAGTGTGCATCCCTGTGGCTATTCTGCAACTACCAACTTTCTAGATCTGCTTAAAGAATAGGGAGTCACAGATTTTGGAAAGTTGGTGTAGAACTAAGACTGGATGATTTACCAAGAGGTTCGTTATTGTTGCTATTGCTGTTGTTTTCAAATGTTTTGGTTTATTTAACCAAAATCTTATTTTTTGTATATTTCAAATTAGTTACTAGTTTAATTTATTTCAGTTCATAATGCTTAGAAATAGAAAGACATCTGAGTCCCATACCTTAGATACCTGTAGTTGTTGGCTTGTCAGTTAGCACCTTATATTAAGTTGGTGTATGTAATACATTAGCGGAATTGTGCGCTCCAGGAAATTATTACATTCTGTTACCTACTGATCAGCACTAGATGGTGCTGTGGGCTCAGATACATTTTCTGGTTTGAGGATTCAGCCATCTTTTGTTTTATGAAAATCACTGTTAAGGTATGCATTTCATTAAAATCTGTTTTAATAGTTGGAAGTGCTGATGTTATTTATAAACTTTAATTTCTAAAGTCAGCGATGATTTGTTTATGGTGTCATTACTGTTATGTAGATTCTAATCACACATGGTTTCTTACAATTGCACAAACTAAGATGTTTTCACCTGTAGAACAAAATATAAAGCCTGCTTGTAAATATGCTTTTAGAGAGAATTTTACCCTTCAAATTCTAGCTGATAAATAGAGTTTAACTTAGAGCAATAATGGTCTAAGTCATACACATAGTCTTTCTGTCTTTTTTCTCCTTATGGAAAGGGGTAATCTTTTTGTATAAGAGGTCAAGCAAAGTTAGTTTCTAATTTTTCATGAGATTTATCTGATTTTTATTCCCTGTTTTTCAGCTTCCAAGTTTCTCCAACATTCCCCCTGTCCTTAGAGTTCTCCTGCCTTTGCAAAGTACTCCTTAATTACTTGAGTAACTTTTTGGAAACAAAAGTTTGGCTACCTGCACCAGAAATTCTCATTCACTGAAGCTATGCAGACTTGGGTATATGTAATTTTTTAAAATGGTTGATTATGTACAAAACGTATCTTCAAAAGTGAGTCTACTGCATAGTCAGAATTGAGAACTGCTTGTACAGACAAGACGCAATTAGGATTTTTTTGTTAACCCAGAAGAGATAACCGGCTAAGCTATAAGCGGCCTTCGCTTCTTAGAGACAATTACATTTCCCTGTTCATGCAGCTTCCCTTATAATTTAGGAATTGAAGTGTCGTGAAATGGCATTTATGGGGAAAAGGGAATGCCACAACGATGACAATTCCCCTATCCCTGACCCCAGGACAGAACGGCTGCTAATAATGCTACTCTCTAAGTTATCAACTTGTTCCCTTTTCTTATCGTGAGACTAATTCATTACAATAAAGGATTGCCATTATTTTGATATCTTAGCAATAGGACTGTGGTCTAAGCATTTAATCAAGTTTAAGTTTTGTTGTTTTAGTAGAATATGCATTTTGCTTTTGGTTTCTGCCTATATTTGAGAAGTAGCAAAAGAATATCATGTTTCAGAAAATATGTAAACTAGAGAAAAATGTTACGCATATTCTTACCATTTTATTACCCTAAATTTGCTTTCAGTCTTTTTCATATGTATCTTTATATTTTATATTAAATACTACAATCAATATCTTCTTTTTCTATTTGCTTTTTTTGTCATCTGTTATTAAGTGAAATATGGAAATCATTTCAGTGTTGGATCTTTTTTTCCCATCAAGACTAAGTCATCCTGGGAGTCACTCTCTGCCCCTGTCTGGCCTTGGGCGAGTTATGAAACGTTGCGGCATTGCCATTTCCTGTAAAGTGAAATGACAACAGAAGTCATATCTTATAGAGATGTTGTGAATATTAGAAAGTATGTGTAAACTTCCCAACAAATCCCAGCACACAGGAACTTCTCAGTTATTTGTAGTTAAAAGTAATTAATAATAAATAATATTTTAGTCTTGTTAGTTCCAGGTAAACTAACCCTATATTTTCCTTCTTTAAAAAAGACCAAACCTAATTACATTTGTAAACTTAGCTATCATATTTTAAAATTTGCATAGTTCCATTTTTATTTAGGAAAGTATTTCTCTGCCACTTTGTGATAAAGGGAGTTGAATGCCTTGTTAAACAGACTGCAGATTCTGGGCTTGTCTCTCTCCTTGGCAGGTGTCATGGTACAGCATTCTGGGCTGCAAAGCAGAAGGGAGTTATGGAAAAGTACGACTAAACAATAATCATCTCCCAAACTCTGGAGAGGCGGTATGTCAAGTTAAAAAAAATCTCTAAATGTCAAGAAATCTTACCAAAAAATCTCATTTACCCACAATTTTCTTCCATATGAAGTCATCCTTTAGTGAATTTCTCTAACTTCAAATTGAGTATGAGTAAAATCCAACAGTAAATGAAAAAGTTGTTTTTACATATAAGGTTTACTTAATTATATACTTAAAGTCACATTAATTTCATACATAACTTGAAATATGTTTTTGTTACTAGATACCAGCTGATGGGAGAAGCATTTTTGAAGTGAAAGGTTTGGAAACCAATGAACAATATGTCTTTGCAATTGCTGCTTATTCTTCAAATGGGAAGCTTGTCGGTGATGCTATTGGGGAGACCACTAAACCAATTCTGGTTTATCCACCTCTTTCTGCTGTTACTGCTCGGATGTTCCTGACACAGGTAGAAGGGATTTCTGCTAATAATTTTCTCCATGTGTTTTGCCACTGAGCAGTTACTAAGTAATTTCTGATGAAGAAAAAATCACAACAGATATTCTAAAGGTCCTGTAATACATGTTTTCCATTATTGCAGTTTAGTCTCATAAAATAGGAACCATTCCTTCTCTTATTAGTGAGTTTGCTTTTTACAAGAACATTTTTTATGGATCATAAGTGTAACATGTATTAATTTTAGAAATTTTGTAATACTGAAGTGCACAAAGAAAAAAGAAAAAGGAATGTTATTTGTTATTCTGTCATCCAGAGAAGCAGTTCGTAAGCTGGGGCAATTTTGGCCCCCAAGGGACATTTGGGGTTGTCACAATCTAGAGGGTAGAGGCCAGGGTACTGATAAGCATCCTACCATGCACAGGGCAGCCCCCGCAACAAAGACTTATCCAGTCCAAAATGTTAATAGCGCCAGTATTGGGAGATCCAGAGATACCCTGTCATTTATGTGTCTGTGTTTGTATATACATGCATATATACACATAGGTGTATGAATTTATATATGTAATTTTAATCATACTGTACATATTACTTTATATTCTGATACTTTCATTTAATGTATAACTGACAATTTTCCACTCCATTAAATTATTCTTTTAAAATATAATTTTTAACTGCATGGTATTACCTATCTTATAGATAGTTCATGGTTTATTTAGTAATTCTTCATTGTTGGACAAATGTAGATACTTCTCAGTCCTATGCTATTATAAGCAAAGCTGTGATGAACATTTTTTAAATATAAATCTTTGATTGCATTTGTGATTACTTTCTTAGGATAAATTTACAGAAGTGAAATTTCTGAGTTAATAGGGACAGACAGACCTGAGTTTAAATTCAAGCTCCTCACACTAGCCATGTGATATAGGCAAATAATCTTCATTTGTGAAGTTGGAATAATAACAGTAGCTACCTCCCAGAGCTATTATGAATTTTAAGTGAAATTATTCATGTCAAGTGTTTAATCATAGCACTTTTCACACAGTAGGCACTTAATAAATATTGTTACTGTTTTACTGGTGGATATACTCATCAATTAACATTATAGCTGAAATGATTTCCTGACTTAAAAATTGTCACCAGTAGTAAGACAGTAGGAAGAGTGACTCATTGACCTAAGTCTCAAGCATCTAATTTTAAGCCTATTATTGACTGTAGAGCTGATGGCTATTCTAAATTTTAATATGTTTTTATTGTGCAATTTTTCCTCTTAATAGTTGATTAGTATTATAAGCTAAGGTTTTAGTGGCTTTGAATATTATCATATTTTTCAAAGAAAATTAAATTGAGAGAATTGCTAGAATTTGTCTAGCATTGGTTTAGTGTGTCATATTGGCTCATGGTTTTCCAATGTTTAGATTTCTTTGGAATCTAATATTTTCCCTAATTTGTAATGATAGAGTTATTTCAGAGTGAGGAACAGACTATTTCATCAAGGCCTAATTTTTATCCAGGGAGTGGTTTGACTCTTGGGTTTCATTTGGCAGAACTTTCATTGAAAGTTAATAAAACTAAGTCCCAGCTATACTGCTGGGATAATGAGAAGTGTCATAAAGTAATGACCTGTGTGTCTTTATTGATACTATATTTGCAGTACTGCAGTTCATTTACGACAGTTTATGAGCATTTTGTCTCATAATGTTAAATGGCAAAAGCAAAATTTTCTCACTTAGTAAATCTCCTTAATTTATAAAAATTTAAGCTTTTAGGTTCTAGCAAGAAAATATACCTTTCTCTTGGGATTGCAGTCTATCTTTATGAGAATGATTATAGTTTGAGAATAATAATCTTGTTCTTTAAAAAAATATTATGAATATTCTTACAGTAAGATGTGGAGGTATTTCACTAAACGTCTATTATTAACTCAACTTGGGATTTTAGGTTGCATTATTGCTCAACTTTATTCTTTGGATATTAATAAATTCAAGTAGATCTTTACTAGGTTTTCCCTTAATGTAATTAGGCTATCTGGAAAAAATTTTGAGGAACTTTTATAAGTGATATATTTTCTGTGGATATTTTTCACCCCCCCCCTTTTTATAACCTCATTTTTAAATTCTTCTCCTTTATGTTGGGAATAGCTAGGTGGTATGATACAAAATGCAGAAAATTAAAAATCTGTGAGCCGAATTGTAGGCAAATCGCTTGGTCTCCATTTCCCTATCTGTAAAATGGATATGTGACAAAATGCCATATCACTGCTGGATTATTGAACTATTAAATCAAATAGTGAGTGGGCACACTGGCTGATTGAGAAAAAGAAATGGGAACTCTCATTTATTAAAGAACTATTGTGTGACAGGCATTTAAAAAGCCATCATTCTCTTTATTACAATAACACTGTGAAGGGGGTATTATCACTTTCATTTTATAGTTGAGGAGACTGAGATTAATTTAATTCTTCCTCTGCCAGTTCCAGTTAATTCCAGAAAACATGTCTCAGGGAGGTTAAGTAATTTACCCAAGGTCACTTGGGGAGCAGACGGTAAGCCTGACATTTGAAGCAGCTCATGCCTTTCTGTTGCTCTGTCCAGGTTCCCAGGAAGTCATGTGTTTGCCATCGATAACATATGCCCAGTTCTTCTAGAGCCTACATCTTTCCCATCTTTTCTCTGTCTGGGTTTGGAGTTTTTCATCACGTCTTGATAATCAGTGTTGGCAGTAGAATTTGGTGTTGGGACATGATGCTTTGTCGGTAATCACAATGGTGGCAGAAGAAAGGGAAAATAAAATTCATACCTTTTTTCCACTTCATATGTGAATTCATGAAATTATTGATTAATAGATGCTTACCTGTTGCCTATGGCCATTCAAATAGTAAAAGAAAAGCTACCAGGTAAAAAAGATCATCATCCCCATTTTTAAAGCTCTCCAAGAAGTTTCAACTCTTCTGTTCCCTCTTATCCTCTATTCTCTCTACTCATCCACTTATTAATGCATTATTTATTCAATGTCTGTTCTGTGCTGGGTTCTACGCTGGATGTTATCTCTTCTTCCTTTGAACTGTCTTTCTTTTACTATTCTCATTACCACAACAATAACCCTTGTTTAAATAATTTTGATTTAAGGTTTCAGTTAAGGCGTTGCAAGTAAGGGAGCCAGCTGGCTTGGGGCATGCACCCTGGGAAAGCTGCAGAGTGCCAGCCCGCGGTCTCATACTTCTGATTCTCTACTTTCGTTTTCTTTCTCTAAAGATCGAGTCTCTTTACCTCTCTATCTTTGGAGGAAAAATGGTATCTCCTGAATTTTTATTTACTTCTCCATTATGAACACAGACCAGCTAGCTTGCTCCTAATCTTGATTCCAAATTCCTGGGAAAGAGACTTTGATAGGCCTGCCTAATTGTAATAGAGTCTGAACTCATTTTTGATGTTTGACCACTGACTTGGTTTTAAACCTCACCCCTCCTTTTCCCTTTGGATGCACAGTGCGGAAGGCTGACAGGGAGGTCTATGGGCTTACCTTGTCTTTTGGAGCCAGCAGGAAATTGAAACCTCCCAGCTGGCAGGCACTTTCCTAATTCCTACTCTCCAGCCACTAATCAAGGCCCAACCCATTCCTTCTGCTTTGTCCAGGGCAGTCCAGACCTGCTTGTGCCTGCCAAACTCTCCCTGGAAGTCTCTTGTCTGAGTAATAAATTTTCTCTCAAACTGTCCAAGTGTGTGCAGGTCATGAGCCTTGACATGTGAACCAAACCTAGCGTGTGTGGGGCTCTGTCTTGCTTTGAAGTGGGGAATGCAAAACATTCAACTTAGGTCAGGCACTCACCCTGGGCCAGTCACCATGTTATAGTGCATGACAACCTCCGGTGTCCTCTTCTGTGGATAGAGGGAAATTACTAGGAAAAGTCGTATTCAACACATTATTTAATTCATTTAACACATTATTATCGAATGCTTACTCTGCACCAAGGCATTGCTCCAGGCTAGGGATTAAAACTTGAGTGTGCATCAGAGTGATCTGGAGAACTAGTTGAACGGCTTCTTGGGTGCTACCCTCAGAGTGACTCCCTTGTCTGGGGTGGGGCCTGAAAAATGTGCATTTCTAACAAGTTCCTAGGAGATGCGGATGCTGATAGGCACAGGACCATACCTTGAGAACCACTGTTCTAAGCAAAGTGAACAAAATGCCGTGGTGGGAGCTAGCTAATAAACAATGAACATAGTAAATCAATAAGTTATCTGGTATGTTAGGAGATAAGTTCTATGGAAATTAAAAGTAGAGTGTGGTAAAAGGAATCGGAAATGTGCTGTGGGGGAAGCGAAGTTGATTACGGTATTAAATTGAGTGATCTGGGAAGGTGTCATCTAGAAGGTGAGCTTTGAGCAGAGTTGAAAGAGGTGAGGGAAAGGCTCTTGGAGGAAGAGCACCCTGCAGAAGGAGCTAGAGCAAAAGCCCAAAGATTTCCAGAAGTACACCTGGTATGTTTTATAAATAGCAAGGAGGTCACTACAGCTAGAGCTAAGAGACCCATGGAGAGTAAAGGATTGGTCAGAGAAGTAAAGCTGAGTGGGCAGGTGGGGGAGCAGATCATGGAAAAACTTTTAGGCCATCGTAAGCACTGGCTTTTACCTTGAGTAAAATGGAAAGTTTTCAGTAGTGGCATGATATGATGTGACATTTTTAAAGGCTCACGCTGACTGCTGTGTTGGAAATAGACCATAAGGGCTAAGGGTGGAAGCAGGGAGGCCTCTCTATTGCTGTAATCCAATAAGAGATGAAGGTTGCTTGGCCAGAGTGATAGTAGCTGATATGGTAAGAAGTGGTCAGATTCTGGATATGTTTTAAGGGAGGAGTTAACAATAATTCCTGATGGGACTAAAGTAAAGAGAAAAATAAAAGATGAACCAATATTTATCTGACAAATTGGAAGGATAGAGGTGATATCAACTCTGCGTTGGAGACGGCTGTGGGTGGTATAGATTAGGGCAGAGAAGATCCAGAATTCAGTTTGGGGTATGTGGAGGTAAGATGTTAGATATTATTAGGTATTTCTTACATATTAGATTTGTTGGCTATTCAGACAGAATTGTTGAGAAGTTAGATGTATGAATCTAGAGTTTGGGATTTGAGAGTAGTCATGTGACAAAGCCACGGAGCTGAATGATATTGCAAAGGAAGTAAATGCAGACCTACTTCCATGTAGAAGAGGAGAAGTCCAAGGACTGACAATATAAAGAGATTGGGGGTCGGGGGTGGGGGTGGGGGAGGAAGAGCTTGCAAAGGCAACTGAAAAGGAATGCAGCCTTTGCAGTGAAAAGAAAATCGAGAGTGTGGAGTTCCAGAATCCAGGTGAAGGTCCTGTACTGAAGTTTCTACCATACTTAATGATTGCACTAGTCTTTAGTGCTTCCCTCTCACTTTACCTTCATCCCCCCTGAAATCTGTTCTGCACATTATTACCAATTAACCAGCTTTGAACATATATCGTGGCACTCTTCTGTTAACCCACAAAAGGTCATGATTTTATAAACTATAGTTCTATCAAGGTATCCTTTCTTGTTTTACAATGTTCACTAATTGGATAAATAATGGTATTTTTCAAAAGAATATAGATTTCCTTTAAAAGGAATGAACATTCAATTACAGTTTCACCAACCCCATCATATATCCTTTGTCATTATTTTCCATGGAAATCTTAGAATTAGATGGTGTTTTAGTGACCACCTAGTCCAATCCTTTATTTGATCCCTGGGGCCCAGAAAAGTGACCCAGTCTGCACTGCAAGTCTTATCTCCACTGTTCTTACTGTCAGGCTCTGTACAAATGGTTTAGCTTCTCAATGCTCCTGTGTCTCATCTGAAAAGCAAGGGTGGTCATAGAGTTTAGTTAATAGAATGTAATGAAGAGTCAATACAGTAATACACATAAAGTGCTTGGTTTGGTGCTTGACATCTTTAAATATGTCCACCGGACTTCCAGAACCTTCTGAAATCATGCCCCACTTTACCTGTCCAATCATAATGCCTGCTTTTCTCCTAATACTGACCTGCCTTTCTAGTCTTTCCTACCTGCTCTGGAGTGATGCTACTACTGGATCTTATTCAGAGTCTGTCTAAACTATGCCCCTCTAAATCTTACCTTTTCCTAGGGTTCAACTCAAGCCCTGCCCCCTTTTTGAAGTCTTTATTTCTTCCTTTCTAAGCTTCCACAATCATTATGTTATTCTTTGTAGTTTTTCTGTGATTTCACGTGTTTTATATCTGTAACTTGATTACAGTTTCATGGAATATGAGATCATTTTAAGCTTTAAGAACCTGTTTTTACGGTGCTTAGCACACAGTAGAAACTTCATAAAAGTTTATTGGCTGGTTGATTTTGAGTGCTGACCTGGCAGATTAAAAAAGTTCTGGCTCTGTATATTATTCCCTTGAGTGGCATATAATCTAGCAACATGCCATCTACATACTTAATTCAATGAATTTACTTATTCTTTATGTTTTACCTGCTTCCATTAAGGATTTGAAGCAGCATATAACTTGTATCCATATAAAAATAAATAATTTTTAGGAATATCTTTAAAGAAATTCGTTCTACCAAAAGAAATAGATAATGTTGACTTTTTTTTCTACTGAGCTTGGTTTTTTACCAGTAAAATCAGTTATTTTGCCTAATGTTGAATGTGTTAAAATATATCATGGCTTCTTGGAAGCGTCTCTGTTTTATTCTTCACTCTTTTCAGCTGTGAGCCCTTTGTTGCGCAAAAGCTCTGGAAGTGTCAGTCAGAACCAGAAAAGAATGAAGTATATTTCATATTTTGGGTTTGGGAAATCTGATTGTTTCTCTTGGAACAGATTGTTCATTATAACAGTGTCTATAATAAATGGAGTGCGCTGCCGAGATAGATGGAAATGAAATTAATTTGGCTCAGATGTGATCTTTGTTTTGCTTATGAGAATTTGAAACATCCTTACAGAGTTTCAAATTTCCATGCAATTTAGAAATAAAAGAGATTTCAAAATGTGTCTGTCTCCCTTGCCAGTGGCTGTCATTACCTTAACTGCAGCAGGGTAGAACAGAGCAGCAAATGTGAGTAACTGTATGAAATTAGTATGTGATAGGACCTTATCAGAATTCTTGTTTAACACGTACATTTCACAAACAAAGATGTTGCATAAGATAATGTACTTTCTGTTGTAGGTTGCCTATCAGATTGGTAACTATGAGTTGGCTAAGAAAGTTTTTTCACCAGTCTGGGATTATTTTGTTGCTTCATCACCTCGCAATGAACAATCTGCTATTTGTTTAAGCAATATAATGACTATTACACAGAGAAGGTAATTGGAAATATTCATTTAAAATATTAATTTCCTTTTTGAAGCTAAATGTTGGGGGTGAAACCTAGAATTACTTTATTTTCAATTTCATGTTAAGACAGCCCAAATAAAATGGTCTCCAATCAGTTTTTAATAAGCATGTACATTTCAAGGTCTCGAGTCCTTGTTAGAAACTTCTTTGCTAGAATCAGAAAATACACTGCAGGCATATGGATGCATTCTGAATATAAGTTACTGAAAGTTATTTAAAAATACCAAACACTAACCAAGGTAATGTCAGTTGTACTATAAAACACTAGTATCATTGGGAATTTTTGTAACAGAAGAGGTCAGGTTCAAGTTCAGGTTGGGGTCTGATGGGTAGGTAGACTATTAGGGTAGAATGGCTTTCCTTGGCTTGAGGAGGCTCCCAGAATTAGACCGTTAGCAACTTCAAAACAGGCCGGTAGAAGCCATATTTAAAACCATAGGCCATCCTTTGCTCTACAGCAGTTTTTTCCCCCTCAAAAGAACAGAGTTTAGGAGCAGCTTAAGAAATGAGCATTGGTGTGATTTCAGGCTGTCTTAACAAGTTCAGAAATAAAAACAGTCTCCTTCACCTCCCTGTTAATGTCTGAAATTTCTTTGATAAGAAGATGGAACCCTTCACTCCTCAATCAGAGATAGTGAGCTTGAAGTGTAAATTCTGGTTGAGTAAGTAAAGGCGTTGGTAATGCTTATTCACATTTAGGTACAATTATATTTAAGTAAACAAATGTATACTTAGCATTTACTATGTACAAGGATGCTAGATGCTATGAGAGATATATTTGAGAGGCAATTTTGGTGGAGAAAGAGATAGGACTGGGAATATCTTATGAAACTTATGAGGGTAAGAGAGAGTGGGGTGTATAAGTTGACTGGGATTTCCAGGGTTACCTGACTGGGAAGCCTGTTACATTTACTGAGGGAACATGACAGGTGGAACATGTTTTTTGAGGAAGATAATGACTTTGATTGAAAATATTTTGAGTTTAGTTTTCTAGCAGGATACCTTTGTAGCTATGAGCTATCCAGTAGGTAGTTGGATATTATAGTGCTGACATTTTAGGAGTGAGGCCAAGGCTAGAGATACAGATTTAGAAATTGTCCACTGAGGTCGTCATTGAAATTTTGATGGTGAGTGGTAACTCCCAGGGAATGACTTATTTAGCAGAAAAGATAGAAGGCTGGAATTTGAACCCTGGGTATCTTAACGTTGAAGAGACAGAAGCAGAGATGGGACCAAGGAAGGCCATCGAAAAGGAACAGTCTAGGAGGTGAAAGTATGGGCAAGTGTATGCCAGGGCATTAAGAGCATCATCGTGGAGGGACTGGCCAGCAGCATTGGATGTTAGCACAAGGTCAGGTAGGGCAGCTGTTTAGTACAAAGCTACACAGGGAGGCTGGGTAGGATGTCAGCGAAGAAGAAGCTTTGAGAGTTGGCAATTTAGGAAGCCATCGGTTAGTCCAAGAGAGTCATTTTTGTGCTGTGATGGGACAGAAACTTTTGCAATTGTCTAAGGAATAATTGAAAATGGAGAATTGTAACAAGCAGACTACGGAGGTGAGGTCTGGTGGTAAAGAGAAGAAGAAAGTGGGGAGAAGCTGGAGGGGGAGGGCAAGCTGAAGGGAAGACTTGGAGGGTGAAGGGGAGGGAGCCAGTAGAGAGGGAGAGGCCGAGGGTTCAAGAAGATGCCCGGGTGGAGACTCTGTGGTAGAGCCAGGAGGATGTGAGAGCACATGGGGCAGAGAGCAAGGGGTTTGGAACGTTTGTTGTGGAGAACGCGAGGAAGGCGACATCAGGGATAAATGGGAGTGTTGCTGAGAAGCACTAACGACTTGGTGGCTGTCATGTAACGTGAACTGTAGTACAGCTCAGATCCTGTGTCTAAGGGCCATTTGTGATTTATCCTTATATCCTGGGTCCTAGAATAATGTCTTATACACAATAGATGTTCAGAAAATGATAGTTTGAATGAATAAAATAAATTAGTAAATAGCCGATTGAGCATTGTGGCAGGGATCGAAAAAATGGACAGTGGCATCTATGCGAGGTCAAGCAAGTTGATTATTGCATAAAATAAGGGGCGCAGAATCTAAAGTGCTAGAGAGGTCACTATGGAAATGACTACCAGAGTTTGAGCTGGGCAAGGAAGGGAATGGAGCCAGGAGGAGGTGACAGCCCGGACTTATTGCACATGTCAAGGTCAGCATGAGAACAAAGAGAGTGAAAGAACTAAAATTCTTCTGGCAAAGATAATGTTAGAGTCTAACATGGTGGTATAGCAGGTAAGACTCTTTCTTGTTTTCTAGGAATAGGGTGTATGGAGAGCAGGTAGACCTGAAACTTAGAAGGGAGGGGTTGTTGCCGAATAAGGCCAAGGGTAAGGAAAGGAATATTGGAAACAAAGAAGGAAGATTGTACAGTTCCCAGTTTTGCCATTGGTTGGCACCGTTGACTGCAACTTAGAAAAGATAATTAGAAATGATCTGAAAGTCTCTCCCTCCCTCCCTCCGTCTCTCTCCATGGCCAATTCTGCTAAAATGACCGTCATTTTCGAAAAGTCCATTAATTTTTGGGCCTGTTGCCCAAACTTCTGAAATATCTATAGTGATTTCATTATATTAATAAAAAAAACTTTACATACTAGACCTACAAAGCTTTGACAAGTTATTGTTATATATCTATGACATAATATGTCAGCAGCTTTATTTTCTGAGTTGTGAACTTTTGTTAAGGGTAGTCTGTTTTTAACTTCAACGCTGTATGAGAGTAGCTGTTCCACAATTTTCCACTGCTATCTTGGGATCATTGTGTCGATACTAAGAACAAATCAATCTAAAAAGGCAAGTGCATATGCTAAATCATTTTATTTTTAAACCTGTAATGTATTTACTTCCTTTTGCAGATTACATTTAGATATTTTGGCAGAGACTTCTTCCATCCTGTTGTACCTTTTTCTTAGAAATATTTTTGTAACAAGTGACATTAAAATTAAAGAAGCAAATCTTTTCTGTGATAATATCAAAGGCAATGAGATTTTTCCTTCTCAACAAGTAAGTGAATTAAAATGACTAAAAATGTGCCAAATTTTCTTTCTCTGTTTATTGATGTTTGAAATTAATTTTCTTGGGAGGAATGCAAATCCTGGTTGTGAATTGATGAGGGGCCATTGTATGTTTGTGCTGGTTTATGTGGTATTCCCTGTAGGAATCACAGTCCTAGGTTGTTTTTCCCCTATTTTTTCAATTTTTTTCCCTGTACCAAAGTAGTATAAATTTCAAATATTCAAAAATGTATAATATATAAAGTGAAAACATTACAATCCTATTGCACTTAAGAATATTACATTTTGTTTCATATGATTTCTCCAATTAAAAAAATCTACATAGACAAGCCTATTAGTTATTTTTATTATTTTTACAAAAAGGACATCATGATATATTTGTTGTTCTTCACCTTGACTTTTTAACACTTTTTATATTATATCTTGAACATATTTTCATGGTGGTACATCTCAATTACCAAATTCTTTTTAATACTGCATTCCTATACAGAGGCAGGAATTTAACCTATCTCCTATTGATAGATTCTCAGGGCATTCAAAAACATTGTTCCATGTATAACTGCAGCCTTATAATGTTCTTGCTTTTAATAACGATCCTACATTGTTTCCATTTGAGATTCAGGTTACTTTTCTATCTCTTTCCTTCTTTACTCACCTTAGATACATGGAGACTTTCACCATTTTTTGGTTAGTTTTTTTGCTGTTGCTTTTTCCTACCAATCCATTATTTATTAGTTAACCAATAAATTGTTATATTAGCTTGTCCTAGTTTCTGTGAATATAAAAGTGAAAAAAAAAAAACGCGACTTTTTGCTCAGGACAAGTCCATAGTCTTGTCTCAAGCACTCATAACCATCAATGTGTTTCTGTTACGTTGCATTCAGTGTCTTCTTTCAGCATTCAGTCTGAAAATAAAGGCAATCCTTAAGTAATTCGATGACTCCCAGAATGCTGGACTACCATTTGAGTAATAACTTGCTGTATGGAAATTTCTGGTTGCCACTCATACAGTTTCTTTGTACATAATCTTGTATGTATATACTTAGAAAAATAATGACATCTTCCTCAGAAAAGATAAAGGAGGAGTAAGATAAGGTTGTTATTTTTTGTGTGTCTATTTTTACATCTTACTATCATTTTTATTTAAGTAGGAGAATTATAACAGAAGATTAGTTTGCTCTACTGACCAATCCAGAAGGGAATAGGGCTCTGATAATCAAGTGGGGGCACTATTTAAAAGACATTATATTTTAATTATTATTTCTTATGATCTATGTTTTTGCAACAACTGTTCTTTTCTAACATTAATATATAGCCAAGATTTTTATCTTACCAATACATATACCAATGGTATATGTATTGCTTTACAAAAAAATTCTGAAGTTTAATTCTAAAATTATGTTATCTCGTGTAGTAGCATTATTTGGGAGTTAGTGGTGTTCCTGAATTTAGATTTTTCTTTATACCAACATTAATGTTGTTGCTAAGCCACAGGGATCACATTTCCTACCCTTGGTTTTCCTTAGAGGCACGTTAGTTAAGCACCTGATATTTAATTTGCATAACAATACCTGTTTCTTTACAGATTGCTAGACTAATTGAATGTGAGAGAGTATTAGTGGCATTGGAACTTAGCAACTACCTAAATGATTCCAGTTATGCCCTTCAAGCTGTGACTCAATGCTATGGACTCCTTGCTCCTATAATCTACCACAATATTGTTTTGGTACCTGTTGTACAGGTAAGAATATTCCTTCCCTTTCTCCCCTCAGATAAAGGTGTTTTTACAAAGGCAATTCAACAATGCATTTTGGAAAAGAAAAAACACAATGTAGCTCTTGTAAAGGAGGAATAACAATATTATGAAATTTCACGAGCTAACTAAAAAACATTTCAATAAATTAAGTGATATATCTGGGGAGACATAAATAAGGACTTAAAACTTGTTTCTCTGAAAGAAGATGTGAGTGAACTTATGCAAAATATAAACATTTAAAATTGACTATTGAGGAAACTAACCAGAGAGCTTAAGTAACTTAACAAATATTCGCCTTGGAGTGGCTCTACTGGAGTACAGACATGTCTTCTTTTCCCAAATTCCCCACACCTAGTAGTTCAGCAGATGAAGAGATATGCCTCCAAAACCCAAAATCTAGACTTAACAGTTGGTGTCCTCCCATGTCATTTGTAAATGGATTGCAGCAGTATTTCAAGTGTAAAATATTCTTCCTCCTAAATCCAAAGGCATCTACCTGGCATTGTTCTTTCCATTGGAAAGATAAGACAGAGATGCCAGATGTCAGGCCTACTTTGGAGGGGATATCTCGACATGTTCCAGATACAGTATTTTATGAATGTGTCAGGCCCCTGAATCTCCCAGGGTTTATTTCTACCCTCTAGAGGGCATGCATTGTACCAAGGTCTTTAGTGTACTTGCCATTTCTTTCTCTTTAGGTCTGATTAACATAATGTTATTGATATAGTGGTCTAATGTTTTATTTTGAGAAATGCCCAGGAAGTTCAGATCCTTTCATAAAATATTATGTCAGAAGGTGGGAGAGTTATCATTGCCCTGGGGCAAGACTCTAAATGTATACTCTTATCTGCTCAGTATGAATGGGAACTTTTTCTGGTACTTCTCTGCCAGAGGGTAGAAAAGGATACATTACCAGTACCAATGCATGCCTTCCAGTGTGCCCTAGCAAAGAAACCACATTAAGAACAGCAGCTGCAATTGGTCCTCAGCTGGTGGAGTCAGGATTGCCCACTGTCATACTTTAGGATCCTACTGATTCAGGATGCCTTTAGCTAGAGTTCAGAATAGGTTATAGGTGTGAGGAAAAGCCTTAGAAGTGGAGTCTCTAATTAAATTGTATTGTTTAGAATAGGAAAAGATGACTGGAACAGAGAGGAGATTCCAGAAATAGGCCTCATGTAGTATATGACAGAAATTGGCATTTGAATTTAGTGGGAAGAAAATGGATATTTTTAGTAAATTGTAGTGAAACACCTAGATATTCATTTGAAAGAAAGTAAAGTTTTATCTTATTTGTACCATATTCAGAAAGTTGAGATCTTAAATATAAAACAAAGCAAAAAAAAAAAAAAAAGAAATCCCAGGAGATTATCTGTGCAATCTAGGGCTGGGGGAACCATTTCTAACCAAGACAGAACTCAGAAATAACAAGGAAAAAACAATTTGACTATGTGTACAGCAATCTATGTGTGAAAAAGAGACTATAATAAAGGTAGTAGAAAATTTATGGATTTGGAAAAAATTTATCTAACACCAATGAAGGATAAGTATATGTAACAAAAAAGTCTTACAAACTGACAATAATGTAATAGAAAAATGGGCACCGGATATGAATAGGTAGTTTATAGGAAAAAAGAAATCCACATGGCTGAGAGACACATGAAAAGATGCTCAGACTGAATATTCATTCACACATGTGCACATTAAATGAACAAAGTAATATCACAGGCAGAACTGTAATGCCTACTGCTGGTGAGGATGTGGGGCAAAGGCATTCGTGTTCATTAATGGGGGAAATGTGGGTTGTTATACGTGTTGGATTTTGGTAAAGCAATCTTAATTTTAACTAAACTGAATCTAATTTTAATTAAAATTAAAAACAAATATACCTGACAGCAGTCCCTCTGCTAGTAATCTATCTCATAGAATAAAATGTTAGCAAAATTAAGAATACAGTTACCTGACATAGCAAACCCTCTATTAGTAATTTATCTCATAGAATAAAATCACCAGCTGGTAGGATGCTACTCCAGGTTCCCGGATGTATGTGTTCTACCTGCTGGGGACACAGCACCTCATAGCGGTCATTGACTGAGAATGTACACTATGCTCTGGAGGGTGGTGCCTTATCCTCACAGGGTATCATCTCAACACTGGCTCCTCAGTTGCCTCTCCTATTGAAAACTGAGCATGTACAAGGGTATTTACTGTGGCATTCTTGGTGGCGGCCATAAAGCTGGAGACGTCAGGCAAGTGCAGCAGCAGGAGGATGGCCAACCTGAAAATTGTACACCATGAAGATCCTGGAAATGGCTGACAAATTATGGTTGATCCACATCAAAGAATATTATGTAGCCACTAGAAGTAATGAATTGGAGCTAAACCTATAGACTTGGAGGGATTTTTTCACAAGACGTGATTGAAAGAGCAATGCGTAGTTGAGAAAAATGTGTATAAATCCCATTTTATAATCTAGCATTAACCCTTCTAAGCACATTTAAGTGTTTACACATACATGTGAAATTACTTGAGCCAGGAGAAAACATCAAAACTTAATGTTGTTACATGATTTGGGGATACAGCATGGTAGGGTGGGAGAGGGAGATGGTGGAAGGGAGGAATTAAAAAAACTTACAAGTTTACTGTAACAATAGTAATAATATTATTAGAATGTTAGCTTGAAGCAATTAATGTACCTTCAAAAAGACCAACATTCATACATTAATTTGTCCTTTGGAATAATCTGAATGAAGAATAGATCGATGCAATCTCAGCTCTACTTTTCTGATGGTAATTTTACTTAGAATTGTGCAGCAGAATAGGAAGCTAAACTTAATTGCCTAGCTCTTGATTAAATTCAGGGTTATATAGTATTAAGCAAGGAGAATAGAAGTGAACATCAATATTAATTAATTTCCTGGGATTTGAATGTTTGGTTTTAATTTTGAAGGAAACTGTTATTTCAAATATCTGGTATCAGTTTATATTTAATATGGTACATCCTTCTCCATATGGGTTTTCAAGGTCTTCCTAAGCCTGGGTATTTCTTGTATACATGTAACATTCTCTACATATTTTAGGTCACTTGACAAAATATGTTTTGTTTTATAGTTATTCATATGCTTATTTTATTCTCTCCATAGGCTTTCTAGTTATTTAGATGACTCATTTGAAAATTGGACATATCAATTTTATTTCAGAGTATATTTCTTTGTACATGATAAGCAATTTATCAATAGCTATTAACAATAAAATTTGATGGCTTAAGATTTGCATGATTTGAATAGAACATTTTATAGTGTGTAAGGGTGATATTTTTTAACAAAACCATTGTGTTTCAACTTTTTAGATCTTAATAAAATGTATAGTGGTTTTGCAAGGACTACCAAACGTCATCCACTCAAAGAAACATAATGCGAGTTTCGAAAGCATACAGCACATGATAGCTTGTTGTATCTTCTACATAACAAAGGTATTTATCTCGTTCTTTGTCTTGTATTGTACAATTTAGGAGCAGTAATGACTTAGGAAGTTAAGCCACTTTTACAGGAATTATTTAAAAATATAGCACCCAGAAAGCATTTTAGATCAAAAGTAGCCAAGGCAGGCTGGTTGTAAAGCATGGTGGGTATATCATGAGGAAGAGGGGGGTTGGAAAGAAGACATTTTATGGGGTCTCATTTATTTTGGAAACCAGAAAGGACCAAGAGACTGGAGGCAGAGATGTAGACTTGTTTATCCTCATCATTTGGCTCAAAGACCAGGTGTTTCTTCAAAGGTTTGGTTGACTGAATCCAGTGCATCTCCTCAAATAATGGCCAAGTCTGCTTGCCTGTTTCACATGGCCCTCACAGGCCCTTTCTGCTTTGATCAGGGATTTCGAAGAATTCTGGATAGGTGGGTTGATTTGATCCATTACTTTGGTTGGGACTAAAGTTTGCTTTTGGAAGTCTGGCAACAGAGGCCTCTAACCTCTACTTTAGTGAAGAGGTCATGATTTCC
Source organism: Furipterus horrens (assembly GCF_987537825.1). NCBI lineage: Eukaryota > Metazoa > Chordata > Mammalia > Chiroptera > Furipteridae > Furipterus > Furipterus horrens. The sequence goes on along the minus strand of NW_028327174.1, from coordinate 19,508,335 downwards.
TGGCTGCTATGGTTTGACTTCAAGAGAAGAAAATCATATTCCTTTCATTGCTCACTGGTTTACTACTGTTGGAGAGCCTTCTATGACCTGGTCTGTGTGGAGGCTGAGGGAACATAAGCCATTATCAGGAAGAGAAAAATAACGACTCACTTTGGGGGACTCAGAATCCCAAGGGGATGAGACCAAATCAGACTCCAAAATAATTGTGTACTTATTCTTACTGTGTTGGAAAAGACCAGAGATTACTTAAAACAAACAAATAAGCAAAAAAAAAAAAAAAAAAAAAAAAAAGAGAGAGAGAGAGAACTTTCAAGATCATGCCATTAGAAAATCAAAATAAAAAAATCTGTAACTGAACAAACTAATTTGATTTTTTAAAAAAGATTTTATTTATGCAATTTTAGAAAGAGGGGAAAGGAAGGAGAAAGAAAGGGAAAGAAACATCAATATGGGTTGCCTCTCACGTACTCCCAACTGGGGACCTGGCCCACAATCCAGGCATGTACCCTGATTGGGAATTGAACCAGTGACCCTTTGGCTCATAGGCTGGTGCTCAATCCACACTGAGCCACACCAACCAGGGTTTATTTTTGATTAAAATATTAAACAGATGAAGATTATGAAAATGGTATTTCTTGAGTCAAATCTGGAAGCTCAAGAAGTACCTGACAATGTAGAGCAAAATTGTCTAGAGAGAAATTCAGAAGAGAGATCCAGAAGTCATAACACGAAATAAAAGGAGTTTTGCAAAAACAAATTGGAGAAGTTATAGGCTCCCTGCATGCCAGGCAGGATAAATATAAGAATGTGCATATTAACATATGTTGATGAAATGTTTGAAGTCCAAGGATAAGGGCAAATCTTAAAGTTTTGAGACCCCGAAAATAGGTTATTTGCAATGGAAAGAGAATTAATTAATGTCAAACTTTTTTTTTTTAAAACCAGCAACACTAGAAATTGAAATATTGGAGCAACATTTGTAGAATCCTGAGGGTCCAAGAATTAATAACCAGGAAAGATATCATTCACTTGTCCGGGCAAAGTAAACATTTTCATAAGTGCATGCATTTAAAAAGTATTCTGCCTATGTACTTATCTGAGGAAAACACTTGAGGAAAGACTCTTATCAAATGACAAGTGCTTCAAAACAGAAATCCAAGGAGAGGAATAATGGGAGCAATGAATCTTGCAATATATGTATTATTAAAATTAAATAGATAATAATGATGAGACTTGGACTTTGTAATATAAATGCTAAGTAGGGATTCTTGAAATAGAAGTATCACCCTTGAAAGGAAAATGTATTAGTAACCTAGAACTAAAACTTCCATCCTGTTTGGGGCCAAAAGAGGGGAGGGATCAGCAGTTAGAGAATCTTGGTGCACAGTTGTGTTTTTCAAAAAAATATATAGTATAAAATTATTTTCTTTTGATAGAATAAATATATTTAAAGATGACTCAGAGGACTATGTAGCCATGAACAGAACTTTAAAACAAAGTAGGACTTATAAATTGATAGGAAAGAAAAATGAACAGAAGAATGACAGAGAAGAAAAATGCTTAATTTATTAGCAAGAGTAAGAAGAAGGAAAAAGAGGTAGTTATAAGATGAAAGGTATAAAATCAAATATATTAATTACTTCCCTAAGTGTGAATGAACTTAGAAGATGACGATTGGCAGATGGGCTAAAAAGTCAGATTTAAATGATATTATTTCAAAAAACACTCATAAAATAGGGTGACAAACACTGGTTGAAAAAGAAATGATTAGATGACAGTGCTGGGAAGATGGAAACAACAATAAAGGAAGAGTGGCAATTTTCATAACTGCAAAAGCAGAATTCAGTGTCCAAAACATTAATCAGAACAAAGAGAGGCCTTATATAGTGGTCTTCAGATCCGTTCTGTCTGCTCACCTCCTCTGCTCCTGGACGGCATCTGAACCTTTTCTGATCCTAGGGCAGTCTTATTGTTAAGTACTGAAGATGAACTCTGAATTAAAACAAAACTTGCTTTTTTTTTTTAAAACAGCAAATTAAAGGATTAAAAAAATAAGGTGATGTGGAAATGCTAAAAGGCATTTGCTAACACTAGGCCATTTTCCTAATAAAATTTCTAACTAAGTTAAGGGTAGAAGGAAGTTGTTGAACACCATAGTCCCTCCTTATTTGTGGGGCATACATTCTAAGATATCCATAGTATACGCCTGAAGCCATGGAGAGTATTGAACCTTATGTATACTATGTTTTTTCCTGTACATACATATGATAAAGTTTAATTAATAAATTAGTCACAGAGAGAACATAACAATATCTAATTAAAAATGGAACAATTATAACAATGCACTGTAGTAGTAACAGTTGTATAAATGCAGTCTCTCTCAGAATAAGTGTAGTGCACTCACCCTTCTTGCGTGGGTATGAGACGGAGAGGAACACCACAGAGAAGAGGGATCCATGCAATGACAAAGACATTTTACCAGTGTTGTACAGCAGATGTCATACTAAATGGGAGGTTTCTGAAGCCATTTCTTTAAAAATTAAGCACAGGAGATGCTGACCTTAATAGTATGATGCATTATTTGTAAGGATTCTGTCTCATGCAATAGATAAGAATATGAAAGTAATTTTATAATATTTTTATAATATAATTTATCTGTAATTATAGAGGTCTCAAAAAAGACAATGAGAATTTACTAGAATGAAAAAGACACTAGAAATGAAAAAGATGATGAAAAATTACTAGAATGAAAAAGACAATTTATAAAGTGATTATATATAAAAGACTTATGGACTGGTTAGTTTAAAAAAAAATACTAGCAGTAGCCATTTAGAAATGTAATGAAATGTTAAAGATCCCAGATAAAAGAACTGTGAAATCTTACTAGAGGACACAAAATAAGATCTGAACATATGTGAGGCCACACCAAGTTTCTGAATAGAAAGACTTACTCTCACAGAAATATAAATCTTTCCTAAAATAATATTCAAATGTAACGAATTCCAAGTAAGAACTACAATTGGCTTTCTCTGAAGCCGATAAGAAGAATTTAAAAGTCCTCAATAGATATGAAAATTTACCATAAGGCCACTTCAATAAAAAAGTGTTAATAGAGTAATGGGCAAATAGTTCAGTGGAAGAGAATAGAGAATCCAGCAATAGCCAGACCCAGGTTTACAGAAGAACTTAACATATGACAAAAGTGGTATTTGGATTCATTGAGGAAATTGTAATTTATTATAGTAGTTTATTTATTAAAAGATGCTGGTATAACTGATAATTTATCTGAAAATAAACAAAGCCCGAGTCCTACCTCACACCATAAACAAAATAAAATCCCAAAGGATTTAAGAATTTATGGCCTTGAAGCCAGGAGAGACCTTTCTCAACAGGGCACAAAATTCAAGATACACAGCAAGACAAACAAAAAAAGTAGATAAATAGATTAAATAAGAGGAAATGTTGAAGGGTTTCAAACTCCAAAATGATATACAGTGTTCCCTCACTTATCGCGGGTATTACATTCTAGACCCCCCTCTTCCCCCGCGATAGGTGAAAATCCGCGAAGTAGGAACCTTACATTTATTTTAGTATATATTTATGTTTTAAGGCTTTATAAGCCCTTCCTACACACTTATAAACCATTTCCAGTCCCTTATTAACCTTTCCCAATCCCTTATTAACCTTTTCCACACTTTTATAAACACTGCTTATGTTCTTAAACATTCTACACTCTTAAACCTATGTAACTTTAACAACATACATACACAGTACCGCAAAATTCCGCGATATAGTGAAAAATCCGCAACAAATAATTAAATATAATATTTTAAAAAATCCTGTGATACAAGTGAGCTCACAATAAGTGAACCGCGATACAGAGAGGGACTACTGTAATGGAAATTTTAGAAATATTATTCTGGTTGTGTAACAGCTAATAATTACAGGGGAATAAGAGCTGAGGCAAGGAATGAGTTAGAAGGTGAGGGATGGTAAGTTAAACTAGTGTGGAAAAGTGAGAGACAAAATGGAAAAGATTCAAGAGTTATTAATGAGAGAGAACTGAGAACCTGGGAACCTACTGAGTATTGGGAGATAAAGGAGGGAGAGGGAATAGTCCACAACCATCCAGCTATCTGTCCTGGGCAGTGGGGTGAATCCAATGCTACATGTTGATGGGAAGCAATTTTGTGTGGGGAAAGAGAGAAAAAAAATCATGAGTTTTGAATGTATTGAATTTTGGGGCCTCTAGGATATCCAGATAGGTGGCTAGTAAATAATTATATGATTGGACCTAGGCTTGGAGTTCAGAAGAAGCCAAATATGTATAAAGACAAAGGAGTCATTGGAATATGGGCTCAATTGGAGCAAAAGAAATAGGTGAAATGGGGGACCGTGTGTCTAGTGAGAGGGGAAGAGGATTGTCTACGAATCTCAAGGGCACTTAGTCCAAGGAGCCAGTCCTGCTCCCACCAGGCGAGAGAAAGAACTGGAGAGTCCATTAGTCCAGAGCTGTTTTGTCATTCTCAGATCCTCCCCAACCTTGAGGATCTTCCTGCTGCTCTTAGTTCTGTCACTGTCACACGGTGTAACCGTTGAGAAAGCAGTGTCGCACACAATCCATGGCACCTGCTTCTGTTTCTGCTGTTCAGTCGCGAACGTTAGTCAGTGTTACGCTCGGCTAACAGTGCACCTTCCAAGGTTACTTTTCTTCAGAATATTTGTGTATTCATCTGCTCGGCCTTTCTCCCCAAACCCTTCCATCAGTGAGTATTTCCAGGAGGGGCTACACTCTCTAGGATACTGGACAGCTACTCACTTCATTCATTTGTTCATGTATGTTTTAAAAAATTATTTGATTAGTTTTATTGTATTTTTTCATTACCATTTAGTCCCCTTATAACTCTACCTACTGCAATCACCACCCTGTTGCCCATGTCCATGACTTCTTTTTACTTTCTGCTCAGTCCCTCTACCCCTACCTACCCCCCGCCTTAGCTATCATTCTGCTCTGTATCTGTGAATCTGTCCCTGTTTTCCTTGTTAGTTCAGTTTGTCCATTAGGTTCCACATACGAGTGAAGTCATATGGTATTTGTCTTTTTCTGACTGGCTTATTTCACTTAGCTTAAAAAGTTAAAAGAAGAAGAATTTTTTACCTTTTGCAATAGTATAGATGGACCTGCAGCTGCGGCTACTCCCTTTAGACTTAAAATACCTAACAGTGGCTCTTACAGCATTTCCTTCACAACAAAGAAACTCCATTCCAAGGTAGCTTGTTGCTTGCAATTTGCCAGCAGCAACTTCTGCTAAAAACCAACCAACCAACCATAAACCTAATTCTGCTTAGGCAGGTACTCCACAACATGTGTCTATTAATGGGGAGGAGCCGGGAGAAGAAAGATGAGGATCTAGGAAAGGAGGGGTGCTCAGTGAAGCAGGATCTGAGAGGGCAGGAGGCAATGGAATCTGAGCACATGTGGGAGGGGTTCATATGGATAGAAATTCACCCCTCTCTTCTCTAATAGGTGGAAGATATGGTTGTAGTTACAGAAGGTCGTGTAGGTAGGTTTGTGGACCGGAGATAAACTATTCCCCTTACATTTCCTCTGTGAAAACGAAGTAAGGTCATTTGCTAAGAGTGGGGAGGTGAAGAATAAGGCAGTTTCAGAGATTTGAGGAGAATGGGAGGGTTTGTGCCAGCCACTGTGGAAAATGGGACAGAGTGCTGACCTAGAATAGCGTTTCTAACCAGCATTTGGGGCCCAATGGGGGTTGAAGTCCTGGAATTCACACACCTCCTTTCTTGGCCTCATGTGATTCCCCCCCCCCCCCCCCTGTAGTACAGAGCAGCTTGGGGATGGCTCTGCATTTCTTAATTTTTTTTTTTCATCTGTGGCTCTGCTTCCTTTCCACCCACTTGAGGAATGGTATTGGGATTCAAGTGATGTTATTATACAAATGACCTTGAATGTTCTGACATTTAAAAAATATTACTGACGAGAGAGAGAGAGAAATGTAGATCTGTTGTTCCACTTAACTTATGCATTAATTGGCTGATTCTTATATGTGCCCTTACTGGAAATCCAACTTGCAGCCTTGGCTTATCAAGCTGATGCTCTAACCAACTGAGGTATCAGAGGAGGGCTGGACATTTTTTAAAAAGTAAAGTATATGTTAGTTTAGGATTTTTCTATAAGAACTGGTCTGTCCAAAATTGATATGCTGAGAATTATCATTCCAGAAGCTTCCTCTAGCACGACCAGCAGCCCCCCATGGACGTAGTCCTGAATCCCAGATTTCAGCTGTTCATTTCATATAACACATTTTTATATGGATTTTCTCTTATAAAGCTCAGTTAGTCAAATGGCTGTTTCTTTTCTCTGCTGTGTTTAAAAAATTGGTTATCTTTTCAGATGTCTGAGTCTTTCTTCTATAAGCAGGAGTTTTCCTACAAGTTGCCAGAGTTCTAAATGAAGTGCCACTTCGGAGACACATCATCATCAATGTTTCATTATTTTCATAGTGTTAAAAATTATTATGCTAAATATATGGCATACTCTTTTTATTTCTGTTCATTTGGTATATTAAGTATAATTGGATGTACTTCTCTTTCGATTTTCAAAGTTCTTTATCATTTAGTGTTTTCTACTGGCATATTGACCCTGGCTGGTTTGGCTCAGTGGATTGAGCGTCGGCCTGCGAGCTAAGTGTCGCTGGTTCGATCTTCCAGTCAGGGCACATCAGAGAAGGAAAACTCTGATTCCAAAAAACCTCCGCTGCCTTGCGGCATACCTCTTCAGGGGAAAGGCTAAGGGAGTAAACCCCGACAGAAAATCCGGAGCCGGAGTCCCTAAGGCGGTTTGACGTTGTAGTCAACACCGGCAACTCCTGCGGCGCACCTGAAGCCAAGCTGTATTGACTCCGTCTTTCCCCTGGACCCTTCAGCTGCGAAGAGAGGGGGGGTCTGCTGCATGGGCAACAGCAGACCCTCCATATCACCCTGCCCAGGCTATGTAGCTTCAGCTTCACTGGAGAGGACACTCCAGCGTCATCGCAAGATGTCGATTCAACACGGGAGGAGACAGTTACCGTGTCACTCCCGAGTCGGACTGCACAGCCATTCTCGGCGGTGCAGATAGACTCTTAAAAAGCTACACCATCGTCTCTCGAGACGGACGGCTGCCGACGACTGGCATATTATAACAGGGGGGAGAGATGATCTGGTACTCAGAAGCCTGGGACCTATATATTATGGAAAGCTAAGTGGGGTGGAGAGCACACAATACCTTATTTCTGTTTTCTGATAACAAAACTCTCTCCCTCTTGTATCAATTTTACAATGAGGTTGGACTGTTTTGCCCGGCATTCAAGGCCCTGCGTGACTAACCCCACCTACCTTTTCAGACTTTATTTCACCTTTTTCCTTCCCACGCCTTGTCGCCCAGTCAGCTTAGTTCACCACTTCCGCCCTGGTCCCACAGCAGTATCTCCAGGTTTTAGCACCTTGCATTAACTTAGCTTTGTCAAGTTCAAGCAGCTATTCACTTATTTTTCCCCCCAGCCACTTATTATATCCTTTCCCTGCATGGGAAGTAACAGTTGTTCGTTATCATAAATACTGACTCATTCAACTTAACAGAATGCATCTACATATAACAAATCCATACAAACTCATTTATGCCCATAGAGAATTGCCTTATGGGGCTCACGATGGATGTGTTCACGTCATGTGACCCTTCACCACAGCAGACTATGCAAACCAGGAAGCTTTCTTAGAGTCGATACCAGAGCCCAGGTTTTAATGGCCAGGTTACGTTAATAACCTTACATTACGTTAATGAAGTGGGGAAGCTGTTCTGGGAAATGGCTCAGCTGTAGGAAAGCATGAAGCCCTGAAACCGTGGTGAGTGTCAGAATTCATACTTGGCTCAATGTTTTGTAAACTTCAAGTACAAGGAAATGAGTGGTAAAAGGTTACCCTAGAGAAGTAGGTAAGGGCCAGGCTAGAGAAGGCCAAACAATAGTGATTAGTAGTAACGGGGGGGGGGGGGGGGGGGTGCAGATGAGAGTGGCAGAGGGCGCCACTCCCCTCCTTAAGATTAGTGTCTGCGTCCCCTGGGGTTCATGGAGAGTCTGCCCCAAACGGCCTGACCACAGCTTCACTACCAGGACGCCCTGTAAATCATTTACTGATACAAATGGTAGTCGGGCCCTGTCGCACAGAAAGCAGCTCAAGACAAGAGGTGATGTTTATGGGGCTTTTAAGAATGATTTTACTTTAACATGGACCTTTGAAGTGGAAACATTTTCTGAGTAGTTAACTCACTATACCAAAACATGTATGGTTATTTGTCCCAGAGCTATGGGGTATTTGTTATTGATGAGATTCCTGTTAGTTGTCCTTTATTCAAAATAGTGGAATCATGCAGTTTTAATTCTCGGGAAAAGGTTCCAGTTTCCTTAACAGAAACAGGGGAATTCTTAGACTCAAAACTTTAATGGGACTTTTGCGTATATGAAAAATGATGCAAGACACTTAGAAATAGACAAAGAGTTTCCAACAGAGATAATTAGTAAATATTTTAAATTAGATTCTGCGTTCATGGAAGGAATATGACCTGGCTGTAATTATTATAAATTATGGAAAAAAGATGTTGGACATCTCACCAGAGTGCAAATCTCTATTTGGTACTACTGACCAAGAAGAAATACAAGAGGAGGTAACTGTTTTTGTTTCTCATCTCTAAGCTTATATTTAGTTGGGTCTTTTAAGAGGTCATGTATTATAAGTAAACTTGTTTAAAAAATTGATTGAAGTTTAATGTGTTATATTTACATAAAAGAAAATTAATATATAGTGAAGAGCTTCTTTCCCTTCCTTTTTTGTGAGAAAACAAATGAAAAGGGATCCATACTAGAATACTGAAAAGCTCCCTATCACCAGTACTGATCATCAGTTAGGGGCTGATAGTGAGTTTCCTACACCCATTTGGACATTGGACTATTTGGACAAATTGAAGATTTTATTATTCTGCATGCATCATTCAATGTAGTAGATACATGTCAGAGATTTTCACTGTATTCAGAGTAGATTTCCCAAACTTATTGTCACACCTAAATTGTCTTTTTTATGATACTGCTAATGTTTGAGACAACTTTTTAATATCTCCTTCCCAAGCATGGGTCTTGCTAGAGCTTGTTTTATAGCCTTTCTGAGAGATAATATGGGTAAATGTTTTTTGTAGATCAAATTCGAAGTGTTGCTTAGTTAATCAAACTTCTGAGGTGCACTAGGAATTACCTGAAGCCCCCTCAGTAACGGGTGGCGGTAGAGACTATCACCCCCAAGCCTGTTAGATTTGGAGTAGCTCCGTTTCTATCTCTATTATACGTTGAGTTTCCAAGTAAGCATTTGTCACAGAAAACTTCAACTATCAGCACTGTTTTACTGGATGAATTTTTAAGCCATAATACTTGTTGTTTTGAAGGGGCTTGCTTGGTTTAGACAGAGTTTTGATTAAGCTGGAGGCAATTTTTTCACCAAGTGTTCACCCTCAGAGCTCAGCAGCGAACCCTTTTCTGTCACTCAGGTGTTAACTCAGGACACTGTCCCTGCACAGTGTTGTAGGACAGGACCCCATGCCTCTTTCCTTGGAGTCACTAGGCCAGCAGAAGGTTTGTGATACTCTTCTTCTGGCTAAGCCTGTAGGGCTGAGATCATTATAACCACTCAAGGTTGCTTTAAGCCTAAAGAGGCTTGGGCGGTTTTTGTTTTTGCTCTTCTGTTTTGAGAACAGGAGACATTAACCAGTCAGTTCTCAATGATGGTGGGGAGCCTGAGCACAGACCCACCAATTTTTTAATCCATTAATTATTGATCCTGTGTTATTTCAATGAAAGGCAAAGCAGAAAAAGCAATTAGCTGAGTTGAAAAGAAGCATTCTGGGAAAAAGAGAAGAAAAGGAAAAGAAAAAAGTGATACATTTCTGAGGACATGCTGAGACTTTTCTTTTGAGGATTTTAAAAGACATACTCTTAATTCCTTTTGGGAGTGCATATGTGTAGCCAGGTACTCATTAGGAGGGGTGGAAGTTACTGGGAGGAAGGGAGAGAGAAGAAAAGAAGTATTTGGGTCAATCTCCAGAAACATTTGAGTACTGGGCCTGGCATTCAGTTAGAACATAGTGGCTGTTATTATTAACTATTTCTTAATTGAATTTATTTCGGTGACATTGATTAATAAAACCGTACAGGCTTCAAGTGTACAACTCTATAATATATCATCTGCACACTGCATTGTACACTCACCACCCAAAGTCAAGTCTCCTTCGGCCACCATTTAGTCCCTTTGCCCTCTTTCACCTCCTCCAACCCCCCCTTTTCCCTCTGGCAATTATTAATTCATGTTTTTTAGCCATATAGATCATAGTATTATTTACAAGTATGAAAACATAATTTTAAGAGTGTTATTTGAAAATGACAATTGCTGAGACATATTGAAGTGAATTCTGAAATCTAACCAATGTTTCTAGGGTTCTTCTAAGAAGTCGTCCAAGACTAAGAAGCCACAGCAGATATTATCACCTGAAAAAATAAATGAACAGCTGGTCTTGTTGGAGACATACCTTCTCAAACTGACAAAGCAATGTAGCCATTTTTTCTTTCTGTTACTTCTGTTGAGCATTGTATTTTTTTAAAATATGAAAATATTTTTTTAAAAGGATTAAGAGGATACAGTATTAGCATTTGGTAAACCCTTTAAGGTTTACACAGTCTTTTATGTTATGTCAATAATACTAATAATATTCTGTTAATAAGGGATTGCTTACTGCTTTTAACAGATGTGACTCATAAAGATTACATGATTTATTTAGCATTGCATAGCTGGCTTGGATCGGAGCCTAAGTCTTCTGATTCTAAAACAGGATATCTCAACCTTGATCCTGTTGCCAGTTTGGGCCAGATAATTATTTGTATGGGGGACTGTCCTATCTAGGTAGGCATTGTGGATCCTGAACGGCGTCCCTGGCCTCTCTCCATCTTCCCAGCTGTGACAACCAACTGGGAGGCAAATGTTGCCAAATGTGTCGGGGAGGGAGGGTGCAAAATTGAGAACCTCTGCTCTAACAGCAAAAATGTAACTGAGAAATAGAAAGGGAGAGCATGAGGGGCATCTCGGATTTATCAGCGTGGTTGTAGTGTTTTGGAATTCCCTGACTGGGATCTGTCTTTGATCATTCTCCATGTCTGTTACAAGTTGAATTTTGAACCCAAAGCTCTATTAGTCACATAACCAGTAAACATACTTTTGGGGAAGCTGTAATTGTCTAGGTACATACAAAAATGTAATTCCTGTCCTGGCTGTTGTGGCTCAGTGCATTGAACACCAGCCTGCAGACCTAAAGCTCGCTGTTTCCATTCCCAGCAGGCACGTGCTGGGTTGTGGGCCAGGTCCCCAGTTGGGGGCGTGAGAGAGGCAACCGATGCTGTTACTCTCCCACATCATGTTTCTGTCCCTCTCTTTCTCCCTCCTTTCCCCCTCTCTCTAAAAATAAATAAATAAAATATTTAAAATAAGAAAACTCCTTAAAATGTAAAGTGTTCTAGAAATGTGAATTATTTCTTTTCATATTATCAAAAAAAGAAAACCCTTCACATTTTACCAGTAAGCACAGTATAATATTACTAATTTTACTAACTAAACAGTAGATTCAATAACAAAACAATATAAAAATATTAGTTTTATGTAGTGCTTCCTGTGTACTAGAAACTACTTTGTGTTTTATACATACTAGAACTCATATAATCCTTATATAACCATTATATGAAGAAGGTGTTATTATTATTATTCCCATTTTAAAGATAGGGAAACTGAGGCACAGAAGCTGAGTACCTTCGTAAGGTTTCATAACTAAAAAGTATCTGAGAGAATCTGAACCCAGGCAGTCTGGTTCTAGTGGCTGTGCTGTTAATTATTCTATGCTTTACTATCTTTTAATATTAAGCAGTTAATATTAACTGCTTAATATTTAATATTAAGTGCTTTTTAGTTTATTCATAGCTGTAGAAGGCTCTTACCCTGGCTGGTTTGGCTCAGTGGATTGAGCGTTGGCCTGCGAGCTAAGTGTCGCTGGTTCAATCTTCCAGTCAGGGCACATCAGAGAAGGAAAACTCTGATTCCAAAAAAACCTCCGCTGCCTTGCGGCATACCTCTTCAGGGGAAAGGCTAAGGGAGTAAACCCCGACAGAAAATCCGGAGCTGGAGTCCCTAAGGCGGTTTGACGTTGTAGTCAACACCGGCAACTCCTGCGGCGCACCTGAAGCCAAGCTGTATTGACTCCGTCTTTCCCTTGGATCCTTCAGCTGCGAAGAGAGGGGGGGGTCTGCTGCATGGGCAACAGCAGACCCTCCATATCACCCTGCCCAGGCTCTGTAGCTTCAGCTTCACTGGAGAGGACACTCCAGCGTCATCTCAAGATGTCGATTCAACACGGGAGGAGACAGATACCGTGTCACTCCCGAGTTGGACTGCACAGCCATTCTCGGCGGTGCAGATAGACTCTTAAGAAGCTACACCATCGTCTCTCGAGACGGACGGCTGCCGCCGCCGACGACTATCTTTTAATGATAATTTTATTAAAGAAATGAAATTGATATAATTGGTAGGTTTCTGAGTCTGTGGTTTACTGATATACAACAGCAGTTGAATAAAAGAGACACATGCCTTGGAAACTCTTTACTTATTTGGTACCAGACTCCTTGGCACCTAAGGGGAAAAATGAGAGGAAAATAATTGAGATTATTATATTTTTTTAATCTCTAAAATATGATATAATTGATACTTTTAAGGCCTATAGTTTAGAAAGCATACTTGGGTGCTTTCCTGTTTTTCATCTCCTTGAAAGAATTTTTCTTTTTGGTTATTGATGTTAAACAGATTCTACAACTTGTTGTTACTATTTTTCACCTTAGATGTTACAACTGAACTCTCAGGAGCAGAGGACCCTATCTTTCTTTACCCTATAGTTTTAAATTGGTCAGTCAAAGGTGCTGTGAAGGAAGGTAGGTGACCTAAATGTATATGTGCTGTTCACTCCACCTCCTATTGAGGTCATTTATTCTGTGGATTTCGTTGTTGTTTGAGCCTTAAAGATCTAACCTGTTCCAGGCAGAAGATGTGGGGTTCTTTACCCATTCAGAAAAATTCAGACTCTCTGATTGTCAAATAATGAAAAAGACCTAAACAGGTACCTGTTAGAAAGTTTGGGAAGACAGAACCTTGGTGGTGGCTTATTTGGATAGTAAATGGTTTTATTCTAAAACACAAAAACTAGGGAACTGAAAAATGTATCAGTGATCTTTAAGTTTAGCTATGAAGAGAGAGCAACATTACTGCTTAACTCTGAGTGCAGTATGATAATAATTAGGGTAGCTAGTTATTCTGATTATTGTCAGCAGCTTTTTCCACCTAGTCATACATGAGCGTCAACTTTTATGAAATCTTAACACCAAGATATTTGGAAAATCAAGGAAATATAGACTGTAAAGGATTATTTGATTTTAGAAAAACAGTAGTTCTTGTCACATTTACTCCTACAGAGTTTTTAAAAGTGAGGAATCTTAAGAGCAGGTTAATAAACTTGCCTGTTAGAGCAAAATGATGATTAGTGATAGTAACTTTTCAGCACCAATAACTAAGTGTATTGGTAACTGTATACAAACTTCCTTGTTTTCACAGTTATGAAATTTAAGCAGAGACCTAGATTCCTGGAGTTTTTTACGCACATTATGCTAAAATGTATGAATGATGAAAAATTTCACCTTGTGGTGGAGATAACAAATCCTGTCTGTGACTTCTTGAAAAGGTACTTAAACTATCTGTTTTATTGCTACTAACGACTTCAAAAAAATGCATAACATTGTCGCATAAAGATACATAAGGTGGGAGGTGAAAAAGAGTGTAAGATATAGACATTTAAAACAGCCACCTGGGATATAGTGAGGATGTACGTCCATGTGTGTAAATAAATAAGTAAACATAAAAATATTTATACAACCAAACTAAAGAATAAGATTAGAACAGGTTCATAATTGCAGCGGGAAATAAATTAGACCTTTTTTTGCTATTGAGTCAAGATGGCTAATAACATCTCCGGGCCATCAGCTCCTCTCACATAGGCTTCTAGGTCCAATTTTGGTCATTTACTAAGCTCTTTTAATTCCTTTACATTAGCAAGTAGAGCCATTCTTTGGGGTTACATTTGCATATATGAATGGGGGGTTCCTCAGACAGACGTAGTACAACTTAAAGCTATTCCTCTTGTTCTCTAAGCTGGTGTGATTCTCTTTATCTCAAAATAAAATTATAGTGTTTCATGCCAGTTATGAGAGATGCTAAATGAACCCAACTTTTATTCCAACAACTGGCTTTTACTTTCACCGCTATACCTAGATCTATCTTATTTTAGTACTAGGATGCATCGATTACATGGGGTCTATTTTAAAAATGGCAGCAGAAGAGAAACATTATCATAAAAGCATACAGGAAAATAGTCTTCCTAAAATAGGCATTTCTATTATTGGAACAAAACAAATGCTTAGAATATATGTGCTTCATATTTTCAAAAGATAAAAGAGGAAATTACTTGTATTAAATGAGGCAGGCCATAGTAATAAGAGAATTGCTAAGAATTAGAAAGTTCCATTACATTTAAAAAAAAAAGTAGCCAAAATTAGAAGTTTAGAAGCTGTAAATAATATTCTTGATACCAAAGAAAATTGGAAGGCACGAGCAGTGTGCAGTGTAATTTGAAGGGCTGACCTTGGAGGTCCGATCTACGTAAAATAGATATTCTGAAAGAGGAAAACAGCGGCTTAGAAGCATTGCCCAGTGGCATAATAAAAGACCTGAGGTTGAAATTAGCAGTATTAAGTGAGTTCAAACTGAAGGTAATGGTTTCAATTCTAAGCCTGAGCAGATGTTTTAGGATGCTTTTCTGCAAGTCGGGGAGTAGAGAGGAGGGGCAGGTGCAACACTGGTTTCTACTTCGCTGGTGATGCGTCTTTTTTGTGTTCATAGGCTTAGCATAGTTTCACACAAAGAAATTTTCTCATATTGCAACAGCACAGATGCCTCTGTATTTTCTTTCAACTTTTTGATTTTAAGGTTTCTATTTAATGCCAGGGGGACCAAGATGAATCTGGAACTGTAATTAACTGGAACAAGCTATCCAGATTTACCCAGTCATTTTATTAGCCTTGCACTGATGGGATCCTACATTTTATTCAATTCAAGCTTTGGATCCTGTTTATCATGTTACAGCAGGGTTAGGAACTGCCCAAATTTCAGGGAAAATAGGTGATAAGTATCAATAGAGGGAGATCATGAGAGACTTCATAGTATTTTAGAGTGGGCCAGATGACGACAAGGGTCCATGGTAGATTAAAGAAACAAAGTTAAGAGTTCCTACAGGTGACTGGGGGAAGGGAGAAAGTTTAATAGTCATCTAAAATGCTTAGCTTCTGTTGGTATCCAGAGGCGATAGTGGCTGGAAGCTTGCCCTTGATGGAACCAAAAAGTCTCAACTCTGTTGGAAGTAAGGTAGTTTGTCTGGGGTGACTCATGTAGTTATCTTCTGAGTTTGATAGTGAAGTGTTCATGTTTTATTTCTGGTCTAATTCTATTTTTTTTACAGCACACATCAACGCTAATAAAATTTTATGGCACAATTTACACTGTGCTCTTTGGAGAGGCCAACTATTTCTTGATGACCAGAACTATCACAGTCTAATTTTTTTTGCATGGGATACAAACAATTTTGGATATTCTTCTTGCATAGTTTTAGTGACAATATTCATTAAAGATTTATTACTTTGGTATAGTTTTGCAAATTCTTGCAGACTCTTTTTAACTGACTTTGTCTTTTTTGTATTAGGAGAAATGAGTCCCTGCTTGGAATTAAAAAAATGAAATATAAGGACAATACTTTGAGTAAAAATACAACTACAGCTGGGAAGAAGTACAAAGGTGTAGTAATGGATATTTCGAAAGTAAGTTTCATATGAGTTTTGAATTTTGAGTTAATGAAGTGAAGAGATTCATGTCTCTACAGATGATTGGCTGCACTATAATTTAGTATAATATGAAACAAGGAAATGCTATGAAAAATAATTTTGTAATTATACAATACATTATAATTCTCAAGCTCTCAGATGGATATAGTTATAATCTGACAGGTATTTTTGTTACTTTTGATAATAATTTTAATTGAAGGGTATAAAGAAACATTATGAGTAAATTATATTCAATAATATTCAAAATTTTAGTTTGTAACATTTTTGTTTTCTCCTATATTAAGACTATAGAAATGCAAAGAAGAAGAAGTAAAAAAAAGGAAACTCTAAGAGACTTTTTTTCCAAAAATCCACTTGTTTCTGAAATGATGGAACAAGAAAGGTATTTATTTATTATTTAACTAATTCAATAAACATTTACTTGAAGGTTACTACATGTTGGGAATTATTTGGGGATTAGGGATACACTGGTTAACTAGACAGATAAGATCACTGCCCACTAATGTCCCATTAGTCTTTTTATGTACTCCTGAGTCAGCATTACATTATCACACTTAGTCTAGCTTTAAATTGTCTTGTCCGACAGCGAAAGTCTCTCCAGCATGTTCTTTTCCTTCATTTGTTTTAATTCTTGGATATTTCCCCAGAAAATAGTTTGGAATAGCTTGTCAAGTAATACAAAAAAGTTGTCATTTTTATAGAGATAGAATTGAATATATAGATTGATTTAGGAAGTTTTTTAAAAAACAGTATTGAGTCTTTCTATTAGTAGGTGGACCACTTAGGTATTAATTTAATGTCTTTTAATTAATTTTATGATATCCTCCATAGAAGTATTACACATCGTTTGTTAGCTGTATCAAATAAATGCTTTTTGTGTTAGTATAAACAGTATTTTAATGTTACATTTTGAGTGCTTCTGTTCTTTTGTATAGGAATATAATTGATTTATAAACGACTTGATCTTCTGTACAACTTGACAATTTATTCATAGGTACAGGTTTCTGTATGGGCAGTCATATTATGAATAGATAATGAAAGCTTTGCTTATTTCTTTTTAGTGCTCAAGACTCCTATTTCGTTTTCTTGTCCAGCCTATAGGTTAGGACCTCAAGTTTAGTATTGAGTAGAGTTTGTGATTGTGGACAACCTAGTTGTAACGTGCACTTAAAAAACTTTTTATTCTTAGCTAATTGTACATTTACATGCAGGTATAAAGGATAATACAGACAGAGCTGATAGATCCTTTACCCAGTTTCTCCTAAGTTAACTATATAACTATGGTACAATAGTACAACCGGGAAATTGACAATGATACAATCCACTGACCATATTCAGACCATAGTAATTTTACACGCACACATATATGTATGCATATTTAGTTGTATGCAATTTTATTGCATTTGTAGAATTGTGTGGCTGTGACCACGGCCCAGATACAGAATAGCTGTATCATAAGCACCTGCTCCCCCAACCCCCTTGCTACCTTTTTGTAGCTACAGCCAGCCTCCTTCCTCTCCCCTTCCCAGCCTCTGGCAACCACCAGTTTGTTTTCCATCTCTATGATTTTGCGATCTCAAGAACGTTATAAAAATGGAAACATGCAGTATGTAACTTTCTGAGATTGGCTTTTTCTTCCCACTCAGCACAGTTACGTTGAGAGCCACCCAAGTGTGTGAATAACTAGTTCCCTCATTACTGCTGAGTCATATTCTGTGGAATGGATGTACCACAACTTGTTTAACCATTTACCCTTGGAAGGGCATTTGGATTGTTTCCAGTTTTGGCTATTAAGAATAATGATGATATGAACATTCATATACTGTTGTTTTTTTTTAACGTGGACCATAAATTTTTATTTCTCTGGGGTAAAATGCCCAATAGTGCAATTTGCTAGGTTGTGTGATAAGTATACATTTAATTTTGTGACAAACCTCATACTCTTTCTAATTTGGCTCTACCTTTTCACAGTGCTACCAGCAGTGTGTGATTATTCTAGTTTTCCCTCACGCTTGCCAGCATTTAATGTTATCACTGTTTTGTATTTTAGGTATTAAAATAGGTGTTAGTGATATGTTGTGACTTTAATTTTGTGACTCTAATGGCTAATGGCATTGAACATCAGGTAGAATGACACTGACTGATGGGACACAAACATTGTCAACATTCAAAAAGAGTTGACAGGAGTATTTTGAAGAAATGAAGTCATGCCATATAAACTACTATGTGACAATAAAAATAGTTGGACTACCTTGAGATTTAGATAGAAATAATTTTAAGAAAGTATATTATACTTAAAATACGAACTATTATATAAATTATGAAATATTAGTCTTTTTCAGAGCATATTGAATATGGATTTGTGAAGTTATTTCATGTATCATTGACTTGTTTTATTTCCTTTTATAGTCTAGCTAATGTTAGAAAAAACTAGCTTTTTTTTTCTTAAATCATAAGAGAAATAATTTTCTTGTCAATATTGAAGTTAGTTGATGAATGTGAACAATTATAAGTTATTTGTCTAATTTTAGTGGCCTTTTGGTTATGAACAACAACAAAAAAACTCTATTTGGTTTGAGTTTAGAACACAGACATTAGAGAGAATTGGAGACAGTGTGCAGTGACTTTGTCCCTAGTGTTTATTCTTGTGCCTTCTTTATTGTTCTATTTTACATTTCACCACTAAGTAAATGATAAATAAGCCAGAAGTATTTGCATAAGTGCAGCCAAGTGACTTCTTGATTAAGTACAAATTGGAATCATTCCTCTTTCAATATCTGAAAGTGTGTGTAATTTCAAAACATCTTTGTCCCTTGGCAGAAATAAGAGAGCTGATGTTAGAAAAATAGCACACAGAATCCTGGTGGATAAATTGAATCCTCTAATATTTGATTATGTTAAAAAGAAGAGGTTCCATCAAATATGTCTTGAAGAGAGGCCCTGGAAGGCTCAGATGAACCTGTATCTGGCAAATACACACTTCAACCTGTTTTTAATAAAGCTAGGGGAACGTATGAAGATGAAATTTGGAACTTCACATAAAATGGTCAGGTATAGTATATTCTCAATGAATAATACTTATGCACACTTTAACTTAAAAATTAATTGATGTGCTACACATAGATGATGGAATATTATTCAGCTATCAAGCCATGAAAAGACATGGAAGAACCTTAAGTGCATATTCCTAAGAGAAAGAAGCCAATCTGAAGAGGCTACATAGTGTATGATTTCAACTAAATTACAAAGACAACTAATAGACAAAATTATGGATGCAGTAAAAGAACCAGAGGTTGCCAGGATTGGTGGGAGGAAGAGATGAATAGGTGTAGCACAGAATTTTTTAGTGAAACTATTCTTTATGATGGTATATTGATGGAAACATGTTATACTTTTTTCCATGCCTATAGCATGTACAGCACCAAAAGTGAACCCTAATATAACCTAATATAAACTATGAAAAAAAAAGTCTCAAGAACACGGATTGTATTTGTATGTTCACAGAGTGCTTTTGTCTTTCCTGGTCATTGATATATTTCTTATATGTTTCTTATATATTTCTTAACTTCTTATCTTAGCATCTTTCCCAACAGGTGATAGGATATAAGGACTTATGAAGTCCTAATTTGCATATATCTTGACTATGTTTCTCAGCATAGCTTTCAGTGAAAGGAGAAAATATAATTTCATGAAAAAATTAATATTGATTATACATTAATTGTAGATATTAGCAGGCATTAGGCAAATCTCTATTTCATTTACAGATATTTTAAGCCTCTATAAATATATATTGTAAACATCTGTAAACACAGATCATATTTTCTCCTACAATATAAAGTTTCTGTTGTTAATTCAAAAAATATTTTTGAACTCTTATTGAATGTTTTTAGCTAAAGTGTTATGGGGGATAAAATTAAAAGGTAGATACATCAGTGGGATACTATGTGGCCTTTACAAGGTGGCATAAAGTCATTCAAAAAGTACTTGTTGAACCCCTTTAAGATAGAAGGGACTGAGACAGAAGCAATGGGCATACAAAGATGCACAGGATGTGCCAGTTAGAATCCGGTAGCATAGATCACAAATATTCATGAATAATTGCAGATAATGATAGAAGCTGAAGTACTCATAAAGTCTTCTTTGTTCCTGAGAAGAAGCTTTTACTCTGGCTGAGAACAATAAGAAAGATTTCACAGCCAAGTGCCACTTGGCCTGGCTCCTTATAGAAAGGCAGGATTTAGAAATATGCAGATAGAGAAATACCATTCCAGGTAGGTGGAAAAACATGATTTAGAGCCCAGGTAGGAAAACCACAGGATGAGAGCCCCGAATGGCCTATTCAGAATCTAGGTTACGTGATAGGAAGTGGTATGAAATAATTAGCAAGTAGGCCAGTACCAGATAATGGAGCGTCTTAACTGTCTATTAAATCTGAACTTAATTTATATACTGTGGGAGATTATCAAGAGTTTTGAGCAAGGCTACGATAAGAAATTTCTCTGGCAGCAACACACCAAATGGATTGAAGGAAGGAAAGACTGGTGACAGGGATATGAATTAGAGGATATTTATTTCAATAATCCAGTGATAAAATATGCAGGTTGAAGTTGACAGTGAACTTGGTCCCAGTTTCTGTTTCCCCAGAATTTTGGTTAAAATTAGACTGAACCTTTATAAAAATGTCTTTCGATAGATCCCTTTCCTATGCAGAATAGACCAGATTTGTGCTTAAGAAGCAGTTAGAAAAAAAGATGAAAGGGATTGAGAAATTCAAATTGCTAGTTATAAAAATAGTTATGGAGATATAAAGTACAGCATAGGGGATATAATCAGTAATACTGTAATTACTGTGTATGGTTTCAGATGGGTACTAAGCTTACCGGGGTGATCACTTCACAAGTTATGTAAATGTGTAATCACTATGTTGTACACCTGAAACTAATACAAAATTGTATGTCAACTGTAATTGAAAAATAAATTTAAAAAAAGCACAAAACAATACAGTAAAAATAAAAAAGGAGACCTCATAAAGGTCAAATATTTGCTTTCTTAGGAAAAAAAAAAAAGCATTTGACAAAATGATCCATTCGTGAGGCCATGAGAAGGAAAACCATTCCGATCAGATGGGCTTTCTGAACCCTGAGAAGTCTTCTCTGAACTTCAGTCCTACATACCATTCATGCGTGATTACTTAACAGCACCATGATTAGACAGTGGTCAGATTTCTATCAGGGTAACTTGGTGCTAAATTCAGTTTTATTAAATCCATCAATACATATACTCAGTATATATGTATAACGTATACATATATGCATGTATGGTGGAAGATTGTTTATTGCTTAGACCCTTTTTATTTATTTTGATCATATTCCAAGGACATACTTATTGATTTTAGAGAGAGGGCAAGGGAGGGAGAGAGGTAGCGGAACATCGATGTGAGAGAGAGACATCAACAGGCTGCCTCTCACTTCCGCCCCTCCCAGGAACAGAACCGCAACCTAGGCACGTGCCCCACACCGGGAATTGAACCTGCGACCTTTCATTTTACGGGAAGATGCTCCAACCAACCAAGCCACACTGGCCATGGCTGCAGCTTATTTTAAAAAACAAACCAGCATTGATGGCAGATAACATTAATATATATAGTATGCATCGTCATTGAGTTGTGTTTAAGTCAGGTGGTTTTATGGTGACATAAATCACCATTTCAGAGCTCTTAGAGTGAGTGTAGATCTTCCATTCCCATTTTCATGGGCCCTTTCAGCAAAACAGATAGTGGTGTTAAAGTGCCCAAGAGCAAGTTTACATCATAGAGTTTTAACATTTAATGGAAAATTGTTTGGTTTGGTTACATTCCCAAATGCATTATGATCCAAAATTTGAGAGCATTAACTCACAAATATTAAAAAAATTAAAGGAGGTTAAACTTGACAAGTTTAATTCAGTTTTGCTTATATTGTTTTTTAATAAGAATTTTTCTCTTTTGCAGTTTCCGATCGTGTGATCCTAATATGTTCTCACTGTATAATTCAGGAACAGTATTACCAACAAGAAAATTGACTCTAGAAAACTATAAAGTGATGCTTGACTTTCTTCATACAGATAAAGAAGGAAAGGCCAATTTACCATCAGGTAAGATAAATAAATATACTATCAAGTTGCCTCTAGATTTTTATTCACTAATGCAACACATACACACACCCCCCATTGGCAGAGGCACAGAAGTACACTCACCATTTTCCAATGACCTAGGAATTTAGTTGAGTTATGACATTTTGTAAGAGACTCTTATTTTCTCTATTTTTAATTTTTTCTGTTTTTTTTATGGTAGTATCATATATATTTGGAGATATGTATATTATGTTCTGACCTAAAACAATTTGTTTAGCAAATATAATGTTCTTTTACAAATATTGGTAGCCCCTCGTGGTCAAAGTAGGTGAAGACTTGCTCACAGGTATTATATTTTAGTGGAAATAAGTTTCAGTACAAATTCCACCGAACATTCTGATGCAAGCAGGCATGACAGGAGTCATGTAGTGTTTTATAGTACCAGTTGTGTACTCAGGGCCGTCTACTCTTTCCTTACGATCTCCAAGATGAATGCAAATGATTCTGATGCAGAACCAACCAATATTGGTCATCTGGTCACGTGACAGGTCTCTGAAAGGTAGAGGGGTGGAGGTGAACAGGACTCTCCATCTGCATTATAATATATAGCTTCTTGAGTTTCCGTTTTAAACTAGCTTCCTATCTAAGACCTTCCATGAAGTTGGAACAGAATATTCTGCTATTGAGACTTATTATTTAATGCGGAGTTCTAAGAAGGTCTCTGGCAGGAGAAGGCCTCTGTGTTTTCATACCACACCAACAGGAGACTGAGTGGCCAGGGTTGCTGCCCTGCCTGACTCTGGGGCATGTTACTTACCTCCTAGTGCATCTGTCCTGGGAACAGCCTGTTTGGGGGAAATGAAGGAACAGTGTGATCCTGTCAATGTTCCCTCAAAAAAAAAAAAAAAAAAAAAAAAAAAAAAAGAAAAAAGAGAGATATACCTGCTTCTGCATTGTTCCCTTGGCCATCTCCCTTACCTGAAATGTTCTTCTCCATAGCTTTCCTTCATAGCTGCATCATGCCCACCTTTTAAGACCTACTCTAAGTGCTTCCTTCTCTAAAAAGTTCTCCTGATTCATGGTGTTCATTGTCCCTTCTCCAAAATTATGTCACAGTTGTTATCTGAATTACTCATTTGATGCGTATCACCAAATGTGGTGTCTGGAATTTAACTCTCTGTTTTCAGTAACGTCATACTTTATTTTTGTACTGTAGATTCTGAAGAATTTTTGACATTTATTAATTCCACAATGAGTGACGAAAATGTTTCTAAGACACAAACAGTTTATGACTCAGACTTTCAATCAGGCCTTAGTGCTAAAGAAAAGGATCAAGCACCAAATTTGTGTCTGTTGGATCATTTTATGAAAATTTTTTTATATTGCAGAAGAGCAATGGTAAGGCGGTCCTTCGTATTTCCTAATGTAGTAGACATAAATCTCCGCCCATAAATTTGGGCATGTAAGATAGATTGTATTTATTTGTTTACTATCTGTAATTTCAGTTTTAATTTTGAGACTAAATTTTCTGGGTTTTGTGTCAATTCTGTGTGATGTTTGCCTGCTATGGTAATGAGGCCTTAAGCATCGTCAGGTTGTCAGGGAGAGGGGTGAGCTCCTTTAGTCACCTGTCATCCATCCATCTAGAGAAGAGGTGGCCTTTGATTCTGTCTACACAGTCTCTGTGGATATTCACACAGTCCACTGCCAATTCCTTGCCACACTTGGGACACGGGCTTCTCTGATGATACCAGGGTTTCTCTCTGGAATCTTGATCCCTCCTGGGATAGCATAGATCCCTGTCTTTCCTCCAACACAGGGGAAGATATTTCCAGGCTACAGAAAGGATCTGCCTCTGCCCCCAGACATTCTGCTTCTAAGGCCACTTGTATTTTCTTTCAAATATCTTTCTCTTTTTCTTCTTAAATCTTATATGATAGATTATTAAACTCAGAACTGAAATCATTAGCTACAAAGAAGTTAGTTTACTTTTTCTTTTATTAAGGAGGGGGATACTTCAGTCATCTCAAGAGATAAGAGGAAATCTACCCTTTCCAGAGAAAAAAAGAAACACATGCTTAAGTCCTATATTCTCTCTGGAGTGGAAAGAATGGCTTTTTAAAAATGTCAAGTAAACCCACATCAGCTCCTTGACCATGACATTGCATCCTACTTTCCTTTCCACCACTTAGAAGGTCTGGGTCCTGCTTACCTCTCAGAACTCAGCTCCTCTTGCTTTTGTTCAGTCCACCCTCCCCTCTGTGGTTTTGAAAGCACTAAGCTTGTTTGCTTCTCAGCCCTCAGGTTCACTCTCTATCCTTTGCACTTGCTGTTTCCTCAGCCTCAAATGCTCTCCCTCACCCAACACCCCTATCGCCACCTTCACATGACTTGTTCAACTCAACCTTCAATAAGTCACCTCCTCTGAGAGGACTTCTCTCCTGACCACTCTGTCTAAAAGGATGTGTTCTCTCACCCTTGTTAGGTTCTGGCTCATTTCTGCTTTATTTTTCTTTACAACACTTATTATTCATGAAATTACATTTCTGCTTGTCTATTAACCTAGTGCTGGTCTCCCTTAATAAACTGAAGCAGCATGAAAACTGTTTTTTCTTGCTCGACTGCCCCATTTATGGCAGCCAGAATAGTGGGAGTGGTGGAGTCAGGCCACTGATGTGCAAAACTTAGCTCACCACCTAGTAGGTTCATCATCTGGGGCAAGTTAGCTCCATGACTCCATTTCCTTATCTGTAAATAGGATAGACCACTCGTGCCTATTTACTTCATAGGCGCTACTGTAAGAAGGAACTGAAATGATGCATATAAAGGTCTTACCGCAGTGTCTAGCACATATAAGTAGCACATAACAAGTAGTGTTAGTTATTTTTATTATTGACATATAATATTTACAGAAAGATGAAGTCACTCAGAGATCTGTAACTTTTGGAACCTTGGGGTCTTTTGACTATTGTGTTTGTCTCAGGTTCTTGCCCATCGTGGTGGCTTTTGGACTCTGCTTCAGAACTGCTGTCGGGCCCTTTGGAACTTCACTCAGGAGCTACAGATACTTCTTAAACAGACAGTGGATATGAACAAAATGTTCCCTATTAGTCAAGATGGCTTCCTCTGTATCTCCGTTTTACCATTCTACTTGGGAGCAGAATTACTTATTAACATGTTAATAGAACTACAAAATACCAATTCTATTGAGGTAAGAGTATTTGGGTAATTGTTGCTATTGTATTGAATTAATGAATATTTTTGTACCATGCAGCTTGGAACAAGTAGAAATGAATATTGTTCTTGAGTTCTTAGTTTGTCTATATCTCATTTTCTTCGCATTATTACTTTATTCACCATATATATAGCTTACATTGGTGTTAATTACACCAATTTCTTAAATGGAACAGGAAGTAACAGTCACTAAACTCCAGCTTTTACATAAACTAAACTTAATGCATTTAATCCTCATAGCAATCTTTTGATAGAGACAGAAACAGACCCCAGGAGAGATCATAAAGCTTGTTTTTTGATCTTTATGTTACTGCTTTATCTGTTATTTCAAATCTGATAGAATTTACCATTTAAAATCTTTCACACTGTGGTTTAGAGCAAGAAAATAAAATTGAAAAAATTCAAAGATGACATATCCTAAACATATTGAAAATTAGTTAACACATAAATACAGAGTCATGGGGTAATTTCCAGATGTAAAATATATGGCAACAATAGCACAAAAGACTGGAAAGATAAATAAACTGTCATAAGTTTTTGCACTTTATATAGCTATAAAGTGGTACAATATTCATTCTATGTGAAATGTTATAAGTTAAGGATGTGTTTAATAGTCTCCAAAGTAACTACTAAAAAAGAAATATAACTAAAAAGTGAATGGAAAATGGAAAACTAAATAATAGTTAACTAAAGAGGGCAGGAAAAAAGGAAGAGGAATAAAAATATATGGCGCAAATAGAAAACAAATAAAAATAACAAATTTAACTAAATTATATCAATAACTATATTAAATACAAGTGGGTTGAACATCTCAGTTAAAAGGCAGAGACTATCTGAGTGAATTAAAAAGGAAGACACCTATCCTTCTCAAGAGAAGTGCTCTGAATATGAAGAAACAGATAGATTAAAAATAAAACAGTAGAGAGAGATACAAGGTCTGTCCAGAAGATATTCAGCCATGTAATATAAAAAACAGAGACATTTATTGAAGAAGATACAAGATACAAGAAACATTGTACATAGGACAATGACACCTCAGTCCCCTTCAAAGTAGGCACCTTGGGACCTCACACAGTTCTCCCAATCGCCATCAGCTGCCCCGTCATATATTCCTGAATCTCATCGATGGTCTGAAATATCTTCCCTTTCAAAGGTGATATTAGTTTTGGGAAAAGCCAGAAGTCACAGGGCACCAAATCTGGGCTGTAGGTTGGCTGATCTGATGTTTCGCCAAAAAATTCTGCACAAAATGTGATGAATAAACAGGCACATTATCGTGATGAAGCTGCCTGTAACTGTGGCCTTCTGAATCATCTAAGTAGTTTCCACAGAGAAATGTTCAAGCTTAACACAAAATCTGATGCAGATTCATTGCTTTACTTGCTCAGTCAGTTTGAATGTGATGGCCATACAGTACACACGCTCACTCAATGGTGTCTGCTGCTCCCACTGACTAGTACAGTGAAGTCATTGTTCACACACGCACATTCCAGTCCACTCTCCTTGGCTGCCAGATTACATCAATGTTGTGCAAACCATTATTTTTATATTAATAATGGCTAGACTTTTTCCAGAAAGACGTCATATATCATAAAAGCAGTAAGCATAAAAAAACTGGTGAGGCTATGTTAAAATTAGATAAAATAGTCTTCAAATCAAGAAGCACTTGAGAGATAAAAAGGGGCATTTTATTATGAGAAGAAGCTCCATTAACAGGGGAACATGCTATTCATAAAAGTGTATGCCCCTAATAACAGAGATTCAACATGTATTCTGGACACTCAAAACTTGGAACACAGCTCTTACACAGTAATTCTTTAACTTAGGAAAAAAAGGGTCTTCTGGAAGCCTTCTTTTTCCATAGATTTTACCTTTGTTTCAGGGAACTGGACACATTATTCTGACAGATGATGAATATAACCAATGTATTAGGGAAACCTAATTATTTGTTTGTAATAAAACCTGTTTTTCCTCAAATTTTTGCCTTATTGGATTAATATTCCAACTTAGTGACCATGTTCAAGAAGTATAGACCCCAGTCTGTGTTAATGTAGTAATGATTAGCCATATGTGGCTATTTAAATTTAAGCTTAAATTAATTAAAATGAAATAAAATTTAAAGTCTTGTTGCTCTAGTTATACTTCAAAAGCTCAGTATCCACATGTACCGAGTAGCCATTATATTGAACAGCACAGATGTAGCACATTTCCATCATCACAGAAGTTATATTGGATAGCATTATCAAGCTTTAATTTGCATAATAAAAATATTTTAGAAAGTTTTCTTCAGTCTTTTCCATATTATGATTTTATATATCAATTTCGTTTTCAGAAAAAAAAATGTAAAATTTGGAATTACACATTTTTTTTAATGTGCTGCTTGCAGATTATTGAAGAAAAAGGAGAGTTCAGTGTTCCAAGTTGCTATGGAAATATTAAAAATGATAATGGTGGCTCTAACCTTACTTTTGAGCATCCTTTGGATGATGTAAATGTCGTTGATTTGAAATGGATCCATGACTTTGTATTAAAATCTCTGGAACTTTTATATCAAGTAGAAAAATGGGAAACACTAGTATCACTTGCCATTCAATTCAATATAATCTCACAGTAAGTACTGCTGCTCTTAGGGCAATGAAAAGTGACAGACTTCAATGAAAAAATGTTTTAAATAATGTGTGTTTTTTAACTGATTTTTACCCTGTCTAGTGAGAGGTACACAGAACAAGTGACGCCACTCCTGGTGTATGCGCAACGCCAGCTTCTTCTAAGAATAGCCAAGTTCGGGGGCCCAGATATCACACAGCAGCCCTGTGTAAGGTATGAGGCTGAGTATAAAGAGAAGGTAAGCTGGCCTCTATTATTTACGTGGTTGTGACTTCTTATCAGTACACATGTAACAAAGATTTAGGAATCAGACAGACGTTATTATTTTCACGTAGGCATTTATCGTGCAAATCAACAAGCATTATCGAGGGCCTGCTCTGTGCCAGGATTTTCCAGAAACAGTAAACTTAAGTAAGTGCTTGTACACAAGAAACGTATCAGGGCTGATTTATCCACTGGGAACAGAGAGGACAGTGTCTAGAGCTATAATACTTTTAAGGGCTCACGAAATGTTTTAATTCTTTTTTTAAATAAGCAGAAACCATCAACTTTTAGGTCAAAGAAAGTATTTTTTACTATTAATATATGTATATCAATGCAAGCATAAAACATAATTTTTAAAATGTATTTTATGGAGGAGGAGTGGGCTCCCAAAGGAAAAAGTGCCTAAGGCCTATGAAACCCATGGTTCAGCTTTGAGTTCAGTGAGGGAAGCAATCGGTCAATTCTCTTACTGGTTAATTTAATTTCATAAGTATATATTGACTACTGAGTATCAGAGCCCCCGCATTCAGTTTTGCAGTCTGTATCCTGCCCACGGTCCCCTGGCATACCTGGGGGCTGACATCCAGTCCTTGCTGCACATCCTGTCTGTGTGCTTGTGTGCTGTAGCCGCCCCGCAAGAACTCCATTTTCTTCTTTTCACAGAAGCTCCTTCTGGCCTTTGCATATTCTCACCTCCTGCATATTCTATGTAGAGAGCAAACAGTCAGAATTCTTGCTTTCTGGAGCTTAATTTTGGAGGGATGGAGGTAGGGTCAGGTAATAAACATGTAGACACCTATAGAAAGATTCATGGTCATTGGAAGTTCTCTGAAGAAAGCCAAATGGAAGAGGAATAGGCTGGTGGCATTTGATGAGAAGACCCCAGCCACACAGTGAGAAAGAGCATTCCAGTCCTCGGGAAGGAGGGCAGAGGCCCTGAGATGCGGCAGAAAGAAGGCCCCCGTGGCTGCGGTGTAGCAGACAAGGGAGAGGGTAAAAAGAGGGGGCTGCTCCTCTGCTTTCTTTGTTGCTTATTCCTCTTCTCCCCAATGTCTTGATGTTAAGTGTGTCCCATGACTCTGTCTTGGTCCTCTGTCTTCTCTATGCACACACTCGACTTGGTGAGTTAATTCAGTCTTAGATCCGAGTACCCTCTTTATGATGACGACTATCAAAATTATATCTCCATTCTAGACCTTTCTCCTGAATTCATTCTCTGTTGACATGTCTGACTAGCTGTACCAGTCAGGGTTCAATCAGAGAAGCATAACTAGTAAGATGGATCTGTCTGTTTATCTATCAATAAATCCGTCTATCTATATCTAGATTTATTACAAGGATTTGGCTTGTATGGTCATGGGGGTGACTAAGCAAGTCTGAACTCGTAGGGTAGGAAGTCAGGATTGTGAGCAGGAAGGGACCCTGCAGGTGTGGCCAGAAGCAGTCACTGAGGGAGGATCCAGTGAGGAAAGAGCGGTTTTTGACCTAGACGCTGGTTGGAATTTGGAGTCTGGAGACCACCAGTACTGTCAAAGACTTACCTGATTAGGTGAAGCCCACCTTGGATAATCATCCTAGTTTCAAGTCAACTTATTAGGGACTTTAATTAGTATCTGCAAAATCCCTTCACAGCAGCACCTAGATTACAGTGTGAATAACTGGGTTGAGGTATATGTATGTTACAAAATGGATGCTTTCCTCCACTGGTCCTCATAGTTTAGCCTAACCAAGATGACTCATCAAAATACCGTTAGA
Organism: Furipterus horrens; assembly: GCF_987537825.1. Lineage (NCBI taxonomy): Eukaryota > Metazoa > Chordata > Mammalia > Chiroptera > Furipteridae > Furipterus > Furipterus horrens. The sequence continues at coordinate 19,478,288 of NW_028327174.1, read as the reverse complement.
CTGTGTAATCAACATCATTTCTTGGATCTTTAATACACTTCTCAAATTTAGCACATTTCAAAGAAACCTCTTCTGCGAAAACTACTGCATTTTAATCGATGATACCCTCCTTCCCTTATCTGTTCAGGCTAGAAAGCTTGGGCACACCCCTGACGCCTCTCTTGCTTTCACACTTCACTTCACATTGGTCGCCAAATCCCCTACGTTCAAAATGTATTCAGAACCTGACCACGTCTCACTACCTCCACCATCCCTGCTCTCCAAGTCACTGTTATATTTGCTTTAATTAATGCCATGACTTCCTAATTAGTCTATGGGCTTCCAACTTCCCTGAAATTCTGCCTCCAGCCCCTCATCTATTCTTCATGCAGCAGGTAGAACAACCTTTAAAAACCCGTCAGGCCGTGTCATTCCCCCATTGTAAACCTAATACCTTCCCATCTGATTCAGAGTTAAAGCGAACATCCTATCATGGCCTAATGCCCTACATAGTTTATGCCCCTGTGACTCCCAGTAACTCATCTCTTATACTTCTCTGCAGGTTTCAGCTGGTCAGAGGTCTTTGCATTTGCCATTCCTCTGCTTGGAACGCTCCTCCCCCCAATATCCACATTGATTTTTCCCTTGCCTCTTTCCATTCTTTGTTAAATGTCACATTCTCTGTGAGGACTTCCTTCACTATGCTATTTAAAAATTTGTGCTTGTTTGCTTTATTTCTCTCTCTAGCATTTATGATTCTTCAATATATGTACTCTACAGTGTACTTCTCTATTTTGTTTATCATCTCTTTGCTTCCACTAGAATAAGTTCCATAAGAATAGGAGTGTTTGTTTGCTTTGTTCTCAGCTGTATAGTCTTTGAGCTTGAAGCTGTGCCTGGCACATTCAATTAAGAGTGTTTAATGGGGCCAGAGAGAAGGAAAGGACCGTGTTCACACCTCACTGTAGAAGTGCCAGCAAGGGACATTGGAGAAGCAGCATCTGCATCACACTGGGGTTCAAGGAGAGCTGTATTTAGGGTGGTTCAAGGAGTGGGAATGAAGCAACAGAGAAGAGGACCTTGGACCTTTTAAAAGAATTCCTTTTTTGTTTAAAAATATTTTTCTTTCAGTTATTTTATAATTTTAGCACTCAAGTATCTGTTAGAGAATAAAATTTTAAAATACTACAGGGGAAGTTATTTCTGAAAAGCTTTACCAGGGAAGTTTAAATTGCCTTAATTGTGAGTAGGGTGGAGAAACCTGCCACTGGAAAAGCAGCCTATATTTTAAATATGTTTCAACTTATAGAATGGAAGATATATTTAGACTTGTAAATTTATAGAATATCAGAAAATTATATTCTAATTACTCTACATAATTTTCTTAATGCTCTTCCATCTGTGCTGTACAAAAGAAATATGAAAAATTTTGTAGCTGCCTTTCCCCCGAGTCTCTGCTAGCTTTTATTTGTTCCAGCCTTTTTGTATCTCTCTCTCTCTCTTTTTTTTTTTTTACAAATAAAAAATCAGATAAACATTTTAAGTGAGCCAAATTTTTGGTTTTAAATACCTAAGTTATATTTGTTTTCTTCTTTTCTTTTTAAGATAACCTGCCGAAATTTTATTGGGAAACAACTCAAGGTTAATCCTCCAACCAATAAACTGACAGATCCAGGAAACGGCACAGATTTCCTAAGAAAGCTCATCCTTTCGGGTCAGAACCAATTTTAGCTGGAAGCAGAGTTTGTGTTGTCTTCTGCCTGTCAAATCTTCCATAATTAAAATGTTTGCAAAATATTTTTTGCATGTGTATTTGACTGAAAATAATCCATTTGATATTTACCATCTTGTGTTGCTGTGTTACTTAAGCGGAATTAAAACCCATGTTTATTAGTTTAATGTTTAAATTAAAGAAGGGAAACAAATATTTTTTAAACGTAGAAAGGAAATGGATGACAAAAATAATTTTAAAAAAAGAGGAGGAAGACTGTTCTGTACTATTTTCCCTGTTGTTATCACACTTGGGAACACTTCAAATTGACCTTTTGTTATTTTCTGTTTCGACTCCCCTAATAACCTCTATTTCCGTAATCAATATAGATTGTTCTTCTGTTGGCTTTACCATGATGGTTATATGTCTTTTAACAGAGCACAGGAAGAGATTTGGGAATGTCATGACTTCTTTGCTTTTAGCTGATAAGTCCTCTCAAAATATTTTGGAAGGGCAGCATGCAGGAATGTAGCAACACAGTAAGATGAAGGAATAAGGCCTTCCCTTAGTTCTACCTTTTTAAAAAAATATGCTTTATTGATTATGCTGTTACAGTTGTCCCAGTTTCTTTTCCCTTTGTTCCCTTCCACCCAGTGACCCCCTTCCCTCTGGTTGTCCCCCCCCCCTTAGTCCATACCCATTGATTGTGCATATAGTTCTTCTCAACATCTTCCTGTCTACTCCACTCCCTCCTATTATGCTTCTTAATTCCTGTACCATCTCCCTCCCTTTCCCCTCCCTGCTGACCTCCCCCCAATATGCTCCCCAATCTATAATTCTTTTCCCATTCTCATTGCCTACTTGCTTTGCCTTTGTTTCAGTTCCCTAGCTTCTGTTGTTGGTTGTTGTGATACAGTTTTCATTTTAATGTTCATAGTTTTGATCCTCTTTCTCCTAAACAAGTCCCTTTAATATTTTATATAACAGTGGTTTGGATCTGATGAACTCCTTCAGTTTTACTTTCCTGGAAGCACTTTCTCTGCCCTTCTATTCTGAATGACAGCTTCACTGGATAGAGTAATCATGGCTGTAGGTTTTTGCTTTTCATTACTTATAATATTTCTTGCCAATCCCTTTTTGCCTGCAGAGTTTCTTTTGAGAAGTCAGCTGATAGTCTTATTGGGACCCCTTTGTACGTAATTCTCTTCTCTCTTGCTGCTTTTAAGATTTTATCTTTATCCCTAATTTTTGACATTTTGATTATAATGTGTCTTGGTGTGGTTCTCCCTGGGTCCAGTTGGTTTGGAACTCTCTGTGTTTCCTGGACCTGTAAGTCTATTTCCTTCCCCAAGTTAGGGAAGTTCTGCTTCATTATGTTTTCACATAATTTTTCAATTTCTAGTTCTTCTTTACCTTCTGGCAGCCCTATGATTTGGATGTTGGCCCACTTATAGCTGTCCCATAGGTTTCTGAGCCTCTCCTTATTTTCCTCACTTTTCATTTCCTCTTCCTGCACTGGTTGACTGTTTGTCAACCCTATGTTCCAATTTGTTGATTTGATCCCTGGTTTTTTTGCCCTCATCACTAGTTTCATATGTGTTTTTGTTCATTTCAACAGGACTAGCCTTCATTTCTTCCCCATCTTGTTTAAGATCTGCTGTTAGGTCTGTAAGCATTTTCATAACCAAAGCTCTGAACTGAGCCTCAGAAAGATTTCCTATCTGCTGCTTCGCTAGATTAGATATTTGCTGTCTGGTTAGCTGTGTCACCATGATCTCTATCATGATCTGTGCCATCCTGACAGTTTTCTGTTTACTGTTGCTTCCTGGGCAGGGCTTTCATACCTCCTTCACTAAAGGGGTGGAGCCCCGTGCACTCATCACTACCCGGCGACCCTTCTCACCATGCTGTGGTGATTTCTGTGGGGGTGGGGGTCCAAGATGGATTCCTGCTGTTGATTCTCTGCTGAGAGACTGGGATCCTTCTCCTCTGTCCCCACCCGCCTCCGGGCCTCACAGTCCAAGGCAAAGGGGGTCTGCCTTCCCCGGCATTGGAATCACAAGCTGACGGGTCTGGTCTGCAGCTGGGGGTGCTCCCCAGATGCTTCTTGCCTCCCCTTAAATACTGGTGTCTGTGCTTACCCCTGTCCCACTGCTGTCACTGCTGCTGCACAGCCTAACCTCTCCTCCCCAGCTTCGCCCCTCCTACCCGTCTGGACGAGCACCACTTCTTTATAACTTCATATGTTGGACTTCCATTTACTTTCTGGAACTTCTGGTTATTTCTGGTTTTGCGGTAGTTGTATTCCTTCTTAGTTGTGGAGGGAGATGGAGCATGTCAGTCTAGGCCTCCATCTTGGCCAGAAGTCTCCTGTGTGTGTTTGTCTCTGTGTCCCAGGCAGAGCTGTTGCTCTTGTTACGTTTAAGGGGTGGAGCCTTAGGGATTCCTCAGTTCTACTTTGTATGAATCTATGTTTCTGGTATAAGAAAGAAATTCAAGTCTTCCCTTTGAGGTGTTAGGAGTCTTTCATTTACTTATCTGTGGGTTTTATGTATGTATGTGTGTATGGAGGTAGTTCCTCTTTACTTTTGGAGGTTATGTTCCAAGACTTCCATTGGATGCCTGAAACTGAGTAGTACTGAACCCTATACAAGTTTTTTTTTTCCTATACATACATGACTATGATAAAGTTTAATTTATAAATTAGGCATACTAAGAGATTAACAACAATAACTATGGACAAAATATAATAATTATAATAATGTACTATAGGAAAAGTTAAGTGAATATGGTGTCTCTGTTGCTGTACGTTAACTGATCTGATAACTGAGACAGTTACTAAGAAACCAAGGAGCAGGCAGTGTATACAGCATGGCTCCACTGGACAAAGGGATGGTTCATGCCCCAGGCAGGAAGAAGTCGGATAGTGTAAGATTTCATCATCATTCTGTGCATGTAATTTAAAACTTATGAATTGTTTATTGTGGAATTTTCCATTTACTATTTTTAGATCATGATTGACTGGGGGATAACTGAAACCACAAAAAGTGGAACCATGGATAAGGAGGGGGGGATCTACTGTAATCATTTGCTTATTCATTTAGGGAGACAGCTATATAGTCATTCAGCAAACATATACTGAGTATCTACCGTGTGTTGAGTATTGTACTAGGTACTGAGATGCAAAGATGGGTGAGACTAAATAAAGGTTTTTTATCCAGAAGTTTACAGTCCATTGAAGGAGAACAATAAATAAATCAGATATTATACAGTATATCCTCACTAATGTCATTGATAGGTTCTTGGAAACTGACATTAAGTGAAACTATAATGCAACCAATTTTACCTTAGGCTAATTGGTATAGATGAGAGTTGAGTTCCTACATCATGGCTCTGGTCACAAAAACATCACTAAACTTCTAAATAAAGACCCAAAATGCCTCTCATAGTAAATATCAAAATAAATGTGAGTTATACATACATGTAAGAAAGATTAGATATGCCAGTTAATCTTTGGCATGTTGGAGGAAAACGAAGTACTGGAGAAAACCCATGCAGACCTGGAGAGAATGTGCAGACTCCATACCCTGGCCCCAGCTAGGATCAGTTTCTTTTTCTCATCAATGCCGTAATGAAATGATGTTGAATGAAAAGGCATTATTCAAGAACATGCTGTAGTATGTAGTGATAAGGTCTGTAGTATTTTAACTGCTGCTGCTATAAACAATAATAGTTAACAGCGGGTTTTGCTTTTGAGAGACTGCATTTACTTTAGTGGGGCTAATGGAAAAGGGAAAGGCAAAAGCTGAAGTCGGGAAGGTTGGCAGGAGTTAAATAATACAAGAGTCAAGAAGGCAGGGTAAAGCGGGATCCAGATTTATCTGGAGGGCTGTGGGGAGCTAGGTAAAAGGATTTAAGGTAGGAAAGTGAAATGATCTTATCTGTGTTCTGGAAAGACCCTTTGGTAGCAGCATGGGGTATCAGTTGAAAGGAGTCCACGTGGAGACCACATAGCTACTCCTGGCTGTGTGTTTGAGATGTGGTGAAGCCCTGCACTTAGGTGATGAGACCACAGGAGTGGACAGATATGGGAGAAAGGCTGAGGAGTCCCCAGGACTGTGCTCTGTACTTGTTAGATGATAGGAGTGGACGAGGAAGGGAAGAGTTCAAGTTGCTCTGTTTTCTGGCTTGGGTGGCTACATGGATGTGATGTCTTCATTCTTGAGAAAACTGGAGGTAGGGGCCAGAGAAGAAGGTTCCTTTACAATTGCTAAGTTCAAGGTACCTGGCTGATAGCTGAGCAGAATGACCCAGTGTACAGTTGGATAGACTATGGAGGCATTCGGCAGCGATTTGTATTCTAGTCATCAATATATTGGTAGTGGTTGAAATCAGGGGCTTGTGTGAGGTCACTCATGGAGGGATATGTGGAGTATAGATCTTAGAATGGCCTTGTTTTGGAAACTATCAGTCAACACGGTCTAGGCTATATGGCAGCAACAAACAATCCCCAAATCTAAGGGGAGTCTGTTTTTTGCCCATGCTCCTGTGTTCAGTGAGGTTGAGGACTGAGCTGCTGCTCATCGTGAGTTAATGGAGTCTCCATGTTGACACAACTCCCACAAATGTTTCCAAGGCAGGAATAAGAACACTAACATTACCCTTTAGGGCCGTTATACTGAGAGGCAGGTAGTAAATGGCTTTGAGCGCAGACTTTGAAACCAGACCACAACTGCATATACTAAATGTTTATGCTAATAATAGCTTTACATAGATTTTTTTATTTAATTACTATAACAACCCAAATAAGGGAACTATTATTATGCATTGGACAACAGGCACTCCTGGAAATGCTTTGGGAGTATAGGCCTAACTTGGAGATACTGTGGGTTTGGTTCCTGACCACTGCAATAAAGTGATTATTGTAATGAAGCAAGCCACAGGAATTTATTTTTGCTTTCCCAGTGCATATAAAAGTTATGTTTACACTATACTATAGTATATTAAGTGTGCAATAGCATTATGTCTAAAAAATTTCCATACCTTAATTTTAAAATACCTTACTGCTAAAAAAAATACTAACCATAATCTGAGCCTTTAGCAAGAAAATGGTGCTGATAGAGTTGCTTGATGCATGATTGCCACAAACCTTCACTTTGTAAAGAAATGCAGTGTCTGCAAGACACAGTAAAAACAATGTGCAACTAAACGAGAAATGCCGGTACTAGCTTACAACTGCCTAATGTGGAAGGTTTGTTATTGTCATTTTACAGGCAGGAAAAAGGAATTCATTTCAGAGTCTTTTTATATTTTATAATTTTATGTTCATGAGTGTTATATAAATCATATGGGGGCTCTTAATGCTGCTATTTGAAAGTGACACACACCACTTCTGCTGATACTTCATTGGGTGAAGTCACATGGCCACATCTCACTTCAAAAGGGGTAGGTTAAGTGAGATTCTACCTTGTACCCTGAGGATGAGGAGACGCAGACTCTGTGGAGAGCCCTAACATCTGTCGCAGGAGCAAACAGAGGAAGAACAATGTCTAAAAGAGGTCGGGAGGTGGCCTAAGCGGGAGGAGGTACAAGCAAGGAGAACGCCATAAACAAGGCCCAGGCAGGAGAGATTGAGCAAGATAAGCAGTCAGCAGTCAGAGGTCACAGAGCAGGAGGACAGACGGACTGTCTGTTGTATTTGGGACGTCATTGTCGCTAGTCTCCATGCTGTGATACTCTTGTCTTAGGGCCTTGCTCTGGCAGCTTCCCCTTCCTGAAATGCTCTCCCCTCCCATCCGGAAGCCTGGGATAAACCCCTCACCTACTTGTGCACATCACATCTTTCTGAAGAGGCTCACCCTGGCCATTGTATTCAAGACTGCACCCTGCCTGCTTCCTCCCAATTCCTCCTCCTCTGCTAAACATTTCCCTTTTATTGCCGAAGCACATAAACCACCCATCAGATACTGTATAGCTCAGTTTTGTATTGTATTTATTAATCACCAGTCTGTCTCCCTGATCCAGTCTAAGCTCTGTGAAGGCAAGGATCATTGTTTTGTGCATTTATGTAACCCAAATACCTTCATGGGTGTCTGATACATAGTAGACACTCGATCTCTATTTGTTGAATGAATGACTCTGTGACCTTAGCAAGAGTAACTTCAAAGAAAGGGTGAGAGGGGAGTGGGGGTATTTTGAGCGGTGGATGCAGTCATGGTGAGCGGTGGCTGCACAGAGTCGTTGAAGAGAGAATTGCCTTGCAGAAAGCTTAGAAGTGACAAGAAAGTCAGTGGCGGCAGCAGCTAGAAGGAAATGTGGGGCTCAGGAGAGCTCTGTTTTGTTTGTGTGTCTGCTTTTGATAGAAGAGAAGCAGCATATTTCTATATTAAATGGAAAGAGCCGGTAGAGAGGGAAAGCTTAGAGACAGGAAAGATATTTGATAGGGCAGGGAGCTTGAGGAGGAACAGACAGAGCGTAGGATGCCTGAGAATTGGCTCGGACAGGAGGGTGGAACACCCAGGGCCGAAGGGGAGAAGAGAGTTGGTTCAAATGCGGGAAAGTCTGTAGGTGGGAAGGGCAGAGGTGCAAGGCATTTGCATTGGGTACCGAAGATTTTCTTAATGAAGCAGTGGGTTGACAGCAGAGCCGAGGTTGACAGGGTAGGAGCTTTCAGGATGTGAAAGAATGGACTGGCCACTGAGGGCAATAGCAGAAGGGCAGGCAGAAGGGATGCAGAGCAGTGTAAAGTGAGGTTGGTGACCACGACATCGTAGGCCTTACTGTCCATGATAAGTCAGATTTCCCCTTCCTATTCAGTGGGAGCACCCGTGTGGTCAGTCACATGTGACTAGTTCCAATCAGAGTGTGATCCTTTCTATGTTCCCCTTTCCTTGATCTTGATCCATAACTCAGAAAGAATGTGACTGTATTATCCCTTCCATCCTAAAAAGAAGGGGCAACAAATGTGAGAAAATGTGTCCGAAATTCTTGTTTTCAAAATAATGACTACCGTCTACGGATAGGAAAAACTTACCTAGTAAGACATCGTAGACCAGGAGGCGCATATTGATGATGGGAACATTATGGCTGAACAGCACTTCGCTTGCCTGTTGTTCAAGTGACACTTGGAACGTCCAGATTGTTGGTGGTGGGACAGAAAGGAAGTCAGGTGGAATCAGGCTGTAGCCATCCTTTGGGCTGATTCTCAGCGGCAGTGCAAGTGTAAGCCAGTCTGAGCAATGATTAGAGCAGAACTATTTGAGTGGATAGCAATCCGAAAAGCATTATAAGGGCAACAATAATTAACTGGGCCAGGCACTATATTTAGTACTTTGCAACCATTAGCTTCTTTAATTTCTACCGTCTCGGAGTAAGTATTTTTATGCTTACATTACAGATGAGAAAATATTACTAGTAAGTCCTGGAACTGTGATTCAAACCCTGGTCTGATTGTTCAGCCCCTAAGTGCTCCACTAGGTCTTACGCATGTCACTATGACATGTTTGCAACTTTTTAAAAACACTAAATATATTCTTGATGTTTTCCACACCAAATTACTTCTTTAAGAACATCATAGATTTTTCTTTTGGCATAGCAGCATTTGTTACTAATGTTTGATACATTTCATTCTTCAGAGCAGATGTTGTAATGCTCCAGTGCCTGGGAACATTTGGTGTTCTCATTATTTAAAAGCTTTCCATTCTCCCTCTTAACTATTTAATAATGCATATGTAATTTGGTGAGGTCTCTGTAGGATTTGGAGACGTGAGAATACCTCACTTTATAGATTATTTTTCAAACGGATGAGTAACTTGCCTGCTTGTTAAGCTTCATAGGGGAGATAACTCTATGGATATGTATTTTATTGCTGTTGTTTTTGTATTCTGTCTTGTTCTTGAGTCTTGATCTTATTGGTATTTAAGTTTTCTGATAGGGTTTTTCAGTCTTCCGGTATGCTGGAATTTTCAACCCTTTGGCAGGTGTGTTTTATTACGGCCTCTGGGCACTTGGATTGATGTGACTAAATGTGTAGAAAATAGCACAGATTTCATATGGCTCCCTGGGAGTGTTCCTTGGTAGATCCCTATTTCAGGAGTGATCGGCATTTTGGTTTTAATGTCTACATTGGTACAATGAAAGACGTAGTAATTCTATTCTTTTTTTCTTTCCTTCCCCCTCCTCCTGCTCTTCCTTCTCTTCTTCTCACCTGTTTCAAACTGCTGAGACTAACTGTGGCTTTGAAATGGCTTCTTGCATTATCTGTGGGAGTTTTCAGACAGGAACCCCCTTGAGACAGATGTCAGGATAAGGCCTCTGAAGCTGATATTTCCTCACTGCTTTGCATCATTTATTTCAAAGCACCAAACAGAACCCAGCCTAGACCATAAGAAAAGGTACAGTAGGGCTTAAAAAAATGAAAATCAGAAAGCAGCCTGCAAGCCAAGTGTCGCTGGTTCGATTCCCAGTCAGGGCACATGACTAGGTTGCACGTCAAGTCCCCAGTTGGGAGCGCAAGTGAGAGGCAACCACACAGTGATGTTTCTCTCCCTCTCTTTCTCCTTTCCCCTCTCTCTAAAAAATAAAATAAATAAATTAACAAACAAATACATAAATTAAAAAAAAAAGAAAGCAAAATATAGTTTAGAAAAAAAGGAATGATTTATGAGCAGATATTTGATAATGGTAGCAAGAGGATGGTTGTATTCAGACCCCCATTTGAAAGATGTGGACAGCTCCTTTCTTCCTGTCCCTCTCGTCCCTGGCATGCCTTTGTGATTTTTTATTGTGGAGCATTAAGCTCTGTGAGAGCAGGGAGTATATCTGCTTTGCTCATCTCCTCAGTGCCTTGTATGGTGCCCAGTACTGATAAGTGTTCGTATATATTTTAAAGACATATGACTCACAGTAGTAATGTGAGCCTCCACCTATTGAATGCTTACTCCATGACAGGCTCTCTGCTAGACACTTCACACACAGGTTAAAATAATAACCTTGGAGGTAAATAGTTTTCATCCTACTTTTGACAGACATTTAAAATGAAGACCTAAAGAAAGTAAATGACTTTTTTCAAAATATTAATATGGGAGGGCTTCCAGCTTTCTCCTTTTCCTCCGTTGACTTCTTTCCCTGACCTCACCCCTCTAAGGAGAAACAGAAGAAATCCAAGCTCGTGAATTCTTGCAAGAAAAACAGAGCAGAAATCTATAATCTTCAGGTTTTTGAGCAGAGGGTGGTGGCAGGAGGAGCAGATGCATGCCTTGTGAAGATCATGCAGGATTGTGCAGGCTTAGAGGAGAATGGAATTCAGGGAACAGGATGGCAGGGGCATGACATCTTGCAAACATGTCATGATGACATGCACAAGACCCACCATGCTTATAAACATGTTAATGATTGAATGCAGGACACTGAGAAAATATTCAACATCCTAAAAAATTTTCAAATAAGTCCAAAAGTGTGGGCCAAAGTATTGCTCCAAGAGGTCCTAGAGTCTTATAAAGAGCTATAAGCTAGATGCCAAGATTTTTATGATAATGACTCAGTTGGAAACATATAATTGGTATGTAGGCATATCTAAAAATTACTACACTATCACAATTGGTCAGAATAAGGTATCTTTCTTCTCATGACCAGTAATATCTACCAATTTTTTTCTTGAGTGCTATAAGGTTAGGGGAGAATCTAACCTCAAAGGGCACTAGTGATGATCAGGCCTGGTGGCTCAGTGGAGCACTTACCAGCATGCCTGGTGTGGAACAAGCGAATAGGAAGAGGAGGTACCAGAGCAGTCATGGGGATCCAGCTCAAGTCAGGCCTTACAGGTCACTCTTGGGGCTTTGGTGTTTGCTCTAGGTGATGGGGAAGCCAATGGAGAGTCTTGGGCAAAGGAGTAACATGAGATGATTAACGTTTTAAAAGGAGTCCTCTGGTTGCTGTGTTGAAACTGGCAAAGGTGGAGACAGGGAGACTGGTTACCAGGGCGATTGCAGTAATTCAAAAGGAGATAATGAGGTCTTGGAACATGACGGAAGTGGTGGTGGAAGGTGCAGCTGGTGAGATATAGTGGCACTCGGGTTATTTTCTGAAGGGGGAGCCTATAGGATTTGCTGTGCATTTGATTTGGAGCATGAGAGAAGAATAGACATCAAGGATGACTTAGTAGGGGAGCTGGTTTAAGGAGGAAAGGTTAGAAAGTCAGTTGGGGACCTGTTAAGTTTGAGTTGTTTATTGAATGCAGAGCAGAGTAGATCATTGAATAGATGAGTCTGTACTTCAAGGGAGTTGGGACCAGAGATATAAATTTGGGAGCCACTAGCATATGGTTGATATTTAAAGCCATGAAACTAGATGAGATTGTCAAGGGGGTGAGTATAAATTAAGCAGGAAAGAGAGGCAGTGTAAGATGGAAGCCCTGAAGCTTTCCAGTATTAAGAGGTTGGGTTGATGAGGATGGATTAGCAAAGAGGACCGAGGAGTGTCCAGTGAGGCTGGAAAAGGACCTGTAAGCCATGTGAAGGAAGTATTTCAGAGGAGGAATTATTCACTGAGTCCGCTGCTGCTGAAAAGTGAGGTGAGGTAACATCTAAAAGCTGAACATCACATTGAATTGCATGAAGATCCTTTGGGTGGAAGGATGGGAAGGGCGTGGGGGAAGTCTGATTTAAGTGGGTTCAAGAGAGTGGGAAATGATGAGTAGAGAACTTCTTGAGAAGTTTTGTTGTAAAATAGAGCAGAAAAATAGGATGGTACCTTGAGGGGAAAATAGGGTCAAGAGAAAGGTTTTCTTTTTTTTAATTAATTTTTTTCTTTTTTAAAAGAAATTTAAATATCATCACCATGCTGTACATTACATCCCCAGAACTTATTTATTTTATAACTGGAAGTTTTATGTTTTGACCCTCTTCACCCATTTTGCTCATCCCCACCTTACCTCTGGCAACCACCAATCTATTCTGTGTATTGTATCTATGCCTTCAGTTTATTTAGATTCCATGTGTGAGATCATACAGTATTTGCCTTTCTTTTTGTGACTTATTTCACTTAGCATAATACCCTCAAGGTCTATCCATGTGGTGACAAATGGCAGGATTTCCTTCTTTTTCATTTCATTGTATATATACACCACATTTTCTTCCTCCATTCATTTGTCGGTGATTACTTTGGTTGTTTCTCTGTCTTGCCTGTTGTAAATAACGCTGCAATGAACACAAAATTTTTTAATTTTTTAAAGCTAGGAAAAACAGTAAAATGTGCTGCCGGGAAAGATTCAGTAGAGGGAAAAATTGGTGATTCAGAGAAAGGAGAACTGCTGGTCTGATGCTCTTGCATGTAGATGGGCGCTGGGGCTGGGGACTCGGGGCTGGGTGGGTGGCCCCGTGGGGGCTTGTGGGAAATGCCTTTAGATTGCTTCAGTTTTTCTCAAGTGAGGTAGGAAGCAAGGGCATTGGCCTTGAAAGGATGGGGAATAGATGATTCCCACCCCCTTTTCTTTTTCTCCCACATAGCAAAAAATTAATCACTCTCCTGTTGCTTCTACACAGAAAGTTTCCTGTGTCCCTCCTCTGTTTCCACTGCTACTACCTCAGTCAAGTTCAAATGACACAATGTTGTCAGTCTCTCAGCCACCACCCTCCTTCTGTTAAAAGTCTGCTGTGCATCCCGGTGTTGGGTAACTCTCCCTAAAATACTACTTTCTTTCTGTTAGGGTCCTGCTGAAAACCCTTGCTCAGCAACCCACTAAAAAGGATGAAGACCACTTCCTCAGTGAGGGCTTCAGACCCTGGCAAACTAACCCTTCTTTGTTCAACAGGACTGGCCCTGTCATCTCACTGTGCTGCAGTCACCACCCTGCCATATTCCCCTTGCACAGACTAGTTCTGTGGCCCGAGGGAAGCTATCAGACTTTTCTGTGCCTGCTTTTCCTCATCTGCAAAATGCGGATGAAATGGTGTCTGCCTTTTACAGTTGTTTCTAGGGTTCAGTAAGACAAAATTATTTAAACTAGTTCCTGAGATAGTAGAAGTGCTCAGTGAGCTTCAGCTCTTCTTATTCTAGTGCTCTAAAACTGCTTGCCTTTTTCTTGCTAATCGAATCTTCCCTTTCCTTTAAGACACAGCAGGCTTACCTTCTCTCCCATGAGGTCTTTCTAGCTCATCCTTTCCTCCCCCCTCTGTCTTTTCCTCCTGTTATCATTAATGGACACTCTCTGCAAGTGCGACTTGAGTATGCTGGCGACAGAATGCTTCATCTCTTCTGCGAGACTGTGAACGCTCAAGGGCAGAGGTCTTGCATCTTAACCTCCTGTAGCTCCGTTCCCTAAAAGTTGCTGTACTATCAAGACCTCAGATTTCACAGGGGCTATTGGACCTGTTCAACCTGCTGAAGAAGTAAATTCCTTTGTTACACCATCGGAAGCCTGTATTTCTTGTTTTTGTGTGCCTGCTTCATGCTGTGAGCTGCAAATCTGCAACCCAATTCTTGGAGGGCCACTTCCTCTCCAGAGACCTTGCAGCAACTCTTTCTCTTCAGCCATTTGTCCCGGACTGTTTGTTAGTTTCATACCCACTTATGGTGCCACGTTTCTTTCCTCTGCATCCTCCGATGTCAGAAACTGTCTTTTCTTTCTCTTATGAGAGGAGTTGCCCATCTCCGAGCTTTTTTCTTTCCTCCTTTCTTCCCTTTCCCAAGGCACGCCTGCTTTGAAGAGGCTGCTGAAAAGGAGGAAATTATTTTATCTTTTATGTTCAGCAAGAATAAAGTAGGAGGAGGCTTCATAAGGAAAATTGGCAAGATCTAAAGTTTTCTTTGCATTTCATAAGAACCAAAAGTTTTCTAAGTTTTTTCTTTTTTGAAAAAAAGGACTTTCAAATATACCACAAAAATGATCTGAATGTTGAGATCCCTGCTACATACCTGGGGGCTTTGAATTTAGCAGCTTTGGTTTGGGACCAAGAAATTCTCTGCATTAGAGTTTTTTGCTACTGGTTGGCTGTTGCAAAATTTCATCCCCAGCCTTACTTGCTTTTCCTTTTCCTTTCAGAATACAGACAAGCCAAAGAGCTCGTCTGTGTGCCCGTGGATGTGACAGACACTTTGAGATGTTTTAGAGAGACTTTGGAAAAATCCAAATATCATAACAGAGCAATCCGACACAGCAGAAAGTTGCTTTCATTATTTCTTGCACAGACACAAGGTAAAAATACTTGCCCTGTATGCCTTGGCCCTCATTTAGGCGGGGATGCCACACTGCGGATCCACCACCTCCTGCCATAGGGGCTCCCTTCCCCCACTCCGAAGCCCACTGGCTGCTGCCTTTCACTTCCTTCTTGTCTCGTGGGTCACGTCATCTCTCTCTCTCACTTTATTCCAGCCAAGGCCTTGTCTCACTCACCTGCTTCTGTGCCTTCTGTGAAGCCACCACACTCCCTGTGTGAAGTAGATACGAAAACATCAGTTGTTAATTTTTTTGACTTTGTACATCTATGTTCTCACCATTTTCTTTGCAAGTATGGTGCTAGTCTTGTTTAATTGTCCTAAGTAGATGAATCAATCCATACTGAATTAACTGGAACCTTTTACCAAAACAGTACTTTGTCAATGTCCAAGAAATGGATGCATTTTAATATAAGCATCAATAAGATTTCTTGTTAATAACATAGATTTTGATCTTAAGAGTGTTTTTTTTTTTAGCCTAAAACAAGGTGTTTGTTCACTATCAGCATTGGTTACATTACTTTTTTTGTTTTCCTTTCTCCCTCTCAACATCTATCGATCTGTGAACAAAATGAAAGCAAGGCTTTGAGTGATGAAGTGGTAACCTCCAAGAACATAGTAAAATTTGTCTATATTTATCTATATTTAAGTTATTTTTAAAAAATCCTAATTTGTGTTTATGATTCTTAGCTGTTCAAATTTATCAGAATAAGAATCATAAAAAAGAACAAACTTAAAATACTCAATAATTATATTTTAAAGTTATTCAAAATAGATTTAAACATATATCTAAGATGCTAATATCCATTGAACTGATCTTTTAGAAATCTGACCAATTTTTTTTTTACAACCAGTGACCAAAGTTGTATTTATGTTTGTATATATTTGTACATGTATGTAGGTTTTTATTGCTGCTGCCCCTGCAAAAAGTTATGATATGCACCCACATAATGTGGTTGTATTGTCCACAGACTAGCGTTCCATTAAGTGAGCTCTCCATATCATGCTTAAAATCCTTTCAGTTATGGCATACATTGACAATGATTAAGGGCACGAATAAGAAAAGGAAATAAGATTCCTGAGAACAGTTTATATCAACTCACTCTGAATCTCACTTGGTACCAAAATATTCATTTGAAATAGTGAAATATGAGTCGAACATTCATTTGAAATATGGTGTTGGAGGAGAACTCTATGGATAGCCTGGACCACCAGGAAGACAAATGAGAGGGCCCTAAAGTATTGCTGGAGACACCAAAACATTGCTGGAGGCCCCCCCACCTCCCCCGCAAAAAACAAAAGTGTTCTACTTGGAGCACATTATGAGCAGGCAGGGTTCCTTGGGAAAAGTAAAATGATAGGAAAAATAGAAGGCAGCAGGAAAAGAGGAGACCAATTATGAGGCAGGTTGACTCTATAAAAGACGCCACAGGTGTGACTCTACAGGAGCTGAATTGGGCCACTGAGGACAGGACATTGTGGATGTCACTCATGTATAGGGTCACCAGGAGTTGAGCACCTCAGCAGCATGTAACACACACACCAGAATATTCCCAGCAGTTTATCCCAGTCCTCTGTCTCTGCAGTTTTTGACTATTCCCCTTAGAATATTTTCCCTTTTTTGTGTGTGTGCTCTCTGATCTTAAAAAGAGATAGCACTTTCCTATTTCTGGCCCCCGCTCCCTACCCCTCAGGTCAGGACTGCGTTTGTGGGGCAGACGTCTCTGCCCCAGAGACAAACTAACATGTTACTGTTGGAAGCTCTTTAAAAAGGGCAAACCCTGTGGTACACTTACATAGTGGAATACTACACAGCAGAAAGAAAGAACTCTTACCCATTGTGACAGCGTGGGTGGAACTGGAGAGAATTATGCTTAGTGAAATAAGCCAGGCAGCAAAAGACAAATACCATATGACCTCACCTAATACAGGAACCTAATGAACAAAACAAACAAATGAGCAAAATAGAACCAGAGGCATGGAAACAAGGAACAGACTGGCAGTGACCAAGGAGGGAGGGGAGAAGGGGAGAAGGCAGGAAAGAAGGAGAAGAGTCTAGTTGAGGAATTAGTATAAATGACCCATGAACATGGACTACAGGGTGGGGATTGACTGTGGGAGCAGGGGTGGCATGACAGGGAAGAGCAATGGGGAAAAAATGGGACAACTCTAATACAACAACAATAAAAAAAGAGAAATTAAAAAAATTAAAAGGGCAAAACACAAATGGTGTAACTTCCACCAATCCCCATGAAAAGCAGAACATGATCTCAACATTGATCTTCTGGCAGACTGTGAAATGGCTTGAGTATAGAGCTCATCCACACACACCTGTGCTCTTCAGAAATGATTCTAGTTACTAAGTTTAAGGAAACAAAGTTCCTCAAACTGCAAGTAAGTCTCAGCTAGGTACAACATATTTCCTTTCTTCTCCCTTTCCATTTCTACTGCCTTTTTCTTCGCCATCAACTTCCCTTCTTTTTTCCATTTAAAATTTCTTTTTATTTTATTTTATTTTTTTCACGAATAGAAGTCAGAGGAGGAACGAACATTTCAAAGCTTGCTCCAGGAAAGGTGGACTTCTACCTGGGGACGGAAGAGATGCACATGCCCACGCCCCCGGACCTTTCTCAGGAACATTTCAGAGTTTTCAGTTCAGTGGAGAAAAGCAAACTTTCCCATTCACAAATCGGACTTGTAATTTCTTCATTTTACAAAACTATTGGTAAGATTTGTTTATTATGTATTTGTTTTCAGTATGATCACCTGCATTCATGTTGGACATTACATTTGGTCCCAAAATGCCATTTTTAAAAATAGGATGAAAGAGTGTGAAATAGCATCTCTTCATCATACCCTTGCAAGCAGGGATGGAGCAGTGCTGAGCAGAGATGCTCCCAGCCCCTCCCCTACCCACTCACTCCAGCCTGGCCATCACATTGCGAGGTCCTAGGCCGCCCTTCGCCCACCTCCCTTTACCTGAACCTGTGAATCACCTGTAGGAATGTGGCCACTGTCCAGTGCTTTTATTTTGCGCCAGCCGATTTCATTTCCTTTGTCTTCCCTCTTGATTTGGCTTTTACAGATTCAAAAGTATATACTCAACCCATATTGTGGACTCCTTTTTATAGCAGACATTTTGTAATTCCCCCTTCACTCTCTGGAAAACAATTTATGTTCAATATATTCTTTCTACATGTATTGTCTGACCCCCCCATTGATATGAAGCTGTAAGTATAAAATATGGGATAAATCAAGTCACTTCATAACAAAAGAACCTATTGTCAGTGTGTAAGACTCAAGCAGCAGAAGGCCAGAGAAGCATTTGGTGTGCGTATCCTGTGTGTGTAGGGTCACCACGAATGTCATAGCTACGGATGCAGAGCAGTCCCGTTGTTCTGGTGACACGTAGCGTCAACACTGTGAACGTTGGTGACATAATTTTCTAAAATAACAAATAAATGTAGGTAAAGTTCTGAACAAAAGGAGGGTGTGGTTGCATTTCTGGCAAATTCAGAACCTTTTGAAAACACACAGATATACCCTTCCTGTGTGTAACATGGAATTAGATGTTAGACTCAGATCATTGTAAACAGGTTTCTCACCTTTTTCTTCACTGTGGGGAAAGGCTGTGTGCATCACTGACCAACCATTGTCTCTGGTCTTCACCTTCGAAACACCAGGTGTCCCATTGTGACAACTAACAAAACGCTTCCTAAGATGTCTAAAATACCTCTAGGGGACAGAACAGCCCTCATTAGAAACCAGTGCCCTGTCAGTTGGGTAATTTGGCTACACAGCCTTGAATGCGTGCATTCATCAGGACCCCTCAAACCCCTACCCCCAAATTCAGGTGATGTTGAAGATTTGGGTTTTTTTTTTTTTGCATTTGGATAAAAGGAAGCATGGATATGCTTTAATCTTGTCACATTCCTGCTCAAAAACAAACCCTTCGAGACTTTCCATCTGCTGTAGAATAATGACCACATTTTTCCACCAACCATCCAGACGCCTCTAATCTTACCGTTACCTCCTTCTTCACCCTCCCAGGAAAACCATGCTCCAGCCACATGTGTCTTTTCCATACAGACCCAGCCCTTTCTACCTTGCACACCTTTTCTGCATTTCTCTTCTCAACCGTTTCTCCCTACCTGACTCTTACTTCACTTTTTTTCATGCTTTGTATCTGTTTTTAGATCCAATCTCCCACTCCACTATGTTCAAATAGAACAGCGTTTACTCTCTTTCTGTATAAATCATGTGACATTTGAAGGCACTACTTGCTTGCAGTTTGCTTATGTACACAGTTAAGGAATAGTGCAGTTTAAATTATTTTTGCAAATATAAAGGAGACATTTTTCAGGAACTGATGTTTGTTCTTTACTTGATTAAAATATAGATGTTCTCCAAGCTAGCAATCAAAGAAGTCTTAAAGTTCAGGCACTGCATCAGCTTGGAAGTCTTCTTGTCTTCGCAGGAAAGAAAAGGTACATTTTTAAGGAGTCTACTAAATGAGGGAAACTTTGGAAAAAAAAATTTTAATTATTATGAAAAATATTATGTTTCATAATTTCTAGTTCTTTAATAATATTACATTGCTACATTTTATTCATTAAATGCTACCTGAGAGAAATGGTTACATGTACATAATACACAAATGGTATACATTTTAATTAAAATGCTTCTTCAGAACATTCACTCCCCCTTTTGGAAAGATTTGATGAGATAGGTATCAGAGAACTGACTGCTTGATACTTTGTTTCTCTTCTAGGGCCGCTTTTAAATGCTGGTGTCAAGCTCTCGATGACATATTCAGAAAACAAGATGTGCTGCATACGTGGAAAGAGTGTGGCCCCTCACTCACCAGTGCCACCGATAGCTCTTCACCTCCTGGGTATAGGGACTACAGTGAGGAATTTCTGTCAAGGGTTGGCATTTGGGGCTGTTTGCAAGGAGCGGTCATATCGGCAAAGATAGCCCAGTGAGTGACGATGGAATGATCTGCCTAACAGCTCGTAGCGTCCCTCTGTGGGTACCCGCCTGTGCCCCATAGTGCCAAGCCTCTCACACACTGGGTACTGGCACCTGCGTCTGTATCATAGAGGCTCCCACCATCTACTTACTGGTGATGTTTATTGTTTATTGTTTATGGCGCCCTCCTCTTCCCATAATACCTCCCACCTCTGGAATGTGAGTGCCACATGGGCACAGGCTTTGCTTTGTTCACGGCTATGTCCTGAGAGCCGTGCACGGAGCTGGCATTAAGTGGCTACTTGTTGAATGGACGAATGAATGAATGAATGAATGGACTTCTGCCATGGGAGCAAGAATAGCAATGTGGAGTCAGGCCAACCAGGGCCTAATTCAAGAGGTTCCTAGGACCCCTGTGACCCTTGACAAGTTGCTCATCTTCTCTGAGCCTCAGAGTCCTGATCTTCACACCTTGGTGGTGAGAGTCACGTGACACACTGTATTCGTTTGCTGGGGTAAAGTGCCACAGACCGGGGGTGGTAACAACAGAAACATACTGCTCACAATCGTAGAGGCTAAAAGCCCGAGTTCCAGGTGCAGGCAGGGTTGGCTTCCTCTGAGGTCTCTCTCCTCAGCCCCTTGGATGGCTGTCCTCTTGCATACGCCTGTGTCCTGGCCTCCTCTTCCCATGAGGACACCAGTTGGGCGCACCCTGATGACCCCTTTTTAATCAAACTACCTCTTTAGAGACCCTATCTCCAAGTACAGTCACATGCTGAGGGTACTGGGGTTTAGGGCTTTAATATGAAATCGATGTGGGGAAGGGCCCATAATTTAGTCCATAACTCATATGGTATTAATTTCCTACTGCTGTTTGAACTCAGATTTATTATCTTGTTACGGGGTCAGAAGTCCTAAAACCAACGTGTTGTCAGGTCTGTGCTCCCCGGACAGGCTCTACGGGAGAATCCGTGTCCTGGTCTTTTCCAGCTTCTAGAGGCTGCCGGCTTTCCTTGGCCCTTGCTCATCTTCTGTCTTCAGGGCCGGCAGCCTCTTAGCTTCCAGTCCACCTCCCTCTGTCTCTCACGTTTCTTCCCATCCTCAGACCTCCTCTTACCTTCCTGCCTTTCTCTGCGATGACCTTGGACCATCCTAAATAATCCAGGATAACTTTATCTGTGGCCCTTAATTTAATCACATCGGCAAAGTCTTCTTAAAATATATTTTTTTGTCATATTAAGGTAACATGTTCATAGGTTTTGGGAATTGGGACGTGGATATGTTAGGCTGTGGGGACCATTTTTCCGCTTACCACATATAACCTATGTGAAAGTTTATCACAGTGCCTTATACCTGCTCAGCATTCACAAATACCTTAAATATTTGATTAATGTGGGAAATTAAAAAGTATGGTGGGAGTAGCGCTCGCTTTGGCAGCACATATACTAAAGTTAAAATGATACAGAGAGGATTAGCATGGCCCCTGCGCAAGGATGGCATGAATTTGTGGTGTGTTCCCATATTTTACAAAAAGTAAAAGTATGGAGGGGTAGTGTTACAGGTTTCTTTTGCCTCCTCAGTTATGTTACATTTATAGCTTACCTAAGGGGGTGGTGTGGCAGGCAAAACCCTGCGTAGTGTTTTGAGCTATAGAGCAAATTAAAAAATATATAATAACCAATTAATAATCACATTGTTTTCAGGAAATCAGCATCCCTGGGCAAGGAAAGTAAGAAATTACCTAGTTTACAAGTATGAAACAGCAAACATTTAAAAAAATTTTGTCAAGTTTGATTGTTTTGCACTCCTGGGAAATACACACATGCACACACTCAATCCCCACACGAGTCTGAGCTCTGACTTAGTAGAGTCTGGCAGCAGAGAACAGAAATGTTGAGAAAGGGTCACAGCTTGAAAAAAAACTGCTCTTGCATTCCTGCCATTGGGCACCTCCGCTCCTCCGAGCCTTTGAAGTTATTATCTTCTGATTCTCAGCCAACAGAAAGTAATTTCCCGGTCATCCTGCTGGAAGTCTGGCTTCTGTGATAACTACAGGGACACTGGCTGTTCTCAGAGATCTCCTGAGTAGAAGAAACTCATCTCCCCACTGATCAGAAGGGCAAAACACCACACTTGAATATTCACACAGAGAAGCTGAACTCTGATAGACATTAATTAATTAATGTCATTAATATAGTTAAGCCAACTGGTTTTATCTAAATAAGATTTTGAAGGAGGTAATGGTTTTATAGCTGTAGATGTGAATTTCAAGACCCACAGGAGAAGAAACTCGAACTCTTCTAATAGACTTAAAATGAGACAGTAAATAAATTCAGAAACATTACATTATCTTTGGTGGAGAGACTTAACAGCATCAGTGTGTCCATAATGTACTTGAGAAAACACACTGTTTCAGTCTTTTGGGGGGACGGATTATTTAACCATACTCGTTAAAAATTTTAAACTGTGCACCTCCTTTTCCCTGCAAATTTCACCTCTAGGGATTTATCCAGTAGGACTAACAGGACAAGTGCTCACAAATCTAGGTACAACAGTGTTTACCTCAACATTAGTAAAAATCGAAATGGTGATGATGAATATTTTTATGGTATATTCATACAATAAAAACATTTAAGTTCTATAAAGTAATGATGTAGCTCATTATGTCCATGAGTGGAACAATTGTTTAATGAAGTGATATATATTGCATAATTCTAGTCTTAATGTGTGTGTGTGTGTATAACGAGGAAAAAGTCTAGAAGGAAATTGGCCAAAAGGTTACCACTAATTATGTTTAGGTCATAGGGTTATAGGTGATTGTTTTATTTTACTTTTTATGTTTCCCAGCATTTTAGATCTTATATGCATATGTAGCACTTTTAGAATAACAAAGACTATTTTAATTTTGGAAAGTCTGTGAGTATTAGAAATGTATTTATATAAGAATATTTTTGAAAAATTGTCTATGAATCACTTTTTTTCTCATTTAGATTTATTAAGGAGTTGGACGTTGAGAGGAGATCCAACTGTTGTATTTTGTCTGCATTACTCTTTCAGGTAGTACTTTTTGCTTATCCTTCTACAGTAGCATGACCATTCAGTCAGTAAAGGAAAGTGCAGTAGTTGATCATATTCATAAAACATACAGGTAGGAAAATAGCATGAACGTTGATTAAATATCACAAGCCCACCTCGCCTTCTCTGGCTGATCCCCATGTGGCACTTTCACCTTTCGAATCCAGCAGTCAGTTTTCTCCTCGAGAATACAGAAGAAGGACTTTGACAGATAAGGAAACTGAGTCATCTGTCGTTAGTCAGACCATGTTGCTAGTGAGCCGCAAAGTCCGTCTGTTTGGCTCCAGTGGTTGCCTTGGATGACCTCATCTCTAACTAAAGTTTTGCTCAGTTGCATGCTATAAAGTATGCTATGGAATGAAAGCAAAAAACAATTTGAAAACTACAGAAGTATGTAGAGTGTTTGCAGTTCTCAGGATTTGGGTTTGACTTTCCTGAAGAAAAAAGGAGCTTTTATCTGAAATACAAGACATTTTTAGATTCAGGAACGTCACCAGGGGCTTGGCAATGCGCCAAAGGTTCTGTTTACTGTCAAGTATGAACACCCTTCTCCTGTGTATCAGAAGGCTCTGATATCTTATGAAATCTGGGTAGGTACGATCTTTGGGAACGGTTTCTCTGAATCTAAGACCAGAATTTTCAGTTTTCTTACGTTCCATTCATGTCTTGCCCAAGCTTCAAGGGGAGCTGGGGTAGAGGAGGGAGAGGGGAAGAGGCGAGGGTGTGAAGGGAACAATAATCTGATTCTGACTCTGCACAGTGCCTCCTTCACATACTCCACTCTTTGTTCTTGAAAATAAGGCAGCTTATGTTTAAAAAAAGAGTGCAGTCGACTTTTAAATAAAAAGAGGGTTGGGGGTGTGCCGACCCCCACACAGTTGAGAATGTGCACAAAACACTTCACCTCCCCAAAGCTTAGTTGCCCCTCGGTATTTGTCGGGGGTTGGTTCTGGGATCCCCCACAGATAATAATATCTATGGATGGCAAGTCCCTTATATAAAATATAAAATGGCAGAAATCAATGTACATAGTCAGCCCACTGCGTCTGCAGGCTCCCAACTGCAGATCGAAAACAGCACAGGTATTTAATGAAGAAAATCTGTGTATAAGTGGACTTTTGTAGTTCAAACCTGTGTTATTCAAGGGGCAACTGTAATTTATAAATATATGTCACTTGTTGTTTAATTGTGGATGTAATTTCTTAGTAATACTACACCTAAAATAAAGATTAGGTCGTGGTGTTAATTCCTTTTATGATTTTAAAGCAGATTTGCAAAACTAAACATTTAAACAACTGCCTAGCATTTTAGAGTAGGAACCTTATAACTTTAATGAGCAATCTGATGAAATTCTTTCTGATGTTTACATTAAAATAAGTTTAGATGCATTTATCATCAAGGAATTTTAATTTTTTAAGATAATGCAAGAAGCACTGCTAAATGTAAATTTTGATTTTTTTTTCCAACAGGTAGTACAATGTTGGTCATATAAATTACTTAAGAAATATTGGTGAAATTAGATTAATTATCTTTGCAATTCAGAATTACCTCTACTCAATTTAGACTCCTGAAATGAGTTATTCCCTCTACATATAGGTTGACAGAATGAAAAATCATGGTTTTCTGAGTTAAATAGATATTATTTTTGAATCTTCTTTCTGCCACCATTAGCTGTGCCACCCCAGATAAGTTGTTTAAACCTCAGTTACGTCATTTATGAGATAATAATCCTTGTTTGGGTTAGTTAAACGAGGATTAAATGAGATAGTATTTACTAAAGAATTTACCAATAGTAGCCAACACTAAATTGGTCCTCAACAAATAATGGAATATAATGATAATTTCTTCAGAAAATAATTATCCAATTATGGAATGTAAGAGGCACATCTTGAGTGATAAGGACATTTGGAACCTATGATGATGATGGTATTAATGATAAGTATTGTTATCACCGGGTAGAGTGTGCTAGTCAGGTGCTAAGCACTTTAGGAAGGAATACATGTGCTTGCCTTTCTGTCATTATTGCAAATGCAATTTATAGCCCTTCGTTTCACTTTTTTTCATTGTCAGGGTTTGCTTAGAACCACACTTCCACATCCCAAAGCCGAACGTTGCTACGCTCAGTATGAAATCACTCAGCTTCTCCCAGGCATTGAGCTCTTCTCAGATGTACACAGGGCTGACATTTGCTCTGTAGTCGCCAGTCTATATTATGTAATACGCGAACTGCACTTTGCTAAGCAAAATATAATAGTAAGTAATTGGTAAAATCAATGAATCTTAATTCACTGTGGTATTTTTTTTTTTTTTCTGCCCCACTTACCTTATACTTGTCAAAATGTGGTAATGTTTTGTCAGTTCTTGTTTAGCTTTTAAACTCTATATTTAAGATTCTTATCTGTACTTCAAGATAAAATATATTAATTAAGATTCTTTGATATCATTGCTTACATTACATTGCATTTTGGATCCAAAAGCAATGCCTATTTAATTTTGTTCTCTTTTTAATCTCCTTTTACCTTTTCTTTTCTTAAGACATTTGGTGAAATTGATTAGAATGTTTTATTGGCCTCAAATAAAGGAATCTAGTGCACATTGTCACTCTTGAATTGTCATGCAGGTCATATCAATACCAGAACTATGAGACTGTTTATTTGTTGATATAAATTTATCTTTGTGTCTCTTGTCTTTTCTCTGTTAAAGGTGCATCCTAAGTAAATTAGACACTTCTTAATGTTCCAGGAAATTAAAAAAATTTCAGTACAACTATTTTTTCCCCTTTGTCTAAATGAACTACAATATATGTATCATAAATTTGAAGTTGATTGCATTTCTGAAACAAGTTGGTGTGTTCTAACTTTTGGTCATTTTGTATTTTCCTCCCATAGGCTATTTCCTCTATTTTCATATCTCTTGTTTCCCCATTTGCTTCTTAATATCTGTTCTGTCTCTCTTTCTGCTTCTTTTCCTTCATAATTTTCATACCTACTTTCTTTTCTTATATATTGTTTTCTCTTTTCTTGTTCTAAATTCACTCTCTCTCCTTTTATTGAAAAGATTTATTTCTCCCTGATATAAGTTGTTAAATTATAAAGCGGTGTGTTAAAGTGTAGAGGTTGATAAATGCTTTTAACACTTGGCAGATTTGGCAAGAAATTGTTTATTAGAAAAAAATAACAAAATGGTGCTCCTTTCATTGTTAAGGGGATTCACTTCTGGATTTAGAAAATAGTTCTATCCCCTGGGCAACCTTTAGCTGCCTAGTCATATATAATACATATCACTGCACTGGACAAGAAATGAGATTTCTTTCCTCTGAAGCTTAAGAAGTTGAGAACATTTTTCTGAATAATTGAGCAATTGGCAGCAATAAAACGGTGTTTTTATTTCTCACTAAACAAAAGGTAATAGCCAACTCTTTGTTTTATGCGGCCTTAAAAAAGGTATTGTGTTATGTTTGTAGTGCATAATTATAGAAAAATGTATAATATTTGAAACATTTATGATCAATTCTAATCTTTTTTAAAACTGTTGCTAATAGCAGCTGCCAGTGGACTGACAGAGTCTTCTTAGCTGAACTTGTAGAATGTAAACTGTTTCCCTTTTATATTACACTACCCCCCAGAAAAAAACTCAGTGGCTAATGAAGCTTCTGTCACATACAAAATTTGCTCCGGGACCCATTGCTGTGGAGTCATGGGAAATAGTTTACTAATTAATGGGAATCTCAGTCCTCCTTGCTCCATCTCCCTTTAGTGGGGCAGGACCCAGTTGTAGAAACTGTGAGCTTCAGTTTTGAGTTGATATCAGGAGAGGAGCTCTTCCAAAGTCTAGGCAAAACTGTCCCCTCAACACCTGTCTTTGGCTGCACAGTGATTGACTAGGTCAATTGAAATATTGATTGATAGTCTGTAATCCTTCACTTATGTCTGTGAGATTTCAAGAAGTGTTAGACTTTGGGGTTAATTTTAGAAAAATAAAAATATTATGTGAAGAGTAAGCTTAGGTTTTAATCAGTAGACTATGTACTCTTGAAGGCAGTGACTTTTTACATTTTTTTCTTTTTCAACACTATTTGACACATATTAGGCATGTTAAAAGTATGGGGTTGGCCAAAAAGTGTGTTTGTTTTTTTTCCATACAGTGGCTCTAATAATGCTTAGTTGTCTTTAACTTCATTCAAAACAATTTTGTTAGATTGTATTGTGACAGTAGTCATATCTGCATACATTTAAAAAAAAACTTATAAAAATTGGTGGATTTTTGTGTAGCCATTTTAATACTGATGATGGAAGAAAATATGCAACATTTTCAGCATATTATGCTTTATTATTTCAATAAAGGTAAAAGCAACTGAAATGCAAAAAAGGTTTGTGCAGTGTATGGAGAGGGTGCTGTGGCTGATTGAACATGTCAGAAATAGTTGATGAAGTTTCATGCTGGAGATTTCTTGCTGGACAATGCTCCACAGTCTGATAGATCAGTTGAAGTTGACAGTGATTAAATTAAGACATTAACTGAGAACAGTCAGTTATACCACATGGGAGGTAGCAGACATACTCAGGATATCCAAGTCAATAAAGTTCTTGGTAAAAATGAAAAATGGGTCTTTTATTTTATGGAAAAAGCCATACACACTTTTTGGCCAACCCAATATTATTTTTCTGATAGAGATATTTCAACCCAATATTATTTTTATGATAGAGATATTCTAATTGAAGAAACATAGCAGCTGACAGTAAGATGAATAGGTAGGAGCTGTCAAGGGTCATGGGTGTGAGTTCCTTTGCTTCAAATTTTGTTTGTTTGATAGCTCATTTGCTAGAATGTTTCCACAGGCTTCCGTGATTCATACATATATGTTGAATTAGTTTTTTAAGGAAGATAATTAACTGCATTTTTACTTTTCCATTTTTAAAAAGGTGTGAAACCTAAGGTTTGTGTACCAATTTGCATCTATTTAGAACTGTAAGTCCCTGATAGCACTTTCAAGTTCTGATAAAATTATGAAGAATATGCTAGGCAGATCATTTTACTTATATCAAACAGAATAATCTAGCATAGAAAAAAAATCACTATTTTATATAAGATCTCCTGCATTATTTGGCTAAATTTTATTATTAGGTTATTAACTTGATAAAATATGTTTTAAAATAAAGTGTTTTTCTGTTGGTAGATTCTGCCTCTCCTTGCATTGTACCAATATTTTGTTTCTGGAATTTGCCAAGACCTGGTCAGAAATCTAGAAGTAAGAATCCTCAAGGTATGTCACAAGTTTTTAAGATATTTGATATTCTTGAACTGTTAAAGTTATTGTTATGAATTAATTTGGTTCTAATACTCATACTAATAAGCCAGTAATAATAGGGTATATTGATATTTAAAGGGCTTGCCTATCATTATAATAAAGTATGAGAAAGAACCAGTTAGAAAGGTTTAGAAAATTTTATGCATGGGCCTCAGTAAAATGAGGAACAGTTACACCTGGTAACAAGACTCACCCAACACCGGTTAGTCTAGAAATCACCACTTCTGCAAGATTGGTTTATTGAAAGATTGAGAACTAATGATTCCATTTTCTACAGTTTCTGTGAATTTTTTGCTAAGGATTTTTATGTATATTATGGTACACAAGAACTTAAAATTTTTGTATTTTTATTTTCTTTTCTATTGTATTTTTTCCATTACCATTTATCCCCCCATGCCTCTCCCACTCCACCCATCTCCCTCAGCCCCTGCACTCACCACATTGTTAATTTCGCAGAAAATTGAAATGACAAAACACACAGGCACTAAATTACAATGAACTATGGAACCTATGAATCAGCTGAGGTTCTCTGCCTTCATGATTCACATGCAGTTACCTTGAACCCCATGTGGAGTAGAAACCCCTAGACCTCATTTTCTCTGCCCCTTTTCCCAGTCATCTGTGGTTACGGGCTCTCACTTTTGTTGAATTTGCTTTGTACCTGGATCATCTCAAAATTCAGAACATTTTCTCCCTGTTCTGCATATCCTCATCTCTAATATGGACTTCGACCCTGTTCCATATTACACACAGAGACACACACATGCACACACACAACATATTTACCTACGGCGTTTATTTCTATACTGGGCTTGACTGAAAATTGGGAACACAGGAAAGCTTCAGGCGAGGCAAAACAAACCATTTAAAATAGAATATTTGGCATGTCTGAGCTTAAAACATTTCTTGGCCAACATCTCATGCTTTGCCTCCCAGCCCCATAGCTTGATCACCTGTGTGGTGGTAAATGTTTCACAACTCACTCTAAAAAGTGAGTTCTGATTCGTAGCTTTTGAAATTTCCACGATGTAAGGGCTCGCCCTATAGCTGACTTTAGCCTACCTATTGGGCACTGCTGACTGTGGGATTGGGACAGGATGTTCACAATCAGCTCTTGCACCGCGGAATGAGTGGGCTCCATATACTACTGGCATAACTGTCCTTCTCCATTTTGGAAATGCCCTCTGCCCTTCTTCCCAAATCTTTCCTGTTTTCTAATGAGGGAAACTTCAAATTCCCTTTCTACTGTTTTCTCTATCCAGACCCTGCAATTGGTCCTATGTTTTCAGACCCACATAGTGCATCACATTCTGTTTCTAAATAAAGACAGTACCTTCCCTAAGAGAAAGTCTGGTGCTGACTAGTAAGATAATATATTTTAATTTGTGAATAAATAATTTATCAGTCGTGGTAATTTCTGTATCACCATTTCTGAGTTACTGAACTCTTAAGAGTTCTCCTGCTTTTGAATTTCAGTAACACTTGAAAAAGTGCATACAACTTTTCTCTTTTTGAAAAAACAGTACTCTCTTCAAGATTGCAAAATTCTTGAATGCTAAGGCCTGTATTTAGTCCTGTATAATGTCTTATAGTAAATTCATATACTTGATATTCACTAATTAGTTATTGAGTTGAGTTTAGAATCTATAGACCTTTATCAAATGCCTTCTGCTCACACTCTCCTTAGTGTTTAGCAGAAACTCAGCTAGAAGACACTTGGTAAATATTTATTGCTTTACTCCTGAAACAACATTTATTCAGTACCTCTTGTATAAAATACCATGTTAGTAACTCTAATCAAAGAAATGTAACCCCATGGTCCTTACTTGTAGGAACATGAAAATAAGGAAGAGAGACAGGATGTATACACAGAACAGTAACGTGTGCACCTGCCACCTGATCATTTCCAAATGACTGTGGGCAGCGCTGTCTCTAGGAGTTTGAAAGAGGGGGAGAATGGCTTTGAGCCTCTGTCTTTGACACAATAGATACAATTCAGGTTTGAAATGAGTAGACCTGACTTGGTAGGAGAGCAGAAGAGGGAACATCCTTGGCAGGCAATAGTGTGGAAGATGGAGAGGTGAGAAAATATTCTCTTGTTTAGGGGGCAGGGGTGGTTCAGTTTGACTGGAGTGGAGGTTTTGAGTGGGGAGGATGGAGAAGCTGCCATGAGAGTACCAGCGGCCCATGGTGTGGACAAAACCAGGGGCCAGTCTTGAGTTCCAAACTGAGACACAATATGGAGGCTAAGCAGGAGGGGAAGCGAGGAGATTGGGCTAGCCGTTTTAGTTTAGTCTGCGATAAGAGGGAAGCATGGAAGCTTTGCAGTGGCCATTGGTAACATGTCAGAGGGAGCTGCAGAGAGGCACTGAAAGAGCAACTTTTGGCTAGGTGATTATTTTTTATTGGATTGTTAACTTGACGGGCCACTTGACAACTGTTTTTGTACTAGAATAGCTCAAAAGCTAGTGAAGAACTGTAGGTTTGCCTTATAGCCACAGTTGGAAGGGGGAATTAATTTTAGAATTTTGATCAGGAGAAGGACGTGATCAGATGTGTCTGGGAACAGTGGTAGAAGCAGAGTGAGATGGAAGTGGGACCTTATTGGCATAGCAGGGCTGAAAAACCTGACCAGGGTTTTAAGAGAAGCAATGGAAAGGGGCAACCAATGCATCACGCAGAGGAAAGGAATTACAGCCTGTGTGGGCAGAATTTGCCTGACCTTTCTGGAGTAAATTGGGGTCAGTGAGTGGGAAGGGAGAAAAGTCATAGTCAGGAAATAGCAAAAAATGGTGCTTTTTTGACAAGCCAAGCAGCAATAGATCACACTGTTAAGTTTCTGAGTGCACTAGTGTCTTTCAACGAAAGCTTTAAGACCTCTTTACGATCAGCTGGTCTGGCTTCACTTTGAAAGTGCCAACATCTTGAAAGATTTTTTACTCTCAACATATCCAGCATTTCTGGAAAGAGTATCATTAGTTCTGTATTTGTGTGAGTGAAGGGTTGATTTATGGGTAGATTCCTTTTTTCTTCTGGCTTGTTTGTGTTCACAGTGTTGGCCATTTCTGAAAATACATGTCCGCTATGATCACCATTACTTTTTCAAGTGGTCTGATTGGTATGATAAACTTAAACCTGAAGTAGCCGTAACCATTAGAACAACCTGACAGTCAAGACCGGAGAAGAGCTCCCACACACAGACACGAGGGAATGTTTCCTCCAAGGGGCAATGAGAAAGTCGGAAAGAGCTCATGTGGCTCCTTACTTTATACTCTGACACTTTATGGCACTGGGGAGATTAGAGCCCAGGGTGTCTTGTGCAAGAACCAAAGTATACAACTCAATAGACAAGAAGTTTTCCCCATTAAAAATAATCACCTGATCTTTTATGTTTTATTTTCATGTTATAGTCATATCTTATTTCCCTTAACTTACCTTCTTTTTATTTATTTAAAATGTATATGCTCTTGAGATCCCTAAGACTGTGCTTAAAGGAAAAGGGAAAGATGGGTAGACGTGTTGAAAATAAATTGAATTTCCTTTTTCAATTGTATATGTATCTGTATAACCTTTATCCAGTTTTGTTTATCATTCCTTGCTTCCACTACTGGCCTTTCTCTGTTCTCTAGGACGTCACTAGATGTTTCCAAAATATAAGTCAGGTTAGGGCCCTGCCCTGTCCAGACTCCCCTATAATTTCTTATCACCCAGAGAATAAAACCCCGAGTCTCCACGCTGGCGTCCAGGCCACCATTCACATCTGTTTCCTCGTCCTTGTTCTCTCTCCTCTAAGCTCCTGCTGCACAGGCTGTGCTTGAGCACACCAAACCTCTTCCCCTTCACCCTGCCCCGTGCTCCCCGCCCCTGCCACTACTCCTGCCACCATGTGACCTTTGTACTCAAGGTCCCCTCAGCAGATTTTCATGTGTCTCTCTTCTTCACATCATTCCTAAACTCTCTGAAAGATATTTTCCTCAGAGAGGTTCTTCCTGACCACAGTTTTGAAATTGGCCACTTTGTCAGCGCCCTCAGTCCCCTCTCCTGCGGTGTGTATCTTCATGTATCACGTAAATTCAGCCAAAGACACATTCCAGTGTAGTGTAAACTCCCAAGGGGGCTTGATGCACAAGCGGTGCTCCATAAACATGCAAAATGAATGAAGGAATGAATCTGATCAAGAGCTTTTTCCTTCTTACAATTTCCTGATGGAAAGTCCTGCTGGATTGTATTAAAAACAAGCCATGCACCATGTATAGTTACTAATCAATTAATGTTGTGAAGTATATGCCTTTAAAATCAACAGGGCCCATTAATAATTACGGATAAGAAAATGAATAGTTGTCTCTACGTTGTGGGGTTCCTCTCCTGTTTTGTTTGACTCTCCTCAGAGTGTTAGGGGAACATTAGAGTATTTTTGTTTTGTTTTTCTGTGAAATCACAGTTCACCATTCAATTATTTTTTAACTCTTCCTTACCTATAATACTTTGTGTTTGCTTCTAATGAGGTAGCCGCATCTGATAACCATCCAATGCTTTCAACAGTCCCCTACTATTAGCTATTAACCTGTTGGTCTATTGCACATGTAAACTGGCTTACACACAAACACATGCATCTCCATTGCCCATGTTTCCTGAACACTAACATATAACACGTTACCAACATTAAGCACAGATTTTGGCTCTCCGTTGATGGTTTCTCTCTAAAATTTTTATTTTTTTTAAGTGAAAAGTTCTTTAATTTAACATCTTATTATTTTTTCTTTCCTTTGAAGATTGAAGTTCTTACAGATTTAAGATTCTTTTCTGAAGCCTTTCATGAGATGTCTCAGATTTTTTATGGAAAAAACATGCCTTCCTTAATACCTGCTGGTGTGAAAGCTACTGTGAAAGTGAAGGTAAGCCTATTGATTTGATTCAAAGCCATTTCTTTGCTTTTTTGAAGGCCAGTTCCTAAATTCCAGGGAACGCTTCCACAAAGGTGTAATTCCCAGTCTCTGGTACTGCAGACCTCTTCGTTAAGCCTGGAGATAGCTATCACCAGGTTTTTATAAGGTTTCCTTTGTCTGGGGTGGAAGCGTGTCCCCGGGAGGAGGGAGTGTGGTCTTGGTGTAGATTATTCCAGTGAAATTCTGGCTCTATATTATAGGTTTTGTGGACGGCCTAAGTATACACATCTATCAGCCACTACCTCTCAGACTTCTTGGAACAATTTTTCCTCATGTTTTATTTGGATGTTTTTGACTAATATACTTTATATCAAAGAGTTAAACATATATTTTTCAAATTCTGACTTCTGTGAGGGGAGGACATTCCTCTATTTTGTCTATTCTCTTTCGACTTTGGGAAATTACTTTACCGGGCCTGCTTAATTTGTATTCGTAAATCAGATAATTGAGGCATCCTTAAAAATGAATACTGGCATTTACATTTAAGTCAGAGAAAACTATTACTTCCCTTTGCTTTAGTTTTTGGGGTGATCTGGGAATCACTGGGTGATTGTGTTTCAGGGAGATAGTTGGACTCTGCAATAAAGGCAACAGAAGGAGGTGACAAATTAGTTGCCTGGGGGACACTGAATGTGTGAGGAGTGAGACTGATGGACAGGTACAAGCTGTTGGGATTCAAATTTGGAAGACCTAAAAAAAATTGGGAAATAGGCTGTGAGTCTTGAAAATTACTTGCCTAGGCTGACATTATATTTCCATATAATGTATTCATTACTTTAACATATTCCCCCAAAATGCATCTGCTTATTCCTCAGAGTGCTGCAGCATGGTAATTTGCTGTAACAGGGTAAATGTGAGGTTATCTACAGAAAATCCTGAGAGGGACATTCAGTAGGCACTAGGATACATGCACGTGTGTGTATGTACATTATCTATTTATCTTTTGAGGAATCAGTTGTTTTGTTCATTTTCTGTGGTATGAGTGATTTTTTTTACTGCAGCAAAATTAGCATTATTTTTGGCTTGCTTCTCAGCCAACAGCCTTTCCCCATGGTAAATAGTTTATACTTTGTTATTAAAATTATAATTTAATTTACTTCAATGTTTGTTGGGAGCTTACTGACTACAGACACTATCCCAGTCTTGAGGACAGAGCAGTTTGGGGATGAATGGCATTATAGCTTTCCTGGAGGCACATTACTCTTGGACAGTCCAGTGAGGAAGACAACCAATGAACATATTAAGCACATAAATATGTCAGATGGTGATGTGCTCTGAGGACAATCCAGCTGAGTTTGGAGGACAGAGTGTCCAGAGCAGCAGGTGATGTTTTATTGAGGGTGGTTTGGGAAGCCTCTCTAACAAGGGAGTTTTGAGGGTGAAAGATTCAAGAGAACAATGTTCCAGAAAGGAGGAGCTACAAGGCCAAGGCGCTGAGGGGGATTCCTGCAAGACTTGGTTGAGAAAAACCAAGGAAGCAGGTGAGGCTGGAATAGAGAAGAAGAGAAAGAGAAGAGGGTGGGACCCAGGAGCTAGGTCTTAGAGGACCCCAGGGGGCTGGGCCCGGACTGGAGCTCACTCTAAATGAGATGCAAACCTTGCAGAGCTTTGAACTGAGGAATGACGGGAGAGGAATTACAGTTGAAAGGACCCCTTGGCTTGCTGTTTGGGGACTAGACTGAGGATAAGCACGGATATAAGTAGGGAGACCAGCTAGAAGGCCTCAGCACGCAGTCTGAGTGAGATGTGACAATGGCCGGGGCAACAGTGGTGGAATGAGCGAAAAGGGGTTCACCCCTGGGTGTTGTGACGGTAGAGCTGACAGCATTTGCGGATGATGGTTTCGATGTGGGATACGAGAGAAAGGAGTCAAGCGTGGTTACGGACAGTTCAACACAGGCAACTGGTAGGAAGAAGTTTGTATGAACTGACGTGGGGAATACTGCTCCAGCCGGGGTGGCATGTGTCACACATGAGATCTTGACGAGACACACAGGAGGGGGGGTAATGTCGGTAGGCGCAGAGCGTAATTCAGGGGAGAAGCTGGGGCTTCAGGTAAATTTGGGAGCATTCGCTTAGAGACTTCCAGTCATAGAACTGGATAAAATCAGCTTGGGACTGAGGCAGATGAAAAAAGCAGGAGTCAGAGAACTGACTGTTAGGGTCGTCTACCTTTAGAATCCAGGAAAAGAGAAGGAGAAAGAAGCCAGTTGGGTAGAATTGAGAAATGAGGGAGTTTTCAAGGGTCATCGCTTTCACCAAAATAAACAGGCAAATAGTCTGAAGCCAGAATTGAAAGGTAAATTTCAAACTTTATTTTTATCAACTACCAGTGGATTGTGACTTCAAATTTTGTATCTTCAAAGTTAGTTTGCAGTTTTACAGCTTCAGTTGGGAATTTAAAAGTATAATTAGTTCCATCCATGTTATCACAAATGGCAGGAGTTCCTTCTTTCTTTCTGCTGCATAGTACTCCACTGTGTAAATGTACCACAGTTTTTTGATCCCCTCATCTACACATGGGCACTTAGGTTGTTTCCAGCACTTGGCTATTGTAAACAGCGCTGCTATGAACATAGGGGTGCATAAGTTCTTTTGAATTGGGGTTTCAGGGTTCTTCAGGTATAACCTTAGCACTGGAATTGCTGGTTCAAAAGGCAGTTCCATTTTCAGTTTTCTGAGGTAATTCCATACTGTTCTCCATAGTGGCTGCACCAGTCTGCATTCCCACCAGCAGTGCACTAGGGTTCCCGTTTCTCCACATCCTCGCCAGCACTTGTTGTTTGTTGATTTGTTGATGATGGCCATTCTGACTGGTGTAAAGTGGTATCTCATTGTGGTTTTTATTTGCATCTCTCTGATGGCTAGTGATGTTAAAAGAGGAAATGTGTTCTGGTCTTATAATTTAAATAGGTGCCAGCATTGTTAGGCTGCAGGCTAGTTATTTAAAGAGAGAATTAATGAGTCAGATTTCAGTTATAAAAGAAGTACAGTAAGTTCTCACTTAAAGTCATCGATATGTACCTAGAAATTGCAACTTTACGTGCAACAATGTATCATGAAACCAGTTTTATCATAAGAAAATTGATTTAAGGAAGAGTTAAGTTCCTATGGCATAATTCTGGTCACAAAAAACAAACATCACAAAACTTCTAAATAAAGACCCAAAACACATCTCATATTAGTCATTAAAATAAATGTGAGCTCTGCATACATGTAAGAAAGATGAATAAAAACAAGTAAAATAATGATTTTCCAACCCATTTATTCCAGTCCAGGGTCATGGGTAGCTGGAGCCTATTCCAGTAGCTCAGGATGCTGGGTGGGAAACCACCCTGGACAGAAAGCCCTTCCACCACAGGGTGCACTCACACACCCACAGTCACCCAGACTGAGACAAGTTAGATATACCAATATACCCAACACGCACATCCTTGCAATGTGGGAGAAACTCGGGGTCCCCAGAAAAAAGGCACACACACATGGGGAAGGACATGCACACTCCACACAGACAGTGGCCCCTGCTGGAAGTAAACTTTTTTTCCTCATCAACATTATAACAAAACAACATTGAAGAAACAATGTAAT
Source organism: Furipterus horrens (assembly GCF_987537825.1). NCBI lineage: Eukaryota > Metazoa > Chordata > Mammalia > Chiroptera > Furipteridae > Furipterus > Furipterus horrens. The sequence goes on along the minus strand of NW_028327174.1, from coordinate 19,441,498 downwards.
TGGATGACCTGCTATGTCTGAAAAAATCGTACAGATTATTATTGGACTTCCCACAGGCTTTTAAAACATTCTCTTTTAACATTATACTTACATTGAGATTCTACTCTCATCACCAAGTCTAAAGATCCATCAATTCTCTTCAAATTATATCACCAAAGATCTCTGCCTAGATTCAGTTATTCTCTTTCCTATATATTATAGAGGATAAAGAATATCTTCAAAAGGGAAAAATTTAAAACATTACCAACACTTTCTTTCAATAAGAGTTTTATGTGATGTCTTGGTTTAGGGGTTCCACAAAAGCAGATCCCAAGACAAAGATTTGGAAACAAATAGTATTTTTGGGAAGTGGTTCCACCAGGAATGGGGAGCAAGTAGGAAAGTCTGATAGAGACAGGAGGCAAAGCATTATTAGTGAGGTCCCCGTTGTGAGCAGCTGGGGCCCTCCGAGAGACTGGCTTCAACAATCTCTGTCCATCATTGTTATGGGATGCTCCCTGGACTTCCAGCCTTCCCTGAATGCTCTTGTGGCCACAGGAATGCCCTCAGGCAGTGAGGCACAGGTGAAGTAAGATACCTTCTGTATGTGAGCTGCCTGTCTACAAAAGCTGCTGGTGACTTCCAGGTGACTGAGGGGATATTAGTAGGGTATCAGTATTGACATTCAAAATGTGCACTTTTTATAAAGGGCCTTCTGTGCCCAGAGAAATACACCCTACTCAATGATAGAACAATATCCTGTGACAAATAAATCGAATATTTCTTTATGTAACATTATATAATATTTAGATCCAAACATATTAATAGGCAATTCACTAAAAAGGAAAAGAACCATAAAAAGAGTCATTTTGAAGAGTAATACTATTTAACCTGAAACTGGCCAAGATTTTATATATATACATGTATATAAAATCTCACCTGAGAATATTTTTTCATTGCTTGTGCACAGAGAGGAACGAAGGCACATACATGCGAAAAGAGAAAAATGGGTTGTTTTTTTCGTATGTGTACTGACTCAGGATTGAACCCGTGATTTTTTGTTCTATGGAATAATATTCCAACAAACTGAGTCACATTGTCCAGGAACAGCCAAGATATTTTTTAAGCGCTAATACTCAATGCTGTTAAAAGTGTAATAATCTGGGCATTTTCATACAACATGGGTAGAAGTATAAATTAAGCCAGTTCCTTTCAGTTTTCTCAATATAGTCTTGTCTTATAACCCTGTAATTCTGCTTCCAGGAATCTATCCAAAGATGATAATCAGAAACACAGAGAAAATAGTCACCAGTGTTATTTAAATAGGGCTTTTTGGTGGGGTATGGGTTGGAAGTGGTCCCCTTAGATGTTTAAGTTATAATGCTGCAATTATAGGATAGAACATTACCTAGCTATTAGACCAAGTTTACAAATAATGATGTGGGAAAATAATGATGATGTAATGTTTAGTGAAAAGGAATACAGAACCATATGTAAAATTTTAAACATCAAAAAGAAAAGGCATTAAAATATTGACATTGACAACCTAAAAGTGTTGATTTATCTTTGATTTTTACTTTCTTTTTTCTACTACTCTTGTCTTTTCCGACTATAGCATGTAGTACTTTTACAACAAAAATTATATTTCAACTATGTTTAGAATACATTACCAGTTTTATTTAAAAGAACACTCAATATTTTTATTTCTAATGTTAATGTTTTGTCTGTTGACAGATATTTCAATCATTTGACTCAGGAAAACCTCTTACAAGTAAAGAAAATATACAGGTAAGGATAGCAATAATTTATAAACAATGGGTATGTATGTAGTGTGGATTTTTTGAGTTATTTCGATCTAGTGATAGCTATGCTATAATCTTTGTTTTCTGCCCTGGCTGGTTTAGCTCAGTGGATTGAGCGTCGGCCTGCGAGCTAAGTGTCTCTGGTTCGATCTTCCAGTCAGGGTACATCAGAGAAGGAAAACTCTGACTCCAAAAAACCTCCGCTGCCTTGCGGCATACCTCTTCAGGGGAAAGGCTAAGGGAGTAAACCCCGACAGAAAATCCGGAGCCGGAGTCCCTAAGGCGGTTTGACGTTGTAGTCAACACCGGCAACTCCTGCGGCGCACCTGAAGCCAAGCTGTATTGACTCCGTCTTTCCCTTGGACCCTTCAGCTGCGAAGAGAGGGGGGGTCTGCTGCATGGGCAACAGCAGACCCTCCATATCACCCTGCCCAGGCTCTGTAGCTTCAGCGTCATCACAAGATGTCGATTCAACACGGGAGGAGACAGATACCGTGTCACTCCCGAGTCGGACTGCACAGCCATTCTCGGCGGTGCAGATAGACTCTTAAGAAGCTACACCATCGTCTCTCGAGACGGACGGCTGCCGACGACGACGACGACGAATCTTTGTTGTTGAAAATCCTCTATGTAATATGCTTTTCTGTTTCTCAGAACGCTGGTGTGAGAGGTAAGATTGGACCCAAACTGATCTAGTTTTCAGATTGGGCAAATATCAGTTATTGCTTGTCAATTTTTCAATTATACGTACGTATTCAGTTTCTTCATCTTCCCGTGTCAAGTATCTAACTGTGCTATTTGTCTCGATTACCTGCGCAATAATGGCTGACCTTCATTATAAGAAAAGGATTTTGTATGCTTTTCAATAGCCCACTTGCTCCACCCAGCTTTTACATCCGTCCTTTTCCCCTGTCTGAGACGGCCTCTCAGGCAACTGTTTGAAAGGTTTTCTTTTCTTCTTTTATTTAAATTTTCTTTATTGAGATGTAATTGAGGTATCACAGTGTATAGGGTTAAGGTGCACAAGCGTTATTTTGATATACTTATATATCGCAATACGATTACCACCATAGAGAGAGCTGCTCCTCTCGTTTCCCCGGTGTTTCCCACAAAGAGAGGGCTACACTGCCCATCTCGGTAAGTGTGTTCTGGTTGGTAACTGAATGGTTGGGATTGAAGCTTCTGACCCAGTAGCATTGAAATAACTTGAAGTAATCATTTTTAAAGATCTTAGCGCTAGGAACTGTTAGAGCTCAAGGGCGGTAGTGCACCCATTAGTAAAAGGGGTGATGGACAGGTAAGGGGCTCGTACACCCAGGTGACAGTCCATGCATACAGACAGAGGTACATCGTTTTAATTTTTTAAGTGCTAAGAAACAGCAGTCTGTTTTATTAAGTAAGGTATTTATTTATATTAAATAATTTTGAGAGACACTTTTTCAAAATAGCTTTATTTTCATTTTCCCTAATTTTAGTAAGAATAGATCCACCTTTTCTTAAATGTAATCTTATTACTTTTCTGTTATTGTTCACTTTATTTCACAAACTTTAAATATAATTATGCTTCAGATGATTCATTGTTTTTGCTTTAAAGGTTAATTTATAAGCAAGCTGCCTGAAACGAAAGAGCTGGTATTAGAAAGATATAAATACATATTCATATTTCATTTTGGTGTTCCAAGATTTTGGGATGTTTAAGAATATTTATTTCTTTCCAGTCATAAGTGCCAAAGTATCCTAAAAACACTTCTTTAGGGAGCGGCTGGGGATCTAAAAGGAATGTCGGCCTTATCGTTTCTTTTTAAACAAAAGGAGTCTGATAGTATAATGGAAAACTGATTTCTCTTAGCTAATTAATTAAAACAGAACTGTTGGTCTGTTTAAGACTCTTCAGATTGCACTCTACATTTTTTTGTATAGACCGAGAGAAAGGAGTGTGAAATAGCATTTCTAATTAATCTTCTTTTGATTCTCAAGTGTTTGTGTGTAATTGTCAAGACCTTAAATCACTGCTGTGGAGAGAAAGAGAAAACTCCTCTCCCCCATCCCCCCAACCAATCTGCAGGTTTTTTCTTAGACCTGGAATATCAACCATTTTCCTAGTACAACAGCTGTTATAGCTCAGGCTCAGTGCTGCTCCAAACACGGCTCCTCTGTCCACGTCCACGTCCATGTCCACGTCCACCCTTTAGGGGAGGCTAAGAAAGGCGAACGAACAATAGTGACAGAGCTCCCCACTGCCGACATTACCTCAAATGCGCCCAAACAATGAGCATTTTTTTCTTTTAGTTCACATAAAGCCAATTCTTTCTTTTCTAGAATAAACAGCCCCAGTTTCTGCATTTTATATTAATTCAACAGATCTATAGTAAGAGCCTATTGTAGGCAAGGCACTGTTCTGGTACTGTCAAATACACCCATCAATCAGCACTACGGGCAGACTCCAAGCCCTTGTGAAGTTTGTTTTTTCATGGGCAAGACTAGTAATAAACATAGAGGTAAACATGATAAATAAGTAAATGATATAGTATGTGAGAAGGTGAACCATGCTGTAGGGGAAAATAAACCCCTCAGTGTGTGAAGACGGGGCTAGGTTGGGGGGTGTGATCTTAAATAGGGTGACCAGGTTAGTTTTCACTGAGGTGACATTTGTAAGTAGACTTGAAACAAGTAAAGACACAGTCATATGAAATATGGAGAAATAATAATCTGGGAAGACAGTACAGTGATTGCAAAGGCCCTGGGCCAGGATTGCCCAGCATGGTGAGAAACATGTTGGCCCGCGTTACTAGAACTGTGTGAGTGATGGGAGGGCAGTGAGGCGGCAGGGTGCCAGTTTGAAAAGGGCCTTTGTAGGTTAGATTCTTACTCTGAACAAAAAAGGGAGCCACTGGAGGGTTTAAACCAGAGATGTGGCCTGATCTACTTATGTTTTGAAAGGATGACTTCAGCTCATCTGTTGAGCTTACTGTGTACCACCTACTGTTCTAGTTCTGCCAATCAACATTACAAATTCCCCGCCCTCCTAGAGTTTATGTGTGTCCGTTTGTGGGAGACACTAGGAATACTGTTTTGGACATGTTCAATTTGAGATACCTATAGTCAAGGGAAGGTATGGAGTCAGAAATTGATTATATGTGTCTTGAGTTCAGAAGAGAGATTGGAGCTGGAGAGGAAATATTTTATTCATCTGCATTTACATGAAATTAAAACCACGAGCCTGATTAAGATCATCTAAAGGGAGGGAGTGAGGAGACAGAAGAGGAGCAAGCCCGGAGACGCTCCCATGCTAAGAAGTGCAGGAGAAGAGGAGAAACCAGCAAGGAAGACTGACAGGGAGTAGCTGGTAGGATAGGAAAGAAATCAAGGGAGTGTGGTGGCCTGAGAGCAAAGAGAAGCATTTTCTGAAGAGGGAATGATTAATAGTGTCATATGTTGCTAATGAATCAAACACCATAGTTTATTGAGTCCTAATAATGCTTTTTTTTTTTTTTCACATTTAACATCTCTGAAATTAGAATGAATTTTACAGTTGAGGTCATGTGATGGTTTAATTGGCATATGAGATAATGTTTTATAGATCAGTGATTTTCAACCTTTTTCATCTCATGGCACACATAAACTAATAAGTAAAATTCTGCAGCGTATCCAAAAAAATCTATATTTTCCCTATCTGACAAAAAATATAGGTATAATTTTGATTCATTCACACCAGAGAGCTATTGTTGTTGGCTGTTGCCAACAACATTTTTTAATTTGACAATCTAAGGGAAAAGAGGTCAGTGCCCCTGACTAAATAGCCAGGGATTGCACGTTTAAAAAATTCTTATGACACTGGTTGAAAACCACTGTCTTAGATTATAAGTAACATGACATAGGACTAAGAACTGAACATTGGATTTAGTCAAGTTTAGGCCATTAGTGACATTGACCAAAGGGTGTCAGTGTAGGGAAGGAGCGGGTTTGTAAACAAATGAGAGAAATCAGACTATTGATAACACTCTGGGTTGCACTCTAATGAGGAGCACGAATTGGGGGAGGAGCTGGAGGGAAAGTCAGGTTATAGGGTTTTCGTTTTTTGAGGTGGAGAAGACAGCATGGCTTGCGCGCTGATGGGAGTGTCTCTGTAGAGAAGGCACGTTTATGATGTAGGGAGAATGGCTGACTAGACCAGTGGGGACAGGTTTGGTGGCTTAAGTGGCAGGAAGGAAGGCCAAGTGGTAGGGCAGATGCTTGGGTAGATTGGAGAGATGGTGGCCTTGCGGGGTCTGTGGACACCAATTTGCTTCAGTTTCCTCAGTTTAGTAGAGGAGGCAAGGTCATTAACTGGGAGGGACATTGGAGAAGAAGAGTTAAAGTTTAGGAACAAGAAAAGCATGAACATGGTTGTCTAGGAGAGAGTGAGAATGAATGGAAAGGGAAAATGTACGATGACCAGACTGCATGATTTTCTCCAGCCTCCTTCAGCTGCAAGGTGCATGGCCCAAGAAGGTTCCGTGTTGGATTTTACCAGGGCTGTGATCTTGCCAAGGAAGTGTGCATGCACAGGTCTGGTGCCAGAGAGATGAGGGTATACAAGGGTGGAGTTCTAACGACTGAGTGCAGATCTGAACCATCCTCCCACTCTTCCCATTCCTGTCCTCATAGCTCTTACTCACATAAAGCTGAGCGGCCAGCGTGCAGGGCTGATGAGCTTCTGCAGTTTCTCTATTTTGATGGTGTCTCCTTGCTTGCTCTCAGCCCTGGTTCACTCATTACGTGGCAGGGCTGGGCTCGGGCGGCACAGGCCACAGGTTGGTGGGAACTGCAGAAGCGCTATGAAACTGCTGTGTCTCTCAATAGACCCGCTATTTATGGTACCTCATGTCTGTCCCTGTATTCTTTCACCCCAAACCAGGTGAAGAATGCAAAAGGGGACTGATGCTCATAACATCTAAAAACAATATTTTACTTATTTGCCTTTTAAAATTTTTCCTCCATTTTTCTCAGGCACTTGATGAATTAGTAAATAAAGGCTTGCCTCAAATTCTAGTTACAATGGGCCATCAACATCTCTCAAATAAGTTTTCTTTTGTGAAGGCATACTTTTTAGTAAGTGTGGCTGCAACAATAAACTGTGTCCCAGAAAATGTATTAAAAACAGTCTACCATGGATCTGTCTCCAAGAAGAGCAGAGCAAACTTCCCAAATTTGAGAGGTAATCTTTTGTTTTATTGCTCACTTGCTTTTCTTTCTTCTCACTTTCTCCCACTGTGCCTCTCTGCACCCCTAGTAATTCCTAGGAATAATTTAGTGTCTTTTTTTCCATATATTTTTAAAAACTTGCTAGTGACATGCATATGTGCTTATGTTTAGGATCATATCCATCCGTATAGCTCCATATCCATACATTATACATGTGCATACACGAAATAAGATTTGTCATTTATTCAAATGATGTATTTTTATATATTTTTCTGCATCTTGCTTTTCTCATGCAGAATAACTTCATTAAAACCACTCTTAAGTCAACTGCTTTGCTTTGATTCACTGTCCCGGCTGTGCAGTGTTCTCTGCTGTGAATGTCCCATGGTTATTCAGCCATTCCCCTGGTGACATGCGTTTACTTTGTGTCTAGGGAACAGTGCTGAAGCACTACATTATCCATATGATGTAGTGTATATTTCATGGGATAAGACACCCATGGATGGAATTTATGGGCCACAGTGTAGATGTGTTTCACAAATATATTAGATATCATCATAAAAATAATTTTTTTCATCATTAAGTATGATGTTAACTGTGGTTTTTTCATATATGTCTTATCAGATTGAGGAATTCCTCTTCTCTCTCTAGTTTGTTGAATGATTTTGTCATGATAGAGTGTTGGATTTTACTAAATGCCTTTTCCACATCTACTAATATGGCATATTATATTAATTGAGTTTTGAGTGTTTAACTAACCTTGCTGTCTTGATCATGGTGTGTAATAGCTTTTATATGTTTCTGGGTTCTGTTTGCTAATATTTTGTTGAAGGTTTTTGAATCCATATTTATAAAAGACATTGGTCTGTAGTTTTCTTTCCTGTGGTGTCTTTGTTTAGTTTTGGTATCAGAGTAATATTGGCCTCTGTTTTAAAATGTAAATTTTATTATTATTTGGATATAGTAAGGTTAACAGATGAGAAGACAGGGCCATTGAAGACGCAGTTTGTGCCTTACAGCTCCCCAGAGAAGGGCCACTCAGGAAAGAGCCTCACAGGAGGCAGAGAGCAGTGAGGAAAATGAGGGTCAGACACCTGTTAGGGTTGCTATTCATCTCATGTTGATGCTCATCACAGGGTTCTTTCCTATCAAGCTCCCGGCATTTGTTTTCTATCTTTGTCTCTCACTTGCTTCCTTAGGGGAGAAGACCCAGTCCCAGACCTTCCTGCTGGGCCTTTCCCAATGTTCAAACCTTCCCTTATACTCAGCTCACTCCTAGCTCCAGAACCTCCTATTGTAGGAGTACAGCCAGGTAGGAAGAAGAGAGGAAGTCAGGTGTGTTCAGTCCATGTTATTCTAGACTCCTTCTTCGTATTTGACACACTTAATCTCTTTAGGTGGGCAATTTTTGCAGTAATCCTAGTCAAATAATGACTTGTAGTAATTTTTCTCTCTTTTCTATAGTCTAGAAGCCAGGTTTACCAAAGCAGGCAAAATCTGTGATCTAAATTCTCGCAATTCTTCCTGGAAAAGAATAAGGGCTGGCTTCATATTGTGTGTGGGAAATCTGAGATATTTGAGGATTATCCATTGTGTTGTTTTGAATGATGTCACTCTCCAGTCTTAGAGCTTGTGAAAAATCAGTAGAACTGATGCTTCCAAGAAGATCTTATTGAAATATCATAAATATCTGGAAGACCCAATATACTTGAAGGACCTTAAGGGGTTCTGGAATTCCAGGGGAGGAACCTTGAATAGCATCACTAAGCATCCAAATAATCTTCTCAGAATTGTCTGATTTGTTCTAAGAAATCAGCCTCAGTCCCCTAACGTGTGACGTTTAGAGACTATTTAATAGAGGAGTATATTTCTGATTATCAGTGTGGGTTTTTTTGGCATTAAACTTATGGATAGTTTCCCAATTAATAATGAGCTTTATAAACTAGAATTAATTTTTAAACTAACCACAGATATCCTTGGTTCTTTTAAAATTTTGTGTCTTTTAGAGCTATGTTTAAAGGATGATAGAACCTCAATTAGTCATCTTAGTCCTCTTAGAAAAGTGAAAGATGAATTCCCTCTTAACACAATAAAGGTAAGTCTTAAAATGTTTTCAAATCATAATATCAGTTACCAAGATGCCCACTATTTGGCCACAGACAGGCCTACTTTCTGGGCTGTGCTTGCTGTTAGGAGACCAAATAGCTTTTCTTGCCTAAGTGTGGGCTGTGTTGAGATGGAGTCTACGCCCCATGAGAAAAGTCAGATGCCCAGAGGCATCAGACGTTGACTATACAACCCAATTAGGTCCTGCGGAATACATGATTCCTTATTTGATAGGATTTCAGTATTGCCCACACTGTTCCCCATTTCCTAATATTAACAGTGGTGACAACAGCAACAAAAATAGCGACCATTTATTCAGTGCTTACCAGGTGATGGGCACTATGCATAATCATTTTCACAGGCCTATGATGTAGGTATTAATCAGTTTTGAACTATGTTGTGCTGAGCCACGAGAAAATTGAGGCTTAGACAGTAAGAAATTCACTAATGTTATGCAACTAATGAAATACGGATCATGTACTTAACCATCATACACATTGGCCTAGGACTTCTATAATGTTTACTTCTCTGTTACAAACAAGATTATAAAGGCCTGGTCCTTGAAAGATTGGTTGGTCCCTTTCTAATTGGCCACGTCAGGTTGCTATTTCCTGTTGCTGGCCCACTGTAAAATCTTGTCTTCACACTACCAGTTAGGTGATCATAGTTAACCTGAAATGCCGTAGATCCTTATTTTTCACAGATTCAGCATTTGCTGATTTTCCAATGCTAAAATTTATTTATAACCCCAAATCATTACTTACGGCTCTTTTGTGGGCATTTGTGGACATGAGCAGAGCACAGAAAAATGTGAGTTGCCCAGCACACACATTCCCGGCTGGGTGGAGCAAGGCAATGCTCTGGGTTTTTGTTTCCATCCTGACACTACAAACAAGCATCCTTTTTGTGGTTTATTTATTGCTGCACTTTTTTGAATTTTTGTGGGTTTTTCTTGTGTGTGTGTGTGTGTGTATGTGTTGTGCTGATTTCATTATGAGCCACAACTCTAAAGTACTGTTTAATGTTTCTAAGTGCAGGACGGTTGTGATGTGCCTTATGGAGAAAATAAGTGTGTTAGTTAAGTTTCAGTCATGCATTAGTTACAGAGCTATTGGCTGTGAGTTCAAGGTTAATGAATCTATAGTATGTATTAAGTAATATATTTTTAAACATAAACACACATTGAACAAAGTTATATATTGATCAGTTAATAAAAATGCTGTGATGAGCGGCTCCCAAAAACATATCCCTGTATTTCCCCTAGGAAGGGTGATTCAGTATTTGCTCATTCAGTGTTTGTAGCAACTTTATTGTACATAACTCCTGTAAGTAAGCATGGATGAGCATCGGCTGTGCATACTATAAAGGGTAACTGTCGTACATGTTTACTCCTACCGTTAATTTCCTTTTCCTTCTCTGTTGCATTTTTGCTGTTCATGGATGATGATCAAATTTCCTTTTCTTGGTTTCACTTGTTGTTACTTTTCAGTACAAAAAATACTTGATGAATACGAATGAGACATTATTTCTATTATTTCTGAACGTGTGTGATTGTGTGGTCTTTTTTCTTTAGTCAATTTTACTGACAGAAGCTGAAGACAGGCTAAACTCCCTTGTGTCAGAGATGGGGCACCTGGGCCCCAAGAACCTCTCCCAGTGTTCTGCGGGCCAGCTGGAGGTTGTGGTGCAGGCCAGGCTGCAGCTGGCTGCGATTGCCCTGCAGAGACACCGGGCTGCGTACAGGTGAGTCTATGCACGGAGGAGTTTCCTCCTCACCCTAATATGTTAAATATACATAAAGTTTTAAATTCCTAGATTAATAGAGCCTCCTTATTTTTTATTATTCAAAGAGGTTTTAATAGATTATTTTTCTTAAAACTACAGATTAAATTATTGTCTTTTTTAATCTCTTAAAACTTTTTCTATTATATTGAAGCTCCATGCATTAAACTCCATGCATTAGATTAAGAATCTGGAAGGGGAATTAATTTTTAGATGGTTATTCTCTTCAAAAATGAGGAGCCCTCCTGTAGCTTTTGCAAAGGGGCAATCAATTCAGCAGAAATCCCCTTTTGCTTTGGTTGGAAACATACAGTCATTTCATCAGCATGAACCCTGACTGCAGGCCATTCCATGATTAACAATATCTGAATTTGATTTTATTCTAGAGACAGTTTAGGTTTTTGGAAATTTATACCTTCTAAGCAGTGATGAAATCCATAAAGTCTATTTGGAGCAGTAATTCTCAAAGTGTGGACTGCAGATCTCTAGGTGTGTTCCTGAGACCTTTTCAGGGGTCTACGAGGTCGAAACTTTTTTTAGAATAAAACCAAGATGTCATTCACCTTCTTCTTGTGTTGTTATTTGCATTGATGCTGCAAAAGCAACAGTGGTAACACTTCTGGCATCTCACTGTGAATCAAAGCAGAGGCTGTATCTGTAGTCATTACATACTTCACTGCCACACACTCACAATTTAAAAAAAGAATCAGTTTCACTTGCAAATGCCTTTCGTGAAGCAACAGGATCTTTTACATTTATACATCCCTATCTTTGAACGTATTTTTAATATTCTGTGGGACTATTAAGTGGGAAGTACAACTAAAGCACTTCTGTTGGTCATCAGAGTTTGATAGTTGTCTTAAGAAAGAGAACACATGTGATTGACTTGAGAGCGGAACAAGCTGCTTTTCTCTGATGGAATACCATTTTTATTTGAAAAAAAAAAAACCCTGCAAAATATGGTTATCCAGACTTGAGTATTTGACAGGCATTTTATTAAAAATGAGCAGAATGGACATTCCACTTTTAGAAAAATAGCTAATAGTATTGGTTACCAGTGATAATATCAAACCTTTCATGGGAAAACTAGAATTTTGGAAAATTTGTATTTGCCACCACAAATTTGACAGTTTACTAATGCTCAGATTTTTCTGATGACATTGGTAGTAATATTAACAAGCATCATTTTCAAAATTGTGTAATCAGATGTTTCAACATTAAGGAAATCTGCATAACTCAGGGAGCTAATATTTTCCAAATAGTGAGTTCCTGATGTTTCAAAATCCTGGTTAAGAAGGTGGAGCAATAGGTTTCAGTGTAAGAGAGTAGGAAAAGTTCATCAATGTGTGGAATTAGATTCCACATTTTAACAGATTTTTAAGAAACTAGCACTTGTCACATTTTGGTGTAGTATCAAAGAATAATATTCACAATTATTTGAAGAAGCCATTAAAATACTCTTCTCATTTCCAACAACTATCTGTGTGAGGACTAGTCTTCTTCATATACTTCAGTCAAAACAATATATCACAACAGGTTGAATGTAGAAGCAGGTATGAAAGTCTTCTATTAAGCAGATTTTCTCTTAAACCAGACATTAAGATTTGAAAAATGCAAACAATGGCACTATTCTTGCTAATTTTCTTGCTGTTTTGGAAAATATAGTTGTTTTTCATTAAAATTCATTATTATATTAGCATGTAATGGGTTTATTGTTTTTTACTTTAAAACAAATTAATAAATATCCATGAAGTTAAAAATTTCCCAGCGTAAGTTCTAATGTGGTAAATATTGATGGAGCTCTTAGGAATTCTCAATGATTTCTTAAAGTATATTTTAATGATTATGCTATTACAGTTGTCTCAATTTTTTCCCCTTTGCCCCCCTCCATTCAATACCCCCTTCTCTCCAGCAACCCCCCCCCCCCCCACTTAGTTCATGTTTGTCGGTCATGCATGTAAGTTCTTTGGCTTCTTCTTTTCCTATACTATTCTTAACATCCCCTGCCTATTTTCTTCCTACCAGTTATGCTTCTTGATTCCTGCATCATTTCTTCCCCCCTCTCTCCCTTCCCCCTCTCAGCTGATAACTCTCCAAATGATCCCCATACCTATGATTCTGATCCTTTTCTTGTTGTTTGCTTATTTATTTTTATTTTTGTTTTTTAGATTCAGTTGTTGATAGTTGTGGGTTTGTTGTCATTTTAATGTTTATAGTTTTGATCTTCATTTTCTTAAATAAGTCTCTTTAACATTTCATATTGTAATAGCTTGGTGATGATGAACTCCTTTAATGATTCAGATGTTGGTACATTTAAAGTTGTCCCAGATGTTCCTAATTCTCTCTTTGTTTTATTTATTTATTTATTTTAAATTCTTGTTTCCTCTGTCTGTTCTGGGTGAATGTTTATTTCCTCCTTTTATTCCAAATTATTGATTTGAATCTCAGCTTCCTTTCCATCACAGTTGGTTCTTTGTAGATTTTTCTTTATTTCACTTTGTATAACCTTCACTTCTTCCTTTATTTTGTGGCTGTACTCAATAATTTCTCTGAGCATCGTGATCGCCAGTGTTTTGAACTCTGTATCTGATAGGTTATCTCTGTTTCATTTAGTTCTTTTTCTGGGGTTTTGTTCTGTTCCTTCATTTGGGCTATATTTCTTTTTCCCCTCAATTTGGCAGCCTCTCTGTGTTTGTTTCTGTGTATTGGTAGAGCTGCTTTGACTCCATGTCTTGGTAGTGTGCCCGAATGTAGTAGGTGTCCTGTAGGGTCCAGTGGCACAGCCTCTCCTATCACCCAAGCTGAGTACTCGAGGAGTACCCTTCGAGTGGGCCAAATACACCTTCCTCTTGTAGTTGAATCTTAGCTGCTATTGGCAAGTCAATGGGAGGGATTTACCCAGGCCACTGATCACCAACCTCTGCCCTCCGTGGAGGATCAGCTGTGCAGGGGCAGGATGGTAGTGCTCTGATGTGGTCTGTAGCTGTCCACTGGGTGCATTAGCCCTGGGGTATAGCTGGATGGTGCAGGCCAAGGTCACCCCCCACCTGTGGTTTGCCTGGGGCACTCTGCCTGGGCTATAAAGCAATCTGAGATTGCTGCCACTTGTGCTGGACTTGGAGATTTCCAGAAGAAGCCAAGCTGTGAATGTAAGCTAGCTGCTGATAGTGACAGGTGTAGGGCTTACTGAGTCCAGCTGTTGCTTGTTTGATAGGAATTAGGAAGTTTCGAAGCATGAGCTAAGTCCCGCCATTCATATGGAAAACAGCTTGGGTGTGCCTGTAAGTTGTGTGGGGTGGAGTCTCTGGGGATCTCCAAGATGGGTTAAACAGAATTTGCCAGGTTGATGGAGTCTCAGATATGGCACCAGCTTGCCAGCTCTGTGGAAGGAGGATTTAGAAAAGAGACAGTGGCCTCTTCTCACCTCAGTGCCAGACACTTCACATTCTCCCTGTATATCACTGGTGCCTTTCAAGCTGCTACCCTGGTGCTGGAGCTCAGAGGGAGTGTCTGAGTAGGTGAGTCTGTGTGTAGGTTCTTTAAGGAGGTGCTTGGAGCTCCAGCAGTTTCTTCTACCAACTCAGTTCCCTCTGGTTTTTGCAGCCAGAAGTTGTGGGGACTTAGCTTCCTGGTGCTGGAACCCTGGGCTGGGGGTCCTGGTGTGGGGCTGGGATTTCTCACTCCTGAGATATCCCTCCTGAATTTTTATCCACCACATGTGGGTGAGGGATCAGCCTGTTCTGCATCTGCGCCCCTCCTACAAGTGTGGATGGATGTGGTTCCTTTAATTCTGTAGTTGTCAGACTTCCATTCAGCTCGATTTCTGATGGTTCTGGCTGATGGTTGTTCTCTGTTTTAGTTGTAATTTTGATGTGGTTGTGTGAAGACGTGAGCCATTTCTGCCTACATCACCATTTTGATCTGATCCCTATGGGATTCTCGATAATTATTAAGGGTATAAATGAGTGCTGAGATGAAAAAAGAACAAAAAAACAAAAAACAGCTTGAGAACTACTGGCATAGTGTATTGTCACATTTATAGCTATCTTTAAGAATACCAGGGTAATTGATGGGTGGTAAAATAGGCTTGCCATAATAATATTCTGTTTTCTTTATGAAGTTTGAAGAATGAAGGAACTTTTACTGTTCCACTTCCTATAGAAAACATATGATGTGAACATATTTAAATATGTATATTTAGATCTTATGATAATAAAATATAGGACTATATGATTTCCTATAGAAGAATATAGAAAATATAAGACTATGTTCTCCAGCAGTATCTTACTCAGCAACAGCAGCCCTAGGAAATGCTTTTTTGTTTGTTTGGGTTTTTTTTGGTCACATATCTTCATTCTTTTCCCAGCTCTCTGCATGGCTTATACCCTCTTGGTAGGAAGGGATATAAGTGATTATTATTTTTTAGGGAAGAAGGAAACTAGACACCCAAAGTTACACAATGGCCACAGAAAGGAGCGTTACAGTCTCACTTTAATTTGAAGACTAGATAGACATATGCAAATTATGTGCGCATGTTTCAGAATCACTCCTATTTTAAAAACATGAACCTGGTCCTCGGGAAAAAACCGGCAGAAACTTTGATGTTATTGCTGTTTTGCAGCAGCGTCGTCATTTGGGGAAGCTTCCTGTCAAGATGAATGAGTTTCTCTTAGATGAACTTCACCTGCCACGAGCTTCGGTTTGGGAGCTGCTGCAAGTGTTGGACAGTCTCTTTCCCAGATGACGGTTAGCTTGACATTTCCTGATACTTCTCATAAAATTATGTGTCAAGGAAATTGAAAGGCACATTCCCTAGGGTGACAGGTAAAGTGAGCCGCAGGATTTTAGGAGAACAAACTGACCATTTTGTCATGAATATTAATAAGAAATAAATGGGATCAAAGTTATTCAAACTGTATCTCTACTTCTTTTAGGGCTGCCTTTCTCAGAGTCTTGTCATTAAAGAAAAGATAAGTGTTCCTTCCTATTCTCCTTTCTATTTAACTTATTGTCTAAATGGGATAACATCTGAGCCTTTTAATTTTGTGTCAGAATGAAACTCCTTCCTTTGGGATTTTAGACTGTTTATAGTGTGTAATCCTCCCACACTTTGTCTCTCAAGTAGAGAGGAGAAACTAGAAATTTTCCATTTACAACGGAGTAGTACCCGGTGGATTCATACATACTAATACTAGATGGATTACTACATACTAGTAGGTTTATATTTTATTCATTAAGTTTCAGGGTTAGCAAGATTCCAATCCTCGTACTTCGTTTCTCTTGACATCAAAACTTTGGGCATCTGAATCAGCAGGATTGTATGAGCACCACTTTTCCCCCAGGTGTTCTAGCAGCCATTCCAGTGCTCACCTCCGAAGCTACCCAGGACAAAGGGTGCCAGAGAAGCATATGTGGGCAAGGGGAATTTTCATCCCTTTATACATAATGAGTGTGTTACATTTTCCCTTGTTTTTTTTCCTGCTTATTTGTTTAGTTTTACTTTAAATAGAAACCACCGAGTTTATATAATCAGAAATAACACCGTCTACAAATTTGTATACCATTTTAATGACTCAGTAGAATCTTGGGAATTTAAAATTCAATAATTACACCAAGTTTTCCATTATGGTTAACAACTGAGAAAAAAAATCAATTTCCTTTCCTTTCCTCAATCCTCATGGCTAACTCAATACACTAATAATGGTAGCAGCTAGTGTGCTCTGAGCTATTTGCCATGCACTCCTGTTCCCTGCGCACACCCCACTCTCACTAGAATTTCATTTCCATGAGGGCTGAGACAGTATCCATAGACTTAGATTTGTTCCTGGACCATAGCAGGTACTCAACACATATTTTTTAACAAATGGAAGGAAGAATCAACATCTCACTCAGTCCTTATAATAATCCCACTTTAACACTCTGGGATCCTACAAACAGAGACTGTACCCTCTGCCAAGCATGCATGAATGCTGACAAAGATGATCATATACTAGGCCAGAAACCTCAGTAACTGACCCGGATGAGGAGGTATACTGAAGTGCCACGATCTCATCTACACCTTGATGAGAGTGGTCTGGCTTCTGTCTGGAGACCAGGACTGCAGGGACATGGGCCACAGCGGGAGGCTGGTCAGGAAGGTCCTACAGCCGTCCAGCCTAGAGATGAAGAGGCCTTGGACAGGAGTGTTAGCAGTGGAGGAGGTGAGGTGAGGAGCTGCTGGCTGGTATCCGTATTTCGAAGTTGAAGCTCACAGAACTTGGTGATGGATTGAACATAGAGTGTGAGTCCAAGAGGGAGCAACGGTGATTCTGGGCTCCGTGGGATAGAGGACAGAGAAGAGGACAGGGTTTGGTAGAGGAGGTGGAATCAAAGGGAGCTGCTTTTAACCTATTTTATCAGTTTCCCAGGACTGCCATAACAAAGGACCAAACACTAGGTGATTTAAAACAATAGGATTTTATTGTTTCACAGTTCTGGAGGCTAGAAGTCCAAAATCAAGGTGTCAGCAGGGCCATGCCATGTTCTTTCTGACAGCTCTAGGTGGGGAGAGTCCTGCCTTGCTTTTTCTGGTTTCTGGTGTTTTCTGACAGTGCTTGGCATTCCTTGGCTTGTGGATGCATCACTCCAGTCACATGGCCGTCTTCTCCCCGTGTGTTCCACATCATCTTCCCTCTGTGGCTGTTTGTCTCTCTATCCAAATTTCCCCTTGTCATAGGGGCACCAGTCAAATTGAAATAGGGTCTACCCTAATGACTTCATTTTAACTTGATTTCCTCAGATCCCTCTTTTGAGGTACTAAAATATCTTTTTGGTGTTACACAATTGAACCTATAACACCTGTTAAATGTGTTTGTCAATTAACTATTCAAATGGAGATACAGTATTCCCTCACTTATTGTGGGTATTAACATTATAGACACCACCCCACCCACCCCCCGCAATAGGTGAAAATCCGTGAAGCAGGAACCTTACATTTATTTTAGTATTTATATATATTTTAAGGTTTTATACAACCCTCCCACGCACTTATAAGCCGTTCCCAGTTCCTTATTAACCTTATAGCAAAATATCCGTGATAAATAATTAAATATAATATTTTTTAAAATCCTGCAATCCAGTGAGGCCGCGTTAAGTGAACTGCAATATAGAGAGGGACTACTGTATCAAGTCGGGAATTAGATAGATGAGTGTATTGTCCAGTTGGCTTTCACCCAGTCTTTCCATGTTATAAATAACACTGTGATAAGCATCTTCAGGTATTTAGATTGTTCTCTTTTGGGATAGATTTTCAAAAGAAGATGCCTGTTCATATATATATATATATATATATGTATATTAAATATTTTGAAAAAATGTGATGTCAGTTATAAATTTATTATTCTACAGGGGTGGAGGATGTGATAGTCTACAGTGCAGACAAATTTGTGTATAGAGTGACAGCAAATAAGAATTCCTGTTTCCTAGCTTCTGTATTCTTAATTTAGTACATTTCCCTTCTGGCTAGACACTGATTAAGCAATAATTTAACTTGAATTTCTTAATATATAGCATTAAGTAACAATACTATAGCCTCCAAAAGCTGGAGAACCACATTCTGGTTTATATAAAATGCATATGTGCTCATTTTATTAGTGATATTTTCAGTAATTTTGTTTTAAGTCTTGGAAGCTTCCATTTATTTATTCTTGTATTTACTCACTTCCATTTAAAAATATTTTTTAGGTTCCATTATGTCCCAGCCACTAGATGCTCGGTTTCAACAGGGAATAAGACAAATTAGGTGTAGAGCAATTTACTGGCAATTAAAGAGTGTGATAAATACTAACCTATGGTTAAGACCAAGGTACTAGTAGGGCACATAGAAGGGGCACCTAAAAGTGTTGGAGTGGAGAGGCGAGTGGGAAGGTTTTTCGGAGGAAGAGCCTTAGGAAATTACATATAAGCGTCACAAGTGTAACACTAATAACACTTGAAATACATTCTCTTTTTTAGTGCTGCAATAGTATTTTCCACACTTAAACTTCTCCAGGATTCAAAACTATTTAAAAAGAAGGCAGCACAAGATGACACAGAGCATTCCCTCTCTCCAGGAGCTTCTGTATGTATGAATTTAATATGTATCCTTAGCATCACTATTGGCATCCTAGAACATTGTCTTGATTAATTCGTTGGATGACACAAAGGGGTAAAATAGAAGAAACATCGGATTCAGGGTAGAAAGATCTGAGTTTAACCCTGTTTGTGCAATTTATTAACTGGTATACCTTGGGCAAGTCCCTTAAACTTTTGTAAAAAAATTTAAATCTCATGTGTGAACTGATGGAATTGGATGTAGTAATCACTAATGCCACAGCAAAGGTATCAGTACAGAATTTTAGATCTGATTTTACTAGCAAATAGAGTTGTTTCACTTTATTTTGCTCTTCCTTTCACTTTTCCATTGTTACTTCAGCATTACCAGCATGACACCTGTGCGGTTTCTACTTTGGATTTCCCATAGTTACATTCTTCCGCACTTTAGCTCTCAGGTCTATTTGCAACTGGTGTTTGAAATTTTATTGGGTTTTTGATAAGATCAAGTGATTCAATAATAAAGTATTGTTTGAAATATAAAGATTCATCACATAGAATCTTTGCTCATTATTTTAAACTTTAATAATAAAATTGCTAATATCTGTTGTCATTAGTAAAACTAATTGTCCTAAATAGAGGCTCATTTCATACTATATTGAAATTAATAAAAATTCTAAAAAGCAATCTAATTCTGAAAATTGACTTAGAGGAATGGTTATTAATGGGGGCTATTTTGCCTCCCCGGGAGACACTTGCCAACATCTGGAGGCATTGAGGTTGTTGCACCTGGGAGGGTGCTGTGGCCTATAGTGCGTAGAGGTCAGCAGCGTTGCTCAACATCCTCTACTGCACAGGGCAGTTTCCCACACTAGCTATCTGCCACCCCATGTCCGTAGGTCAAGGCTGAGAAAGCCCTGATTTAAAGTGTGACTTGGCTTTTCAATACTAACAGGAAATGTAGGCACTAAGAGTAAGGTGTGTGGGTGAGCATTTTTTTCTGGGTTGCTAATCTGAACACTAGACTCCTCCGTTACTTGTTGTCCCTGTTGTAGTCACCAGCCTGCCTCCAGGCCTGTGTTCACTTCTTACACCCCTTTCTCCAGATTCCAGCCCCCTTCCAGTCCCAACAGCTGCTCCTTGATAGCAGGTGTTGCTGATGGGTGGGAGGCGACAAGCTGTCAGAGATGCAAAGCAGGAATTCCCAGAACAAGTGGGCATTGATCTAAGTGACTTTGAGGTTCCCAAGTGTCTAAATAGGATTGATTCCTGCCATGCCTGGAAAAAGCTATCTTTTCCCCTCCCTCCCGAAGCTCTGGATATTGGCCACCCTTTGTAAAGTATAATATGTTTGAGATGTAAGCGGAATACCACAGTATATAACGTAGGGGATTAAGGCTGTGGGCTTCTAAATTCAGAAAGATACAAGTTTGAATCCCACCTTTGCCAAAATATGATGAATTTTAAGCAGATAGTTGACCTTTCTAGGTGTCAGTACTCCCATCTGTAAAACATAAATAATAACCCCTCCTGGGCTTGTCAGAAAGATTAAATGAGGTAATGTGTATAAGGCATGTAGCGCAGTGCCTAGCACATAACAAGCACTTGACAAATATTAGCCAGTGTTATTTATTATTATTCAGCCTTTAAGATGGTGTTTACAAAATTTTTGAGGACATGGGATCTGCTGATAATATAATTTCCAATGCAAGATTCAGACTGCAAAACTATTTTTCAACAATGTGTATAGAGAGAAAAAGAAAAGCTGAAAAGCAGTATACGAAAATGTTCACAGAGAATTGTAGCATTACGGGTCGTTTTATGTATTTGTATGGTTTTTATGTGTGCATTTTTTTATGTATAGAATATGCAAGAATAATTTTTTAAATTAAAAATTAATACTATTAAGTGATATCAGATGTTTATTTAACTTATATCACATTTGACATTAGGCTAGAACTATGACATTATTAAATGTGAAGATAACCATAATTTTAATGTTGTCTAGGCCACTGAAAATGAAGATGATAGTGAATTTTTAGATCCTATTTCCCTGAATTCTCGAGAATATTTCAACATTCATCTGTGGCTGAGGTGCCGCTTGGCATTGGTGACTGCATTTGTCGCACAGATTCGTGGCATTGGAATCGTGAAAGGTATAAGTATCCTATTTTCTTAATCAGAGTTTTTATTAAAAATGACTTTATGTAGGTGACTGAGGTTTTATTGGGTTATAGTTTATTATAACATTAACATTTTATAACTCTCTAGCTTAATTTGTTTCCAGAATAAAAAATTGAGGTTATTAAATAAGAATAATTATTTTCAACAGTCTCTTGTATCACAGTGGCATATATGTTACTGGTGTATGCAAAGCAGGCAAGGAGATTTCAAAATACTAATGCACAGGTCTCCTTGTCCCTGGGAAGGCGGCATAGCGCAAGGGGTCCGGGACACAGGTTCTGGGGCCAGCTGCCTTTGGTTCAAACGTTCCTACTGCCACTCCCTTGCTGTGTGATCTTGGCCAAGTCTCTTAAACCCTCTCTGAGTAAGTCCCTCCTCTATAAAATGGAGATAAGTGTACCTGTTTGATAGCGTTGTTGTTAAAAGTAAAATGGGTTAAATTTATAAAGATCTAAGGGACACAGGTTGGCTTATATGAATGTTCTTTTTTTGAGTATATTTTACTGATTATGCTATTACAGTAGTCCCAGTTTTTCCCCCTTTGCCCCTCTCTGCCCAGTACCCTCCTTCCCTCCAGCCATCCCTCCTCCCCTTAGTTCATGTCCATGGGTCATGCATGTAAGTTCTTTGGCTTCTCCATTTCCTATACTATTCTTAACATCCCCCTGTTTATTTTGTACGCACCAGTTATGCTTCTTAATCCCTGCACCTTTTCCCCTTATAGTGATTAATAGTTATCTACTTATAAACCTATTTATCCACCCATCTCTACCAATCTCCCAAATTAAATTATTTTATGCAATATTATTATTACTTTTTCAGCATTTGAATACCCTAAAGTACTTCCCCCCAAAATTAAAACATTTATTTCAGTGTTTCGTGTACTCTATTTGTTTTCTGTCTTTGTATCTTCCTGTTCTTCTATATTAGACAATATTCTTGTGATGAACGTAGGTCATATTATGCATATGTACTTTCTCAGTGCATTTTAAATAACTGTATTTGTTTATTTTAGAAAGCGATATGACAGATTATGTTAGCCTCATCAATGAAGCGTGTGAGGAGGCAAAAAGTGCAGGGGACAGAGAACTACATGCTGAATTCTTGATGCAAGCTGTAATCATTGGCCTACAAGAAAAGCATTTAAAGGCAGACATTATAACAAACCTTCAGGTACGAAGAAAAATTCATTCACATCGATATTTAGCAAAGGATTCAGGTTAGAACCAAAGGAGAGACTTTTAAATTCCATTAGGTACTGAATGCATAAGTCAGTATGGCTAGCTCTTGTTTCAGTGAGCTGCAAACAGTACGCTCAAAAGGAATAATTTTGTTTTAATAGGCCATAATACATTTGCTTGAAGGAAGTGAGTTTATTTCTCCTCAATCTCATTTGACTCTGGTGAGAAGCTTGCTTTTGCTGGATGACTTAACAAAAGCAGGAAAATTCAAGGGAACTCCCTCTTCAAAAACAGAAAAAGTAAATTTGTTGACGCAATCTCACGACATTCTTATTGAACAGGTGAGAATGCTTTTGTGTCCACAAGATTTAGAAATGTATTTTTCTGTTTTTGTTTTTTTCCCTTATTCCAAACCACTTTAGCTAATTACAGTGTTTCTTTTACAGATGCTAACTTTTGGAGAAACAGTTGAATTTCCTGTATCCAACACTGACTATGCAAGTCCGTTACAGCCTTTGAAAAATGTCTATCTTCCTCATGTCATGTTATTGGCCAAAACAAAAATGAGAATTGGTAAGAACAGTTAAACATACGTTATACTCAAGCCATTGATGAAAAAATTTAAGTCATTTTCAGGCATGCTATTATATAAGGACATTTATATGGGGCAATATTTATGAATACTCAAGCTCAATTTACTTAACAAATAGTCTGTGATCATTTACTACATTCCAAACTCTGTGTGAGGACCTGGGAAGTTATTTTAGATTAAAACAGATGTAGACCCTGCTCTTAGCGTGGGAGACAGATATAAATAAGTAAACAAACCATGTAGGTATGCATATAATATATCACGTCATATTATAAATACTGTATAAATAGTTTAACACATAAAATTTAATAAAATAAATTTGTATAAAATACTTTAATATTTATAAAATTTAATAAAATAAGTATTGTATAAAATAAAATGTGTGTTTGATAACAATTAGGAAATCAGCTAGGATAGATAGTTGATACATGATCGCAAATCAAGTACACGTATGTAAATTGTTAGTGTTGTGAAAGATGTGGATAAGATCTGTTGATAAAGAACAAGGAAGACATGGCTGCCTATTTGAGTGCAGTAATTGAGAAAGGCCTCTCCATGGAGGTGGTATTTAACCCCGAACCTTAATTGTGAGCCACTAAGTATGCATTATAGAGGCAGAGGGAGCCGTGAGTTGTAGGCTCTGAGGTCACGAGAAGCTTGGCATGTTCTGGAACCACAAGGAGACAATCACAGCCAGAGCAGAGTGGGCTAGGGCAGCCTAATGGGAAGAGTTGACTCGGGGATGGTGTAGGTTTCAAAATATTACCCTGGCTGCAGTGTGAAGAACAGGTTGGAGGGTAGACTGAATAGACCTGATTCAATAGGTGGAGCAGTAAGCAGAAAGCTCACAGCTCCTCAGAAGCCAAGGAGGAACTCTCTCCCAGATGTGGCTCTGACCTTTGCCCCAAGGCTGCCTGTCTCTAGCTCCCAGGGTCTTCTCCAGCTCGGAGGACAGAAAATCTTGCCAACTCTCTGTTCTAACCTGTATTTAACCGTGCCTTTTAATTTTCTGTATTTCTGATGCATTGACATCTGGGGCCTTACTGACTAGGGAGAAACTTCCTCTCCCAGAATTAGCCAATTCCTAGAGATTAGCAAACCACTTTCCATTGAACATGCCTTTCATATGCAAACTAAACATCACAGTGCTCTGTCAGCTCCTCTGTTGTCCTTTGCTGGACTCTGGGACACTTTTCCCATCCCTAATCACCCAGGCACAGCTCTCAGACTACTAGCAGAGCCCACCAAAATTCTTTCAAGTAGCCAGTTCTAAGCCTGCTTAGTCTGTTTACCCTATCCTGTCCATTCCTTCCCTCGAAAACTGTAACAAAGATTCTCAACCACAGTTCCCCTCGCTCCCTCTAACTCCTCCCCAACCCTGGAGCTTCTCTGTGTGGCCCTGCATGGTGCGATGGGCCTCTTCCTTTTGGGAACAGTCACAAGCTATCTTTTCAATGGCAATCGCCCCCTGACCTGTTATTCTCATCATACCTGAATAATAATAAAATCTTGGGACCCATGTGCCTCCTGCTCCAGCTGGTGCTCAGCTCAGGAGAGGGTGATGGTTGGACTAGAATGGGGCAGGCAGGGCAACAGGTATGCCCAAGCCATCACCTACCCAGAACCTTTGCTCTTATTTCCCTCTGCTCCTCCCCCTCATGATAATTAGTCACCATCCGATGTGAATTTTATTACTTTAGGTAAATCGCTTCACCTTCATATTATTTATGAATTTAGTCCGGACTCCAGAATTCCTTCCAGCAACCTGATCTCATGAGAGCTATTTCTCTGCATTTTTAGTTTATAATATGTTCTATTATCAGTATATTTGGTTTCTACAAGAGCTTAAAGTACAGATTGTGCTAAATTGTACAGCTTTTGTTAAATTAGATGTGCTCTCTGCTCTCCTGCCTTAGTAATCTTGAGGATGCGTCACTACGCAGTAGCAATGCTGGTGCTATTTCTTAGACTCATTTGAAGCAGAACAGCTTGCTTTCTGTTATATTACATTAAACACAGGCTTTAAAAAACAAAACCAGAAGCCGCTTTTCTGTCAAAACAATGTCCGTTGCACGACTTTTTTTCCATAAAGTTGATGTTTATTGGAAAAAGAAGCACTTCAATATTATGAAGCATAAAGTCATCTGACTTAATGCTTTCTTAACAGTTTGCTTTTATAGTGATAGCGAAGATCGCATTGCAAGAATAGAGATATTTTAAAATAATTTTTTTCTTGTGAAAGCCTCACATAGGAAAAGGCATTTTAAGATTATTTTTATAAAACCTTGAGTTTTCTTATTAGATAAAAAGTCAATTACTGGTTTTATAATAGGAGTGAATTAAGTTGCAAGAAGGATGCTGGGGAGTGGGATTACAACAGGAAGCCTAGCCAGTCACCCTCTGATCTCAAAGAGCCTGTTATGTAGTTAGAGACAGAGAGAGAGAGAGAGACAGGGGGTGGGAGTGGGGAGGGAGGAGAAGTCAATAATCTCTATTCAGTTTTTTTCCTAATTTTAGCAAAAATCTAGAAGGTAATTTCAGTACCAATATTATGTATCAGTCCTATGTTATATAGTAGTATCTTATATATGGTATATATAGCATGCATATATGGTATATATATTTAAGTGCCTTGATGACATGAAGATACTTAGTATTTTGTTTCATATTAATAAACAGTGTTAGAGTATAATTTGAAACAATAATGAGACACATAAAAATGGGAGATATATTGAAATATGAGGTTGCATTGGACAAATGAGATTTGCATGTCTTTCTTGCCTGGGATCTCTAATCACACTTGGTAATTGTTGGGGTTAAGAGCATAGACTCACCCTGACTGGTGTGGCTCAGTTGGTTGGGTGTTGTCCTACAAAGAGAAATGCGATTGGTTCGATTCCTGGTCAGGACACATGCCTGGGTTGAAGATTTGGCCCCTGGTCAGGGTGGGAGGTATGAGAGACAACAGATCAATGTTTCTCACATTGATATTTCTCTCCCTCTCTTTATCCCTCCCTTCTTTTTTCTCTAAAAATAAATAAGTGAACTCTTTTAAAAAGAGCATAGACTCTAAAAATAGAATTCTGGTCTAATTTCCATGAGCAATCATTTAACTTCTCTGTTGTTTCAGTTTCCTTTCCCATAAGATATGGATAAGAAAAGTATGTACCAACCTCACTAGCCTGTTGTGGGATGAAGCAACTAATTCAAGTCAAGTTTAGAAGGGCATCTAGTTTGTGCTAAGGGCTCTATAGGTGTTAGCTGTTCTCCCTATTTCATGCCTGGCCACCCTACTCTCCTAGGAGCCCTGGGAGCAAACCCTTGGTTTTTTCACCTCCAGATTCTCAGTGTGCTTCCAGCCTGTATTATCCAAAGTAAGAGAGAGGGAGACAGACAAATTTTCCCACCATCCTGTGGTTCAGGTAGCACATTCCTGAGCTAAAAATTCACAAAAAGTTCAAGGTTTCTTGAAAGCCCTTTGTAGGGCATAGCATCCTGCCACTGAAAATTTTCAGAACCTGAAGGGACCTCAGATTTTTCTAGTTCTGCTGGCCTTAGTTTTCAGAGGAAGACACTCAAGGTTCAGAGCTACCTAGGGACTTGTCCAAGGCCTCAAATGACATGGTAGCACCAATGATGGCCCTGAAACAACAAGTTCACTGGAACGCAGCAACTATTTCATTCTGCAGTCTTTCAGTTTACATCCCTCTAATGTGTGTGATAAACTGTCCTACCAATGTAGTATTTCCTCCAGCTGCCTTCTACTCTTTATCCTGACATTCTTCTCTTTAAATTTACCAAAAACAAGGTGATTATCAGCTGTTGGCCTTAACACCTACATCCTCTGAGAAGGCTTCCCTGACCTTTCCCAGGGATGGACCAGTATTTCTGCCCAGTTACACCAGTTCCCCTGTATCTGTTACCAGAGCACCCTTGCTTTCCCCACTACACAGCTGACTACACAGTATATTGATCACCTATCTGGCCGTTAGCATTCCCCATTAAACACTAAGCTCTATGATCTCTCTCTTAAGGAGCTTTGCAGCATCATAGTTTAGCGTGTGGGCCCTGGAGCCAGACTGCCTAGGCTCAAATCACAGTCCTGCTACTTACTATTTGTGTGACCTTGGCAAGTTACTTAAACCTCACTGTGCTATGGCTTACTCCTCTGTAAAATGGCATCCAGTTGGAGTTAGCAGGATTACATCAGGTAATGCTTATTAAGTACTTGGGATGATACCTGACATGTAGGAAGCACTTAATAAGCCTTAGCTCTTAATCTTCTTTTTTTTTTTTTTCAATTTTATACAGTGCCTAAGCACTCAGAAAGTATTTTTTGAATAAATGTCTGTCTTTGAGGCCACACAGATTAAATCTAATGCCTCTTTCATACAGCAAGCCTTCGTTATGTTAAGTAATAATGGGACCACACAGAAGTATAGCATGTGGCCCTTGTACATATGGGTTTACCGACTAGTTGGGATGACAAAATATGCATCACAATCAGCCACTACACAGCTGCATGGAAGCAAAATTACTGCCTATTAATATATGCAAGTTTTATGTAAAACAATATAAAACTTTCAGATGTCTCTCTATTACAATCTTATTTTAGGAATATGGAAGTTGTTCTGCAGAGCATTATAAAATTTTAGAACTGAGAGATTTGAAAGATGATCCTTCCTTTTAAAAATGAGAATAATTGAAATGTATCAAAAGTAAAGGTTTAAAGGACTATTGTTATAATTCATTGAAATATTTGGGTATTGAGTTTCTTCAAAAATTTTCTTAGATACCAAAAACTGAAGACCACAAGGGTTCTTAGTAGATGCCTTACTGTGAGAGAAGTCTACTAATTTGGAGGCTTATTATAAACACTATATATTTTATTGTTTTCTTCCTATCTAACTCTCTCTCTTTTTAGGACACACCATGGCCAAGCAAGTGTATTATAACTGTAAAAAGAAGGATTCCTCAAAGTGGTTACCTGCTTTTCAGCTTTTTGAGATAGCATTAAAACTCTGTAAGATATCAGCAACACAGGAACAGGAGGTGGAGGTTGAAATCCTTTTTCAGAAAGGTAAGATGTATTTGGGGTCTGAACTATGATAAAATTTGTGGATTTTTTCCCCCCTATTAACAATAGGCTTCTTGAAAACTTAGTGGATATAAAAAAATACAGATTTTTACAAAGGACTTAGTGATGACAAACTCATTGGTACAAACTCAATTTTAAATAAAAAGAACACCTCTTATTTTAAATTTATATCCAGAAAAAAAGCACTTCTTAGTTTCTTATATAATTACAATTACCTCTCCTTGGTTTTATGTTTGACCCAAAAATGTCTGCATCAGTCATTTCACTATAAATAATGTTCCTTAAATAATGCTTAGAAGATACTTTTTTCTGCCTCATTTCATTACTTAGCTAAGAATTTTACTTGATTTTTATGAAAGATACATACCCATTTAAATTAAATTGCTATAGCGTACTTATATTTATAACTTCTATACAACACATATTTGTGTAATACATTCATATGATTTTATTGTGGCCATTTTAGCCATGAGCAAAATGACAATGGTTATGAGTGCTATCATTTATGGAACATCAACTAGATGCCTCGCTCTGTGGTCAGTGTTTTACAACTCATGTTGCTAATTCTTACAATAGCTCTACAAAGTAGGCACAGCCATTCCTGGTTGACAGATGAGGAAAATGTGGTGTGGTCTGGCTAAGTAACTTTTCGTAAATGCACCGCTCCTAAATGATGGTGCCCAGAAGTGACCTTAACACTGGGTAGCTCTGTGCCCTGTCCACCTGCTGCATGAAAACTGTGGATCCTTTTTATCGTAATAATAAGATTTTCCTTTCCTGCCCTTTTTGGTACAAAAGTGTCATTCTAGCACCCACTTGTGAAGACTATGACTCACCATGAAGGCTGGGAGCTGGATAAGAACTAGAGCATTTCCATCACCCATGGTGGTTTTCAAGCATTTGCTGACTTTTAGGACTTTTTGCTTTAGAGATGTTTTCTATAATATTTGCGGTAGAAGATGGAGGAAAGAGAAAGACGGATGTAGAAAAAGAGAATCCATGCCACAGGAGGAAGAGGAACTTGCACAAAGCAAGTGGAGAAAAAAGGAAGATGGTAGAAACGATTGTGTCTGGAAAGCCGAAGTGGGCTTTGATGCAGCGTTGCTAACTGAAGGCAGGGGAGCCTTGAGACTCCTGGGGAGAGAAACCAAAGATCTTTCCTGATTGGCTTCCCTTCCAGCAAGAAACAACAGATGACTGAAAAGGACAGCGCATCAAGTTTTCTGAATTTCCAGCGTGAAATATTTGTTCTGAAGTTCTAAATGACAGGAAAAGGGAAAACCCATCTTTGTCTCTCTTTTCCTTCTTTCAGGCAAAATAGAACGTCAGATATTGATGGAAGAGAAATCTCTAAATACGCCACTTGAGTGTTTATGTGAAGCAATACAACTAAGCTTGAGCCATGATCGAAACTCAAGGTGAAGGAAATATCTTTGCGTGTTGTTACATGTGTGTGTTTTGGTTTGAGCGCCCTGTTTTCTGGTAGTTCTTTGAATATTGCACAGTACTACCCAGAGCCGGGCTAGTTCACTGGTGTCCATCGTCCAGCAGGTTTAGTGACTTCCTTGTCAAGCTTGTTGCTCGTGGGTCTAATGATGAGGTGTTTACAGTGATGGTTGATGATGGTGATTATCATGGCGATGTAAGTGGACTGCACGTCCCTTCTAGTCCGTACTCTGCTGAATCTCCCGTCAGTCCTAGGATTACAGGGGCCTCCCCTGGATATGAAATTGTATCTAGCAGGGCATTATGTGGCTATTCACTCTGGTCAGCAGTAGCAGGGCCGGCCAACTTAATTTTGTATAAAAAAATCACCTCAAGGTTAAGAGTAAGTCACCATCATTACAACAGCACTGGTCTAAATGGCCCCAACTGACAGGTTTGATGATGAACACACAGACCTAACTTGTACCAAATCACTGCCTTCTGCATAACTCTGTCTCTTTTGATATTAATTCATGTAGGAGGGTAGAAAGAGGCTTAGTTTTTAAGGGAGGTTCCTCTAGACCTGACCTTCACTTCTTTACTGCCTTGTTTGCTGGAATATTCCAGACTGCTCTTGATGTTATGGAGTGTTGCCAGTACAGGACCAGGTAGAATGCTCAACTCTCTTCAAGAGCATCTAATTTCACTAGGGAGGCAGATGCTGGTGTCTATGCTGAAAGTGCTGTGAGAAGAGGCTGTGAGCTGTGGACAGATGCTGGTTTTGCCTGTTTTTACCTTTCGTCAGCTCAGAAATTAATGGCAGATAATGGAAAATAATTATGAGTGGAGAAGCTATTTAATAAATACAATGGTATATCATTTTAGGTTGATAAGGGACTCCTACCTAGAGATTGCCCTATTATGTTTACACATGAAAAAGGTAAAGAGCAAACTTCCTGCAGCACCATTAACACCGAAGGTAAAAAACTTTTATTAAAAATTTTAAGTTAATTACCTTTTGAGCTTGCTATTTTGGTAACACTATGGTATTGAAATAATGATACTGATTTTTCTGTGTGATGTAGAGAAATTAATTCATGGATACTTTGTAGCCATACCCACATTTGGATTCTCTCTTTTGCTCTTTTATGTAAAGCCCTGGGAATTGGTTTTATTTAGACATTTTTATCTCTTAAAATATTACTCATGAAATATAGGTACATATAAATACTCTTAAGCCACTAGTATTAATCAGGAAATTGCAGGAAATTAAATATTGCTTAAGCAAATGGACAAGTAAGATTTTCATTACTGATGTGGCTAACAAATAGATCACTTTGTGATAGAATCATTAATTCATTCACCACATATCTATTGAGCACCTGCTTTGACCCAGATCTGTTCTCACAGATCTTCAAAGAGATCTTTTCAGAAAATTTTGGTGTCAAATCTCTAATTTTTGAGACAGCAGAAACATGATTTAAAACCATTAGGCAAGTAAGCTTTCAGTCAATTGAATTATTTATATGGTAGTTGCCTTCGGTGGACAACAGCTATTTTTTTTCTATCAAAAATCTATGACTACATAGGAAAGTTACTGTTTGTGCTGTAATAAACATGTTGATTTCTAGTATGAGAACACAACAATTTTTGTTTCCATAGCCAGCAGCAATACAAATCAATAAGATGGTAGAATAATAATACATCACCTTTTTGGCCTTTACTAGAGAAGTGTTTATAATTAAGAGCTTGAACAAGTTAGGGTTTGAATGAAAAGAATAGTATAATTCTATACAATGTGATCAGTATTTTCTGTATATCATGATACAGTATAAATATTTTAGCGATTCATACAATTACTAGAAACACAGAAAGCAGCCAAAATAAACAAACAAACAAAAAAATTCGTCAAAACTCATTCAGACCATTGATATATTACATTTGAAATTTGTCTAAATACAGACAATGTTTTTTAACCCCTAAAAGAAAGCATTATAGTTTCAATTTTATAGAATCCATGTAGCAGAGTGACCATAGCACTGGTTTTGATTTGAATCTGAGCTTCATGGCATGCTGCGGTATGTTGGAGCCTTTCTAAGCTTAGTTTTTTCATCTGGTGAAATGATACTCTGATACTTACCTCCTAGACTGCCTAGGAGGATAATTCAATGGGTTTGGCACATAATAGATACTCAAGGGAACTGTTTTCATCACTGTGTAAATTTAGTTAAACATCTACATTCTAAAGTATTTTGTCGTCGTCGTCGGCAGCCGTCCGTCTCGAGAGACGATGGTGTAGCTTCTTAAGAGTCTATCTGCACGGCCGAGAATGGCTGTGCAGTCCGACTCGGGAGTGACATGGTATCTGTCTCCTCCCATGTTGAATCGACATCTTGCGATGACGCTGAAGCTACAGAGCCTGGGCAGGGTGATATGGAGGGTCTGCTGTTGCCCATGCAGCAGACCCCCCCTCTCTTCACAGCTGAAGGATCCAAGGGAAAGACGGAGTCAATACAGCTTGGCTTCAGGTGCGCCGCAGGAGTTGCCGGTGTTGACTACAACGTTGAACCGCCTTAGGGACTCCGGCTCCGGATTTTCTGTCGGGGTTTACTCCCTTAGCCTTTCCCCTGAAGAGGTATGCCGCAAGGCAGCGGAGGTTTTTTGGAGTCAGAGTTTTCCTTCTCTGATGTGCCCTGACTGGAAGATAGAACCAGCGACACTTAGCTCGCAGGCCGACGCTCAATCCACTGAGCCAAACCAGCCAGGGACTTTTGTACTTAGTAGATAATCAATAATTATTTGTTAGCAAAGTTGCGTTGACTTTCTTGAACATTCATTTATTTATTCATTCATTAACCAAACACTAACTGAGTGCTTAATGTATGCCAGGCATGTTACTCTCTTTCCTTAAGGAGCACAGAGTCTAGCAAGGAAGAGAAGCAATTGTATTACAATGTAATGAGGACTATAATCAAGGTATGTCAAGGTAGAGAAGTGGAGCAAAGTAGGGACTAATTTTGTTTAGGGGGAATGCTGGAGAAAGTTTCAGAGATGAGATGAATTTTTGAAGGACCAGTAAAAGTTTTCCACATAGTTAAGTGGGAGAAAAATAGTCAAAAGAGAGAGATCTATTAAGCACACATTTAAAACATAGATTTATTGTGGAATAATTTACATCCATGAAATTAACTTATTTTAAGAGTACAGTTCACAGATGTTTAGTAACTTCACAGAGTTGTGCAACTATCCCCACCCTCCAGTTTTAGAACATTTTTATCATTCCAAGAAGATTCCTGGTGCCCATTTGCAGTCCTTCCCATATCCACTTCTAGCCCCAGATAACCACTAATCTGTTTTCTGTCTCTGTGGATTTGCCTTTTTTGGGTATGGAATCAGGTCATATGTAGTCTTTTTTTTTGCCTGCTTTTTTCACTTAGCATTATGTGCTTGAGGTTCACGCATGTTGTAGCTTATAACAGTAGTTCCTTTTTATTGCTGTGTAGAATTTCCTGATATGGACATACCACATTTTATTTATTCACTTAACAGTTGATGGACATATAAATTGTTTTCATTATTTTTTGCTATTATGATTAATTCTTTGAACATTCATATACAAGATTTTATTTGAACATACATTTTTAATTCTCTTGGGTGTATACCTAAGAATGGAATTTCTGGGTCATATGTCAACTTTATGTTTAGTCTTCTGATGATCAGTCAGATTGTTTTCCACAGTGTCTGTGCCATTTTGTGCTCCTACCAGCAGTGTAGGAGGATTCCTTGATAACAGTTATTATCCATCTTTTTGCTTGTAGCCATCCTACTGGGCATAGAGTGATATTTCCTTGTGGTTTTGATTTGCATTTCCCTGATGGCTAATGATTGAGACCTTTTCATGTTCTTATTGACCATTTGTATATATTTTGGGGAGAAAAATATCTATTTAGATCCCTTGACCATAACCTAAATTGAGTTATTTGTCTTTTTCATCGGGTTATGAGTTTGGTTTTTTTTTTTTTCCATAAGACGAGTACATTAATGAAGTGTTTCCAGAGAAATACTGAAGCATTATGAGTTTTTTTATTATATTTATTTTTACCTATCTTCCACTTTGCTCTTCTTTGGCAACTATCAGCTTGTTTTCTATACTTATGGGTCTGGTTTGTTTTATTTATTCATTTTTTTTGGTTTATATTTCATATAGAAGGGAAATCATATGGTATTTGTCTTTCACTTAACGTAATATCATCTAGGACCATTCATGTGTTCACAAATGGCAAGATTGCATTTCTTTTGTATTGCTGAGTAATATTAATATGTTGGTATATATGTACAATGAAATATTACTCAGAAATAAAAAGCAGTTATGAGTTTTTAATATATATTGCAGATTCAGGCCCCTTATGCAATATATGATTTACAAATATTTCTCCAGTTGATGGATTGTCTTTTCATGTTGTTATGGTGTTTTTAGAAACAAACAAGCTTGTAATTTAATCAAGTCCAATTTATAATTTTTCCTTTTATACGTTGTGCTTTTAGTGGCATAGCTAAGAACTCTTTCTTTGCCTAACACAAGATGTTGAACATTTTAACCTATGTTTTATTCTTGAATTTTTATAGTTTTAGTTTTTAAGTTTGTCTAATAGCCCATTGTCCAAGCACCATTTGTTGAAGAGACTATGCTTGCATCATTGGAATGCCTTGGCACCTCTGTCAAAGTTAGTTGATCATAAATATAAATGTAGGTCATAAATGTAAACTTCTAATACTATTCCATTGATCTTTATAAGTCTACCTTTCCATGAGTATCCAGTCTTGGTTACTGTAGCTTTTAGTAAGTTTGAAACTGGAAAGTACAGATCCTCCAAATATGTTCTTCCTTTTAAAAATTATTTTGTATATTTTGAGTCTGATGTATTTTCATATACATTTTAGGATCTGTTTGTAAACTAAGTATTTTGGTAGGGATTATGTTGAATTTACAGATTAAATCAGGGGTAACTGCAATTTTAACAATATTCAATCTTCCAATTCATAATATGAATGGTCTCTTCATTTGTTTAGATAATACATAATTTCTCTCAATGTTTTTTACTTTTCAGTGTACAGATCTTGTACTTTTTTGGTTATATCTATTTTTATTGTGAATGGAATTTTTTCTTAATCTCATTCTCAAATTATTCATTGCTTCTTCATAGAAATACAATTGATCTATGTGTATTGAACTTTGTATCCTGTGACTTTGCCAAACACATTTATTAATTCTAGATGTGTGTGTGTGTGTGTGTGTGTGTGTGTGTGCATGTGCATCTTGGGATTTTCTACATATAGGATCATGTTTTCTAAAAACAAAGACAAGTTTACTTTTAATCTAGATGCATTTTCCCCCTTTCTCTTGCTTGTTTGCATGGGCTAGAATCTCCTATGCAATGCTGAGCACCTCCCCCATCAAAAAATGTCCACCATATTATTTTTCTAGTCCAAATTGTTATAGTCTGAGCTCAAGTTTGACCTCCTCAATAAAACTTTCCTCAATTCAAAATGTTCTTTTTCTTTTTCAAATGTCTATGTCACTAATAGTTTGTACATTATAATAACTTAATGTTATTCCGTATTCTTCATTTAATTCCTATTAGTCAGAATTTAAGTAGGTAGGTGTCCGGGCTGCCCCTGCTACCTACCCCCCTGTGCAAGTGGCGGTGGCAGTGGCGGTGGTGGCGGCAGCTGCCGATATTGGAATCCACCTGCTGGAGCTCGGTGAAGGACCAGGGAGGAGGGAGAAAGGAGGAGGGCTTGGGCTCCGGCACGTATCTCCCGGCGAGATGAGGATCTCATGGCCGCTGGAGGGGTAACCGGGCCGGAGTCGCTGCACGCTGAATGCGGAGGCCAAGCCTGGCCCCTTGCGTCCCCGTGGCTCGCCGCACCCATCCCGCTTTGCCGAGTGCTGGAGGATGAGTTCCTTGGAGTCTGGATTTATGAAAATACGCATCAGTTTAATACTGTCTTGGAATTCATGAGATGGAAGCATAAGTCAAAGCTGTTTGGAGAAACTTTGAAGTACAGTTTTATCTAGCCACATCTCTGAGTTAGTGTGAGGAACCCGCCCTTGGCCTGCGTGAGGGAGTGCACTCACCCTTGGCTGAGGCCAAAGGACAGTGACGTGAACTAGAGGCACTTTGTAATAAGTTTTGGTGCTGGCTCTCGAGAAAGAGCTGGGAGAGCAGCGGACTAGGTCCCAGTACAGAATCATTCCAGGTTCTACTGGAGAAATTACTTAAGCAGACTGCGCCCCTCCAAGTGGCAGCAGCTGGAGGCAGCAGCTCAACAACTGTATACAAGAAGGTCACACCATAAAGGCAGAAAATCAAAGCAGATCAATCTAAGAAGGAGAAACAAGACCAGTACCCAAAATTGAGAGTGGAATAACACCCCACCAAAGAGAACAACACCCCACCAAAAGGAAAGGAGGAATTCCCAGAAGGAGGGTTAGATGAAATAGAAGCAAGCAAACTATCAGACATGGAATTCAAAAAATAGTAATGAGGAAGCTCAACGAACTTGACAAACTCAAAGAAAACTACAATGAACTCCAGGGGAACTACAAAGAACTCCAGGGAAACTACAATGAACTTACTGAGAACCACACTAGCATAAACAGGAACATAGAAACTATCAATAAGAACCAGGAAGAAATGAAGAATACAACTTCTGAACTGAAGAACACAGAAGAATCAATCAAAAGTAGGCTAAACAAAGCAGAGGACCAGATCAGTGAGTTAGAGGACAACGTAAAAATAAATTCCCAAACAATGCAACAAAATGAAAAAAGACTGAAAAGAATGAAGCGGGTTTAAGAGAACTGCTGGACAACATAAAATGAAACAATATCTGTGTCATAGGGATAAAAGGAGAAGAAGAGGAACATGGGATAGAAAACCTGATTGGAAAAGTAATGATAAAAAATTTTCCTAACTTGATGAGAGAAAAAGTCATGCAAGTCCAGGAAACACAGAGGGTCCCAATGAAGATGAACCCAAAAAGGCCTACTCCAAGGCACATCATAATTAAAATGGCAACATTCAAAGACAAAGAGAGAATCCTAAAGGCAGCAAGAGAAAAACAGCAAATAACATACAAGGGAGCTCCAATAAAACTATCAACTGATTTCTCAATAGAAACATTACAAGCTAGAAGGGAATGGCAAAAAATACTTCAAACAATGAAAAACAAAGGCCTGCAACCAAGACTACTCTACCCAGCAAGGCTCTCTTTCAAAATGGAAGGTGAAATAAGGAGTTTCCCAGAAGAAGGAAGACTAAAAGAATACATCTCCACCAAACCAGCATTGCAAGAGATGCTAAAGGGAATGCTGTAAGAAAAAGAAGAAAAAGAGAGAGGGAGAGGAACACAAGTAAAAAAGGAAATGAATAAATACCTGTCAATAATAACCTTAAATGTAAATGGATTAAATGCTCCAATCAAAAGACATAGTGTAGTGGAATGGATATGAAAACATGACCCACATATATGCTGTCTACAAGAGACACACCTCAAAACAAAAGATTTACACAGACTGGAAGTGAAGGGATGGAAAGAAGTATTCCAAGCAAAAGGACATGAGAAATAAGCCAGGGTAGCAATACTTATATCAGACAAAACAGATTTCACAGCAAAGGCCATTAAAAGAGACAAAGAAGGACATTACATAATACTTAAGGGAAAAATCCATCAACAAGATATAATAACTCTGATAAACACCCAACATAGGAGCACCCAAATATATAAGGAAAATCTTGGAAGACCATAGAAGGATATCAACAGCAACACACTCACAGTAGGTGACTTTAACATCCCATTTTCAACAATGGACAGATCTTTGAAGCAAAGAAACACCAAGGATATTGAGGCATTGAGCAACACTCTAGATCAAATAGACTTAATTGATATATACATATAACTTTTCACCTCAAAGAAGCAAAATATAAATTCATTTCGAATGCACATGGGACATTTTCAAAGATAGACCACATGGTAGGACACAAAACAAGCCTCAAAAAATTCAAGAAAATTGAAATTATATCATGCATATTCTCAGATCACAATGCCTTGAAACTAGAAATCAACTTCAAGGGAAAAACTCAAAGACACTCAAACTCATGGAGAATGAATAACATGCTCTTAAATAATGAATGGGTCAACAATGACATCAGGGAAGAAATCAAGAAGTTTCTGGGAACAAATAATAATGAGCATACAACAGCCCAAAACCTATGGGGCACAGCAAAAGCAGTCCTGAGAGGAAAGTTCATAGCAATACAGGCCTACCTAAAAAGGATAGAAGAATCTCTAATAAAAAATCTAACCCTACAGCTACAAGAACTAGAACAACAACAACAAACAAAGCCCAGAGCGAATAGAAGGAAGGAAATCATCAAGATCAGAGCAGAATTAAATGACGTAGAGACTAAACAAACAATTCAAAAGATCAACAAAAGTAGGAGCTGATTCTTTGAAAAGATAAACAAAATCAACAAGCCTATAGCCAGGCTCATCAAGAAAAAAAGAGAGAGGACCCAAATAAAGTCAAAAATGAAAGAGGAGAAATCACAACTGATATCACAGAAATACAAAGGATTGCAAGAAATTACTACAAACAACTATATGGCAAGAAACTTGACAACCTAGAGGAAATGGACAAACTTCTAGAAACATATAATCTTCCAAAACTGAATCAAGAAGAAGCAGAAAGCTTGAACAGACTGATAACAAAGAGTGAAATTGAAACAATAATCAAAAACTCCTGGCTCACAAAAGCCCTGGACCAGATGGCTTCACAGGTTAATTTTACAAAACATTTAGGGAGAACTAACACCTACCCTTCTTAAACTATTCCAAAAAATCCAAGATGAGGGAAAACTCCCAAACTCTTTCAATGAAGTCAGTATACCCTAATTCCAAAACCAGGTCAAGACACAACAAAGAAAGAAAACTACAGGCCAATATCACTGATGAACATAGATGCTAAAATCCTCAACAAACTATTGGCAAACCGGACTCAGCAACACATTAAAAAGATCATACATCATGATCAAGTGGGTTCATTTCAGGGATGCAAGGATGGTTTAATATTTGCAAATCAATAAATGTAGTACGCCACATAAACAAAATGAAAGACAAAAACCACATGATCATATCAATAGATGCTGAAAAGGCATTTGATAAAGTACAACACCCATTTATGATGAAAACACTCAGCAAACTGGGAATAGAGGGAGCATACCTCAACATAATAAAGGCCATATACGAGAAACCCAAAGCCAACATCATACTCAAAGAACAAAAACTGAAAGCATTCCCCCTGAGATCAGGAACAAGACAAGGATATCCATTCTCTGCATTCCTAGTCAACATAGTCTTGGAAGTTCTAGCCACAGCAATCAGACAAGAAAAAGAAATAAAAGACATCCAAATTGGAAAAGAAGAAGTAAAACTGTCATTATTTGCAGATGACATGATAGTGTACATAGAAAACCCTATAGACTCCACGAAAAAAATACTCGGCCTAATAAGTGAGTTTGGCAAAATAGCAGGGTCGTTGTCGGCAGCCGTCCGTCTCGAGAGACGATGGTGTAGCTTCTTAAGAGTCTATCTGCACTGCCGAGAATGGTTGTGCAGTCCGACTCGGGAGTGACACGGTATCTGTCTCCTCCCGTGTTGAATCGACATCTTGCGATGACGCTGGAGTGTCCTCTCCAGTGAAGCTGAAGCTACAGAGCCTGGGCAGGGTGATATGGAGGGTCTGCTGTTGCCCATGCAGCAGATCCCCCCTCTCTTCGCAGCTGAAGGGTCCAAGGGAAAGACGGAGTCAATACAGCTTGGCTTCAGGTGCGCCGCAGGAGTTGCCGGTGTTGACTACAACGTCAAACCGCCTTAGGGACTCCGGCTCCGGATTTTCTGTCGGGGTTTACTCCCTTAGCCTTTCCCCTGAAGAGGTATGCCGCAAGGCAGCGGAGGTTTTTTGGAGTCAGAGTTTTCCTTCTCTGATGTGCCCTGACTGGAAGATCGAACCAGCGACACTTAGCTCGCAGGCCGACGCTCAATCCACTGAGCCAAACCAGCCAGGGCAAAATAGCAGGGTATAAAGTTAATATTCGGAAATCAAAGGCATTTATGTACACCAAAGATAAAACGTCAGAGATAGAAACTAGAAAAAAAAAATCCCATTTACTATAGCAGCAAGAAAAATAAAGTACCTAGTAATAAATTTAACCAAAGAGGGAAAAGACCTGTATTTGGAAAACTACATAACACTGAAGAAAGAAATTAAGGAAGATACAAATAAATGGAAGCATATATAATATTCATGGATGGGAAGAATCAACATCATTAAAATGTCCATACTACACAAAGCAATTTATAGACTTAATGCAATCCCTATTAAAATACCAGCGACATATTTCACAGACCTAGAACAAATACTTCAAAAATTTATATGGAACCAAAAATTACCCCGACTAGCCACAGCAATCTTGAGACAGAAGAACGCAATAGGAGGAATCACAATACCTGACATCAAGCTATACTACAAGGCCACTGTAATCAAAACAGCCTAGTACTGGCATAAGAACAGACATATAGATCAATAGAACAAAATAGAGAGCCCAGAAATAAACCCAGGTCTCTATCGTCAGCTAATATTTGACAAAGGCAGAAGGAACATAAAATGGAATGAAAAGAGCCTCTTCAACAAATGGTGCTGGGAGAACTGGACAGGGACATGAAAAAAAATGAAACTAGACCACCAACTTACACCATACACCAGAATAAACTCAAGATAGATCAAAGACTTAAATGTAAGATGTGACATCATCAAAGTTGTAGAGGAAAACATATGCAGGAAAATGTCAGATATCCCACATAACAATATTTTCACTGATACGTCTCCTAAGGCAAGGGAAATAAAGGAAAAAATAAACAAATAGGATTACATCAAACTAAAGAGTTTCTGTTCAGCAAAAGAAAACATCAGCAAAATGAAAAGAACCAACCATATGGGAAAACATATTGCCAATGATACCTCAGACAAGGGCTTGATCTCCAAAATATATAAAGAACTTACATGTCTCAACACAGACAGCCCAATTAAAAAATTGGCAAAGGACCTGAATAAACACTTCTCCAAGGAGGATATAGACACATGAAAGAATGCTCAACATCATTAGCCAACAGGGAGATGCAAATAAAAACCACAATGAGATACCACTTTACACCTGTCAGAATGGCCATCATCAACAAATCAACAAACAAATGCTGGTGAGGATGTGGAGAAACGGGAACCCTACTGCACCGTTGGTGGGAATGCAGACTGGTGGAGCCACTGTGGAAAACAGTTTGGAATTTCCTCAAAAAACTAAAAATGGAACTGTCTTTTGAACCAGTGATTCTACTGCTAGGATTGTACCCTAAGAATCCTGAAACACCAATGCAAAAGAACCTATGCACCCCTATGTTCATAGCAGCGCTGTTTACAATAGCCAAGTGCTGGAAACAGCCTAAGTGCCCATCTGTAGATGAGTGGATCAAAAAACTGTGGTACATTTACACAGTGGAATACTATGCAACAGAAAGAAAAAAGGAACTCCTCCTATTTGTGACAATATGGATGGAAATAGAGAGAATTATGCTTAGCAAAATAATCCAGGCAATGAAAGAAAAATACCATATGATATCACCTGATACAGGAGACTAATGAACAACACAAACAAAAGAACAAAATTGAACAAGGAACAGAGTAACAGTTATCAGGGGAGAGTGGGAAGGGAAAGAAGGGGGGATAAGTAGGGGAAGGGTTTAGTAAAGGAACTAGATTAAATAACCCACGGACACGGACAACAGGGTGGGGATTGACTGTGGGAGAAGGTATGAGCTGGGTGGCGGGTAGCAATGAGGGGAAAAGTGGGACAATTGTAATAGAAAAACAATAAAAATAAATTAAAAAAAAACAATTTAAGTAGGTAATATTTTCAAGCTTGTATAGCTAGTAAGCTGACAAGACAACCCAAAGCCTAAGTAGTTTCATTACAGCTAAGGACTAGGGTCTTCATACCTTGGGACAGGACTGTATTGCTTAGATTCCCCATTGGCAGATACCTGCAGGTACCATGCACCTCCAAGCTTAGCGTTTGATTTAGGCCAGGCCATATTTGTATATTGCATTTCCTGCTCTGGTATCAGCATTATTCTTTGCCTTTCCTTTTCTTTGGGAGTCGTGTAGCCAACAGTAAAAGAAAGATATTTTTATTATTGTTTGTTTTATTCTGCAATTTTGTTGAAGATGAAAGAATTCTCAAAATATGAGCATTGCAAAATTAGAACCAAGCCGTCTAACCAAATAGTTTTGTCCCGATTAGTTAAATCTTAAAAATTAACTATTAATACTTATCTTTAAAAACTGAGCACACACATGCATGCACTCACAGTAAAACCTATCATCATTTATTGTTACTTTTTGCTATTTTATGGGACTTTATGATAATATCATCCCTTTAATAGTTTCTTACTTAGAAAGATGATAAATACCTATTAAAAAATCGTTAGGTAATATTCTTGTTTTTGATGTCATTACAAACTATGTATTTTATTTATAGATCTACTAAAATAGTAAATATCTCTTTAAGTAAATACTTTATTTAAAATGCCACTTGTGTTCTTTTTGTTATTATTCAGATAATGCAAGATCATTATAAAAAATTAGGGGAAAATGGTAAAAAATAATGCAACCACCCTTAACACCTGGGATAAAACTTAATTTCCTCTGCTTATACATGTAGGGAATATATGTGTGTGCATATCTTTTTTAAAATGGGATCATATTTTGCATCCTATCTTGCATACTTTAACATCTTTTCATATACATTTCATATTTTTAATGGCTACATGGTATTCTACTAAATTGTTATCTTCAGAAGATGAGACAATTTATCATGAAAATTTATGATATCTTTATATATTTTTATCATAAAACATTTGCCACATGTTTTAGGCTCCTACCAGAAGGCATAGTTCTTTTAAAGAACCAGCAGTAAGTAGATACGAAATGTGCACTTCACTGGCCT
Source organism: Furipterus horrens (assembly GCF_987537825.1). Taxonomy (NCBI): domain Eukaryota; kingdom Metazoa; phylum Chordata; class Mammalia; order Chiroptera; family Furipteridae; genus Furipterus; species Furipterus horrens. The sequence continues at coordinate 19,398,974 of NW_028327174.1, read as the reverse complement.
GGATTGCGATAAGAGCTGCTGCACAGGTTGGTGTGATCTTTATTTAATCTTCTTTTTATTGTAATATCTGTATTCTCCACCTACCAGCTGTTACGACAACACAATGTATTGGTATTAGAGAAGGGAAAATTTCACATCCTTTGGGATTTGTGCCACTGATGTTTTTTTTTTGTTGTTGTTGTTCTGGAAGATTAAAAATGCTTTCTATATGTAGTGTGTTTTTAATATCTATTAGCCAGCCTTGGCTTTGTTTGTTTCACCTTTTCTTTAATGAAAATATTGGCAGATACACATGCACGTATTTGACATTTTGGCAAATATCTGTCATAACTAGTTGAGGTAGCCTATTTAAAGAGACTTATGCATTAATTAAATTGTCAACAGTTATCATTTCTTTGACTATGATATATTATCCATGTTGGGGATAATGTTATTTTTGAGGTTGTCTTTATTTTTTCTTCCAATGTATATTGAAATGTTATTCTATTAATTTTCTTTTTCACATTGTTTACTTAATGGGTAATCTATGAATCAGAAAGTTTACATTTGTGAATTCTAATTATGCATTAATTTAAGGTGACTCAAGCTGTGCTGACAATTAACCTACTTATTGGAAAGAAAAATGCTAGAACTGATGCAGTTAGTCAAGCAGCATTGCCTAACATCCCAGAATTTGCTACAGTGGACCTTTTGTCTTCATACACAGATTATTTGCTCGGTATGTTTGAATGTTTAGTTGTTTCATAAAAACGTGTTATATGTCACGTGCAATCAAGTTTCAAAGGTTTAATTGTAATGACTTGTTGGATTTGAGCTTAGAGAGGGTAATGGTTTAGGATCCTCTGGGGTAGGGGCTTGAGGGCCTCCTGCCAAAACAAAGGATTTCAGCATTTGAATGGGGAGAGTTTCAAACTTTCAGACCATAACATGAAGAAAGCTGTAGAAAAATGAAACCTCTGCTCTATGCAATCACCTGCCAGAATTTAATCCAGCAAAAGAGATGTCTTGAATCCTGTCTACTGCACCACTTAGCATGGTTCCAACTTCAGATGCTACACCAATGCATTGAATTTGTGATACCAAAATCCCATCCAGGCCCCCAGCTGCAGGAAATCTTGGAACCACAATTTTTATCTTTAAACTTCTTCAGTACAGGAAAGCACATTTGGAGATTAGGATGAATGTTGATTGAACTAATTTGGTATATACAATAATACACTGATATACTTTTCCCTTAAAATATAAATAATAGTATAACTATATACAAAACTATGTTTCTTGCTCTTTTTTCTTTAACTTAATATAAATATATCTATTGGCAGTTGTTTCAAATCAATACCTAACATCTTTTGTATTGTTCCATAATATTTCTTTATAGAGGTGCACCATTATTAATTCGTCTTCCTTTGATGGATATTTGGGTTGTTTTTATTCTTTTAGTACAACTCTGCTCTAGATAACCATATGTATATAAATTTTGTACATAGGCAAAGTAAATTTATTGGGTCAGTTCCCATAAGGGAAATTTCTAGACGAAAGGGTAGATTCACTTGTAATATTGATACATTTGCCAAATTCCTTCCATAAAGGTTATGCTAGCTTGTACTACTGACAACAGTTAATAAAAACTCTATTTTTTTGGTACATCCTTACTAACATAGGTACATTTAAAAAATATTTGTCAATATGGCAGGAGGGAAATATTTTATTTTAATTTGCACATCTCACTAGGACTAAAGTTGAATGTCTTGTGTGTGAACATTTTTTGCATTTCTTTTTTTTGCCTTTTCTTTAAGTATTTGTGTAAGTCCTTTATTACGGAAATTAACCCTTTAACTATGATATTATTTGAAAATATATTTTTCTAATTTATTAGTGGTTATTTAACCTTTTTTAATGGTGGTTCAGTTCCTTGAAGAAACTTTTTATTTCTCTACAGTATGAATTATTAATTTTTTATTTGATAACTTCTGGATTTGTGTCATAGTTGGAAAAGCATTCAGAAATTCTAAGAAAAGATATTCTTCAGGAATTCATGGACAAATATGAAGTAAATTTGAATATTACCTGATTTGGGGAAATTGCAATAAGTAAAGGCAATCAAGTTTATCTTTGTGCTGAAAGCTCTGTAATTTGTGGATCACAAGGTTGTTATATTTACTTTTAGCAAAAGAAATATAGTCACATGGCAGTGAACAGTATGTCTACAATCATAATAACTTCAGCATTATTTATTGGTTTTCAATAAATAACAAGTAGGGTCTACTGTGGATGCAGAACAGAAAGTAAATGTTACTGATTCTGAAAATAGGAAACCTGGCCAGTGGGAGGAGATGAAGGGGAACTGATCCTGTTAGATTCCAAAGTAAGACATCAGGAGATACTGTCTGTATCTGAAAGAACTTGAAAGAAAGCTTTTGGGACATTATTGATAGACTTATATAAAATAATAGGGAAACTAAAAATGTAAATATAAAAAGTTCAAAGTGAAGAGGAGTGGTTCTGTGAGCTAATATATTACTATCACAAAAGAAAGTCAATATATATATTTTCTAAAAGTGATGATCAAGGAAAGTGCTATAAGGGAATTATTTTAAGATCCAGAACTAACCACTGAAAGAAATAAAGTAGGCATGATTAAAAACGATTGCCTCTGGAGATACGAATTTTTATTTTTGATCATGTAAATTATAGCTTTGATCAAAGTAAACAGGATATTAAAAGATTCATCATGTCAAATTGGATTATTTCCAGAAGTGCAACTGTGAAACTCAACATTAGAAAATCTATTAAACTAAACCACTACATTAACAGATTAAAAGATATTAATCAACTCAATGAGCACAGAAAAATTAATAAAATGTAATAATTATGATTTTAGTATTAGGAATTAAAGATTTTCTTAATTTGAAAAAGTTAAAATATGAAAAAATACTACTGGATTTACCATACTCATTGTTCAAACATTATTCTCTTTAAAGGCAGGAGTAAGATTGCTATCACCACTTCTACCGAAATTATTCTAAAAGTTCTACCCTGCATAATATTAAACAAAAGAAATAAGAAATAAGGAGTACAAGTAATGGGAAAGAAGGAAGAAAAGCTGTTATTAGCACTAGATTATTCACATGGATAATTCCCAAAGAACTATAGACAATAAAAATTTTTAAGCAAGGTTACTGAATGTAAAATTTTATTTCTATATACCTTTAACAGATAATGCATTTTAAAAAGCTGTCATTTATAATCTTACAAAAATTTATAATATAACTAGGGCTTAAGCTAAGAAAAGTTATAAAACAAAAAATATTTTATTGAAAGACATAAGAAAATGTTCCATATTTACACTTAAGAAAACTCAAAATTATTGTAAGATGCCAAGTCTTCTCAAGTAGTATGTAAGAATTCCAGTTTCAGATTTAGTTTCTGTCAGTTCCTGTGGGAAGTGAAATGATATTTGATTTTAATTTGCATTTCACTGATTTTCAGTGATGCTAAGAATTTGGCCATTTGGATATTTTTTCTATGAATTTCCTGTTTTAATTCTTTGTCCATTTTTCTATTGGACTGTTTGACTTTTTCTTGTTGATTGGTGCAAGGTCTTATATATATGCACTAGAGAAAAACAATTCATACATGTTTTAAATATCTTTTCTAAGTTTATGGTTTGTCTTTTAACTTTGTATTTTTTGTCTTTTGTGGTACAAAAACATTTAATCAAATGTAGGCTCATGTGCTAGTCTATCCTTTATGTGTTGGGCTTTTTTTCATATTATTTTTCAAGAAATGCATCATTTTTTAAAACTTTCAGATAATTACCAAGTTGCCTTCCAGACTAGCTATACATTTTTTTATGAAAGTGATGATGTATATGACAACACAGATGCTAGAAAAAAGACTCCCACTAAAGTGGATATTACATGGATTCTTCTACTGCGCTACCACATTCACCTGCAAAGGATTAATAACATGAGCAAGCTGCTAGGTAGGTTTTTGATGTATTAAGAAAGAACATATTTCTTTCCAATTTCTGTTTAGGTTGTGTTTCTTATTTAGAATTATAGGATACTTTTAACACCTTTTTGAATGAATTCTCATCAGAAGACAAAAATTTCAGGGACTCAACTTGAGATACACAGACCTTTCACTACAATAGTATTTCAGTGTAATTGATTTCCTTCGACAGTCTACGTGTTTTATTTCATATACTTAAAAATGTTATTGGCTTCCAAATTGACCCATGGCTTGAAATAGTTAAGAGTCAGAAGTCACAATGTGACAAGCTTATAAAATGAACAAGATGAAATTCTGTCTTTAAGGAGAGAGTCTTTTAGCCTCTAGTATGTAAAAGAGAAGAAATGCAAGACTTGAGATATTTAACTCCATTGAGTTGTTTTGTTTTTAAAGATTTTGTTTTATTATTGATATATCTAAAGAATATCCAGAAAAACTGGTATAAGCTTGCTGCACAGCAGTCCTTTAGGTGGTTTCATGATGATGTATATTATTGTGTTTAACCTGCGCCCATCAAATTGGTGACTCAGCGTTGCTCATCAGCGCGACAGTTGGAAAAGGCAGTTTGACCCGTGCCAGGGCCCAGTGACAGAGAAGCCAGCAGGGCTCACAGGCTGAGTCATGGAGTGGCTAAGCACAATTATAAGGAGTTTGCTAACTCCTGAGGCAGGCAGGCACTCAGAAAGGCATCCGGGGTAAAAGGTGCATTATGATGGGTGCAAGGACAATGGAAATTCAGTGGCGAAGGAAGTGGACATGAGCCCGAGCAGCAGACCCTGCCCCGTAGCGGCTCTGCTCACCTCTGAATTCACCTGTGGGCACTTCCCACGTCATGTGCCCACATTTTACTGCTTTTCTGCTCTGGGCTTTCTCTTAAGTTACTAAGGCTTGCCCAAAGGAAAAACAGCCTGGAAGTGCCAGAATTCCACACATCCAGGATTATCCTTCTACTAATGAGGTAGGGAACTGGGAGATTAGCATTCTAGCTGCCCCATCCCTTGATGGAATAACTCTACATGTTCTCTTCTCTGAAGGTCCCCCGCAGGACTGAGCCCTCAGCGTCCCTGCTTGTAGCCCATGCGTTAACTCACTCTTATCGGCCCTTTTCCTCCCTCCATCACACTTTGCTTGTCCTCTCACTTGTGCTGTTCGGGTTGCTTTTCAGGGAAGTTACGTGCACCTAAATTATTGCTTTAAGATCTTCTTGGGGGTAGAGTGGGTGTTGGGACCTGAATTAACATACTCATGTGATTCGGAGATTTTCTTTCCTTTCTGGGGCAAGAAGCAGTTCCATTGGTGTACAGGCCCTAACAATGGAGAAAGGTGTTGGCAGCTGAGTGGGGACACACAGGATAGTAGTTAGTGCGTAAAAAACGATAATCTTGAGAACATTCTCTTATCTAATGTAACTCTAACTTCACGTGTTTTTCTTCCTTAAGCGTCTCCAAAGCCAGGTTCTGGAACTTCTTTGCCAGATGATACACTTCTCACGTCTCTTTTCAACTCTGAGTTAATTTCGCGCCAAAAAGAAATGCATAATTTCCTTAAAACTTTTTTACAACTGTATTCTTCTTCTTGTATTGATGAATTTCCAAGAACTCTATTTCGAGGACTGGAAAATCTACCTTTTTTAGAGAATGTCTCCTATGACTCATCAGCCAAGGTAATGCTTTAGAACATTATAGATTGTTACAAGACTTCTTAAAGTCACTCTTGTATTTCTGAAGGCAGCACATTAACCTCAATGCTGGCACAAAGATTACTAGTTTCCATCCGTGTTCCACGGGGAGGTTCATTTCTGTTGTACCACACAGAGAAGCCAACCAAACATCCTGGTTTTTAGGAAAGTTCACATTTCAAGTGCTTTGTTTTGCTGCTTTTGTAAATTTTCAGAATTTTTTATATTCCTGCACATATTGTCTCTCAGGCAGTCATTTTGCCAAGAAGTTCTACAAATTTCAATATAATAATGAGAGTTTCTAAATCTATGCCCAATTTCATTTTAAATATATAATAAAAATCATTCATTGTATGTATCTTTTATTATCATGAATGTGAATAAATAGGGTAAAAATTTTAAATAAATTAAAAGTTTGAAGGGTATTTTTTCAAAGTGTTATTAAATTGAATGGATTTTCCCAAAATATGTAACATGGAAACTTCTTTTAAGTTACCTGTTGAAGAGAAATAAAGTTACCGAAGTCATGAATAATAGTAATGTTTCAATAAACTACCAAAATGGATGAATTATAAAGATACTGAAAAGTAAAAGGTTTTATTCAAAAAGAAATATATATTTGCAATTTGGCATATTCAACAAACATATGTTGAATACTAACAATATGCCAGACACTTAGTTGGTAAAGAAGGAGGGGATCGATAAGGCCTATTCCTTGTACATAGTTTGGTGTGGTAGTAGAGAAACATTGGTAGAGTTAGAACAGAAGAAAATTACAGAACCTCAGAGATGCTTTTAAAGAGAAAATGGCAGGGTTAGTAGCAGATAGATTGTAAAAATTTTAATCTGTTATTTGCCAGTAGCGGATAGGGCTGATTGACAAAGGGTAGTTGAAAGGGAGTTATCCGAGAGAGAGATAATGAAGTAACAAAGCTTATGATCGTAGGAATGGGGAGGGAAGGACGGATGTAAAAGGTACTGCTTAAGGAAAATTGAAAACAAAACAACAACTTCGTGTCTCTTTGGAGACAGAAAGTGAAGAAGAGGAAATGATTAAAGACTATCCCACCGTTCGGAACCTGTCTGGGGTCATCTGAGCATGGTATCACCATCAGCAGGTACAGCAGAGGCAGGAGGATGAGAACCATTGTGGAGGCGGCTGGTATAGGCAGATCTGCAGACAGAGTCTAAGATTCTAGTAGAAAACTCAAGTGGACATCGTGCGTTATACGTTTCCAATAGCTATTTGTGAAATGAATATATCAAGGCATTTACATAGAATTCTTTCAAAACTAGAAAAAAGTTACTCACTTATTTTGAATTATCCTGACATTGTACTTCACCGTAGAGTGCTTTAATTTTTACAGTTACAGACTTGCCCATGTGAGACCTCTCCATGTTTCTCTTGTCAACTACCTCCGAGAAGTGACCCGAAAAAGTGGCTTGTTTCAAATTTGGAACCTTGGCTCATCTTGTCCTACTAGAAAATAGTAACCATATGTTTTGGGTAGATAATTTTTTTTTTAAATCTCTGTTTTGAACAAGAGAGTGGGGCGGGCGACTGTTAATGAATTGTGATTTTAAAATGACTGTTAATAAATTTTGATTTTTAAAAAGTGCTGGAAAGACCCACAAGGGATATTGAAGGAGTCAGTTAAAGAGGTGATTGCCCTTGTGGTTATAGAGCTGCCCCCAGGGTGGTGTATTGGAGTGCATGTGGGAGGAGTTTTAAGGTTATTCCTAGATCCTGGGGTATTGACGGCACCATCATTTCTTGCCCAGGTTCTAAATCATTTGAGAAATAACAGGGGAAGACAGATTGGGATTAAAAAGTGCTTACCTTGATGAACCATAAAGTTGGTATTTTAGGATATGGTTTGTATTTACTGGAAAATGGTTTTCCTAGTAGTGAATAGCAAAGTAGACAGATTTACCAATTCAGCCATGTGTTTTTCTGTTTTGATTTTTTGGTCATTACATCCCTCCTTAAAATCCATGGGACACAGTGCCCTTTAAAATATGTTCCATGAAGGAGCACAGAATGTTCACTCCCTACAAATAGTTCACTCCTAAGACATAAAAGCAGAACTATACGTATCCAAGATTCTTGTCCCCAAATTCAGTAATCAAGTAACTCTCACAGAAAGAAGAGTGAGAAAGGCCAGGAATATAATGGTACTTACCTGGCCCCAGGGAAGGAAATAGTCGAGAGTGAGATGAAGTCATTCCCATTGAACACCCCATTCTGATTCATCCCTCCTGGGAACCAAGACTGCCTTTGAGGATTACCGTTTTGGGTCCCAACACCTTGGGCGTTTTGGAGTAGGGGGCAGAGAATGGGAAGGTGCAGAACTATAGTTGAAATGGGTGTATTTGTACGACAATTTTAAAAGAATTTGGAAACTAGTATGTGTGATTTCTTAAGTGTTCAGAAAGGAGCTCTGCTTGAGTAGTTTAATATTAAGGGCAGCCTGTGATTACCCAGCTCCTAAGGATAATGCTCCACATATACCTCCATGAATATATTGTAAATATAGGTGACATTTCTAGTGAGAGCTAGAAATGTTATTGAAGCGTTGTTTCACCTCGTTTGCTCTTTTGTTGCTGTTGTTGTTGATAGAATTAGTGTAACACTCTCCCAGGGTAGTCATCTCTGGGGATCACTGTTTCCTGCCTGACAGGTGCAAGCCACTTAATCACGTGTTCGTTTCGCTGGGGTAGACAGCTAACAAGCATAAAGCCTTTTGGATTTTTTTTTTTTTAATAAACTCCAAGCTTGGCTGATTTTTATAATAATGTTTCTGAGCCTTTAATCACTCGGGAGGCAATTTCACTCAAACTCTTTCCCTAATTTAATACTTAAGCCTGCTTTGCCCCCACAAAGAAGTAGATGCCTTCCCTGAATGATCATCGCTCTGTGTCCTGCCGTTCAGTTCTGTGACTCAGCAGGTTGTCCGGTCTGTTAAAGCTTCATGATGGACAGAGGTGCCGAACAAATTACGTTAAAAATTCCCCACAAAAAAGCATATGACTAAAATTGTGAACAATGCTGGGTTATCCATGGTTAGATTGTAGCTGTGGAAGGTCCAGTACTTGACTAGTGCAAGGTGATTTGTTGTTTATAGAACTGTGGCAAACGAGTGTTTTCCTGGCAGGTCTATTATTTCATTCCTTTCAAAGAGTAAATCAAATATATCGAAGTGCTCAGTGTATAGTATGCCCCATCAATTGGCATATGTAATTAATCCCATTAGCAGCTGGATATGGTTTTTCTAAAAAGAAAATGGAAATTAAATGCATTTTGATACTGGGTTCTGTTAACAATTCACCATTACTGGACCATTGTGCTAATACACACTGTATATATTGGAGAGAAAGATATTTGTTTGTTATTTTTCTCCACTTAGCTAGTTATAAAATATAAATTCTTTGCTAAAATAATTGTCAGATCCATGACGGCACTCAGATATGAAAAAAAATGAGAAATTATCTTTGTGAATCAATTGTTTACCTGAGTTTTTGGTAAACTGCCTGAGACAGAATTAATTAAGCACTTTAAAATGATTATTTAATCCTGATAATTTTCCTTATTGTGCATTTTAGTTATGCTTTTAGTATCATAGTGTTAGTAAATGAGGATTCTGGCTTATCATATCCTTTTATGATAGTCTGTAGACACTTTGGAAAAGTTTTTATCTTTAATATAACCTTTCAGTCAAGACATCTTTTTTCTTTTATCAGTAGACAACTTGAAAGGTCAGTGTCTTCATTTCTCTCTTTATTTTATTTTGAAGACTTGCATTGACAGCCTTATATTATATCTTGGATAGGCTCAGAAATCACGGGAGGTACAAAGCTTTATAGAAACATCAGGCATTTCCTTCTGTCCACTGACAGGCTCCTCTCGGCCACCAAACCCTGAGATAGCTTAGATGTCAGGAGATTAGTAGAGCTGCTTCCTAGCCACTGTGCTATAGTCTTTGGAATAACAAAAAGTTGATTTTGAAAATAGTTTACATTCCATTGAAGAAGGTCCTTTTTAGACTTGAGGTACTATTATCACTATTATTACCTCTCTGACTGCACTTATTTTGTTGATATCAATCAATTTTAAAAAGTAAGTAAATAACTTGTGAAATTGCCGGTCTCATTCTGAGTATTTATGATTCTCGAAAACTTTTGATTAAGGGCTAAAGTTCCATCAAAGAAGCTGGGCCCAGTTTTATCAAGACTGAACTTACAAATCAGCCACATTCTTTTAAAAGGGAATGAAAACATTGGATTTAAAATTTTCAGAGCAAAAACTATATCTTATTTTGCATATGGCATTGCAAAAAACTGTTGGAAAATAGATAATAAATTAATAAATTATAGCCACACCCTCAGTAGATTCTCCAGCAAATAAGCCAGAAAAAAAGTAGATGTTCTTAGAATCCATGAGACTGAAATGATACATAGCTTGGACATTTTCCCTCTAGATCTTTAATGTGAGAGACTCACCAAAGTGGAAGACATTTGTTGAGTCCTCTGGGTTTTGAAGCATATTTTTCTGTAGGAGAATCTTCTCTGTGGTAATCAGAGACAGGTTTAAGATCTATATCCATAAAACAAGCTGAAACAATTTCCAGAGTTATCCATTGTAGCCCATGTTGAATGTATATCAAATAAGCGTTTTAAATACTGAATGAATTCATTACCAGTAATTAAAATGATGTTTTTGTTTGTTTCCTAGATAGCTCATAGCAGTTCCCTACACTCCATTTTATCTTTAAAGCTACCTGCCAGCACATCTTCTGTAGAACTGATGTCATCAAATATGGCAACACAAGCTGTAAACAAAGAACTTTGCTTTCTATGGTACGCTCCTCCCCTGGAAAGACCTCCAAAGGAACTAGAGCCTATGGTATGAAATATGATTACAAAGCTAAACCTTACATTTAGAGATAATGTTTAACTAGACCATTAAAACTTTGAGAGTAGAGAACATCCTCTTATGTGGACAAAAAATATAGCAATATAAGAGTTTATATTGTCTAGTAGAATGAATCTCAAAATGACCAAAACAAACAAACAAACAAACAAAATCCTGGGAAAGTCTTGAAACTGGGATCATTTTCCTTTTTTCTAATCTTAAAGGAAAACTTTTTATGGTGTCACCATTATATATAATGTTTGACTTTTTTTTGTGGGGGTAGTTATTTTTTTAATCACATTTAAGGAAGTTTTTAATCTGCCACTTTGCTAAGAATTTTTATCATGAATGTTTCACTGTAACTATTAAGATGATTTTATGACCTTTCTCTTTTAATATGTTAATTCATTTTTTAAATGTTAAATCAACCTTGTGTTCTTGAGATAAACTCATATTGGTCATGCTGTATTAATTTTACTGGATTCAGTTTGTTTTGTATTAGATTTTCACCACTGTTTCCAAGAGCAATATTTATAAATTTTTTTCATACTATCCGTGCCAGATATATTTTTGTTTCAAGCTTTTGCTAGACTCATAAAATGACTTGATAAATATAATCATGTTTTTCTCTTCTCTGGTGAAGTTTGTACTAACCTTTTTCCTTAAATATTTGGTAAGAACTTTTTTGTGTGTGTGAGAGAAAATACAAGACTAGTGATATAATTTCCAATAATTGGAGGTAGTTGTTAAGCACTAGTCTTTACTAATGTACTGGTTCAGAGTTGGTAGCAGTTCTTCGTGGGCCAATATGTGTCCTAAAGGTTCATAACTATGTGAAACCAAGTTTTAGATGTTTTGGCTGTCACCTCTGTTTGTAGAGCATTGGGGCTTTTATTTCTTCTTGAGTCAGTTTTGTTTAAGTTGGTTTTTCTAGGAATTTTTCCATTTTATTTAAAAGATTTTGCATTTTTAATCTGATGTATTTTTAATAAAGTGCCCTTTTTCATTCCTTATTTTGGTTATTTGTGTAATTTTTCTAGATCATTGTCACCAGAGGTTTTTTATTAGTTTTGTTTCGTTAATCAATATACCCTTCTTACACTTTTTCCCCTAACTACTGACTTTAGATAGCTGATTAGCTCAATATTCATTTCTTTCTTTCCTAATGTGCACATTTTAAGGCCATAAATTTCTCTCTAAGCATTACTTTGGCTTTATCCTACATGATATTTTTAAAAATAGTATTGTCATCATCATTCAGTTAAAAATAGTTTTTAAATTTCTATAATTTCTTTGCTGACTCATGAACCATTTCAACATATATTTCTTAAATTCCAAAGTATACGGAGTTTTTCTAGTTATTGTTTGTATTTATTCCTATATTATGTTGCTCTGTGGTAATAAAAATGCTCTCTCTGATTAATATTTGTTGATACTTGCTTTTTCCTCCAGGAATGGCTTTTCTGTGTAAATATTCCATTTATCTTAAAAAGAATATTCACTCCTCAGTTGTTGAGGCAGCTGGTCATACTTGTTTTATAGGTCAGTTTGATTAGTCTTGTTCAGGTATTCTGTATTCTTGCTGATTTTTCTATTTCTATTGCCTTTTTATTTTTAAATCAGTTACTGAAAGAAGTGTGTTTAAATCTCTCATAGTGATTGTTGTCCACTTTTTGCTTGTAGTTCTGTCAGATTGTGCTCTGCATAATCTCAGGCTGTATTCTTAGGTACAGTTTGATTGGTAACTGTAGTCTCCTTGGTGAATTGAGAATTTCATCATTGGGAAGTGATTCATGGCCTTTTTGTAATAATGTTTTTTATTTCCTCTTAAAATTTGTTTTGTTTGATGTTATTAGAGGAAAATGGTTTTCTTATAGAGTTATTTTTAGTGTATCTTTTCTCAGCCTTTTACTTTCAACCCTTTTGTGTACTTGTGTTTTAATTTGGTTTTTTAATAAAAGGTGTGCATTGGATATGTTTAAATATAGTTTGACAAATACTGTATTCTGACTGAAGAATTTAATACATTTAATGTAAAAACTATAATATTTTTGTTTTAAATCTATAATGTTATTTTGTGTTTTTACTTGTCTCAGCTTTTCTATTTTCTTGTTTCCTTTCTTTTGCATTGATTTCTTTTTATCATTAATTTGTTTCTCTATCAGTTTTGAAATTATTTACTCTTTTTCTTTGCTCTTAGTGGCTACCCTCAGGATAACGTACATACTTTTCATAGTCTGAAGTTAATAAATATCTTTATTCCCCTAATGATTTATATGATATTACTGTACATTTTATTTTTTAACTCAGAATAATATTATTTTAAAGTTGTTTTATATGAGTTTCTTTCCTGTAGACTTTGCTACATACTCATTATTTGCTTAATTTTAAAAAACTTTTCCTTGCATTTTAGACATTCTGTCTAGGATCACTTTTTTTCTGTTGATATATATACTACATACTGTGGAATTTCCTTTGGTGGGGCTTTTCTGGAGGCAAAAACTCTCATTTTTTATTTGCCTTATCAATGTTGTAGTTTTTACATTTATTTGTGAAATACGTTTTTATGGAGTAGAGAATTCAAGATTGGAAATTATTTTATTTCAGTACATTGAAAACATCATCTACTCATTTACATTGTTGCTGTTGAGAGTCAAACTGTTATTGCTTGAAAAGTATTCCGACTTCCTTCACTGGTTGCTGTTGAGAGTTTCTCTTTGCCTCTGCACAATTTTACTGGGAATGGATTTCTTTTTGCTTATATTGCTTACATTAGTGTAATGGTGTAGAACACAGAGTGTCAAACTGCCTGGATTTGAATCATAGCTCTGCCACTTAGTAATTTTGTGAACTTCAGTATATTAGTTAACTTTGTCCTGTAGCATGGTTGTATTCATCTGTAATTAGAGATAATTGTGTAAACAAATACCTAACCTCAAAAAACAGTTGTATTTATTACCTCAAATTATTTTAAAATTGTTATGCTGTTTGAAAGTTTAACAACTTCAAATACTTATGTGGTACACTTGATAAACATGATTTAAAAACACCTTTTAGAGAGTAGCACCAATATCTCCTTATATCAATAAATTCTTTAGATGCCTACATGGTGCAGAAAAGAGTAAACTGTGCCCAACCAGCAAAATTAAAGTTTATAGCAAAATGAATTAAAAACAAACCTTTGTGTGCTTCAAATGCTGTTTACAACTTTGTATCACATATATAACAACTTATTTTAATATTTATCTCTATCTAACCATATATCATCTCTACCTATGCCCATACCATGGATACACATTTGCAACAGAGCCACCTGAGGGGCAGGAGCAGAGGGAGGCAGGTATTTGGGAGCAGTTCAGTAACAGTCCTGGACTCCTGGAGATTGAACCGTGATTCAGATTCTTGCAGAGTCTTCAAGAGGAGTCAAGCTTTTAAAAATGGAACAGTGGGTCACTATAGCCTTTTACAGAAGAACCTTCTACTCCAGAATTCCTTTCATTTCTGTGCTCTCTAAGAAGAGCCTCGGGCTTTTTCCCCTAAAATGTTAGCCGTAGAGTTTTGCCCTGGTAAGCATTTTTTGTTTGCTTTTTATGTCCTGCCTCGGTCTAGTCCTGCATTTCCCAGCTCTTGAGTGCTGTCCCCTCCAGCTGTGCCTCGGGCAGTTTGTGCGGGTCCTTTGGCTCCTGTGACTGGGGTCAGGTAGTGAGGCCTCCGGGGCTTGCCTCCCCTGCTCTCCAGCACCTTCTCCTGTCTAGCCCCTCATTCTGCCTCAGGCTGGCCACCCTGCCAACTCTTAGTCAATTCCATCTTTCTTTCTACTCATGCAAGGATAGAGACTTTCAGATATCACTCCCAGAAACATTTAAAGCTATTTCTCACCTTTTGGAAGTATATTCCTTTCCATCTTTCCAAGTCAAATTCTTGCCACATATTCCATATACATTTTGAACTAATAAATCTGCTTGAGGAATTTAGTGCAGTATTTTTCAAATTGTGCTTCCCATGTACTCCTGGGCCATGGAGTCAACACAGTGGGGGATGAGTGGTAATTTTTTTTTTGAAGAAATCAAGTACAAGACAAAATATCAGGATGTGTCACATACAGTAAGTGGAAATGTTTTCTGAAACTTTTGTTTCATGACAGGTATGTGAAAAAAAGAAAATTTCTTAGGTCACTCTTCAGCATAGGTCAGAATCTATTTCCTGGCTGGCAAGAGAACCAACAACCTGATAAAAGAATGTGTCCATTCAGAGGGGGCATGGAAAGAGGAAGATCATGTAGTTGGGAAACAGAATGTTTACCTAAGCAGCTAGTGTTTTTAAAAATAAGGCAGAAAGTATAAAATATAAAATTCACTTCACAGGGCCATAGAAATATCATAACCATATCCCTCTGGGGCAGGATGATCGGAGAAGTTAATGCTAAGACGTCATCTGTGGCTGATAATTAGAACAAGGTTTCATCCATCCACAATTAACATGGAAGCACGAACTGGTGTCAGACAGAGATTAGAAGCAGTGCACCAAGTAACAAATTCTGATTTAAACAGGTTGCTTGAGTGATTTTCTTAAGCTTCAATCGAAGACACAGAACACACAGCTTTTCCATTTCTCAGTTTTGGGATGTTTTTTTCTTCTTTGACAATTACTGTGTATGTGTCAGGTCATGATAAAAGATGTAGTTGCTGCCATAAATCTCAGTAAAAAAAAAAAAATCAGGAAACACTGGCTAGATCTTCTCAGTCTTAAGATGCTATCTTTTTTAGACGATAACACTGAAATTTGTTTGATGATTTAAATACATATTGTTATATTCAAGCATGCATCTACTCATTTTAATAGGCCTTTAGTATAGAGTTTCATGTTGAATAACTGGCTGAAGCTCATGAAACCCACAAGATAACAGCACCAGTGAGCACTTCTGTAGAGCTTATATTCCAGAAGTGTTCTGGAACACTTATATGCACTTGACTTACATTAACTTCACGAGGACCCTATGATGTATGTGCTATCATTAGACCCATTTTATAGAAAAGGAAACTGGGACACAGGTTGGAGAAATGCTAGTTGGCATGAAGTCAGGACTGGAGCAACCTGACTCCAAGTCTGCGTTCCTAAGCGTGCTGCTGTGTTGAGTCTTCAGATAATGGTGTTGGCTGCAGGCATTTCCAGCCTCTGGACAGGATAGAAATGAAAATTAATGTCTGACTGAGACTTTGAAGTTTCCAGGGACTTAGAGTGTCATTGGATAATGCTATAAGTTAGCATCATTTAATTCATCTTCTCAGTCCACTTTAGTTTCTCTACTACACTGAAGCAGAAATACCAGCACGAGAAAGAATTCTGGTGGCAGCAAAGTGGAAATGCTGGGACCAGGGATTTGGATATAAATTTTTAGATAATTCAGAGGGCTAAATACTCCATACCATCATACTTCAGAATTAAGTTTACAACTTGGAAAAGTTTAACTTCTTCATTGTGGGGGTAGAAATGACATTATCCCATTTGACCAAATTATCTTTAGTAGAACCACATTGTAAGCTCTTCACTAGAACTTTGTTACTAGCTAAACATCTTTTGAACAATTTCAGTATTTTCTGGAGACTTCTCTTTGTTCCACCCATGTCAAATTTCAGATATGAAAAAACAAAGCTAAGAGAACATAAACTTAGTTCAAAGCGCTCGTTTTACATATCATGAAGGCAAAGTCCTATATGGGTTTGAGCAATGCATGCCACAACTGATTAGTGGCAAAAATAGAAATGGGAACCTAAGTCTTCTAATTCTTAATATTGATTTCTTTATAATACACATGTAACTGAATTGCTTGCTAACTAAGCCAAAAATGCCCACAGGATGACACAGGCTAACTGCCAGTGTGTTTCAGACCCTAGGACAGGTCTAGATTAATGATTAGTTAGTACGTTCCATTCAGTCTTGACCAAAGGCCAGTATCATGACTACAGTCCCTAGAGATGCTAACAGGGTTGCAACAGATTGAAATTGACACAGTAGGTAAAAAGACCTGAAATGTCTGACAAAAGATCATGATTTTAAGACTTAGTTCCTTGTTGTTTTTTTTTTGAGGCATAAAATTGTGGTTGAAAATTATTTCCTCCCAACATGTGGGAAGCATCACTCCATTGTGTCTGGCAATCTGCATTGCTAATGAGAACTCTGACCCCATTCTGGCCTCTAGTCTTTGACTTTTTTTCCTCTGGAAACTCTGGGGATCTTCCCTCTGTCCCATGTTCTGGAGTTCCATGATGTGCCTTGGTGTGGGTCTTTCATCTCTTATGCTAGATACTTTTGTACCCTTTTCAATCTTGAAAGTATATTCTTCAGTTAATGGAGATGTTTTTCTTTGATTATTTTCTTCATCTCACTATCTCTGTACCTTCAAGAATTTCTGTTATTCGGATATTAAACCTATTAGTTTGAGTGTTTTCTTATTCTCCCATTAATGTTTTTAAATTTAGGTTTACTTTGTATTCTTCAAATCTTTTATTGATTGTTTAGTTGTTATGATTTTATTTTTTTAATTTTTAAGAGCTCTTTCTCATCTTTTGATTGTTCCGTGTTAATAGCACTGTGTTCTTGTTTCACAGATGCAATAGTGTCTTTCTTCTCTCTGAGGATATTATTATGGCTCCATTGAAGTTTTCTTCTGTTCTCTGTCTTGTCACTGATTCTCCAAGTTTCTTTCTTATGTTAGTTTTTGTTGCTGCCTTTCATTTTGTGTCTGGTGACCGTTGGCTGTCCATTTATGTTTGGACACACTAAGAAGCACATCCAGTCTGGCTTACTGACTTATAGGCCTTACTGTAGGGTAATTGCAGGAGCCAGCAGTTTCCTTGGAGGATGCTGAAATGTCAGTATCCATAGGTCTTTTCTCTTTGGTCAATTTCCTGTAGGAGGACTCTTTTAGACTTCTGTCTGGTTTCCTACATTCTGGGAGGAGGCTGGAGCTGGGTAAGGAGATATCTCTTGCTCAGAACACAGACTTTCACTGAATTCCAGTGTTTCAAGTTCAGCACTTCATCCTGTACCTAATGTTCCTGAGCATAACTATCTTCTGATTTAACCCCAGCAGAGAGAAAAATGGAAGAAGTTCAGCCAGCAGAGAGGGCACAAGGGAATGGGGGGAGTCTCCCAGTGGCATGGTCTCAGAGAAGGGATGGGGAGGAGGTTGTCTAAGATCCCCGATGCTTGTGGCTGGCAGCCCCTCCACAGTCAAGACACAGCCTTTTCTCTCTGTTGCGTCAGCTGGGCTCTTGCAAGTCCTTTCCCTCATTCAAAGTGTTAACGTGTCGTCTGCCTCTCCTCATCTCTTGTTCTGTCCTTGTGGATTTACGCCTTTAAAATAAAATCCCTTTACTCTTATATCACTCGATTTGTGAGGAAGCAGAGATAAAAGCATGCACTTAACTAGTCAATTTTGTCTGGCAGCTTCAGGCCTCAACTTTCTTATAACTACAATGAGGGGCACAGAGCAGATCATCTCTAAGGGTCCCTGAACCTCGAATTCTATGAATCCATGACTATGAATAGATGCTATATCATGTAGGCCTGATGTTGAGAATTGTCAGAATTCAAACAACATGGAAACTGTTAGCGCCTTAGTCATTAGGAGAAGTTTCAACTTAGAGGTGGGGACTGTTATTGAATAAATGGAATAGGAAGGAAGGGAATAGCATAAATGAATACAGAGAAGCAGCCATGACTACTATGGGAAAAGGGCAATTTGAGAAGTAACAAGAAACCAAGTTAGACATTCACCAGGTGTATATTTAGAGCTTGTTGCAGAGGGCTTTCAAAGGCTGAAATTTAAACTTACCTGCAGTAAGAAATGTCACTCCTCCAGGATAATGTCATATGGGTACCAAATAACATTTCTTTTCATCGCACAACTTTTGCACAATTCCTGTTCATATCATTTCCTCTTAAAGTGGATTGAACCAAAAGCCCTCATTTTTCTCTTTCAAAAGAAAACTTTTTAAAGTTTAATGATATTATTTTGAGAAGTGGTACGCATTTCTGGAAGCAAAGGGGAAATCTCGATGCCACATTTTATATGCCTTTTAATTTTCTTATAGGTTTTATTGCTGTATGCATATAACTTGAAGCCCCTAAAGATTTCAGATGCTAACTACACCAATCACAGCAGTGCATGTGTTGGCTCTTTCTGGGTCCCACTGAACAGGCAAGTAAAGGCGGATCACCCACAGCTCTCGCTTTCACTGTTGGTATTGTCCTAAGAACAAGCCGTTCAGTAATATCCAAGGTAAACCCCCAGGAGAATTTTTAGAAGACACCTTTAGGAAAAAGTTTTCCTTTTAGAGGAGTATGACATTGTAGTGGCTAAGAGCGCAGATGCTGACTCCAGCCTGCTTTGGTTCCAATGCCAGTTGTGCCCATTAACTTCCTTAACCTGTCTCTGCCTCAGTTTCTTCTTCAGTAAAATGGGAATAATAATAGTAATAATAGTCCTTAAGGTGGTGGGAGGAACAGTTGCTGGTACTTAATGAAGATTATGGAGAGTATAGGATGTTGCCTATACTACAGTTTACCTAACATTGGGTGTATTTAAAAAGTGACTTAAAGTGGCTCTGAATTGCATTGCAGAACTAAGCCCAGATGCCACCATAATCGCTTGTCTTACCCTTTCCTCTTTACCTAATCTATTTGACATTGTTCCCTAGGTTTCTTTCCCCCTTTGCTATCAAATAGGGCATATCCCTCACCTGTGCTCATGTATGGTTTCTCTTGTATCCTACTTGACATTAGCAAGCTCCTTGGTTTTCATTTCTTTAATTGCTTAGGTTAATTAGTTTTTATTCCATCGTCTGTTGCTCTAGGACCCCCGCCTTCATTTTGTCGCTGGTAAAATGGAAATAATCCCTGTTCTGCCCACCTTAGGGTCACTGTTAGGATCAAGCCAGACAAAGTACGCACATGCTTTGAAAGGTCACATCTCATTACTGACTCCCGTGTCTGTCAGTGTCAGCTCATTGTCCTGCTAGGCGCCCAGTAGGTGCTTGACAAACAGAGACTTGGTGCTGCTCCGGAGAGCGCTCTTCATGCTCCATGATTTTCATTTCAAAGGACTCTTTTTTGGCCTTGGAAAAAAAAAAGAATAAAACAAAAGATGTTTCAAGAGCTACTTTCAAATACTGGACAAATTTTCTCTTTTTTTTAGTGAAATGGCAGGAAACCTAGACACAGGTCACATACCAACAAAGCTAAGCAACAAAACTAGAAAATTATACACTTGCCTTTACATTCAGAAACCTGGAAAAAAAATTTTTTTTCAGACTCACATGATGGAAAGGATTATAATTTCTGCAGAGAAGAAGGTAATCAGACTGACAGGATTCTTTTTTATTCCAAAATGTTCTTTATTATGGTGTGTTCAAGACCAATGGTAGGGTTATTAAAGTTAGGGACATGCCCCTGTCACGGAGGCCATCACGGAGGAGGGTGTCTGACAACCTTTCATCTTATCTGCCCCTTGGTGGCATGGTGAAAATGGACTATTTCTCCCACCCAGCGAGGCATTACCTGTGCTTTTATGAGGGTCAAGACGAGGTCAGTTTGTGGAGAAGTGCTCTTGGGGATCATCCTTTGGAAGGCAAAATAAAAAGATACTGTGGAAAGTTAGAGAACCGAAATTCCTGAATAAAATTTTTCCTGAGCCAATTTGCTTTTTGGGGGTCATTTCGGGTTTTTTTCCATAAAGTATTCCCGCCTTCCCTGGACAGAGACACTTACTCCGCTGCACATATAGGCACACACGTACGCTGTGCCTGTATCGTCGTCACTGAGCGCCATGCACACGGCTGTTTGCCTTCTTCAGCTGTTCCAAGGCTTTTCCGTCTTCTGACTCCACTCACCAGTTACTTCTGCCTTCAGAGCATCCACTGGTCACTGGCCCGGGGCTCTGGAAGCTTTCCATCTGTAACATAGTGGCCACTGGGTCCTCTGCCCTCCCCCCGGCTTTTGCTTTTCCCTCCGTCTGGATTTTTCTCCGTATGCTTTTCTCCCCACGTGTTACACCTCAGGGTTGTGGGCTCATTGATTGTATTTTTTTAGAGCCTTGGCTAACTTGTCATAATTCGATGATAAGCCAGAGACGATCATAGCATGGCATTAAGGTTTCCTCAGTAGTAAATCTGTCATTGTCTGGAGTTTCTTTACCCAGGTAGATCTTTATTTTCTTTATTTTCATCTTAAGCAATATCTTGGATATGTATATGTTTTTCTTCATGCCATTGCCAGTTCATAATTATATATCTGTCTTCTGAGTGTATAACTAGTTCATATACATTATGCAAGTTAGAATTGTGTTTCTTGAATGAAGGGATAATTGAATGAATTATGTTTAGGAATACCAGAAACTAAGTGTTAAATAACTAAGGACTTACTTTACACATGTTATTGATTCTTGGAATAAATGAATACCTGTCTTAACTTTTCAAATAAAATACATATATATTTGTTATTTTTAGAGTTACTTCAATTCATGAGAAACTGTCTAATCTTACACAAATAGCTGAAATATCATTGCCAGCAACTCCTGAAGTTACTCCAGATGAAAGTGTATCTGAAATACAAGAAATGGAAGAGAGATCAATTGATAAAGAGATGGAAGTAAGTTACGAAACAATGGAAAATTACATTGCTGCTGCAAGATGAATGTTATTATACCTCATTCTTTAAATTATTTTTTACTTCATTAGAGCAGAACTATGTGACTCCACTTGAACTCTGTGATTCTTCTGTGCCCTGTTTTCTCTATGTAGAGTATCAGATGTGACCCTTTTGAACACATAAGTAGTGCTTCTTTGAAGCTCTTCTAAGCATACCAATTTTAAGAATCTTATGGCAAATGAAAATAAAACTAATCTAAGGAAATCATTCAGACATAACTGTGAATCTGAAGAAACAATGTTCTGTAACTTTATAACATTACTTTTAATTTCTCGCTCTAAGTTTATTATTTGAGCATTTTTATTACCCAAGTAATATGTGAAGAAAAACTAGAAAGTAAAGGCAAGCATCTATCTTTCAGACTTTTCTATGCATATGCTTTTCCGAATAAACAAAGGCATTATCCTTGCAGTGTGTTATTGATGTGATCACAGAGTTCACACAGTGGAGTGGTTTTTATGATGACTGATGTTAGTATTTTGGAGGAGTGTGTTGTTTCCCTTCTATTCGTCCTGAGCTCTAAACCCGTTGAGAAATGGGATGAAGGAAATGGATACATGGAGACCAAAATGTCAGCATCGTTACTAATAAAGCTGATTAGCAAACATGGCTTAAGGTCTGTGGCCAAATGAGCTTGTTAATATTTTACCCGTGAATTAACCAGGCTTACCGACCCAGTCACACAGTCATCTAGCACACCTGGGACCATAGATGCCCCCAGTCTCCTCCAGCCCCGTGCCAGGCTTAGTGCACTGAGGAGCAGAGGATAATAGTCCTGCAAGCAGGGTGCCTCCAAAAATATAAACAAAGATTACCCAGAGAGGGGCTAAGCCTAGCATAGTCTGTTGCTTTTCTCAAACTCACCAGTCAGATAAGTCACTCCACATTCCTGGCAGTGAATTAGTGATGGATCCAGAAACAGGTGAAAGTGTCCCTCCTTCAGGAGTGGAGTGAAAATTCCTTACCTTATATAGAAATAGAGGAGCAGAGAATACGTGTTCTTTCCTAATTACTTACTCTGTGAATTCCCATTTGTACATTAATCCAGTTTCTTGAGATATATATATATATATATATATATATATATATATATATATATATATATATATTCTGCAGTTACTGTGGTCATTAAAAAAAAATCAAATGGCTGTACAACATTTACACTGAAAGGAGACATTCTTCTGCCCAACTTCTACTGAATGAATTCCAGCCACTGGGTCTTATCCCTGATTTTCTTCTCTGAAATCTCTTAGGATCTTCTTTTTTATTTTTAGTCTGCTGTAGCTTTTTCTTATTCACTTTCTGCTAGGTTAATATTCAATTGGTTACCAATAACAATAATCTTAAAGAATATTATTGGTACAGCTCATTTTGTTTTCTTGTTTTCCTCATCTCTGCACTTACTATGTGGAAGTGTAAAAGTTGGCAAATCTCCTGCTTTTCAGAATATACTTGTTTGCATCTGGCATTTTTTCAGTGTGAATTTACCAGTAGTAGAGTGAGTGCGTTTTTCATTATTGTGAAAACGACAAGCCCAGTGGTGAGAGGATTCATCCGGCACGAACAGTTAGCCTTTGCAAAATGCAACTTTCCAGAATTTATGTCTCCTGTGCTCTGTGCATGCATTTGTTATAGAACTGATGTCTTAGAATTTTAGTTGCACATCCTTTCCAGTGTCCTCAAATGTTACAACATGAATTACTGGGCATTTAATGATATTAATGACATACTGAGTACTGACAATACATCTCCCAATAGATCAGCTATCTCAGACTCATGGCATTTCGTATATAGTGTGTATAATTCTTTTTCAGCTCTCATTTCATTTTTGCTCTTCTTTTGTAGATCACTAACAATCACAATTTTTCAGTTACAGACCCAGCTTATCAGATTGCTGTCTTTGAGCCATGGTCTAGAATATTATTTGCTGAAGTCATCATTGACTCTATTCATTACTATGTAGGTTAAATATAGAAAATGATTATTTACCCCTGCAGTTGTCTTTTCAGCTTAGATTGTCTAAGACAGGAGAGTGAGCATCTGAAAGAGTAAGGATTCTAGGCTGTGCTCTGCCACTTGGCTTTATGGGACGAAAGACCTTTCCTGAGACTAATTTTACCCTCGTTTCTAAAAATGATCCTTTTGCCCTGGCTGGTATGGCTCAGCTGGTTGGAATGTTGTCCCATAGACCGAAAGGTCATGGGTCCAATTCCTGGTCAGGACACATACTTAGGTTGTGGGTTTGATCCCCAGTTCGGGTGGGTATGTGAAGGCAATAGTCAATGTTTCTCTCTCACATTGATGGTTCTTTCTCCTTTCCTTCCACCCTCCCTCCATTGCTCTCTCTCTAAAAGCAATGAAAAAATGTGCTCCAGTGAGGAGAAAAATAAAATGATCCTTTCATTCATATACTGCTCTGAGCGGCAGAGATGAGCCACTTGGTTGGAAGGAGAGTCATCAGAATTTCCCTGGGCGTCAGATGTAGGTATCAGATTGATCACAATGAGCCTAGTACCTGAGCCAAGAGGTTGACTATGCATACAAACAAAGTAGGAATAAATGGTGGCTGGGGAGCGGGGGCAGAGGGAGAAATCCAGAGGATCAGCCTTGTCTTAACCAAGGTTTGTGGCTTGCCTTCATGTCCTGAGGATGGGACATGTGAGTGGGTCAGTCCTTGGACAGAACAAACTTAATTTATTGTATTATCCAACTTAGAAAATGTTTCTTCAGCTTTAAGTAGGGCATTTTTTGGATGTGTTTTAGTTCTGTTAGTTTTTTATAAGACAGAATGTCATCAAATGTAAGAAAAACTAGTATTTGTTTAGGTGAATCGGCAAACTAGTTAGTTTATAATGTGTGAAAGTTGAGAAATGGAAGGGACATACAAAGTTTTATTTTTTTCCAGTATATTAACCAGCACTTAAGGGAAAAACAAAACAAAACAAAACAACCAGCTAGATTTTGGGCTATAACAAATAAATCCCATTGACTAAATCTGCCGGTTCGTTGTCATGACAACCTTCACTGGGAGCTAATTAGAAGTTAACTAGGACACTTGAAGAGATCAATTCTGGTGGAGAATTGGACAGGATTTCATAATCTCTATAATCTAATATATTAATATCTATCACAGTATAGATTTTTGGTGGGTTATTAAATATAAGGGTCCAGAAAATGTGCTTTTGGTTGATATGGGGAGTAGCAAATCTTGTTCTCTTTCTCATTTCTTTCCCTTTTTTTCTTTCCTCCCCAAATCTCTATGGTCTGGAATAAGCCAAGAACTTCATAAAACAGTAATTTAAGATGAATTGGGAGGGCTACAGAACAGGTGTTTCAATCACTTCTGGCTAGAAAACCTTGTATGTCCTTCTTCAGAAATGAACAACACCAGCTCAAAATGACCTAGTTGTTTTAACCTGTCATTCACAGCTTTATGGGTATCTTCAGAATACATCAGGTACTTTAAAGCATATGAAATATGCAAACTATCCTGATTTTAAGACAAAAACATCTCTTTGGAATGATAACATACTAATACAAAAAGCTTAAAATACATTTACCAAATCACCCAAGGCTAGCTCAGCAAACATATGGGATGCCTGGCTTGTATAAGGCAATTAAAATGGGTATGTTGTCCAATTATCCCAGGTATCAAAGTACTATCGAAACATAGAACAAAATAAAATAGGACATGAGCATCAATTAACAAATTATTTTTGAGAAGCAATTATTTGCAAAAATTTTCCAGGCTTGGGGAGATAAGGACATACAGAAATCAGTACAATTAGGTCCGTGTCATGGAGGAGCTTCATTATTGTGTGAGAATGGCTAGGAACCCAGATGTCACTCATAATGAGCCAGCTGCCTGGTGGCCCTCTTTTAGCAAGCAAAGTGTGGCATTTAAAGAAACATCAATCTGATGTTCAAAATCATTGAAGACAACCTAAATCTTTATGAAGTCTCTCATAAGAACATTCAAGAGTGAATCCTTTCAGAATACACTGCAAAACTTCTTTATAAAGTCTTATTTTCCTCAACTATCTTGCTCTCAATATCTCTCTGACATCCACAGCTGGTCTTCAACATCTGTCTCATTTGACTCTACCTCCTAAAACTTTCCCTCCAACTCAGTCTGTGAGGAGTGTTTTATTTCCTCTCCCCTTCCTGCTCTGGCTCAGCTCTTTATTATATAGTTCAACTTAGTGTCTCTGACTTCCAGTTTTCCTATTTTCCCCATTATCTGGATTATACTCTATTCAAAAGGATAAGGTTGTGGAATCCTTCCCTCTCAATGGTGGGGCTGTGGATGCCAGCTATTCTAATTTATTATTTTTTTAGATCTTATTCATATTGATGTTGGGAGGGGGCTGGGGGTGTGGGAAGAGAGAGGGTGGGGAGGGGAAGAGACAGAGAGAGTTGAGCTAGACTTTGTATTTGCTTAAATTGCTCAGACAGTACTTTATAACTTTCATAAACTGAAAGGTCATTTTCTTTTGCACCCCAAAATACCTTGTGTCCTTACCACATTGTTTCAGCAATTATCTGTTTATGTGTCTCTTCCTCTCTCTTGAATTTGTATTCCTATGCTCAGTGGTCTTATTTATCATTTTATCTCCAATATCTTGACCAGTAAATGAATAATTAGTGCCTTGTCAATACTTGCCTGTGAAACTTCTATGTGGAGACTTGTGGAGCACACTCGTTCCTGACTGAGGGGACAGCAAGAGATGAGATGTGAAGTCACAGAACTGAATGTCATGTTCAGGGGACAATGAGCCACTGCTGTGGCAAGAGTACAGGGTTAATGGGGTGGGAGATGGGGCTGAAGAGATGGGTGGCACTGAGTGCTTCCTCCTCTGTGGCCTCACACAGCGCTGGAACCCTGTGTCCTATTCCTCCCACCTGACCAAGAACTTCTCAAGGATTCTCTTTCTGTCTTGTTCTCCTCCTGTTACCACTCCTTGGCACATAGGATGCATGCAATAGATGCTGAATGAGTAAATGGCGAATGAGCATTGTTCTGCAGGAAAGAGTCATGGAAAAGCAGGACAGGGCATGTGTGGGGGTAGGAGCAGGTAAGGCAGGATCTGGAAGGGCATCTCGTGATCCACGCTCCTTTTACTAAGATAACCCTGATGGTATGTGGAGGAGGGATGAGAGAAATAAGAACTGGGAGGATGAAAAGCAATTTAGGAAGCTTTTCCCATACAACAGGTGAAAGATTGTGAGGATTTCAATTAA
This sequence comes from Furipterus horrens, assembly GCF_987537825.1. Classification (NCBI taxonomy): domain Eukaryota; kingdom Metazoa; phylum Chordata; class Mammalia; order Chiroptera; family Furipteridae; genus Furipterus; species Furipterus horrens. Next base: position 19,372,419 of record NW_028327174.1, on the reverse strand, counting down.
GTCAAAGAATTGGCTTTATTATGTTTGAAGCAACTCGGAAGTCCATCCCTCGTAGAATCAAGATGCTCCTTGTTAAAGGAGAAACGGCAGGGATTGAGCCAGGGCCATTCTGTGTCCTCCCAGGCTCTTTGTCAACCACAGCTGTCCTCCGCCACCTCTCTGATGGGGACAGATGAGCTCGGTGCTTTCCGTCTCCATTTCTGTGGTGGCCGGATCTTGTGAGGTCTCTCACAGCCCAACATCGAGTCAGCCCGTCTGTGATTTACCTCAGATAATGCCAAAGAAACTGCATGTTGTCGATGTGAAATTTCTGTCTGATAAATGTTGAAATGAGAAATGAAAGGCATTTATCAGGTAACTTTGCTGTTCATCTGTTACGTGAAATGATTACTGATACTGTTTTTGCTTGGTAGGTCTCCATGAAATCCTGACCATCACCCATTATGGATGTTATTGAAACCTTTTATATAGAAAGAAAATATACTTTAACTAGTCCTAATAACTCAATTGGAAATATGGGAAGATAGACAATGAGAGGAGTATAGGAGTGGATATGTGTTCTCTGTTTAATAAAATGAACCAGGAGCCTGGGAAGTTCATCAGAGGAAACTGGTATTCCCTGCTCAGTGCTGGGGATCCTGCCGGCCCCCCTCCCTTTTTGGTCCCATTGAAGCTGCCCTGCATTAAACTATGATCACTTCCTGCCCGAGCAGTTTGATTTATCTTTCTCTTGTCTCCTTCAGTCCCGTTCACCATTTTTGTGTGTATGAGTGTGTATGAGGACATTTATGTTCACCTTTTAAGTTCACAATGAAGTCTCACTTCTTGGTTGGAACACTCCAGTGCACCTTTAAACTGTGGCCAGAATTATCTTTTCAAAGCACCTAATCATCATTCCCTCGATACCGTGCCTCTCAATTTCTTATCCACCAAAATTCAAATTCCTGGGTATTACCTGTCCTGGTATATTTCTCACCACGCTCACTGCTGTGCTTCCTGTACCAGCCCACAGTGAAAACCGTATCAGATCCCTGTGTGCCCTGAATCCTTTTGTCTTTATTCTGTGCCAGTTGAAATCGACTCGATCAGTCTCTGTTCATATGACCCCTTCTCCAAGAAGTCTTCCCTGAACATCATGCTTATATTTACTCCCTCCCACCTCCAGGCTCCTATAACATGTCATAACAATGACCACATTCTCCTTGGTATTTTATTTAGTTGTCTATATGTATGGTAAATTTTTTTCAGTTATTGTAAACTTTGGGAGGATAAGGCCTGTTTTTTCATCTTTGTGTTCCACAGGACTTAATAGAATGCCTTAAATGTATTTGTTAAATTGTATTAAATTAGCTATAGCTTTGGAACTCTAAAATTTGATCTTTTCCAGGTTTATGCATTTATTAAAACTTGGTCATAACATGGTTTGGGGCTGCAAGTTCGATATTTTGCTTTTTTATTTTCAGGTTTCAACCAGTACAGGGTCAGTTATAATGTAAGAATTACTGTACCTTAATCAGTTTAATATTTCTGAATACTATTACATGTATATATTAATACTACCGTAAAAGCAAATTGTTGCTTCCTTCAGGGATAGATACTGGCAATGACAGTGTTAGAGTTATAACTCCTTTAATTGTAAGTAAAGAAAATCTACCTATACTAGCTCAGGTGAAAAGGTTTGGTGGGAGGCAGAATTTGCAGGGTCCGGTAAGTGAGGGCTGGAAACAACACACACTGGACCTCACAGGAAATGGACTGGAGAGTCAGGAGCCAGGACTGTGCTCAATTGCACCTGGGGCGTAAGTGCTCACTCACCTGTTTCTTCCTCTTAATCATATTACATGGGGTCCAATGGCTGCCTTCTCTAACTCCAAAACGACCTCTTGGCTCACACGGCCAGAACTAACTACAGCTTTCTTTTGTTGTCCTTCCTTATGTGAAATTACAATGATAGAGAATCTGGCCGATTCAGCCCTGCCTATGGGTAGATCCCTCATGGGTCAGATGTGTACACAAAACATAGCTCTGTCCATACAGTAGTGACTGTGGCAGGGTCGTCAACAACAGACAACATGCGATAGTGACTCACTTCTTATTCATTTACTCTTTCCATTTCTTTCCCAATTCCCAACCATTATTCTCTGCTTAAACCCATTCCTGGACTCTTCTTCCAGGACTCTCTTCTAAGAAGAAAAGTTATTTTTCAAAGTCTCATTATAGTGTTAATTACTTTCTTATTCTTCTGAAACATGAATTTTTACAGTGAATGTGCAAGGAAACAATCCTAAAAATATATTCTTCTTAATTAAATTTTATATTTTGTGGTTATCTTGTACTTTTCAAATAACCCTAATTACTTAAGGAATTCTGATCTCTGAGTTTCTCTAAGTCTCAACTTGAAAATTGGAGTTAGGTGATGATACAAGGAAACACAAAGGAAATAAATAGTTTATGATGAAAATATCTAATATTTTACCAGTAAGATCAACCTATATTGTTTTCTTATTTCTAGAACATGATTATTGAATGTTGCTCTGAAATAATAAGTCTGTTTTTGACTGATGGAGAGACATCATCACTATCTGAGGTATGTATCTGTTTTAAAACTATGTTTGACTCACTCACAAGTATTGTTGCTATAGAAATGGAAAATACCTATTATGAAAGTATCAGGGGCCTAACCCTACTTAATTAATGTGAAGGAGTGATAAATATGAATTTATAAAAGCATGTTATTTTGTTTAAAAACATTCTTTGTTTAAAAATCAACTAGTACAGAAAATTATGAAGAGAATAATGTTAAAGTCATTGCAAATCTATCTCAGAGAATAGCCACTATTAACATTTTGGGGAATAGCTCAAATGTTTTTCATGTATATATAAACTTTAGAGTTTTCATGTCAGTGGGATCCTACTGTATATGCATGCTGTGTCTTGCTTTTTCTCATTCAATAATAATGGTATGGACATGTTCTTTTTGTGAAAAGCCTACCTTGTGTTTAATGCCTGCATAATAGTCTCTTTTATGTATTTGTTGTGTCAGGCTTTATTTATATAACCAGATTTTATTCATAGATCTTAAGGGTAAAATATACATATTTCACCTTTCTGCATTATATTCTTAGAGTTAATTCTCAGGAATAAGGTTTTGGAGTAAAAAGTATGTATAAATTTTTATTGTGATAAGATATACATAATCTAAAGTTTACAATTTTAACCACTTTTATGAGTATACTTTAATGATGTTGAGTACATTCACAGTGCTGTTCAACCATCACCACCATCCATCTCTAGAAATTTTTCATCATCCCTAATAGATACTTCATGCCCATTAAATAATAAATCTCTGTTCTTGCCTCCCCCGACTCTTGGTAATTTCTACTTTGCACCTCTAGTCTACTCTTTGCCTATTCTGCATAACTTACATAAATGGAGTCTTATAATATCGGCCCTTTTGTGGCTGGTTTGTGTAATTTAGAACATGTTTTCAGAGTTCATCCATGTTGTAGCATGTATTAGTCCTTTGCTCCTTTTTTTAAGGCTGAATTATATTTCATTGTATGGATATACCACATTTGTTTATTCACTCTGTGGCTGGACATTTAAGTTGTTTACACCTTTAGGCTATTGTAAATAGTGCTTCTATAAACATGGGGATATAAGTCACTGTTTGAGTCTCCTTTTTCAATTCTTTCTGGTAAGTGTGTAAGTGAAATTGCTGAAATGTATGGTAATTCTATATTTAGCTTTTTGCTGAACCCGCAAACTATCTTCTTCAGAAGCTGAACCATTGTATATTCCCACAGGTAATGCTCCAATGTTTTAGTTTCTTCACATCCTCACCAACACTTGATATTTTCCTTTCTTTTTTTTTTTTTTTTTTTTGGATGATCACCATTGTAATGAGTATAAAATGGTATCTCATTATGATTTTGATTTACATATTCCTAATGACAGATTTAGTTAGACATCTTGTCATGTATTTATTTGCTATTTGTATATCCTCTTTAGAGAAATGTCTGCTCAATCCTTTGCCTGTTTTTAAATTGGCATATACATTGTAGTGTATAATTGCAAATGGCTCTCCAGAATGTTGCACCCATTTTCTTGCCCATCAGTGGTAGATGAGAGGGCCATGTTACCTACATGTTCATCTACCCACGTTTTTCTTCTCCTAGTTCCCCTCTTTTTCTCACTTCCCTTTCTTCTCCTTCTCCTTCTCCTCTGCCTCCTTCTCTTCTTCTAACCATTGGAGGTCTAACAAGTGAAAAATGACATACAGTATTCCCTCACTTATCGCAGGTATTACGTTCTAGACCACCCCCCCCGCCCCCGCGATGGGTGAAAATCCGTGAAGTAGGAACCTTACATTTATTTTAGTATTTATATATATTTTAAGGCTTTATAAACCCTTCCGACACACTTATAAACCATTCCCAATCCCTTATTAACCTTTTCCACACTTTTATAAACACTACTTATATTCTTAAACATATTCTACACTCTTAAACCTACATAACTTTAACAACATACGTATTCAGTACCACAAAATCCCATGATATAGTGAAAAATCTGCGATAAATAATTAAATATAATATTTTAAAAAACCCCGCGATACAGTGAGGCCGAAATAAGTGAACCGCGATATGGAGAGGGACTACTGTATTTCACTTTAAAATATTTTAAGTGCTAATAAGGTCAAATGTAGTTCATGTGTTTGTTGGCAATCTGTATTTCTCCTTTTGTTTCTCATTAATTTGGTCAATCAACAAATATTTAGCTGTCTGTGCATCAGGAACTTCTTTCTAGGCCCTGGAGAGCAAACTCTGAATAAGCCACAAGGACTCCACTGCTTGGAGCTATCATTTTTTTGTGAAGAAAATAGTAAACAAATCAATAAACTAGATAATATAAGGTTTTATTAAGTGCTATGAAGGAAAAAAAGGTGATACATGAGAGCAGAGGTAAGCAAACTGAAGCTTATGAACTACATCTGGCCCATTGCCTATTTTGTAAGTAAAGTTTTATTAGAACACAGCCATGCTCATTCATTTACTTACAGTTTATAGTTGCTCTGGAGCCACAAGAGCAGAGTTGGGTAGTTTTGACAGAGACCATATGCTCACAAAGCCTATATTATTTCCTGTGAGGCCCTTTTCAAAAAAACTTGATGATATCTGTTATAGAAAGTAACCAGGAACAGTGTGACAAATTAGACAGGGTCGTAAGGGAAGACCCCTCTTAGGAGATGACATTTAAAGTGAGACCTGAAATATTGCACGGTATTCCTCCTTCTATATTATTAGTTTCTTATGGGGGTGGGTGTAGGGAATGGGCAATGCTATCTTCATCTTTGAATTCTTACAGTGATCTCTGAGTTGTATTAATTAGTTACTGGTTCTTAACTGAACTGAATCCTTTAGTTTTAAACAACTGAAACTTAATATTTGCTTTTAAAAAATTTATTTAGCCATTCATGTTTTTTCTGATTTTTTAAATGAGGAACTCAAGGTTTTAGTATGGAAATACATAGATTTACTGTGGCAGGCCATTGATAGTAAAATCAGACTTAAACCTAATTTTGTACAAACTGTAATTAAAAACAGGTCACAGTAAAAGGACACATGATTTTTAGTATTAATGGATTTTGGCTTTTGACAGACCAGGCTTGAAATCCCTGCCTTGCATCTTATTAGTTGTGTGACCTTAGGCAAGTTTTCTCAAATAAAAAATAGGGTAATAATCCCAACTTCTCACAGTTGTGAGTACTAAAGCAAGTAAGATGTGTTGAGGACTTGGCATAGGGCCTAGTACAAATAAATGTTTAGTAAATATTAGCTATTTCTTCTTCTTCTTCATCATCATCATCATCATCATCATCATCATCATCATCCCTACCATGGTTCTGCCTTCCATGTGTGAATTCTTCATTCCCTAGTTAACTAATTTTAAATAGACTTTTAGGATCCAAATTTGTTTTGAAATACTAATAGACAAGGAGAGGAAAAGTGTTAAAGATGGAGAAAGAATCACTTTCTTGGCCTGTAAAATGAATCGTTGTTGAATCCTAGAGGAATTAGGTCGCTGTGCAGGAACCCAACATGAGACCCTCGTGGTGGTGAATCACTGGTCCAAGAGAGGGTGCCTCCCAACTGAACCTCATGCTAATGCTTCCACCCCGAAGTGCCGGGATGCAGTCAGGGCCTTAGGAGCTTGTTCTAAGAAATAAATTATTAGACAAAATTACATGCCTTAGTGTAGCTGTTTTTCATGACCGGGGTGAGATTTTGCTGTGTAATTTGGTTCCATACTGAACATACCCATTGCGATAGCTGTTGCCTGTTATTACCCCTTCCTAATTAACATAGATACTGCACACCCGGCTTGTGACAAGAAATTGAGAATAGCAAGGAGATGAAGGAAGGGGATGAGTGTTCCATACTAACCTTCTGTAAATGACTATCAGGTATAACTTCAGGTGAACCAATAATAAAGCTTTCCTTTCGTTGCCTTGCATTGGTTCAAATTATCGCAGTTTCCAAGTTGTCGGGTAGGATTCAAACAGGATGCTAAAAAATACTCTTTCTTTCTGTTCTTGCTGTGACTGATCATGGGAAGGACAGACTGTCCGTCGGTAATTATTGATTTCCAGCTGCATGAAGAACATTGGTGTAGATACTTTTGTTGCCTCAAAGGCAGTGTAGGTTCAAGTTCCTGCACTCAGCTAATTTTATATTTTCATATTGGTTCACACGATACAAATAAATTTACCTAATCGGTGTATGCATCCGTGTATGCGTGTGTATGCTGAACTGGCTAGAGTCTCACAGAATCAGTATGGAGAAGATGCCTAGGAGCAGATCCTTGTTTAAATAGGGAAGGTTAATCCAGGCCAAGTGATAAGACATGTTGTATAAGGAGGTTGCAAAGTAGTTTTTCTTGGCTGCATGAGTTCAATAGGATATATTTTTTAGTTCAAGATTTTTAGCTAGATTTAGCATAGTATCTGATGATAATGATAATAATGATAATACTCATTAAAATGGTTAGTACTAATAGTGGTAATAGTAATAATATTCATGGTTAATATTTGCTGAGCACATGGCATGTCCAGACACTGTTCAGTGTTTTATTATCCCATTTAACATTACAAGAATCCTATGAAGTTGGTTGTTACTGTTATCCTCATCTTAGAGGTGAGGAAACCAATGCTCAAGGAAGTTAGGCAGCATGCGTAAGGTCTTCCAGCTTATAAGTGGAGGGGACAGGAGTCAAATACAGTTCTGCTCAAAAATCCAGGCTCTTCATCTTTCACTAAATTATACCCAGTGCATGTTTTATTAGAATAGTGGGAGCAGGTGCTACAGGGAGTTGAAGAGTGAGAGGTGAGCAGGTGAGAGTGGGAAAGTGAAAGTTGCAAGTGTAGATGGATCTTTGAGGAGACCTGGGTAAGATGTCTAGAGACTAGAGATGCAGGGGCGAGGGAGGGTGTTAGGACAGGAATGGTGGGTGGTAAGGAAAAGGAGCTGGGGGGGCTGGAGATGGCCTGTCTGGAAGAGAGAAGGCCAAAGGATGGAACACGGCTTTCAGGGAGCGGCGAGGGGACAAAAAGACATTGACAGCACAAGTGAGGTAGCTGCCTGGAAGCAGAGGAAAGAAAGACATCTCTTTTCTCCAGTCTTGAGGTGGCAGATCGAGTGGGGGTGGTGGTGGTGTGAGTGTGTAAGGAAAGGGTGGGGGAAGCTGGGGCAGTTCACACCCAGTGGCTCTCATTTCTCAGTTAAGTGGAGGCAAGTTTATGTACCATTGGAGTCGGGTAGAGGGTGGAAGGGAAGGTCTTCTAAGAGAGCTAGGGAGATGACTATCTCGAATATTCGCCCTTGTTGAGTGTGATGGGCAAGAAAGCTGGCCAAGGACAAATAAAAGAATGAGGGCCACATGGAGATTTAGAAGTCATTATTGGTTGGGACAGTGGGCTACTTGGCTCGTGATTTTTCTCCAGCAACACTTGGCTTCCTGCACACAGGAGTGGGAAATGCCAATGAGGCAGAAGTGAGGGGAGAGCAGAGGCATGTGGCAGGTGAGAAGCTGACAGCCTGCAGGAGGCCCCGGTGGACCTGAGCAGCTCTGCATTTCTCTCAGGGTCAGTTCCAAAATGCCTCCTGTTTACTCTGAGAAAGCACCAGGGCAGCCTGACGTCTGCCTTTTTTTTTTTTTTTTTTTTTAAGCTCTAGTTAAACATAAAACAGTTTATGCAATGTTTTCTTTAAAAGATTTTGAATTTAACCTCAGAAAAGCTCCATAATGACAGTTAAGTTCTAATGGCTTACACTGCATTATTATCTACATGATTAATGTGCATTTCTTTTCACATGGCTAAATTTAGTGTCCCCATGGTCTCTTATTTTTGATTCTTAAATGTTCATTTTTGTATGTTTTTATGATCAGATATTGACATCGACCACATGCCGGTCACCAAAACAATCATTATCTTTGAGATGATTTCAGTAAGAAGTATGAAAAAGGTAAAAGAATAGCTGGAGGGAAACACAGAGTCACAGATGTTAGCATATCTTAGTTTGTTTAGTCATTTGTATCTTTAATTTTGTGTCTGTTGTATTGATCTTATCATATGACTACCTATGCCCTATGACCTTTTATGACCTTATGACCCCTGTCTATCAGCTGAAATTATTGCTCCACAGTGCTAGTATAGTAGTATCTTATCTTTTGCTAGATCATCATGTAAAAATGGGTAACAACACATCAAACCTGTGTTACCCTATCTCAGAGTCCTTCTTCCATCACTTTCAAATCCATGGTTTATATCTCTGTACTTAATAGCTTTTATCAAAATGTGTTACAATGATGTACTCCCATAATTGTCTCCATTGGCTGGGGCAGATAGGGGCTTACATAAAAAGATTGGGTCTTACTATATTTTTATTCTCAGTGATTTGCCCAGTGTTGGCCACTCCAAACCCCTGCTGAGGATAATTGTTTGTTGAAAAAATGAGTGTTCATTATACACCTTCCAGATATCCTGCTGAATTGCAGTTCTAGTCTAGATGTTGATAGTGCCTTTAGACTCATCAATGTCAGGCATTTGTATACTAAACCTTTGACAAGTGCTTCCTCTGTGCCAGCCATTGGACTAGGCATTGGGACACAGAAATAAAAGCCAGAGTCCATGCCTTCAAGGGGGCCTGCAGTTTAGTGGGGGAGACAGACAAATGCAGAAGCAATTACAATACAGTAGAGGCCTTGGGCCAAACACCGTTCCTCAGTAATAATATTAGTCAGTATTCTGATACTATCTTGACATAATTCTGAAGGTGAGAAAACTTCCTTTGATATGTTTTAAGGAGGATTCACCAGTTCCCTGTAAGGAATCAAGTTAGTAGAACTTCCTATGCGCTGTGGTTAGAAGTTTTAATTACTTTGGAAAGTGACGGGGGCAGTAGAGAATCCTTAGGTAGACATAAACATGATCAAAGGCACATTTGAAGGCATCTTTCTCCAACTAGGAAGACCTTTGGAAGACAAGGCAGAAAACAAAAGTTCTAGCTTTGGCAGTAGGCTCAGTGGTGAGGGCATGCTTCGTGGTTTCATTTATGGGGCTGAAGAGAATGGAACAAATCTCCAAATCCCTGGATACAAAAATAAATAAGGAGAAGAGTTCTGTAAAAGGTCAGCTTTGTTTACAAGTTGTAGCTGAGTGAAAGCATTGTGCAGGGTGCCCTGGAGGAAGAGGGAAAGAGACAGAATTCTTGTCTGCAGGAGGCTGATGGTCTAGAGAGGAGGAATGGGGTGGAAGCTTCATATGGAGAAGACAGTGGGTGTGATTTTACATGGATGTTCACGTGAAGATGGGGAGAAAGGTTGGCAGAGGTTAAAAGACCTGCCCAATATCACATAGATGGTGACTCTCACAGCCAAGACTGTCAGACTCTAGAGTCTGTGCTGTTTACTGTTAACTCTTGGCCATTCAAGTTGAGGGTCTGGATTGAGCACTATGTAGCTGAGGGGAGTCAGGGTTAGGGTTTGGGAAGTGGCACATGCGTTGGTTATTGGGTAGGCTTGAGAGCCAGATTGCTTGGCCCCAAATCCCAGCACAGCTCTGATATTTGCTAGGTTGTTTAACCTCAATGCTTCACTTTCCCTATCTATAAAATGGGACTAAAAATAGCACATACCCCATAGGTTTGTTGTGCAGATTCTATTAATCCATGTAAAATTCTTAGAAACAGTGCCTGGCACTTACTAAGCAGTTAGTTATTATTATCACCACCTAAGAGCTGAGTTCACTTGGAATGAGACCCTTGTAAGTAGGTTTGTTTCCCTGGGAGTGGCTGTAGCCAGAGCAGCAACAACATGCCTCTGAGCATGTTCCCGAAAGAGAGCCTGGGGTCATGCAAGTGCTAGGAATGGCTGCATGCTTTGCTTTTAGCCACATGCATTCCCATCGTTATCTGTTCCCGTTACTGTTGTTATATAACAAACACCCCAAACTTAGGGGCACAAAATCACCTCGTTTTTATTAGGCTTAAGGTTTCTGTGAGTCCCATATTTGGAAAGGGCGTAATGGGGCAACTTGTCTCTGCAGAATTAGTTGGGAAGACTCAAAGGTTGGGGATGATTCGCCTGCTGAAGGCTGGAATCCCTGAAGGTGCAGAGGCTCATTGGGTTTGTTGCTTCATGATGACTGTTGGCTGGGGGCTGACGCTGGGAATGCAGATCGGGCTGTTGGCCAGGATACTACACGTGGCCTAACTGTGGCTGGTTGGGCCTCTGCACAGTATGGCATCTGGGTATCTCCCCCAGAGATCCAGGCAGAAGCTCTATCACTGTTTATGCCCTAACTTTGAAAGTTATGTAATGACTCTTCTCTATGGGTCTCATATCCATCCATATTCCACGTTTGACGTAGACTCTACCTCTCGATAAGATGAGTATTGCAGCCATTTTTGGAAAATGCGATCTGCCATGAGACCCAATAAACACTCCCAAGTTCTAGGACTATTCCTTCTCTGAGCAGAGGCTGCTCTGGGGCACCTGCTCAGGTAATTTTTAAAAATTAGTCAGCACTCTCTCCAAATACGGTTGGTAACTGTCTTGGAGTTCCTGAGTGTGTTTAAACCCTGACAGGAGAGGATAAGTTTGGTGAACTCTCAGAATACCCTTTGAAATAACTTATGCAGTTCTTCCGGGTGTTGAATCGAATTGCACATATCCCTACTTACGTGGGACGGCTTCCATTTCACTTTCTTTAGGCTCTGAAATCCTAAAGGGTAGTGCGAGGCTGTTTAACTTTCTCTGGCTCATTTTATTACATGATCGCATGCCCCTTGGTTTCCTTTTAACAAAATACCCCAAATGGTGTCAATGACAATATTCTGTTTAAACTGTCATTTACATCATTGAGCTGCAGGTTCTACATAGTCCATAGTAGGTGTTTGCTAAGTCTTAATGCATTAAATCTATTCATATAACTTTTTTTGTTGAGAGTTGCAGGGTTTTGGTTTTTCATTTTTTGTTTTTTGTTTTGTTTTTTTCATCAGCCAAGAGTCTTTTTTTCTTTCTTTCTTTTTTTTGTACCACAAAAGAGCTGTCTGAATAGATTTTATGGGCATCTAGAATTACATCTTTCTTCAGTGAGACATCATTCTGTCCTCAAGTGAAGAGTATCCTTTGTATGTAAGTTTATGAGACACCCACTTAATATTCTTACATTCTTTGGAAGACAATGCCGGGTGACATCAGCTCCACATTGCTTTTAAAACACAGCACCGACTTTGATTCCATCCTCTCACTGCTCACTTCTAACTGTCACATTTGGCTAAGGGAAAAAGAAAGCCCGTAAGAAAAGGCCAGGCTATTAACGTGCTCTTCAAAATGCTAAGAAAAGCCTAAGCTGTTTATAGTGTTTTCAAAATGCTCATCTTTTGGAGATTTGCCAGCAACAGTGTGAAGGTGAAATGCGCTCTTGTTCATCAAGGAACCGAGAGCCTTTGTGTTATCTGTGCTCAAAGTACCGGTCCTACTTTTGTTAGACATGCAATTTGGGGGTATAATGGTACTTGGATATAATTTAAACTAAAATATAATCGTGAACCTGATATTGTATATTTACTGTAAAGCAGTGAGGAGTGTGTTCACCGCTTGATAAAGCAAGCCTGGCTTCATTCAGGATATAATTGTATTTCAGATTCAAAGGGAAATTTCCCACAATTTAGTCATTTGTCTATCTTTCAAGGAGGTGAGAGGCAGGGGTATCATTAGCAAATCTGTTCATTGCTTTCTTTCTATTTTGCTGAAAACCAAGTTAAATGTTTACTTCATTCATTTCGCTAAATGGTTTTGTCTTGATTAAAAAATGGACCTTTAAAAGTGGGATTAGATTTTCATTTAGGAGGATGTTGGTTTTTGCTTCCTGTAGTTGAGTCATTTGGCAAACTTTTGGAAATTCTCTGGACAAATTTTCCTCGTAATTAAATACATTCACAAAGAAGGAGCAGGTGTAAATTTACCCATTTTCTTGTTAATATTTTTGACACCAGCTGTTTGAGTTTTTTGTTCTTATTTCTTATTCTACCTGAATTTCAGGCAGCCAATGCCATTATGTTCTTTTCTCAGCCACCTGTGAGAGGATAGTATGGCGGGAAGAGGGCTTGGCTCATTTTAGCCCCAGCTTTGCTCTTGTGGACAAGTCTTTCATTCTTAAACACCCTTGGTCAATCAGGGTCTGTTGAAGGTCTTGAAAGTGATGCATCTTACTGAATAAAAACATGACTGAGTCTTGTTTCTGCCATCCACTGAGGTGTGGCTGTGAGCAATTTACTTCACTTATCATAGCCGCTCCTCCTGTAGGATTACATTGGAAATACCACGCAACCCATTTAGTATGGTGCTGGTACAACGCCACTGGTAAGCCTTCAGTGCATTGTGGTCATTTTATTTATCCCAGCCTTAAAATAATGGGAAATGAGTCATTTGTTCATTTGACCATTAGCAGCTCCTGTCATCAGTGACCTTTGGCCTGTTTAAATGTTTGCTAGTTTTCAAAAGAATAAGAGGACATTCAATAGATGTACTCTTAGTGTTATTTTTCAACCACCCTTTTAAATTAAATTTTTTTTTGAGATAATTGTAGATTCGCATGCAATTATAAGAAATACCAATAATACAGAGAGATCCTGTGTGCCCTTTAGCCAGTTTTCCCAGTGGTAGTGTCTTATAAAACTATAGTACAATGTCACAGCCAGGATCCTGACATTAATAAAGTCAGGATACAGAACAATTTCATCACAAGAACCCCTCACTGTCCTTTTATAGCTACTCAACTTTCCACCCTCACCACTGTCCCTGACCCTGACACTTGACAACTACTAATCTATTCTTCATTTCTACAAATTCCTCATTTCAAGAATGTTATATTAAAGGAAGCACATATTACATAACTTTTGGGGGCTAGATGGCATTTTTTCACTCAGCGTAATTCCCCGGAGAGCCATTAAACAATGGTTTTGATGAACCCAAAAACCCTTATGAGTATTGACACGTTTTATTTTGGCAACAGAATTATCATTAGCCAAAAGTGCACAATGTGGTACCTGGCATATAGTGTGCAGCAAATGTTCAGGGAGGTTCGGCGGTGGGTTCCCACTCCACCTACTTCTACTCTTCCTCCTCCTCCTCTGTGTCCTTCTCCTCTTTCCTTGCCCCCTTCTTCCCCACATCCTCTTATTAATGTTGACCAAGCCTCATTGCTGAAGTTAAAAATTCTAAAAAGAGTTAAATAATTCATGTGAAAGTTCTTTGGAAATTGCTGGTCAGTGTTGGCCACATTCTAAGACCGGCTTATGGTGTACACTGATAGGAATAAAGAAGTCAGCACGAGCGTGGTTTTTCCCCTCGCTGTGCACTTGCAGTCTGCCCTCCACTTTGCTCCTGCAGTGGGAGCTGCTAACCAACAAAGCCCATCATGCTTTGATTCTAAGCAACAAAATCCCATGAACAAAAACACAAATGTCAGTTCACATTCTTTAGAAATCTTTTGCTCTAAAAAAGAGCCTCCTCTCTCTAGTTGCCAGACATCAAACACAGTGAGCTCCTTCATAAAAGCATCAAGACCTGCCAAGTATCGTTCAAACACTAGAGTTTTCATTTCTGTATCGCAGATCAGAAGCCCACAGGCAGACCCAAACTAACCCTTGAAGGGGGTAACCCCGCTTCATCGTACTCAGTTATAGCATTTCTTCCCGTAACTTTGCTGCTGAGATTCAAAGTCTGCCTTTTAAGTGGAATTAAATCCTTACTCTGATACAGAAGTAGGGTAAGAGTAGAGCAAGCTTGCTGAACATTAATGTTTGAGTCAGAATAAGGGTAGGTTATGCTGTGCTAACAAATAACCCTAAATATCTGTGGCAATAAAGGTTTATTTCTTTCTCATGCATAGTCCAATGAAGGGTGGGCAACTCTCCTTCAGCCTGTAACTGTGCCGTCTGGACTCTGTGGCCTCCAAGGTCATCACTGCAAGAGAAGACAGCTAGGGAACTCACAAGATGCCTTTAAGTAAGGTGACCATACATCCCAGTTTGCCTGTGATAGTCACAACACATACCTGTTGGTTTGAAGGAGTGATTAATATTTCTCCTTTTATTTTATTCTCCAAGGTGTCCCAGTTTAGACAGTGAATTAGCGTGACCTTTTCTAAGAGCCAGCTCTCAGGATTTCTGCTCATATCCTACTGGCCTCCACCTAACGAGCAGGGGTGTAGAGAATGGTAGAGGAGCAAGGATCTATTTTAGTGAACACTAAAAACGTCTGGCACAATAGATATTTTCAGGAATGCCACAGATTGTTAAACAGAATTAATTCCATAATTTCAATTACCAAAATTGTGTTGAGCAGATGTGATATAAATATGATATTCTTGTGACCTAAACCATCTCATCGACTCCCACATTGTGGTAGGCTGAATTGTGTCCCCTCCTGCACTGCCCCCTAGATGTCCACATTCTAATCCCCAGAACCCGTCACCTTATATGATGAAAGGGACTTTGCAGATATGAGTAAATTGACGTGGGGGGATTATCCTGGATTGTCCAGGTTATCTCTAATGTAGTCATAGGTTCCTTACAAAAGGGAGGCAGAGTAAGATTTGACAACCGAAGGAAAAGCAGTGTGATGGTGGAAGCAGAGACTGAAGTGACGGGGTTGAAAATGGAAAAAAGAGCTACAAGCCAAGAAGCGCAGGTGGCTCTAGAAGCCTCTGAGAGGCAAAGAGACAGGCTCTCCCTTAGAGCCTTAAAGAAGGAACCAGTCCTGTGGACATCTGGACTTCAGTGCAGTGAAACTGATCTCAAATTTCTTATCGCCGAGACTGTAAGCAAATGAAGTTGTATTGTAAGCCACTGGGTTTATTGTAGATTTGTTATAGCAGCACTCAGACCTTAATGCACACATACATTCTGAAGTTCAGCAGCTGACTTTAGATTTCTGTCTCCAGTTAAGGTAGATACTATTAGTGTTCTTGTTTCACATGTGAGACATTGAGGCCTGGAGGGTTTAAGTGACTTGCCTAAGCTCCTGGAGCTCGTGTCAGAGCCAGGATTCATGTGTAGGCAGACGGGCTCCTCAGAACATGTCCCAAACCACCCTGTTCTATACTGTCTCCCCAACTACCCCGCTGTCCAGCTCTGAACTCCCTTTCACCCTGTCTGTCAGTCATGAGATGCCCTGCTCCGTAGGCCTCTCCTCCCACTCCCATCTGGCTTCAGTCTCTTGCTTTTCTCATGGGCTTGATGTCACTTAGGACACCTTTCCAGCTTCATTCAGCTTTTGGAGTTTTATGGAAGGGTCCAGGCCTTCCATAGGGAATTTAGGCCTCAGGTGAAATTACTGAATTTCTTCATATTTAAGTTTTGGGGAAGATATTATTACTAAATCTTCTTTCTCCTCTTTAACTTCTAATTCTCTTCCTCATACTCTGGAGAGGGGAATGTTCTCAAGAGTAATCAAATAAAGTGATTAACAGAAGTAATACTGGAAGTGTTGAAGCTTGTTTTACCATGACTCAGAAAAGAAGCTTCTGGAAATTTGCTATATGAATTCTTACTTAGTTATCACTTTAAATCTCCCCTTCCTTTATACTGGTTATATACTAGTATGCATTTTTCCATATTGCCACTTGTTTAATGGCTCGGTAGTTAACCACTGAGTTAAGTTTTACGCCTGCTCTGAGCCACTCAGATCTCCCTTCCAGGAGTGAAGAACTAATCTTCCCAGCCATAGGAAAGTGCTCCCGACAGCCCTTGTCTGTCTCTCAGCTCTCTCCGAGAATTGGCCCTGGCTAAAGGACATGGCTTCTTCCTTGGGGGAAGTCTGCAACCAATTACTGGATTATATGGGGGTACAAAGACCTGACTCGCCTACCGTGATCAGGGGTATCTTTGAAGGGCCATCCCAGCTGCAAAGCTCCCTGTGGGGTGGGCTGTGCAACCCGGTTTTTCTCTCTGCCTAATTCTGTTTTCTTCCCTTTCTCCATGGGTGTTGATCCCAAGGGTATTCCCAAATAAACTTCCCAAAAGCCAAGTTCCCTTTCGGGTCTGCTTCCCAGGAACCGGACCAGCAAAATGAGTTAAAAATAAAAAATGAAGATCCCTGACTGATGATAAATACATAAGGGTGCTCAATTAATCCTTATTTTCAGGAAATAGAAGTGCTCTAAAGGAACTAGAAAATACACTTTCCAGCTTAAAGTTTATTTTTTCAATGTAGAAATAGGGGGGAAATATCATGCACAGCAGCCATTCATGATTAAAAAATACATTCTACAATGTGACTCATATTTCAATCCCAGTTTCTTTTGACCTCTATTTTACAGTTAATTTACAAATGAAATGAACTCTATAAAAACAAAGTCTCTAGCACATGTCCAATCCTCAATAAATGCAGCCTTCCTTTTTTGGTGAAATAGTTTTTCCAGAGTATAAAAACAGGACTTGAGAAAGCTTTAAAACCATCTTCTAAAAATAAAGGCAATGATGTAAAGTGAAATGTATTCACGCGTAAGTACTATATCAGAATTTATACCCTCTCATCTCCACAGAGAATGAGGGATAGACATTCAGTTTTACAACATGTTGAATATAGGCATTTCTGTTAAATCTTCTATCCAAGAAAACTCTTCCTCCAGTTCTTCCTACAAATCCCTGATTATAAGCACTGAACCACGGCCATGAACTTGCATCTAGCCTTTAAGCTCTATGCACTTCATTGTTAATTGCATAACTCATGGTTTCTGTTCTAATGAAATATTTTTGATATTTTAAAGAGGATTTTTCCTATTTGAGATCCTTTATTTGTTCTTTATATGGTGAAAAATACTTTCCTGGGTGTGTGTGGGGAGGGACAGAGAGAGAGAAAGAGGGAGAGAGAGAAAGAGAGTGAGAGAGAGAGAAGCTGTTCTTTCTGCACGATAGGATGTCAGTGTTCAAAGGCTCTTTGATTCTTGAGCAGTCAGAATAAGACTTGATATGTACAGCCTATACTATTGGGTTTTTTCTTATGGGTCTCTTTTGGTCTTAAAGGATTGTTTTCTTAAATAGTTTTCTATAAAAAGCATATACCTATAATGATGATATTACTGACAGCTCTACCACTTTTCATCAAGTAGTGCCCTGGCCAGAGTATGAAGGCCAATGTGTG
Source organism: Furipterus horrens (assembly GCF_987537825.1). NCBI lineage: Eukaryota > Metazoa > Chordata > Mammalia > Chiroptera > Furipteridae > Furipterus > Furipterus horrens. The sequence continues at coordinate 19,354,707 of NW_028327174.1, read as the reverse complement.
CAGAATAGGTGCTAAGGAGGAGGAAGGGTGTAGGAGAAGTCCCAAAGATGTCTACTAGCTGAGCGTTGCCCTAATTTATGTAACAGCCGGTAGGATCGTAACATGGTTTGCCTCACACCCACCAGTTTGACAATGACACCAACTGGGAGTCCAACCACTCAGTTCATTTCTGACACTACCACCCAGAGTTGCTGCAGATTCCACAGATAAAGAGCTCAATCCAAGGCTGCCCCCACTTCAGACACCGACGGCAAATGAGTTGCCAGGGTACCCACACTTATGCTTGCATACTACAAGTTTGTAAGCTCCCACGATGTTGCCTCAGGTTTGAAGATTCACTGGAATGACTCACAGAAATCAGGAAAACACTATGTGCGATTACCAGTTTATTATAAAGGATACAACTGTGGACTCGGTAAATCAACACTGAATAGATACAGACCAAGACACATATCTAAAGAAATATTTTACCCGTTCATTCAATCATTTTACTTGAAATCTTGTAGAGTTGTTTTGTTTTTTTTTTTAATTTTGAATTCTCTGGGAAGAAGGTGTAACTCTGACTTCAGATTCTCCTAATACAGGTGTGAGCAAAAAGGTTGACAGTTGTGAGTATGCAAAACACAGAGTTTACTCTTATATTATTTATTAATTATTGTATTTATTATTACTCTTAGTAACCTAATTTTTCCCATTCCTGTATTTATAGCATTGATATACTTTGGCTGTGAAATCAATTTAGCATGTTCAACTAACTCAATATTTTTTAAAACTGGACTTCATTATTTTGATAATAGTGACTGAAATTTTACTGTTTAGTATACAGTATTCCCTCAATATGTTTAATATTATTAATTGTTAAGGATATGACATTAAAAACATAAAGAAATATTTCAAAATATACAATAGAATGTCTAAAATTAAAAAGTAAAATGATCAAAGTGTGTGAAGATGTGGAATAACTGACTCCCTCATAGATTACTGGTTGGGGTACAAATTGGCCAATCACTTTAGAAAACTATTTGGTAGAATCAGCATAACCAATTTCCCAGAAAGCTCCATTTTTATCTATACCTCACAGAAAGGTATACCTGTGTATACCAAAAGGCATGCTGATTCATAATAACAAAAATACAAAATGAAGTTTTAAAATGATATGAAACTGATAGTGATACGTTCATGCTGTGGAAATTATGTGTCAATAAGAATGACCAAACTATCATTAATACTCAATGACATGGATGAATCTGAGGAACATAATGTTGAGCAAAAACAACAGACACAGAAGAGTACATATTTTATGATTCTACTTAAATACAATTAAAAATATAGTTAAAACACACACATAAAACTAAAATATTGGCACAGAGGCCAGAATAGTGGTTACTTTGCAGGAAGAAGGGATGATTAATTAGTGACAAGGAGGGAGCCTCAGAGGACTGCTTGGATACAAATCGTGTTCTGTTTCCTGATTTGACCTGTGGTTATGAGGATGTGTTCCTTTTGAAAAGGATCAAGTTGTACGCTTAAGATACTCCTTCTTCTGTCTGTAGGTTACATTTCAATTAAAAGTTTATATAAAGAATTGTGTTCAACAGTAGAAAAATATAGACTATTGTGTTACAGTATAATAGAAATAGCTGGAATTTGAAGCATCAGACTTGTCCACCAACGGGCTTAAGATGCCTAGGTACCTATAAATGTAGGAGTGATAACACAAGGGTAAGTTCTGACATTTTAGGGTAATTTGTGTTCTCCAAAAGACGTATATGAATTAATAACTCCAGGATGACAACTATTTTCATTTTATCTTCCTGATCTGAAGCTTTTACTTGTGGCCTCCTTAAGTAAATTTAGCAATTAATCTTCATCCTTTGACAAATAGCCATTTGTTTCTGCAGGTTCACTGCCAAGGGTTAGAGGCCAAAGTGCTCTATCTGTATATAGTATATAAATTATGTCATAAGATGCTTCTAGTGTTATCTAAAACTAACTTGGCCACTAGTGGTGTTTTTTAACCACTTTCATCTTTAACATCAGAAGAATTATACAATAGCAGAGATATAGCACAAGAGAAAACATACATATTTTAATGTTAATTATTATTTCTGTGTGTACTACTTTGAAAATTATCTGCTAAAGGGTATTACTGAATGTGAAGTCTTTCATCACCATATAATAGACTGAATGTTTAGTGCAATTAAATTGCAATGAGATATAACCAGAATAATCATAGTAATTACATATATTTTCAACATATTAATAAACTAGGTAATATTAGTTCTCTAAACTGTTTCCCATTTTTTAATAAATAAAAATAGTCATTAAATGGCAAACAGGTTTTATAACATTCTATAATAATATGCTACCCTTGGGTGTGGAAAAACCCTCATATATTTCTGATTGAAGTATTAATTGCCAGAACCTATTTGGAAAGTAATCTGGCAGGAAATGTTAAAAAGTAAAATGTAAACATCCTTTGACTAAACTAACCACTTTGGGAAATCGGTAACACTGAAATTAAACCACCTTTACCCAGGAGACATATAAATAGATAAGCATGTACACAAACCAGAAACAACCTCTTTGGTAAATGAATAAATTAGGATATGCCCATCCCATGCATTATTATATAGCCATTAAAAATAATGTGTTCAACAGTGATAATAAAATGCCGCCTTTATCAGGTGTTTGTGACAGTTACCCTTCTAAGTACAGTTGACCCGTGAGTAACAAGATTTGAACTGTATGAGTTCATTTACATGCAGATTTTAAAATAAGTACCTACTGTACTGTAAACGTATATTTTCTGTCTTATGATTCTCTTCATAGTTTCCTTTTTCTAGCTTACTTTATTGTAAGAATATAGTATATAATACAAATAACATACAAAATTTGTGTTAATCAACCATTTTTGCTATCACTAAGACTTCCAGTCAGCAGTCGGGTTCTAGTAGTTAAGTTTGGGGGGGCAGTGAAGGTTATACACAGATTTTCAACTGCACGGGAGGGTCGGTACCCCTAATCCTGACATTGTTTAAGGGTCAACTGTATTTTATAGGTGTATACTCTTTCCATTCTGGTAACCACAATACTACTAGGAATTAGTATTATTATTTCCACTTTATGGATGAGAAAGTTAAAGTTCAAACACATCAAATATTTTACCTAACCTCACATAGCTGGTATATGTTGAGCTCAAAATTGGAACCAGATTGTCTTATTCCAGAAGGCACACTCTTAACCTGCATGCAGTTGTTCTATCTTCCTGAATTAAGGGTGGATTTTTTTATATATTGGTAATTGTAAAAGCAAATAACGGAAATCAAGTTATTCTGTTTCAAAAAAGAAGGGGAAAGAAAAGGAAAAAGAAAAAACCCACGTGAATATACATTTGTATGAGGATTTTAACAGTTTTGGAAGACTACTCCTCAAACTGGTAACACTAATTACTCCAAGATTTAGTGAGGAAGGAGATGGTATTAATTTTTATTTCTTCACTTCTTTATTTGATGTTATAGAAAACCCTGGAATACATTTGTCACTTTTTAATCCAATAAAGTGAAAAAAAAAAGAAAAACTAGTCTACATTTTTAGGTTCATTATGTTTTTTTTGAGAGTTAACATTTAACAAATAGACAAGAAATTAATAAAACCTGTCCTCTTAAGTTTTTACCAGAATTCAGGCCTGCAAGGATCTAATTCATTATGGTCATTCTACATGACATCACTCACCTTCAAAAATACTTAGACTCGTACGAAGTGGGTCCCCAGCAAGCATTTGTTCACTTTTCTTCATGTTTTTCTCTCATTCCTGCCCTTCTCTCAATCAAATCTTCAGTGCTATGGTCACCTAAACTGTCTTATTTCCCGTTTTCCAGTCTCTCAGCTGACTTTGGCTACACTAGTCCTTGGCATGGAAAATGAGCTCTAACACAATTTACTCCACTGTGGCAGGATCTAAGCTTCAAACGAGAGAGGGATTTTTGTCACAGGGCAATCTGTTATGGAAGAAAGCATTTCATTAGCACCAGAGCCAAAAGTCCTACATTTAGAATCATGTGCAATGATTATGTAAATACAAATAGTTCATATTTCTAGAAGTATCTGATGTTTTATAAGCTCATTTTTTTTGATTCATAGATATGAATCTGTATGCTGTTTTATAGACTCATAGATATGAATCTTAATAGGCTATAGAATGATATATATGACATTTCAGCAGTGTAAAGATGTGAAACTTTGTATCTGACTTCAGGCAAGAATTAAATATCTTTCACATAAAATTATTCTACGGAACTGGTATTTGTATACTTTGAGAACATGACTTCAGTCAACAGTTTGAAACAATGCACTTCATGAATATTTTAACGCTTTTTCTCAGGTTCCATTTCATGTGTCGCTGCAATCTGTATTCAATCTGGAGAGACTTTTTGATCTTGCTAATGGCTGTATCATATCAGGAGGAAGCCTTTTCAACTGGATTGTGTCCATTATTCCCTGAACATTCTTTTCATGTTAACCTTATAAACGGTTTCATTGTTGATGTTTTTCCTAGTTGAAATGTTTTGAAACTGTCCTCTTATAACAAACAAAATAAAGTTGTTTTCTTATACAAGCTAAACTTTCTTTAAAAACTATAGTTTTGAGTAATGTTTTAATTTGCATTTGAATTCAATGACAATGCTCTTATTAAGACGTCTTGCAGTACTACTCATAGAAAATATGTGTGTACAGTCCAACTATTCACATGTTTATAAAAAATAGTTTATGTTTCCATTGCCTTTAGATGTGTCCATATTGCAAAATTGAATTAAGCCAGTGATTTTCAACTGGGGCGGGGGTGGTTTGCATCTAGGGTGGGGTGGGGGTGGTTTGCATCTAGGGTGGCAATCTCCAAAGACATTTTTGGATATTATAACCAGAAGAAGGATGCTACTGGCATCTAGTGGATAGAAACCAGGGATGCTGCAAAACATCCTACAATTCCCAGGAGAGCTCCCCACAATCAAGATCTATCTGACCAAAAATGCCAGTAGTGCCAAGGAGGAGAAATCCTAGTTAAATCTCAACATGTGGTAAATTTAACTTTGGGAGTTTGGGAAGAAACCTGTAACAAATTAGACCTTTCTTATGTTTATACTTCAGAGAGGAAACATAGCACACAAGTTTAGAGCATGGACTATGGAACGGTATAGATCTGAGTTTGAATAATAGCTTTATCACTTCTTAGTTCTGCTACTTTGGGAAAGTAATACATTATTTAGGCCATTGTTTTCTCACCCAGAAAATGGGGATATTAATAGAATTGCTGTGTGGATTAAATTAAGTGATATGATGCAAGAAGGTGCTAAGCACAATACCTGAAGTGGTAATAGTCACCGTGCCAAGAATTTTCAATTCCCTGCCAAATTGGAAGAGGATCATGCATTTCTGGCTCATTTTTTGGCATCGAAATTTCAAAGTTTGGAAGTAGCCAAGCTAGAATTGTCCTAGGATGCTCCATAGAGGAAATGAGTCTTGAGCAAGACTTTTAATTATAAGAATTTTTTGGTTGAGAATTTGCTAGTAGGCAGGATGCTAATAAAAGAACAGAATCATAAAAATGAAAATGAATATGATATATGTGCAAAGGACATTCCTACTACCTATCTGTAGTGGACAATCACGATAGAAAATGAGAAATTCTAAGGGTGGAACTAGAATGAAGACTATGGGTTTGATTCATATATGATAGGGTACCATTACTGATGATTAAGGAGAGGAGTGGCAAATTCCAGACACTAGTCGTCATCGGCAGCCGTCCGTCTCGAGAGACGATGGTGTAGCTTCTTAAGAGTCTATCTGCACCGCCGAGAATGGTTGTGCAGTCCGACTCGGGAGTGACACGGTATCTGTCTCCTCCCGTGTTGAATCGACATCTTGCGATGACGCTGGAGTGTCCTCTCCAGTGAAGCTGAAGCTACAGAGCCTGGGCAGGGTGATATGGAGGGTCTGCTGTTGCCCATGCAGCAGACCCCCCCTCTCTTCGCAGCTGAAGGGTCCAAGGGAAAGACGGAGTCAATACAGCTTGGGTTCAGGTGCGCCGCAGGAGTTGCCGGTGTTGACTGCAATGTCAAACCGCCTTAGGGACTCCGGCTCCGGATTTTCTGTCGGGGTTTACTCCCTTAGCCTTTCCCCTGAAGAGGTATGCCACAAGGCAGCGGAGGTTTTTTGGAGTCAGAGTTTTCCTTCTCTGATGTGCCCTGACTGGAAGATCGAACCAGCGACACTTAGCTCGCAGGCCGACGCTCAATCCACTGAGCCAAACCAGCCAGGGTGTAAACGGAAGCCCCCATCCCTGGGTGGGCTCGAACCACCAACCTTTCGGTTAACAGCCGAACGCGCTAACCGATTGCGCCACAGAGACCGGCCCAGACACTAGTAGACAGTCTATAAATGTTGAGTTAGTGGAAGGGAATTAATGAATGAAGTAAATGCATAATGGCCTGGCTTTCAGGGAAAATAAATATCTAGTTTTCAATGGTAAGGGAATAAACAAAGGTAAAAAGACCAGCAGGAAAGGAAAAAAGTATTTTCCATTGAATTCAGAAAAATAATTGCCGGCTGACTATACTATTGTTTGAAATAAACTTTGGGTCAAACAGAAAAGCCATTCAGATAGTGATGGCTCTACTGGGGCTTATAAATTTCTTGGTGGGATAGAGGATGCTTTTGAGGATTTTGTGCTTCTCCCAGGGGAAGTTTATTTATTATGCAAAGTTTATCCCCCGGGGGCAAAAAGGCACAACTAAAGGCCCGTACACGTTTGATATAGGTGTAGAAATATAGCATGACCAAGGCCACTTACTTCAACCTAATGGTAATTTCCTGGAATGTATTTACATGTCATCCATTCTACTTCAGTAAGTTTTTACTAATTGTATGCTTTTTAAATTTTAAATATTTGTGGATATAAAGGCACATACTGTTGTATAGAACCCTAGAACAATGCCTGGCACATAGTAGAGGTCTAAAATATTTGTTGAATGAGTAAGTGGGTGGATGGATGAATAGAAGGATAGAAGGAAGGAAGGAAGGACGGAAGGAAGGAAAAAAAGGAAGGAAGGAAAAAAAGGAAGGAAGGAAAAAAAGGAAGGAAGGAAGGGTGAATGGATGTGACCCAGGAAATACGGTACCATGGGGCTTTAAAAGGAGGGGAAGCAAAGGTGTCACCACCACCTTCACCATCATCACTACCTCTACTATTATCGTCTGCCCTTACCACGGCAGGCATTGTATTACTAAGTACTTTGTATGCACCATCTCCTCCTGTCCTTACAGGAGTTATGACCATGATGCACATAGGATGACTTACCCCATGTTAACGATGTAGACTATTAAGTAACTTCCCCAATGATCACAGTTAGTTAGACGTGGAGCCAGACTTAAATCCCAGCACCGTCTGACTGGAGTGTCTGAGTTCTTTGTTGTAAACTGGCTACCCTAGCCCTTGTAGTGTTGAGAAATTTGGAAATGAAGGGAGAGGAAGACATAGCTAAGCATCAAGCTCAGATTGGAACATCCATGAATACCCTAGGAGCATATTTTTAAAAATGACTTACAGACATAAATGAATGTCCCAAGAAAGCAGAGGATGTGCCCAATGTTATGCATGCCAGTATATTGGTTTCCTCTGCGGAGGAAGGTCCCTTCAAAGTATTACAGATAATATTTCAACACATTTTCACTTTTTCTCCATTTTTAGTAACTTAGAGTTGCTGTTATTCTTGGGTGTTGTTTGGACTGAAAGAAACAGTCTCAAACTGCACCAGACCCTGCAATCACAGCTTCCCCATGTTAAACCATCATCCTTGCAGAAATCTCCCATCTCTTTGAAAATAGTAACGACACTCACTCGAGTGGAAACCTTCTGTGCAAGGCAATGAGGAAATGGTGACAAACTGGGCTAACATAGAAACAAGAAGAAAATTCAAAATCTACCAGGATGAAAGGTGTTTATTTCCAGAAATTGTTCAGCTTTTTTCTAAAGACCTGTTTACACAATTTGCAGCTGCAATGTACGGTATTTGCAAATGCTTTATAGCAGACACCTGCAAATTTTCTATTTGTTTTAATTATAGCAGAGAATGACAGGAGGCACACCGGAGGGGGAGAAGAAGGGACGCAGAGAGAAGGGGGAGGGAAGCGGGAGCCAGGGAACAGGAGCCAGCGCAGCAGCTGAACTGATGGGTAACAAAACCCCAGGGCTTCCTGTATCTTTCTCCATCTCAGTCTCCGGGAGGTTGCTTTAGAAATCGAGCACCTGCAGGCCATTCAGAGGCTTAAATGCTGTAGTCTGGGTTCACTTCATGTGTCGGCAGTTTACACACTGCCCGCCCCAGCTGCCTGTTCTTCCCTGAATTTCAGGGGAAAAATGGTACCTTTCTAGAGAGTACTAGAAACTTGGTTTCTGCCTGTGGACTGCATTGCCCTTTTAGATGAATCTGTCCATCCCAGTTCAAATGACAGAGGACAGGGCTCCCAGAGCTCCTAAAGCACTTCTTGGTGTCTGCTCAGTTGGCTGTAAACGGTGCCCTTTGGCATCTCATTTTGTATTATTCTATTTTTACAACCCAGTCTTATAACTTTGGCGCAAGGGTGTCATAAGTGTGTGAGTTTGCCCCGTGTCCCTTTGGGTTTCATTTGAGACTGGGTACATTACTGTTTGCTTTAATGTATCTTGGCATTTACAGGCTGTCCACAGCACCTGGAAAATTAGGTGAAATATACGTAATATCATCATCATGGGCATTGTCAATCCATAAACAATAAAATATTATTTTTAACTTATTTATTATCCACGTGTGCATAGGATTGGACAAGCCCCAAACTGTGGGTTAGGGGAGAAAACAATGGACCCAGAAGGCCATAGTTTAACCACCTTTTCTCATTTTCTCATAACTGAAATACCTGTGGTATATCCCCAAAGAAGCTCTTATTCACCTGCGCAAACAAACTTGTGCAAAAATGTTCACTGATACATTGATTACAGCAGTAAAAAAAACTCAAAACCTACTAAGTATCCCTAAGGTAGAGAATGGATATATATATATATAATGATGTAGTCATACAGTAGAATATTATATAAAAGCTATAAATCAATGAGTAACAGACTACTACAGAGCAATTATGAATGAATTATCATTTCTTATATATCAGAGACATATATCAATCTGGATGTACTTCAAAAGTAGGTTGAGCAAAAGAAAAAAAAATGAAGTATTTTGCAGAAGAACACATATAGGAAGATGTCATTTATATGGAATTTACAAATTTAAATATAACATTTATTTATGGATATATAAGTATGTGCTAAGACTTTTTTTAAGCACAGGTTAATAGTCAACACCAGAATTAGGTCTGTGGTCATCTTGTGGATGAAGAAGAGGAATGTGTTCTAGGAAAAATGCCCAAGAAGTTTCATTTGTGTTCATAAAATTTTCTTTATAATCTGGGGGTTTGTTATACTTGTCTCTACCTTTTTACATACATGATATGTTTCATAAATTAAAAACAAACACCCGTTTACCATCCCCATTTTGTTAGCTAGAATGCTTTGTATGGCTATTAGCTCTCCTATCAGGAATTAGCCTTTAAATGTGAGTTATAACTCTCCTCTTTGGATACAACTATAACTGAGTAGTTCACATCTGGTTCCATTATTTGGGCTTTTAATGACAACTACAAATAATTTCGAAGCTAATGTCAAACTATACAGGGACCCAATTTTAGAAAAGTCAACCTATGAAATTATTATTTTTTAATATAAAGTTATACAGCCTCAATAAATGTTTAATGAAAGTGAGGAAGATTCTCTGTACAATTCCTATCAGTTGTGGGTTACCAAATTATACTTTAAATAATTTTATTTTCCACAGTGAGATATATACAGAAATTTTTACATGATTGCTACTTACATGTAATAAGGTTCTCTTGGAAAATCCATCTGCTATCATAATATCAATGTTTAAAAAAGATATCAAGATTTTTCTCTTTACTGAAGACATTTCCTATTTTTGCTTCACACTTCAGTAGAGCTTTATGAGTTGCAACTTTGACACTAAAATTTCCATGGCAACGTATTTTTTTTTTTTCATAAAAAGATGCATGATTAAGAAGAAGGCTTTAAAAAATAAAGGCTTTAGTGACAGCAGTTCTCTTTATAATTAAATTCATTAGTTAAAATGCTGGTTAAGAGAAGCAGGAATTTTACTGCAGCAAGGACATTTTCAACTGGAGCATTGGAGAGAGCACAAAAATTGACTGCTATTAAATTGCCTTTGATCCTCTTTGATGTTTAAGATAATATTTATACATTTTTTATGTAATAGCTTGGAACCCAACAGGTCTGAAACCACATTCCGCCCAAGCACACATGACCCTGAACCTTTCCTTTAAATTGCCCACAGTGTGAAAACTCAGTAGATTATTAAGCAATTTGAAGATTTCAAAGTTGCTTCACAACTTTCCTAACTTAATTCTCCCCCACAAGATGCACAAGGATTTCTTGAACTCATTTCTTTCCTTATCATAAAAATAATTTAGGACTAATATAGAGAATTTGCAAAATATTGAGAGGTACAAAGCAGAAAATAAAAGTCAGCCAGAAGTCCACCACTGTGAAACAGTGTGTTAACATTTACATGTACTTCCTATAGCGGATCTGATTATCTTCCCGAATCGGAAAAAAACAAACCAAACAACTGAAAAGTATACGGATTTGAGGCAGCCACCCACATCCCCTAAGGCATCCTACAGATGGGCCTTTTCAGGGCCTATTGGCTGTGAAACTGCCCGCGATGGGTGTGTTCAGACCTTTGAGGTTTGGTTCATCCAATGCAGTTTAAAAAAACCCGGGATATAATGAGATCCAAAGGGATTGTCTCAAGTTCTCCTTTCTACTGATAGGTAATGATCCATGGGAGAGGGAAAAAACAAAATCTTCGTTTTGTCCTTTGGAGGCTGGCTGTTTAATTTATCTTTCATAGACACATTAGTAGCTCCCTGACAAATGTAGCTCATTCATTCATGCATGCATTTGTTCAGTTGATAGATTGCTATTCATTTACTCTGTGCCTTTGCTTCCTGGCAAAAAATGTCCTTTCTCACTTTTTTTTTTTTAGTTAAAAAGTATTTACCAAGTGCCCACTATATACCAGAGACTATGTACATGAGGAATGCCACCTAGGCCATCCCTCCCTTTAAAAAAATAACATCTAATGACACTGGCTCTTCATTCCAGACCCAGCCGAGGCATCTCCCCTACCAGGGACCTGTGTCCCCCTGGCTCCTCCGTGTAACACACATGCCCTTGTCGTACTTACTCTATTTTATACATGCTTATTTGTGTGTATTTATTTTTCCTTTTTTTTTTTTAAACAGAAGTTTCTCATTAAATTTCGGGTTGCATTTCTTTAACTACAATGGAGGTAGAATGTTTTTCACATTTGTTATCAGCCCAATACAGTTTTTTTCCTGTTTCATGCCTCTTCGGGACCTTTGCCCAATTTTTTACTTGTACGTTCATCTGTTGGTTTTGTTGTTATTGTTGTTGATCTCTAAGATCCCTATCAAGGCTATTAACCCTCTTCATATGTTTTGTAAATTTCTTTTCAGTTTTCATTTGTCTCTCAATTTTACTTACAGTTTGATGGTTCTTATTTTTAAAACTGTGGTAGTTGATTCTAGATTAGTGATATTGACTTGCTCAAAAAGGGATATAAGGTAGCTTACAGGCATGCATTCAATACAAAGATAAGATTAATTAAAACCGTATAGGTAAAATGAAGCAAAAAAAAAGCAGACAAAGGCAGGAAAGTAAGATGGATCCAGGAGTCAATTACTTGGAAAAAAGATTCTGCGATGCCCTTTACACTTACTAGGGGTCAGGCACAGATACGGCTGTGTGCTTTTCTGCAGCTTGTGTTGGTAAGTACATACAGTGTATATAACAAGATGAATAGTGTTGTGAGGGGAAAGCAGCCCACAAACTTAGGAGAACCCCTGGTATTCCTGGTGCTAATACCAGAAAACAGTTTTTCCTGTGGGTTCTTATGAGAGCATCCTCTCAATGAACAGCATCTTAAACAGCAGCCTATAGTAAAAGGCAACCCATTTCACAGATCACTTCAAGGATTGTAGACATTCAAGGGATTTGCAGATTGTAGGTTCTTTGTTTATTTTATTTTTGTAAAACACTATCCATTTCTCATGAATTAGTTTAAAACTAATTTGGGAGGCAGGTAGCAAATGAAGGATATTGAGGCAAGGGATATTTTTACTGATCTTAAAAACATTTTGTGTTTGTCTAACGAAAAGTATTTCAATGTTGCTTTTTTTATTCAAGCAATCTCACTGGTTAAAACTATTTTTCAGATATATTTGGAGTGGTGTGGAAAAACACACCACAATTATAACTTTCAAAACTTCAAAGGCTTATGCCTTGAACGGCTTGGAGTAAGTTGGTTAATCAAAGTTGATGCTTTGAATGGCTTGGAGTTAAGTGGGTTTATCAGCATTGACACTGCATTCAGACCGAACGCAACATGCTACTGGCGCTGCAGCCATCCAGGTAACCACGAGCATACAGCTCTGCTTGAGGCGCTGGAAGTCAAATTCTAAAGCAGAGAAAAGGGAACCGATTCTGCAGCAGCTGAGTATCCATGGAAGTAGAATTTTATGTGTACATTTTCTGGATTTCTAATTGAAGGGAAATGATCTATCTGCCAGAAACTAATATTTTTGGCTGATCGGGGATTATAAATTTTATAGGATAATGAATTTATAAGTTTAAAAAAACTGTAAAGATTATTTCAGTTAACTACTACAAGCTTCAGTTTTCTCTAACATGTCTCCATTAAGGAACAACCAGCCCACACTTAAGTAGCATCATGGGGCAGTGGTTAAGAGAGCTAGCGATGACCTTAGGTCATGTTGGTTGGACTTCTGGCTTTACTATTTGCCACCTACCTGAACTTGGGCAAAGTTTCTTAACCTCTCTGCACTTCAATTTTCTCATATCTGAGAAGCGCCAGGAAAACTGTCTAGCACATGCTGGATGCTCAGTACAGTGATCTCTTACTATTGTTACATCTTACATTATTACATACAGCTTTTAGGAAAGTTCAATTCTGACTAGAAAGACCAGAGGGTCTGTGTTTGCTTTTTATTAAGAGGAGTTCATGTCAGGGAACAGAGTAGCTTTTATTGAACTACCACCTAGTAATCACAATGTTCAGCTCTTGACTAAAAAACAATATAAACAACTATAAAATCAGAATTTAAAAAACTGTTTGAATCCCTTGGGAATGACTAAAAATATGCAGAAACTGGAGGGGATATGATTCTTGAAATAAGACAAATAAAGTAGGTGAGATCCACATTTAAACAGCTTTTTCCTGAGGGCTCTCCTCGTCTGGTAAAGTACGGAAGGACAGAGCTCAATCTGGACAAGGCTGACAGACTGGATGAGGATTCACAGGTCAGATGGTGATGTCTGCAGAGAGTAGCTGGAAGCTAAGGAGGGATATTCCAGAGAAAAGAGAGACAGAGTTGGGAGCCCCCACATCCGTGCACAGATTCACCTCAAATTGTTGGCTGACCACCAAACTGCACTTGCCCGCGATGAGGGGAATCCAGTGAAAATTAACAGCTGATGGTTAAGGAGTTGAGCAGAGATTTTAGCAGATGCTTGGTGCTAGAGAGACAAGTCCAGCTAAGTAAAAGGGACTTACTAAATGCTTTGTGTTTTTCACTGAAACCCTAAGAGGGCCGCACTTTAAGAATAAAAATGCCAGAGCTAAGGACTACAACTGAGGTCTAAGGGCAAAACAACTAAGCTCATTCTGTCAAGCTTCCACAAGACCAAGGCAATTTGTCATCAGTTTCACAGTCTACTAGAATCAGGAAAAAACCAGTTACAGATCTACAGAAGTCCCAGATGAAGACTTTAAAATAACCATGATATACATGTAAAAGAACCTACTGGAAAAGATTGATCTAATAAGTGAAGAGATGGCAAATATCAGGAAAGAGACAGAAATACATAGAAAAAAAAACCAAATGGATGTCCTGGAACTGAAATAAAAAATTTATTGGATGAACTTAATAGCAAAGTAAAAAGACAAAGCCATGTATACCATGTGGATACTGAACATAGGAGAGTTGGTGTGACTATATTAATATCAAGGTTTATTTCAAGACATAGATTAGTGCCAGAGTAAAATAGAATATTTTATATAGTATGTGGAGACTTGTTTTTTTTTTTTTTAAAGTCCCAGTGTAAGTCTTTATTTATTGTTTCACTTATTTTTTAATGAAAAGGAAACTGGCCAAAATTCTTTTTTTTTTTTTTTTCTTTTTAGAGAAAGTAGAGAGAGGGGAAAGAAGGAAGAAAGAGAGGGAGAGAAACATTGACTGGTTGCCTCTCATATGCTCCCTGACTGGGGACTGAACCCACAACCTAGGCAGCATGTGAACAAATACAAAATCATTGGGAAACCAATGTTGATGTAGAGAGGCTGAAAAGTACGCAGCAAATGTCATGAGCATGGTATTCATTGGGGCAGCAAGGGCTATGAGAACGTGATTGCTATGGACCGAATGTGTCTCCCCCAAATTTATATATTTAATCTCTAACCCCCAATGTGATGGGATCTTTGGGATGTAATTAGCTATAGGTGAGATCATAGTGGTAGAGTCCTCAGGATAAAATTAGGGCCCTTATAAGAAGAGACCAGAGAGCTAGCTAGCTCTCTCTCTCCAATATAAGGATACAGCTGGAAAGCCGTTGTTTTCAAACTAAAAGGTTTCTCACAGACACTGGATTGCCTGTCTCCTTGATCTTGGACTTCTCATCCTCCAAAACTATGCGAAATAAATATTTGTTGATTAAGTCATCCAGTGTATGGTATTCTGTTACAGTACATGTTTGGGAATTTATAGAAATCATGAGAATGGCTTTGGACCATCATAGGTATGAAATGGGAGATTTGAGCCAAGTTTGGGCATATTAAGTCTAAAAAGGACTGAAGTTACATCTGGATCTTATAACAGTACTGGTTAAAAATCTTGTTTTGGGGTAATAGAAAATCTACTTCTGACTGAGTCATACAAGAAAGGGAATTTATTCACTTCAGAGGTTCATGATCACTTCTGGGCTCCAGTTCACATTTCTCGACAAGGGCCTCAGCAGCCCTCTTCCCTGTAACACTTCGTATTCAGAATGGTTTCCCTCTGAGTAGCAACAATGATTGCAGCAGCTCCAGGATCCAGGAGTCCTATGCACCATGAATCAGCAAACATGTTCTATAAAGAGTCACAAGGTAAATATTTTAAGTGTTGTGTTTCTGTCACAACTAGTCAGCTCTGCTGTTGCAGCAATAAAGGCAGCCACAGACAATATGTAAACAAACGAGCGTGGCTGCATGCCAATAGCACTCTATCGATTTTTATTTTGTACAATTTTTATGTGTCATGAAGTAGTATTCTTTTTGGATTTTTTTTTCCTAATTGTTTAAAAATGTAAGACCATTTCTAGCTCAATGACTGAACAAACACAGGCAGAGGGCCAGATCTGACCTACCAGTAATAATTTGCTGACCCCTGATTTCAAAGACTGTCTGAACAGAGTTTTAAGCAAGATTTTCTTCCTGGCACGTGCTCCCCTTTCTCTTTACAATACACTCACTCAAGAGGACTTTATCAGTAACATTTATGTGCTAAACTCTTCCAAATTTTATTCCCAACCCAGACTGCTTCCCTAACTCCAAACCCCTATTGCCACCTGCATGTTTAACATCTCCACTTAAAAAGTTTAATAGTATTTTAAACATAACATAATCAAAACTTGCTTGGGAATTCCACTTCTTAAAAACAGGTCCAGCTCCAAGCAGCAAGCACCTTGACATTCCTATAGAATTGACCCCAATGCCACAGGATGATGCCTCAGCATTCCTTGTACTCTGCATACTTAAGGTGAAAAGAAAGAATTCTGATTATTTGTTGTTTTTTCTCCAAGGGATGAATAAAACTGAGGGGAAAAAAAATTATGAATGCAACATCAGACAGGAATTTTTTATCTGTTCACGCTTGGAGACTTGGTGAGAATAAATAGTCATGATTGTATATCTTGCTTCCAAAGAAGACTCTAGATGTGAGTGGATCTTGACCCACCTGGTCATTTATAATGTATCCAGATACTCCAGATATTGCTTTGAGTTTTGCTCTTGCTCATATAGCTTCTTGCAGCCTCGAGGTGGTTTTAGATTCCACAGGAGCAGTTTTACTACTTCTTTCCTGTTATTTACAGATCTGTATATCTCTACAGCTTGTCCTAAGTTTGTCCAGCTGGTCTATTTCTTTATCAAGTTGCTTTGGCTTCTCGTTGTCTCCTGAGTTTTGAAAGTATACATTTTCAAATTAAAAATGAACATACACATACACTTAGTTCTTTAGTCAATATCCATTTTTTGATCATTGCTATATGCTGGACACAATTCCAGGCTCTGAAAACATGAAAATCCATAAGCTGTGGCCCAGCCCATAGGGTATTAAGGACAACAGAAGTGTAAACTTACAATTCATGATACAACCATGTGGGTGTTAGAACAAAATGTAAACAAAACGTTTAGGAAGAGCATGGGGTTCACAGAGGAGATGATGCAGTTACTATATTAGGAAAAGAAAGAACAGAAGAGGGAAGGAAGGCAAAAATGAAACTCTCTAGCCCAAGTCATTGTTAGCTGGGGCACAGGAATGATTACTTCCGGAAAGAGGAAGAATTGAGAAGATGTATTGGGTAGATGAAATGCCTAATGAGACCATAAATGAGGAGAATTGCTTCTTATAGCATACGAGAAGATAATTTTTATCAGATAATGAAATTGTTTTCAGTCTTCGGAATGAAAATGAATCCCTTGCTAATGCAAATCATGCTAATAAAGGGAGTGAGAGGGAATGTCAGAATTACACTTGGCTAGCAGTAGGCAGAAACCAACCTAAACAGTCCAGGAAAAAAATTAGAGATAATGAAGTAATCAAAATAATTGCTTAATAGAGAATGCGAAAGATCTGAAATGTTAAATTATAAATGTACGGTTTCAGAAAAATGAGGTGACCTTAAGGAACAGATTAGAAATCCAAACTCACGTCAGGTGGAAGCGAAGCTTTTCATTAGCAAAGCTGAGGATTAATTAAATCGGAGGAAGCTCTTTGAAATCCACAAGTAAAAGTTACATTAGACTACAATACAACTGATATATTGGTATCATAATGAATGATTAGCATGGACTTCTTAATAAATGTATTCTGGCATAGTTCACGTGATGGATGTGAACTGAAGAAAAGAAAAATGGGTTAGTTAAAACCAAAATTGACTTTAGCAACATCTGCTTTCAAAATTGAGGGTGGTGGTGCATGGTTTATCTAGTGGGGGAATAAATTGTTCTTTTCTCCTTTTGAAATCATCTTGAGACCCATTCCAAGCAGGATGGAGGGCACGGTGCCCCCTCACCAACCTCTTGAGGGAACCAGGGAAGGGGAATAGCTTATGAATTATTTTTCAGTTACCTCTGAATCAGCTCTCTTGCTTCAGCTATGTAATTTCAGAGGCTGGTAGCAGAGTTCAGGGCTGCTCAAGGTGGAAGCTTTGGAGAAAGTGGTCCACTGTTTCCAGAGTGAGTTAAGTGTAAGTAAAAAGAAGCTCTGAGCAGGTAGGAAGAAATGGTCTAAGCTGTTTTACAAGGAAAGGTAATTTGCAGGGAGAGAGATTAATGGAAAGAGAAAATGGGACAAGGACGATCCTTGAGGGGGAAAGAGTGAGAAGCAACAGAGAGGTAGAAAGCCCATTCTTCTCTTCCACACACAGGTGTGTTCCGTGAGACAGACAACAACGGGGAAATCAAGGAAAAACTGGTCCACGTCTAAGGTGCATGAAGGAAGATGATGCCTAAACTGATCTAATTCAAAGACACAGGAATTCTGAGTCAAAGGTGACATAAAAATGCAGACCATATTCCCAGAACGTGGAATTATAGAGAGCTGGCAGGAGGCAGAAACCAAACTGCACAGCTTGGGGGAGGCCAGGTGACAGGATGGAATTACTCTAGTGACAGGCTACCCACCTGAATTTGCACACTGAAATAAGGTTCTTAATGTAAGTTTGGCTGTTTCATTGAGTTTGACATGTAGATTTTAAATTTTGTTCGGTTTACACTGCACAAATTTTATTTTATTTTTTTATTTTTGGTTTTTCAATTACAGTTGTCCCCTTTTCCCCCAATTTCTCTCCCCCACCCAACCCACCCCCTCTCCCACAATCATATCCCTCCCCGCTGTCCATGTCCATGAGTCCTTCACGCAGGTTCTTTGACTAAACCCTTCCCTTACTTATCCCCCTTCTCTCCCTCTCCCCTCCCCCCTATTGACTGCTATTCTGCTCTTTGTTCTATTTAGTTCCTTTGTTTGTGTTGTTCTTTAGTTTCCTGTATTAGGTGATATCATATGATATTTTTCTTTCTTTGCCTGGCTTATTTCACTAAGCATAATTCTCTCTAGTTCCATCCATGTTGTTGCAAATGGTAGAAGTTCCTTCTTTCTTTCTGCTGCATAGTATTCCATTGTGTAAATGTACCACAGTTTTTTGATCCACTTATCTACAGATGGGCACTTAGGCTGTTTCCAGCACTTAGCTATTGTAAACAGTTACACTGCACAAATTTTAGACCATTTAGAGATTCTTCTCAGTCACATTTATAAGGTTCCTCTGAGTTCCAATGAACAAAAACCTTACACTATCAGGAAGGATTGCTGATAAATACATGTTTACAATAAAGTATAACAGTGCTTTGAAAGATGAAGCACAGAGCACAGACTAGGAGGATGTGTGTATGTGTGTGTGTGTGTGTGTGCGTGTGTGTGTGCGTGCATGCACACATATCTGCATTCGTGTCTATTCATCCAATGTTGCAATTATAAAAAAAATTCATTGATATATAACATGCATACATAAAAGTATACAAATCCTAAGTATATCGCTCAATGAATATTTTCAAATCGAATGCACCTAGTAACCAGCACTCAACAGGAGGAAGGAAATAGGTCAAACAACTTTTTCTTTCCCTGTTCAGCAACCTGTCTACTGTCTAATGCATACCTTCCCGCATCATGAGTCACCCTCAGACTATTATTATTAGTCAGCCTTCAAAAATAGTTTTTCTGAGACAACTACCCCCTCCTCAAAAGCTGAAATCAGTGAAGAAAGTCCTACCCCCTCCTCAAAAGCTGAAATCAGTGATGAAAGTCCAGGGGAACCAGAGCAAACATTTCCAGCTGTCAATTAACAGCCAGAAAACATATTTTTCTTTACAAAAGATTCATCTAGACTCATGGAAATTAGAAGGAAAAAATCCAGTAGGTCATCAGGTGAAGGATTGTTCCCTCTGATATAATTCCTCCTTTTTTCTCTAGTTTTAAATGAGAGCAGCTGTTCATATTCAAAGTCAAACCCATACACAGAAAGCAAACTTAATGCACCATTTATTATAGAAGCATACACTGAACCAATTAGATGCTATAACCCCATAATGTTGCATCAAAGTCTGTGGCATATTTTTGAAAATGAAGTGATGGAAAGCCCCTTTTACTTTGTGTGGAGAGAGCACAGGCTAGCTATTCGACCCACAGGTGAACCTAAGCGAGTCCAAGCAGACAAAACATTCTCCATCCAGGTAGAGGAGTGAGGGCTACGGTGTTCAAGTCTCCTTGAGTGCTAATATCAATCAGCAGCTACGGGAGATGCAAAAAGTCACTCTCGGGGCTGAATCCTCCTTTAATCTTTTCTAGAAGATCCTCATCACAGTTCAAACAAAATGGCTAAAACTAAGAGTGGGTTTGTGGTAGGCAAATAAGGCAGGTTGGGGGGTCTCTTGGATCATGTATTTGATCTTATTTTTTTAAATAGAATTAGAAAGGGTGAAGGAAGCCTGAATCACAGCATTTGTGATATAAATTTCCATCAAGCTTTATTGCTTAGTAACTGTCTCCAAAAAACTTGAAACTTATTTGTACAGAAGCAAAACTAGTAGCTCTTTTAGGCAGAAACCCTGATTTTGTTTGTTTTTTTTGCAAATACAGCATCTGCCAAAGCACTTGGGACATGGTAAGTGTTTAATAAATATTCGGTGACTGACGAATGGCCGTGTGTACTGAGCTGAGTAGTTGGAACTTATCCAACAAGCGATGGGCAGCCATTTCTTGAAGCAAGTGGAGAGGAGTGTAATGATCACATTTGCTTTGTAGGAAGATCCTTCTGGCAATAGTTTGGAGCCTATATTACAAAGGGACAGACCTGGAAGTAAAATGATTCACTGGGAGGTAGAAGGTAACAATAATATCATAGACTAGATAGTGTGAACTAGGTAGGATACGTTAAGGTTAAATGTAGGGATTAATTTGAAGGATACTTAGAGAGTAAAATCTATATGATCTAATGATTGATAGAATATGGAGGGAGAGGGAAGATAAGAGTAGGAGGACGCTAACAATGATTTTTGGGATTCTTGTTTGGTCTTTAGGTAATGGGTCAACTGGTTGAGATGCAGAATATAGTAACAGGAAGAGCAGATTTGGTATCAAAAAACAATAGGTTTTCTGTAAACTTTTTGGGTTTGAAGTGCTTGTGGGATGTCTGATATAGTATAAATAGAGTAGAAATGATTTTCGAAGCTGTGGATTTTGGTGCTATTTCACAGGAAGAAAGGCATAGTGTGAAAATCCAGAGGGCCAAGTGCCAGAGGAGACAAAGATGGAGTAGCTAGAGAGGTGGGATAAAAGCTGAGATAATGTATAAGGAAGAGAACATGGCTAGTGAACACACGGAGTTCAGAAGATTCAAGAAGATAAAAACTGTGAAGTCGGATTGGATATATTGGAACTCATTAATAAGAGCAGCTATTAGTCAGTTCTCTTTAGGTTGCAAGTACTGGAAACTCAAATCAAATCAGCTTAAGGAATTTATTTGTTCATATTAATGGGAAAAAGAAGAATCTAGAAGCTTAAAGGATATTAACACCATTTTCTCCCCATCTTTCCCCATAATCCGTTATTCGCACATCTCCGTCCTTCTCTGTTTTGGACTTATTCTTTTCTACAATAGGCAGGTTTCTGGTCCATGGAGAAAAACAGGACTGTAGGTAACCCTAGGCTCACATCTTCCCATCCTTGCAAATCCAGAGGAAAGAGGGAACTCTCTTTACCCACTTCAGAATGTACAATTCTCTGGGAAGGACTCTGACTGGCCAGGCAGGCCAGGATCAGGAGCCTGTTCCTAGGCCAAGGGACAGGTACTATGCCGTCATGCCGGAAGAAACACATTGTTTGAAAAAGGAGAAACAAATCCAAAAGAAAGAAGTAGAAGAGCTGCTGTTTCCAGAATATGTGGTTGGAATTGAGGCAACCAAAAACAACAGATGTCTACAATCTGTTGAATGTTTCTTGGG
Source organism: Furipterus horrens (assembly GCF_987537825.1). Classification (NCBI taxonomy): domain Eukaryota; kingdom Metazoa; phylum Chordata; class Mammalia; order Chiroptera; family Furipteridae; genus Furipterus; species Furipterus horrens. Next base: position 19,333,168 of record NW_028327174.1, on the reverse strand, counting down.
GAAGCCAGTTTGCAGTTGGAACCCAGTCAGTCTTTTAGATTCATATCTGAGAGATATTGGTTAAAAAATTAAGACCAATACCCATAGACTAGTCTCTGTTTTGAAGAGGCTCACCTATTAACTAAACAAATGGCTTATTTTTCCTTCCCTAAGAGTGATACATATAGTCAAGATAATAACTGGGGATGGCATCAGATGGGTATTAGACTTATCAGAATAATCACATTGCAGGGTATCTAAATGCCTAATCGCTGTGTTGTACGGTTGGAACTAACATAGTATTGTTTAACAGTAATTGAAAATAAATTTTTAAAAAAGAAGGAAAAGAAAAGAAAGGTAGACTTTCTTCTCCCTGTGGTAATTGAAATTTGTTTTTGGCATGAAATAAGATTATAAAGTGACTTATTTTAAAAAATAAAATAAAAGGAACATTTCTCAAGGTGCTCACTTGGGGAAGCTGTGCATTTATTCCAGCAGTGATGTATGTTACTGCACAAGACATTTTTGAAACTTCTCTTTCGAATTTGCCTCAGAGCTTGAATGGGTAAAAATCCATGACTTTTAAGAACAAATTTGAATGTTGAAAACAGCCCAAGTGGTCATTTAGAGTAAAGTTTGGTGAAAAAGGTGAGTAATAGGAATATAACCTAACAATGTAATATCAATAATGAGATAGATCAATTTTTCTCTCCAGAACCCTAATGATCTACTCTTTTTCTCCTCTTTCTTCTTTCTCTATCTCCAAATCATGTCACCACCTTTTTCAAAATATACCAGTGATTTCTGGCTCCTGACATAAAAATGGTCCAACCCTTTAGTCTAGAAAAGGCTCTTTGCAGTCTCACTGAGGTTTGTTATTTGTCCTCTCTTTCAGCCCATAAGTTGAACTCTTGAATGCCTTCTGTTCATTCTCTGTGATATTTTAACTTTTTGTTTTCTCTCGATGTCTAATAGAGGGTCTGTGGGAATGTCCAAATATTTAAGAAAATTTATCTGGAATTTTGTGAGAATATGGTGTTAGGATAAATGCAATGTTGTAGTTAATAATAATGATATGTTGAATATAGCACTAGGACTTAAAAGAAGTGAACAATAGTAAGACATCTAACACAGATTATATTGATAATTACAGTCTAGTCAAAAGAGCAAGCATAGTCTTTAAAGTTAGACTGACTTTAAATTTGAATTTGAATTTTAGCTCTGCCATTTATTAGCTTGCTGTCTTTAAGCAATTTATTTAATATTTCTCGAAGCATCCATGCTCTCAACTGTAAAATGGAAATAATAACATCTGTTTTATAACTTCACTGAGAGAATTACAAGGTGTCATGAAAGGATTCTTAAATAATCTTAGAGAGAGAAAAACCTCTATATAAGCATAATAAAATCCAGAAGTTATAAAAGATTATTTTGACTGCATAAACTGTCAACATTTTTGCATGCCAAAAAAATACCATAACCAAAGCCAAAATCGGGTAAACTGGAAGAAATGTTTGCAACATTTATGACAGACAAAGGGATTATTTTTATTCTCTCATACACCCATGAGGAAAAAAAAATCAATTCAGTAAAAAATACATGAACAAAGGACATAAAAATAGCCCACTGCAAAGGAAACACAAATAGCGTTTGAACAAATGAAAAGATGTTCAGTCTCGCTTGTAATAAAGTAAATGCAAATTAAAACTCACCGATATGCTATTTTTCACCTAATTGACGGACAAATGATGTGGGAAAGTAGGCACTCCATACTATGTTGAAGGGAATGTAAACAGGTAAAACTTCTTTAAAGGCTATTTGGCAACAGTCATAAAAATTTCACTACATATCCTTTTGAGCAATTCCACATCTATATGGTAGCCAGGACGGTAACCAAATGACCACATCTCATTACTGGGCACTTGAAATGTGGATGAATTGAGATGTGCTTTAAGCATAAAATAGAGGGTGGGGGCAAAAGTAAGTTTACATTGTGAGTGTGTGAAGGAGTTTATTCCTCTATTATTAGTTTCCATAGGAACCTATGTAAGCCTATTTTTGCCGCACCCTCTCTATACACTGGATTTCAAAGATGCAGTACAAATGAAAGAATATAAAATATCTCATGATTAATTTTTTACACTTATTTACATGTTGAAATGATAATACCTGGGACATAATGAGTTAAATATAACATGTTTTAAAAATTAATTTCACTTGTTTCTTTTACTTCTTAAAATGTGGCTGCTAGAACATTTAAATTGCATGTTTTTCACTTTACATTATTATTGAGCAATGTTTGCAGTTAGCATAAATAGTTCTACTTGTATATATGGGAAATTATGTGTATATAAAGAATATGTCAAAACATCATTAGTATTCACTGACAGAGACTTTGCTGAATAAAACATGACCAATCTACACAGTAGAATTTTATGTGATCAGGAAAAGGAATGAGACCAATAGGTACAAAGATGGGGAACTGTCGATATATATTGTCAAGTGAAAAAATGAAGCACAGAACAGTTGTATACTAAGCTAATGTTTGTGTTCAGTATGTATTGAATAGATTTTGAATGAATTATGTACATTTGTATGCATAGAATGTTCTTGGAAGGATGCACAAGAAATTATTTTTAGTTATTGTCCTAGAGAGAAGAAATCACAGCCCTGTATTAGGGAAGATTTACTTTTAACTCTACCTGTGTATACTGATTAAATGTTTTATAAATGCATACATTACCTATTCAGAAAAAATGTATGTATGGGCTTTCATTGTTTTTGAAGGAAACAATCTCCAAACAGAGTTTTCCAAAATCAGCTATGCTGGCATAATAATTCATATTTATTTTTAAGAAGTGGAGGAAGGGGACAGATATATGTAAGCCATAGTGTCCTAACTGTAGTAGACTCCTGGGAAATATCCATCACCTTCTTTTCCCTACACTTTGACTAATAGGACAGATGTCATAACAGAATCTTTCCATGTTTCAGGGTTAGCGTAACATGTCACCTTCATGTTATAGCTTAGAGGTGACAAGTGTAAATGGGATGAGACTGCACTGCTCCTACAACATGCCCTGGAAATCAGCTATTTTGCCCCAGTAAATTCCAGAAACTCGCTTGCTTACTTTTTTACCTCCCTCATCAAAATAGAAGGCAGCTTGTATAATGTATAACTTCGCAGTGAGTATATAGTACTATGGCTGTCTGCAAGTTTTATTACTACATTAAGGGCTGAAGCAAAAATTTCCAGTTATTACATTCTCTGCACTAAAACCTTTGCTCTCCTTGTCACTCTCTCGATTCCTTGGCAGTTAAAATACTCTCTTTTATATCTGTATCAGAAACTCTGTGTGCCTTGCTAACCTCTTTGTCTATTTCAATCACCTCTTCTCAGTTTCATGAAGTTTGTTGATTGATTGCTCCTCATGAGGGTATGTCTGGCTTTCTAGCCCTTTGTCTAAATTTAAAGCAGTAGAGCCATCCTTCAGAAAATACAGTGTTCAATCAATTGCACTTGCTCATAAATATCTTTTGAGTTTTTTGAACAAAAGTTTCTTGATTCTGGCTCATTTCCATCCCCATTGCCTCTGCCTGAACTCAGCCCTCTTCATCTTGTCTGGAATATGTCAATTAGCTCTTAACTAGTCAGCATGCTTTCAGACTCCCTACTGGCAATCCATTTTCCACTTTACTTCTATATTCTAAAAATAGATTCTGAGAAACAGATTCATTCACTCATTCATTTATTCATTCATTCATCGAACATTTTTTAAGTAAATCCTTTGGGTCAGGCATCGGTGCTAGGTCCTCATCACAAAGATGTATTTTTCATATGCAGGCACTGCACCCCTGAGTTTTGAGTCTAGTTGCGGGGGGGGGGGGGCAGGGGCGGGTAGGCAATGAGTAGACTTAGATTTACAGTCCTTGGGGGTGCACAGGATGCTGTGGCAGCACGCAGCAGGACGGGACACTTTCTCAGTCTCTGCCATCTGATCACATTGGAGACAGGCAGAGGGACATGTCCTAAGCAGAGGCAGCAGCGAGGGCATAGGCTAGCCAGGGTTGTTGCGTGGCATACCTGCTCAGTTAGGCTGGCCAGATGGGCTGGGAAGAGCTGGAACGTCAGCATGAGGTGGTGATGAAAGGCCTAGAGGGCCATGCAAGGGAATTCGGACTTAATTCTTAAGGGCCTAGGTTTTAAGCCAAGAAGTCATGTGATCAGATTTGCATTTTCATGAAAAGCATTGAGGAAGGAGTTTGAAGGATAGTTAAAGGGATAAAAGACTGGAGCCAGGAAAGCAAATTAGGAGGGGACTATTTCAGCAATCCATTCAAGAGTCAAGGATGGTCTAAATCAAGATAGCAGCAGTGAGGATAGGAAGAAGTAGACAGATTTCAGAGATATTCATCAATAAAACATACTGGGTTTAGTGATTACCTATTTGGGTGTTTGTGAGAAGGAGGGAAACAAGAGACATGAGAACTGACTTGTGAATGTCTGGCTTGAGCCCTTGGGATGCTCTGAGGAACTGTGCAAGAGGGAATTGTTTTGTGACCTGGAAAAGATGGGGACAGTTGAGTATATAAGGGTCTGCATGCAGATGAGAGAGCTGGGCTGGAGATATTCCCTCTTTATCCGTGATCTCATTCAACAAATTGGTACTGAGTGCCTACTCCATGACAGGCACAGTTTTAAGCCCTGGGAATATAATGGCAACACTAAAACAAAACAAAAACAGGGCAAGTTCCAATCCTTGTGGCACTTTCATTCCAGTCGGGAGACTGGGGACTAAACAAACCAAGCAGCAAGTACATAAATGTGTAATACGGTCCAATGTCAGGTAGGTAGGTGCTCTGCAGACAAATAAACGAGGGTGAGTCAGAGCACGATGAGGTGTGGGGGATATTTTAGATCAGGTGGCCCAGAGAAAAGCATCTCTGAAGAGGTGTTATTTGAGCACAAACCTGACTGAGTGCCAGAGGGAGCTGCGAGACACTTCAGCGGAAGAGTGTGCAAGGAAAACCGCGTGGCGCAGCAGGGGCTTAGAAGGAAAAAGTGGTGGTGGTCCTGGGGCGGCGTGGAAGGGGAGGAGACGCAGATGCTCACATAATAGGACCTTGACCTGAAAACTTTAAATTCTTAAGTATATGTCATCTTGCTTCCCTTTGAAACCATCCGCTAGCCCCTTCGTACTAATTTCTTCTTTCTCCATGACTCCCCAGCACTTGATAAATCTTACTGAATCAGTCACTTTGCATGGTTAGCGTTTGTTAGTTACATTGGTATAATCTGAGCTTCTTCGAAATAAGGTGTTGCTGCTCTTGGTGACTGAAATACCCAGTGCAGCATGCTGGGAACTTGGAGGACCCCCAAATGCACATTGACAGAACAATAACGACAGACAATGTGGCTTTGGGACCTGTCTCTGGAAAACATTGTCTGGTTACTCTATCCTTTCTAAATCTTGATGTTTTATAATACGAATGTTCAATATTGCATTTTACATTTTTCTTGCTTTTTAAGTTAAATTTAGTTACAAAAATGTGATGCATGGGACTAAGGTAAAGAGAAGTACATACAACTACAAGGTTTAAAGAATTAAAAGTAGTTTCTTGACTATCCATCACCCCCTCGAGGCAACCCTTTCAACTCCTTTTTGCTGTGTCTTTTTGTATTCCTCTCAATCTCTGAATAATAAATTAAGTCATAATTTCTTTTTTAATTTTAGGCTTTACCCGTTGACTTCCTACCACAGAAGATGAGTAACCCATTCTGAACCCTCCTGCACCCTCAGCTACAGATAGACGCACATGTCTCTTCTCCCTATAAACCCAACAGAGCATTATTATAATTTTTACTAAATTAACATGACATGTTCCCTTTTTTATGACTATGTAAATACTATTCATAGCAGAGTCGTATGGTATGTTGTTTTCTTTTTCCTTTCTTGCACAATGTTTTGTTTCCTTAGTGTTAGTTTTCTGTTATTGTTTGTTTGATTGATTGGTTTTCTAGTTTTCTGTATATTCAGTCACGAATTACGCCCCTAACCTCATCTCCTCCAGTTATGCAAACTTCTTCTTAATATAGTTTAACATGTCAGATATGTGTGTGTGTTTATTTTTGACAAGAGCACTCCTGGAGCCCTTTGGCCTGCTGTCTGAAAGGGTTGCTCTTTAAGCCCAGTGCTCAGCTGCTGTCCTGGGGTTTTCCTTCACCAATATCCCAGGATTCCCCTTATCTTTCTCAGGCTGGATGTCAATTTCCTCTCTTTCATTTTACTCCTTCGTTCTGGTGGAACACCCCCTCAAGCTTTCTGATATGGTGCATGGGAGATAATTCTGCTGAGAATTTACACGTGTGAAAATGATTTTATCCCTTCCTAACATTTGGATGATAATGTAGCTAGACAATTTTAGGTTACTAATTGTTTTCACTGAGAAATATGATGGCATTATTCCACTGTATTGTAAATTCTAAGGTTACTATTAAGAAAATGCAAGCATTCTGATACTTGAAACTTGTTTGGTAACATCTTTTTCTTTTCATCTTTGAGGATGCTTAAAATCCCTCTCAAGTCAGTGTTCTCAAATTTGTTAATATGTATTTTGATGTGACTTTAAAAAAAAAATTGTATTGGTGTTAAAAGTCAAGGGCATGACTTTATTTCTTAATAATCAGGAGCTCTTGGTCCCTGTGAGCCTTTATTTTTTAAAATAAAATTTATTGAGTCATAATATACTCACAATAAACTGCCTAAGTTAAAGTATACCCTTTTATGAACTTTGACAGATGTATTGAAAGCACCTTGAAACCGCCACAAAAATCAGGATAAAGAACATTTCCCTCACCACTAACTGTGTTGACTCCTGTATTACAGTCTATCCCTTCCTCCAGACAGGCAGCTGCTACACTGCTTTCTGTCACTGTGGATCAGTTTATATTAAATCTAGGCTGATATCAGCTGTAGATCCTCTGACTTTGTCTTTGTGAAATAATTGTTTTGGCTAGATCATTCGTATTCTAATATAAATTTTTAAATTAGCCTGATAATTTTCACACACACAAAATATACCTGCTGGAACTTTATGGAGATTAAGTTGAATAAGTAGATTAATATGTAAAAATTAATATTCTAGTAATATTGTTTTCCATCTATTTAATATGATAGAACTCTCTAATTAGGTCTTTAACTTCTTTTAGAAATGTTTTATAGTTTTCAATGTATAATTACTACACATATTAAAATTATCTGTAAGTAATTCATGCTTTTGGATGCTATTGGAAATGGAATTGTAATTTTTATTTCATTTTCCAATTGTATATTGCTAATATATAGGAATGCTATTCTCTTTTTGTATATTGACTTTGCATAGATTCACTTACTAGTTCTAGGAGCTTTTTCTGTATTCCTAATGATTTTCCAGGATGCATCACATTTTCCGCAAATAGAGTTTTACTTCTTCCTCTCCTTCCTTCCTTCCTTTCTTTCTTTAATTCATTCATCTATTTGTATTATTACACTAGCTAGGGCCTCCTGAAGAATACTGAGGAGTAGCAGCCAGATAGGTATCCCTGTCTTGTTCTTGATCTTAGGAGAAAAGCATTCCATCTTTCACCATTAGGTATAATGTTATTTATGGTCTTTTCACAGATATTCTCAAACCAGTTGAGAATGTTTCCTCCCTTTTTTTCCTAGTTTGCTGAGAGATGTTAATTATGAATGGATGCTGAATTTTTCAATTTTTTTTTTCATTTTTTGACAATTATGTGGTTATTTTTATTTTGTTGATTTGCTGAATTTTGTTGTGATTTTTAAATGTTAAACCAACTTCGCATTTCTGTAATAAACCTTACTAGGTATGATGTATAATCCTTTTCATATACTACTGGATTTAATTTGCATATATATACATATGTGTGTATGTATTTTTTTGTATCTTTATATGAGGGCTATGACTCTATAGCTATTTCTTCTGATGTCTTTGTCTGGTTTTTGTATGAGAGAAATACTGTCCTTAAAGAAGTGAGTTTAGAAAATATCCCTTCCTCTTCTGGTTTTGGAAAAATTTCATATTGAATTGATATTATTTCTTTCTTATGAGTTAGATAGAATTCAACAGTGAAGCCATTTGACTGTGGGGTTTTCTTTTTGGGAGGGTTTTCTTAATTATGATTTCAAATTACGTGGTATATAGGACTACTCATATTATCTTTTTGTTCCTGTGTCAGTTTTAACGTCTTCCAAGGTATTTATTTTATTTAAGTTTCCAAATTTATTCACATAAAGTTGTTCATACACTTCCCTTAGCATCTTTTTAAATATCTTTGGTTCTATACTGACAGACTATCATCATATTGATAATTTGTGTTTTCAGTTTCTTCTTGATAGCTCTAGCTAGAAGTTTATCAATTTTATCAATCATTTCAAAGAATACTGTTTTTCAATTTCATTGTTCTCCACTCCAGTCTTTACTTTGTGTTCAATTTGCTCCTTTTTTTCTAGGTTTCTTCACAGAGAGCATAAATCATTGATATTGGATCTCTTTTTCATATATAGACATGATATATATATTATATATATACACATAAATATATATATTTGTCTAAAACTGTTTTAGCTGAATTTCGTAAATTTTCATATGTTGCATTTTACTTATTCAGTTTGAATATTTTCTAACTTATTTTTTATTTGGTTTCGTCTTTGACCTATGAGTCGTTTGGAAGTAAAGTTGTTTAATTTTCAGATATTTGGGCATTTTCTAGATGCTCTATTGTTTTCTATTTCTATTTAATTTATTGTCATCAGATAACATACTTTTTAAGATTTATTCTTTTAAAATCTATTGAGACTAATGACTGGACTGTTCCAAAACTATGTAAGGTTTGGTGAGGCTAGGTACCAGTAGGGAGCAAGGAGCGAAGGTTAACATTTGGGTCTTTGTGCTGTGTTTTGGCTCTTGACTGTATTGCATAGTGGTCAGCAGCACAGTATTTGTAGCCTTACTGCTCTGGGTTTAACTCCAGTCCATATAATTTCTTACCTGTGTGACCTTACGCAAGTTACTTAATCTCTGTTTCTTCATATGTAAAGTGGGATATATAATAGCACATGTGTTTTTAAGAAGATGAAATGATATGTGTAGTATACCTATACCCGTTATATCTATACACACATACATATATAGTGCTTAGTGAAGAATGTATTCAATATCTGTTATATCATATAACATAATATGTATATATGATATGTATTATATCATATATTGTTTCATATATTCTAGCCTCAATTTTCCTACTGGCTTCAAAATTTCAGAGATCTGGTCTTATCTTTCCCTACATTTGCCCTGATTGTCCCTGTCCCCACTCCCTTACTTTTTTTTCTCATTTCCCAACTTTTGGCCCTCTATCCCTGTCAAAATTTAATAACCTCAAGAACTACGAATTATACAATTAGGACAGTTGCTGCTTGTTCTCTTTCTCCTTTTGAAGATCAATCTTTACAACTTGGCTAAGACTTCTATTTCTGCTCTGAAAAAATTGCACTTATTAGTTTTCCGCTTATTTGTAATGTTAGTGCAAAGAGCTGGAGCTTATGCACCTGGCTCAGAAACAGTCCATATGCACCTGGATGACAGAATAGTAACAGTGTTGGCAGAAGAAATGCCCTATATTTACTGTCAGTATTGTAAGCAAAAATTGTCAGTAGAGCTTATAGGAGGCCAAGTAGAAGGGGCACTGCTTACACTTTGGATTATTTCTTAGCCTTTCTGAGCATGTTTCCCCGTTTGCATGTGATAGTATCTGCTCTCCACGTGTTCCTCTTCAGGAAAGTCTATCCTACACCCGCATCTATGTTCATTTATCTAATTATGGGCTTTCTTGCAATTGTCACAACTCCACTTTTCATTTAAGCGTGTAACTATTTACAAACTTCTGCCTCCTAACGTCGTACACCTGGGCCTGCGGCCATATGCTCCACGGAGCCAGGGACCACGAGCGTTTAATTGTACCCCTGCGCTCCCAGGATCTGGCACAGTGCCAGGCACACGCGCAGTCGGGAAACTAACGTATGACAAAGAGGCAGCTGCTTGTTGCCCGAGCATCGCAGCTGGGATGCGCACGGAGGCGCCTAGGCCCGGAGATCCCTTCCAGCCCAGCAATCCCGAGCCTCCGCCTGAGGCGGGGCTTTGCCCGATGACGCCATGGAGGGCGGGACTTCCGGCCGCTGAAGTTTAACAGGCCGGGCGGGAGCCGGAAGCCCAGCGCCGAAGCGGGCCGTGCTCTGGCCCCCGGTGTTCCGCGGCCGAGAGGTGAGGTTCTGCAGGGCGAGGGCTCAGCGGGCCATCGCCCACGGTGTCCTTGAACGCTTTCCAACCCCGCCCGCCCTCCGGCCACCTCTGGAGGGCGGTCGGAGGTCCCGGGGCTCCGCGCGCCGCGGCTGGTCCCGCGCTCGGGACCGTTGCGGGGCAGGGGCGCGGCGGCGGACTTGGCGCGGAAGTTCCCGGAAGCCGCGGGCCGGGGTCGCGCACCTCCTCCAGCGACAGCCTTCTGGCCTGCCGGGGAAATCGCCCGGGTTAGAAGGGGTATGTTGTTGGCGGCCCTTGAGGGGTGCGCTGCCTACGAAAAGTTTGCAGCTTCTCCGCAGCCCGTCCCCCTTTTTGCACATGTCTCAAATACGACTCGTTGAGTAGGCGCTTGAATGCATCTTACAAGGTAACCCCAGTTGAGCAAGTCTCCTACAAGCAAAATGCATCTTTGGTGAACGAAAGTTGGAGAACTTTTATTGGATTACACTAAGTGTTGTAGTGGAGTTGTTTCACGTAGCCGTTACCCCAAATTCTGGCTGGCCGTCTGTTACCGCCTTGTTTCCTGACTGCTCCTTCTCTATGGGACCCGCTTTCCAAAGCTGAAGTAATGAATGCCCCTCCCTTCAGTGCGCTCAGGTCTCCGAAGATGACATAGATGGGCAGATGGTCCCCTTCCCCGCTTCACTTTCAGAGAAGGAAACATATGAAATGACTTGACCAGAGTCCCTGCCACCTAAACCCTGGGCCACATCGTTTGAACCCACTTTTTCTGAGCCCCGGTGTAAGTGACCTTTCCACCCTGCCGCACCCCACCACGAATGGTGTGAGATTTATAGTGAGGACATCTCTCAGTCGTGTTTCCTGGGCTTAGAGATCTCCTTTGCTGCACTGTATTGTTCCTTGAGGAGGGACCTGAAAGGGCATGTCACTGCATGCTAAGGCACGAAATCCAAACCCTATGCCTACGCTGCAACAGATGGCTCTTGGCGGCTTTTAGTGGCACTGTATTTATCTGATGAATGAAGCGTGTAGTGAATCACATAAGTGACTTTTCTATTTAATAAGTTTTAGCTTTTTTATAAAACATTAAAATATATATATTTTTTGTCTTTTGAGATTCAAAGGGCCCTGTAATTTATTATCCCTCTAACTTGACCTTTGAAATAGGGTATACTGGACATAAGTGTGATGTTTTCTTGATGACTTGGGACCCTGTCTGTGACATCACTAATGCTGTCCTGTGCTCTTGAACTGTCCACACCAGGAAGCCTTGGAGAACATATTTCTAGGTCCCCTTCTTTCCCCCTCTTCCTTTTTTTTTTTTAACCTATCATGCAGTCCTATTTGCTGCTCTTTTAAAGTGTCTGCCTAGAGCGGCTTTCTTGCTTTCTGTCTCCTACATTGCTTTAATTTGTGAAATCACTTTGTTGTGTTTGAACTAGATCCTGTGAATAAATAAGAAAGAGTGAGGACACTGGAGACCAAGAATTGGTATAGGGGCTAGTGACATGTCTTTTGGTTGTATTTGCTGATTTTGGAATTATTTGGAAAGACTGGAGTGTGTGGATTTGGACCTGCAGGAGTGCTACAATTTATGGTACGTTTGTTAAAAGATGAGGAGCTTATCTATCCAACACTTATTTGTGAGTACCCTACTGTGTGCCAGGAATGTTTCCAGACTGGGAGTAAATGAGACAAAATGCCTGTCCTGGGGATCTGTATTTTGATCAGGTGTGTGGGGGAAGACATTATGAGTAAAGTCAGAAGGAGGCAGCACCATGAAAGAAGTGAAATAAGATAATGGGGTACAGGGCAGCTGGCATGGGGCTGCTTTAGTCATGCTGACCAGAGAAGGCCTTTCTGAGGAGGAGACAGTTGAGCTGAGACTGGAGTGATGTGAAGGCGATGACCGTGGGAAGTCTGGGGAAAGAACGTTCCAGGCAAATGGAGGGCCCAGAGGCAAGAAAGAAGGCCTGTGGGTCTAGTGGCTCCGGGGAAGAGAGTTGCCCCGGGCTCGGGCGTGTAAGTCGTGCGGAGAAGGCTGGGTTTCATAATTGCTGTGAAGAGCCATGGAGGGGTCCGCTAAGAGCATGATCTGTTCACATTTAAGAAAGGTCAGTCCAGCTACTTTGAGGTGAGCACCAGCCTGAGGACAAGTGGACAGCAGTGCCACTTGTTTTGGGTTAGGTGCTTCATTTGAACTTCTTTAAAACTTTTTTTTGCCTATCTTTGTTTTTAAAAATATATTGTTTTAAACTATTTATAGGTGCAGTCATGCAGGAAAACCTCAGATTTGCTTCATCGGGAGATGATGTTAAAATATGGGATGCTTCATCCATGACATTGGTGGATAAGTTCAACCCACACACATCACCACATGGAATCAGCTCAATGTGTTGGAGCAGCAACAGTATCCTTTTAAAAAAAAACCCCAAACCATTTTTTGTTAGGTCTAACAACTATTGGAACTTTCGCATGCAACCCATAACGAGAAATATATTTTGCATAGCTATGAAAGATAAAAAGAAACAGGAATTTACTAAACAGTGTATCATATGAATACACACTGATTTCTCTTTATTTCATTCTTAAAAATTTAGTTGCAGCCCACTACATTGAAAAACACTGCTATTAACATATATGCATATATATTAATTATTAGATCCAGACCACAAACTTAGTTTTATCTAAAATTTGTCATTAAATACAATGAAATAAGGTAGGTAATGGTGGGAAAAATTCTGAAAGGTTTTGGAATGACTTTTTGCACCTACACTTCAGTGTTTGTGGATTTGGTCTAGAAATCAATGATAGAACTCAAAAGACAGAGCAGAGGTTGGGTTAGGAGACTAAGGTCGATATTTGCTTCCTAGCTTAAATGGGTACCAAGCACTGTGTTAATAATAGCTATCTTGAATAGTGTTTATAGATGAAAAGGCTGATTAATATATGATGATGATACTTTTATTATGCTTTCATTCTTGAAGGATAAAATTAGACCTTCTGGCCTACTCTTTGAAAATGGAATATTATTTCACATGGGTTAAGTAGCTTTCAAGGGATAGCAAAGCCAGAAAAGATAATTCTTCCCTGTGGTGGTAGTAAAGAGAATATAAACGGTGTCCAGTTACTTTTCTTCTTAGGTTAGTGTGCTTGCTTTTATCATCACAATTCTTATATCAATAGTCCAGTGCTAGAGATGCTCATGGATTGTTTTATGCTCCATAACTCTTCATTTAGATAACTTCCTAGTGACCGCATCTTCCAGTGGCGACAAAATTGTTGTTTCAAGTTGCAAATGTAAACCTGTTCCACTTTTAGAGCTTGGTGAAGGGGTAAGTGATTTTGAAAAAAAACAAACTTAAAATCCTAGTTCTGTTCAGGTGGTAACTGCTTATTTATTGTAGTGCTTGCAACTAAATATAAACTTGTTTAAAAGCATTATTCATAAGCTGAAAATAATACTACAACTGTTATTATCAGTCACATAGGTACTGAAACATCTTTAATTAAGTACTGGATCCTAGGGGAGCAATCAAGGACTCAGATTTTGTCAGTGAGGCACTTGCTTTCTCCATTTTTCTTTGTGGGAGGCTCCCTGGTCTTGCTGTCTTTTTTAGGACCAAGTCCCACGTAAGTCACTAGGTTGAATTGACCATAAAGCTTTGATGATGCAGCTCTGCCCTCACTGACGCCGGACTGAGGTCTATCAGCTCAAGACCTCTGTCTGACCAAAGCGTCCTGCTTTTGCTTCTGACCCCCTGGGACCGAAGGGTCTGCCTGAGCCTCCCCGTGCTCCCCTGGAAAAGGATGGCTCTGCCAGGATGAGCGCTGGTCCCAGAGCATTTACATGGAGCTCTCGTTGCATGTTTTTTTCTGTCTTTTGTTTTTTAAGTTAGTCCCTCTGATACAAGATATTGCTGGCTACCTCGTTTCCAGTCTATTGGAAGCTATTTCCAAGCTATTTCTTTTTTAAATGAAATATGACCTAAATAAAAGGTACAAGTTGGTAGCTTGTTGTTTGTTTTTTTAAGTTTCAGATTTTCCTAGCAGACTCTAAAACGTTATGAATAGTCCTAATTTTCCGCACCGCAATAGGGAGGAACCCAATTAGAAAGAACACAGCAGGACAGTGGCATATAAGCTCATCTAATTTAAAAAGGACTTTTGATTTCTAAATTTCCTAACCGTGTCAGGTGGGATTGACCCAAGCTTCCCATCCAGCCCATATATGTTGGAGGCTGGGACAGAAATGGAGTTTCAGGCCCTCTGCCTATTGAAACTCAGTTTACTAAAATTGAGGCGGAGAGCCTTCCTGGTTGATACAAGTCAAAATGCACGTACTTCAAGAGCAGGCAAAACATCTTAGTCGTTATCCTTGTATCTTCAAAGCTTGTCAGAGGTGGATGATAAACATTTGTTTTATTAAATATCAACATCAAAATAATTTTGATTTCCACCTGTACCACAATATATATTATGCTGTTTTTATGCCCTATGCCTTAGAACCAGTTTGGCACCATTTTGTTTTCATTATTAAAATATGAAAATAGTAGATGATAATCACAAATGTGACTCAGTTCTAAATATTTTGTGAATATTCCACAACAATTGCTGTAGTTCTCTTTCCCACAGTTAAGAAATCACATGAGAATGCATGTGGATAAAGTGAGGGCATTATAGTAATAATTTGAATCGTCTTTACTCATAAAAATGTTTTGCAAACATTGGTTCATTAGCCTTTATTAGTAATTTCTTGTTGCATTAAGTGTTTTGAAACCTTTGCTTTGTAGGATCTAAGTCCTTTCACTCATGTGCAATTTGAGATATTAGACCTTTTCCTAGATGGGAAAATATGATTTCACTTAAATATTTTTTGAGTAGAACTTTTAAGTTTACTTATTTTCTTTGATTTTGTATTTTACTTTTTAAGGTAGGCAGATTGGTATCAACATTATAATGGATATGATAGGTTACTATATAACCTAGAAAGTTGACCAGCTGTTATTTTTAGATTTTAAAAACTGTACCCATTGCTTATGTCTTGGGGTACAGGATTCCTATAATAACCACTCGATTTCATTTAAAAAAAAAAATCAGGTTAAGCCAGCTATAAATATAGCTTTGTTCTGAGCCCTTCAGAATACCTTGGTCTGTTTTTGACAATTAGAATCCTAACATATGCACCTTTGATGGACATAACTCTTGTCTATTTTCTTTGCAGGTTATATTTATAGCTCTTAGCAAAATTTTCTGAGTTGCACTGATAATCTGATTGTAAGTCTTATTAGTCTGTTTAGACCAAAGTCAGTTCCTGGAGTGGTGCCTACAAGAGAATTATACTTACTGTACTGAAACATTGATGTAATATGTTCTTTATATTTTTATATGTGTTAGTAATTTTGATTCTTGATCAAAAATCAAGAGCTGTAAGAAACCTTGGCAGTGGATAGCCATCAGCATCCTTTTGAGATTCCAGGGCTGTCTTGAGTAGAGGATGTTTTTGAGATGCGTGGACTCTCAAGGCAGGAACAGTAGATCTAGTCCTCATCTCTCATGCCTCAGGTGAAGAAACAGGCTCAGAAAGGCGAAATGACTTGCTTAAACCTACATAGCTTGCCTTTTACTTTTGAGTAAGTCACAAATATGTTCCCTTCGGAATTCATTTGTCTTTTCCCATAGCATCCAACTGGAGGTAAGAACATCAACGTAACTATAATAGTGTACCTGAAGGTTAAATAGGAAAAACTTGCAATATTGTGTTCTAGCAGATGGGCACCAGCAGGTGATGACATTCGTAGATAATTGTGAGAAAAACTTGGTAGCCTCTGTGTTTTTAGCTATTCATGTTATAAATATTTTACCAAGCATGCATATGGTCTTTGCTCTAATAAAAGTGACATTCTGGTGGACAATAGACAATAAACTTGTAAAAAGAATACAGTAGTCCCTCACTTATCGCAAGTATTACGTTCTAGATGCCCCCGCGAAGTAGGAACCTTACATTTATTCTACTTGTAAACCTGCGTAACTTTAACAACATACGTATATAGTACCTCAAAATCCCACGATATAGCAAAAAATCCGCAATAAATAAATATTTTTAAAAATCCCTTGATAAGTGAACCGCGATATAAAGAGGGACTACTGTATCCAGATAGTGATAAGTTGTTATGTAGAGAATTAAAATAAGATATTGGGGTAGCAAGTTACATTAGGTGGCCAAGGGGGATCTCTGGAAGAGGTGGCGGTTAAGGTGTTGTGTGCTGACCAGAAGAAGCCCTGTAGCCAAGGTTCAGGGAGCTTAGCTTTCTAGGCAAGAAAGAGTAGCTGTGATAGAACCCTGGAGGCAAATACAGAGTCGTGGTGTTTATGGATTGTGAGAAGATCATTGTGGCTGGAGAATTGGTGGTTGAGGAGGAAAGTGGTGAGAGGTGAGGCAGGGAGGGGCCAGGTGAATAGGGCTTTGGTAGCCAGGTTAATGAGTCTGGAATTTATGCTAGGGTTGATTAGAAGCCATTGTAGACTTGATGGGAGAGACAAGATCAGATTTACATTTTTAAAGGCCACCCTACTTACGGAGAACAGAATGTAGAGAAGTAGGAGGGGAAGCAGGACATCTGGTTAGGAGGCTGCACTGGGGTTCCACAGGGTTGGGATTAGGATGCTAGTAGTGGAGACAGATAAAGGGGGGGCCCCATGTGAGATTTATTGTTATGTTGGAGCTTAGAGAATTTATGGTAGATTGGGGGAGGGAGAATGATCTTACCTTGAGAAACTGGATGGATGTGTCTTTACAGACATGGGGAAGACCGTAAAGTCAAGTTCTGATGACTCGATGTTTGAGAATTGGGTTTCTTAGGGGAGAATGGCCATGAGACTTTGGGCAAGTGCCTTGTTCTCTTTATAAAACTTTCTCCATCTGTGAAATGAGTGAATTACGCATCCTTTAAAGTCTCCTCTACCTTCAGTGTTTTCTGAGCTGTGGGTTGATTGTACTTCAAGGTATCCTGTGGAAGTGCAAGAACAGGCTTATTAGGGGAAGATATTAATGGCAAGTAAGTCCTGATGGGAGGCCAGGACTTGCTACTATTTCCTAAGCTTCCTCTGTCACCTCTGTGGTATGGAAGAGAACATGGGCCTGGCTGATTTTCTTGAAGCCTTTTTGAACTCCTACAAGCTGTTGGATCCATGTGGAAGATCATTAGAGGTGAATCTTCCGTATAAATATTAGCATGTTTATGGCATTTAATTCAACAAATATTCATCAAGTGCTTACCAAGTATCGAATAAGACTTGAAAGTACTATCTGGGCTCTATTAAATTAAGGTAACTTTTTTTTCCTTTAATAGCAAAAACAGACATGTGTCAGTTTAAATTCCACATCTATGTATTTGGTAAGCGGAGGCCTGAATAATACTGTTAACATTTGGGATTTAAAGTCAAAAAGAGTCCATCGATCTCTTAAGGTAAGGAACCTGGCTGTTTTTGTTTTTTGTTTTTTGTTTTAAATCCTTACAAAAATGGTATATCTCACAATGTGTTTAGTTACCAAACATTTCTTTTCATATTGAGCTTTTTATAATGAAAATAAGATGCTTCAGAAGTGAAGTGAGATTTGTTAGGGAAAATAAAGATGCTGTTTAGCCAAAAACTTCATGTGGATGTATTTTTGTCTGTTTTTCCCTCCATGTGTGTCACTAAGGCATAATACTGGTGTTTCAGGCATTTTATTTTTTCGTTTAGTTGTAGTCTTATTTAAGTGAACCACTTCTCACTTTCTGAAGGATGCTTTGTTGTCATCAGAGATCTTCTTTTAAGGCCCTTTGGAAAAAGTGTGGTGTTGGGATGACAGTAGTCCAGTCTATCTGGTCGTTAGAGTTGGGGGATCAGCTTTTTCTTTCGTCTACTTGGCTACTCCTGTTTGTATTATTTTTGTGTGTGTTTTCATCTTGATAATGAGGTATTTTCTAAAATAATTTACTATTTAGTTATTTAGTTAACTTTTTGCAGTTTCAGAAAATAAAAATATTCTTAACATATTTGACATAATGATTTTTTTTGGAATTCTGCTTTTCACTTATTTTAATATTTGGAAGTTCATCTTAAAGTATTTTTAATTTTTTGTTTTTTAAAAAAGTTAATATGAACATTTAAAAATATATTTTATGTATTTGTACACACATATACACACAGACGTAGTCATCATCTGACCTCAGTGATGAACAACTCGTGGCCAATATGTTGTATCTGTGCCCCATCTGTGCTCTTATCCTCAAACAGCAGACAGCATTATCATTTTGTTATATATCTTAATGTTTTTGAATTAATTCTCACTAGAGGAATGGTAAATAGAATGGTTTTGTCTTAGCTAAGGTGATGTGTAATCCTGTAATTACTATTTAAAATATTACTGTTGAAAGTTTATTTTAGGTGTTAGCTAAACTTTGAAGAGTCTTATGTGAGATCGAAAGGTTGTCAATAACGAGAATAGTTCATTTTTGTGTTCTTTCATATTCTAGCCACTGCGCTTAACATATATTTATTCTATTTATCTCAACAACTCTGCGAAGCAGGTCGTACTATTCCTGTGTACAGATGGAGAAATGCAGGCTCAGAAGTGTTAAAGAACTTGTCTAATATCTAACAACTAGTAATGGCAAAGATGAGATGCAAATTCTAATAGTCATTGTTTAATCTTTTAAATTATGAAATAATTGAATTAAAGCTGTTTAGAGGGATATCCTTGCTATGAACAGGGAACATTTTACACAATTGAGGAGAGTTTAGAAGTCCATGGCCAGTTTTGTCACATATTGTCACACAGTATAGGAGCCTCACTTACCCCATCTCTCCTTACTGTGTGGCAAAATTTCACCCATTTTTTTCATCCTCACCTTTCCCAATTACTCCAGATGGTTTTTGCTCTTCTCATTGTTTGAAACTCTCATAGAGCTTTATTCCTTCATTCATTCTATTAACAAGTATTTGACTGACTAATTGTGATCGTGGCTAATTAATCTTTCACCTCTGAATCCCTGCTCTGCGGTGCTCTTTTTGTAACAACACAACTTCTGGCGCCTGGTAGGTGCTTGGTAAATGGTTACTGAATAACTTACTTTCTACGGTGGAAATAAGAAAGACACCAGTCTGTTTATAAAGTCATAGAGATTGTATTGGACCTCATGTTCTGAATTTCCCAAATGGGAATGATGCACTAAAGAACTATTCTTCTTTTTCTTATAATATTTTTCCTCCCTCAAGATAACAGTTGTTTCTTTGATTTGGAAAAGTAATAAAATGTAAAGACGTCTCTAAACATTCTTGGAGGACCATTTGAAAAAGTTGTATCATAATGGTTGTTAAATATAATAATTGTAGTGAAATATTATAGTACTATTCTTGGTATTACATTAATTATTAGCTACAAAGATTAGTTTGTTTATATTATTAAGGTATGACACCAAACTGTTAAAAAATATACTCATAATCCTAACCACTTTCTACGTTCCTGCTAGGTATCTCTGATTTGAGGTTGGAAAACATAGTCCTTTTGAACTCATTTTGTTTAAGACCAAACAATTTTATTTCCTCCAAGTGGATTCCCCTTTGTATCTGGGAGACAACTGAATATAGAGGAAGGCAAATAAGCTTTCGAGTTTGTCCTGGAATTGAATCCTGGCTCTTTTACTTAGCAGTTGTGTAAGCTTGCACAGGCTTCTTAATCTTTCTCTGCCTCATTTAGTTAACTCATCTGTGAAATAGGAAAACTGACATTGTCTCCAAGATTGTTCTAAGGATTAATAATAATATATAAAGCTCTCGGCAAATGGAAGCAGCTGCTATCATCTCTCAAACACCTTGCTCATTCTGGTTTTGGGGCTTTTGTTTTTTGCTCTCTTCCATTTTGCAGTGTCTGGTTTCTTTCTTTAAAAAAATGTTTTATTGATTGTGCTGTTACAGTTGTCCCAGTTTTTCCCCTTTTGCCCCTTACCACCTAGCACCCCTCGTTGCCCTCAGGCAGTCCCCTGACCTTTGTTCATGGCCCTGGGTCATGCATATAAGTTCTTTGGCCGCTCCATTTTTTGTACTGCACTTTACACCCCCATGGCTATTCTGTAACTACCTATTTGTACTTCTTAACCCCCTCACCTCTTCACCCATTCCCCCACACCCCCTCCCATCTGGCCACCATCAAAACACTCTTCTTATCCATGATTCTGTCTCTGGTTTCTTTCCTCCTTCCCGAATTTAGATCTTATCCTTTCTTCAAGGTTGAACTTCCATAAAGCTTCTTCTGTGAACTCAGTTCACAGTGATGCCTCTTTCTCTTTCCTCTTGACACTTTCCCTCTACCACTCACTTAGCTGTTTGTTCTGCCATTTTTGTGTTAATTTAAATGTCCTAGCTTCCTCAGTTGAACAGTCGTACTCTCCTGGGCAGGAACTCTCCTAATAGTCAGCTTGCAATCAGTGTTACTCGTCAGTGGAAGTATATTCTTTAAGGTAGACATACTGCCATTTAGAAAATTGCCTTTCCTTTCTGTATGTTGTTTCAGAGTGCGTGATCATTATTATGCTTATGAAAAATAAACCTGTTTCCTGAGAAGACTTGGTGTTGATCAGATAGTTTCCCGCTTTTTTGAGTAATATTTTTAGGTTATTTGAGGAAAATGTTAAAGCAAATATTAGATTGACAAATAGATAATATTTATAAATCATGAAATTTACAAAAACATGAAAATGTGCCTTTTGAAGGTTTGTGGCACTGCATTTACTTTCATTTTTCTTTCAGGACCATAAAGATGAAGTAACTTGTGTAACATATAATTGGAATGATTGCTACATTGCTTCTGGATCTCTCAGTGGTGAAATTATTTTGCACAGTGTAACCACTAATATATCTACTACTCCTTTTGGTCATGGTAGTAACCAGGTACAGTATGGGTTTATTCAAAATATAGTTGAGCCATGACCAGTATGGCTCAGTTGGCTGGAGGTTGTTCCATAGACCAAGAGGTTGTGGGTTGGATTCCTGGTCAGAGCACATACGTAGGTTGCAGGTTCAGCCCTGGTTGGGACACATGTGAGAGGCATCTAGTCGATGTTTCTCTCTCACATTGATGTTTCTTTCCCCCTCTCCCTCCTTCCCCTCTCTGAAATCAATGAGCATGTCTAGGGTAAGGATAAAAAAATAAAAATAAAGTCGGTAAGATAGATTTTTGAACTCATAAAACAATGAGTTCAAAGTTTTTAAAATTCAGTATTTAAAATTTATATTCAGCTTTCTTGAAAAACTTACAGCTAGCTATTTTTTAATGATAGCGTATAAAAAAAGCTAATTCATAGTAGATTGAGTATGCTTACTTGATTGAGTTCATATAGGCCATTGAATATAACATGCTTCTAGATGATAACTATATATAACAAAATACACATAGTGTTAATAAGTTAAGCCCAAAACATGGATATTAATCTGTCTATGATGTTACAATTATAGGAGTGTTGCATAGCTCAAACTGTGGTAGCACAAGACGGATACTTATGCTCATAAATACTCAGTTTGGTGGACATGGCAATAATTGAATATGTTTGGGCACAGGGTAAATGGAGTTTTGTTTTTTGTTTCTTTAAGTATATGATAGTTAATGTATCAAAGTTTATTCATGTATTTCAGGTTAATACAGAAGGATGTGGGGAAACTTCTTATAAAGGAAAACTAGCCACATTTAAAAAAAATAAAATTTAATCTATAAAAGTCTTAAAAGAATACATTTAGTTTCTCAAGAAATCTTAATTTTTGGTTAACTTTCCATGAAATTCTCCAGAGAAATTTCCAATGAGATGCAAGTTCTTTTAATCCTATTTTCTAATGATAATCACTTTTCTTAATTATTTTAGATAAAAGATGGGAGCACCTCACTTTTGAAAAGCAATTTAAAAAATTTATTTATTTGTTCATTGTTTTGTTTATTTATTTATTTTTAGCGAGAGGGGAAAGGAGAAAGAGAGGGAAAGAAACATCACTGTGTGGTTGCCTCTCACTCGTGCCCCCAGCTGGGGACCTGACGTGCAACCGAGTCATGTGCCCTGAATGGGAATTGAACCAGCGACACTTGACTCGCAGGCTGATGCTCAATCCACTGCGCCACAGCAGCCAGGGCTTGAAAAGCAAATTTTTTAATCATTATTTGAGTATTATATATTTAGTGTTTAAGGAAATTTTAATGGATATTAAAAATGTGTAGAAAAATGTGTTTTCTCACGTTTCATATGTATTGGGGAATAAAAGATATACATATAAATGGGAATATGGGTGATTGATATAAAACAATCTTATGGTGTTTCAAAACAGTGAGAGAATATTATCTGATTGGGAATAAACTAGGGGAAATTAAAGAAGGGAGGATTTCAGCTGGATGTAAGGCTTAATTGATTGCTTTATTTTTACTACAATATAAACTGGTCTAGCCAATTACTTGATTCTAACTTGAATTAGAGTTAACTCTTTACATGTCCACACTTTTTGGAACCACATATTGTTTCCTTTGTCCTCAGCCATTGTCCAGCTTCGTGCCTGACATGGAAAAGATCTTCAGTAAATATGTGAATGAATGAACACATTTAGCGATAACTGATTTTAACAAGCTAATATAGAACTTTGGTAGAGGGATATTTTATGTGGAGTAAATCACATGGGTTTTATATATGGCCAATGTGAAAAAAGATTGGAAAGGTATACCTGAACATAGTGTTGATATGTGAGACTTTGAATGCTGGACCGTTAAAAATATTTTTAAGATTTCTCAAAATTAATTTAAGATTTCAGATATATTAAATATTTATTTTTTTAATTTAAATAATGTTCACAAAAGTTTCAAGCCTGTCCAATACACTGGTAATCAGCTCAATTGCTATGTTGATCAGTTTTACTATAGATAGAATCTGTGTTATTAACAAGAATAGTGTAGGTAGGGCACATCTAATGAGTAAATTAAAAATTTTCTGTTTTTGTTTATATGAGCATTCAATTTGAAATCTTTAAAAATTATCAAATTGATTTCTTAGCAAAAATGAGAAAAACAATGAAGTGTCACTGAGTCTGCATTACACTGAATTTCATATTGTAAATGAGATCACCTAATGTATTTAGAATCTCATTTGAAGTGTATGGATGGAATTGAAGCTGTTAGTTTTATGTGGACCACAGTGTGTTCCTGCAGAGCTGCCGGCGCTGACAGACTGCTTAGATTGTAATTGCATGACGCTATTTGGGAAGTTCAGCAGCTTAGGCTCACAGATAGGTTAACCTGTGTTGCCTTTTCAAACTAGCCATATTTGAAGCAGTTAAAAAGTGGATCCATTGTACCGATTCCTTAGATTTAAAAAATATCTCCCAAAATGTTAACCAGTTTTTCTCTAGGTGGTGGGATTATGGATGGGTTTTTTTGTGGATTTTTTTTTTTTTTTTTTAACTCTTCCAAATATTTATAAGTAGCGATGAGCAAACTATCACCCATAGGCTGGCTTCATTTTTGTAAATAAAGTTTTATCAAAACACAGCCACACTCATTTATGTGTTGTTTATAACTGCTTTTGCAGTACAATTGTAAAGTATTTACTACCTGTTCCTTTAAGAAAAAGTTTGCCAACCCCTGATCATAGTGAGTGATGTATTTTTTTATATTTAGAAACAACTTCTCTCTACCACACACACATTCTTACATAATGTATTGTAAGAAAAAAGAGCATCACTGTTTAAAAAGCTTTTCATAAGCTTTTGGCAATATTTTTTCTTAGAAATAGCTTGCATATGGAACAAGATAAAGGCTTAATAAGTGCTGCTGATAATAAAATTAATACTTTAAATAGAATTTAGTAGATAAGTACTGTCTCTTAATGATATTGTGAGAAGAGATGTTGATTTAATGGATGAAGAAAGTTCAGAAATGAGTACCTGTTACCAAAGAGATAAAGGGGAGGTGTTTAAAGGAATCAGTATGGGTATTTAAGGATCTTTTAAAAAGTAGGTGTAAAACATGATTGAACGGGTACATAAACAACAAGGAATGTGAGAGCCATGAACTTGTGAGAATAGTTGGGATCTGTGTGGAAATGCTACTTGCTCCGCAAAGTAACCTTTGCAGGCAAACAGGTGTTCTCTGTTTTGTAGATGAAAACATTGAGGCTTGGGGGAAGTAATTTACCCATATCATACGGAGTTTGGTTGAGCCTCCACTTGAACCCAAGTTTATCTGAGAGGAAGATTTATGGTTACCTTTAATCATTTTTTGTTTGTTTTCTTAATGCGTTGCCATAGAAGCCCACAGAATTTGAAACAATATATGGAATTTAGGTTTTGACTTATGAAGAAATGTGTTAACTATTAATAAAGTTTTATTATATAAAAGCAGTAAGCTCCCTATTTGTTGCTATATATAGGCAGATTCTGTATGATAATATTTTAAGGTTATTTTAGCAAATTGCTGCTGTGGCTAAGAGGTTGAACTTTATGAACTTTTAAGAATCTATGAAGTCGCCCTAGCTGGTGTGTCCCAGTGCATTGAGCGCTAGCCTGTGATCCAAAGGGTTGCCGGTTTGATTCCCAGCCAGGGCACAGGCCTGGGTTGTGGGCCAGGTCCCCAGTTGGGGGCGCGCTAGAGGCAACCACACATTGATGTTTCTCTCCCTCTCTTTCTCCCTCCTTTCCCCTCTCTCTAAAAACCAATAAATAAAATTTTAAAAAGAAGAGCATCTATAAGGTCTGATTTTGTGTGTGTGTGTTGTATTTTGTTTTGGGGGCTTTTATTAAGTTCTCCCTGTGCATTTAATTCAAATTTAGATTATATGAAGGACCATAACTATATGGACTCTTTAAAATATTAATGTTTTGCCTTGTGTTTTGATAGGTTTATATATGACTATAAGCATTATAATTCACTAAAAGCTCTGTGTCTTTTATAGTTAAGGTCCATGTAGTTTATTTTTTTTTGAATATCGATAGTGGAAGGATTTGTCTATTCAGATGGATATACTTTTCCTCCGCAAAGATGGAAAATATATACCAACATTTTCTCTTTGTACTTTAGCCGTATGTAAATGAGTCAAATTTAATAGGTGACCGTAGTAATTATCTTACCTATGTGTCTGGTAACAAATATTCCTTTTGGTTCCTTAAATAGATTTTGTTTTATGTTATTCTTAAATATTTTTCATTTTGGAGGGTTAATATATATTATTTTGAAACATTTTAGGAGTGAGTAGAATATGGTTTTTAATATCTAAAAGCCAGTGCTTTAAAAAATCCTTTGGAGTATAAAAGATTAAACTAGATGGAGCAAACAAAAACTCTCAGTTTTAACTTTTGTTCTGTGATAGTTCTATCTGGGATGAAATGTGATGAAATGTGAAGCTTATAGCTGCCTCCTAGAACCTGATGCGTTGCTTGACTCGGGACTTAACTTTTTGAAGGTGTCTTACAACCAGTTTCGCACTCTTGTGGGTTGCACTTAATTTTTATACTTACATTGCTGTTCCTTCACAGGGAAAAAAATGAGCTTAAATGTAACATACTTAATTCTTAGCACAGTAAATATGAACATAAGTTTGAAAGCAACATTTTAGTAAAAGTAGATAAAATTCAATTAGTGTTAATCCAAGACCTGTTTATTCAAACTGGATCTTTATTTTGGTTCAGCTAGAGCAAAAACTAGAAGGGATTGAAGTGCCTCCACTGCCGTCCGTCCCGTCTAGAGTATTGACAATAACTCCTTTGTGGTTTGGTTAATTTTTTATTATGCTTCATGTGTTGAATCGCCAGCACATCAGATGCTCAGATTCAAATATACAAAATGCAAATATTGCTTATTTATACTTATTTGGCTGTGACTGGGCCTTTTATTTATGGTGGATGTTCTAACCCTGATCAATTAATGTTAATCTCCTTATATTATATTTTTCCTCTGGGAAAAAAAAGGAGGTGGAGGTAGCGATACTCCAACTTAGTAAAATCATGACAAATGTAGCCCACCAAATGACCGTATGGTGTTATGCTTGAAATCTGTTACTCTAAAACAGAGACGTCCTAAATCTGGTGTGAATGTTGTGTTTGTGGTTGGCCATCATTTATATAGTTAAAAAAAAAAAAAATGTTTTTATGAATGCTTGCAATTACATAAAATTTATTCTTATTTTTATAGCCTATTCGGCATTTGAAGTACTCCTTATTTAAGAAATCGCTACTGGGAAGTGTTTCGGATAACGGAGTAGTAACCCTCTGGGACGTGAATAATCAGAGTCCATACCATAACTTTGACAGTACACATAAAGCTCCAGCTTCAGGCATCTGTTTTTCTCCTGTCAATGAACTGTTATTTGTAACCGTAGGCTTGGATAAAAGAATCATTCTCTATGACACTTCAAGTAAGAAGTAAGTGTGACATTTCTTAATTTAGTAACAGTTAATTACCTCATTAGCAGATGTATTTGTTATTTGTAAAGGCCTCTGATTACTGTTCAAGAGTTCTAAAATTTGTGTACTTGATGTCTGATAAAGTAGATATTTTTCTTTTTCTTCCTGCACAGAAAAAAATAGATGAGGCGTGGGTAGTCTTTAGAGTACCTCTGGATTGTGAATGTTGAAGGCTAGCCTGTTAATATTTCACATTTTTATTTTAGGATGGATGCATATTATTATTTTTCAAAATACAACTAAATGTGTATTTTTAAAGCAATATGATTAATTTGCTTTACAGTTAATTCTGTATCTGTAGCAGGGCATCTAAACTATTGACATTAGCATTTTGGGCTTGATAATTATTGGTTGTGAAGGGCTGTCCTGGGCACTGTGGGATATTCAGCAGCAACCCTGGCCTCTACTCCCCACTAGATGCCAGTAGCACTTCCCCAGTTGTGACATCCCAACTGCCTTCAGTTGGGAACCTCTGATCTAGAGCTAAAGGGTACATAATCCAAGTGTCTGGGTCTACTGTGCCTTCTTGTCTCTCTTAGACTTATAGGTGTGCTTTATTAGCTTTAAAAAAAAAAAAAGAAGAAGCTACAAGAATGCTACAGGTATATTCAAGATTTCTAACAGTATCTAAAGATCCTGTAGCCCTTACTAAAGTTTACTGTTAGTTATTTCATGTTCCTTTTTTTCTTTTCTTCTTCTACTCTTTTTTTTTTGAACTTATTTAGAGACCTGAGTTGGCAAACCATTTCTTTCTTATACCAGACAATACAGCAAAGAGCTCAGCTTCAGCAGATCAGTATTCATATTTCGATATTAGCTTCCTGAGGATCAAGCCAGATGGGTTCTGTTAGCTTTTTGGTCAAGAGATGCACAACCAAGAACAAAGTACCAGCTGCTCCCCTGTGAAAGGTCATACATAATCCTCTTGGGGCTTAAGCAGGTCAACAAATGGAACAGGGGATATTAGGAGCCTCCTTAATTCTGTGGCTAGAGGTTTTTTTTTTTTCTGTTGAGTAGCACCCAGGAATTCTGTCACATTCATTACCAAAGTAATAATTACTCAAAGAAATAGGTACCGCTTCTAGAAGATGTAGAGTGTACCTGTTAGAAGTGAATAGAAAAATAGGATTGAGTGTTCTGTTCTTTTATATGCTATTGCACTGGAAATATCTCAGGTCTAATTTTAAATTTCTGCGCTAAGTAAATTTTTGAGATGTATGTGTTACTTGCCAAACTCTTTAGTAAGTTTGGTTTTGGTATACAGTTGTTTGTATGTCACATATACTTACATACCTGTATACACTTAATATATCTACACATACTTATTCTCCTTTCCAAAGGCTCGTGAAAACTTTAGTAGCTGACGCTCCTCTAACTGCAGTAGATTTCATGCCTGATGGAGCCACTTTGGCTATTGGATCCTCCCGGGGGAAAATTTATCAGTATGATTTAAGGATGTTGAAATCACCAGTTAAAACCATCAATGCTCACAAGACATCTGTGCAATGTATAGTATTTCAGTACTCCACTGCTCTTTCCAAGGTAAAATATTTTCTTTCTGAATTTTTGATTTTACTAAATAAATCTAGCTCAGAAATTTTATGTTGTCAATCAAGCACAGTGCAGTTTTGCTTCATGGTCATTTTTATATAAAAACATTTAATATAATTTTAATACAAAGCTGTTGGGTACTTGGTTTTAAAATTATTTTATTAATTTTACACTTAATTTTCATATTTCCCACTTCATATTTTAAAAGGCTTTTTTGTTCAGAGGGAAACTGAGATTCACCAGCAAACTTAAAAGTTGTAAGGAAAAATATATACATATTTTTAATCTAATAGGGGATTTATAAAATATTAATAAGAGTAGGGAGTATTAGAAACCTGACCTTTCAAATATTCCATTACATTTCAGTCAGGTTTAAATAAAGGCTCTTCAAATAAGCCCTCAGCTGTGAACAAACGAACCATTAATGTGAGCACTACTGGTGGTGGCGTGCAGAGTTCTGGAACTGTCAGAGAAGCCACTTCCGTTGCCACAGTTCTACCACAGCCCATGACAGCAGCGGTGGGGAAAGGAGCCGCTACTGCTCAAGACAAAGCAGGTGGGTGTTGCTTATACGTAGTGTTTGGTGTGGTCCCCCGCCCCCTGCCCCAATATATATAATTGCACATTCTTCAAGAACCTAGAACTCAAATTCACTTGAGTATTTAGGTAAAATTATTAGGTGTCATTGAAGAAGTGAGGAATTTAACTTCAGCTATACATTCTTTTTAATTAAAGAAAAATACTTAGTCTTTATAGCTGAGCTTCTGTTTTAAAAAATATCTTAAAAAATGGAATAATGTCAACTCAGATATTATTCATTCTTAATAACTACTAGACTGGATGACTTTCCATTGTGTCTTCAGATTAATCAGTACAGAATGAACTTTGATGGTGTCATGATATGATCTTTTTTTTAAGCTATTATTGGCTCCTTTTATGTCATATTTCAGAATGAAAAGTAAGTGATGAAATAAATGTATTTAAGTATTAAATAGTGCCTGGCAATATTGAGCAGCATACTATCTGTTAAATAAAAATAAGTGAAAATGTTGCAATTTTAAATAATTTTTTTCTGTTCTGATAATCATATTGATGAAGCATTTCTTAAAGAGGAATTTGTTTAGATATTGTGAAGGTATAATATGATGATAAGCTTCCCCATACTTAATGTAGAATATATTCTTTGCCTACGTAAAGATCATATGCCCTAAGTTCCTGAAAACCTTCTGGTTTTTATTTTTAGAGGTATGCTAAGCTGTCAACTTGGAACAGATATTTTTAAAAGTCTAGAAATGAATATATCCATCCATGTCTTTTTTAAATTTTAGGACAAGTACTAGACTTGGACAAAAATGTTTGTTGGTGCCTTCTCAGTCGGAGTTTACTTTTTCCTAGTATGAGCAGAACTTGAATTTGGTAGTGTTCATAGTGTGGAGTAGTATTTTTTAAAAGTAATAAGTATATTCACTATAAATTTTCTGTGAATAACTACATCATTCTTACATAAAAATTATTACTCAGGAATAATTTATGTAGAAAATGTTATGTAGAAAAATAATTAGGTCCTTATTTAAGAACTGGAAATAAATGCTATTGCTGTCTACTTGAAAGAAGAAATCCTTTTTGAAAATAATTTCAAGTAATGTTTGCCAAAAATGTTGAATTAACTATATGAAAATTGCCATTATTTTCAAAATTTATTTTATTATTAATTTCATGCATAATTTTCAAAAATTAAAATAAATATTTTTTTCTCATTTACTGGTAATTTTCTGAATTCTGTTATTTATTTAGTTTTTAATGAGGAGGCTCATGTTTAACCATGACAGCATTAATTAGGGAATGAAAGACTTGGGTCTGCAGGGTCACTGATTAACAACTCTTGGCTGATTAGCAAAGTTTCTGTCAAAATGAATGTTTGCTCTGCACCCATAGTTAGAAATTTTGTTTGTTAACTTTATTTTGAAATAATTGCAAGCTTACAGAAAAGTTCCAGTAATAGTACAAAGAACTCCTGAGCCCCACTATCTAGCAGATTCACCGTTTTATAAATTTGGCCACATTTGCTTCCTAACTTTCTCTCTGAAATACACGCACACACACTTTTCCTCCTCTGCAACACTGAGAGTATATTAGGTTTAAGTCTCAGGCCTATCATTTCTTACCAGGATGACTGTGGACAATTTTCTTAAACATTCTGAGTCTCATTTTTCTCTTCCACAGATAATACTTAACTTTTAGGGTTATTGTGAAAATCAGAGAAAATGTATCAAAAGTGCCTGGCGCATGGTGGGTGCTCAGTAATTATGGTGTGACTAATATTGTCATCACAATCATGATCATTACTATTATTATTTTAAGCTTCTTGTACGGTAAATCCAAAGTTTCAAAAAAAGTTCATGTTGCTTCCATGGAAGGGGTCCTTTAGTTAGTTATTGAAAACAGCCTCCGTGAACTTTTTGCTAGTACTTACCTTTGGTAGGAAACAGCCTGCCTCTTTTGTTGTTGACTGCTATAGTGTTCTCTGTGAATTTGGTTTCTTTCTTCTTAGTAAACTATTGTGAGGTTAGTGAAGTCATCTGAGGTTCATAATGCTGAGAGCAATGTTAAGCTCCCACTGTTAGTGAAAGAAAAGACAGAAGAGGGAAAAACAGCTGTTCACTGCAAGCTGGGAAAAGAACTTACATAACTTGAATCCTGCTCTGTTAGGCGCTGTGCCGTACATGCTTTACAGACTCTTTTTAGGATTATCATTTGTAGATAATCTTACGACTGAGTCAGTAAAAAAACTAAGTTATGTTCAGAATATTGTATTTAAGACAGAAGCAACATATATACGTTATTTTAGAAAAATTTCAGTCACGATGGCTACAATAAGGTCACTGGTATTGTATTAGTAAATAAGTTATTTGACTTGGGGGAAGCCCTTTATTCCATGAAAATGATGGTTAACTGAGCTATTGTTAAATTCTGCTTTTTTCCCTTGATGCTCACAGTTGTAATATTACAAGTAATACGGTAATACATTTTTATTTATTGACAAAATCATATATTCTTTTTTAATTAATTACTTTTTAACTTAACTTTATTGGGGTGACATTGGTTAATAAAATTATGTAGGTTTCAAGTGTACAATATTATCGTGTGTATATTGCATTGTGTGCCCACCACACCAAGTCCTGTCTTCTTTAGTCACATATACTTGACTCCCTGTGGCCTTTGTTACCCCATCTCCTGCCCCTTCCCCCCTCCTCTGGTAACCACCGTGCTGTTGTGGTGTCTGTTGTATTTTATTTGTTTGTTTCTCTTGTTTGTTCATTTGTAGCTTTCAGTTTTATATATTTAAAACCTAGCTTCTGATGATACATTTATTTAGATGTAATAAGACATTTTTATATCTAATTCCTATAAGGTTTGCCTCGAAGCATCAGCACAGACAGTGGAAAAAATCAGGATTTCTCCAGTTTTGATGATAGTAGAACAAGTAGTTTAGGTGACATGTTCTCACCTATCAGAGATGGTAAGTTTCTTCAAATCAGAGGATCACATTCTCTTGCTGGTAGTCATTACATTTTTATTCTGGCCCAAAGATGTGGGAAATAGCTCCAATTTAACTCTGGTCATGATAGTTTGATAATTTTCTCAATCCCTGATAAATGTTAGCATTCCAAAATATATGCTGATAATTTTCACATGGGAAGTTTGCAAAAAGCTTTCAAGTTAGCATTAAAATTTTCACAGAAATTTCTTAAAGGAAGCTTTGCTTCCATAGGCCATCTTGTATGTACTTTTAAGTAAATCTTTGTAAAATCTGGGATATTGATAGATAAAAGATATCTTCCTAACTTAAAAACAAGGTTTCAGGGATTATTATACTGAATTGTTATTTATTAAATGTTTTCATGGAGAAACATGGGTTGGTGATACATGGCCTCATCTTTCATGGCCTTGTCTTTTACACCATGTGTGAAACTATCTCACACACACACACGCACATGCACACACACACACCTTGGTGATACATGGCCTCGTCTTTTACACCGTGTATGAAACTATCACACACACACACACAAACACACACACACACAAACACACACACACACAAACACACACACACACATGCCTAGTAGATGTGCTCCTGCTGTTCATCCTTAATGGAATAGTTTCACTGTTAATAGTAGTGTTATCAACAATATGGGTAAATTTCTAGAGGACAGTTTGGCAGGCTTAAATACTCGTGTTTTTGGCCTGTTAATTCCATTTCTGTAAAGTTAACCTAAGAAAATCCTCAGAGAAGCTCACAAAGATCTGTATATTTACTGTTTATATATAATAGTGAAAAACTGGAATGAATTTAAATGTCAGCAGTAGCTTACAATCTTATAAAATTTCATTTTTTATTTCAAAATTGTCTGTTTTCCAAGCTTTCTGCAATTGATTTCATAATCATAATCAGAACCAATACATAGATGATTGTATAGAATTATTTAGTGTCTTCTGACTGACCCTGCCTGGAAATACTTCAGTTTCTGGTCAGATTCCTTTATCTCCCACCTAATGAAAGAGGGAAAGATCCCTTTCTTTCAGGACAAAGAGAGGTCAAACTGCGTAAAGAGGACGCAGATGAAGGGAGGAAAGGTGGCTTGGACTAGAGTTGAGAATTTTTGAAGTCCGTACTCAGTTGGGGGTGGGGACCTTTGACTTATGAGAACCCCTGGAGTTAACTCTTGAATTGAAGAATGTGGGAAGGAGTTTTTTTGGAGGGTTTTGAGTTATAAATGAAATCCTCTTTAATAGTTTTCTAGAGAAATGAATAAAGGGTAGAAATTCCTCTTTAATTACTTTAGCTATTTTTAAAAATATGACTACAATAGGAGCTATATGCCCTTCATTTCTTAGTTTTACGTTATTAATGAGAAGAAAACATGGATATTAAATCTAGTATTGGTTTCACTGTCAAGAGATTTGTGTTTTAATCTCAAGGATGCAACTCTGCTAGTAAAAGGCTTAATCTGTTTTGCCTCAATTTCTTCATATTTTAAATTAGAATACTTCTGCTTTTGTTAGGGAAAAACTAATAACTCCTAAAAGTGTATGTGTATTGTGCAATTACTAGATATATGCACACACATGTAGATTCATAGCTGGATGGATAGGATAGATGGATGATAATCATGTATGGTAATCAACTTATTGGCCAGTTGAATTTCTAGTGAATTTGACCATTTTTCTATTTGTTAAAATGGAGTTAAGCAATTTTTGGTTAATTGGTAAATGAGTAAAATTATAGTATTGAAATTTCTACCGTTGAAATAAATATTAATAAAACCTTACATTTTTTTATAGTATTGTATTGCTTGCAAAATATTTTTACATTATTTCAGTTGATTCTCAAAACAATCTTGTGAGATGGTCAGGGCATTGTTCCCCTTACATAGATGCAGAAACTGAAGCGTAATTGTATTAAATGTTTGTCCAAGGTCACAAAGCTCTTAAATGGTATAGGCAGAACTGAATGTAGATCTCTGGACTGTACTACAGTGTTTTTTCTAGTATACTTTGCTGTCTCATTAAATGACTATATTATAAAATTATCTTTTCTTATTTACTGCTATGCATGAAGCTAAAAGAATGAAAAGGGAAGTTTACGTGAGTGATAGCTTTTACTTAGATTTTTCTTCATGAAATCATTAGTCTCTGAACACTGAGGAATGACTAGGAAGTCTAAATTGCTATGGTGGCTTCTTCACTACCCTTTTAAATTTGATTTTCTGATTTTTTTCCTAGATGCTGTGGTTAACAAGGGAGGCGATGAGTCTGTAGGCAAAGGAGATGGTAAGAGCTACTGAGAAGTATTTTTATGAAAATTTTAAGTGAATTGTTATCTATTGCTGTGCAACAGATCACCCCAACATTTTGAATTTTAAAAGGACATTTATAATCTCGTAATTGTGGGTTAAGGATCGGAGCAAGGCTTAGCTGAGTGCCTTTGGCTTTGGGTTCCTCCTGGTGCTTTAATCTGGGTATCAACAGGGCAGCAGTCTTCTGGGCTTAATGGGCAAAGACCTGCTGCCAAGCTCATTCCTGTGAATGTGGGGCACTCGAGATGGAGGCCACAGTGCGCTTGTAACCTCACCTTCAAAGTGACATCCACTTTGCCACATCCTCTTTGTTAGAAGCAAGTTTCTAGGTCCAACCCACATTCCACGGGAGGGGATTACACACGGGCATGGAATCCAGACCTCAGGAATCGTTAGAAGCCTTCTTAGAGGCTGCCTGCCAAGATACATCACAGGTGTGAGCCAAATGAACAATTTCCATTTCTCAAACACTGGCTGACTAAAACACTCATTGTGTTTTGCAGTTTTCAAAGGAGTTTTACATATACTATCTCTTTTAAGCCTCACGACTCACGAAATGGGTATCATAATTCACATTTACAGGTCAGGAAGCCGTCAGAGAGTTTTACGACTTTTGCCTAAGAATGCACTTCAAATAAGGGCCAGAGCTGACAAATGAACCTGACTTCTGAGTCTGAATCCCTTGTCTTCCTACCCTGTTAACCTGTCTGTCATGTTAGTGCGTTTGTTAAATATCCACCGTTGGAAACATCATATGCAAGTGCAGTTTTTTTCTCCTCTTTTTCAGGCCTTGATTTTTTAACACAATTCAACTCCGTGTTTCCTCCGAGGAAAAATCCAGGAGCTTCAGGAACTTCAGTATTGCATTCTAGTCCTCTTAATGTCTTTATGGGATCTCCAGGGAAAGAAGAAAACGAACATCATGATCTGACAGCTGTACCTAAAAAAATGTATCCGGGAAAACAGGAACCCAAAGACTCCTTCAAACAGGTATCTCTGAAAGTGAGACTGACTTCACTGTGAGTTCGTCGCTAGCAAGCGTAATGGTGACGTTCATCACTGGCAAGCGCACAGCTGCCACCGCCTGTGTCCTGGCTATTGACGGTGCTGTGCACTTAGTAGCTAGAAAAATACTCTTCAGTCTTGATGTCACATGTTAAAAACTAAAATACACGTTTGAAATATCTCTGGATATGATGGAAGTAACAGCAAATGTAAACTTACACTTTCATTATTTTTTAATAAGACAAGCAACTTGATTTAGCTGTCTGTGTAAGAATATTTTTAATACCTGATTTTTTTAGAAGGTATTTCCATTGCACCACGTTGGTGGTTAAGTCATTTACCTTACATCTTAGAGCAAATAGAATTTTAAGGATGATATTGAAAAGGTGCCGTAATTCAAGAAGGACAAAAATGTCTTTTGATTTATTTTTCAAATATTTTTCATTAGTTATATCATGTGAGAGTTTGGGGAATTTTTTTCTTTTTTTTTTTTTTTTTGCCTGTGATAATTATTTTAAATGATATTCAATAGCCAGATGCTTAGTAAGTGTTACTTTTCTTCATCATATTATCATTGACATTGTTTTTGATTAGTAAACTAGATTTATTTTGCCACTAGTCTTAGCAATTATTTTCTCTTTCTATTCCCCTCTCTATCCTTCCTTTACCTGACCCATCCTGGGTAAAAAGAGAAAGTGAGTACAAATTATGTGGGTGATGTGGGTGATATGGGTAAAACTAGAATTTATATATAAATTGTTTATATTAAATGTGAAATTTGCGAAGTTGATCCCCAGTGCTGAAACTGGACATCTAAATACCTCTCCATCATCTAACCAAACAAGAAGTCCTGAGAAATTTGAAAAGCCAGAAAAAGAAAATGAAGCCCAGTTACTATATGAACCCACAATCAATGGATCCTCAACTTCAAGTAAGTACATAAAACTTCATAACGTTTGAAAGTGTTAAGTTGAAAAATCCCACTATTTAACTTGAAAGGATAAATAAATGGAGTGATCACAGACTGAAAATTTTAAATGTTTAAGGAGTTCAGAATTTCTGACATCTGTACTTACCCGGCAGGGGAGATACCATGATCACAGGTGGTTTTCCCAGGGCGAGGCTTATCCATTGCTCTCCGGGTGTGCTGACCCCTAAGATTTCCCCAAATGTGGGAAACCCGGCCGTATTATGTGTGGTAGTGGGGGACCGTGTTTGTGTGCGCCCCGGAAAAGAAAGATTTATGACATCTTCCTCGCGTGACTCCCATATTAGAAGACAATAAAATGCACAGTAGTCCCTCTATATCGCGGTTCACTTACCGTGGCCTCACTGTATCGCGGGGTTTTTAAAAATATTATATTTAATTATTTATCGTGGATTTTTCGCTAAAGTTATGTAGGTTTTAAGAGTGTAGAATAAATGTAAGGTTCCTACTTTGTGGGGGGGGGGTCTAAAACGTAATACCCACGATACGTGAGGGAACACTGTATATAAATGGTTAAATATAACCACATTTATTTGACACTCTTGGTATGAATTTCACTTTTAATCTATTTTATACGTGTCTTGATCTGAAATGGTAAAGATAGGAATATACTGTAATACCCTTTGAAAATCGGTCAATTACCTAAAATTGTCTTTTATAAAAAATTAAAATGAAGATTTATTTGCAAAGATATCCTTCCCAACTGTATTTGTTTTTTTTTATGTTATGTTTTAATTTGTTAATTATAGTTGACATTCCATATTATTTTCTATTAGTGTACTTTCCCCCATATTAAAGCCCTGTTCGTAGAGTTCCTGATCACATTTAAAGGGATATTAGGTGCAGCTATAAGAGTTATCCAAACAAAACAACTCTTTGTATGGAAGCAACTCTTTCATATCGATGCCTATATTTTACCCTAAGGTTCCTGTGGATAGATTGCATTAGCTTACACTCTGGGGCTTTGCCTATAGCCCTGCTCTCCTCCTAAGTTCCTTCTGTTTGTTTTTAATAGTCTTGGTTTATCTAGTTTGTGCTGCAGCTTATCACATTCATGTTTTATAAGAGGATATAGTTCAGGGATTCTTCAAGATCAATCCCTCTGTCATATGTTGCTGAATTAGACTGTTGGCAGTTTATATATAGAGATAAATGACTATTAGAAATAATGTCATAGAAAGTTTGTAAGATTTGTATTCCAAACAGTGAATTTTTCTAAATGTCACAAGAACACTGTTCTTTACCAGTTTTCAAGTTTTCTCATGCCAAATCTTATTTAGAAATGTTTGATGTCTTTGAGTCTAAGTTGACTCTTAATATTTTCTCCATTTTTTATTTTAGATCCAAAGTTAGCGTCCTCTGTCACTGCTGGAGTTGCCAGTTCACTATCAGAAAAAATAGCTGATACTATTGGAAACAATCGGCCAAATGCACCACTGACGTCCGTTCAAATCCATTTCATTCAGAACATGATACAGGAAACGTTGGATGACTTCAGGTAGTAATTGAGAAATTAGTCCTTCTATCTGGGCCATAACTGATTTTTTTCTTATTAGGTTAAAACCGGAACTATAACTAATGTTGGTTACTACTTGTGCCTGGGCTCTGGTGTCCATAAAACCATACAAAACATGATGAGTTTTACTGATTTTGATGTACTGACTTTATTGACTATCAGCCAGGGAGAGGCATATTTACCTAGGGTTATTAGATAACTTGACAGGGCAGTCTGTCAGGCATGCTGCCATTGTGGGTATTTTTATTTTTAATCATCAAAATGTGGACAGATTCTGGTAAGCTCAAAAAGGATTCTTACATACAGTGTTCATAGATGACCTGTTAAGTATGCTATGTGCAGCAATGTAGTAGAGAAAAATATTTTTAAAAGGAATTCTGAATTTTTTCAAATAGAATGCCTTAGAATGTAAATAATTTAAAATTTTTTTGCATGGATTTATTCTTCTCATTCTTTGAATTTTGTTAGAATGCATTCTAGAATGCTACTTCCTTTTACCTATCATCTCAATATATTTTGCAAGCTATTTTCAGTTATTAGTCTTTTATGTTTTTTTTTCTTACTTATAGTTAGTATTCTAGCTCAGATTTGGGTTATTATGAGCAAGAATGTTGGAGAAGATGTGCAATTTTTGTTGGTTCATGTTTCTTTTAATGTAAAAATGTTAACATAAACATTTTAAAAGAAAAATTAACATTATGACATTTACAAAGTGTCTGGTGTATGTACCAGATACTAAAGATAAAAAAGTGAATGGTC
Organism: Furipterus horrens; assembly: GCF_987537825.1. NCBI lineage: Eukaryota > Metazoa > Chordata > Mammalia > Chiroptera > Furipteridae > Furipterus > Furipterus horrens. The sequence continues at coordinate 19,294,722 of NW_028327174.1, read as the reverse complement.
TGCCCACAAAATCCTTATAGTTTGATTGGGGTGCGTCCCATGTGTCCTGCTGTGATGTGTGTTTCTTCAGTGTTTGTTAGTTCATTTGTGATGGTAAATAGGGCAGTGATGACAATATGATGAGCAGATTTGTTGGTTCACGTAATCGCAGCCAAAGCAAAGTACATGAACACTGCTGAAGGCAGCAGACCACACGTCAGTGTTTATCTCTTTCTGTTCCCTTTCTCTTAACCTGGTTTGGCTCTGCACTCTGTGAGGAAGGACTTATTTTGTGATTATTCCCCCATTTGGGGGCATTTTATTATTCCTCCATGCTTGATTCTGCCTTTTTTCCCCTTTTATCAAGTGACAATCACTTTTTTAAAGTGAAGTCTTTATTGTTAATTTTTATTGAGATTTAATTGTTTTTACTTGGCTATAAAGTTGCATATGTTTTGAGTGTCTGCTCCAATCCTCTTTCCCTAAGTCCTAGTATTTTCTTCCTCCTTCCTTCCTTCTTCCTCTCTCCCTCCTTCCCTCCCTCCTTCCCTCCCTTTCTTCCTGTTGTGGCAAGAACACTTAACATGAGATCTTTTTTTTTAAGTTTATTTTATTGATTATGTTGTTATAGCAGTTCCAATTTTTCCCCCCTTTGCTCCCCTCTGTTCGGTACCCCCTTTCCCCCAGCAACCCCATTCCCCTTAGTTCATGTCCATGGGTCGTGCATACAAGTTCTTTGGCTTCACCCTTTCCTATATTACTCTTAATTTCCCCCTGTCTATTTTGTACCAACAAATTATGCTTCTTAATCCCTACACCATTTTTGCCATTTCTTCCCCCTCCCCCTCCCAGCTGATAACCATCCAAATGATTCCCATACCTATGATTCTGTTTCTGTTCTAGTTGTTTGCTTAGTTTGTTTTTGTTTGTAAAGAAGCATACAGTAAGTGTCTATGATTTTGGTAATGTTCTAGCTTAGAAGTTGTATGGTGGGTGACTGTTTCTTTTATTATTATACTTCATAATTTTCATGTATTCTCCTGTAAGCACGAATTAATTGCATTTTATTAAGCTATGTTATAACCACTCAAATAACCCCATTCTATTTTACTGGAAGTATTTTTTTAATAGTTAAAATATCAATAATAGTTCAAACATTATAACCTAGTAAATTATCTGTATTCCATTGCAATATAAACCTGTGTCTTTCCTTAATGATAATTTCTATAATAAGGAATGTAGTGTAGAACAGAGGCGGTAGATAGCCTAGGTTTATGTCCTAGCTCTGCTACTTACCGGTTGTGTGACTTTGCAGAAGTTGTAACTGCTCTGTGGCTCAGTTACTTTATTAGTAAAATGGAGGTAATAATTGTACCTATTTATGAAGATTAAATGAAGTACAAGAAATGGTACCTAGCACACAGTCAATAAATGCTAAGTACATTGGTATTTTTATTATTGTAATGATCATCGTTAACATCAAATGATTTTAAAAATGAGAACGCTTAACTAGTTTCTTGAATGATGTAGAATTGGTAAAACTGTTACAATTCTAACGAGTATTTTATATTCTTCCCTAGAGAAGCATGTCATAGGGATATTGTGAACTTGCAAGTGGAGATGATTAAACAGTTTCATATGCAGCTGGTATGTATGACAAATTTTATTTTAAGTGAGTGTAGAGTTGTGGGTCTGCAAAATCCATTAAAAGGTGACATATTTTTTCCTTAGTTATATGTGGTTGCTATGATAAATGCAAAGGGAGTTTTAGAAATTTAATAAGTAAAATAGTTTTTAACTAGTCACCCTTCTTTTTAACTTTTGATAGTTAAGGCAACTTTTTTTCTTTTCAATAAGTAAGCAGAAAGCTTCCCAAATGTGCAAGTGTAAGCCTTCAAAATATGGAAGTTTCACTAGTGGTCTTTCATTTATATGAACAAAGTAGTAAGAGCGGTCAAGGCTGGGGCATACCATTTAGCTAGGTGATCAAACCTAGCTAAAATGATAGCTGACAGTATGTAAAACTGGCCACATAAATTGAAATGCCAGTAATTTAAAAAGCATTTTTGTCTTTTTCTAGAATGAAATGCATTCTTTATTGGAAAGATACTCAGTGAATGAAGGTTTAGTGGCTGAAATTGAAAGACTACGAGAAGAAAACAAAAGACTACGGGCCCACTTCTGAAATTTCACTGAATACCGTAGAGTTTTGAAATTTGGGAAGTTTCTGGCAACACAGAACTACATGGAATCAGTATTGTTCTCATGGCCTCTGAGATAATGTTCTTAAGTGAAAGGGTGATGGAATTTTACACCAACCACTATTTCATTTTCTCTGTCAAAAATATTTATATTTTTTATATTAAAAGCTGTACAATTGCCTAATAGGAATGTCAATAGGGTCTTTATTTTCTGAAAGCTTTAGGTACACACTAAGTGCCCTTTTTCGAAAGAAAGTTGTGCAAAAAAAAGATTACAGATGTTTTTTTAACATATATATTTTGATTGACAATTGCCTTCCAAATTTTTTTTGGATATTTGAGGATTAAAGAGTTTGATATTCATTCTATTTTTATGGAGAAAGTAATTTTAAAATAGCAGTTGGTTTTTCAAAGCAATTGGCTAATAAAACACAAGGTTCGTTAGTAATTATTTTGTAACTTGATAAAGTATGACTACTATTTATTACTTGTACATTTGATAAGACAATTTTTGGAATTTTGAATTTCACAGATTATATCTATTGCATTTATGTTATTGTATTGTACTTCTGACAAATCTCAACTCTTGATTGGTATTTTTTTAAACTAACTTCACTTTACCTATGAAAACTTAAGGATTTGAAAGATTTGACCAGAGCTGCACATCTGCTAATTATCTCATGAATTAATAACAAGTGAAATTAAACTTTAAAGTTTCAGCCAACATGATTTAATTTATAATCAGGGAAAATTTCATATTAGAGACTAAATATTACTGTATTGTTGCCATTATTTTTCTCCCAAATGAGAAGTGTAGATTTTTTTTGTGTGTGTGGTTTATATCATTAACTTTCTCTAATTCTTTGTGTGCTGTATTTAATATTTTTATATTACTGACCTCACCATAATATTTAGAAAGGTTAATTGTCAAAAGAATCTATGATTTTGACACCAGGTGGATGTGTACATCTACCTTAGTGATCTGGAGTCTTATAATTAGTCATATAACATTAGGCGGGTTATTGGCTTGTTTACCTTCTTCTAGTCTCCTGTCCCGAAGATTTAAACTATGTATCTTGCATATGGTATTCCTGTCCAGTTTTGCCTTCTGAGATGAAAAAACCAAAATAAAAAAGAAATTGAGCTAACTTACTAACTGTATGGTTTTCCAAAGCAATGGAAAATGTTAAGGATATTTTTAGTAAGTGTAAACATACTGAGAACTACATTAAGAAATAAAAACAAGTACTACTTTTTCCTAGTGTGGCTCAGAGAATACATTTGTATTAAAGCATAAAGGGGTGCTGCTGTGATCTCTTTCCTGGCAGATTATGGAAGCATTATGACTTGTAACAAGTTTCCTTATATATCATTATCAAGCAGGTTTAGAAAACATTTAAGTGTGTTTTGCTTACATGTTTTATTTAAATTCATTAATATTTTCCCGTTGCCTTTTTCTGTACATGCACTTGATGTATATTAAAAGAGGAGGGATAAATAAAGCAATTTTAGTAACTATGTGTATGGATGAAATATTTTTTGTCAGAATTTAAAAGCTAAGTAAATAAATGAATAAATAAATAAAATTTTTGGTAAAAATGGGAAACCTGGAATTAAACTTTTGCCTCTGGCCAAGATGGAACAATAGGGGTTGGGTATATCCATATGAAATTATTAAAAGAGACAAATATTGTGAAACAGTTTTCAAATAGTGGACATCACTTGGTACAGAACCGTGATCCCTGAGGGAGGAAAAGAAGTGAGATCCAAGAAGCTCAATGAACCCCAAGCACAAGAAATAAAAAAATTATACCAAAGTACATCATAATCAAGTTTTTAAATTCCAGAGACAAACAGAAATTCTTAGGCAGCCAAAGTGAAAAGACACAGGAACAAAGATGTCAGAGACAGTGAGTGACCTCTTTAAGGTACCATAAGAAAACACCCAACTTAGAATTCTATACCTAGCAAAAATATCTTTTAAAAATTAAAATGAAATAAAAACTTTTTCAGAGTTACCTATAGAGACTGAAAGAGTTCATCACAAGCAGCCTGGGCTACAGGAAACGTTAAAAGAATGCCTTTATTCAGAAGAAAAATGGTACCAGATAGGAGTCTGCTTTTATTCAAATGAATGGAGAGCACTAAAGATGGTACTTATGTGAACAAATGTAAGACTTTTTCTATTTTAAATTATCTTTAAAGGATAACTGACTATATACAGCAAAAATGATAAGGTATTGTGTGGTTGATATATGTAAAGTGAAATGTCTGATGACAATATCAAGGATGGGAAGAGGAAATGAAGGTATGCTACTTTAAGGTTCCTGTACCGGGAAGCAGTGTATTTCCTGAAACTAGTCTGGGATAAGAATGTAAAATGTAAGCCCTAAAGCAACCACAAAAAGAAAAGCAGTTAAAACTGTAAAATGTAGACATAAATAATCCAAAAGAAGGGAAAAAAAGGGGAACAAAAATCAGGACAAATAGAAAATAAACAGTAAGATGGTGGACTTAAACAGCAATATTGATAATTAAGTATAAATTGTCAGTTGCCTTTATTATTAGATTGAGTTTTCTTATCCTATATACTAAATCTGAGAAATCCACTATAAATATAAAGAAATAGTTTTAATATAAAAATAAGAAATTTGAAAATATATTGAGCTAAATGCAAATAATCAAAATTTGTGGGAATCAGCTAAAACAATTACCTAAAGGGAAATTTCTGTCATTAAATGTCTATAATTTCTATATTAGAAATTACTTCAGCTCCCATCTTGTTCCTGAAAAATAATAGTAAGTGAAACAAAATAAGCAAATGTAAGGATAAAGGTCACAGAAGAAATCAATGCAATATAAAACAATTAATGAGAAAATAAGTGAAATTAGAAGCTAATTCTTTTATAGCAATGAAAGTGATAAACCTTTAGCCACACTGATTAAAAATAATTTTTTTTCAATGTCAGGAATGAGAGAAGTAACATCAATCACTATAGATACTGCTGACAAAATGCCAAACCTGAATGGCTACACTTGAATTCTTTCATGTTAAAGGACAAAGAATCTTAATTCTCAACAAATGCTTCCAGAAAATGGGAAAATTGCCAACTCACTTTTGGAGGCCAGCATTACCCTGATACCAAAAAAACTGTGCACCAATATTCATCATAAACACATGCCAAAGTTCTAAACAAAATTTTAGCAATTTAAATCCAAGTATGTGTAAGGATAATACTGGGTTGGTCAAAACGTCTGCATGTTTTGTTTTTTTTTTCTGTAAAGTAAAACACAGTTTTCATTTTCACCAATAATTTTATTGATCTGGATATTTTGAGTATGTTGGTTATTTTCCACATGGCATAAAGTTGATTATTCTCAATTAATGTCTCGATTTGATTACTATCGACTTCAACTGGTCTAACCAACCATGGAGCAATTTCCAGCGAGAAATCTCCAGCACAAAACTTCGCAAACCACTTTTGATGTGTTCGATCAGTCACAGCACCTTCTCCATACACTGCACAAAATTTTTTTTGAGTTTCAGTTGTGTTTTTACCTTTCTTGAAATAATAAAGCATAACATGCTGAAAATATTGCATATTTTCTTCCATCTTCAATATTAAAATGGCCACACAAAAATTAACCAATTTTGATGTTTTCTAAGTATATATTCATTATGCTATTACAGTTGTCCCAATTTTCCCCCTTTACCCTCCTCCATTGGGTACCCCACTTCCTTCCAGCAATCCCCCTTCAGTTCATGTTCATGGGTTGTACATATAAGGTCTTCGGCTTCTCCATTTCCTGTGCTATTCTTAACATCCCCCTGTCTATTTTGTACCTACTAGTTAAGCTTCTTAAACCCTGCATTTTTCCCCCATTTTCCCCCAAGTCTTTTTTTAATGCATGTTGATATGGTAGCTATCACAGTATAATCTAACAAAATTATTTTGAATGAAGTTAAAGACAACTAAGCCCTACTAGAGCCATCTTATGGGGAAAAAAAAAACCCAACTCTTTGGCCAGTCCAATACATCTGACTTAGCGAGGTTTATCTTGAAAATTTGAGCTAACATTAGAAAAGTAATGTAATTCACTATATTAACAGACTTAACTTGAGAACTATATGACCATCTCAGTTGTAATACAAAGCATTTGACAAAATCCAGCATTTCTGATAAAAACTCAGCAAAGTGAGAATAAAAAACAACTTCCTCCAGCTGATAAAAAGCATCTTAAGAAAAACCTGGAGTTAACATCATACTTTATGGTGAAAGATTTAATTCTTTTCCCTAAGAGTCAAAATAAGAATGCTAACTTCTAATAAACATACTGGAGTTTCAAGCTAAGACAATCAGGCAAGAAAAAGAAAGAAAAGACTTCTAGATTACAAATGAAGAAGTAAAAAAGTCTTCATAGATGACATATTCAACTACAGATAACCCCTATGGGATGTATAAAATATCTAAAACTAATTGAGTTTAACACGGTTACAGTATACAAGGTCAATATACTAACATCAGTTGCATTTCTATATACTAGAAACATATTGAAATTAAAATTCAATACAATTTATAGTTGCATCAAAAATATGAGCTACTGCCCTGGCTGCTGTGGCTCAGTGGATTGAGCGTCGGCATGTGAGCCAAGTGTCACTGGTTCGATTCCCAGTCAGGGCACATGACTAGGTTGCAAGTCAGGTCCCCAGTTGGGGGCGCAAGTGAGAGGCAATCACACAGTGATGTTTCTCGCCTTCTCTTCTTTTCCCTCTCTCTAAAAAAATAAATAAAAACAAATGAATTATTTTTTAAAAAATGAGCTACTTTGGTGTAAATTTGATACAAGTTATGGAAGACCTGTACACTGAATTCTACAAAACATTATTAAGAGAAAGGAAACGTAAAGAAATGGAGAGATATGTCCAGTTTTCAGACTAGAAGGCTCAGTATTGTCAAATGTCAATTCTCCACACATTGATTTAGATTTAGTATAATATAATCCTAATAAAAATTTTAGTAGAATAATTTGTCTCGTTAGCTATGGCTGTTTTACTATTTACCTAATCTGGTGAGTATTTCATATCATCTATTTTATATTTCAGCTTAGAATTTACATTTGGTTCTTTTTTTTATAGTTTCTAATTCTCTGTTGAAATCTTGTAATTTCATTCTTTACACATACACACCTTAGTTTCTTTAGAGTCTGTCTGGGTAGCCTATTCATTTCTTGCTATTTTACATTCTTTCTCTTAGTTTTTGGTTACACTGTGCCTTCTGATCGTGAATATTTGAGTGACTGACATTGTTTTGCAAAACTGTAGAAATACTCTGAGGCTCTGAATATGATTATATTCTCCTGGAGAAGAAGATTTACTTCACTATAGCAGGCAGCTAGGCTAGGGGAATGAACACTCCCATGTCATCTTTTTCTTTCTTTTTTTAATCATTACCTGAGGACTTTTTCTTTTCCCGTTGCTTGTAGAGAGACAGAGAGGAATGGAGAGAGGGAAGCATTGGTGCCATAGAGAAGCATCAATTGGTTGCCTCCCGTACGTGCCTGGACCAGAGATTGGCGCCCTGACGGGTCACATGTACCTGTGCCCTGACTGGAGATAGAACTCACAAGCTAGGTATATGCCCTGACTGGGAATTGACCCGCAACCTTTTGGTTATGGGATGACACTCCAACCACACTGGTAAGGGCTCCCATGTGACCTTAATTCAATTAAGGGTGAGGTGATTCCAGGTTGAGTTTAAGTCCCTGGTTTATTCTTATTTTTGGGTATAACCCCTCAGAGTTCCAACCAAACTGTTGGGGTTCTATTATGGCCATCTTGCTTGGTGAGTCATGAACTCTAATTTTTGTCTCTCCATCTCTGTAAGGTTTTTCAAAGTTCTGCTTCTTGTTGATGTTTAGATGTGCTGTTTTACATATGAAGCTAAGACAAGTTAGTACTATAGATAATCACTGTACCTTATTGAAAAATTTTCAAGTATAGCATTATTTTATGTATTAAATTATAAAGTTCTATTAATCATAGATGGAGCTCTTAAAGATGACAGAGATACAAAGATAAAGAGATAGTATGTTTAGATTTGTGTTACTTGTTGGAAAGTCAAGGGTATGGCTATAGAAAAAATATAGTTAGAACCTCTGAAAGGAAAAGGTGTCTTAGTAGACCAATAATTCTCAAAATGTGGTTTGGTGAGCCCTAGGAATTCCCAAGGTACTTTTGGGGCTCATGTGGTCAAGATTCTTTTCATAATAATACTAAGACATTGTCTTTATCACTCTTATTTTTCAATGGCATTGAGTTTTCCAAAATGTTACATAACATGTGATTACATCATTGCCCTGATAGCTAATGGAATTAGGTGCTTGTGTATTCTTGTACTTTCTAGAGTTTTCTAAGGGAAGCTCTTTGGACCCCTTAGTAATTTTTAATAGTATAAAAGAGACCTGAGACTAAGGAAACTGAGAGCCTGCAGTATGCCTTTTTCACCTCGTAAAAAGGACATGAAGCTTGAAGGCATGGTCCCACATTAGTCTGACATGTGTGGTTAGTGGCAGTAATTAAATCAAAAGTGAGAGAGGAGCATGTCTAGAAAAGAATTGTGGGCACAACTTGACTTTGAGCACACAGAGTAGACTGGAATCAAATACGTAGAGATTCACAGTGTTTTAGACAGTCAAATTAGCAAAAACACTGCCATCTAGGAGTAAAAGACATGGAAGCTTTTCAAAAATACTAAAAAAACAACAAAAACTCTAGGCCCTCAATGTTCTAATGCAGGGGGGCAGGCTGAGAAACTTGCTCAACTGTCAAAATAGCATATTTTCCAAAGCTCTTCAGAAGTGGTTGAGGAGGAGGAGGAAGATAAGAAGGGAAGGACATCTCAAAGAGCAGTCAAATGCTGGGGAACAATGGACTGGGGAGGTGCTGCCAGGAAGCAGAGAGCCCAGGCCCAATCAAGGAACATTCCCTATCCTCAAGGCAGCATTTGCCCTGTGGGGTTTCAGAATTGCTGTTGGATAATTCTGCTATGGACCCCCATTCTTCTTAAATTGGAGTGATTATTGTAGTTATTCCGTGCCAGCTTCCCCACTGTTGGTAGGCTCTGTGTGTGTGTGTGTGTGTGTGTGTGTGTGTGTGTGTGTGTGTGAGACAAAGAGACAGAGGAGAGAGAGAGAGATGGGGTGAGGTAGATAGCTTATATTTTCATTCATTGTCTTAATAAAGAGCAATCAGTGTTCTTTTCAAAATGAGACACGTGAATCTAGTGTAGATCATAAGATCACAAACTTTGAGCCTACATCTGTGTGTGATTGGATGCCAGTTTTAGGGTCCTCGGGTGGGGAATTTACCGTGGGCCACAGAGCAGAGTATGGCATTGAATTATTGTCATCAGTCCTTCACCCCTACTTGTGTCCCTGCCCTTTGCTATTTAACCTTGTTGTTTCTACTAAAAGAGGTAGAGTATACCCCCCCCCGCCCCCCTTGTGACTTCAGGTTTGGCCATGTGCCTTGCTTTGGACACTAGAGCTGAAATGATGGTGTAACAATTTGCAGCCTAGGCTTTAAGAAGTCTTGCATGTTTCCACATGCTCCCTTGTATTTTCAACATGGACATACAAAAAACAACGGAACATGAAATGCTACCTCGGCTAGCTGCTGGTCTCAAGAGGAAAGTGAGCCAGGTGAAGCAGAGTTGTCTCAGCCAAGCACTTTAGCCGACCCAGCCTAGTCCAGCCCAGCTGACCGTCATATCTATGAGAATACATGCCTACCATTGTATGCCTCTGAGAGTTTTTGGGGCTGTTTATTATGCAGCAGTGGGTAACTGATAAACATCTTCATTCAATTCTATTCCAGCTGCCGAGATTCAGAGCTTCATTATGCCTTGCTGAGATATTTGTAAGAGCCTCCTAACTAGGCTTCTGTTTTTCTCTGTTCCTTCTTATCTATTGTGTGCAGTACACCTCTACTGGGGTTGTCTTCACCCAAAAGGCAAATCTAATTGTCTACAGGAAAAAGCCATGGTCTTTGGTGTGGCATACCTCATCCTTCCTTGAGGACTTGTCTCTTGCTATTCCACACACCTGCCCTGATATTCTGGTCTCAGTTTCTAGAGAGCACTGTGCCATTTTATTATTCTCTCTGCCTGGCAAACTCCTACAGATCCTCCAGGACACTTCTCACGTATCACCTCTTTTGTGACATTTTTTCATGATGAAAAGACAATTATGCTCTCTTCTGTGCATCCAAAAATTATTTTTCTACCACTATTATAATTTTTATAGAATTGGGATGATCTGTCTTTTGGTCTCTCTCCCAAGGTGGGGCAGAGGTCTCTTCTAAATGCTTTCTGTGGATGCAATATCTAGTATGATGCTTTGACCTCCATAGATGTTCAATATTATCTCATATCTAATTTTATCAATTGTTGAATAAGGTGGAATACATGTAGGGATTGTTATAAATTGTTCATTCCTCTTAATTCCTGGATGGTGTTTATGATATATACGATAAACCAGAAATTTGATTAACCATAATCCTTCCTCTTTTACACATGTCATGTATTTTTAGTAGGATAAATTTATGAACATAGAAAAATGACAATAATGGTGGAAAATAGTTGACATGTCCTTGATGTAGATATTGTGAGTCCTTTTCAAGTGAAATTTATTAACTCACTTAAAATTAAAATGTCAATTCAATTGTGCTTCATTTTGCTTTCAGACAAATTGAACTTTTCAAAATATATTTGAAGCATATCTTATGTCAAGAGACACCTACTATTATTTGAATACTGGTGAAATAAAACATTGTTTTTCATTTTAAAAATCATACACACTAGATATTTATCTGCTAAAAGAGAATAAAGAATATTTGGATGTTTATTGCTATCATTATTGAACTCCTTTTAACACAATGACTTCGGCAAAGAACAAAGTTGTCTAAACTTAATAGGAGGGAACTGCTGGAACATGGGCCACATGCAGGAGCCTGTGCAAAGAGTATACTGAAGAAGAAGTGGGGGCAGATCAGTAAGGGCTTTGTAAGACATGTCACCCTCTTTTGTGACCTCACATTGTATCGATAGAAATGCTTATTCCTGCAAACCTCTCCTTTCCCGATCTTACTCATCTTCCAAGGCCTACCTAAAATTACACATCTGTGAGAGAGCTTTGACCACTTTCTCCGGAAGAGCTAGTTATTACTGTCTTTGTTCCCATGATAATTTTTAGAAGTCTGTTTCACAGCAACTTTTTTTCTGGTGTTGTAGCTATTTGTTTACAGACCTGTTTCCTCATGTTCTTCACGTCAAGGATCATGGCTTACTCTGTTCTGAATCTCTAGTCCTGGACCTACAGTGCAGCACAGGACTTGACATATAGAAGGTACCCAAAAATCAAACGGTAATGAATGAGTGAAGAATCAAAATGAGCTAGAAAATGATTGTAGAAAACTAAGAGAAAACAAGAAGACAACTGAGTGAACAGAATATAACAACAGAATTTTTACAGAGTTTTATCAGAATGTGAGGATGGGACTGTAAAGGAGAACGGGTGTGAATAAGTCTACAAAGATCAGATGACTGAGCATCTTGAAATTCCCAGGCTAGAAAATGTGGGCTTCGTGGAACTTTAAATCCAAAGGTAGAAGATGGCAGAGTAGGCAGACATGGCTCATCTCTACACACAACCACATCAAAATTACAACTAAAATATAGAATAACCATCACTCAGAACCATCAGAAATCAAGGTGAATGGAATTCTGACAACTACAGAATTAAAGAAACCACATCCATCCCGATTGGTAGGAGGGGCGCAGATGCAGAGTGGGCTGGTCCCACACTCACGTGTGGAGGATAAAAATTCAGGAGGGATATCTCAGGAGTGAGGCATCCCAGCCTCACACTAGGGCCCTCAGCCCAGGGTTTCAGTGCCAGGGAGATGAATTCCCACAACTTCTGGCTGGAAAGACCAGCAGAGACTGATTCAGTGGAAGAAACTTCTGGAGCCCCAAGCAGTTCCTCTTAAAGAACCCACACATGGACTCACCTACTCAGACTCACTCTCTCTGAGTTCCAGCACCAGGTAGCAGCTTGAAAGGCACCAATGGCATACTGGGAGAAACTGAAGTGTCTGACATCAAGGCAACCAGAGGCCATTGTCCCTTTTCTAAATCATCCCCCCCAGAGCCGACAAGCTGCTGCCATATCTGAGACTCCATCAGCTTGGATAACACTGTCTGACCCACCCTGGAGATTCTGAGTCTCCGCCCCACCCAACTTATGGGCCCACCCAAGCAACTTTGCCACATGAATGGTTGGTCTTAGCTCATACTGCACAACTTTCTAAATCCTCTCAAACAAGCAACAGCCAGCCTCAGTGAGCCCCAGGCCCAGCACTAACAGCCAGCCGCCAGCCTAGATTCACAGCTTGGCTTTGCCTGGGAAGCTCCAAACCCAGCACAGGTGGCAGCCATCTTAGACTGCTTTATAGCTCAGGCAGTTTGGCACTGGGCAAAACACAGGTGGGAGCTGACATTGACCTGCACCAGGAAACCCAGGACCGCCACATCCAGTAGACAGCTACAGACCATTGTCAGCAACACCACCCTGCATAGCTAATCTTCCATGGAGGGCAAAGGTTGGTGGTAAGTGATCACAGCCAATTCTTACAGCTGTGCCAACAGCAACCAAGGCTCAACTACAAGAGGAGGGTGTACTCAACCCACATGAAGGGTGCACCTCGAGTACCCAGCTTGGGTGGATAGGGGAGGCTGTGCCATTGGTCCCTACAGGACACCTACTACATTAGACAAAGGCCACAGTACTAAGACACAGAGTCAAAGCAGCCCTACCTAATACATAGAGACAAACACAGGGAGGCTGCCAAGGTGAGGGGACAAAGAAACATGGCCCAAATGAAAGAACAGATTAAAACTCCAGAAAAAGAGCTAAATGAAATGAAGATAAGCAATCTATGAGATGCAGAGTTCAAAACGCTGGTTATAAGGATGCTTAAGGAACTTAATGAGGACCTCAGCAGCATAGAAAAGATCCAGTCAGAAACAAAGGATACACTAATTGAAATAAAGATTTATAGGGAAACAACAGTAGAGTGGATGAAGCTGAGAATCAAATTAATGATCTGGAACGTAAGGAAGCAAAAAACAACCAAACAACAAATCAGCAAAAAAGGAGGATAGTATAAGTAGCCTCTGGGACAACTTCATGCAGTCCAACAGTCACACTGCAGAGGTGTGAAAAGGAGATGAGAAAGAACAAGAAATTGGAAATCTATTTGAAAAAAAATAATGAAAGAAAAATTTCCTATTTTGGTGAAGGAACTAGACATGTAAGTCCAGGAAGCACAGAGAGTCGCAAACAAGATGCATGCAAAGAGGCCCACTCTAGACATCATAATTAAAATGCCTATGATTAAAGGTAAAGAGAGAATCTTAAAAGCAGCAAGAGAAAAGCTGTTAGTTACCTACAGAGGAGTTCCCATAAGACTCTCAGCTGATTTCTCAAAAGAATAGACATTTTCCCACAGAAGATATATAATATTTTCCAAAGGAAGCACATAAAAAGATGTTCAACATCATTAATCATTAGGTAAATGCTAATCAAATGCACAAATAAATAGCATTTCACATCCACTAGGATGGCCATGATTTTAAGAAACAAAAAAGTAAGTGTTGACAAGGATGTGGACAAATTGGAACCCTCATACATCGTTGGTGAGAATACAACATGGTGCAGCCATTATGGAGAACAGTGTAGCAGTTTTTCAATAAGTTAAACATAAAAATACCACATGAGCCTAGCTGTATATCCAAAATAACTGAAATCAGGTATTCAGGCAAAAATTTATACATTAAAGTTCATAGCAGCATTATCCACAATAGTTAAAATATATATGAAAACAACCCAAATGTCCACCAACAGGTCAATGGATAAACAAAATGTGGTACATCCAAACAGTGGAATATTTTTCAGCTATACAAAGAAATGAAATACTGATACGTGCTACAACGTGAACCTTGAAAACATTATGCTAAGTGAAAGAAGCCAGACACAAAGGCCACATATTATAAAATTCCATTTATATGGTATATTCACAACAGGTAAGTCCATAGAGACAAAAAATAGATCAGTGGTTGCCCAAGGCTAGCAGGTGGGGGAAATGGGCCTGGGGTTTCTGTTTGTGATGATGATAAAATTCTGGGACTTGGTAATAGTGATGGTTGCACAACATTGTGACGATACTTAATGCCATTGAATTGTTCACTGTAACATGGTAAAAATGGTAAATTTTATGTATTTTACCATGAATAAAAAAAAAAAAGGGATTTGTTGGCATCTAGATGTTGCTGAGGGCCTGTAAGGGTGAGGTCACCTAGGGAGAAGGTATAACATGAGAAGAAGGGCTATGGTCAAGACTTAAGTAACCTAACATTTTAAAGGATGGGTAGAGGAGAGAGTGGCAGTACTGGAGACTGAAAAGGAGCAGAATAGGAATAGGGGAGAAAATAAGAAAATGTGATAAGCATCATTGTGAAGTGCTTCTAAAGGTATTGGGAGCTTTTGAAGGTTTTGCAATGGAGCAATAGGTCAAAGCCTTTCCTTAGAAAAATTTACCTGGCAATTGTGTGCAAGGAACATTGGAGGAAAACCTGGAGTGAAGGGAGGCAGGACTGTTAAGGACTATTCCTATGGAGAGGGTCTGCAAAAATTAAAAATGGAACTGCCTTACAACCTAGTGTAGTGATTCCACTTCTGGTTTATATCTGAAGAAACCCCAAACACTATTTTGAAAGAATATATGCACCCCTATGATAATTGCAGTGTTATTTGTGATAGTAAAGGTATGGAAGGAACCCAGGTACCCATCAATAGAGGAGTGGATAAAAAAGGTATGGTATATATATATACAGTGGAATATTACGTGGCCATGAAACAGAATGAAATCTTACTATTTGCAACAGCATGGATGGACCTAGAGGGTATTATGCTAAGTGAAATAAGTCAGACAGAGAAAGACAAATACCATATGATTTCACTTATCTAATGAAGAACCAAAATTGGAACAGACTTATAGACAAGAGAATAGACTGATGGTTGCCAGAGGAGAGAGGAGTTGGGGAAATAAGTGAAAAAGGAGAGGAGATTAAGAAGTGCAAATTGGCATTTACAAAATAGTCACGAGGATGTAAAGTACAGCACAGGGAATGCAGTCAATAATACTGTAATAACTACATATGATGTCAGGTGGTACTGGAAATATGAGGGAGACACTTTGTAAAGTATATGATTAATCATTATGCTGTACACCTAAAACTAATACAAAATAATATTGAATGTAAACTGTAACTGAAAGATAAAATTTAAAACAATAACAAAAAAAGAACTATTCCCATGGAAATGGCAGGTTGGATTTGAGCAATGTCATGAGGTAGAAAAAAACTGACAACATGGTAGGTTTATCTAGGCTCTTACAGCTTGGTGGTTTGAACATTAGAACTTTTATTAACAGGAAGATAAGAATTCAATATTTATCAGACCAGTTTGTGGGTCATTTTGACCTGAACTATGTTTTAGGCTTCTACCATCTTTTAGCTCTTGTAAGGTATTTGATGCAGAATTTTTTTCATATATATGAAATTTCAAGAGAGTCTTATCCAAATTTAGGGCTTACTCCATGCTCTCAGTGTTTTAAGTAAGTTCTATAGACATCTACCTGCACCCTTCAGATTTTCTTTCTTTTTTAATGCAGAAAAGTCAAGTACTCAGGGGCAGAAGGCAAGTTAGAGGTCATTGATCTAAAGTTGATTTTTCTACAACTGATGTGAGGCACATGAAGAGTCCCTCTCCATGCATTAGTGGTGTCACCATCCTTCGGGGCTTTTTTTCTTCTCTGGTCCTCCCCACCCCCATCAGCTGTCCCACTGAAAACATGTCAGTGTTGTCAGGTGGTAGAGGTGACAGAATATAGTCCTTATTTCATTTATTAATAAAGCACATCTTTAGCACCTACTATGTACTCATTGCTGTTTTAGGTCCTAGGTATAAAGAAGAAAACAGATGTGTCATGACCCCAGAGTTTGCTGCTTTGAGGGTATGTTTAGTTAGTTTCCAGGACTCTTTTTGGTATCTCATAGGATGATAGCTTAAGAACATATTAAATTGTATAATGTGAGGATTCAGACAGAAGGGTTTAGAATAAATCCCCCGTGGACATGAACTATGGGTTTCAAGATTTAGTCCATGTAGTAGCCACATGTAGTCAGCATCATAATGCTCATGTCTTAAAGTTAGTGTTTCTAGTGTGTACAGTGTAATGTAACTTGATAGGGGGTCAAGTCATTGGTTCTATTCTTCTTCCAGATTCTCTGTTTTCAAAGCTATTGCTACTATTCATAGAGGTTTTTGTTCTGAACTCATAAATTTCCAATTTGTCTTGGTATTTATCAATCTGATGTTTGAAGTCTGTCTATTTGTCTGCCATGCAAGCATAATTTTACCTTCAATATAATTTTGGAATAATGGATGCTTTGCTCTTGTGGTTAGCTACCTTATATCCCATGCTAAAAAAGTAAGCACTTTTTTTATCCAATCAATTTGCTCATTCAGTTTGTCCTGTGACTAGAAGTTCACAGTCTTTAATTGAAAATGCTTGGGGCTTCAGGATTTATACTTTGTTGATTTAATAAAGATAAGAGTTTATATTTTTTATACAGTCTGATACTTCTGATGGGGTCAGTGGTGGCATCCTGTAATGTCATAGGAATATTACATTATGTAGCAAAGTAAAGACTATAAGTAGCCTCAGGTCAATGCAGGTCATGTCTGCTTTGTCACCAAATGAGCTACAAAGGGACTTTTGGTTTTCAGCAGTATGGATTTTGGAATCTCAGATAAGGGAATGTTTGCTTGTCTATGAACAAAGTGAACAAGATGTAGTGTCTACCCTCAAAGGATACAGACGCTCCATGTTTTCGCCATTAGGCCTCTTTTCTGTGTGTGTTGTAAGCCAACTCAAAGGTGTTCAGATTAAACAAAAAGCTGTCAGTGACTTATTGATTCAATAATTGAAAAGTCTAGCAGACAGAGTTGGAACACTGCTATATTCAGGGCTCAAATGATGGCTTTTGGCTGGGTTTCTCTTAGTCTTTCACAGGTTTTGTTTTTCCCAGAGGTTTCAGTCTCTCTGCCTAATTGCCTCTGTAGTCTCTAGGTTAACCCTTTTATGCTGGCAAAGGTGGCTGGAGCAGCTCATTCCACACTTCAGTTTTCCAGGGAAGAAAAAGATCCCCTCTTCCTGTTCCAGCACTCCTGGAGAAAGCCTTCCGACATTTCATTGGTTCTGATCTGACAACATGCCGGTCTTTGAACCAGTCACTGAGGTTGAGAGTTGAGATGTGCTGATTGGTAGGTCTGGGTCACGTGATCCATTCTGGCACCAGGAGGGTCAAGCAAATGAACTGAGCAGGTGCAGCTTTCTCAAACAAAAACTCGGAGTGGTTACCAGAAGAAATGGGAAATGTTGGATGGCAAAGAATAAAGGTCACCTCATAGGTTGAAACTGGATTTTCTTTTAATTAAAATTCAGTTGGTTAGAGCATTGTCTTGATACACCAAGGCTGGGCATTTGCTCCCCAATCAGGTCACATACAAAATTCAACCAATGAATGAATCAATTAGTGAATGCAAGGATAGGTGGAACGGGCAAAATCGATGTTTCTCTCTCTTTCCTCCTTCCTCTAAAAATCAATAAAAAAAAAAATCTGATGGAATGCAGTGGACTTAAAGTCAATATCTTTTCAGCTATTTATAGCTTTCCTGCTGATCATATAGCAAAAACATTATTAGCCTTTTATATATAACAATATATAGGAGCCTGCAAGTCTAAAATCAAACTTAAGCTGAACTCATCATCAAACTGTCATCATTAGGAACTCATTGTATCTTCAACCACAACATGGCAAGCTTTGAGGCTTCAGGCAACATTGGCAGAGAGGTAGTAAAGTCGATTCCTAGATTATGTTTTTAGTTCAGAAGTGATAACTGAAAGCTTTCTCTCTGCAGATGTTTTGAGTATTAGTTTACTTTTTCATACAGAAGCTATTTTGCACGATGGTTAAGAGCACAGACTCTGGAGCCCAACTGACTTGGTCTGGATCTTTGCTTGGATGAGTTACTCATCGTCTTTGTGCCTCAGTTTCCTCTTGTGTAAAAAAAGTGTAATGATAGCATCTACCTTACCAGGTTGTTTTGAGAATCACATGAATTGTGTCCATTATTATGGATAATACCATTTGTCTTATTGTCAGGTTAAAGTTAAAAAAATAAGCCAACTGTAATTTTTTTCAAAAAGCATTTATTTTGACACAAGAGATTCCAGTCAGCCTTACAAACTTGGAAAGTGGAAATCCTTCCTGAACTGATAGAAAATGAATCTAATTTTAAATCCCAAATCAGACTCCTGTTTTTGTTGCTATTCTTCACCCACAACACAAAACTTGATGTTTTCACAGTGTACATAAAACAAATTTTAAAATCCACATATAGCACACTGTTTACCACCCAACCCTGTCCATAAGTCATAAATATCACAAATTCTTTAAATTTCCCAAACATGAGATAAATGTCAGACCATTCTATAAATTGACTTTATGAAGCATTTCTGAGCCCAGCTTTCTGACATTCACACCAATGTTTCCATAGTAACTAATATGTTCAGAAGGGGAAAAGCAGGAGGAGGTGAAAAACAAAGGAGCCATCCAAATACAAGAGATTCATACGTCAGGGAGAGTAGAAGGCTCTAGAAACTTTAAACCATTGCTTCTTGCAGGAGACAAGCATTCTTGTTTACACGAGTGACTTCCCCTGCTGGTTAACTGATTCAGGGGTCCTTACTGGAAAAACTCCCAATGCTTGAGCAGATGACACTCCAGTACACTTGGACAATGACTCATTAATGCCAATTTGGACGATTGCTTCTTTATTTTAATTTAATCTTATTTTTTTTCCTCTACTTGCAGATCCCAGAGTTACCGTGGTAACGGTGAAGTAATTTGTGCCTGTCACTGAACTGTCAAAAAAATACAGTATCAAGTCAATTTAAAGAATAGTTAAAAACAAGGTAGGGAAAACATAGGTGTTAGTGATCACCACAGTTTGCAAACACAAGTGAAGAAAGCTAGAATGCTACTAAAATATAGGTTCTACTTTCAAATCTTATTAAGTGGTGCCCTATCAATTGCAGTTAAAAGAAGATTTTAATGATTATTCTCTTGTGATGTCAAGAGAACAGTATCTTTTTCTCACTAAACTTCAACAAGCTTACTTCAATAAATATGTGTTTAATCCCTAAGTTGACTGTAGGCTAGACTGGGTAAATGGGCTAGAGATAAGTAGTTTGTTTTTTTTTTTTTTCTGGATAATTTGGGGAAGGGGGTGCTGGTGGAATTACTCATATGCACCTTATTCAGGGAACTAGTCACCTCAAAATCTCCTCATGTTAATTCCCCAAACCTGTGACTGTATTACCTTACATGGAAAAGGAGACTTTGCAGATGTGATTAAATTGTGAATCCTGACATAGGAAGAGTATTCTGGACTATCCAGGTGGGCCCAGTGTAATCACAAAGGTTCTTGTAAGAGGATGGCAGGAATGTCAATGTCGGAGAAGGAGGTGTGATGATAGGGGCAGGGTTCAGAGTGATGTGGGACCATCAGCCAAGCAACACAGGCAGCCCTTAGATGCTGGAGAAGGCAAAGAAATGAATTCTTCCCCAGGGCTTACAGAAGGAATGCAGTCCTGCTGACACTTGGGGTTTAGCTCAGTGAAACTGATTTTGTACTCCTGACCTTCAAATATGCAAGAAAATAAATGTGTTTGAAGCCACTAAGTTTGTGGTGATTTGTTACAGCAGCTGTAGGAAACTAATACAGCAGCATTTGCACCAGCTCCTCTAACACTGTCTCATTTGATATTTACTCTAACTTGGCAGGAGTTAATGGAAACTTCCTGATTGTCAGCTTAGCATTCTGGGTGTCCAATGGGTTGGTCCCTCTCTGTGTGATACTTCCGGGCCTTATATCCAGCCACTATGTAGTTTCTGGTCATGGCAAGCCCAGCTGCTGAGGTGACATAGACCTTTAAGCTTTGGCTTGAACACTTGGGGAGGCCAAGTGCTCTCAGGTCCTGGGTGAAGAGTCCTTCTTGAGAAAGAAAACTCTTGTGCTCATAATCTGTCTCTCTATGAAAGTGCACCTGTTTGCTGAATAAATTGCCTTATCTTTCAAGTAAATTGTATTTGGCTCAAGATTAGACATCATGCTTTATGGACACCTGTAAATCCCACAGCTTCCAGCATGGTTCTGGGTACCCAGTAGATGCTATCTGAGAAACAGCAACTCTTCCTTCTCCAAGCTGCTTGCTGGGTAGGTTTTATGTTTTTCCAATTATTTTACTCTTACCATACAGGTGCTGTGTTAAGCACTTGATGTATACATATTGTCTCATCCAATGCTTACAACAACCCTGAAGGAAGTCTGATTGTTTTCATTTTACAGCTGCAGAAACAGAGATTCAGTAACAAGACTGAGAGTGGCAAGGTGAGGAAGTGGCAGAGCTGAGCTCTGAACCTTGGTATGTCTTCTTGACCCCCCCTGCAACTTCTACTTGCTTCCAGACCAGGGGAACCACAGGTAGATGTCAGGGGTCATCAGTAAATTCCCTGTATCCTCGGAGCTCCAGCACTGGCTCGCATTCCTACTCCTGCAGAGGGGTAGAGGATAGCTAACACTCAACATGCCATTGTAAGCTTTTAACGAGAGGGATCTGCGCTGAAAGGAGTTCATGGTGCACACCCGTCCCTCTTTTAGTAGAAGAGGATCCTTTTTATTTTCCTTGGGAAAGGGGGTCAGTCCCTTAAAGATGCAAGGCCCTCCTCAGAAGAAAGATCACCCTGAAGGTTCCATGCCAGCCCAAGTAGTATTTGCAGGGCTTTGCCCTTTCCTTTATTTCCAGCTCCTGAAATCAGGGGATGGTTTATTCAATCACTTCATTTATTCATCAAACTCTCCTCAGGCTATTAAGATAGGGAAGGCTGTGCTCTGCCATCGGGGACTCAGGAGTGAAGCACCCCTCTCTCCTGCAGGAAGTGGATGGGTCGATGCAGAGACAGGCACCCGATAATAATAAGCACCAACATTTCCCAAGGGGTGAGCATGAGCTAGGAGCTGGGCGAGGAGGTACATACACCCAGAGGGCAGTGACGGGGTACAGTCGGATTGCCAGGGGCCCAGTTGGATTGCCAGGGTATCCTAGGGCTTGGAAAACGGAGGAGACCTTAAGTCATTTTGCTGTGGACGAATGAATGAATATATACTCATAACTGACAATTGTGGCTTAGATATCAGTGTTATCACTATTTTCTTAAGAGTTCAGAGAACTTCGGAGGTCCCTCCCTAAAACCTAGTTTTCCTTACTCCTTAGTCCACGCTGGCTCCATCAGGGCACAGGCTCCGGACCTGAGCGCGCAGGTGCTGGACCAGGGGCGGCCGGCAGGTCTAGGGCGGCGAAACTTGCCTCGGGCGCCCTCTGTCGGCACTGCGGTGGCGCAGCGGCCCGGCTCGCGAACGCACAGGTGCGCGGCCGCGGGAAGGCGGGAAGCCGGGCTCAGGCTGCTGCCGTCGACCTCAGACTACCTGCCAGTCCTTACGTGTTCCCTTCACATTCGGGGGTGCGGAGCCGTCCCGTCAGTGAGACCTGGATATCACTGGTGAGTTTCGGGGGCGTCGTCCTGGTCCTCTCTATAGAATCGGCGTTGGGGGTAAGGGGTGTCCTTTGGGGCCAAGGGGCGGGAGAACCGGAAGAGTTAAGAATTGTCCCGGTGCATGGAAACCAGAGACAGGTGGAAGCTGGCAAGGAACAGGTGCTGGTAACTTTGGGTCCTTGACTTCCCTCTTGGGAGGCGGGAGGAAGTGGGATTGGAGAGCGAGGCTGCCCTTGGACCGACGGCCAGAACCTGGGATGCAGGTAACTGGAAGATCAGCTTTGCTCCCTTTTTTCAGAACCTCTATTGCAGTCCTGCCTGGTGCGGGCCAGGCAGTCAGCGCGCGCCAGGGAAGTGTTTAAGAGAACCGCATCCCTCTGGTATTTGGGTGTACTGTCTAATAGTAATTCTACCATCTCGTGCACAGCCTTACTCAATTCTTTTAGTTTTTTTCCTCACTTCTAAAAAAAAAAAAAAAAAAAAAAAAAAAAAAAAGACCAACACCCAAGGCCAGTCTTCGTTCTTTCTTTAAAAGTGGTGGTTTTGTTCTGTTTTCACAACAAGTAAGGACTACTTTTGATGTTCTTTTGTTTTTGATCCTCCCTTCCTCATAATTGTATCCTTCACTTATTTATATATATTTTTTGCCTATTGAAACTCCAAACACACAAAGCCAACTTTAGTACTTTCTATCTCTAATACTCCCCCAAGAAATACTTATCTCTTACTTCTCCAACTGGAATAATATAGTCCCTCGATGGAGGAGTTTAGCTCTATTTATTAGGAATGAAGGTCAAAGAAAAAATAAAAGAGGTGGTGAATTTATTCTGAGAAGATAAGACAAATGCATTTATTGGTCTAGATGATTTGGCTCTCTCCGGGAGTGTTTGAAAATACGATGAGAAGAGGGTAAGCCATCTGCTCTCACACAGTTCATCAAGATCTCTTGAGGACCTTTGATTTGGAACTACTATTCTTTCTTTTCATAATATTCAACATGTCCCTAATCATTGTGCTCCAGATATTGAACACAAACTTTTAATCCCTTATACCAAAATGTTTTGCACCCATTTGAACACTTCTAAATTGAAATTCTAAATTAGTATTCATTGAAAACTGGTTTGACACAAAGCAAGGAACATGAATGAGATCTTCTAAGCCTTCTTTGCATTCCCAAGTGCGTGTTCCAATCTTCAGGAAAGTCATTGTTACCGCTTTAGTGAAGATTTGTTCAATTCCCAAGTGCCACCTCCAGAGGGCATAGCCGTCTCAAAAAAAAAAAAAAAAAAAAAAAAAAAAAGATAAAAGAAAAAAGGAAAAAAAAAAACTTTTTGTACGTTCCTTCAGTTTCACCAAAAAGGGACTCTCTAGTCTGTGATTATGATTTTGGGGCTTCAGCTTGAAATATTTTTACCTAATATATTTTGATATTCATTTACAAGTTACAGTATTCTATTATTTTCAAGTCATATCGTATTTATAATATTTTAAGCTTTTATAGGATGAAGAATTAAACCCAATGTTTTTAATTTGCCCCAAGTTAAAAAATCTTTCTGATTCTCTCCATTTTTAAGTAATAACTCCAGACAGATTGAAATAGCGCCCATTAATTTTTTAAAATTCTTTTAAACGTTTATTTACTTCAACCTAATTTTGTATTTCTAAGAGATTGTACTCAATGCCTGAGGTCTCCTTTAAAGAAGTGGGAAAGGTGCTGTATCTTCTATATAATATTGTTTTGAATTTAGTGCCCAACATATTCTTGTAGAATCTGCTATTACGTTCTGAGTAAATGCTTTGGAAGCTTTTTACTCCTGAAGCTACATAAAACATTTGGAAAGATTTATTTTTGCAACATCATAATATAGGGTGACTTTTAAAATAAAAATGCTTTTATTCATCTGCAAAGGAGGAGAGACTGACATGAATTTGCTCAGGAAAGAATGGGGTTGTTTTCTTCCAGAATGTACATTAAACAATTCATTCTCTCTCTCCTTTGTGTCAGACACCTCTGCCGTGTTTAGTGTGAAATGAAATCATGTAAGACTAAAGTCTAAGGGGGAAAGCAAGGATTCATGCAAACGATTTACATATATAATTCCCTGTATTTTCTTTCAGACTTTCACTTGCTACTCACTTTGGGCTATTTTTCTTTCCTCTTTTTGTTTCCCTCAGTGAACATTACACACATGGAAACTGGCAACGGGATGCAAAAGGGACTGTAAGTATTTAAAACTGCCTACCATCTATTTATATAGAAACTGTTTTAGGTTTTGGAAGCTTATTTCCATGTTGGCAGGGAAAATTTAGAAACTAATACAAGATAGGTGTTGAGAGAGTGTTTTATTTCCATGTTTGCTTTGCATAACATGGGAAAGAGCCAGAGCAGCCACCACTCAGAGGGTGTTCTGTAAGATACCAGGATTCAGAAGTGCTGTCACTCAACAAGCGGAAGAATCAAGAGAGGCCTTGATGAAGGATCCCTGAAGTCAGGTTAAGCCATGGATGAGCCATTCAGGGCTAATGTGCATGGCACAGAAGTATAATTAGCAAATCCACAAATTATCCATCCCTCTTCTCTTTCAATTCAAAAACCAAATGTTAGTTTAACGATTTATTCCTTGGCCTTGTCTATTTGTCTTGTCTCCCCAGTGAACTGATCGGTGAAAGATCTTTGACAGCAAAGACCCACATGTGATATATATTTTTTCTATTCCATCATAGTAACCAGCCCAGCGTTAGATGGTAATAGCCTTCCACAAAGAGTTGCCAATTAGTTGTTAGACTGTGGCAATGTTGACCAGGATCCACTCCCATTTGTGCCATTCAAGATGCTTTTCCCCACTGTTTCCATGAAGCTTGTGGCACCCTCAGCATTTCCTTAGGTGAACGGGCTGCAGTAATCTGATAGGTGATTTGCAAGAAATTTATCATAAGCATTTGGGATTTTTGGTGCTGCTGTTCTTCTGAATTGGATAATAAATCAGAATATTGTAGTGGGAAAAATTCAAATGAAGGTGAAGTTACACAGAACACTGGAAATGGCAGGGTAAGGAAACCAAATGCTCCAACAGAACAGCGATGACTAATATAAAAATATGCTTCCACCTAAACTGCTCCCCCATTCATATATCATGAACTTCACTTAGTCATCTGTAAATGTTAACTATTCCATAAGAGATCCTATACCACTGAAGTTGGGGAACTCATGAGAGCCTGGAAAAGTAGTCATCTCCTGTCAGTGAATGTGTTTAAGTAGCAGTATCAGGCCTGTGCTCTGTGGGGCCCCTGACTTTGGAGAGCGGTTTTGATGTCTGGAGTCATCTGCCAATGAAAATGCCACTTGATTCTGCGTTGAGCTCACATCATTCTCATTTTATTAGAATCAGACAGTTTTACAAATGCTGAAGCACCAAAAAGAAATGTGAGCTGATGACCAACAAGCTAAAAGCATGGCATCATTAGATTAAGGGTGTGTCATCTCCATGCAGGATCCTATTTCTAGCCCTTTTAGCCTTGGGACATGTGTTAATTACAATACATGAGTAGTTCTGATTTTCTGTCTCTGACAGTTGAGTCTAGTTTGAAATGTTTATGATTCTAATTCAATTAGAAATATATTCAAAGAACTAATGTTATTTGCAGGGAGATAGCAGTAAATCCCTTAGTAAAATAAATGACTCTTTAGTAAAGTAAATCATTAACCTAATTTTGAAAGTATGGATGTTCTTCTATTGCTTTTGCTTGAAGTCTGGCAGAACTGTATATGGCTGAGTTGAAGATCTAGATTAAAGTTTTCCTTCTCCCAGTTACCACCACAGTCTTCAAAGATATCACTTATTTATCTATGTATCTATTTATTTATTTTTTTAAAAATCAGTAATCTAAACAATTTCTTCTTGTTGTCAAAGCATCCCCTGGTTACCTGTACATCCAGGTAGATGAGTAAATTCCTATTCAGGGTCAGTGTTGCAGATGGACTGATGCTAAATTAATGTTCAAACAATTGGACCATCACCTTTACTTGGTTATGTTAGTCCATTTTAGTCAGGGATTGACTTCATGCAATCAGAGCCTAAAAGCCAGGGCAGTACTATGGTGTTTAATGTAAGTGGCCTCCTGGTGGCACTAGAAGGACACTTGCTCTGCACAGAAAGGCCACACATTTGGCAGGCAGAAAAGAGAAAGGGTACTCCCTCCGCAAGTCACATTATGCCATTTCAAAGTCTGTTTGATTACATTTGCTGTGATGTGTACGGGTTTCTCCAATTTACCTTCAGTCTCAGAAAGTGGTTGGAGGCTGGATGCACGCTATGGAGTTTGTTAATTCCTGAGGTGACACTTTTAAGTCCCAACGTTTGATGTTCCATAGTCCCACAGAGAAAGATTTTGATTCTTTGATCCCATAAGAAAAAATCCAGTTGTTTCTAGCTTGCTGTTCAAGTCAATGGCTTTTGTTCCTTCATCATTTTAGCAGATATTTTCATTTTCAAGGCAGTCAGGGCAGGCGAAGGGTCGTCAGGATATGTCATAACAAGCTGGTGGAATGACACATATAGCAGGGTGATAATCCGCAGGGGTGAGACCCCAAACCAGTTGCCGTTATCAAGTTGGAGGTCAGTCTGGCTTGTCCAGAGCTTTTAATAAGTGTCCTGTCTGTGGTGGTTCTTACTTTTAAAATTATCCTCTGTTTGCTAAGAAGAGAAAATACAGGAGAAGGAAAAGAAATGCGCAGGACAGGTTTAATTTGGTCCCCCCCCCCCCCCCGCCCCGTCCCCCGTTGTTACTCCTGGTGGTTCTGACCTCTTTGGTTCTCTAATGATGTTACTCGGAGAATTCAAGACACTCTGAAAAAGCAAAACAGTAGCAAGGAAGGTGGGCAGCAACAAAAACAATGGCCCGAACGCTCCAGCCTGTTCCCAGAATGGCAGCAAAGACAAAGAAAGACCTTTTTCTCTTCTTTATAAAAGCTGCCATTGCCTTTTCTTCTCTTTCAGACCCTTTTCTTCCTGTTCTTGCCTCCTTGAAGGTTTCAGCATCTGACTGTGAATGGCTATTTTAACGTGTCCTTCTTATTAATGAATAAGGTGTTACCAGTGCTACTGATTTACTGTTTGGAAAGTGGGGAATTTACAGAGGTCCTTTAGACGGTTTTAGAATAATTGCGATGTTAAGTCTTTCCTTTTTATTTTTTTGTTTTAACCCATTGAACCTGGGTTTTTCTCTTAACCAAAGTATTTAGCCTATTCTTTTACTGCTGTTGTTCTAAAGGGACTTGAAAGGTGTTCTACAAAGATAGCTTAAAAGAAGCAACCCCAAAACACTTTTTAGTGAAAAACAGCAGCCCTGAAATGAAAGCCAACGTAAATTGTACCAGGACAGACTCACAAAGTGAAGCTGACAGGCTGGAAGGACAAGGGAGAAAGCTCGTGCTCCCAAGTCATCAGTTTGGGCCATTTCAGGGCTAAATGACAGGATCAAGAAGAAAAATTTTGAAACTGATTTTTAAGACCGTCTGAAAAAAGGAGACTGAAATGAATATTAAGTAATTTCTTTGGGGCTGTCAGAAATAGTAACGGGAGGAGAGGCAAGCCCAGTCTTACTGCTGATGGTGGGATCCGGGAATTTAGAGTTCGTGCAGACTGGAGATGAAGCTCTGCCCCTGTTTTTAAAGAGAAATGTGAATGAAGAGAAGGGAAAGGGAGCAGCGAAGGAAACTCATGTGGGTAGGTGCAAGCCAGAAAGGAGAGAGGAAAAGATGTGGCATCACGTGTTGGGGTATTTAGAGAGAGGTACCGTGATCAGTGTGTGCTGTGTTCCGTATGCCACGAGGATACGACAGCCTGTTCCTGGGGGAACATGCCACACAGGGCGCTCCAGCAGTGGGGCTCGGTTTCTCTGCACGCCTTCCTCCTCTCTCCTTCTGCCTCCCCGCCAGTAGCCATATTCATCCATCAGCTGGCTGGTTGAAGAGGGGATCCGGGCTGGCTGTTGAACAAGCCCATATGGTATGAGGATTGGATTCACGTCTTTGGTCTTATTAGCACCATGTTGGAGCCAACAGAGTTAACAGACTAATTAATACAGAGATGCATAGGGTGTTCTCTGGGATTGGGAATCAAGTTTCCTTTCCATTGGCCACGTCTATTACCACAAGTTCCTAGATACCAAGAGTTGGAGAAGATCTGGCAGGGTTTAAAAATATATAGGGAAGCATGGAAAATTGAATAAAAACTGGAAAGCACACCCACCTTCCTTGGATTGTGCTTTTCCTGGGCACAAATGTTACCTGTCACGGGATCGTAAAGGGCCGATGCAGCATTCTGATAACTTTCTCTACAACCTGTTTTCAGAAATTTCTGACTTTTCCCTTTCCCTTTTTTGTTCTCTGAACTCATGGGCTGGAAAACTTAACCTTCTTCAGCTTTCTGCTCGTGTGTGTTACATGCTGTTGAGTTGGCTGGTGACCCTGTGCATGAGCGACGTCTGCAATGTCCTGTCCTCAGCAGCCCTGCTCAGGTCCTGTAGACTCACGCCTGTGGCTTCTTTGATGGAGTGAATCCATCTCTTGTTTGGTCTCCTCTTTTCCTGCTGCCGTCTGTTTTCCCTACCTTTATTGTCTTTCCCAGAGAACCCTGCCTGCTCGTGATGTGCCCAAAGTAGAAGAGCTTCAGTTTTGTCATTTTTGCTTCCAGCGATGCTTCGGGTTTAATTTGCTCTAGGAATTTCTGCTTACCAATGTGAAAACAGACATCAAGCATTAATGCTACCCTATCTTTGGGAAATGGCATCCTCACTTTCTCTTGGGAGCCTTATCCACCTTCCCTTTGTCTGATGGGATTGTACATCAAGGTGGTTGGCCTTTCTGAAACTATGAGATGGGCAGTTTTGTTATTCAATCTAAGCTAGCAGTTTTCAAATGGAGTTGATTTTGCCTTTTGGGGGGGCATTTAGCAATGCCTAGGGACATTTTTGGTTGTCTCTACTAGAGAGAATGCTACTGGCATCAAGTGTGTAGAGGTCAGCGATGCTGCTAAATATCGTACCGTGCACAGGGACAACCCCCTGCAGCAAAGAATGATCAGTCCAAATGTCAGTCGTCCAGAGGTTGAGAAACCCTGATCTGAGCCAACTTCGACTTTCCCTTTTGGTACACTGAAGCATCAGTGATGTGGTGTAAGCAACAAAGCCCAAACTGGTTTGAGCTCATTCATTTCAGTAACAATGCCTCATTAAGACTCTTGTTCCTGTCACCTAGACCTCCTCAAACCTTTCTGGGCTCACCCCCCACTTTTTTTTTTTTTCTGAACTAAATCTCCAGCCTTTATATCTATTCTGTGAGCTCCACTATACTCTTTTGGTAGAGTCTTTTCTGATTGGATTAGCCAGGGTGATTTTCTGTTGCCTGCAATCAAAGGACTCTAAGCTGATGTGAAATAGCTGATGGTTTGTTAATGTGTGTGTCAGACAACACCTCATAAACCGATGGTGCCTTATAAATCCTATCTATGGTTACTAAGTAGTTATCTAACAGTTGAGGGTCAAGTTAGAGCAAGCACAAGCAGTAGAGTAGAGAGCCCCATCCATTTGAAGTTTCTATCACTGCAATGGTAAGGAGAGTCTATAGACCAACAGATAGCTTGAAAACTCTTTCCTAAACAGAGAACTGAAGTTTTCCAGGATGGTAAGGTACCAATGACAGTAGATTAAGTGCAAATGTCAAGCAATAGGATTTAAAAAACAGAAAGTGACCTGATATCTTTGCAACCATGCTTGCTTTGGACCTTCTTGGGCTATTGTGCCCAACGTGGAAGCCAGGGGTTACTAATGAATAATTTCTTTTCTTTTTAAAAAATAATTCTTCTCACTTCAAGCTTCATTTCAAAATAACGAAAGCATCAATGTTCATACCTTATTCATAGGCATAGAAGTTTAATTTAAAGATTTTAAAGCTCAGCTTTGATGCTAACCTGCTACTCTAATTTTTTTCCAAATTAAGATGATCCAGGGAGCAGTTTCTTGATTGCCAAGGCTGGGCCAGGTGAGTGTGGGTGGTGGCATGAGCTTCTTTAGCTATTGGAGACTTTGAGGTTGCCTCATGAAAAGACTGGTTTTGTTGGAAGCGTCCCTTTCACTAAGTGCATGGGCTGGAATATGTTCAACTGTTCTTCAGTGAACAAAATCATAAAAAATATGTAAGCATACAAATAGAAGATCCTGTTGGAGATCTCATGAGGCTCATTGTGCTTCTCAAAGAGGGTTTCTTTTTTAAGATGCCAGCAAAATGCCATGGTATTTTTTATTTTTGTCTCTGGTAAATTGCTCTGGAAATTTAAACAAATTAAACACGCTGTTTTGTGTTTTTGAGATTCACTGGGGAAACTCAGCCTCTCTAGTCTGATGTTTCAGGTGGGAAGTAAGATATTGTGCGTAATCACTTTTTTGAAATTGTTATGTATGTGCTGGGGTTAGGGGCAGGGGCATGGGCCACTTAGCATCACCTGGAATTGCAAGCAGTTGTGTTTATTATCCAAAGAGAAAGAAAACAGAAGAGAAGTTTTTGGAGTCTGTGTGTATGTGTGTGTAAGATGAGAAATTCGTTCCGTTGCTTTTTATGGTTTAGTAGTTGATTTCTAATATAGTATATTAGTGATAATTAAAATCCATTGTTGAAGCCATTTTAAAAGAAATATTAATAAAAGTAATAATGGTAATCATTTAAACAGAAGGCGATGAGAGAAATTAGTAGCTAAAACTTAGAGCCTGCCTTTGTAATTTAATGGAGCTCTATTTTTTTTGAGTTCCCCATTACCACAAAGGATTTTCCTTTTATTTCCAACGTTGGTAAGTGTGAGCAGCTCTGAGGCACACAGCTCTTCCTCCTCATAGACACTGTATTTTTGTGCAATGGAAGGATTACTTGCCCTCCAGACCTTCCTGCTAGGAAAGATGCAACAGTCTGGAAGGCTTGTGCCTCTGGGCCCGAGTAATAAAATTAGCCTGAGTGGCGAATTTTAGTGCTTCTCCTCTTCATGGGGTCTCCTTGACAATAGGTACTGTCTGGCTTGGTTACATTTTATGAGAACATCTCAACCTCCCACCATCTTGAACTCTCAGTTGATATACTACATTTAAAGGCCAAACAGAATGCCAATGAATGGATGAGTGCAGCACCTTTCACATGTCACTGTTTTTTTAAAATTTTTTTTTGATTTATTTATTGTTTTTCTGTTAAAGTTGTTCCACTTTTTCTCCCAGCTCACCCCCTCTCCCATAGTCAATCCCCACCCCGTTGTCCATGTCCATAGGTTATTTATACTAGTTCCTTTACTAAACCCTTCCCCTTCTTTCCCCCTTCTCCCCTGGTCACTGTTAGTCTGCTCCTTGTTTCCATGCCTCTGGTTCCATTTTGCTCATTTGTTTGTGTTGTTCATTAATTTCCTGTGTCAGGTGATATCATATGGTATTCGTCTTTCTTTGCCTGGCTTATTTCACTAAGCATAATACTCTCCAGTTCCATCCATGTTGTCGCACATGGCAGGAGTTCCTTCTTTCTTTCTGCTGCATAGTATTCCATTGTGTAAATGTACCACAGGTTTTTGATCCACTCATCTACTGATGGGCACTTAGGCTGTTTCCAGCACTTGGCTATTGTAAATAGTGCTGCAATAAACATAGGGGTGCATAGGTTCTTTTGAATTGGTGTTTCAGGATTCTTTGGGTATAATCCTAGCAGTGGAATTGCTGGTTCAAAAGGCAGTTCCATTTTTAGTTTTCTGAGGTAATTCCATACTGTTCTCCACAGTGGCTGCACCAGTCTGCATTCCCACCAGCAGTGCACTAGGGTTCCCTTTTCTCCACATCCTCTCCAGCACTCAAATGTCACTTAAAAAAAAAAAATCTATGAAGTGAGGGCTCAAGTCCTTTGGGAAGGAGAAGAAATGTACTGTCACCGTGTCCTCCCTTTGCTTAGATATTGGCGCTCTCCCTCTCCTGCTGGCTGCTTCTGCTCTCTTCCAATGTCTTCCTACCCCCCACCTCCTCCCACACACACCTGAGCTGTATGAAATTCTGGTTTGGGTGTATGCCCTGGAGGCTGAACTACGCAAGAAGTGTCATCTGTGGAGGAGTTTTTTTCAGAATGTCATTGTTTAACTTCAGGGCCCTGTTGTTCTTGTGTGAATGAAATGTCAGAAATAAATTTCACCGTGTAATTTCCCAGCATTGACAGGCCTTTGCCACCTGTCATTGGATCCTGGTTTTACCTTTGGTTTCCTGCCATGTTGAGACCTATCCTTTTGAGTCACGGTAATTTTACCTCTCAATGTAGCCTTCGATGGCGGTCTCTGCTGCCAGGTGTGACTTTTGTAACTTTAAGGTATGGAGTGATTTCTTCCACAAGGCTTTGCTTTTTATTATTTTTAGAATCCTGAGTGTCATGAATCCTGTCACTTGAGCAGTGTTGACTTGCTATTGATCCCGTGTGCATTATCTATTTTTGTCCTCAGTCTTAACTGACAAGGAGGGCCCAGTCTTGCTTTTTGAAATGTAAGATTGAGTTCTCTTTGCTTAGACAGTTTAGTGGAGAAGAACTGGGGTAGGAGGAGAAAAATATATGATGGCTTTAATAAAGAACCCACATTTAATTAGAAAGAAGAAAAACTGAAGTTTTTCATTTCCTCCATAGTGAAGATTTCAGGAAACCCTACTGCTCTGAAGTCAGAGGATTGATTTTATAAAGTACAAGCAGATTGTTTTTGAACTCAGTGTTAAAAGCTCTGCTGTCAGAGTTGACAAGTTCTCAAATTCAATTTTCAAACCAAAACTTAGAAAACTGAGAGGACACTGTATCTCCTCAGTAGCTTATCAAAAGACATGTTGTGGCAGGTTCCCGCTGCTGTCTCCAGCCGGCCAGGTGCAGGGAGGCAGGTGTCCCCATCAAGTGATCTCTGCTCCCTCTTGTAGATGATGCCTTTTTGAGATGGGCCACCCTATGAAGGGCTCTAGCAACTCAAGCTTGCTCAGATTGGATGACCGCGACAGGCCTCCTAAATCATCTCTCTAAGAATGCAGAGAGTTTTATACAATTTTTAAAGAGAAGCTTCAAGCACCAGTGATCTTTTCCCAGGACTTATTGATCTTCCTGGGTGGCAGAGAAAAGAGTAAGGGGCATAGACATTAATGAGTAACACTAGTTGCTTTACAAGAACAGTATATACCTACATAGACTTCCACGCAGAGCTTTCACGAGCCCTCTCCTCTTTCTTTCTCTTGGGTTAAAAATTAGCTAGTTATGGCTCTTGAGTTCTCAAGATCTTTCTTATGCATGCAGATAATAACTGGTTGTTCTAAACAAAGAAGGTATGTTACAACTAACTTATATTAATACAGGCAAGTATTACGTATTTACAGTGTGCCATATACTACCTTAAAGTCCATTTAAATTTCATAACAACCCATGAAGTAGGTAATGTCATCACTATTTTACAGATGGAGAGAGTGAGGCTTAGAGAGTTTACTCAGGATTTCTCAAGTGCTAAGCAGAAGAGCTGGGATTTAGACTCAGCTCTAACTCCTAACCTGCCCTCTTAACACTATGCTATAAAACTACCTCCAAAGGGATGACAGTGATGAGCTCAGTGGTAGAATTTCTCCCTACAGATTTTTTCAAAAGTAAATAAATATCATGACCTTTTGAATACTCTCCAGGTTGTATGATTCTGTTAAGTCTTAAGTTTTCACAGGCTTTTATTTTGTATCTGTGTGATCTTTGACAATTCAGATTTATCTATTGCTACATTTTGTTTATATTCCTGTGACTGTTATAAAGTCTTATTAAATTGAAATCTTATTACCTGGAACTCTCAATTAGCCAGATGCTTCTTGTTATTTTTTTTTTTTTCTTTTCCCATGAATTCCAACCTTAGAAGAAAACCACAGAAAAATAAGCCCATATCAGGTTTTCTTTTAGATGTTGTGCCTAACATCTATCTATAACTAATTTGTCAAAATATGAGTATTTCTCCTTCTGATTTTGAAATTCTTCATCAACAGCAAAGTCTGCTACAAATGTTAAGGAGCGTGTGTCAGTAAGGGTAAGTGAATGTTTGTGACGAAGAGTTTCTGCATCTTTATAGCTCATCATAATAAAAGGTGATTTCTTGTTCATCTCACAATGCAGTGGGACTCAGTGATTGTGGGGAAGAGCAGTTGCCCTGATCCATACACTCATCCAAATACCTGGACTCTTTCTGTCTTGCGGCTCTGATATTCCTCTAGAATGTCATGTTTTCTACTGAATCTAAGGAGCCTGACTGGCGAACAAAAGAAGACAGCCAAGCTGGAAGATTCTCTGGGAAGCTTTTAGGAGTCAGGATTAAAAGTGGTACACAGTCTTTCTGTCCACATTCCAATGGCAGAGACTTAGTCACATGATCCCATCTTATTGTGCGGGACTCTGGGAAATGTAGTCCAGCTCTCTGCCCAGAATAGGAAATAGGGTTTGGTATCCATCTAGCTAGATCTCTGTCAAAGCAGCAACTTGAAATCCTGAGATTTTATGGTCCCTCTGATATTGTAAAACATTTAAGAAATATCTAATTACCATCTAGATTACTGCTTTCCAAAACCTAGGTCTTTAAAAAATCTCTCTGAAACTTCCCTTAGACCCACACAAAATCAGAATGGGAGAGGGTGGTAGCCAGGGGAGAAGCAGGCTAGGAATCTGCATTTTTCAGAAGCTCTCTAGAAGATGTGGATGTAGCCAGTCTGGTGCCAGTTTGATGTTTGGGAATCACTGATCTAGATAAAGCATTTGATAAGGCTAGATTATAGATGAATTCATTTCAGAATGATTCTTAGCAAAAAAGACTAGGAGGAAAAAGCGTGGTGTTCAGTTACCCAAATCTCTGTTTATCTCAACTATTCTAACTAGTCTAGACTTCAAACTGTGGTCAGTTGTTCTGAAAGTTCATAGAGTGCTTCACAGATAAAAAACGTTTCATTTTCCAGTGAAATGTCCCCTATAAGAAAAGAGCCATCTGGTCTTGTGGACACTGACTACCTATATTTTATTATAAAATTAAAAAATTCTCCATGTGTCATTTCAACCTTTTTCACTCTCTTAGAAAGCACAACGATAGATTCCTTGTTCTGTAAACTACCCCATTAGACAGGGAGGCAATTGCAGTAGTTAAAGTGTTTTCTAAAGCAATTAGTCATTGGGTTTAAAATATCAAATTGTGTGTTTCCTGCTTTGGACTTTAAGTACATGACGTTGCCAGTTTGTTTGTTTTTAACCCACATGTTTCTCACATGAAATTCATCTTCTCCAAGTGAATTGTTAATAGTGTGTGGCTTTTGCAGGATAAAGTACCCTGTTATAACCAGTAAAAGTTGCAGTGGTGAAATCAGTCTGATCAGTTTTGCAGGGCCATTGCATGGCTACCAGCCCAGGTAAGAGTGGGGGTCACAGGGTGATATTTCAGGTTTCCTCTTTTGTGTTGCGATTGGGTTGGATTTATGAAAGACAGCAGAAATTTATCACCTTTCTCTGTTATTCTAAAACCATAACTTTCTAGTCTCTTGATTGCTTGTGAACATTCCTGATAAAATGGATAGCTCTCTGAACCTTCGCAAACGGATTTAAGACCTTAAATTACTGGTAGGTATTGCTGTAATCCAAGCAGAGGGTGAGAAACCTCAGTCTGCTGAAGCTTCATCTGGAGGGCAGCATTGCAAACCATTCTGCATGGAGCTTTAGTCAGAGTACCTTTACAGTGACTCTACATTGCCTACCTAATAACCCCCACCTTCCTTAGCCTTGCATTCAGGCACCCCCCATAATTTGACCTGCACTTCCAACTGCTGGGGAGCTTTCCAGACTTTTAACCTAGAGTATCTCATCTGAAATCTCTACCCTAACCAGTTAGTCATCATCCTCCAGAACGTCTCATGTTTCCTGCCTCTTTATCTTTGTATAGTACCTCATTTTTCCAAACTTCATCTCTTCCCAAGTGAAGTTCAGTCCATTCATTAAGATTCAGTTTGAAATGTCACAGACTTCGAAACTTTTCCTGTCCAACTTAACTATGGCAATTGTTGCCTCCCATACCGTTTACCAAGATACATTTAGTTTGGGATTTGCACATTAGATTTTTCCACTAGAGTATAAGCTCCTGGACATCGAGATCCTACTTTATTCATCTCTTTTCCACATAAGGCTTTAATCATAGTGAGTATTTGATGAATAACCTTCATAACAGATAATGTTCAGTTGAGGATTATCATGCACACTGAAAACCCAACCTTAGATTATTAATTTAGAGCATGGTTTCCCAAGGTGGAATAGTAATACAAGTTAGTGTAGGAAAAAATATCAGCTTACATATGCATGCATAGGTTGCTTTACCGCAGGGCTTTTCAGAGCCTTTAATATGCTTATAGGATGTAATATGCTAATGTGACTATCTAAGAGGGAAGGTTGAAGGCATCATATTTCATATTCTTTGGACCACAGTGCTCTTTTTGCTAAGCATATTGATTTAGCCAGGGTTCATCATTTTTAGTAACTCATTTGGGAAAGCATTGACTTGGAGTAATATTCTACATTTTTATGGTACCCTTTTATGATTAAAGTCATTCTTGCTTTCTCTATATATTATTGATTGTTCATAAGAAAACAAAAAAATAGTGTTTTCTGGTTTGCACTCCTACACATAATTATTCTGGGTATTGTGTGTATGTGTGTTTGTAACTGCCAAAATTCATCAAATATGCTGTTTATTTTAGCTAAGAATTACATACTGTTAAGGAGAATCCTAATGATCTAAATGAAACCAGTAACAGTGAAGACATGCAGCTGAGAGTTATGCCCTTGTCAAACATCTCTGAGAGATATGCAAAGGCCTTTGTCCTCATAGTCATTTTCCTGAAGGTCACTCACCATTCAGACTATTGATGTACATCTCCATTAATGCAAGCTTTATTTAATGATTTGCTGAATAAAGTCAACAATTAGGGTTTGTTTGTGGGTTTTTTGGTTGTTATTGATGTACGTGTTCCACATCTTCTTTCCATGGACACAGATTTTAAAAGATCAAGTCATTATGTGTTTAGGTTTCTCTGCTTTAAATGAGGTCTGTTAGCACTAGCAATCATTTGTCAAGGCTGTAATTGCATGTACTGTACAGTGGATGAGATTGAATTTCAGAGCAAGAGGAGTTAAAGGATCTTTTAAGTTGAAGTTAAACCTATGATTTTTTATGAACTTTGGGGTGCCTAATTAAGTGATTGGTAACAAGCAGGAGTTTCCAAATGTCAAGTATATGATTATTAAATAAACAAGAGCTGGTTTTTCCAATAAATGCCTATGCTGTGCCCTATTACTTCTTAGTGGTCCCCAAACAAAGTCTGGTGAAGAGTACAAAATTAGGATGGATTTCCACTGCTGAGGGCAAGAAATCTTGTCTCGCAGAACATAACTACTAAATATAGTGGGTAAGAGTAAATTTTAACCTGGTAAATCTATGAATGTATATATATTAATTTCATCTTTCAAATCACATATAAAGAAATTCAATTTTATTTCTTTTTATATTTTTATTTTGCTTCCTTCAGCTTTGCTTACTATTGAGTTTCACCATCACCCTGTCCTTCTCATTTTAGAATTCAAAAGAGTGACTTTTTAAACTGAAAAGTGCATTAAATGTGGTGGGGGTGGAGAGTAGGATATTGTAAGACAAATCAAGTATATTAATATTTAATCAAGTATACGGTCTCTCATGTTTGGGCTGATAATAGACAGTTAACAACATTATAGGCTACGAAACATTGCAAAGTTGTTATGGATGAGGGGTTTCATCTTTTAAGCCCCCAGCCCATACCACTGTTTTCCTTTGTTGTCTGTCCAGATCGTCAGGGTTTGACAAATTACCTTAGGTTTTAGCCAATGAAATATTAGGGCCCATTACATGCTAAAGAGAGTGGCAGACACAAAGAAAATAAAAGTTCTTCTCTCTGCCTCTGGGAAGTCTTAAAAATTATTGAAGGAGCAAAGTATACACAGAATATAAATATTTATTAATTTTTATTATTAAATTTTTTTGTCATTTACTATGCAAGTAATACATAAATTTGTTCTTTTATTTTAATATATTATAATGCACATATGGCTTATTTTTCTCTCAGATAAATAGAGGGATAGGTAGGTAAATAGGTTGACTGATCAATTGATCTAGTTTTTTTCTTTAAAATACCTTCATATCAACCTATTTTTATTTGTTCATTTCTCTAATGATTGACATTTGCAATATGTTGCAGCTTAGTTGCATTAAATAGAGAAACTTAAATTAACAGCGGTTTAAACATGATAGAAGTTCATTTTCTCTCATTAAAAAAAGCCAGGAGCAGACAGTGTAGAGATGCTCCAGCAGCTCCATGATACTGCTCATTATCCGGGCTCTTACCAGCTTACTGTCTTGGCAAGTTCTTGTCCTCGTGGTCCAATGTGGCTGCGAGAGTTTCAGAATCACATCTGAATTCCAGGCAATGACACTGAGAATATGGAGGAGAAAGGTGTGTCTCCTTTTCATTGACCAAAATTTAGTTCTGTGGCCACAGTTAGTTGTAAGGAGGGCTGAGAAAAAAGATTTTTAAGCTCAGTGGCAATACGTAGGTCCAGCCAAAGATCAGAGTTTTTATGATAAAGAAAAAGAATAGAAGAGATTTGGAGAGGCAGCTGGCAGTCTCTGCCACTGATTATTACCAATGTTTTGTTATTCCAAACAATGCAATAATGAACATTCTTGAACATAACTGTGTTGGTTCCTTCTAGTAAGGATATTTATCTAGTGAAGTTTAGGAATAGAACACTCTTGAGTAGGGGCTTGGGGAAAGTGTGAGATCATTGCGGGCTGGGGTGATTGGAGAGGCCATTGTCACTTAGGTGGATCTGTGCTTGGTCCTAATGGCTTGATAAACTGCAGATGGGAGGCCAGGTGAATAACCTGTACCAATTAATTAATTAGTTCATCTGGCAACTATTTATTGAGTGCTTCCTACGTGCCAGTCACTACTCACACAGAGATGAGTCTAAGCCCCTGTCCTCATTGTAACTCACAGACAAATAATTTTTACCACTTTGATAATCAGAACACATACCTTTGGGATAGGCATTGAGGGAACCTAGGACTGGATAAGAAAGCTAGGTTCAACTTGGAGAGAACTTGGAGGTCTATTAAAAGAAATTAAACCTGCTTTTTAGCCAATGTAGGGGTGACTCTGAAAGTTTTTTATCAGAGGAATGATCTGACCCAGGTGGTGTTTGAGGAAAATGAACCTGACATGCTCAGGTTAACTGGAGGAAGGCAAGAAAAAATTTGAAGCAATGGGCTGAGCTTTTCCTGAGTGGTGATGAGGGCCTGAGCTGGGCAGCTGGCCCAGGCTGTAAAGTGTGGTGGCTCAGGACATGCTCTCTGCAGAGTGCTGGCCCTGACTTTGGATCCTACCTCTGTCTCCTAATATTGGGGTGGCCGTGGGTTCTGTCTTAGTCAGCTCAGCCTGACATAATAAAATACCATAGACTGGATGGCTTAAACAACAGAAATCTATTTTCTCACAGTTTTGAAGGTTGGAAAGTACAAGATCAAAGTGCTGCCTGATTCAGTTCTTGGTAAGAGCTCTCTTGTAGATGGATGCCTTCTTGCTGTGTTCTCACATGGGAAGGAGAGAGGGAGAGGGAGAAGGAGAGGGAGAAGGAGAGGGAGAAGGAGAGGGAGAAGGAGAGGGAGAGGGAGAAGGAGAAGGAGAGGGAGAAGAAGAGGGAGAAGGAGAGAGAGAAGGAGAGGGAGGAGAGGAGGAGACAGAATGCTCTGGGGTGTAAAATCCTCTTCCTCTTTCTGCCAGGGCACCAGCCTTAGCAGATTAAGGCTTCATCCTCATTACCTCATTTAGCCTTTATTACCTCCTCACAAGGCCCTGTTTCCCAACATAGGAGTTTAGAGGGGATGCATCCGTTCACTCTATAACAGCCCCCGTAGACACCTGAACCGCAGTTTTCTCATCTGCAGAATGAGGGCAATTCCATCAACCTCCTCACAGGGTTGTCATGAGGATTAAGTGTGGTGAGGCTGGTAAAGGACAAGCACAGTGTCTGGTACATGGGAAGTGTGCAAAACTGCACACTAGAAGGGACAGGTGGGCCAAGCATCTCAATGGAAAATTTTAAGACTTGGGGAATAGCCACAGACGACAAGGAAGAATGAAGGCACAGACGTGACACTGAGGACCTAAGCCAGGGTGACGGGGAGAGTGATGTCAATTGACAGAAATAGAAGAGTCTGGGAAAGAGCCAGTTTTGGGGAAGAGATTGATGAATTGGATTTTAGGTGTGTTGCACTTGGAGATATGGCTGGATATGCAAGCGGAAATTTCCAGCAGACAGATGGGGGTTATTTACAAGCAAGGATATATAGCTGCTAATGACAGCTCCTGGGGGACGCGAAATTGGTAGAGGCTGAAATTCAAGAGGAAAGAAACAGAGAATTCAAATGACCCTGCACAGACCTAATAAAAAGGAGGCTGTTTGTTGCCTCTGCAGCAGAAATTTAGTCTCACCAAGTTTCCTGGTTGAACAGGTGAATAGTCTGAGGCAAACTTTGAACTGAACTGGGAGCAGAACTGATGATTTCCTCAGTTCTCCACTTTACTTTGCATATTGTAGAGACAGGGAGATAGTTCAGGACCCAAAGCCAAACAAACCTGCGAGAAGCGTTTGGATTGTGGGTTTCCCGTGAAGGAGAGAAGTGGCTTTCTCTGGCGCATGACAAAGTAGCTGTGGGATTTTGGAGCTAGGATATTGTTTCTTAACACCGCAGAGTCTCTGAGCAGTCTGAAAAGCCCTTAGCACTTCAGGATCCAATTAAAAGGGAATTATTTTTCCATTCCGCAGCTAAAGGAATGGATCAACGAAGAAGCTGAATGACTGTTGTAAGACCTGACAGTTGTCAGACGACAGGCAAGGGAATGGGACTCAGAAGGTCCCTCCTTTCTGAGACGCTAAGTTATTTTCTTCTTGGTGTCATCTGTCAGTTCTCCCAGTGATGAGTGACTTGAAATCAACCTTTGAGAGACTCATGCCAGTAAATGAAAAATAACCCACCTTTATCCAGACAGGCAATGGAAAAGAGCAAGTATTTAAAATGTATTGCCTTGTACCGCTAGCTTTTTATTTTCTATCTTGTGTGCTCCGCCCACATAATCCTTCATACTCCTCCAAATAATAGTAAAACACTATTTTCCTCATTTCGGTTTGCATTTGCTTACTCTGTTTTCTGTAGAGAGAGTTCTTGCTAACAGCCCCAGTACCTTTTAATTACCAGATTACTTGTACTTCTTTTTATGTCCCTTTCTTGATTTCTCTGCCGTTTGACCCAACTTCATCAAAATCTCTGTTCTGTTGCCTTCTGTGAAACCTCACTCTCCCAGTTGTTACGACCCCTCCCAGGCTACCCCCTCTTCCTTTCTCAGGACATCTCCTGCTGCTTGCCAGTTAAATTCTGGCTTTTTTCCCCCTTCCCTTTTCTTTTCTTTTCTTTCTTTTTTCTTTTTTTTTTCTTTTTCTATCATAAGCACACTATTTTCCTCATTCTGCATACTCACCTAACCCATTGACCTAACCCATTCTCATTACTATATCAATTATCATTAATATATCAATGACTCCTGAATTTTATCTCTCACCTAGATTCTTCTCCCAAGCTTTAGACTTAAATATCCAACTGGACAGTTTTATTCAGGTATCTCTTAAGTGCCTCAAAATCAAAATACCTGAAACCAAGAGTCTTTTCTCTTAACTTCTTTCTCCTCTATACCAACCCCACCATCTAGACATTTGAAATCTGGGAACTAATGATAACCTCTTTCTCCATCAGCACCCTCAGCACCTACACTGCAGTTAATCATTAGTAGCCAGTGCTGACATTACTTATAGTTCTGAAGGCTGACATTTGGGGAAGGTAAATATAGCATGATTTATAAGAAAGGGAAAAAATACCAAAGTTTAGATTTAAGAATGTCCAATATATAGATGGTATGGTTAAACTATGATTACTTCTTCTCTCATCTTCAAGGTAGACTTGTTTCCCCAAAATCACACGTCTTGCTGTGATTATTCAATCTCGGGGTGTGTGTGTGTGTGTGTGTGTGTGTGAATGAATAGTAAATATGGACAATTAAAAAAAACCAAAATGGATTTTTGTATCAGAAATTGCATTCCCTTTGCCCATTTTCAGATGAACAAACGGAAATCCAAGAGAGTAAAATGTTTTGCCCAAGATTTTAGAGCTAGTTTGTAGAAGACTTGCAGGCCTTTTGATTTTTCTCATCTATACTCTTTCTCCTTCACTACAAGGCTCCCCTTTGTAATATATGGTGCCCTGTGCTTAGTAGTAATGACTCAGGAAACACTCACAGATTAGATTCACTGGCATCCTTTAGAAGCTTTACAGCTGAATTTCACTCAATCCTTTAGACTATTCATTCTAATTATCAAGGTGGGGTTTGGACAGATCTGTCCAAACAGGACACATATCATCACCTCTCCCTTCCCTAGGTATCACTATCAGTTCATCATGTATTCCTAAAGAGTCCAGAACAGCCCCCAAAGTCCTTAGCTCAGGGCTGTAAGCAGTTAGTGTCAATTGACTGGAGTTTGTAAGAGAATCGAAACCCATTTTTCATCTCATCTCTTTTGTTTCTTGGATCATTGCAGTGGGAAATGGTGCTCTGAGGAACTTCATCAGCCTTTTGACTGGCTTCTTGTCCCCCATCATGCATGTGTGGATTGTGATGAGCAGGCAGGCAGTCCATGGTTCTAATGGCGTCTGCCTTTCTTGTGCTGCATTTAGAATCACCTGTGAGATGGTGTGCTGGAGAGTTAATTCCTAACCATTGTGGATGTTTTTCATTAATCTAACTCTGTGCTGAGGTCTGTGTTGGGCTCTGGATTTCTTCTTTGTGAGATTTTATCAGAGCAGAGCATTTCCCACTTATAAACGGAACAATTCAGGCATGGAGAAAGGAAATGAAGTCAGAAAGTCAATTATGGAATTTGAGCTCCTGGACTTCTGAAGCTTCATCACCAACACAGTGTATCTTCCTAACACTTATTACACGTAGCTCCTAAAATAGTTCTTTCTTTCTTCATGTGAACTTTTTTGAAAGTATGAGAAAGACGATCTTTCTGAACTGATTTAAAAACAGTGTACCAGATGGCTTGAAGTGGCAGGAAATGAATCCTGTCAATAGTATAGATGTAATTGTGAAGGAATAGAGGTAAGATTGGTGGGGGGTGGGGGAGACTGTAAAATGATAATGAGGGAATGAATGGAGAAAGACTAGGTTATTGTAATAATTTTAAGCAAAAATTCCTGATGGATTTCATGATATTTAGTTAATTGATCATAGGTAGTCATCGTATGATTTTTTTTATTTCCAGTATGGTCCTCAGTAACTTGAAAGATGTGAATTATATGGCTCCTCTTTTTGGAGAGGCTCCAGATCTTACCAGAGAGATAATACTTATGAACAGATTGGAGAAAAATGGGAGTCCCCCCCCCCCCATCAGCATACACATCTGGAATTAGTATCTCACCCTTCTGATCTTAGGTGTGGGATGACACCCCTTAGAACCTAATTACCTGGATATCATCTAGGCAGATATCAACCAT
This sequence comes from Furipterus horrens, assembly GCF_987537825.1. NCBI lineage: Eukaryota > Metazoa > Chordata > Mammalia > Chiroptera > Furipteridae > Furipterus > Furipterus horrens. Next base: position 19,251,012 of record NW_028327174.1, on the reverse strand, counting down.
TTGGCAAACCCTAATTTACCCTCTCCTAATCACATACCTGGATAGTTCTACTCTCTGCCAATGTTTCACTTCTGCCAGATCAGTCTTTCTAAAATGCCGCTTTCCTCAAATTGTTTCCTTGCTCAAGGATTAATGAATGGTCCTTATTGCCCATGGGGTCAACTCTATACTTTTCTGTTTAAGCTTTTAAAGCCTCCCCATTATCTCCATCTATCTCATCTACCCAGCAGGATTTATCATTATTCTCAAAGCAAGCCTGAGGCTTCATTAAGCTCAGTCTTCTTAGTTTCTGGCTATAGTTATGTGAAACCCACCTCTGAGCATGTAGCCCTGCTACTCTGCCTGCCATGAAGATCCTTTCCTTGCTCTTCTATACTTTACCTATCAAGCCCCATATCATTCGACAAGACTTATTTCATTCATTCAGTCAGCTAATCCCGACATAGGAACAAACTGCCTACTGTGGAAATAAAAATCAGGATGATATGATTCCTGTCCTTAAGAATCTCATACTAATCCAGTACTCTGAGTGTTTGCTCAGCACAGTGTTTTGGACATTTCTATTAAAATGAAAAACAATGGTGACCTCAGCACTGTGTCATCCTGTGCAAACTACCCACATTCTTCTCTGCCTCCAGTTCTGTAACTACAAAATTGGAATATCAGTAGTACCACATCTATTTCTCTATCTGTATCTCTCTCCATTACTTAGAACAGTGCCTGGCTCATTGCAAGCACTCATTACTTTAGCTGTTATTACTTATTACTTAGAATCTGTGACATATACACACTAAAAAAAATATAGTCTCACATTGTCTTATAGCAGTTTATGTGTTTAGCAGTTTTCCCAATTGGATTGGAAGCTTTGGGCAGCCTAGGTCCTGTCCTTGTGCTGGTGGAGACCATCACAGTGCCAAGTGCAGGCCCAGGAGTCTATTCTTAGAAGGTTCTTGCCGAGAAAGTGTGAGCGCACATGAGGCCTTCCGTGTATTTGTTGCTATGGCCAGTATGAAGAGAATTCAGGGAAATAGGCTGATTGGTCTTCTCAAGAGGCAGAGAAAATAGTGCAAGAAGGTGAGTAAGGAGTTATGCAAAAGGGAAAATATGGGTTTTTATGGGTATCCAAGTTCATGTAAAAAGGGTATTAGGTAAGAAATGAGTCTGAAGTTGGGGTAAAGAAGAACGTTTGTTGGTTTCCTGCCGCGTGTCGGGCTCCAGGCCTGCTGCGTTCACAGGCCCCTCTCATTTCTTCCTGCTGACCTTAAACAAATAGCCATAGATATTTCCAGCAAAATAAGTTTATTCGGGAACAGCAAAGAATTGCAATTCGGGATGTAGGGTCTAAGGGAAAACCACACTCACGTCTAGAGAACAAAGGAGAGGGACTCTTCCAGAGGAAAGGAGGGGTTCAGAGGGGAGGCAGTAAATAGAGACCATTGGAGGGACCTGGGGGCCAGAAGTGTGGCGGCTTTTCATGGGCTCTGATATAACAGTCCTCCACCGGCTGAGTGGTTGCCGGGAGAAGAGAAGTCCTCCTTCTTTCCGTGGGAGTAGCAGGGTAGAAAAACACCTTCCTTTCGGAGATGAAAGGAAGTCTTTTCCTGTTTGGAGTAATTGATAACGTGATAGGAGGTGAGAGCACCCCCTACAGGCCCTCGCAACTCCAATTTAAAGGAGGTTCTTGTGTATTAATCTTCACATTCCTCACAATAGCCCTGAATGGTAGATATTGTAATCTCTATTTTGTGGGGAAACTGAGGCTCAGAGTGGGCGTGTGCCTGTCAAAGTTTGCACAGGGACTAATTGGCAGCACTTCCTTCTATATTGTAGTGCATGTGATATTTGTATGGCGTGACAGTTTCTAAGAAAGTCTGGCAAAAGTTCTGCCACTTAATTGAATTTAATGGGGCACATACAGGTCAGACAATACATTAGCAGTCACCACTCTGTTTGTTCGTACTTCTGATTAACTCATACTCTGCCTTCAATCGGGTCCTTAGCCTTATGGAATCTTAACAGAGGATTTGTAAATGAGTCTGTCCCTTGGTGCATATGAAGAAGATATCAATGCCTCATTGCCTGAGCATCCCAAATGTGGTACAAGTGTATACGAGATGATTTGAGAGACATCAGTAGACACATTTCTTTCTCCCTTGTCATGCACATTATGCTGAGTATCTGGAATTTCTACATTGCTCTGTCTTTGGGTAAAGATATTAAAGGCCCCTTTTAAAAATAGTCATATATCTTAGGAAGGAGTACCACATGGAGCAATTATCATCCATCAGTAATATGGCTCAGTGAGTGAGCCTGTCACACAGACCGTGGATGGAGTATGGAGGAGGGTAGATAATTTCTTATAGCAGAAAGAAAAATGGGAAAACATGGACATGAGAATGGGGATCCTGGTTAGCCAGGGAGAATGGCAGGCTTCCATACACAAAGAAGTGAGGCTACCACTGAGAGTAGACAGGTAGCAATAATCAACTTTAAATACTTTGTGTTCTTGAACTTAGCACAGACCCTGACCGTTGAAGGGGTAGCAGGCGCTGTCACTGGGCTTCCTTGCCGGTTGGCTGTGACTTGTTGAGCATCACCCAACTTTGTTTCATTGGAGGATTCTTCCTCAGTGCCATTTTTTCCCCCCATAACAGCTGCACTGTTCTGTGTTTGCATTAGGCTAAGAACATTTTCTTTAATCTAGAAAAAGCTGCTGTATGTGTTCTCTGGAGGTGAGGCTTATTCACTTACACAGTAAAAGGATTCTGGGTGCCTGTCTTGTAGGTCAGAAGGTGCCTCTGGGATGAAGAGCTGTTTATGGAGGGAAGGAAAGGTGAGAACAGTAGATTAGGTGCATAATAATGTTCTCTCAGTCATACTGTTTCCTTCTGGTCTCAGCCTTTCGATAACCAATGTTGTGGTTGGACTTGCCATTTGGTTCTTGTTATAAAGAATAACCATCAGAAAACTTTAGAAAGATATACTTTATTACTTGTAAGACATAGAAATTACATAGCACACCTGGGGGATCACGCAGTGTGGAGAGGGGGGCGGAGAGAGAGAGAGAGAGAGAGAGAGAGAGAGAGAATGAATGAACAGGTCTAGGCCTGGGGTTCTTTTTTTTTTTTTGAGGGTTGAGGGTGGGAGCCTAGGGGCTTGGGGCTCACTCTCTACAGGTGAATTTAAAAGATAGAATTTAAAGTGTGGAAAGGGGAAAGAAGTATCCAAAATGGTCAGTCATTGAAATCAACCAAGATTTCTAAAACAAAGGCCCCTCAGTGGGGGGAGGCAGCCTGGCTGTTTTCCTGGCAGTTTACCTAGTCCTGTGGCTGGCAATGTCTTCTTTGGAGATAGCCATCTTTGAAGTGGATGACTCTTTGAAATGGAAGTCTCAGCAATCAAAGCCTAAGTCAGGCGCTTGCCATACAAGAAAAAAAAAAAAAAAAAAAAAAAAGCCAACTGTCAGGACTTACACTACATATTCCTTGTATCTTCTCCTCCCACACCAGAAATTCGCCCTCCATCCGTCGTCGTCGGCAGCCGTCCGTCTCGAGAGACGATGGCGTAGCTTCCCGAGAGTCTATCTGCACCGCCGAGAATGGCTGTGCAGTCCGATTCGGGAGTGACAATCCCTGCCGCACTTGGTACAGGTGAAGGCAGATGGCCGTTGTTGCTGCTGTTGACGCTGCTTCCGCCTCGATCTTTTCTGGACCGCCTCCTCGTTGCGCGCAGCCTCTGCGCGTGACGTACCTTGCCTGACCACGAGCCTCCAGGCTAGGCGGTCGTCTGCTTGAACTTCCCATGTGTTGAGATTGATGGAGCATTGTGTCATGTCCTTTTTGCAGATGTCTTTGAACCGCAGTTTTGGGCGCCCTGTCATCCTCTTGCCTTCTGCTAGCTCGCCGTAGAGGAGGTCTTTGGGGATACGGCCTGCATCCATTCTTTTGACATGGCCGAGCCACCTGAGGCGTCTCTCGCTAAGAACTGCATGCAAACTGCTCATATTGGCTCGCTTCAGCACCTCGGTGTTGGGGACCTTATCCTGCCAGGCGACATGCAGGACGCGTCGCAGGCACCTCATGTGGAAGCTGTTGAGTTTCCTTTCGTGCCTTGCGTAGGTGGGCCACGTCTCGCTGCCATAGAGGAGAGTGCTGAGTACGCAGGCTTGGTAGATGCGCAGTCTGGTTTTCTCAGTGAGGCTGGAATTGTTCCACGCTCGCCGGTTCAGTCTGGCCATAACTGTGGCTGCCCTGGCGATTCTCCGGTTGACCTCCAGGTCGACTGACAGAGAGCTCGAGATGGTGGACCCGAGGTAAGTGAAGTCGTTGACAACCTCCAGGGTGTATCCGTCGATGGTGATGCATGGGGGAGTCCCCGTGCCTTGAGCCATAACATTCGTCTTCGTCAGGCTGATGGCTAGTCCGAACTCCTTGCATGCGTGGGAAAGGCAAGTGACTAGCTGCTGGAGTCCCTCTTCAGAGTGTGATGTCAAAGCTGCATCGTCGGCGAAGAGCATCTCACGGACCATCACACTTTGGGATTAAAACAATAACGAAACACACTATGCAATTGTTAGGTTAAATCAAACCACGAAACTTTGATTTCTAATCTCTTAAAATCTGTGTTGGAGCTGAGGGAGACGGGAACGAAAAAGTGATCCTTTGGAACCTACCAGTTGCAAGACTGTTTACCTAAGGCATGAAAACATGTGTAATTATCAGCTTTGTTTCGACTCCCAATTATTCTGGTGACATTGACACAGATTATGAGGCAGGAGTGCAGGGGATAAAACTGAGCATGTTATGTCCTACGTAACCTTACAGCCAATTAGTTGAGAATCTGACCTTGTTAAAACTAGAAACCGAACCAAACTGTAAATTATTGCAGAAAACTCATTTGCGATGGAGTTAAGCAATATGTAAATCTTGCCCATCCTTTTCTATTGAGGCGGAGGCAGAATGCACATAATACATACTGCTCTTTTCAAATCTTGGCCATTGATTAAAACGTGCATTTTAAACGTAGCTCTAGGGTTTGTTTGTTTGTTTTTCCTATGAAAGTATGCCATGTAGGCTCTAGAGAGGATGGAGGTAGCCCTGTTGCCTGGTTGCACTCGGTGAAGATCAGAGGTTGGAGCACACAATTATTCCAGAAACCTGGGTAGATTAAAAAATGGGCAGCAAGAGAATATTGTCAGAGGATGAGTCAGTGCGCATTGTGGAAAAGACGTTTTAGCCTGTACGTACTGTTGGGGAGGACACGTTTTTCCTCCCACCACCCTTCTAGGTTTTTCTGGCTGTTCTAATAATTAAATTGACACAAGACAGATTAACAGGGGACAAATAAGTTTAATTAGTTGGAAGCCCCATAATAATATTAGACGCAGGCAGTCTGGCCAAAAGAGTTTATATGCCATCCTGCGTTAAGGAGAAGGGGCGGGGATCTGGGACTTCAAAGGGGAGGAAGACAATTCACAGGAAGATGGGAAAAGCAAATGTGTGGTGAACAAATGTTTGTCCTGCCATGTGGAGACAGTGGGACACAGAGGGGACTTTGAACAAACAGGCCTTGGTGAGTCCCCCTCACCACCAGCCCACCACACCTAGCTCACATTCTTTGTAGTTTTCTCTGGTGATGTTTCTCTTCTTGGACTAAGCCCTTTAAATTCTTTTAGGCAGTTAAAGGGGAGGTAGAAACCTCTTCTTGAGTCTTTTGGTCCTAGATTGTCTTCAGATCAAAATAAGCCACATGCCAAAGTGGCACATTCTTGGGAGACTGACTAAGTACCCCGAGTACTTACTGTGCATTTCTTTTAGATTGATATGTAATTCATGGTAATGGGAGGTTCTTTGTTTAATGCATTTCTAAATTACATATATAATCTCATTGTCTCATGAGAGTGAAATGAGACCCGGTTCAGTTGGTTTGGAAATTCCTGAAACGGAAAAGCTGATTTATCTTTGTAGCAGAATTGGAAAGCAATACACTATTCCCTCACTTATTGCTTGTATTGCATTCTAGACGCCCCCCCCCCACTGCGATAGGTGAAAATCTGCGAAGTAGGAACCTTACATTTATTTTAGTATTTACATATATTTTAAGGCTTTATAAACCCTTCCCACACACTTATAAACCGTTCCCAGTTCCTTATTAACCTTTTCCACACTTTTATAAGCACTACTTATGTTCTTAAACATATTCTATACTCTTAAACCTATGTAATTTAACAACATATACAGTACCACAAAATCCCACGATATAGTGAAAAATCCACGATAAATAATTTAAATACAATATTTTAAAAAATCCTGCGATACAGTGAGGCTGCGATAAGTGAACCGCGATATAGAGAGGGACTACTGTATGTCATCCTTACCAAGAAAAGGGTCAGAATAAAAGGAAAACCTTTGTTATCACTGATTATGTTATAGTTCTAAGTCATAGGATCTTTCTACGATGATCAGCATAAGAAACATTTAAAAAAAACCTCGTAAAATTTTGATAGATTTCCTTTTTACAGAACTAATGAAGTTTCTTTTTATTTATATTTACTATTACTAGAAGTTCTTTGGAGATCTAGATATAAGACTCTGCCAAGTGAGAAGGTATTAGGTATCCAGCCATGTAATATAAAAAATAGAAACATTTATTGAAGAAGATATAAGAAACATTGTACATAGGACAATGATGCCTCAGTCCCCTTCAAAGTAGGCACGTTGGGACCTCACACAGTTCTCCCAATTGCCATCAGCTGCCCTGTCATATTTTCCTGAGTCTCACTGATGGTCTGAAATCTCTTTTATTTCAAAGGTGATTTTAGTTTTGGGAAAAGCCAGAAGTCACAGGGTCCCAGATCTGGTTTGTAGAGGGGGGCTGAGTCATCTGGGTGATTTGATGTCTCGTCAAAAAACTCTGCACAAGATGTGATTCATGAACAGGTGCATTGTCATGATGAAGCTGCCCATAGCTGCGGCCTTCTGATTCATCCAAATAGTTTCCACAGAGGAATGTTCAAGCTTAATGCAAAGTTTGATACAGATTTGTTGCTCTACTTGCTCACTCATTTTGAATGTGTTGGCCACTCAATACACAGGCTCACTTAACAGTGTCTACCGCCCCCACTGACTAGTACAGTGAAGTCATCATTGTTCACTCATGAGCATTCTAGTCCGTTCTCCTTGGCTGCGAGGTTACATCGATGTTGGGCAAATTGGTTTTGTTGTATTAATAACGACTGGACAGTTTCTGGGTAGGCTTTGCATATCCGGAATCAGTATATCTGATAGCATTTGGGAACCTTCATTTAAAAAAAATTTTTTTATCTTTTATTTATCTGTTTGTTTATTTATTTTTTCTTTAGAGAGGGGAAAAGAGAAAGAGAGGGAGAGAAATATCACTGTGTGGTTGCCTCTCACCTGCGCCCCCAACCAGGGACCTGACGTGCAACCTAGTCATGTGCCCTGACTGGGAATCGAACCAGCGACACTTGGCTTGCAGGCAAATGCTCAGGAACCTTCATTTTAACAACCTTCTGAAGTGATTTTGATACAGGAGTTTGCTGGACCCCACTTTGAGGAGTATATGGTTTCAGAACTTTCATCCTTGGCCTTTTTTCAGTATATAACATGGTAGATTTTTTTTACATATGGAAGAAAACACTTCTTTATAATTATGACTCTGCTCTGAAATTCAATGACCTAAACTTGTTGGAAGGAAAGACATGGAAAAACTAATTTAAATGTCCACAGATCAACCAAATCTTCGCTGTACTTAGATATTGGAAATGTTGTCAAACAGAGATAAATGTTACACAACAAAATAAAGATCAGTTACTTGAGAAGCCGCCAAAACTATTTTCAGAGGTAAGAGCTAGATGATGCTATTCAATGCCAAATTCAATTTTCTCAGCTTGTGAGGAAATCTGTATCCCACCAGCCCCCATTGTATTATAGAAAGAACAGGGCCTCTGGAATATGACCTAAATTTGAATCCCAGACCAATTTTTTAGGAATGTGTTTCCTTGCACAAGGATCTTACTTGGTCTTTTTGAGTTTTGTATTTTGTGTGTCTCATATACAATAAATGTACAATGGTGTAAAGGGGATAAGGAGATGCACATAAAGCACAGGGTACAAGAATATACTTGAGAAACATTGGTTCTTTTTTATACATACCCATAAATACTCACATATGAAAATAAACTTGTAGTTCATAATGGAAAGGACACATTCTAATAACCCAGAGAATTTATTAGTAGATGGTACACAGTTTCGGTGCAGTTGAAGAATCGACAGCCTTTATCTGCTTCTCTGGGGAAGAGTTCTTTCTCAGTGGTCAAAAAGAAGGCAATTCTCAGGCCCTCCTGGCCTGCTCGGAGTAGTGTGGTAAGCTACACTCCTGTAATCTCAGGGGTCCTTCAGTCCTGTGATCTGATCCAGTCATTCTTTCTTTAGCCTCAACCTGGTCTAACCACAGGCCTATATTCCTCCTGCCCCCCAGACCTCTGTCCCTCAAGACTCTAGCAGGTTTTATTCAGAAAGACTTTGCTAAGTACCATGTTCAAATGCACAAGCAAATTGACAAAAAGTAATGAGTCATGAAGCTGACATTTTAAATATGGGGATAGTAGACATTCTAATAAATTTTCTCCCAATAATAGAATTTTTGGCCCACCCTATTTCTAGAAAGATTCAAGCAGCAAAAGAAAATGCAATAAACTGAAAATGTAATTATTTAGGTGTCCAATGTGCGGATAGTGTTTAAATTGCACTTATATTTTGCGGGGGGTGGGGGGGAGTTGATGCAGTGTTTAGAGGAGAAGGTTTTGTACCTTTTACTATATTCAGACTTAAAGGCAAAACCAACCATTTTCTTTGCTGAACAAAGCAAGCAGACTAACTGGGCCTTGACTCTTGGGCAGCTCCAAGGTGACAGGAAGAAGAGGAAAGGTAGTTTATAGGATCAAACGGACTAACGTAGGGAGGGTACCGTTAATTCACTTTGGTTCCCACAAACGTATTTGGATTTATTACTGATTTTTACATATTGTAAATTATATATTCTGATATTTTTCATTGTAAAGAAAAAAGCAGTTCTACATAATAGCCCTCTTATTAGCAACAGGGTAGGCAATGTTTGCTAATTTTTAAGTCTACAGATTCAATTTCGAAGTGTAACCCATGAAATATTACAAAAGAAAACAGGCTTACAAACCATGTTTTTCTCCCTCTCATTTACTACCTGATTTTCAGAAATAGAGACAATTTTTGGTAAATAATTTTAGAGTCCTTGTTGGAATAAAGAATATAACTAACAAGTCATACTAGGCAATTAATGGTTTTAGAAAAATATAATTCTAAAATTGTACCTAACTTGTGCTATGTTTTTATTACATGATTATTCTATGAGCAAGGGGCCATGAATGTGTGTGTATAAATCTGTCTGTGTTTTGGGTCATCACAGATTTCTGTGATAAGTTATGATTTCTTGTAGTAAATGTATTTCAAGTGTGATTTTGGTTGAAATAACATATATGAGGAAATTATAATTAAATTAGCTATTAGTCATAAGAACACTTTGTACATAGATCTGATGCTTGAATCACCAGCCTGCAGTAGTAAGAGAGGTTGATTTTCACTTTAACAGCAAAGTCATAGAACACAGTGAAAACTGAACAGATCTAATAGCCTATAGTTACTTGTGTTTTTTAAAAAAACAACTCTGATGACCTAATAGTCAAAAGACCTTTTCACATTCAGACAGCAGAGCACCAATCTTATCAGGAAAGAGCTGGGTAGACTAGGAAAAAAAAAATCAGAGAAACAGTGATGGAGAAAACACAACTGTGTCTATCTTATGGCAGCATCTTGAAAACTAAAAGCACTTATTTCACTTCGTTCTTTTGGAGGGGAATGGATTCTAGATAGTTATTTTATTTTTAAATTCATTTTTCTGTTATAATTGACATACAATATTATATTAGTTTCAGATGTACAACATAGTAATCACACATTTATATATTTACGATTACCCTGGCTGGTTTGGCTCAGTGGATTGAGCGTCGGCCTGCGAGCTAAGTGTCGCTGGTTCGATCTTCCAGTCAGGGCACATCAGAGAAGGAAAACTCTGACTCCAAAAAAAACCTCCGCTGCCTTGCGGCATACCTCTTCAGGGGAAAGGCTAAGGGAGTAAACCCCGACAGAAAATCCGGAGCCGGAGTCCCTAAGGCGGTTTGACGTTGTAGTCAACACCGGCAACTCCTGCGGCGTACCTGAAGCCAAGCTGTATTGACTCCGTCTTTCCCTTGGATCCTTCAGCTGCGAAGAGAGGGGGGATCTGCTGCATGGGCAACAGCAGACCCTCCATATCACCCTGCCCAGGCTCTGTAGCTTCATCGCAAGATGTCGATTCAACACGGGAGGAGACAGATACCGTGTCACTCCCGAGTCGGACTGCACAACCATTCTCGGCGGTGCAGATAGACTCTTAAGAAGCTACACCATCGTCTCTCGAGACGGACGGCTGCCGACGATATATTTACCAGGTTTGTCCAGAAAGTATCCATCCATGTACTATGAAAAAGAGAGATATTTCTTAAAGAAGATACAAGATACAAGGAACATTGTGCATAGGACAATGATGCCTCAGTCCCCTTCAAAGTAGGCTCCTTGGGGCCTCACATAGTTCTCCCAGCATCTCTTTCACGCTTCAAAACATTCTGCAAAATACTTTGTTGGAATCACCATTAGCTGACCTGTTGTATTTTCCTGAATCTCATCAATGGTCTGAAATCTCTTTTAATTTTGGGAAAAACCAAATCGCAGGTTGGTGTCAAATATGGGCTGTAGGGGGGCTGAGTTACCTGGGTGATTTGATGTTTCACTAAAAAATTCTGCACAAGACGTGATACATGAGTGGGTGCCATTGTTGTGATGAAGCTGCCAATCCAGAGGCAGATTTAACCGTGGGAGCACCAGGCGCGCACCCTGGGCCCCGACTTCTGAATGGCCCCACACGTTTACAACTTGTATCTAATTAAAACTGCACACATGAAACCAAACTTGGTGTTATTAGAAAAAAGTGTAAAGTTGGGGTTTTGTGGGGCCCTTCAGAAGTCGGGGCCCAGGGTATGCGCCCGGTGCACCTGGTGTGCCCTCCATTAAATCTGCCTCTGCCAGCTGTTTTCATCATATTGGATCTCTCAACCAACAAAGAACATAGAGGTAGGACTCCTCATTAATTGTTTGGCCTGGAGGGACGTACTTGTGATGGACAATGCCTTCCCAATCAAAAACACAGTTAACGTGGTCTTAATCTTGCTGTGACTTTGCCATGCCTTCTTTGGGCATGAAGAACCAGGTGACTTCCATTGAGATGACTGGGCCTTCATTTCCAGAGCATAGCCATAGACCTATCATTCATCTCTGGTTATGACCTTCTTGAGGAAATCTGGGTCATTGGTAACGGTTTGAATCAAGTCAGTAACTGCAGTACGATGTTCCTTCTGCTCTGGTAGCAGAATCTGGAGAGCAGATTTTGCCACGACATATTTCATGCCAAAATCCTGCATGAAAATCTCAGACAGAGGAGTTTTTGGAATGCTCAGATCAGCTTCTAGTTCTCACACTGTCAGTCACTGATCTTTGTTGATTGCAGCCTGTACACATTCAACATTCTCAGGTGTTCGCTTGTGCAGGCCTTCCAGAGCGTGGGTCACTTTCAACAGATTCTTGACCATCTTTGAAGCATTTGTGCCACACTTTTATTTGCGCTGCACTCATTGCATCATCCCTGAAAGTCTCTGAATCATTCAAATAATTTCTGCAGAGGAATGTTCAAGCTTAATCAAAATTTAATGCAGATTCGCCTGGCTGCTATGGCTCAGTGGATTGAGCGTCAGCCTGCGAGCCAGTGTCGCTGGTTCGATTCCCAGTCAGGGCACATGACTAGGTTGCACATCAGGTCCCCAGTTGGGGGCGCGAGTGAGAGGCAACCACACAGTGATGTTTCTCTCCCCCTCTTCTCCTTTCCCCTCTCTCTAAAAGTAAACAAATAAACTTAAAAAAATTTAATGCAGATTCATTGCTCTACTCGTTCAGTCATTTTCAATGCAATGACCACACAGTACACATGCTTACTCAATGGCATCTACTGCTCCGACTGACTAGTACAGTGAAGTCATCATTGTTCACACATGTGCATTCCAGTCTACTCTCCTTGACTTCCAGGTTTTACATCATGTTGCATGAACCATTCTTGTTATATTAACAATGGCTGGACTTTTGCCAGACAGACCTCATATACCTTACAAAGTGGTCACCATGATAAGTCTAAACCCATCAGACACCATATGCAGTCATTACAATGTTATTGACTATGTCCCCTAAGCTGTACTTTATATCCCTGTGACTATTTTTATAACTGGTAAATTGTACTTCTTAATCCCTTCAATATTTTCACCCATTTCTGCAACCCCTCTCCTATCTGACAACCATCAGTTTGTTATCTCTTTGGATACTTAATTTAGATATAAGGTTAGCATCAAACATATACATTTTAAAGGTAAGTAAAGGAAATGTCCATTTTACTTCAAGGAATTATGTATTGGCCCTGCACATGGAGACTGTTGTATTTCTTTCTTAAAAAGGAGCAGGTAAAGAGAGAAAGCATAGCTTTCATAGCTCGTTCCCTTAAGAAATTTGAAGCGCCTACTTTGCCATTTTTATTCAATGTTCTGCTCATGGTAAGTTTACTTTAGATGAATTTGAAGATGCTGAATCATAAATAATAGACACAGTTTCAAAACTGCTGGAAATTTTATCAAATTGCTGGTTTGAGCTTCACTAAGCCACCAGGTCAGAAGCAAGTTCTCATCGCTCCCTTTTCTGAGGCAAGTGATTTTATACAGCCTCATGTAAGCTCCAAAGGGCTGTGTAAAATGTGTTTCTCCATATTCATAGCTGTCATATCAACACCAAAAACTGGGCTAAAACGCTTTCTTTGCTATACTCATCCTCAGGACAAAGCCCACTTGGCTTCTTTCCAGGTTTAAAAAAATGTATTTGTCAGTGTTTGTGATAAAATTAATTTCACGGATATACAACCTTAACATCAAGAACAAGAATATTTACTTTGTACCCTTGCACCAAAATCACTTCTTATACCATTTTCACATAGAACTTTCTTCTCTGGAGTAAGCAAATCACATAGCAATTGCAAGATAGCCTTTAAAAAACCGAGCCAGCCCTGGCTGGTGTGGCTCAGTGGATTGAGTTCCAGCCTGTGAGCCAAAGTGTTACTGGTTCGATTCCTGGTCAGGGCACATGCCTGGGTTGTGGGCCAGGTCTTCAGCTGGGGGTGTGCAAGAGGCAACCACACATTGATGTTTCTCTCCATCTCTTTCTCCCTCCCTTCCCCTCTCTCTGGAAATAAATAAAATATAGTTTTAAAAAACTGAGCTAGTTTATGGACTATATTAAAAAATCTCCACTTGTTTAATGTTTCCAAAGAATGGGGGAATTGAAGGCTCCTTTTGAACTTTTTTCTCTCCCTCCCTCCCTTCCAGCTGTTAATCTCTACTCCCCATTTAACTGTGATTTTTTTAAAAAAGGAAAAATGCCATTTCAATGATCAGAGAACTTTGTGATTAACAAAAGATATTTTGTTGCCACTTTAAGTCCTTATTGCAGGCTAATATTTAAATTAGGAAAGTAAAGGTAAAAAGGAAGAGGCATTTTTTATACTCAGGGACTAAGGAGCTACAAGATTTTAAATATATTTTGATCATATTTATTAAAGATCATAAGGCTGTTGAGAACTAGTTTTGAAAAACCCTCTAAGATCTAAAATAACCACCAAAGACCTTTTCATTTTGAAAGAATAAACAGGATTATGAGAATAAGTAACTTTTTCCTTGAGGAGCTATAAATGCACGTCATTAGTAAGTTCATTCGCTCCATTGGAATTCATTTCTTATAAGGTCTGTTGAATAATTATTCTTTCTAAACATGACAACAAAAACTGAACAGATGTTTAGGTAGATAACAAGTGTGATGGATAAGATATAATGAATATGTTCTTTTCATGCTTTTAATAAAAAAGAAATATCTGGTGGTAAGAATTCTTCAAGGTTTTTAATAAGAATATTTTTTTCGTAGATTAAAGATGGGGAAAAAAGCTGGTTCAGAACTTGATGTGATACTAGGATAATGAAAAATGTATCACTTAACAAGGTCTGCATTATTCAGAGTTATGCCCATGCAACTGTGTGCTCTAATCCCCAGCCAATACGTTGCTTGGTAACCAGTTACCTGCACACCTGCTCTGTAACTATAAGAGACAGTGCATGTGTGGTTATGGCCATATTTAGTACTGAAGAAAGGGATAAAAATCCAACGAATATTAATATTTTATACAACAATATCTTTTTTACTTTATTATTGCACTCACTGTTTAGCCAAAGATATATTTTTTAAATCAGAAGAGTCACTGCTTCCCATCACACTATCACCTCCTGAGTAGCATGAGAAAGGACTTAAATTTTTTCAGAGCATCTGTAATCAACTCTGCTGCAGACAACAGATGCTACCATTAGGAGGGATTTTGCACTTAGGTGAGAGGAAAGGCTGAATGGAGAATTTCAGTTTATAAAAGATTCCAGCCGTGGAGGCAGAATCATTCTAGAATCGGTTTGACCACAAGGGTCTGTCTATAGGATGGCTTGATTAACACAGCCCGAGAAATATCAGTCATTGTGATTAGGCTGTGGTGTAGCTGAATTGTTCCTGATTATTTCCCTCTCAAGCTACAGTTCGGAACAGTTCTACCATTGATTGTGTGGCAATGACGCAGTAGGGGAGCCCTAAGAGGCAAGCTTTGGGACCAACACATGAAACTCATGTATTTTTTTTCCCATTGGAAGGCTGATTGCACACTATGTGTTTGAGTCTCAGGGCTGCTGGAAAAGAAAGATGTCCTGAGGGCCTTGAAGTCATTTCTGTTAACTTCTGGCAGGATCACAGAATTTTTTTCTTAAGAGTTAGAAGTGACCTTTAGAGATTATTTAGTTCATTGGTTCTCAGCCCTGCCTACACACTGGAATCATCTGAAGAGTTTTAAAACATACTGATGCCTGGACCCATACTGGAAGCCATACTGATGCTAGGCCTGGGGTGGGAATCAGGCCAAAAGAGTTAAGAGGTGAACCAAAGCTAGGTATGCTATACTAATTGATAGCCCTTCACTTAAAGGGAAACATAGGGAGTGAAGAGAACGCATTCCCTTTCTATTAGTTACTGTCTTTATGTTCTCTTTTTAGCCTTTTAAAAATTTTTATTTAGAGAGAGAGAGAGAGAGAGAGAGAGAGAGTTGTTATTCAATTTATTTATGCATTCATTCATTGCTTGATTTTTGTATGTGCCCTGACTGGGAATAACCCCACAATGCTCTAATCAACTGAGTTACTCTGCTAGGGTCTCTTATTAGCCTTAACTACTTCTTTAACTAGGGTGGGTCTGTCCCACTTAGGGAAGAGGGGAGTAGTTTGTCAGTTCTCACCTCTCTAAGGCCTGTCCTTTCACACCAACCATTGCTCTTGTGAGGATCACCTTGGAGACACAGGTGGGCAGTGAAGCTTTGGCTCTGACAAGACATGGATCAGACAAGTCCCTAAACTGAATACACTACAAGGCCACTTGGTCCCCAAGGCTGACTATTAACCCCATGCTTTCTTTTCCATCATCCTTGATGATGACACATTGCTCTTGTCCTGCTGTGAGATTACATGACAGCATTACAATACTTCAAAATCCAAAATGTCACCATCATAAAGATGCCTCCAAAATTCATGTTGATCTACTATAAAATGTCTAGGGAGAAATTAGAATCTAAAGACTTGATAAAATCCAGAGGAATTCAAGTCCAAAGTCTTATTTTATTGCCACTGTGATGTAAAAGTCCTTGGAAATTAAAATCAATATTCCATTCTCTTCAATTTGCTATATTTGGCCAGTCTAAGTGAGAGGTGTTCTTGATTATGGATAGCTCTGGGGATTTTCCAGGAGGAGTAGTTTCAGGTGGAATCTATGCTGGGTGAGTTCCTCTGTGCCCTGGAAGTTGTCTTAATAGAAATCCAACTGTCTATGAGCATCACGTGTAAAGAATCTAAAGAGTTAATAGGACACTGAAGATCATTGTTAAAAAATAAGCCAAGACACAGTTTGTAATCTGTTGTCTAGCCCCTATCCGGGCAAAACTGTGTTCCCAGAACCTAGTACTTTGAGTTGCCAGAGGCTAAAGCAGAGATACAGCAGTAACCAGGAGGAGGCCCAGAGGAGAAAGAGTTTGGCTTCGTTAGGAAGCCAGTCTGCTCGTGTCACCTGTCTGAAACACACTACCTGCAACCTTAAATGCCATGGGAGGAGTATCCCAGTAAGAGGCTGACTAGTTTGGGCACTGGGAATTCAGCTTAACAGGGGAGAAACACCACCTACACACGTTTCCTCGCTTTGACATGCTTTCTGAAGAATCAGTGCCCTCTGACAAAGAATGAACATTTACAATAGAGACAGCTCCTGTTATTGGATCTTATTAGAGCTATTTTCCCCTTTCTTAGCTCATGTATTTGAAGCTTCTTTATTTCTTTTTCCCTTTTATACTGCCTACCTAGAAGGCACTAATGATTTAAACCCAGAACCTCATGGGGCTCCGTTGTACACATGGAGCTCAGCTGCTTTGCAGTTTAAAAGAAACGATTAAAATACATATATACTTCTACCCCCATCTCATCCCTCCACATCCTGTTCTTACGCTGAGGCTCTTCCCTTTGGTGAGACTGTGCCCCTTGCTAGGGTCTTGCGCATGGCAGTCTGGCTCTAGAGAAAGTGACTTGCTTATGGATGAGCCACTGCAAGCTGCAAAGATCAGTCAAAGGGAAAACCATACCTGGCCTCTTGTCCAGGCTCAGAAGTTCAAAGCCAATGGTATCACTCTTAAAGCCAACCTCTTAATCCAACAGACATTTTTATTTTAATTTCAACAAGTTCCTTCTACATGAAGCAATAGATACATAAATAAATAAGAAAATCCTTAAACCTAAGGAGAAATGTGTCATAGATAAATAAAAATCCCAAATTACAGAAAACAAAAACAAAAAACAAAACAGGCCTCATGGACCATCTAAGCTACCAGATGCTACCAAACAGCCCCTACTACAGGCTCCATCAAAGGTCTGTGACTTACACACCATCAATTGTCCCATTTTTGTCCTATTTCTCAGAGTTCCTAGTTCATGCACTAGTTATTAGTAGGCTGAGGTTATTTCCTCAAACTGTGAGCCTCCCCAGAGGAGATACAGACTAGAACGTGTGCTTCCATAGGCAACTTGCCTCTGAGAGAAAGAGAGAAGAGGTACAGGGCTGGTCTTTAAATCTCATTTCTCTACCAAATTCACCATCAGTCAAATTGCTGCTAATCCAGAGGGTTGGGAGGGAGAAGGCAGAGAGGGGACAGGAGCTTTATATTGAGGTCCTTTCATGTTTAAAGAAACATTAGGTGTGGGCAGGAGGTTTTCCCTTCCTAATACTTGCCTACATTGGTCCCACTCTAAATGCCCACGCGTATTGCCAGGTCTTCTCTTACTGCTGCTTCTAAGTCTCTTGTGTGCCTACCCTTTTTCCTGTCTCCACTGCTATTGCACAAGTTGGGCCCTTGTTTTCTCTTCTACTAAGAATTTTATTCTCCTCTTAATGAGATTCTGGCCTTTGTGCCTTAGCCGAGTCCTGTTCCCTTCCTCCCCTCTGCCCATGCCCGCCACCCCACGTACAGATAAGCAAAACTGAGAACTTCTGCCTTTCAGATCACCAGAGTGATCCTTTTGTTGTACATCTCTGATGTCACCACTCCCATGCTCAGCATCCATCAGTGGCTTCCCATTGCCTAAAAGATACTTTCTCAACAGTCTGTCTGGTGAACAAGAGCCTTCTCAGTCTGAAAGGTGATTACACTTGTGGACTCTAGAGAAAAAAAATACCTGATTTGAAAGCCATTCATTGTCTGGCTGTGAGACCTTGAGCTAGTAGCTTAACATTTTTGTGCCTCCCTTTCCTCATCTGTGAAATTGGGATAATAATAGTACTTATCTCAAAGGAAGATTATCTGATAATAATAAGTAATATTATAATCCCCATGAAACACATCACTGTGCCTGGCACATGTTAAATGTTCAGAATTAACCACTAGTGACCCACTAAGCCCAACTGTAAGGTCCAGTCTTAGCTATTTCCTCTTCTCCGACACTGCCACACGCTCTCCGGTGTCTGTCTTCCACCCACGCCAGCCCTTCTGTTGGAATAGCCTTGCCCATCTTGAGATCCTGGCAATCCTGTCTTTGTCCTTCGGTTCTCAGATGAAGCGCACTGTCCTCTGTGAACAGACTTAGGTGTTCCTTCCTTCAGACTCCCACTTCCCAATGGGCATGCTGCTAATAAAGCAAATACTCCCATTCTTTTAAGACTGTGTACTTCCTGAGGCTGGGGACTGAGTTTCTCTGCCCTTGTTTCCTATTGCCTGACCCAGTCGTAGACATGTAGAAAGTTTGCTGAATGGGTGACATTGCAAACGAGTAGGCTCTTTTCTAGGGGAAGCATTGTCAAATTTTGGAAGCTCTGCATGTGCGGTATTTTGTGGAAGACTAGCCCTTCAGCATAGTTTCTGATGTCATTCAGTAGAAACTTTAAATGAAACAGAATCTTAGAATATAGATAATTGCTATTCTCACTTCAAACTACTTTTTAAGGGGGCTAAATTTTGAACTAATAGAGAATTTTTTTTTTTTACCTGTACTACTATATCGTACGTGTGGGAGGAAGGGAAGACTGATTCACATGTAGCCTTTTAGCTACTTTCTTTGTTGAAATAACATTTCTAAAACTAATTATACAGTTGATGAAGTCTCTTTGAAATAAATGGCAATGCATTAATATACTGCCCTAAGTAAGTTAGTTGTTCTCCAGGCAAATAGTTCTTATATCCTGATCATTTAGAGTTGTGTTTTTTTTTTTTAACTTTTTAAAAGGTCAATTGGTTTATTTTCATGTGTTAAGCCCCAGTTTACAAAGCAGTCTCTTAGAGCTGTCATTGCATTCATTTTCATGGTTTTAGTAATTGTGAATTTTGTATTTCCTTGGGAAGCAATTAATACATTTAGGAAACTGTCCTGGGCTTCATAAACACTTCCAATTAAAAATGTATTGATTTGGCAGGTTTCTCCTTGGTATTCATTCGCAAAGACCAACAAGCCCTCTCGTGCCTTTGTCTAACCTGAATGTGAGCAAAAGTGAGACAAGTAGAGATATTATCTCTCTTGCCTTCAGCCATTAATTAGTTATAGGTATTATTATCCTGTAAGCGCCTAGAAGGCAAGGGTAATGTCTTATTCCTTATTACAGCTCACACAGGGTCTAGCTGCGGTCCTGCAGGTATTAAAAACAGCAATTGGCATCCCCCAGCAGGGGTTTTCATATGTGGAAGTAGCTTTGCCACTGGCCAATGTGGCGCCCAGGGGGAGAGTCAGCAAAGGTCAGGCAGGAGCTCAGTGAGTTCCAGGACAGACTGACCGCCCTCTCTGAAGCACCTGGGACTAAGAAGATAGGAGCAGGGCAGAGGAATTCCTCCTAGAAAGCCTGGGAAGGGGAGAGGAATATAACCAGGAGACTTTTGGATGCAGTGGAATTCCTTAAATACATTTCAGGTTGGAACCACGTGGAGAATTTGAATGGATGTAGATGTTTGGGGAAAAACATGGGAAAAATTCCAAAGCCTGGGGATAAGAGTTCTGGTGAGGAATGTTTGTGACACTTTCTCAGAGTGGCGTACATGTGTGGTTGTGTGTGTGTGCCAAGGGGGTGTATGTCTGTGGTATGTGTGTGATGCAGTGCATGTGTGTGTGTGTGTGTGTGTGTGTGGTGCCAATGTGAGAAACCTGTGGAGAATTTTTATGAGTTTATTGGAGCCAAAACTGTTGACAGTCGCTGGGAAGCAAGATCTCAAATGCTCTGAAGATGGAGAATAACAGTTTTTCATCTTATTTTATGCGCTTGAAATTAAGGAAGATTACTTGAAGGTGGGAGGAAGCAAGGCTGGGATTAGATTATACATAGCTAAGATCTGAGGTTGGTTGTACCGCGCAGGAGTATTACTTCTGGCTTTCCAAAGGTGTGTTAACCTAGATGCACACAAACAATGGACAGGGTTGCCTTGAAAACCTTTCACTAAACTTATAGGTCTGGGGCATGACTACCCACCATGACCTGCCCAGTTAGGAATTTATGATCAGATCACCCTGTGATGTAACTTCCCACAGAAACCCTTTTTCATCTACAGTGGGGTGTGTGTGTGTGTGTGTGTGTGTGTGTGTGGTGGATCCTCATCAAAAATTAGGCCACTCTTGGAGCAAAGGATTGGATTTCTACAAGAAACTAATTCTTACATATGAAGATCAATAAGGTTAAGTCCTGTGGGGAATATGAATAAAATATAAAATATGGTATGCTCATCAGTGGTTTATAGTCTAATCAGATATGTAGAAAGGATCATGTAAGCATTAGAACACTGTATGATAAATGAGAAAGTAGAAAGATATGTTGTCCAGTGTATTTGTAAGAGGAAGTCACTCTGGGCTGGTCTTCTGAAGAGGTGACCATGACCTGAGCCATGAGGGGTGAATGAATGGCATCTCCACAACTGGAGAAGAGATGTCACGTGTATAATCCGAGGGTGCACAGTCTCGGGTTTGAGGGAAAGTGCTTGGCTGGTGTGGAAGACACTACCTGTGTGAGGAGTGGGGGCAGAAGAAGTTGGGACATATTGAAGATTCGTTCCAGTCTGGGCCTTGAATGTCAGGTGAAGGCATTTGAGTTTTACCCGTTAGGCAATGTATAACCATTTATGGCTTTTCACCAGGGAACGGACAGACTCAAAGTAGTCTTTCAGAAGATTATTTTAGTAAAATTATCCAGACTGGATTGAAAGAGAAGACTCTGAGGCAGCGAGAGCAGTTTGGGGGCATCCGTTTTCTATGAGTCTGGACCATGTGTCATCTCCATGCATTTAAATACAATCTCTCCAGTTTTTAAGGTCATTCTCAGAAGAGTGATGTTGTAAAAAATAAGAGTTAAAATTTTACTACATTCTCTTGATCGTATTGCCCAATGCATATAACATACCTTTAAAATTCTCTTCACCTATTTAAAGAATACTTTTTCAAAAAAAAGGACAAAATCATGACTCATGTACATATATAAAATGAACACATGTTAAAGGTTTTATTCAGTCCATTAAAGAAGGAACCTATAAGATGTTACAAGCGGTTCAAAGGAGAATCCAAAGACTGGATACATTTATAAATCAGGAATATTGAAATGAATGTACAAATGAAGGTGAGACTGGCTTTTCCCACAATGGGAGAGGGAAGTCAATTGAACTTCTATCAGGTAACATTTACATGCCTATAGACAAGAACCATTTTGAATTTCTATCAGTTACTACAATTTATAGAGTGATAAAATAGCTTAATGTCAATGAAAGTCTAGAATCAGGTAATCCAGAAGGGTGTGCTCTAGGCAATGCAGAATTTTCCACTGAAATACAATATATTTTTTCTAAATTTCAAGGACTTATTATAGTCCTTCTCTTTATACCAAAATCTATTTTAAAATGCCACCCATATTTACCCTCTCTCACCCTGGGCTACTTACTGTCACCTCAGAATCAGTTCTCTTTTCTCAGTTTTTCTTCTTCCCTACTGATCAACTCACAAAAACTCAGGGTTCGTCTCCTTAGAGGGAAGGTTGTAAAAACATGTCGTTAATATATTCTTTATCATGCCCACATGATCAAATTTATATGTAATTGTTTTGGACTAAAAATGTTTTGAGATTATAATCCTGATTGCCGCTATTCCCTTAAAGGGTACCAAAAGCAAAAAAGTGGGTAGAAAAAAAGCTTAGGGTTCTTTTCTTATTTTGCTATGCTAAAAATGTCTTACTAAGGCATTAGTTCAGAGTAGAAGCATCTAAGGACAGTTAGGTTGAATGTTTTATCCAATTAGAGGCAGAGATGAGACTGGATATTGGGTTTCTTGGTCGAAGAGTCAGTCATACAACACAGATTTATTGAGTACCTAGCAGTGCTGGGTCTCCACAGAGCTTACATCATTTATGGAAGAGACAGGCAATAAGTAAGATAAATGAGAAAATTATGTGGCGTATTATATATCCTTTATATTATATGGTATTTTGCAGAATGTGAAAAATGCTATGAAGAAAAATAAAAGCAAGGCATTTAAACAGGGTGATCAGGGAAGACATCTGAGAGAAAGAACGTTGTATTTGCACAAAGAGAAGGGATTGAGGGGGTGAGTCATGTGGATCCGTGGGGGAGAACACTCTGGGCAGAGGAAATAAGAAGTACAAAGGCCCTGAGCTGGGGGTGCGCCCGGTGTGTCTGAGGAACAGCATGAGGCGGGTGCTGGAGTGATTCGTAGAGCCATAGGAGATAAGATCATATCAGTGTGGGGGAGGGCAAGACCATATAGAATCTTGTAGGCCATTGTAGGGCTTTCTGATTGAGGTGGGGAACTACTGGAAGGTTTTGAATGAAATGATATATTTTATACTTTAAGAAAGTTATCCTGGCTGTTACGTTGAATATAAACTGTAAGGGGACAAGGTTGGAAGCACTTGGCCAGCAGGGAGGTCATTGCACTAATCCAGGAGAGGAATGACAGTAGCTTGGAGCCAGGGGGTGGCATCAAAGGTAGTAAAATAATCATCATCATGATGCTGACCTTGGGTCAGTTTACTTCAATTATCAAACAATTTGGGGTATTTATTCATTTTCTAACATTTTGCTAAGGACCGGGATACCGAGTCAAAGATCCAGTTGCTACCCCTGAGGATACTAATTTTATAAAATAGACAACTCAAAGAAAAGACATTAAAAATACTGTAATGTGTTGTGGCAAGCACAACAGTGCAAATATCCAGGTACAGACAGCCCCCCCCCCCCAAAGGAATGTCAGGCAGAGGGGTCTTCTTCAAGGAGCTGTGTTTTGCAAAAAGAAAAAGTTTCACAGGATTCACTTCCCCGGTGGAGGGAGGCATTTCAGGTAGAGAGAACAGCAAGATTTGTAGGATAGTGTAAGCTGTTGTTTATTTCTGTTTTGTTCTTGGTGATGTGTTTGAGTCAAAGTGTTGAAACAAGACTCCCCAACCCTACTCGCTGTGGCCCGAGAAAAGCTCATTCACCCCTGTGGTTTAAGGTCTGTCTTGGGGGAAGATTTTCAGCCAGATTGAACAGCCAAGTTCAAAGGCCCTGAAATATAAATCTGCTTTGTGTATTAAGGAACATCTGGAGGCTTGGGACTGGCCTGCAAAGGTATGGGGAGCATAGGAGACAGAGAACTAGATGCCTGGGGCTCTGGGAAGGAATTAGAGCCATTAAAGATTTCATTTGGAGTTCTTCCTGGGGAAGGCAGAATAATCTTTGTACTTCTAATTGAAAAAAAACATGGCCCTAGAGGCATGAGGTAGCTTCTTAGAATTTGAGGAAGAAATGGGGATTTGGGTAGTTCCTTAAGTGTAGATGATATGAAGGCGTCATGGGGTGGAAAGACATACATGGATGCTTGTATGGGGCCAGTAAATAAATAAGCCCTTTGGGAGCAATGATGAAGTTTGTCTGTGGTCAATCATGCAGGCCATGGAGAGCTGAGCTGTGGACCTCAAATACCCTTCCATGGACCTTGGCCTTTATTTCATACTTGCTGTGGTTAAAGCAGGAGTCTAGTGTCATGCTGATGGGTCAAATCCTAGCCCCACCACCTGCCCTAGGCAAGTTCCTTGACCTGTGTGCCTTGACTTTCCCACCTGTAAAATGAGCTGGTAAGAATAGTACCTACCTCATAAGGTTGCTATAAGGAATATAATAATCCAATATACAAAAGTTGCTTAGAACAGTGGTTAGCACACCGGAAATGCCTTTAGACGGCAGATAGCCTTGACAGAGGCAGTAAGTAGCAGATAGCAGAGTCACAGTAAAGGTGACCATGTGGACCCTGGACAGGACCTTTTCTGGTGGGAACCCTGCGATCCTTACAGGAATCACTGGAGGAGGAATTAGATTTCCTATCAATACTGGCAAAGAAAGACTCAGCCAGTTTTAATTTTATCTAGAAAAGTAAAAAAAAAAAGTGATGTCTCTCAAGTGTGTCGTGAAGCAAATTCTGAGTGTTACATGTGCATAGGGAGCTATAGGCAGCTTTGAATTGCTGAAAGATAGATTCTGAGGTGGGGATAGGTGGCACATAATGGTGAAAAGGTGGGCAGGGATCAAATCAGGGTGGACTTCAAATGCCCTTCCATTGACCTTGGCCTTTATTTCATCCTTGCTCTGGAGTCAGAGGAGGATTTATAAGCAGAGGAGACACAATACGATTTAGATCATTAATAACTTTGTTGGCAGCCTGAGCATGGATGTAAAACTGTCAAGATGAGAGAGAAAAAATGATCAGTTAAGTGGCTGTTGCAACAATTCCAAGGAGGAAGAACAGGGGCCTGGGTTAAGATTCTGACATCAGGGATAAAGAAGAGACAATGAAGCTGAGACATGTCTAGAAGTCTTGGACCCGATATTGTACGCAGGGAAGTCAGGCTTCTGGCTTTCGGATATATGGAGGCCAGGAAAAAGAACAGATTTGGGGATGACAATGACTTCAACTTGGGTTGTCTTAGTGTGGGGTGCCTGTGACCAAGTGGAGGTGTCAAAATTGGGCCAAGATAGGGGTTTTAGAATCACCAGCAGGGAGTTAATTAGGGAGGCAGTTGAATTGCTTAAGGCAAGCAGTAATGTCAAAAGCGAACTCTGGAAGCACCAGAGGCTTTGTGGAGGATCACGGGGAGAAATTGTCAGACCATAAGAAAGACAATGGGAGGGTAGTTGCCGAGGAACCAGGGAAAGAGTTTTTAGGGGGCCTCATGGTTAAATTCAGAGTTCAGGATCGGAGGACTTTTGCTGGTGCACGTCAGTAGGCTGGCAGAAATGGAGGTGAGTCTTCAGCAAGTCAAGGTACGAACAAGAAGCATATATGTGGTGAAAGTGAGCGTGGACCATGATTGGAAGAAACATAGATACGAAGTAAGGATGGAGAGGGAGCTGGGTGAGAAGTATAACCTTTCCAGTCTTCCACTGTGTATGAACTTATCAAATAGGTCGTGGAGAAGTTCTCAGCAAATAGAGGACATTTGAGAATTCATGTATTTCTACTTAGAAGGCAGGAATGTATGTAATGCTTTTAATGCTTTCTCTAAAGCAAGTCTTAAAAAATTATCAGTTTGACTATCTGAAAAAACTCACATAAGTACGATGACTTGAATGGGATGTTAGGTGAAGAATCGCTATATTTAATTGACATTTTCATTAACGTTTGATGCTTGTATTTTCTAAAATATGTTTTATTCCATGTAAGTGGCTCTCCAGCAGCCTCATCTCATTGCACAGCTGTGTGTTCTTTGTCCCATACACTCCTTTTGAAACACTCTTTTAAATTTGATATGAAAGTAGAGTTTATCGTATAGCATGATTCAAAAATTTAAAACTATTAGTCAAGTGCCGAACACAGATGGAATCTATTTTTATGATTCAAAAGCACACATGCTTCATAAGAAAAAGGAGTGGAGTTTTTATTTTGTAGAAATGGTGGGAACACTGTGGGAGGTGTATTTGGGATAATTGTAAATGTAGTTCTTCTTTGCACGAATGAATCTTAGACTGTTAGTTAGGAATATCAGCGACAAAACACTCGGATGCCTCATTGCGTTCAGCGCTTTCTTTTATTAACTGTAACACCTGCCGTTTCACAGCCTGTGCTTCCATCTCCAGACATAACGTGAAGGGGGCCCCACCAGAAATATTGGGCTAATTTAAGCCTCCTGATAATAAAATAAAAATCAGACTGTGTACTGCAGCCTCAGTAACCTGGATATGTCAGGTGGAAGTGATTTTCTTCTTGTTGGAATGAAAGGTATTTGATCTGAACTGTTCATTCCACAAATATAATCAAGTGGCCTTTATGTGCCAGGCACCGTGCTAGGCTCTGGAGTTATGGTGGTGACTCAAATGAACAAGTTCCCTGGACTGATGCATTAATGGTTTCCTATATCAAGGCAACACTATTAAAAAAAAATCCGTATGTGAAGAATGAAAGGAAAACACATGGGGCAATAGTAATGTTGAGCAGGCAGAAATGTGGACCTAGATAAATCAACTCTACTTACCCTTTACTTTTATGTGGTACAGGTAAAAACACTAAGCTGCCATTTGTAACATTTCCTCTGTGTGGAGGGATACCCATTAGACATCCCACCTGGACTCTGATGCTCTCTCGCTTGCCTCTCTCCAGGGAAGGAGAGGAGCATTTTGGGGAGGACCTGGGCACACCTGGTTCAGCTTCCTCCCCTTCCTGGTAGGAATCTGCCCTTTTCTCAGCCAGATCTTCAGGGGTGACTTCAAACTGCTGGAGGGTGGCTGAGTTCCTTGTGCCCTTTTGGGCACTTGCTTTCATTGATGAGTGTCAGGTGGCAGAGGTGGACTTGCCCAATTAATGATTTTTCTGCTGTTGATCTTTAAACCATGGGGGAACTAACCTCTTAGATTTTCTTTTCTTGACTGCGGTCCTTAGGATCACACCTACTATAGGGTCACAGTTTGCCTTTGGATTGTTAACTGTATCAGCTCTGGACATGGACTTAGACTTATAGGACTCGAACAGTGCCTTTACCTATAAAGATATGTTATATTTTATTAAAAAATAAAAAAAGAAGGGACCCTTAATGTAGAGAAAATGTGCCATATTCTTGGGTTGCAGTGGAGAAACCATTCAATGAAAATTTCACAGATTGCAAGGCCAGGAATGCAATTCAAAAAGCCTTTATCTGGGCCACTCTATCTCTAGGAATCAAGTTTTCTCAGAAAGCCAGGCAGGACCTTGGGAGGTCCGGAAAACATGCTTCTGCATCACTAGCAGAATAGGAGTAGTGAAGGAATGAAAACCGAGAAAGAAAGGTTTTTTAGCTAGAGGAAAAAAGAGATTCTTCAGATAAAAAATGAGATATTCTTGGACAAAGCAAATATACCAGCCTAAGGATAATAACATTCAAGGCTAAGATAGACAAACACGGAAGATAAAATAAGGTTCTTTCATATGTACCTCTTCCTAAAGAGAGTACTAGAAGAAGGAGGCGTTCATTCAGTAATCAGCCATCACATGGTTATTGACTGTTTCTTATGTGTCAGGCACTCGTCTTGAGTAATAGAAATATGTCAGTGAATAGAAAAGATAAAAAAAAACTTATCTCTGTGTATTTTACATTTCAGTGGGGAAAATCAGACAATAAATAAATAAATAAATAAATAAATAAATAAATAAAATTGTAGAAAATGATGAGTATTATAGAAAAGAAAATCTGTCAAGGTAAAAAGGATTTGGAATCCCTGGGAAGGGAAAGGGTCAAGGTGGGCTTTATGGAGTAGATGATATTGGAGTAAGGACATGAAGGAAATGAGGGAGTGAGCCCTATGATATCAAGGGGTAGAGAATTAGAAGCAGAAGGGGAAGCCAATGCAAGAACCCTAATGTAAGAGTGTGTCTGATGAGGAACAAGGAGGCCAGTGATGTGGGAGCAGAGTAAGCAAGGGAGAGAATGGTAGGAGGTACCTTAGAGAGGTAAGAAGGGGCCATAATGTGTAGAACCCTCAAGGTTCATTGTAAAAACTTTGACTTCTATTCTGAGTGAAGAATGAGAGCGTCCCGAGATTATTGCAGCAATCCAGGAGAGGGATGAAAATAGTTTGGGGTAGGGAGTGGAAGTGGAGATTTGTCAGCTTCTGGATATATTTTGAAGGCAGAGCCAATAGGGTTCCCTGATTGATTGGTTGTGGGATGTAAAAAAGAGAGAAGAATCAAGGATAATTCTAAGGATTTTGGCTTGCACAACTAGAAAGATGGAGTGTAGAGATGTTTTTGTTGTTACTAGATCAAAAATGATGGCTGGGGCCCAAGGATATCTACAGAAGAGAGGCAAGATCTTAAAGAGTTAACTGGAATGATTCCAACCTTGAGAGACAGTATCCAGGAAAGCACTGAGAAGAATTCTCTTAAAGTTATAACATCCACTCAGAAAGAAATTGAGAATGTACCTCTTCTCTTTTCCCCAATAATTTTGAGAGCTATATTAATTGGTTATAGATAATCTGAATAAATTTGAAGAGACAAGACCAGGAAGATCAGTGTAAAATTTCAAGGGACTACTGGGTGAATTTCAAGGTGATGTTGTGGTAGAATGGATCATATGCTCAAGAAGTGTGTATAATTAGCTCTTAGGATGAAGAGGAAAAAAGGAAAGTCAGTTGGATGTTACTAGATGGAGTCAGAGTCTGGGTTGATGTTGGTCTGAAGAGAACATATATCCTAGTTGGTATTATTATTATTTTAATAAGGTTACTTTATTTTATTTTATTTATCTGATTTTAGAGAGAGGGGAAAAAAGAAAGAGAGGGAGAGAAACAATAATGTATGGTTGCCTCTCACGTGCCCCCAACTGGGGACCTGGCGTGCAACCTAGTCATGTGCCCTGACTGGGAATCGAACCAGCGACACTTGGTTCGCAGGCTGATGCTCAATCCCCTGAGCCTCAGCAGCCGGGGCACTAGTTGGTATTATTTTAATAAGAAACTAAAGATAGAAAACACAGACAGGATTTGGTTGAATGAAGAATCTGACTGAAAGACTCAAAACTCATGGGCTTGATAGCTCTCTCTTACAATGGGAGGAATATATCAGAAAAACATATGTCTTGGCCAAAAAACTAAGGGACGGTACAAGGAAAAGAGACTTTCAGTTTCAGCAAACAATACTAGATTTACTTTTATTATGGACAAAAATGGCCAATTCAAGAGATCAAAGCTGTTGTAAACGCCATGTAGCCTTTCTGAACAAATAAAGAGCAGGGAAATGGGGTGCCGGAGGCATACCTACCTACCGCTGCAGGAGATGGCTGCATATGCAAGGTGCTACTTTGTCTGGAATGTTCAGTAGCTCAGAATAGACGATCTTAGTCTGTGGCAAAGGTATAGATTTCCACTTGACTTTCAGGGCTCAAACCTTAGAAGCTTCAGTTCAGGAATCTGCAGAGGGTGATGCTGCAGCTGAAACAAATGTGAGTTGAGGAGGAGCCTCCCCAGAAGTCAGCCATACAGTTTCAGAGTAGAGCAGT
Organism: Furipterus horrens; assembly: GCF_987537825.1. Classification (NCBI taxonomy): domain Eukaryota; kingdom Metazoa; phylum Chordata; class Mammalia; order Chiroptera; family Furipteridae; genus Furipterus; species Furipterus horrens. Next base: position 19,221,685 of record NW_028327174.1, on the reverse strand, counting down.
GAGTCTTGGCTACATATTTGGCAATACCAAGCCTTTGGTTCTGAGCCCATAATTTTGGGAAAAAGAGTGCGTTAGCAGTTGGAGTTTGTTTTTTTTTTTTTGGCTGAACTCGGCGGATATGAGGTCAGAGCTGGGGTTTCCTTGTAAATTCTATTAATGTTTCACATATATAAAAACATTTATCTTTTGAGGTCCTGAAAGGTCACAGCTTGGACTGTAAGGGTAGAAAGAGGTAATGTGTATAAAGTAGTTAGCACACTAATAATAATAATAATAATAAATTCAATAAAATGGTTTTTATATGCAAAGTGATTTTGTAAGTCTTCCAAAATGGCAAAGAGCTGGGGCTGGAGAGAATGGTGAGAGAAGTCAAGTCAGCTCAGGCCAGACCTTGCCTCACGTACTGAGAAATTTACATTGTTATCTTAAAGAACATGCAGAGTCATCAGGAGCATTGGGCAGGAGAGTTTGGCCAGGAGGTTTTATACTGCAAAGTCATTCTGGTTGAGTTTGGAGGTTGCATGGGAGGAGTGGGGAATGGTGGGCAGGAAGAGCATAGGGAGGCTGCTGACATAACACAGGTGAGAAAGGACAGTGGCCTTCACCCAAGGTATGAAGTGACAGTGATATGGGAAGGGGTGGAGAACTGATGGGACTTGGTGATAGACGTAGAGTTCGAGGGAGAGAATGTCATCAAGAATTGTTTAAGTACTTTTGGCTTGGACAACTGGGCACATTGTGATGTCCTTCATGGGACAGGGGATTTTAAAACACCACAACAGAAAGGCACTGGTGATGACAGCAGTAAGAACTGGAATGGTTGTGAGCCCTTTGTAAGTGGCAGGCTCTGTGCTGAATACTCTACGTGGATCATCTCACTGAATGCACACAACATGATGTGGTTGTCACTCTTGGTCTCTGTGTTTTATAGAGGAGGGAACCCAGGCTTGGAAAAGTTAAAGACCATGCCCACCACATTCATGTAGGAATTGGTGAAAAACAAGTTTGAAATCAGACGGATCTGGTCTCAAAGCCTAGATCACTAGTTATGGGAACATGAGCATGTCGGTTTCCTTGTCTGTCATGGAGAGAACAGCAACCACTTAAGACTCAATGAGATGACAGCTGCAGGAGGTTTAAGCACAATGCCTGGCATGAAGTAAGCACAGAAAACAGCAACTGTCACTGACAAAATGTTCTCCAATCATTGCTTAAGCCTATGAGGTAGGAACTGGAAATACTTCCATTTCAAAATGGAGCTCAAAAGGGATAGTTAATTTACCTATGTGTGCTGTGTCAGGAGCCTAAATCAGTTGTTCTGATTTCTAAACCCATATTCTTTTTTTTTTATAATCTTGCTTATTTTTCACACATTTTATTTATTATGCTTTTAAAAAATATATTTATTTATTTATTTGTTTGTTTGTTTATTTATTTTACTTTTAGAGAGAGGGGAAAGGAGAAAGAGAGGGAGAGAAACATCACTGTGGGGTTGCCTCTCACTTGTGCCCCAAACTGGGGACCTGACGTGCAACCTAGTCATGTGCCCTGACTGGGAATCGAACAAGAGATCCTTAGCTCACAGGCTGACGCTCAATCCACTGAGTTACAGCAGCCAAGGCTAAACCCATATTCTTTTAACTACAATGGGCTGTCTTTTATTATCTTGTGAGGGAGTAAAATGATCAATAATTGGTCCACTGATGTCTTGAAAAGTTGTAAACTCCAGTGAAGCTAGAAACTGTATGGTCTCCCGAGCTAATTTTTGTATGTGTGGCTATGTTGTAAATTATATCTTGAGGATTCTAAGCTCTTAATCTGTTATTATTAGTAGCTTTGATCAGTAATAATGGCCTGCACTCCTTTCTCAAGGCTGTTCCTTCTTATCCTCTTTTGCCTCAGTCCTTTCTTGCTCTGTTACACTTCCATTTCTTAAATAATTTTTCAGTATACCTTATAACAAAACATTAGACATCTCTTCTATTATTTATTCTTTCAGTCAATATTTATTCTGTGGCAAACACTATGTTGGAAGAACAGTGACAAATAAGACAGCCAGTTCTTAATATTGCACACAGAGTGAAAGAGGCCCGCAATCCTCTGTAACATTGCAGGTGGTGTGCATGGGAAAGGAACTGAATGACTCTGAGTGAGGAGCATGGTTGGAGTGGAGGATGATGTGGAGGGGGTCAGTCACAGAAGACTGAACAAGGAGGTGTCATTTGAATTGGTTCTTTTTTTAAAGAAGCTTTCTGGGCCCAGAAGGAATAGAGAGGCATGAAAGGAGTCAATGGATAAACTCATATATCATAGAGCAGTTTGCCCGTTAAAATCACACGGGAGTCTTTAAAAAAAACTCACTTTTATGGCTCCACCCAAGAATCTCTTGGGGGTGGGGAGGGGCTGAAACCCTGGTGGTTTTTAAAGCTGTATATGGAGAACCCAAAAGGTTCCACCAAAACACTACTAGAACTGATAAATGAATTCAGTAAAGTAGGATACAAAATAAATATCCAGAAATCAGTTGCATTTTGATACACCAATAGTGAATTATCAGAAAGGGAAACTAAGAAGGCAATCCTACTTACAATTACATATGAAAAAACCCTAGGAATAAATTCAATGAAGGTAAAAGACCTGTACTTGGAAAATTATAAGACGCCAAAGACAGAAATTGAAAAAGATACAAATAAACAGAAGCATATACTGTGTTCATGGATAGGAAGAATTAACATCATTAAGATGTTCATACTACCCGAAGCAATATACAAATTCAATGCAATTCTTGTCAAGGTACCAATGGTGTATTTCACAGAACTAGAACAAATATTCCAGAAGTTTCTATGGAACCACAAAAGACCCCGAATAGCCACAGAAATCTTGAGAAAGAAGAAAAAAGTTGGAGGAATCACAATACCTGATACAAAAGTAGTAATCAAAAGAGCATGGTACTGGCATAAAAACAAACATATATATCAATGGAACAGAATAGAGATTCCAGATATAAAACCACTTCTTTATGGTCAATTTATATTTGACAAAGGATACAAGAACATACAATGAGGGTAAATGTAGTCTGTTCAGTAAATGGTGTTGAGAAAAGTTGACAAATATCAAATGTATGCATGCATGCAAAAAAAGAAAAAAAGAAGAAGAAAAGTAACTAGACCACCTTTTTACACCATATACAAGAATTCACTCAAAATGGATTAATGACTTAAATGTAAGACTCAAAACCATAAAAATTCTAGATGAAAATATGGGAAGTAAAGTCTCAGACATTTCTCATAGCAATTTTTTTTTTTCTGATGTATCTCCTTGGGCAAGGGAAACAAGAGAAAAAATAAACAAAGGGGACTACATTAAACTAAAAAGGTTTTGCATGGCAAAAGAAACCATTAATAAAATGAAAAGATAACCCACAAAATGAGAGAACATAGTCACCAATGATACAGCTAAGGGGTTAATATCCAAAATTTATAAACAACTTATAAAAACACCAAAAAAAAAAAGAAAGAAAAGAAAAAACATACAACCCAATTAAAAAATGAGCAAACGACCTGAATAGACATTTCTCCAAAGAGGACATACAGATGGCCAATAGACATATGAAAAGATGCTCAATATCACTAATTGTCAGAGAAATGAAAATTAAAACCACAATTAGATATCACCTCACACCTGTCAGAATGGCTACCATCAATAAATCAACAAACAACAAGTGTTGGAAAGGATGTGGAGAAAAGATAATCCTTGTGCACTGTTGGTGGGAACGCAGATTGGTGCAGCCACTGCGGAAAGCAGTAGGAAGTTTCCTCAAAAAAGTTAAAAAATAATACTGCCTTATGACCCACTGATTTTGTTTGTGGTAATATAGCTGAAGAAACCCAAAACACTAATTTGAAAGAATATATGCACCCCTCTGTTCATAGCATAGCATTCTTTACCATAGTCAAGATTTGGGAGCAGCCCAAGTGCCCATCAGAAGATGAGTGGATAAAAAAAGCTTTGGTACACTTATACAATGGAATACTACTCAGCTGTAAAAAAGAAAGAAATCTTACCTTTTGTGACAGCATGGATGGACCTGGAGAGTATTATGCTAAGTGAAATAAGCCAGTCAGAGAAAGACAAGTAGATGATTTCACTAAGATGTAGAATCTAGTGAACAAAATAATCGAACAAATAAAATAGAAACAGACTCATAGATATGGAAGACAGACTGACAGCTGTCAGAGGGGAAGGAGGTTGCGGGGCTGGGTGAAAAGATGAAGGGGTTAAAGGAAAAAGGAAAAACCTCATCGACAGAGACAACAGTATGGCGATTACCAGAGCAAAAGGTGGGTAGGGGAAGGTAGGAGAAGGTAAAGGGGGATAAATGGTGATGGAGGTAGACTTGGCTTGGGGTGCTGAACACACAATACAATATACAGATGATGTATTATAGAATTGTGCACCTGAGACCTATATAATTTTATTAATCAATGTTGCCCCAATAAATTCAATATAAAAACAAGAAATCCACTGCTCTGGAGAAACTCTAGCACCTGAGCACATAAATGTGTCCATGTTCATAATAGCAAAAACTCTAACAAAACACAACAAATGTGCCTTCATAGAAGATAGGATAAATAAATTATGCCATGCATTGTTCCCACTGGAATATAAGCACCATGAGGAGAGAGAGTGTTTTGTTCACTGCTGCATCCCCAGTGCCTAGAATGATGCCTGGTATGTAGTAAGCACTCAACTATTTGTTTAGCAATGAATGTGGTATATTTATATGATTCTATTATGTGGTGTCCTGGCTGGTTTGGCTCAGTGGATTGAGCGTCGGCCTGCAAGCTAAGTGTCGCTGGTTCGATCTTCCAGTCAGGGCACATCAGAGAAGGAAAACTCTGACTCCAAAAAAAAACCTCCGCTGCCTTGCGGCATACCTCTTCAGGGGAAAGGCTAAGGGAGTAAACCCCGACAGAAAATCCGGAGCCGGAGTCCCTAAGGCGGTTCGACGTTGTAGTCAACACCGGCAACTCCTGCGGCGCACCTGAAGCCAAGCTGTATTGACTCCGTCTTTCCCTTGGATCCTTCAGCTGCGAAGAGAGTGGGGGGTCTGCTGCATGGGCAACAGCAGACCCTCCATATCATCCTGCCCAGGCTCTGTAGCTTCAGCTTCACTGGAGAGGACACTCCAGTGTCATCGCAAGATGTCGATTCAACACGAGATGAGACAGATACCGTGTCACTCCCGAGTCAGACTGCACAGCCATTCTCGGCGGTGCAGATAGACTCTTAAGAAGCTACACCATCATCTCTCGAGACGGACGGCTGCTGAGAGAGCGAGAGATTATGTGGTATAATGAATAAATTATAGCTACATGCATCAATGTGGGTGAATATCAGAAACATGAATGAGACAAAAGAATAATCATAGTAGGATGCTATTTCTTAAAGTTCAAAATCAAACAAAACCAAACTATAGAATATATCATTATATAGCCATATATGCTAAATCTCTATGTAAATACAAGTGGAGGATAAAGAACCTTCTTTTTTCTTTTTTTTGTTTATGGAAATTTTTTTTTTTTTTTAAATTATAGTTGCAGCGGTAGAAGGGTGGGAGCCCAAAATGGCTTTAGGAGGAAAACAAAGAGACATTTTTTTAAGAATGTTCTGTTTCATAAGTTGGGTGAAAGTTTTGGGGGGATTTGTTTTGTTATGTGTCATTAATAACTTTATATTCATTAGATATATTAATACAAATATCCTGTTTAAAAAAAGAGAACAGATGATAGTTGATCAAAAGGAAACAGGTAATTAACAGAAGGGACAGCTCAGAAGGGATTAAAGGTGTGGGCTTTGCCTTTTTCCTGGTTTAGCAGGAGCTCCCGCTATGTGAGGACAGGACTCCTTCCCCCCATAGTTGCCCCTGAGGTGGCCTTAGTGGGGGTGAGTGTCTTCAGGCCCTTTGGAACTTTTTAAAGGCAGTCGTGGGGTGAGGGGGCAGCCCCTGTCTGGGAGGGAGAATAGCCTAGAAGCTTCAGGAAGGCTAGGGGGCCCCTAGTTTGGTGGTGGTGAGGGGCTGGCCATTGACCTCGTGCTCACCGTGTGCTCTCTCAGAGGCTGCTGTGGTGGCATCCAGAAAGGGCTACACACACGGCCTGTGCTGTGCTCTGGGCTCTCACTGACCTGCCCTCGAATGTACTGTGTTGACCTGGCAGACGCCACTTCTCTTGGCTCAGCGCCATATCAGTAAAATTAAAGGAAAAGATGAGAGCACTTGTCTTCAGCCTGTGTCTGTGTCCCCTTTGGGACTCCCTGGTGATACCATTGGGTCACTTAGAGAGGGAGAGGGTACAGTCGGAAAGGTGGTCTCAGCCTGGCCACCCCCAGTCCAATCAGGGCAGCCACTCTGGTGAATTTGATATGTTTAGATTTTGTGTAATTTGATTTTAAAGGAGGGTTCTGCTGCTAGAACACAAAGCAATGAAAACCCAAACAATTCAAAGTTTGGAAACCATTAGTCTAAATTAATATTTCACAAACCTACCTATGCATCAAATTACCCTGAGGAATTAAAAAAAAACAATAAAAAACCAGACTCCCTAGACTTTATCCTTGGTTTACTGAAATGGTATTTCCAGGTGTGGGGTCTCCAAGGCCTTTGTAACAAGCACCCTGGGTGGGTCTCAGAGGGGGAGCCCCTCTCTGGCCTACAGCCTGTTTTCTGGAACCCCTGTGGTGTTGGGACTTTGGAGCTCTCTAAGCACTAACATATCACCAGTCTGTGTTTATGTTCCTTTTGTGTATAACACCTTCTGTTCCATTTATTTATTTTCCCCCATTCTTACCAAAACAACAGCTTCTAAGAACCAAAATATCAAAAAGAAGCTGCCATCCTATTTTTATTTTTTCCCATGAACAAAAATCAAAGTTGCTTTGCTGGTGGTTGTGGATTTTTTGTTTTTGTCTCTCCCCCTCTCTGAACATCGTGTATAAAAATAAGCTCTTTGTTTCTTTGCAGTGCCTTACCACGGTAGCTCCCACATGCTTTGGAAATCATGTCATTCAAGTTTGCATAGATACTGAAAGACTCCAGGGAGTAATTTCCCCTTGCATCATTCAGGCGACAAACCAAACTGTGCTGTGACATTGACTTGGAAATATTTCTCCCTTCTTGTTTGCCCCACCTTCTGAAAACATATAAGCATGTTAGATTGAATAGCCCACTGGAGAGAGTTAAAGATAAGGCTGGGAACACCTGCTCTTGAAACAGTGTCTGTGGTTAGTGCCCCTTAACAAAGAAATATGATTCTTCCAAGAGCCAGTGAAGGGCAGATGAAAGAATTAAGGGAATATGTGGGTTGAAGCATAGGGTCAAACTAAGAAGATTAAGACTTTTAGTCCACAGAGATGAAGGCTGCATGGGGAGATGATCAAAGTGGATGAAACCACAAAAGCATCAATATATCTGTGTTCACCAAATTCCAAAGTACAAGATCAGGCAGGGAGGACTCTTTGAAGCCTGAAAAAAGGAGAAATTTAGAACAAATAGAAAAAACATTAGTTTACACAGTGAGTCATAAACTTTTGAAATAAGTTACTCCCAAGATATGGTCTGGGTTGAAAATAATAAAGGTTCACAGAAGTTGTAATATATTTATAAGTCATAGAGAAACAATAGTTTTCTGAGAGTGAATTATACTTCCTATGGCACCTCTTTGGTTGGTACCATGTAGGAGAAAAGGTGCTAAGCTTTGTTTACTCTGCAGATGATATAATGTGAAAACATTTATGTTCTTAAGGGGGAACCACCTTATTCAGCCACGTGCCTTAAAATAATTTAAGTAATGGAAACAATTTCCTCACTATGTGGGAACATCTTGCTTTAAGAAAACTCTCCACCGCATGTTAAAGCCCCCTGGTTTATCAGTTGCTGAGGCCTGTTTTCACTAACACAGTGAGGTTGGGTAAGAATGAAACAAATGTAGTGGTGGATGCATTAGGCAACTTGTGAACCTATTAGCAGGGCCAGAGAGGGAAAAAGACAGGAAGAGACCTCCACTGATGCTGTTAGGTACTCCGTAAGGCTCGTCCCAGTGAGAAAGCCCTATGAATAGTCCTCAGGGAGGCAGATGGGATTCCTTTCCAAGGCAAGCATGATATTTCCTCCTCACTCACGCAAAGGACTGACACCTGAAGCTGAGAGCCTAGGGAACATTACATCCTGGGATGTGACGTCAGCCATAGAAAGAGGTGGTGACAAGAAGGGACGTCAAAGCAGGGGTTATTAGCCTTCTCTAAACCCTTTCTCAGATTCTAATGAAATATATCCATAAATAAATTGTTCTAGTAATAGTATACCAAACAGAACGATTAAGAGTTGATTCTTTTACAGCACATCAAAATTATACTGCGTAAATGGCAGCATCACATAAAGAATTTGATTAGAAGCTTGTTCTGCTTATCTATTGCTGTGTAACAAACTGCTTCAACTTAATGGTTTAAAGCAGCAACCAGTGAATTATGCTCACGGATTCTGTGAGTGAATAACTTCAGTGGTTACGCTCTGCTTCACAATGAATGGGACCTCCACAGGGTTGGGGGCTGGAATGAGCTGGAGGTTTCTTCATTCACGTGTCTAGCACGTGAGCAGGGTTGACTTGAAGATCTGGCTCAACTGAAAATGTCATCCAGAGCGGGCCCCTCCCTGTGGCTTGAGCTTCCCATAGCATGGCCACTGGGTTCCAAGTGGGAGAATCCAGAGATCAAGCAGATGGAAGCTACATGGCCTTTTCTGACATAGTCTAGTTTCAGTAATTATGAAACTGTCACTTACTAATAACAATTATGAGGATGTCAAATTTTATGTAGGGTTAACAAAAACTGACGAGTAGTTAAGAGAGAGACAATGCTGATGTCCTCAACTTACATAAGAAGAAATGACAAATGTACTGTCTCCACTTCCAGAAAGCAAATTTAAGTTTGGTGGACAAGAATGGAGAAAATTCCAACCATAATATTTGCAGAGGAGGTTGCAGCTGAGAAAGGGGCCACCAGGCTGTCTGGAATATTCCAAAAACAATCTAGACTTAAAGCTCAGAAAGAACAGATAACTGAAAGAGTGGGAATGAGTTTGCAGAAAGCAGAGAATTGAAGGTTTATATTTAAAAATCTATTTATATAAGGACACAAAATCTATTTCCTCCTTTAGAAATTTTAGCAACCAAATATTTTCCTCCAGGCAAAAACAACCACAGCAACAAAACAAAAACCCAGAGTATCTTTTCTGAAGAAATTGAACATGTATTTGGGAGCACTGGGGCTGTTAGTGTGGGTGTTACCACCCTGGAGTACAAAGCCCTTTGCATTCTGTCATTCTGATGGCCCATAAATAAAACCGGCTCTCACTTCCTCACTCTGTCACCCTAAAGGGAATTTTGCTCCTAGTCAGACTTCTGTTTGAGAAAGTTCACAACAGGGGAGAGAAAGTGAAAGAGAATCATAAAAAACTGATCCCCAAAGAAACAGAGGACTCAGGGAAATGAATACAGCATGGGGCAAAAGTAGGTTCACAGTTGTGAGTACGTGAAACACAGTTTATTCTTTTATTACTTATTAGTTACTGTATTATTTTCTTTGTGAACTACTGTAAAAACTGTAAACCTACTTTTGCCCCACCCTGTATAATTTTAAAACAACAGAAATGACGACTCTAATGTCCTCATAGAAATCTAAGAGGCTATGGACCCTATTGTCTCCACAAAAGAAGAACAAGATGCTATGAAAATGAAAAATACAAAGAACAAGGAACAACACTTGGAAATTAGAGAGACGATTGCTCAAATAAAACATTTCTCCAACATAACTGGGAGAAAAAGTTTAGTAACTCTCCTTAAAAGTCACCCAGAAAGAGGACACAAAAGCAGAGAAAAGGCAAAAATGAATTAATGTAAGGAGTTAAAAGGGTCCACTGGGTAGATTTAGCATAAGTCAGGCCATTGGTGATCTTAGCAAAAATAGTTTCAGGGAGCTATAGCGTGAATACAACATAAATATCCAGGTGATTATGTGATTCTATTTGTCTCGCCTAAGAAGATTGATTCAGTGGTTTGAAGTTAGTGGAAAAGAATCCTGTTATCTCTTCCTACATATAAGATCCTAACTCATCCATATAGTTTAATGGATAGTGACTTCATAGTCTGGAATTCTTACTCAAAAATTACTTATTGCATTATTTGCCACTTCTGGTTCCAGGTGGGTGGGAGTAACCACAGGCTAGAAATGAGCTGGGCCAAAGTTGTTCAGCTCACTAATTTATTTGTCAGGAATCTAGATTATATGCCTTTAAAGATCTTAATAGTGTTGATAATATTTAGTTGTAAATTGGTTATCTCTACTAGGAGAAGGACATGTGAGTTATTTGATGATTTTATCCATTACCATATCATAAATTGATACATAATTTCTTATATAAGCAGAGAATTTTCTGAGGGTGAGCATTTTGGCTTTCTGCACATAAATGAAAAAACTCAGATAAATATTAGGAGAAATAAATGAAGATTAGGAGGTGGGGAAAATGATCCATAAACTACATTTTTCAGAGACTTCCATGAAGTAGTTGTTGACCTAATATAGTCAGCACCACTATCAGCACCCTAAGAACAGTGGTAGCTTGCTATATTGATATTATTATTAGATTTTGAAGGGGAAAAAGCTTGCCTTCCAGGTAAGAACTGTCTTGGAGCTCATTGTTTAACTACAAATGAAGGGTTTCCAGGTCTGGCGCTCTCTTTAACTTTGTACCATTGGCAGAAGGCAAAATGATAATGAGTAATAGCTAAAAAAGTCACTTTTTATATATCAAGTGGGCTTGAGACTTTCAGTCCTGCAAATTAAGTTAAAATAAATGGCTTCTGAACAGCACATTGGGTGACAGGAAGTTTATAAATGTTATGTCTCCTGAGGTGTTCCAGCAATAGTAAGTTTGGGCAGAATAAGCTTTTTCTGTAACAGCCTCCTTAGAAAGACCAGCAGTCTCCAGAGAGATTGGTTAATAAGTCAGTTACCTGAGTGTTGAAAATGAAATTGAAAAGGTAGGGGAATAAAAAAGCCTTCAAAGGGGAAAAATGTTAATATAGCCAATTCAATACTTCCCCTACCAGAGTGATATTCAGGACCGGCTAACCCACTGTCTGTGGTTTGAATTTGTATGATGGTCCCTATAAACACAGGGCTTTGTGTTTTGGTCATGCCGAGCTGATATAAAGAAGACAGTGGATGTAAGATTTAAGGTTGGTGCTGGGAGAAGGCTGGAAATGGCCATAGGAAGACCACTAGGTGTGCTGTCTGATTGGACAGCCCAGTGTGTGGAATATGGTGTTGGAACTTCTCCCTTTGTTCTGCCGTTGCCTTTGTGGATCTCAGCAGGAATTGAGGTCATGGTAAGTGGCATATCTGTTTGTCATGATCCGACAGTCATCCCTAAAAAAGTATTTTAATTTTCTCATGTAAAGGTGGTCTCAGAGGAAGTACGAATAATTGGCTTCTGGAATGCCTAGACACTTTGAGATCATTGGACAAACAGTGCTCTAAAGGTTCAAGAGCAGAATATTCTTGGCTCTGGACAGAAAGAGCATCTCCTTGACAAAGGCAGTGTTGTTTGCCTGAAGATTTGTTTTTCTCTCATCCTTAAGATTCTGAAGTAGCAGTAATAGAGAGAAGATGGAGATCTCTTCTGATTCCATAGGCCATCAACCCAGCAAGTCTCATGGTTTCATTTTATACATATAACCCTACATATTTTTACCCATAGTTTCTCCTGTTTTCTGGTAGCCCAGAAGTTAATAGTATTGTTATTAAATAAATGAGTGTATTAATTTTAATGTGAAATGATTTTTGAAGAAGCAGTAATGTTTTCTCAGGAAAGCTTCATGAAGTATTCATTTTTCTATCACCACACTGTAAATCTATTTACCAGTTATAAGATTTTAAGATTTAGTTTGCTCTTTGATTATTATTTTTACCGAGAGGGCAGGGAGGAGGACATGACATCATTTTATCATCTCTTACCTCCTGTTCTCCTTTCTTTGCTCCAGTACCATTACCCCAGTTTGGGCCTGCTTCCCTCTTGCCTGGACTATTGCAGTAACCTCCTGCTAACTGGGCTCCTTACTTGAGATTTGACCCTCTGCAGATCCACCCTACAAAAGTGATAGGTCTCAAGGATTTATCTGAGCATGTCAGTTCCTTGTATGATTTCCAATGCTAAGGAGAGAATATCTAAATTACACACAAAACCATTCTTAAATTGACCCATTTCTACCTTTCTAATTTAGGGATTTTCAACCAGGGTCAGTTTGTCAGTTTTGCCTCACAGGAGACACTTGACAATGTCTGAAGAAATTTATGATTTTCACTATGGGTGTGTGTATGTGTGTGTTACTAGTATCTAGCAGGTAGAGGCCAGGGATGCTGTGGAAAATCTCGCAATGCACATGACCACCTCCACAACAAAGAGTACGTAGTTCACAATGTTCACAGTGCTGAGGTCGAGAAACTCTGCTCTTACCTACTCTGATCATCTCTCCAGTGCTTCCTGGACTCCAAACAAGGAGCTGCATGTCCCTTCCTTAATAAGCCATGCTGTTCCTCTTGTCCTTGTTTTCGTACATGCTGTTCCTGCTGATTGAAACGCCTCCCTCCCTTTTTACCATCAGGAGGTAAAGTATTAGCAATCATGATACCTTGGCTATCTATCTAATTTGTGCTTATGTTGCACTGTAATATTGCTTTTTAATTTTTTTCCTTCTTCCCTACTGGGAAGAGCTATTCATGTCAGGCATCATGTCTGATATCATCCTGTTTCCACCATCTGGTACAACTCTTGGCATATAATAAGGGTTCAGCACAACTGTTTCTTGGATACTTGGCTAGATGCATGGATGAATAGAATCTGTATTTAGATCAGATGATAATCCAATATCATTTATAACCCAAGGCTACTAATATTCCAACTTGGAAGTTAATTACTTTAGTCTATTCATTTCAATATCACCTTCTTGATTATTTTCTTTTGATTTCTACTTTGACTACTGGTGCATTAAATGAGGTAAGTGATCAGTAACTATTAAAGGAATGTTGACTATAGGTCTAAGTTTAAACAGAGCATAGCATTGGATAACCTTAGATCAGTGGTTCTCAACCTTCCTAATACTGCGACCCTTTAATACAGTTCCTCATGCTGTGGTGACCCTCAACCATAATTAAAGCATAGTGATTAATCACAAAAACAATATGTAATTATATATGTGTTTTTCTGATGATCTTGGGTGACCCCTGTGAAAGGGTCGTTAGACCCTCAAAGGGGTTGCGACTCACAGGTTGAGAACGGCTGTCTTAGATTCTTTCTCTTTAGAAAGGTAGGAGAGAAATATTTTTCCCCTTCAAAACCCATCTCTCTGTGCCAACCTTTTTCCTCCTGTTTTCTTCTACCTCAGTGGTACCTCCTTACTCCCCCCAAGCCCCCATCTTCACCCAGCACAACTCAGCACACCCTGGAACCTTGGGTGCAGAACTAAAGACTCCAGGAGTGAGAAGTCTAGGAGCTTCCCACAGAATCAGCTGCCTTAGTTCAGTTCACCCCACTCAAGTTCAGAACATTCAATCCCATCCTTGCTGCACTGGTGATGGCAGAGGTTTATCTCCTTCTTAGGTCATAGCCTCTTCTTTAGGTTCTGTCCCCTTCAATTATGAACGCTGGTTAGTTCAACTTGCTTCTACCCTTAAATCTTAAATTGAGCTATTTCTATCTTGAGCCTCCTTTTTGTCATCTGGAAGAGAATGGCCTATCCAATTTCTTCTGAATGTCCTTTCTTCCTTGGACCAGAGACATGAATCATTTTGGGCAAGTACCTTTATTGGTTCTGTGATTTGGGTAATTTTTCATTCATTTGTCCATCAGCTGTTGATAGTCTCTGGTTTTAGACCCATTTTCTTGTTCCCTGGCTCTTTCATTTTTATTATTGGTTCTGGTCCTTCTCTATCTGCAACATAATTATTTTCTTTCTTGTGAAGTCTTCAGCGATTCTCTTGTTCCTTGGCCTCATTCCTCCAGGCACCCATTAGCACTTATATCTCTTCCCTTTGAATTTACCACATCTTTTTTAGGTGCTGGCATTTTTCTCAGAGGCCTTTAACTAGAGTCTTCTACCTATTGTAACTCCTGAGTAGCAGATACTTGATGGTCTTAATCTTTTGAGTTTTATTGTGTCTAGAAAATAAGGTTGGATGGGGGTAGGGGGAGAAAGGGAGTATTTAGAGGAAGAAAGAGGCAAGAGATCTTCATTTCCCTTTTATCAGAAAAGGGTAAGGATCACAGCGACAGGAATTCTTTTCTTTTAAGCTCTGCTCTGAGTTTTGTAGAATTTTCTTTTCTTAGACCCTTGGTCTTCACTTTTAGCCACAAGCAAAGTTTCAGTAATTTGTCTGTGGAATTTGAAAAAGCAAAACCAACCTCAGGAAGGTTGCTACTGGAGCCTCTTTGGCATTGAGCCTGGCATGATAAGAAATGTACAGCTCCCCATTAGGGCAGTCAGAGGAGAAAAGGGTGTCTTTCAAGACTAATGGCATTGCATCAGAAACAAATGAAGGAAGGAAAAAAAAAATCTGTTTTCAGTAAGGACTCCAATCAGGAATTACCCTTCCTGCAAATATAAAATAAAAACAAATATAAATACACAACAACCAAACAAGCCTTTCCCTTTCTTTGGCCACAGGCAAACAACAACAACAAAAAAAAATACAGAGCTCAGAGAGTAGATAGACAATGTCACAACATGACATAAAGGGAGAGACAGACAATGTCTTCCAGAGGTATACACAAAGGGGAGGCAGCCAGCCTGTTACAGAGGGTATTAGTAAGCAGCAAGGTATCCTCAACAAAGTGACTGATAACGAGAACACAGGAAGTAAACTCTGCAGTGTATTAAGAGAGGTTTAACAAAGGGACGCTGATGAAAAAAGCAGCTACTGACCTGTGGACCAGGGTGTAGTAAGAATAGGATGGTGTCATCGGGGCAAAAGAGCAGCAAATCAGAGTCTCAGAAGCACAGTCCTTTACTGTCAATGGCTAAGAATTTTTCGCATTTTTTTTTCATAAGAAAAGAACAAGGTGTTTCTTTAAGAGCCCTGCTTTCCTTCCTTTGTATTTGTGTTTGAATAAAGTTCAGTGGTGCTCAATGCACTATTTATCTCCATGAGGTCACAAGCTAACCTCACCTGGTTTTATCACACACAGACAAGCTGGTCCTATTTCAGCCAAGAGTAGGTATGGCATGCAGAGTGGGAAGAGGGGAGAAGCAGCACCCTTCTTTACAGAACGCTGCTGTTACCAAGCTCCCCCGTCCTTTGCCATCAGTTCTTTTGTATAAGGTGCACCAGTTAACCAGAGGCTTCCACTACCATTTACTGTGGTTTTGAATATCAAGAAAATAGATGGTGGCAATACTTAGAACATAAGAAGATCCTGAAAACTATTTATGATCAACGATTAAGAATTCTGGCAACAGTATGGTGATTACCAGAGGGAAAGGTAGGTAACTGGTAATGGAAGGAGACTTGACTTGGGTTGGCGAACACACAATACTATAGAAAGATGATATATTATGAAATTTTACCCCTGAAATCTATATAATTTTATTAACCAATATAACCCCAATAAATTCAACTAAATAAAAAAAGAATTCTGAAATTAGTATAGATTCAGTTCAATCTCCTTTAGTTGATTTAAATCAGTAGCTATGGAAACTCCTACTTGAAGTTTATTATAATAAGGATGCATTGATGACCTCAGTCATCTAAGAAAGACTCAGCTGTGTTTAGGATGGTGAAAGACTCATCTCTGCTTAGGCTGGACAGGGAACTAATAACAGTGCATCTTAGAAGGACTTAAAACAAAGGTTGAAGCAAAGGTTACAAGAACATTCTGCTTATCTTTTAAAAAAAATGATTTGTTAAAATATATTTCAGACATACACAAAAGCAAAGAAGATAGTACGATGATCTAGAGGTTCAATTAGATTTAGGTTCAATTTTTAGGCAAGACTTTCCTGGGCAGTGCTGTGTTGTTCCTGTTGCTTTGTGTCCTGAAGCCATAAGGTCTGTTTGTCCCACTTGAAATGATGCTAAGACTCATGAGTGGGGACAGATGTGTCAGCCTTATCTCTCCATTATTAAATTTCTGTTTCTTGACAGTTGTTGTCTAGATCCATTATTTCATTTAAGGGCTTGCAAAAGGTGATTTTCTCGTTCTATCATTTCTTCTGTACTTATTAATGGAAAATGTCCCATAAAGGAGAGATTGCCCTCATTAACTGTTGGGTTACCTTGAAACACAGGAAATGTCACCATAAAGTACAGAAAGGGAGGTCAAATGCCTGATTCACTCCTTTCATGTAACAGCTTTCAGAGTCACTTGCTGGGCATCTCAGGAATCAGATTTGTGGCCACCTAAAAAATACGGCCTCAGTTTTTTTATTTTTATTTTTATTAAAGTATTTGCTAAGGTCATTGGTGAAATGCTTTTGTCCCCCTATTTTAGAAATATATTATTTTTATTGACTAAATGGAACCCTCTTACCACCCCACACATACCCTGACTTTATCAAAAACCAGTACAAATTCTCAAACAGAAGTGACAGTAGAGGCATTGAGTTGAAGGAAGAGTTATGGCTTTCCTGTTTGTTCTTCAAATATTTTATGATTTGTGTTTAATACAAGGACCTCCCAGACCTGACATTGCAAGGGTAGGTTTAAATATATATTCTAGATGTTGAGAGGTGATACATGGCCTCCTTCTTCCTTTGCAGCAGACCTATTGTAAGGGTGCGCATGTGCTCATGATATATGAACAGGGAAATATTGGGACAGTAGCATTTCTCTGCATTGGGCCTCATGCATCCTGGGAAGGACACATTCGGTGTTCTCAGCATGCTCCGGAGGTGTTTTAGAAAGTAACGGTAGCATGCTGCTATAGGAGTTCGTTATGTGTAAAAAGTCATTGACAATGCTGTTGGTATTTTTATTTTAGGGGTGGAGTGGTACAGGGGAAAAGGAATTATTGAAAGAAAATAAATGCATTGATTGATTGAGTGCTTTCTCACTTTTCCGTCCTTCCTCGGGTCTTCTCTGAATTCAAAGTTTGGTGGCTACAAAATGGCAGAAGGAAAAAGCTTATAGGGTTTGATAAAAATCTTGATGAAATTTAATTTTTCAAAAATGTTTAGGCTGAAACCTTTTAGGGAAGAGGATCAAAGCCAACACCGAAGATAACTTGGAGGATAGGGTTGCCAGATAAAATACAGGATGCTCAGATAAAGTTGAATTTTAGATAATGATTAATTTTTAGTAGAGATTTATCTCAAATATTGCATAGGACATACTTCTGAAAAAAAAATGACTCATTTATCTGAAATTCAACTTTACCTGGATGTCCTTTGCTTTTATTTGCTAAATCTGTCAACTTTACTTGGAGGGCCCAGGGAACAATTCGAGAGTGTTTGTGGTACTATGCAGAGCCGCCATCCCTTTAATTATCTCAGAAAAACTCAGGGGAGTGCTCTTAACGACCATGAATATTCCTATACAAAGCGCTGATATTCGTCAGAGCAAAGCCTACTATTCCCTGATAGGTGTACCTTTTAATGGCTCTCTTACTGGATGATAATGAATATCAATAGGCAGCAAGTTTTCTGAGGGGTCTGAAGCCCCTCAGCTTCCCTTAGCTAATCAGTCTTTCTCTCTGAGCATCTTAGTTATACGAGGTCTGGGAACAATGAAACACTAGGAGTCAGGGCAGTTGTCTTCAGATTTAACCAGGTGAAACGGATGTTAAATAACATTTTGTTTAACTTGTTCAGACATCCAGCGAAGAGGACAGTGTGAAACTTGCATTTTCATGACTTGGTTATAGAACTGGAGAAATTAAAAGAGGCGTGAGTATCTATTTGTTTCAAATGTTGTCGCATGAAATGGTTCACATCAAAGCTTGTATTTCTGGTGATCCCTGAGAAAGCTGTGCCTGGAATTTCTCTGTACTTTTAGTACCAGGTTATTGGCAATACCTAGAGGTGCCCTTTTTGCCCCCTTACAGTACATGTTGTTCTGTTGATTTTTGTAGTGTAGATAAACCTGAAATAGAAACAGGAAGATGGCTGCCCAGCCATATTTATATGATATTGAATAAAGAGGGGTCTTTCTTGTAAGACATATAACTAAGATTTTACACAATTGAGCACACGGGGTTTTCTGGTTTCATCCCTTCTTTTGTAAACTATTTTCCTTTATGTCAACCCTGTGAGTCTCTAGGGGCTGCCATTTTAATAAAGCATGCCCACACGCTCAACTTCTGTTGATTGGTCCATGGATCGTTACTTGTTAAAAACTGGACCTATCATAACAGAGCTCTGTTCTTAACCCTTCTGTGACCACCTGGGACATCTCTAATATTATTGTAAAAAATCAATAAATTCATTTTTTCCCTAAGCCAGAAAGTTCAAGTTGGATTTCTAAGATTTGCAACTAAAATAGTCCCAACTAGTAAAATCCAGAACTGAATTTTTACAAAATATAGTACATAAGACTTTAGCTTACTCTTTAAAAAAGAAAAAAAATTAAATATCTATCTCCTCACAGTAGATTCTTGAACCCATTTCTATTTACACTTATTTGAAGTTTGGGCGCCCATGTAGATTTTTTGATAATTCTTTTGAAGTTCTTTTTTTCCTTCACTGAACTGCTATATTCCATTATTTCTACTACTCTTTTCACACTTAATTCATATCTTATTTTATCACAATTATTTTTGCTCACCTCTTTCCTCTGTATTTTAGAGCAGGGATCAACCTTTTTATTAACTTAATAGCCCTTAATATAATTTTATCTACATTGTAAGTAAATATATATATATATATATATATTTGTATAGAAGTTTAGGTGGTTCTATATCCCAGAGAATCTATTTACAATAATTTTTTTCATTACTTAGAGATGCATACATATGTATGTGAATGGTGTATTTTATACAAAATAGAAAAACTCAATTTTGAAAGTCTGATTCAATGTGGCTGGCTCTCAGAGAAAGGGAGTATTGTCCATCAAGTTTCTCTGTGTGCTCTGAGAAGGCCAGCCTGTATTGGTGACAGATGTACAAGGTAAGTTTTTAACTGTCATGGACAATGGGAGACAGTGAAAAAGATTTCCAGCCACATCCTTGAGTTGATTCTGGAAGGAAAGTGGAACAAAGCCCCAAAATGAAGTTAGTCTGTGAAATGGACTGGATTTCTAGAGAAAGCCATGCTGAAGGGAGGCATATTAAAGAGTTGAGTGAAATCATTCTGAGGGAAGAGGTCTGGAGGTCGGTCAGAGTGCACAGGCGGGGATGTTAGAAAGAGCATGGCTCTAGGTACAATACCTTGACAGGTCCCTAAGCCAAGTCTCTCAAGCACCTTTGTGATCTGGCATCTAAGGAAGAATCCTGTCCTTGAGGGCCCATGAACTCTGCTATGGGAAAACTCATAAAGCAGGTTTTTTTTTTTAAATTGTTTTTAACAGAAGTAGAAGGTACTGTTTTCTTGGCTAGAGATGAACACAGAAGTTGGGTGACTTCCTCGTTTATGGATCCCAGAATCAAGGAGGGAATAACTAGGGGAGAGATTCCTGGAAAAGTCCAATTTGGTGATAAGCCAGTGGGAATTTATAGATTAGTATTATGATAAACATAGGATATATAACACATATAGTGTTATATGATATTAAGCATATAGTATTATGGTATATAGTGTTGTCATGTTATAATAAATGTATATAGTATTATAGTAAACATGATGTAGTTGTGTACACTTGGATGAGGTCAAAGGACATTAGGGTGGCATGTATATGAATGACTTGCTTAATCATTTCCAATTGTGTGACAGTGGCTCTAATTTTTCACCATCATCAATAATATGGCTATGAATTTATTGTATATAGACGTATGTTCATATCCCTAATTATTTGCTTAGGATAAGTTGCTGGAAGTGTAATTAAATCCAAGAGTATAAATAATTTTATATATCTTAATATCCACTGCCAAATTGCTTTCTAGGAATGGTTTACTAATTTAAACACCAACTCAGAGTGTATCATAGTTTCTGGTGATAATGTTATCAGCCTTGAGTGTTATCACTAAAATGAAAACCTTAGCACAGGTGAGATATGGGTATATTTTGAGTTTTCCATATTTTTACTCTATTAATATATTATTGAAATTTATTTTATTGTGCTACTTACATAAACCCTATTTTTTGTGTGTGTGGTAGAATTGCTTTTAAGAAGAGCTACTTGATTTCCTTTTATAAAAGAATATTCAGAGTAGAAAGTACAGGGAAGCAGAAAGGAGAAAAAGAAGATTACCTATAATCCTAGCTCCTGGAGATAATCACTTTTGAAGCTTAGATGTATATATGTTTTATCTTTTCTATATTGAATACTTTTCAGTGGTTTTCAAGCCTGGTTGCACATAAAAGTCACCTGGGATACTTGAAAAAAAAATACAGATGACTAGACCTCATTGAATAGATCCTTGAAACACTTTCTACCATTGTGTTTAGTTGGTGTTGTACTCATCATGCTTTAGGATCATTTATTTACCTACCTTTTCAGGGTCATCTCATTGACAGCTAAAGCTTTAGTGACATATTGAGATGTGGAGATTTCTATCCTTAGTCCAGATAACTTTAGTAAGTGTCAGAATCCTGCATTCCCAACACGTATTCCTTGACTCATCGTGAGTGTGGTATAGGTCCCCTACCTCAATATATCCAAAACTCATCTCATTACTTTTTGGCAAAAAGAAAAAAAAGTCACTGCTTCAGTACTCCAAATAATATAGCTATCCACCCTCTTATTCATCCCAACTCACATAGCCAGGCAGTCTCAAAGATGGCTCCCAATGATCCCTGCCTTCTGGTATTCATGTCCTCCCATAACTTCCTCCCCTTGAGGGTGGGCTGTCCTAGCTACTTGCTTATAACCAATAGATAGTAACATCACTTCCATAATTAGGTCATATAAGGTTGTGACTTGTGTCTTGCCACCATACTCTATCCTTGCCTGGCTTTGTTGAAGCAAGTTGCCATGCTGCAGAAGAAGAATGTTCCATATCACAAAGAAGGGAGGTTTTTAGTCCAACTGCTACAAGGAACTGATTCCTGTCAAAAATAATGTGATCTTTGAAGCAGGTCTTTCTTCAGTTGAGTCTTCAGATGAAATGTCAGCTCTGGTCAACACTTGATTTCAGCCTTGTGTGAGACCATAAAGCAGAAGATGCAGCTCACCATATCCAGACTCCTACTCCATAGAAATTGTGAGATTACAAAATGTGTTTGTGCTAACATAAAAAAATTAATCCTCCAGTCCCATTGTTTCAGCATCCTTGCTATCTCTTAAAGCTGATGTATTTTCCATGTCTACAATGAGCCATTTAGGTCAGGCATGATCATGAATGCCCTGAATTGTCACTGCTGCCTTTTCACTCTGCCAGTAGTCTGTGGCCTCCACTTCTAATTTTTTCTTTGCAGAGTCTTCTTTCTATATGGAAATTGGCTCATATTCCACTGCTTAAAACTCTTCAGCACTCTTATATTGTTCTTGAGTTGAAGTCCAGGGTCTTAAACATGAGTTACAAGGTTCGCTATGGCCTGACAACTCCCTTGCCTCTCTTTAGGTCCTAAAGGCATTATGATGTATTCTTGGCTTTTGGCCTTCATTCCTGCTGTGCCGTTTGCCTGAAGTGCTTCCTTATGTACTTCCCCATTTGCCCTGACTCCAAGCCTATCAGCTACTACAACTCATTTTTTGCACACAAACACTTTTTTTTAGCAAGTCTTTCCCAGTTGTTCAAGTCTGACCTGGATGCCTCTGAGGATCATCTGCTAGCTCCATGCTCTTTACCTATCATTGCCATCATCTATTTATTTGTCTCATGTCCCCCATAGACTGTAAGCTATGGAGCAAATGGGTTACTTTTATTTATTTACTACTTGGTTGAAAGTAATACATATTTATTGAACAAGTGAATAAATAAATACCAGAAGAGGGGCTTTGTTCTCTGGGTTTGGTGAAACTTCTGAAGCAGAGACCATTTTTCTATATGCACCATGTCTGGATCACGCTGTGGTTTGATACTTACAACCAGTTTGTGGTCTCTTCCTGCCATATCACCCACGGGATCACCAACATCATGTCAGATTTCTGCTTTAGATTGTTGCCAAGTGGATCCTGGCAGCAATCTTCTAATGTCAAGTTCATGAGAAGTGGAATGGAGTCTAGAGTTTCCCAGTTGTCCAAAGTACCCCCCCGCCCCTGCCCAAACCTCCAGCTTAGGAATGTCGGTAAGATTCAGCCAAGGCTTTCTTCACAGATATCCTAAGTTTGCTGCTTTTTCTTAGGAGGGGGCCATGTGAACGGGACACATTCTGGGCTTTGTCCCCAATCTGGCTTTATCTTCAGTGGATGAGGGAATTTTAAAACTTTTGTCACGTGACTGCTATCCTTCCATTTTAGGGCTTGCTGGTGAAAGACTTCCCCTATATTCTTTGAAAAAGTGGGAAGGAAGTAATTAAATGATTGTGCTTAATGACATTTGACCTGAAAAAAATATTTGCAATTACTTAAGCTTAACTCTTTAACTTACAAAATATTCACCACACTCTTCACATACATGACTGCCTAATTTCTGGCTCCTATTTTAAATTCATCTTTGTTCATGGGAATGTATCTTCAAGAATATTTTTAGAGTTCTTACATATCTGAGAATGACTATCGTGGCTTCATATGTGACTTAACAAGTTTATAAAATAGAATTATTTAGATAGTAACCCTACCCTATCAAACCCTGTTGATCTGTTGTCCTTTGGCCGTCAGTATAAAGTGTAGAAGTCTAAGGACATCCTGATTATTTTCCTTTGTAGACCATCTCTCTGCCTGTCTCTGTCTCTGTCTCTGCCTCCCTCTTGACTAATGCTTATTTTTCTTTATCCTTATAATGTATTTTTCCCTGGCATCTAATTTTAGTTCTTAATTTTGCCTACAACATACTAATCCCATTTGGTCTTCATACTTGAGTCATTTTTTTTCTAGCTTTGGAAAGTAATTTTCAATCATGTCTGATTATTGCTTCTGGTTTATTATATGGGCTTCTTTATGAGAGACATTTATAATTCTTAGATGTGATCTCCATGTCAATTGTGATTTTTTTTTTATGTCCGAGGGCTGCTTTTGTGTAGAGAAAAAGGCTATGCTGTTATTCAAGGTTTTAATTTTATATTCACTTTATTAAAGGTAGTTTTCTAGAAATTCATTTTTTCTCAAATGTTTAAGTTCACCTTACATACTTTGTTATTTGATTTATAAATCCAGTAAATTTTAACAATTGCTTTCAAGAGAGCTTTTGAATAATATTTGTTCAATTTAAGTTGAACACATTCAACTGCCAAGCAGGTCCCTTTACAACTTAGTTAATAAAATCTCCTTAAGTATTTAAAACCCATTCTTACATTTAATACATTCAGTTTTGTTTTTAAACTTTCAAATGCCTGACCTACTGGCAAAACCTGTAACAACTCCAATAAATCTAATAAATTTATCTTAAATAATGAATCACATGTTCTACTCATTCCAACACATTCAAACTTGATTAAATTCTTTAAATCTCTCCACTGAAAGGTAAAGGTCTAAAATCTATTATTCAATCACACTTTTAAATTGAAATCCCAAGGCGAGTGTGTCATATTCACTGATAAGTCATATGCTTTTAAATATTATGCTCTTTATATACTTCTTATATAAATATTGCCCCATGATTAGAAACCTATTCCTAAACTTACTACAAAAGTATTAAGTCCGTAGCTTTGATTTACTCTATATTTAATGCAACCTTCCTGGAGGGAGGGAAGAGGTCTTCCCATAGTGCAGCGAGAGAGAAAGTAATGCACCATTCACTGTCCAGTTCCTGCCTTACTATCTTCTGGGAGTTTCAGTCTAACAAAGTGAAAGAAACTTGGTGAGTTAGAAGAGATGAGAAGAAAGTGAGGAGAGAGAATGAATAGCCACTGACTGCTCAGACTTACGTTTCTTTAGACCAGGGTCTCTGAGGCCCCTTCAAGCATTAATTTTAACCCATGTTTATGAGTCATATATTTAGTTGAAATAATTTCCAGAGTCGATTAATAATTCCCTGTAACTCTTTTTTTTAAATGGTGTTGTGGGTTTTATATTTTTCTATCTACTTATAAGTATTTTAGCTAAATCAGTAAAAGACATGTCAAGGGGTGCCAGTAAGACACCATTTAAGTCACAAACATTTAACTATAATTCTTCAACCTTGATGGATAGGTTGGATGTGCCAAATGACTTTTTTTTCTGGATTTTAGAGTGGACTTTAAAATCCCATCAGCAAATACCACTCCCTCTCCCTGGTGGACAGTAGAGTTTAAATCCCTTTGGCTATGTGAACCCTGCACTAAAGACAAAGCAGTCTGCTGGGCTGAACTTTGCAGCAAATCTGTGCACTTGTACCCCTGAATCTTCACTCACGATGTCCCCTGGCTGAATGTTGTTCCCTCCTGTCAGAGTCTGCTCATCTTCCAAGGCCCAGCTCATGAAATACTCCAGCATTTATGGTCAGACACTGCCTTGTATTGCAGCTGTCTGTGTTCTTGCTTTGCCTTTCAGCTTGATTGTACTTTCCAGTCTGGCAAGGACCCCATATGGCATTCATGTTTGTCCTAATGGCCGGTAAATTGACTTGCACAGAGTAGGATCACAATGAACAGGTCATTTGATTGAAAAGAGAGTTATAGCAAGAAGGACAATAAAACAGAAAATAAATAAATAAAATGAAAAGGAAAGATAAATCAGAGAAAAAAATAGAGATGACCGATAGAAGGAAAAAAGAAAAGGCAGGTAGGGAGGAGTAAGATAAACATCACTTAAAAAATTCATGTATATATTTCATTGAAATGCTTGTTAATATGCCAGTGCCTTCCACATTGGGGAAAAGAGCCTGTCCACTTTTATTTACAAATGGCAAAGCTTATCCTGGAAATTAACGTTTATTTTGCCACAGCTTTTGTATTGTGTCAGAGAATGGTTTGGGTTTTTTAAAGTGTTTTGGAAACTCCAGGGTCAATTTCCCACTCATTTCTGTGAGTCTCTGTGCCATTCACATTTTAACATTTTTGCCTAATCTTTGTTATTTGAGAGGTGAGGGCTGTCTCATTTCACAATATCTGAAAGATTTTGTTTGAAACCAGCATTTATTTGATTACATGTACTTTTTTTTCAAATTAAAGCTATCATTCTCTCAAACTTAATCATTTTTTTTGTTTTCGTTTTCATTGTTTCATCATAGGAGTATGTAAAAGAAACTAAAAGTAAGTGTGCACAAACTTGGGAAGAAATGAGTTGCTCCCTGTTCACAGCCCTTAAGCTGTTCTTTTTCAACCTCCAGAGCCTTAATTCTGAGCTCAGTCATCTCTAACGGCCGCTGAAGCCAGCTTAGGCTGTGGGTTGTCACGTTACTGCAAGTTCAACACCACCTCATAACGGCCTTTCTCGGGCCAATTGAAACAAAGACTAAATGTGATTTCTAGGCTATTTTCCACTTTTGCTTACTCTAAGGTTCTAGTCGGAAAAAGATTTAAACATCTGAAGCCTTTGTAATGCATGCCCTTGCTGAAATGGGGTAGAATTGACTTTATGGCTTTTTGAATTTACATCATTGCTTTGTGGGAATGAGTTTCTGAACTTTTCGTCTGAGTTCCCTGCATGGTGACAGATATTAAGGGGGTGATTCTGCCATTTGGCTGGCAGCCACGTTTCTTCCCTCATTCCCGTTGGGGGCATTTCTAGTAGAGATGGGAGTGTACCTGGAAGCTCCCGGGGGAGACATTGATATTGGTATATGGTGGAACAAGCTTCCAGTGTTACGGTCAGTTCAGGATGAAAAAATTGCAGAAACGCCCTACATTACCGACCATTGCAGCATTAGAAGCTGTGGGAAAGAAATGAACTTTCCTCTGGCTAGTCATGAGACATATAAGCAAGAGAAAATAACTAAATTTAATACATACATATGTATGAGAAACCCACATATGTGATGGAGTCTGCAACCCCACATGCGGGAGAGGTTCTGAGATAGAAAGGTGGGGGGATTGAGGTACATAAGACATCCTGAACCAGGGATGAGGTAATGAACCTTGAGGGCTTTAAAGAGTCATTGAAGATGATAAGAAGAACAGATGCTCAGTGAATAAGAGTTTGTCCTGTCTTTTAGGTAGGTCAAAAGAGGTTATCTTTGATAATTGCTTATTATGGGCAAAACCCCTGATTCAATTTGTTATAGATAGTTAAAGGGAGGGACAGAAGTTCTTTTGAGTCTGAAACTAAAATTGACTTTAGCTCAATTTTGGCTTGGTTCTCAGACTGACTGTCCTAAGAGGCAGGAAGAGAAAGGTGCCACTTTGTCACTTCCAATATTCTATTGATTGGGCAGTAAAAAAACTTAGATTCCGAGGGAAGGCATGGATCATAAATCTCACTTCTTGGCAGGAGTATCAAAGAATTCAGAAGCCATCTTTAAAATCACCTTGCTGATTAGAAAAAGATGCTCCCTCTTGGAAGACATATCCTTCTATGCAAGAGAAACTACTCCTTTTTCCAAACATGTAACCCTACACGAGGGAATACAGGTCACGTCTAGCCCAACTCACCACCTTCGCTGGGAGGCTTTGTGCAGCTCACACCCTGCACAGCTGTGCACAGAGGCCCTGGGCTCAGTAAACCCTAGGTCCTTCATTGCCTCTCTGCCACTGCACAAAGTCGAAAGGAAAACTACCTCTCTCCATGCGATTCTCTGCCTAGTCCCTAAATCTCTCTCTCTCTTTTTAAAATTGGGATTGATTCCATTTAATTTTAAAAATTATTTTTTTGTCACATGGCTTATGCCGATTCTGGGCTTTTTCTAGTTGGTCACTTTAAAAAGGACTTCATATTACCTGTCATTGTATATTCTCTTGTGTTCTACTTACATTCCCCATCTCTTCTTGGAATGTACTTGAGACAATACAAATAATAGGTATTGTTTTTCAAAAAAAACCAGTTTTAGTAATTTGTGTTTTCAACTTTGGATCTTTTTGCTGAGGGGAGAGGCAAACATTTTAAAAGTAGTAATCTACTTTTCTCTTAAAAACTTGCAAGTGTTCAATGTCTGTCAAGTTGGAGAAGTTTTTTAATAAAAAAAATTATATCACTTTATATAATATGTTTGAACCTTTCTCTACATTTTTCCTGAAGCAATTGGCAATAAAAGAAAATGGGCAAGGAAATAAGTTAAAGATAATGTGTTCTGGTGAGATATGGTTACTGAGATAAAATTAATTGAGCTATAAATAGGCAAAGAATAGGAAAATGGGCTAGTTTAGCATATTCATGATCCCACTGAGGAGGGGATGGGAAAGTGATGAAGAGAGTTTGGGGCAGAACACCATCTTGTTCCAGCCACCAGCTGACCCCGTGAGACAAGGACAGCTTTCAATACGGCATAGATGGAGGAGGAAGTCAGAGGGGGAAGAGCTGGAGGCCTCAGTTAAGGAAGAAAGGACGTTCATATCAATGGTATATTTGCAAAGAGCACCCACTGAGGGATTGATTCAAGATATTACGTTCTATATATTATTTTCTGATTTGTTTTCTGATTACAAGTCATCCAAGGTCTGAAATTGGGTCAGATACTTATTCTATATATTCCAGTATCCAGCCAATGTCAGGCCTGTAATAAGAACATTAAATTATGAAGTGAAATTCAACAGTGATTTTTAACCAATGGCCTCTGCAGTGAAAGTGTTTGCCTTTGTTCTTTTGTGGACTCCTGTCTCCTCTTTCCTTTCTGGATTAGGGGGTCTTGATCATGTTAAGAGAAGGAAAAATTACTTTAGGAGTCATAAGTAGAAACACTGGCTTTAGATTATGCAAGAGTCATCTGGATATTCAAATTTTAAGAGTGGAGGTGTTTTGGTTATTGAAAGATTATAAATGAATACATTCTGTTTATTACACATTAAATGTAAGGGACTCTTTTTGAAGCAAATGGAAGATTTGTACAGCTACGTTTTGTGTTCCCAAGTGCTGACTTTTGGAAAATCCCAGGTAAAAACAGAAAGACTTACTATTTTAAATGAGCTTGCAGGGATCCAAACTACAGTTTTTACATTAGTGAGCCTTATAGCCAAATATCAGTTTCCTCTGGGTATTCAGGTACTTTTCAACACCAGAGGAACACTGCCTTCCTGGGCTGCGATTCCCTCCAGGAGCTGAAGGGAGAAGATGGGCTGATCAGGGCCTGAGTGAAACAGCAGTCAAGGCTGGAGAGACCCTTTGTTGTCTTGTTCTGGTTGTCTGCCTACGGGTTGCAGAAGGGACGACAAAATACTCTTATTCAAACTGCCCTCCAATGTGACTGTCAAGGCCGAGGCTCTCTTCCTTTAATCCATTTACAAGAGAATAAACTTGTCTACTGGATGACTCTGTCCTAATGAATCTATTTTTACCCTTGCACACTTTTTTTTTAACCCACTTAAGAAATGTGAAAAAGACTACTGATTTATTTTTTTCAAAGCTCTGCTCTTTGATGCACCATTTTCAACTTGGGTTAAAAGCACTTTTTGAAGGGTATAATATTAGTATAATACCTTATCTCATCCACTCAAGGCACCATTATTTTATTTACCATTAAGAAAGAAAAAAAAACAAGACTTTTGGCCAAGATGGAGGCATAGACCTACACGCTCTGTCTCCCTCCACAACTAAGAAGGAATACAACCACCACAAAACCAGAAATAACCAGAAGTTCCAGAAAATAAAGCTACATGGAAGTCCAACGTATGAAGTCATAAACAAGTGGTGCTCGTCCGGACAGGTAGGAGGGGCGAACCCGCGGCTGAAAGATCGAGCTGTACTGGAGGTGGCAGCTGCAGCAATGAACAGCAGGACCCAGTAAGCAGACACTCGTATTTGGGGGAAGGAGAGAAGTGCCTGGGAACCAACCCTGGCTGCAGACCAGACCCATCAGCTCGCGATTCCAACGCCAGGAATGGCAGACCCCCATTGTCTCGGACTGTGAGGCCCAGAGGGTGTGGGGACAGAGGAGGAAGCTCCCGGTCTCTCAGCGGAGAGTAACAGCAGGAATCCATCTTGGACCCCTGCCCCCACACAAAGCGCCACAGTGTGGTGAGAAAGGTCACCAGGTTGTGACGAGTACACAGGGCTCTGCCCAATATAGCGTAGGAGGTGTGACAACACCCCGCCCAAGAAAGAAAGATAAACAGAACAGTCAGAATGGTAGAATTAATGATTGAAATACCAATCACACAGCTAACCAAAAAACAAATAAAGGACTTAACCAATGAAGAAATAAAGAATCTTTCTGAGGCTCAGTTCAGAGCTATAGTCATAAGGCAGCTTATAGACCTAACAGCGGGAGTTAAGACAGGGAAAGAATGAAGGCTAGTCCTGCTGAAATTAACAAAAACACATACGAGACAAGTGGTGAGGAAGGAAAAGCCAGGGATCAAATCAACAAATTGGAACATAGGGAGGGAACAAACAGTCAACCAGTGCAGAAAGAGGAAACAAAAAGTGAGGAATATGAGGAGAGGCTCAGAAACCTCTGGGACAGCTATAAGTGAACGAACTTTCAAATTATAGGATTGCTAGAGCGTGAAGAAGAAGAACTAGGAATTGAAAAGTTATGTGAAAAAATAATGAAGCAGAACTTCCCTAACTTGGGGAAGGAAATGAACTTACAGGTCCAGGAAGCACAGAGAGTTCCAAGAAAACTGGATCCGCGGAGAACCACACCAAAACACATTGTCATCAAAATGTCAAAAATTAAAGATAAAGAGAGAATCTTAAAAGCAGCAAGAGAGAAGAAAAGAATTATATACAAAGGGGTCCCAATAAGACTATCAGCTGATTTCTCAAAGGAGACTCTGCAGGAAAGAAGGGACTGGCAAGAAATATTCAAAGTAATGAAAATAAAAACCCTACAACCACGAATACTCTGTCCAGAGAAGCTGTCATTCAGAATAGAAGGGCAGAGAAAGTGCTTCCAGGACAAAGTAAAACTGAAGGAGTTCATCAGATCCAAACCACTGTCATATGAGATGTTAAAGGGATTTGTTTAGAAGGAGGATCAAAACTACGAACATTAAAATGAAAACTGCATCACAACAACCAAGAGCAGAAGCTAGGGAATCGAAACAAAGGCAACTAAGTAAGCAACAAGAGGGGAAAATGAAATATAAGTATGGGGAACATTATGGTGGGTGGTCAGCAGGGAGGGGGAAGCGGGGAAAGGGAGGGAGATAGTACAGGAATTAAGAAGCATAGTAGGAAGGAGTGGAGTAGATGGGAAGATGTTGAGAAGAACTATATGCACAACCAATGGACATGGACTCAAAGGGGGGGACAACTGGGGGGAGGGGTGTCACAGGGTGGAGGGGAGCAGAGGGAAAAGAAATTGGGACAACTGTAACAGCATAATCAATAAAATTTTAAAAAAAGAAAAGAAAAAAACCAGTTAATTATGAGATACCAGATGCTATCAATTGTGAGATGCATTCTGATTTTAGAGATATTAAAAGACAAAAAGAGTATCTTAGAATAAGATGTACATACTTGATTTTTCATCACTATATACACACATACAATTTTACATAAATACAGTAATCTAAGGCAGGCTAATTAGTCTTCCTTCCCTACACTACTGCTGCCCTATCTGTTCGTCTATCTATGTATATGTATCTATGTAACTATGTATCTATGTATCTATCTATCTGTCCATCCATTTCATTTAGTTAATTGTACATGTGTCATAAAATTAAATTGTGTAATGTAATATGTAAAAACCTATATTATATATAATTCATATTTATCTCCATAATCATATAATAATATGTAAACTTATGCACAAGTACATAAATGTAAAATTTTAAGTTTCATCATTATTTTATAATAATGTGCTTTTTATAAACAGATTTTCCACTTTTAGATTTTGTCACTCAAAACACTTTATGAAAACCCCTTTTATCCCAACTGGCAGAGCTGTAATTCATTATTTTTCATGGCTGTATAATATTTCATGATGGATCAATTGATGAGCATTCATTTTCTTTCTATTTTGTTGTTATTGGTAACTGTTACAAACAGTGATACAATAAATAATGTATCATTTCTTATATATTGGAGCTTTTATTTCTTTGGCTAGATTTCCAGGTGGGGGAAGTTTTAGGTCAAAGATATGTGTAATTTTAATGAATATGGACAGATCATTTACCTAAAACTCTTTTACAATTTATATTTATTTTTAAACACATTTTTAAGCCTTATGTACATTTGTTCTCTTTAGCAAATGTAAAATGGATATGTTTTTAAAGTTCAACACCAACAACAGTGATTATTGTTCTTTCAGACTTTGCCATCTGATGAGAAAAAAGGATATCTCATTTGCTTTCATTTATATTTTTTGTATCATTGATGAAATCCAATATATTTGAATAGTCTCTGGCAGTTTATATCAAGTTTTCTGTGAGTTTTCTCCTGTTCTTTCTCTTGGGGGAAAACTGTTTGGCTTCATGTTAATTTGTAGAAGCTTTTTGTGTACACATCACACATTAACTGCCTGTTTTTCCTCTATTTTGCAATATTTTTTTCCAGATATGTTGCTTGCCTATTGGATTTTTTTAATGTAGCTTTTGCCATCAAAAGCGTCTAGATTTTTTAGCTAAATATGTCTACTTATAGGATCTGAGTTTTCAGTTTGGATTAGGGAGATCTCCCTTTCCCCTTCAATATTACACATAAATCCTAGATTTTCTTAACTATTTTTATTTAATATGTTTATGTTTATATCTTTAGTACATCGAAAATTTGTTTTGACATATTGTGTAAGATGATAGTCCAAACAACTATTTTCCAGATGAATAACACAGAGTATTTACTAGAGAGATTCTTTTTACCCAGTGAAATGACATGCTACCCTTGCCATATATTAAATCTTCATATGCTAGCATCTGATTCTTGATATTTTATTATATTCCAGTGATTTTTTATTACTAAATTAGTACTATATTTTCTCTATAGTATGTTCTGATATCTGATAAACCAAGTCTTTTATCTTTTTTTAAATCCTTTAAAAAAAACTATTTTCTTGACTGTTCTTAGGTATTTATCCTTTTATACAAAATGTACATCATGATAGCCAAAATATTTTATAATGTCATATTAGAAATCTAATTGAAATTGCATTAAAATTATATAAACATATAGATAAATATTTATATAGACTTTTTTGGTATTAAGTCTTCCTATTTGATTACATGAATCAATTTTTAAAAATGACATCATATTAGTGTTTTTATTTTTCTATCTTACTACAATTTAGTCTTACAGTAAACTAAGAGATTTCCTTTATATTCTATTCCATAGAATAGTTAAAATAAAACTGGAGTTATCTGTTTATCAGAACATTTGTAATCATGCTGGTGTTTTACTTATCTCAGTGAAGATGAGATGCTAATGTTATTTTGTCCCTAGGAACTAGGAATGGGTTAATGTCAAACAGTGCATAAAATAGTCCCATACAACAAGTTATTATCATACCAAAAATGCCAATAATGCCCTGACTGGTGTGGCTCAGTGGGTTGGATGTCATCCTGCAAACCAAAAGGTCACTGGTTCAATTCCCAGTCAG
Source organism: Furipterus horrens (assembly GCF_987537825.1). Taxonomy (NCBI): domain Eukaryota; kingdom Metazoa; phylum Chordata; class Mammalia; order Chiroptera; family Furipteridae; genus Furipterus; species Furipterus horrens. The sequence goes on along the minus strand of NW_028327174.1, from coordinate 19,188,840 downwards.
GGTACATGCCTGGGTTGCGGGCCAGGTGCCCAGTTGGTAGCACATGAGAGATAACTGATCAATATTTCTCTCCCTCTCTTTCTCCCTTCCTTCCCTTCTCTCTAAAAATAAATAAATAAAATCTTATATATATATATAAAAAAGCCAATAGTGCTCCAGTTGAAAAACACTGGGTTTTTCCAATGTCTTTTTTTTCTTCTAATGATAGCTTTTTAATTTTAAACTTTTTTTGATATGAAATATTCTTCTGTTCTTCGCTTTCAAAATAATTTATCATTTCTTTTTTGATTTCCTCTTTGTTTCAAGAATTTTCTATAAGTATATGTCTTAATTTCTTAGTAGTTACACTTTTCTTTTGGAGACAACTTTCTATTATTGATTTCTACTTGTGTTTACAACACAGGGGAACAATTTTTAACATAATTCCCATTGACTTCGATTTTTCTGCTCTTTTAGACTTAAATAGGCATGCTAATTTCAAAACTGCAGTTAGTTTTCTGCTATCACATCAAGTTTTTTCTGTACAGCTTATCTTAATGCGACCACTCTAGGCTGGATAGAGCCTGGATAGAGGGAAGCACTAGTGCTCTCCTATTGGCTGACAGCAAACCTCCCTTGATGACCTTGGAGACCAGCAACAGGTTTATACTTGTCTAGGCTATTCTGTTATACATGAGACAGTTTGGGAGAGGTTGTGTGCCATTCTATATAGTGAATTGTATTTTGAAGTGTACTTCGAGTTCTTGTCTGTATACAAGGAGTCAGCAGGATTTATTTTTTTATTTACATATGTACTTATTTCCTTTCCTTCAGATCATGTCTGCCTCTACTATTTCTTCTTGTAAGTGCCTAAACAACTCTGATTCGTTTTGTTATATCTGTGGCGGTTTCACCATTCCCAAAGGACAAACATGAGCACATTTGTCAGGCAAACCTATTTTGCGTATTTTAAAGATAAGTCTTGGGCCCCTCACAAGGTGTGCAAGCAGTGTGTTGACAGTTTACAGATGTGGATGAAGGGAACATGTGATAAATTGCCATTTGTTATACCTATGGTTTGGTGAGAGGCCAGAGATCATTCAACTGACTGTTACTTTTGTATAGTGAAAACGTCAGGATATAACAAAAAAAATAAATGTAAAATAGAGTATCCTAGTCTACCATCAGCTATACGCCCAATGCCTCATTCAGCTGAAATCCCAGTGCCAGTTTTCATTGAACTACCTTCTTTTGAGAAACAGGAGTATGGTGAAGAACTAAGTGACAACGATGGAGATTTTGAAATTGAAGGTGACTCAGTTCGTAAGGGATTTGATTAGCATGAGTTGAATGATTTGGCATGAGATGTGGAACGATCCAAAAAGGCTCCAGAACTCCTGGCATCAAGACTGCACAAGAAAAACTTGCTTGAAAAAAGAGCAAAGGTATCCTATTTTGATCAAGAGAAAGTGCATTTCTGCAGTACTTTCAAAATGATGGTGGCTTTGTGTATTGCCATAACATACATGGTTTAATGGAGGAATTGGGAATTCCAATCTAGAATGCAACTGAATGGCGACTGTTCATCAATAGCTCAAAGCGGAGCTTGAAGTGTGTCCTCCTCCACAATGGCAATTTCTTTGGTGCAGTCCCAATTGGCCATTCAGTTTGTTTTCGTGAAGAATATGAAGACATAAAGAGTCATTGATCTGTTGCATATCACAAGCACAATTGGATCATCTGTGTTGCCCTTAAAATGTCTGCTTCCTTCTTGGTCAGCAATGTGGACACACCAAGTATCCCTGTTTTCTGTGTATGTGGGACAGCAGAGCTCATGAGAAGCATTGGGTGGAGTCAAACTGGCCTCCAAGATCTGACCTCAAACCTGGTGATCTAAACATTCTGCATGAGCCACTTGTTGACAGAAAGAACATTGTATTCCCACCTCTGCACATGAAACTGGGTCTCATGAAGTAATTTGTTAAAGCTTTGCCAACTGAAGGAGACTGTTTCAAGTATCTCATTTTGGCATTTCCTAGCCTGTCATTTGAAAAGATAAAATACATTAACATGTATGTTTGGTAGAAGAACTTTACTACTTGTACACAATTTGACTTACAGTAACAATATATAGCCTTTATATGAATAAAATAACTCTAAGTAAACAGTCTATTCAGGTATTTTTTTCTGTATTTTCTTTTGTATGTACATTTTGTATAATTTTGGGGACAAAGGGAGGGTATCCTATACCTTAAAAAGTTGACATGATAGAGAAAAACCGTGGTCAGTTTTGGATTCAGATGCCAAAAGTTAGTCAAAAACAAGTGTCAAATCTAACTCAATAAAAATTGTGTTCCCCAGTGTAATTGGACAATGTAGCACATGTATTTCTCTAATGTGTTAGATGTTTTCTTTGTGATTAAGTATATGGTTTTATAGATAATCCATGGATCTTCTCTCACTCTCTTTCTCTCTTCATCCCCCATAGACACACATATTCTATATTTGAGAATTAAGAGATTCAATATAGTTTGTATTAGTTAGCTAGTGCTGCCATAACAAAATACCACAGATTGGGGAGCTTATATTTATTTATTTACTTACAGTGCTAGAGGCTAGAAGTACATAATCATGGTGTTTACTGGTTTGGTTTCATTTGAGGTCTCTCTCTTTGGTGTGTAGATGGCTGCCTTCTTGCCATGTTTTCACATGGTCTTTCCTTTGTGCACACACATTACTCATGTCTCTTTTGGTGTCCAATTTTCCTTTTCTAAAAAGAAGAGCAGTCAGAGTGGATTAGGGTCCACCCATTTGACCTCATTTCACCTTAATACCTCTTAAAGGATCTCTTTTCTTATATGGTCACATTCTGAGGTGCTGGTGATTAATACTTCAACATATGAATTCTGGGAGATGGGCAAAATTAAGCCCAATATCATAGACTTATTAGGTTAAGTTCATAATTAACACTACAAAATTTCTCTCTGACCTTACTTATTTTTTTACGAACTAGAGTTGTGTAACATTCAAATGATGTATTGATATTTCAAACTAAAATTATAATTTCATCAGGGTCTTGCATTTCTAATCATTTTTGCTCTTTATATTTAGCTGTTATGTTATATGGAATTAATTATTATACCTTCTCAGTTTATGCTTTTCTTGAAACCTAATGACTCTGTTCTATGCCTACGACTTTTAACATTGAATTCCACCTTGTGTAATATTGATATTATCTTTGCATGTGTCTTTGCCCATGCACTTGTTTTCAACTTTTCTTAATCACTTTGAGGTACAATTGTTTCTTTGAAAACTGCATAAGTCCTATTTGATAGCCTTGTGCAATAGGAGAACTCAGTCTATGTGTTTTGAGTGCAACGACTTGATTTTATTCTTGTCTTCTTACCTTATGATGTGTTATTCTGTTTTTCCCTTACATTAATTTTAATTAGTTAGATCATTCTCTTTTCTGTTTGGGAGAGTCACCATGCTGCTTCAATCCATTAATGTTTACTTTTCCTTTTCCTATACTTATCATTTTACATGTATTTCTCTAATATTGTTTTAAAAATAAGAAGCTAGTTATTTTCTCGCCAGGAGGAATTGTTCCCATTAATTTGCTGCACCCCAATAAAGTGAGTTTAGAACACTGCCATTCATTTTCATCCTCCCCTCTCAGTATTCTTTCTGTCCTTTCCTCTCTGTAGTCTGTAGGTGTTATTTCATCATCTTCATGTCTAAGTGTTGCTGATGAGAAGTCTGATACCTGGTTCTTTGTCCTTTGTCGTGACTTGTTTTGTTTTGCTTCTGTCTGAAAGTTTGTTAGCTTTTCTCTTTATTCTTAAATCTATGAATTATATTAGAGTAGTCTTAACTCTGTGTCTTTTCTTATGAACCATTACTTGAAAACTTGTGCTTTAATTGTGCAGACTCAAATCTTTCTTTAGTTCAGAGAAAATTTTCTCTATTTGTTTAACCATTCTATTTCTGTCATTCCTTCCTGTCTTCTTCTGGAAAAACAAACAAACAAACAATATTCTTTGCTTTTTCCTCCAAAGCTTAAAAAAATATTTCTAACTTTTAATATTTCGCATTTCTTCATATTTATCTCTTTAGATTATTTTTTTCTGTCTCTTTATAGTTTGACTTGGTATTTTGAGATGTTCCTTATACTTGATTTTACAGTAACAATTCAATCTTCAAATTCATCTTCTGATTGCTTATTTGCAAATTCATGGTCTTTGTTTAGATTTTCCTCCACAAAGTTCTTTTTGTTCTTTATTTTAATCATTATTGCTTTTGTTAATTATTTTAAATTAAAAAATATGCTTTTTACATCTCATCATTTGCTTTCCTCCAGCAATTTCATTTCCCTAGACATGTGTTCTGCTTGTGCTGAATGATCTTACTCTCTCTGGCTTTCTTATAATTTTAATATATATGTATATATTTTATTTATTTATTTGTTTGTTTGTTTATTGATTTGGTATTCTCACTGGGACTCAGGTCTGGTTGTCAGCCAGCCAAAATGATGGCTATTCAGGAAGAGAGTAACAGAAGACAATACAGTCTCTGCATTCTGGGTGATGGGAGTCATTTCGGCCTCCCACAGAGGTAACAAGAAGAAGCCATTTGTCCCAGTTTTTCTTCAACTCTTCAAGGCTGGGCGCAGAGAGGACCAGTTACTTCTCATCCACCTGTCTAAGGACCCCAGGCATGCTTGCGGGGCTTAGAACCAACCGAGTTCTGTGTGCCAAGCCCTTCCTTGCATCTTGGGAGCTGAGAGACTCATGTTGGACTCTCTGAGGCTGGTTACCTATAATCTCTTGCTTCCTTAGCTCCTGTATAGAAAAAAAACTATTTCCCTCTTTGGGGTTTCACTCTGAGGGGGGATCTTATTTCCACCTACAGTTGTTGGACCCAATAAGAGCAGATAGACTAGAATTAGGAGTACGGCTGTAGCAAACATTAGCAAGGTGGCCACATTTTCAGAAACCCTAGAGGCCTATTTTAAAAGGGTTGCATTAAAAATTAGGAAAATTTTAGCAAAATTTGGAGTTTCCTAATCTTTTAAGTCAGGAGAAGTAGTCAGTCTAGGCTGCTTCTTTGCCTTACTGCCTGCTGGTAACGAGGGCTTAAATGCCAAGTGATGTTTTTTTTCCTTTCACATGTGTGAGACGGACGGACGTTTATTGTAAAAGTTAAACAGAGTGTCAGCTTGCTTTGGCTGATGTGTAAGAGCTCTTGACTGGGCTGCTTTACTTTCTTCCATAATAAGTAGTTAATAGAAATTCCCTGACCTGCAGTGCGGACTTAATTTATCCTGTATATCAAGTTGATTTAACAGGAATGGAATGTGGTGGAACAATAGCTTCCTTCTCTGCCCCCCTCTCAGCAATCCTCCGACCTTTCATCTGGAAAGAAAACCAGATTTAACGCCATGGAGAACCTTTGTGATTTTAAATAATTGGCCTATGTTTGGAGAAAAGGGTATTTAATCGATGGCAATCATCTGTTTATTTGAAACACCATTGGGTTGGGGAGGGGGTTTTTGTCTTTAAATTTTTCACTTGTAGGAAAGGCTGAGATGGCTGAGTACACTATGTACTTTGCACTGTACAGAAGAAAAACTGAAAAACCTGAATTGCTTCTTTCTTTCATGGCTTGTTCTCTACTTAGAAAACCCTTAATTAATTTTCTGTGAAAGCAGATGGTCAAAGGATTTAAAGAAGCAGAACAACATCTTGCATTCCCTTCTGCTTGCAAAATGAGGAAAGTGAAAATGGTAAACTGATTAAACAAAGTCATCTTGAAGTCTACCATTATAATGAGATGTAAATAACAACAGCAACAAATCTGAATCATTTAAGAAAGTTTTCCCATTTAAAATGCATCCCTTCGCCAACTTTGTTCTCTGGAGACTTCAGCCATTTAAAAGCACGATATTGGAACTAACCCAGCCTCACTTTTAATTAGCACAGAAATGCTAATTATACTTTTTCTGGGTGATGTTTCCCGGGAGCTGCCAGGACCCTGCATTGCCACATCACTTCGGTGAGGTATACATGATCACCAGACCCATTTAAAAATTATAAAGGCCAATACAACCAAACTGATTATTATTTTTAAACTGTTGGAATCCACGGGAAGATGCGTGAAAATAATGGCATCAAAATGAACAGAGTGAGCTTTTTATTCATTCCAGACACAAGCATATTTCTTTTTATTCAATATTTGTGGTCTGTGCAAATCAAATTTCTTCCCATTGAATCATTTAAAATGCCACACAAAGCTTGATTTTGAAAGAATGCTACTTTTTCATGAAACAGTCTCTTTTGAAAAGCAAATTGCCCCCCTCTCTTTATTTTACAGGTTTAAGTCTTTGCATTTAAATTTTCTTAAAGGAATTCCTATCTCTATTCTTGATATGACTTTTTTTCAAGATGATAGCTCTATGCATGCAATGGATACTGTTTTTTTAAATAAAGTCTTATATAAATTTAATTAAGAACAAATTTAGTTAACTTTATTTAGTTACTAAAGACATTTAGACCTAATCCCTCCCAATCTTCAAACATATAACCATCACCTTGAAACCTCAGAAACAAAACAAACACATGCCACAATAATATCTAAGCCTTATATTTTACCAATATTTATCAGAATAAGGGTAAGAGTCTAAACAGCGTGTGTGTGTGTTTTTTAATCCTCACTTGAGGACATTTTTCATTTAGAGAGAGAGAAAGAGAAAAGGAGAGAGAGAAACATCGATATCAGAGAGAAACATTGATTGATTGCCTCACGTATGCTTTCAGACTGGGGATAGAACTGGGAACCTAGTCATGTGCTCTGACCAGGAATTGAACCCACCACCCTGTGGCTACAGGATGGTGTTCTAACCAATCGAGCCACACTAGCCAGAGCTAAATGGCTTTTAAGGTCTACACTTATCATTATAATTCTGGAGCTGTGTATGACAAAAGTGATTCATTCTATATTACATTATTATTTTTTAAATATTGATGTAATCAGGACTAGAGTCAGCCTGGGAGGAAAAAATTCAACAAAACTTTGTATTTGGGGAGACACAATTTTGCCTCCACTAAAGTAAATCCTCTATAATTTTACCTCACTTGGAAGATATTCTGAATTATTTTTTAAAAGTCTGAATTACAAAATATTATAAAAGAAATGGCATTTGATGGCTCTTGGTACACGTGGTCTACTGTATAATGATAACAACACAACAGTGATCACTATAATATTTATGACTGCCTGCTCTGGTCCTGGCACTGTGCTGTGTGCTTTACATAATAACCACAGCAAGTGAGAGCCACTGTTATCTCCACTTTAGGACAAGTACAGTATGGCTGTGTACATTAGAGAGCTTGTCCAAGGCTTCACAGCTTGCAAGTGACAAGGATGGGTCGTACCCAGGCCTATCTCATACTAAAGCCTTCTATTAACCATTGCACTATTATGATGAAATTCATATGCTTTTAGTGATAGAGTAGAAAGTCTTAAAGGTGTTTTTTACTTCCTCTGAAATCAGGTTAGTATGACCCGACGACCATATTTTCACTGTTCTTAGGAAACAATTATCTTCTTATCTGTGGCAGAAGCAGATCTCCATCTATTATGGTTTGAATGCTGACTGCTATGGATGGAAATGCGTCCCCCCCACCCCACTTCATATGATGAAGCCCTAACTCTTATCATGATGGTATTTGAATGTGGGAACCTTTGGGTTATAAGTTGTTTTAGAGGAAATCATGAAGGTAGAGACCCCGTGATGAAATTAATGCCCTTTTAACAACAAGAAGAGGCACAAAGGCTTGTTCTCTCTCCCTGTCCTTCTCCCCACCTGCACCCCCTCCCCCATGTGAGGACACATCCAGAAGGTGGCTTCCTGCAAGCCAAGAAGAGAGCCCTCATCAGGGAATCAATTCAGCTGGCACCTTGATCTTGGACTTCCCAGCCTCCAGAACCATGTGAAATAAATTATTGTTATTTAAGCAGCACTGCATTGTGTTATGGCAGGTCCAGCTAAGTCACCAACGAAGTGCAAATAAGTGAAATATGAAGGACTAGTCAATGTGGGAAGTTAAATGACAAGAACATTAGTATAACAATGTCAAACACTTATGAGTCCTACCATGTAACAGGCACTGATATGTGTCCCTTCACGTGTGTAACTTACTTGACTGATCATCACAATAATCCTCTGTGGTATCTACTATTATTATTTTTTTCATCTTACAGCTGAAAATATGAGGGACAGATGTTGAACAACTTATCCAAGGCACAGCTCTAGGTAGAACCAGAATAGAACCAGAATTCAAACTCAGACAACCTAGCTTCAGAACCCATGTTCTTTCCTTCTTGTTCTCCCAGAGGTTTTTTTGTTGTTTTTAGTTTTCTTATTTGAAAAATGAGGATAATGGCTGCCTTGTCTATAGGACAGGAGAAATAGGAGAGGTCACAAATGTCAAATTACTAAAACAAAAACAAAACAGAATATAAGGTAGCAAAAATTGTTGGCATTGATATTTGTTTAGTAAGTTTATTTATACCTCAACTCCTTTAAAAAATAAGCTGAGAAAAGCTATTTTAAAAGGGCATAAAAGTAAGGTCATTAGGAAAATCAGATTTAAGCAAAGGAGGAAGGCAGAGCTACAAACAATTCTAAGGTTTCTAATACTCAAGACAAAAAGTGAAACACTAGCCATGCATCGTTTTATCAATAAATAAGGAAATAGAGTATTTTCTCAAAAGAGAGAAAAGTTTTTTTCTCTACCATTATGCTTAAAAAGAAATTTTTCATGTTGGGGTTTCTAAAGTGAACATAATGATCAATGGCTCCATTTGATTGATTACAGTATCATCCCTTTTGCTTCTCTTCTTGTCATGGAAGAGATATTAAGGAACCATGAGACCTTCAAATTTGGTTAGCAGGAGGGAAATGTTGTAGAATATAAGTATATAGATCATTTGAGTCTAGATAATCAACCCTTAAATTGTCAAAAATTGACTCTTTGCCAGAGAAGGCCTCCCAGGTGGGCCAGATAGATCTGCCATAGCTGTGACGATGCTCACCACCAGGCCGGTTCACACTGAGGCCATGGAGGGTGTGCTATGGGGAACATAATTAGATGATTTTATGCAGTTTCTGCTCTTGGGGCCCAAATTTAGAATTAGGCACAGCATATTAGTGCAGAGAATGGTTCAAAATATAGATAAGGGAAACCCCTCTGCATTGTAGAATATTTAGACAATATAAAAAAATATAAAGAAGAAAGCCAACATCAATCAAATTATCATCATTGTTACCTTTTGATAAATATGTCCTTCAGTCCCTTATTCACTCTCTAAGTAGACATATAGGTACAGATGCAATATAGCTACGATATAGATATAAATATAGGTATAGATAGATATAGATATAGATGCATGCATGTGTTCACACATACATAGCTAGAGGTTCAGAAATTCATATAGGTTTTTATACTTTTCCAAGGTTTCAGATCTAGTAAGTGGCAAAGATGGAGCTCAAATCCATTTCTGTTTGATACTAAAGCCCGATTCTATATTCTGAGTATGGCAATTTTTGACACATATTATTTTATGAACATGGAAGCATGCATTATTTAGCACTTTGTACTCTAGTACCCTCTTTCCAAATCACCTTGCATTGGGAGGCAGTTTCAGGTAATTAGTATTTGTTTAAAACAGGATTTTTGATATTGTTTAATATTCTACAGTGGACCATCATTTATTGAATAATCTTATTATTTTAAATCGTTAGATTTACAATGTTCACAAATCAGTATGTGCCAATCATAAAGGTGAGGGTGATAAACTCTGTATATTTCAGGAAAGAGGAGGTCTGTGGGCCAGATCTTAAAGTTGCCCAGCAGTTGACTAGTCAGAACTGTAAGAGAAGAACATACCCAATGGAGGAGTAAAACATGGTCAGCCTGGAGGACTGAGAACAGTTTAGTGTGGCAATAGAGTGTAAGAGTTAAGACATCAGACTTTTTTTCAGGCAGACCTGTCTGAGTTCTAGGACTGGCTTTCACACTTCTTTGCTTTTGACTCTGGGCAACTTGCTTAGCCTCTCTAAGGCTGGGCTTTCTCAGTTGTAGAATGAGATTTATAAGAAAGTCATTGTAAGGGTACAGAGGCTCTTTGTATAAAAACTAATGCCTAGTACTAGGAAGTCAAGAAATATTATTTTTCTTTATTAGTATTAGTATATCAGCCAGCTTTGGGTGTATGATGGGGAGTGTTGAGAAACAAAGCAGGACAAACCCAAGAGAACCTTAAATGTGCTTCTAAAGAACTTGGTTTTTATATTATATGTAGTCAGATCTTGGTAGATTTTTAAGCTAGGAAATACCATGATCAGATTTGAATTGCAGTACAGATGCAAGACTATAAGTAGGGATATTATGATTCTAGGTGCAACACGATGAGGGCTTGAGTTGTCAGTAATTATGGTATCTGAGAGGAAACAAGTGAGAGCCATCCATGTGAAGGGTAGAGAATCACTGGAAGTAAGCAACGCTTTGGACCAAGGGTGAAGGGAGGGGTTCAGGAGGATATTGAAGATATATGATGTTTCTGCCTGTGCACTGTGCCTCCTTCCTTTTTGATTTTTGGAAATAGCATCTCAGTTTTTCTCTGGGTAATTACTCCTCCCTCATACTCAATCCATTTGCCAATCCCATTCACCCAAGATGTGTGTGGATGACCCAACATTTCCATATCCCTGGCTACAATAACTGGTCAGATGTGGCTTAGTGAACTGAGTTGGTTCAATGAGACCAGGACTCTTTCTGAAATTATTAGGAAGGAGAACATTTTTTTCTTTGGAATTAAAGCCAGGTGGACATAAGCTTGGCATATGCAACCTATAATGGAGCCAACAATAGGGAAGAGTTTAAAAGAGAGAATGGGACTGTGATTTTATAATATTACTTAGCCAGACCCTGTCATACTTAGAGATAAGAGTCTTCTTTAGACTTTCCAGTTAAGTGATTCAATAAATTATGTTTCCTAGTCTAGCCAGCTTCAGTTGAATTTCTTTCCTTAAAATAGAATTTGAAATTTTGGCAAATACAGGCGATTCCCAGATTTTTGCCTTGGGCGATTGGGTGGATTCACTAATATGTCAAACATAGAGGCGATACAGGTTTGGGAGAAAATGATGGCTTTGGTTTGAAGCATGTTGCATCTGAATTATTTGTGGAGCAAGTATGTAGAGATTTCTGGAATGAGTCTGAAACTTAGGAGAAAGATCAGAGGTGGAGAAATTGGTTTGAATTAATCATATTTTGTGCTTAGCAAAATTTATTTATTATTTTTGAAATAAAAAAGTTTGTTTGTTTATTTTTGGTGCAAGGCTAATCCCATTGCAGCTATTCAGGATATATCATTAAACTAAGTGGGAATGGCAAGTGAATAAATAACACATGTAAGATTGTTTTGGGATGATTATACTTTTTTGTCCATTTGATGTCCATTTGTATTACACTACTGATATATCAGAAGCACCATCAGGAAGTTAAGATATCAATTTTCATCCCAGAAAAAACAAAATGTATATCTTGAAAAGCATCCTATGATTTTCTTTTTAGGGACACAATAATGCACACAACACTTTTTAAACCAGAAAAGAACTATAGCAGGCCTGACTACTTTTAGCATAGATGTAGAGTAAGTAGGTGGAAGAGTTAGGGAAGATCACCAAAAGCAAAGATATCATTAACACCAGCGCTAAGATCATCCACACCCTCGTCTTCCCAATTACCAGTATGGGTGCGAAAGCTGGACAATGAGAAGAGCTCATAGGAAAAAATAGATTCATTTGAAACATGGTATTGGAAGAGAGCTCTGCAGATACCCTGGACCACCAGAAAAACAGACAACTGGATCCTAGAGCAAATGAAGCCTGAACCATCGCTGGAGGCTAAAATAACAAAACAGAACCTCTCCCACTTCGGGTTCATAATGAGAAGGCGGGGTTCCTTGGAAAAGACAATAATGCTGGCAAAATAGAAGACAGCAGGAAAAGAGGAGACCAAATAAGAGATGGGATGACTCCATGAAAGAAGCCACAGACATAAGTCTATGGGAGCTGAGCAGGGCTGTTGTGGACAGGACGATGTAGACATCACTCATTCACAGGGACACCGGGAGTCGGAGGTGTCTCAAGACGCATCACAGACTCACAGACTAAATAGATGGGTTGGTTTCACAAACATTGGTCCCTGGAGGTTTGGCCTTTGAATCATCCGAGGAGCTTTATAAATACACAGGATTTTGAATTCCACTCCTCAAAGGGTCTGATTATGCAAGTCTGTGTGTCCAGGACCTTGTGTATCTGTTCCTAGGTGACAGATGTTCGGACAGGTTTGGGAAGCACTTAGTGGTGTGAAGAGATGTAGATGCAGTCTTCCATCATGTGTCCTTGGGCTGGCTGTTTTGATTATCTGCATCTTTGCTTCGTCATTGTTAAACTGATGGGGTTGGAATGATGATCTTTCAGATCCCTTCTTTCTCTCAACATACCTTCAATTCATTGACTAAAACAGTTTTTTTCTCCTTTGTATGTGATGCTTATAAAGTGCTTCTTTTACTTCATAAAGGAAATAAAAGAAATAAAATTCAAACCAGCGTTTCAGCTGTCTTTTGACTGCCGACAAAATGACAGTTTTAGGAGCATCTTCGTTTAGTGATGTGTAACAGTAAAGATAGTGAGCTGTGTTGTACTTAGTTTAATCCTTAAGCATGCATCCCCCACTTAAAGTTGTTTTCTATACACTTAAAATGATAAAATAGCAGAATTTTCTTTAACTGTCTCTATTTTGTTATTGTATACTGTGCCATTCTGACAGGAGAAAGCATAGCGATTTTTTTTCTGTCCTTTGAAAAATTAAACTTATGCAAAGTGACAGGTTTAGAACATATTTCTAAATCAATGAATGACCATTATAAGACTTGGTCATACAAGTTACTTCCCTAACTACCATTTATTTGTGCTAAAATTGGCTACATTCCTGATGCTAATTCTGCAAGACAGCAGTAGGATATGACTTGCCTTCCCACTGTTTGATATAAATCTCCACTGATACGAATTGAGTTCAGCTGCAGTGAACTTAAATGCTAATGCTGAAAACATAAGGCAACCTGCTGTTTCATTTATACCAGAAAGTTTTAACTTCTACAGTCTCCTGTATCCCCTCCCCACTCCCACCTTAGGTTAGATCAAATTAGAACCACTCCATTTCTGTCTGAAGGGTGAAATGTGCAAGCTTGATTTACATAACTCAACATGAAAATGGAAGAAGGAATTAATTATTGGGATGGGTGCACTGCTCTTGTCCTTGAATAATATACCATAACAGTCACGGAAAAGCAGTCAGTGCCATAGCATTTATTAGAGAGCAAGCTAGTATTTGTTAACCACCAACTTTGCCCAGTACTGTGTAATGCATGCTAGGGTCTAGGAGATAATAATATTAATGATAATAATGGTATTTGTTGGGTGCTTACTAAGTGCCAGGCATTATAGTAAACACTTTATAGTTTTCTCATGGAATCCTCAAAACAATAGGTATGTACCTATTATTATATATATTTTATTGATGGAGAAACGAAGGCCCAGAGAGATTTTAAAAAAATGACCCAAGGACTCCAGAAACCAGGAGTCCAGCACAGGTGTCCAGATTCTTGACCTCTCGATGTTCCCTAACTTTAAAGAGTTTACAGTCTAGTTGAGAATACAAGAAATATAGCTTTTCTGGAAAAGGCCCAGGACTGCAAGGTGTGCAGAAAACAAGTAGCATCAGGATTCCTCCCTTACCATGGGAGATGCCAATCGAATTAAAAGGATAATTTTGAAGTGGGAGCATGACCCAGGAAGGGAAAAAAGCAAGAACAGAAAAGAAAAGTCAGTTCAGTTGTACAACACTTACCTGCTTCACACTTAGGACATTTTCCTCAAGCCTACACACAAGCACTTTTGTCCTTTACTTTTGCTCTGATGCAGAATTGACCCTGGGGCGCCCTAATATTAGGTGTGCCTGGGACCTTAGATGTTTACTATGGTGGATACTCTGAACTTGAGAGGGAGAGTAGAATGAGATGGGATGGAAACAGGAGGCAAGGGCCAGATGGTGGGGGTTATTGAAGCTATCACGAGGAATGTAGTCTGTGTCCTAAGTGGGTATGACGAGTGACATGGTATGGGGAATACGTTGAAGCAGATGCAAGAGTGATGACAGTGGTTTACACTTGAGTTAGGATGGAATGAATGAGGTATATTTGAAAAGTATGTAGAAAATGGAGCTATAGGATTTCCAGTCTCTGCCTTCACCATTCCTCTTAACATTGCCTCTGTCGCAGTCACAGTGACTTCGTGTTGCTGAGTCTAGGAACACTTTCCTGTTCTCATTTAACAGTGTTCTAGGTAACCTCTTGACTTTTGGACCCAATTTTTTCCTTTATCATATTTTCTCCTTCTCGGATTATTTTTACCGATTTCTCTCCTTTTTTCATAAACTACCTTTTCAGTCTCTATTTTTCTCCCTTTTAAACAGTCATGATGAAGTTCATTAGGGTTGATTCTGGGATTATTTTCCTTCTCTCTCTCTCTCTTTCTCTCTCTCTCTCCAGTGTATTGTCTACACTATTTTTTGTAGGTGATTTTTATTGTTTCAATGCTGCTGACTCACAAGTTTATGTCTCAGGCCTGGACTTCTTGAAGTTCTAAACTCATAATCTCAACTGCTAGTTGCCAAACCCATTTGGAAGTCTAACAGACATTTCAAACGCAGCACATCTGATGCTTAGTTGTTGGTTCTTTACCTTTTCACCATGTCTGTTAAAAACACTATGACCCACCCAGATACCCACTGAGAAGTTATAAATGTTCCTAAATTTATCTCCTTCCTTTGATGTTGACATCCAATGCATCAGGGAAACTTTCAATCTCAACTCCCAATACATCTCAGGGTCATATGCTTCTTCATTTCTTTGTTGCCCCAACTCTAAGGAAAGTAGAACTATTTTTCAACCTGTTCCATTTTTCCTTTTCTCCTTCCTTCCTTGTTTGTTTACTCACTTAGTGACTACTGGTTTCCACACTAAACTGAGTTCCAGGAAGGCAAGGAATGTGGCTGTTTTGCTCACCAAATAGAGATGATAAACTCAATAAATATTTATGGAATGAATGAATGAAAAGGCTGATATTTGAATTAATATGAATGGAACACATGCCAAGAACCATTTCTAGATTTCTGATTTGAGTAAGTGGTTACTTGGTCATGTCGTTTACCAAGATAGG
The DNA here is from genome assembly GCF_987537825.1 of Furipterus horrens. Taxonomy (NCBI): domain Eukaryota; kingdom Metazoa; phylum Chordata; class Mammalia; order Chiroptera; family Furipteridae; genus Furipterus; species Furipterus horrens. The sequence continues at coordinate 19,173,512 of NW_028327174.1, read as the reverse complement.
ACCAAAGTTGGAGTGAAGAGTTATGTTCTTTTTTACATACATTGAATTTGAGATTCTGGTAAGACAACAAGTGGGCATATCCAATTAGCTTTTGGATATACTGGAGAGTTGCTTAGGAGTCGGTTCTGACTTGGAGATATCACCTGCAAACTCATAAGCCTAGTTAAGGATGGTACTTGAAGCCTCTGGAGTGCCTAAGCTCCTTTACGTGAGAGACTGAGCCCAGAGAAACATCAAAATTAGGGAACCAGTAGCATATGCAAAGTGACCAAAGGGAGGAAAAAAATTAACCAAGTATATGCTGTCAGTCAAAAAAGAGAATTTCAAGAAGGAGATTTTAATAATGTCACATGCTGAAAGATCAGAAAATTATATATGAAAAGTAACCATTGGATTTAGCAACGTGGGGAACAATGATGACTTTGGAGAGCAGTTTCAGTAGGGTACAAAGTGGAGGTCTGGGTTTAAGGGAGATGAAGAGTAAGGAAGATGGGGCAGAATTTGTTTAGGACAGAAAAGAAACAAGAAAGAAGCATTGTCATCTGGAGGTTGAATATAGGATTGATTTTTTTTTTTTTTAATGTAGAAGAGGCTTGAGGATGTTAAATGCTGTCCAGAAAAGGATAGAAAAGAAATACTGGGGGAATCAGAATGTACGAGGAGATGGGAACCGAAGGACAATCAGGGGTGTCTTCCCACTGGAGGAAGTACAGTCCCTGAAGGAGAGGCCATGTGCATTGTAGACGGACTCATGACTTTGGTCAAAATTGCAAGAGCCTCATTTGATGGCTCTCATTTTTTTCTCTGAAGAAGGAGGGCAGTTCTGTGCTAGAATCACCCCTTTTCATGGACACCCCTCTCACTAAGGACTACTCTATGGCATTTTGTATGGCAGAGTTTTCACGAAATGAGCCGACCTGCTGGACTGCGCTCTGTTAATGACATTACTACTTCAGGGACAGGTCTTCAGAGAACTATGTGGATCCATTTTAATCACTCCCATGACTAATATAAAGGTGTCTATTTATTATTCTTTTGTTCCCTCTTTTTTTATGGCTACTTTGCATTTCACCTTCCTGTTTGTTGTCAGGCATGATGAGCTGGAGCAGAGATACTTAGTATAATGGTTTCAAATTATAATATCAGTACACTTCTGATGCCCCTAGATAATTAATGCTGAAATTCACAGCCAGTGGTGGTAACAGGAGTCAGAAAACAACTCTAAGAATAATGCCATATGCTTAATAATTGGTTCATTTTTTCCCCTCTGACTAATAATCAGCTTTATTTTTACCTGCTATGACAAAAACTGGTTAGGGAAAAGAAACTTGATATGTAAGAGTCTCCTTCTTGATCCCATCCAGGTCTTAAAGACATTTTACCTGCTCAGTGGGTGACTGGGAATCCCTGGCAATATTACAGTCATGGCTTTTCTATTTCCACTTTTGAAATAACAGTAACAGCAACATTGCTCACCTCTTTGGAGACCTGAGCGGCAGCAGCAACAGTCATTTCATGATGGTTTATTGTGTGATCATTAAACAACTTTGAAATCAGATTTTCACTGTTAATAATTAAGTAATTAGGGAGTTATGAGCTTTGACAGGAGTTCTTTCCCCTTTGATCCCGACAGGGAAAATAAAAACAAGAACGTGAAAGTTAATAGACTGAATTCACTAACTGGTTTTCAATTCTTGCAAATGCCTGGCCATTGAAATTTCAGGGAGAGATGGACCAGGCACCTCCAAAATGAATTATTTTACTCCCACTCTTCCAATTGTATGTTTTATTGAAGATCTTCTCTCTCTTATCCCAGAGATAGATATGTGTGACATTGACTGGGCTACCCTTTGGGAATTTCCCATATTCAATCAGAGGTTTGCAGAGCACTGAGAATCTGTTTTGAATGTCAATAGAGTCTGAGGGATGGTGGACAGGGTAAAAATTACAGACCAGGAAAGAAAACCTCAGTGTGTGTGTGTGTGTGTGTGTGTGTGTGTGTGTGTGTGTGTGTGTGTTTTCTGATCTTGAGGTCAGATCTTGGCACTATAACTTATCTTTCTCTTTGGCAAGTTACTTAACTTCTCTGAGACTCAGTTTCCCACTTGTATAAAAAGAATAATAATGTCCATTTCAAGTCTTTCTGGGGATTAAATAAAACAGTTCATCAGAAGCTCCTTGCATGGGGCCTAGCAGATACTGTTCTCTCTCCCTCTCTCTCCCTCTCTCTCTCTCTCTCTCTCTCTCTCCTTTCTCAAAATAAAATGTCATCACAGCTCTGGAATACCTAAAACTTCCTTTAGTGACTCATTTTGTTAGCTCTACTTCTGCAATGACCTCATACATCTATCTATGTCTTACTTTCCTTTCCTGCTGCCAGGAATGTCAGATTGATATCCCAAGTTTAAATTGATATCCTTAAACTGTGAGTCCAGTCATATGATAGGCCTGCTCTGAAGCTTTCAGTGCCTTTCCATTGCTTGCCTAGAAAACTCCCAAACCTCTTAGCCCAGATAGGTGGGACTCTCTGTGTTTCAATCCCCTTTCCTTTCTAGCTTCTTCATTGAATTCCCTTCTTATACCTAACTAAATCAAGCTATTCCTTTCTCCCTGAAACATTGCTTGTCCCGGCCTGCCCCTTTGCCTCCTCTGGCTTAGAATCTCCTCCCCATCATCTCTTCTTGATGATGTCCCACCCTTAGTGCAGGCCAGTGTTTGTGCTCTGTCCAATCCAGGATGGAACCTTTCCCGTCCTCTTCCCACTTCTAAAAGGATTTCTCCATCCGAGAACTCCTATGGCAGTTTTTCTTTGTTTGGCCATGTCTATAATTTTCTTCCCCAGTCTCAGCCTTGTCACCTCCTGTCCATCCTAAGGTCTCAGCCTCAAGTCACATTTCCAACTATTGAGACTAATCAGTCCTTTCTGGTACATGCTGCCTTTAGAACACTTATCTTGTGTCTCATGATGCCTTGGTCATTAATCTGACCATTCTATTCACATTTGTCACTACTTGCAAGACTGGAAGCTCCTGGAAGGAAGGAAAAGTGCCTGTTTTTCTCTCTGCTGTACCCTCAGTGTGTGGCAGAGGAAGCACCCAATAAATACTTGTGGAACCAATAAAGGAAGTATACTACTTGCCTTTCTTTAAAGCTACTTATATCCATGCCTGTCACAGCTACGTCACTGAGAACAGAGGCTGTGTCATTAATCCCAATTGGCCGTACGGCACCTCACTCATTGCCTTGCTGATCATAAGTGCTCAGTGAGTATTCACTTAGTAAAAAAAATAATGAGCATGCATAGAAACAGGGAACCCTGCCATGAAAACTACTGCACACATTTTAAGTGGTATAGTAGCTATCCATACAGGGGGGAAGGCTAAGCCCACTTCAGGTTTCGTAGGAATCTTTTCATTTTAGTAAACCAATTACTTGTAGTGGGTTATCAAAACCTTTATTTTCAGATCTGATTCATAAATAGCAAGACTGTTTTTCTAAGAAAAACATTCTTAAAGCAGAGATTAAAATATAACCCTTTCAATAACAAAAAACAAAAGCTGCCCTTCCACCCCAAGTTTCTGATAAAATGGCCTTTCTGGGGAGATATAATTTCCTCTGCTCACCATCTTTCTTTTAAATTGCCCAATCAATCAGAAGGGGAGATTTGCACCCCACCTGTGGCGAGACATTTTAAAGAGAGGAGACATTTGATTGCTGTGTTTAGATTTATGGGGATTGAGATGACCCTGAAGATTAAATGAAGAAGCAACTGTGAAAAAGAAACTGAAACAGGGAGGAAATTGATTTTTAAGTTGAAGACATATTGGTGTTGAGAGGTTTAAATGAGGAGATAGGTCAGAATGATAAGGTCCAGGTAGGTGGAGGAGGGGGCACCTTGAGAGGAAGCTGTGTTAATTGTCACCGGTATAATTCCTGTTGACCTTCAGGAGGCTGCGAGAATGATGATATCATGAGACTAGAGTTTTAAAATCACATTTAGTGAACACCTAATCACAGCTACAGATGGGCTTTAGATTTGATCCTCCTGATGAAACTAAATTAAGACAGGGGAGAAAACAGATAATAAAGAGTGACTATGAAATGAAATTCCTCAGTGTTATTTTTCAAGATGTGAGAGGCAGCAAAAATATATTGCTGGTAAAAACAAAAGAAATTTAATCACTACAGATAAAAATATGAATTTTTTCCAAAGGGAAAAGGTGTCTTGGAAACTTTCTTTAAAGGAGACCTACTCCCGCATACCTGAAATTGATTTCTTTCCACTTTCTTCTAGGTCATGGATCTCTCCTCTGTTCTTCTACATTTTGTGCTATAATATCATTTTTTTTCTTTTGCCCCTTTTTCATGATCTTTTAGTGTCTTTGCAAACATCTTTCCAAGACTGATATGAAACTGCAGTGGCATTCAGTAAATATGTTTTGGGTAGCTGCTTTTGAGATAACAATATTATAGAATTTGAACTGTAGGTACTGTCCTTAAGAATTTAAAGAAATTTTGAAGGTACCAAGCCTATACCTGGAATTATGAATACACAATTAAGTCATGGACATCAGTCTAGTAGGAGTTTAAAGGAAAGGAGAGGGGTCCCTCTGAGCTGGGCTATCATGGTAAATTACATGAAAGATGGACTGAGGTGGGTAGTGGGAGGTGGAGAGACATGATTAGTGGAGTGTGGTAGGAAGCAGACTAGGAAAATCATGAAGCCCAAACTAAACACTGGAGTGTTGAGTGGCCAGTGAAGAGACTAGAAATTGGCTTTTAAGAAGTGAGGGTCAACTGAAATATAATCTGTGGACTTTGGGTAATTGTGATAAAAAAGAATTTTATGTTTTGAGAACATGATTTTATAATTGTTAAATCACTTATGCATTGCATTTGTATGGAAACGCTTAAATATATGGATATATGTTATTTTTTGTTTTCCTCTTTATTTTGTTTTTTATTCTTGAAGCCATTCTGTTATATTGTTTACACACACACACAGAAATACACACACACACACACACACACACACACACACATGATTGCAAAGCACTTTGCTAAACATAAAGCCCCATGCAGTGTTTAATTAATATGATCAATTTTCTGTGGAGGTGCGGGGAAGGAAATAGCAAACTTTGTTCCGAGCACATCCTTTTTACTAGATAAATGGGCTAAAGGGACTAATATATGGCCTTCTGCCTGGGGAATAGAAATTACTAGATACAAAAAGTTCATTAATGAGTGCAAATGGGAACAAAATTATGGTAGCTAAATGGTTTAAATACCAGATTGTTCTTTAGAAATGTACATTTTTGAAAACTGTAAAGATGTTTAGACAATTAAAAAGATATCAGGAGCGGTAACAGAATATCTTTTGACATGTAGGTAAGAGAGATGAGTAGGGAGAAAGAATTTGCATTTGGCAATATTATAAAAAGAATAATGAAGCTAATTCAAGCATTAGATTTTAAATCCTAAGAAACTGGAGTGGTGAAGAATGAGAGGATAAAATGTAATGTGTTTGGAGACAGCATGAAGTGTTTAATAAGTAAAGTACTGGATGGAGAATCTATGAAAATTTTAAATTTCTTGTGCAAATGAAGTTTCTCAGTTTTAAAAGAATACTGTAAAAAAAAAAAAAAATCACCCCCCTCCATCACCACCACCTTTTCTAAATAGTCCTTGGCGGGTTTGCTCTTACACCCCTTTCTTGCCCTTTTCCTTCAGAGACCTTTATTCCAAGGTCACATGTCAGCTGGCATTTTGCTGGGGTCAGCTGTGGGAGGCATTTGTAGGAGATCAGCGGGTTGGAAGGACGAGAGGGGCAGGGTAGTTCTTTCCCTTCTGTCTTCCTGTGCTGCTGCTTCTCCATCATTCTAGTCATTCCAGATGAGCCCTCATAGCTCTGGCTTTACTTACAGGACCCTGACTCTGGGCACCAGAGACACAAACACAGCCTCCTGCATTGGGTGCAGAAAAAGAGACTTCTTGTGTTGCTAAACCCTCGGTTGCTGCTTTGCCTAGTCATCTCTTTAATCACCTGTTCAATAACATCCCTCCAGTGTTAAATTCCCTGTGCTTTAAATAATATAGTCCTGGTTGGACTCTGACTGATATGCTGGTTTTACATGGATAGTAGAAGGAATGAAATAATACCATGGACCAGTTTGAGATATTTGAAGAAAGGCAGTTATACATGTTCAAATAATAATTTTTATTTGATACCGCATGAGTCTAAAGTAATCATATTTAACACAACAGGCTTTCACAGAAGTATTGCAAGGCTTACTCATAGTATAACATTTCCTGGTGACTCTGAAATTATATGTAAGTATTGCTTCCTGGATTGTCACTAAAAATATTGATACATTCCTGAATGTACCCAATGTATATAACATAAAGGCAACCTGGATAAATTTTTCTCAATGTTAAATTTATTCTAGTTCCTTTGATAAGGATATGTGCTTATGTTTAGCGTGGGTAAGTTATTGTAATGTTTCCTCCATTGCTGACTGGTTTGGCCAAATTATAGAAGATCATGGTGTATGAAAATGTCTACCTTTATGAATCACGTGTATTTCAAAAAACAGTTCCAGCACTGCAAATATAGGCGATACTGTAAGAACTCTGTTAGTCTGTTATCCTTGAAGTCCTGGTTCTGTTGGAAAGTCTTATTGTATGATACTGACCTATAATGGCTGAACTCTATTCTGGTCCTCTAGTACTTTGTCCATATCAGTTTTACTCAAGGGTAGTTTAAGAAATGCTTATGCTGATTGAATATAAACTGTAATTGGAAAAAATGCTTATGCTGGAATCACCTGGGAGGTGCTTGTTAAAAACACAAATACCGAATCAGAACCTCTAGATATAAGGTATGAAAACTTGAATTGTAATAATAAGATATTTAATTAGTTAATCAATTAATTAATTTTACTGACTTGAGTTTGCAGAACACTGGGTACCAATGAATGAATGCAGAATTTCCATTAGTCTATTTTATCTCCTCAGTGAGATCAATGGCATCCAGAGGGAAGTTTTCTTCTAATCTGTCTTCCCTACACTGGCAGCAATAAGTAATCAATAAGTGTACAATAAGGACTGTAGAATTGATCTGAACCCCTTAACCAACGCAAATACAAGAAGTAATTTCTTGAGCATTATCCTAATGACAATAATTATTATTGTTTAAGAAAATCAGCAACACTGACATAATTATCTAGCAAAAGCAAAGTAAGTCTATATTGAAAGAACAGAATAAACGTTAATAGAAAATCTGCAAGCAACGTATACAGCTAATGATAAATGGACATTACAGAATATAAATTGAAAAAGAGCAAATCATGCCAGAAAAACTTGATTGCTTTTTTTGATAGAACTACAAGATCAGTAGATAAAAGTAATGTGAAATTGTAGATGCAATCTGTCTCAATTTTGGTAAAGTGTTTGATAGTGTCACATGAAATTTTCTCTCTTGAATTAATTGAAATTGGCTTCAGTGTGGACCTCTTGTTGTCTGCTTGATGCTACAAAAGGCTGCTAACATAAAGTAACTGTGCATCTGATGACTGGATATTTTAGAAATGAAGACTAATTTGCTTTCAAGTGCCATCTTACTGTTTGATTTAGAAGCTGTATTTAAATAAGTTGATGACATTTTACATTTGTGTTGCATTAAAACTTGTTGGAATCACCAGGGAAAGATAAATTATACTAAGATATGTTCAGATTTCATAAATATTCATATTTTATACCATTTACAACCTTAAGGATTCTAAATATTCTACCAACTTGCACAGTTATACTCACATATAGCCTTTTCTAGGCTTTGTGAATATACAAGCATATGCCTGTTTCAAACATATTATGGGTTGCCAGATTTATAAAATTAAAATACAGACAAACCCTAAATATACTTAGAATTTATTCTCAAACACAGATGCATTGGGACATTCCAAGAGAAAGTTATGAAAAAATGATAATTATAGTTATTCATGTAGGCTTACTGGATCAATTTTTTTAGAGCTAGCCTGCTTTCATGGGCTGATATAAATATCTAATCTGAAGTATGCATGCTATGGCTGTCCACGAGTATATGTTTGGGTGTGAATTAGAAATAACAGACTGAAAAGGACATTGGAATTTTCCTTTTCTTATGATTTTGAGGGAAGTTTTATGTGAATTACTGTATTGAAAAATTATGTTTGTGTAAAGGGATAAGAATGTTTAATGCTAAAGGATTTGATTCATGCAAGTTAGAAAGATGAAAATAAATAAATAAATATGTGTATGTAGGTTTTTTTAAAATTAATTAATTAATTTATTTTTATTTTGGTTTTTCAGTTACAGTTGTCCCCTTTCCCCCCAATTTCTCTCCCCCACCCACCCCACCCCCTCTCCCGCAATCATATCCCTCCCCGTTGTCCATGTCCATGAGTCTTTTATGCAGGTTCTTTGACTAAACCCTTCCCTTACTTATCCCCCTTCTCTCCCTCTCCCCTCCCCCCTATTGACTGCTATTCTGCTCTTTGTTCTATTTAGTTCCTTTGTTTGTGTTGTTCTTTAGTTTCCTGTATTAGGTGATATCATATGGTATTTTTCTTTCTTTGCCTGGCTTATTTCACTAAGCATAATTCTCTCTAGTTCCATCCATGTTGTTGCAAATGGCAGGAGTTCCTTCTTTCTTTCTGCTACATAGTATTCCATTGTGTAAATGTACCACAGGTTTTTGATCCACTCATCTACAGATGGGCACTTAGGCTGTTTCCAGCACTTAGCTATTGTAAACAGTGCTGCAATGAACATAGGGGTGCATAAGTTCTTTTGAATTGGTGTTTCAAGATTCTTCGGGTATAATCCTAGTAGTGGAGTCGCTGGTTCAAAAGGAAGTTCCATTTTTAATCTTTTGAGGTAATTCCATACTGTTCTCCATAGTGGCTGCACCAGTCTGCATTCCCACCAACAGTGCAGTAGGGTTCCCGTTTCTCCACATCCTCGCCAGCACTTGTTGTTTGTTGATTTGTTGATGATGGCCATTCTGACTGGTGTAAAATGGTATCTCATTGTGGTTTTTATTTGCATCTCCCTGATGGCTAATGATGTTGAGCATTTTTTCTTGTGTCTATGGACCTTCTGTATGTCCTCTTCGGAGAAGTGTTTGTTCAGGTCCTTTGCCCATTTTTTAATTGGGTTGTTTATTTTCTTGATGTTGAGTCGTATCAGCACTTTATATATTTTGGAAATCAGTCCCCTGTCTGTGATGTCATTGGCAAATATGTTTTCCCATATGGTTGGTTTCCTTTTCATCTTGCTGATGTTTTCTTTTGCTGAGCAGAAACTCTTTAGTTTGATGTAATCCCATTTATTTATTTTTTCCTTTATTTCTCTTGCTTTAGGAGATGTATCCGTGAAGAGATTGTTATGTGAGATATCTGATATTTTCTTGCCTATGTTTTCCTCTAGGACTTTTATGGTGTCACAGCTTACATTTAAGTCTTTGATCCATCTTGAGTTTATTCTCGTGTGTGGTGTAAGTTGGTGGTCTAGTTTCATTTTTTTGCAAGTCCCTATCCAGTTCTCCCAGCACCATTTGTTAAAGAGGCTCTTCTCACTCCATTTTATGTTCCTTCCTCCTTTATCAAATATTAGTTGACCATAGAGGCCTGGGTTTATTTCTGGACTCTCTATTCTGTTCCACTGATCTATATGTCTGTTCTTATGCCAGTACCATACTGTTTTGATTACAGTGGCTTTGTAGTATTGTTTGATATCTGGTGTTGTGATTCCTCCTGCTGTGCTCTTCTGTCTCAAGATTGCTGTGGCTATTCGGGGTCTTTTTTGGTTCCATATGAATTTATGGAGTATTTGTTCTAGGTCTGTGAAGTAAGTCATTGGTATTTTAATAGGGATTGCATTGAATCTGTAAATTGCTTTGGGTAGTATGGCCATTTTGATGATGTTGATTCTTCCCATCCAAGAACATGGTATTTGCTTCCATTTATTTGTTTCTTCTTTAATTTCTTTCTTCAGTGTTATGTAATTTTCAGAGTACAGGTCTTTTATCTCTTTGGTTAAATTTACTCCTAGGTACTTTATTTTTCTTGTTGCTGTGTATGTAGTTGATTGAAACAGTAGCTAAAGGAGTGTGTTGAGATAGTTATCTAATACTATTCAAAGGATATGAACACAGAACAATTAGTCTCCATGTTATATAAGTATTTATGAATGATATTAAGTAAATGAAACTTTAAAAAGAGTGATATCAGGGTAAACTATTTTAATTATAAAACTCTTCTAAGAAATTGCAGGGTTGTGTAACTTTTAATATATTTAAAATTAGCACCCTGGCCAGGTGGCTCAGTTGGCTGTAGCATTGTCCCATAGACTAAAAGGTTGTAGGCTTGATCCCCAGTTAGGGTGCATCAGGGAGGCAATTGATTAATCTTTCTGTCCTTGCCAGTGTGGCTCAGTTGGTTGGAGTGTTGTCCCATACACCAAAAGGTTGGGAGTTCTATTCCTGATGAGGGCACATACTTAGGTTGCAGGTTTGATCCACAGTGGGGACAAGTATGGGAGGTAACTGATTGATGTTTCTCTCTCACATCGATGTTTCTTTCTCTCCTTTTCTCTCTAAAATCAATAAACATATCTAAAAAATTAAAAAGCATTAGACTAAAACCAAGAATATGCTAGGAAAAAACTAGAGATAACAACTTTTTATTTGTCATGTTCTCTGATTGTATGAATTTGCATTTTTCTATATGAGAGCTAATGATAGTTAATTTTTATTTAGTGCTAAGTGTCAGACTTTCACTAAGCACTTTTATGGGGATTAGCTCACAGAATCCTTCCAACAACCCAAGAGGTAGCTATTCTTATCACCCTCATGTTATAGAAGAAGAATATGAGGCTTTGATGCATAAATGGCTTGGCCAAGGCCATACAGCTAGGAAGCTGGGATTTACCCTTAGGCCTGCTATTTGCCTAAATCTGTGCCCTTAACCGTGATGCTGCACAGCCTCCCATGAAGACTAAGGAAGCTTTGATTCAGTTCACAAAAGAGATCACTAGTGTCTTAAACAGTAAGCTTCACAGGTACATGCGAAGTCATTCAGTTCACTCAAATTTGATTTAAGCAACAACTCTTTAGGAACAGATCTGCTGGATAAAGTGAGATATGTCTGCAGTGCTCAGATTTCCTGTCATGGTCAGAGACATCAGTAAAATCTCACTTCAGCCATAGTCTATGTGGGTAAGATATGTGAGATTCATGAACATAAAGAATGCTGCCCACAATTTTTCTAAAATTGTTATGTATGATCTTCCAGGACTAATGCTCCCAGAAAATGTAGGCATTCCCTCAGAGGAAAATCTGATAGTTGAGCATAGGTGAAAATATTTAACCCAGCAGAGGATCTGAATCAATTTTTTCTACTCCTTTTAAAAATATCACTGTACAAATAAAAGTATTTTAGAAAAAATTATATTATAAGGAAGGAGATAATTTTTATAGTATGTTCTTTAGTTCTTTATGTAACCTCTCTAGTCCCGATGACTTCATAAAAATTGGGGTAGCAGATGGTCTCAGGTTCTGAAACCTGATCACTTAGCTTCAAATCTGAGCCTGAGGATATCTGCTCCTGGCCAAGATGGAGTGACAGGGACTAGATTTACCTTCCTTTCCAAAAGAGCTAGAAAACAGGCAACATATATGACATTGGACATTATGCCAAGAAGGATAGTAGTCCACAAGATATGAGAAACAAATAAGGGGAGTCTTCTAATTGCTCCTGCTTACCTCTTGGAGAAAGTTTCCAGACGACGGGCAGGGAAAGGGAACCCAGGTAGAACAGGATAGCCTCCCTGAGTTGAAAAGGTGGAGCTAAGAGTCCAGGGAGGCCAGGGTTGGCATTGACAGGGTGGGGCATTGGAAAGAAGAGAGCTTCACGGGAAAAGAGGTCTGGATATCTATTCAGAGTCCCCCTTCTGTATTTGGCTGAGTACTGATCAGCAGATTTATGTGAGGAAACTACCAAAGATGGGGAAAGCACCCCCTGAAAGGACATTCTCCAGGAACCCACACAGACCTCGGACTACTTCCGGTCTCCACCAGCCGGGGTTTAAAACCTCATAATTCATGGGGCATCTGAAGAATGTTGCCTCAGCAGTGAAGAATACTTAGCCCTGAACTTAAGTGCTCCAGTCCTGCCTAGCAAAGCTTAAAAGCAAGACCCGAAAGAATCAAATTGTTCCCAAGTAACTAAACTATGTTCCAGAACACAGCTCAAGAAAAGAATACAAAAGTATCCAACATCCAACAATGTAAAATCACAGTGTCTAGCTTCCAAAAGAAAATCACCAAATCTAAATTTGACCACTTACCAGTGGCACCTTGAGTAAGTATTCAGACTCTCTGATCCTTTTCTTCATTTTCAAAATATGATAATAGTACATTTCATAGAATTGTGAAGAGAAAATAAATTTATATGTATCAAGTACTTAGTCCAGTGCAGAGCACATAGTAAATGCTCAATAAATAATGGTCATATTTTACTGTTATGGTTATTTATGAAGAGCTACATTTTAACCCTGGCTGGTTTGGCTCAGTGGATTGAGCGTCGGCCTGCGAGCTAAGTGTCGCTGGTTCGATCTTCCAGTCAGGGCACATCAGAGAAGGAAAACTCTGATTCCAAAAAACCTCCGCTGCCTTGCGGCATACCTCTTCAGGGGAAAGGCTAAGGGAGTAAACCCCGACAGAAAATCCGGAGCCGGAGTCCCTAAGGCGGTTTGACGTTGTAGTCAACACCGGCAACTCCTGCGGCGCACCTGAAGCCAAGCTGTATTGACTCCGTCTTTCCCTTGGACCCTTCAGCTGCGAAGAGAGGGGGGGTCTGCTGCATGGGCAACAGCAGACCCTCCATATCACCCTGCCCAGGCTCTGTAGCTTCAGCTCCACTGGAGAGGACACTCCAGCGTCATCACAAGATGTCGATTCAACACGGGAGGAGACAGATACCGTGTCACTCCCGAGTTGGACTGCACAGCCATTCTTGGCGGTGCAGATAGACTCTTAAGAAGCTACACCATCGTCTCTCGAGACGGACGGCTGCCGACGACGACGATTTCTTACACAGACCTTCAGAGGGTTTGTTAGAGACCTTTCCACCTGTAACATCTACATGTCATGAAATATAGAGCAGTGCTTCCCATTGCTCAAAGACTCATTTTCTAAGGTACACTCAGATTTTTAGCAGCACCCCCCAATTTTATTGTAAGTACTTGGGAATAATTTTAGGTTAACAAAAATGTCAATACTCTATCTTGAGAGTCAAAAATATGAGCTTTGTCAGTTGGAAAAAATCAGCAAAGAAAAAAAAAGAAAAAAATATTGTCATAAAAATATCCTTTGAGAGCCTTTTCCCACAGGAAAAAGGGAAACCAGGATTGACCAGAAACTTCTCTTGACTACTACCACCTGCTCAAATCTCATTCAGGTCAGACTTAAAAGCCTCCCAAGGCCCCTCGCTCACCCAGCATCAACCTATGGTCTCCTGCTCACTTTCTCCTGTCACCAATCTTATTCCAGTCCCATCAGGGCCATGGGGAGGAGGGGTGCAGAGCTACATAATGAAGTGGTGGGGGGCCCCCCTCAGCCAATGGTCCCATCGCTGGCTCTAATGCTATTTTGAATATCATTGTCCAGCTCTATTAATTGTCTTCCTCGTGCAACCACATTTTTAACAAAACAGAATGGAACTTGTTACATTCAGTTTGGTGCTGTGGAGCCTAACGTTAAAAAGTAAACTAATTAAAGTGATTTTAATTTAGAATGATTTATTTCTGGTTTCTTTCATTTTACTGTGTGACTGTTATTTCCAGCATGAGGCAGATATCCAATATTTTTTAATGTCTAAGGGTTATACCCTATTATTTTCTTCCATGACCTTTTCTTCTTTGGTTACTGGAGTCTTTGTTTTATTTTATTTGTTTTTAGATGCTTGCACACTGTACCTCCAAAGGTTGTTAGCGTTTGTCAGCTCTCAGAATGACAGTTCTATTCACTATAGGAGACAAGTCATTTTCTTCCTGAAGAAAGGGGAAGCTAATCTCCTCCCACAGTAACATGTTTTGAGAAACATAATGCAGTGGGAAAATGTACCAATTATTTCGCTGCAAATTGTCTCCCTTCCGCTAGATAGACAATCATATCAACATTTTCGGACTTTTTTTTTTTTTTGCAGTTTTATAACACAATATGGCTCCTGCAAAGTTAAACTTGATGTTCAAGAAAATGAATGAATGTTCCATGAACTATATGAGTGATAATGTATGGCTGTGTGGTTCTGGGTAGCTATCATTTGAGATTTCATTTCTGTTGATAGCTTCTATCCAAACCCTTTAGCAAGAACATTTGTTTTCCATCATCCAGAGGCAGGAGTGAGGAAGATGGCTGGATTGGTTACTTATTCTTCATGAATTCGACAGGCAAAATTAGATAGAGGGTGTTTTTTATGTGTCCACTTTCCTCTGATCTCTTTAACGATTAGAGGGTGGAGAGAGGAAAAATATACTCCTTTTTTGAGTCCATGTGCAAACCAGATTGTGCATAGCTTTGGATTTAGAGTCTGACCTGAGTTCAAGTCCTGTCTCTTGCCTATGCTGGCTGGGTGGCCTAAGGCGAGTTGCCCAGCTTCTCCAAGGGTTACTTTGTGCATCTGTGAAATGAAGATGGTCAGAGCACATTCTGTGTGGAGTTCTTCGGAGGATTAAGGGCCGATGCACTCAATGCAGTATTAGTGTTTACCAGCGGCTTTAGGATGATGACCATTGTGATCATGATCACAGTCTTGACACATATTTAATCTAAATGACTTTAAAATAATATTAACCTCTTTTAATGTAAAATTAGCCTCATGAAAACTTCGTTTGACTTTTTTTTCCCAATAGAGTATACTGATGTTGCCCCTATTTGGTGTATGTGGAAGTAGCTATCATAGTTCCTTATTTGTGACTTTACTTTTCTGGGTTTCAATTATCTATGATCAACTGTAGTCCAAAAATATTAAATGGAAAAGTCCAGAAATGAACAATTCATGAGTTTTAAACTGCATGCCATTCTGAGAAGCATGATGAACTCTTGCCCCTTCCTGCTCCATCCTGTCTGAGACATGAACCATCCCTTTGTCCAGTGTATCCATGCTGTATATCTACCAGTCCGTTAGTCACTTAGTAGCTGTCTTGGCTCTCAGATTGACATTGCAGTGCTTGTGTTAAAGTAACTCTTATTTTACATAATCATGCCCCATTCACATAACTTTTATTACACTATATTGTTATAATTATTCTATTTTATTAATTATAGTGTGGTTAATCTCTTACCGAGCCTAATTTATAGATTAAACTTTATCACATATAGGAACAATCATAGTACCTATAGGGTTTGGTACTATCTGCAGTTTCAGGCATCCACTTAGGTCTTGGAAAAGTACCTCCTCCCGTGGGTAATAGGGGACTACCATACTTCAGAGATTCTGTGTTATTTCCCTACCATATCTGAGGGTAGATGAACTTAAATTAATGAAAAGTTTAACTGTTTAAAAAAGTGTAGACTTATTTCTAAATTCAGATTAATAATTCATCCTGATAGCTGAAAGTTATTTGCCCTACAGGGCCTCCTTCAATAATTAGATAACATCTTAATTTCTAGAGATTGAGGAGACTTGTGGTTTATCTAATTCATTGAGTTTTACAACTGATGGGAAAGATCTAGAGTTTGATTTTTCAAGATTGTATAATTTATTGCCAACAGAATAGAATATGAACTCAGATTTCTTCCAGCCTAGTTGAGCATTTGTTCTATGATATCTTTCTATCACTCATTTGCTTTTGTAATTAACATCATTTTAATGCAAAAAAGTGTTAGTATCAGAGGACTCATAAACATAAAAGTAAAATATACATTCCTCCTGCATACTATTTACAATGTTAATTTACTCTAGAACTCTTTGTTTGGCAAAGTTCTAGTCAAAGAGTTACAAATTCGGAATTAGTATTATCCAAATGATTCTTACTTTATTTTAATAGTGTCTGTAATTTCATTGTGTTTTGTATGGTTGTTAACAGGGAATGTTTTGTTGCATGCTGGTGCATTTTTCCACCTTGAAAAGATAAAAATTAAGCTTCTTAGAGATAATAACTCAAGGGGAAACCCAACCAGGTTTTAATTTGACAATGTTGAGTCACATGCATGCTAGACTCACAGCTTGCCTTTTCCCCCTCACCATGCAATTATCTGTAAATACTGTATGTGCTCGGCTAAAATGCTAGGAAGTCTACAATTATATTAATGTAGCTCTTTAATTGCATATAATGGGATTTTTTTCAGGCTACTGCAACCTATCACATTTATCATATTCCTAATAAAATTACTCAGTTCTTGTCTAAGGCCTTTTTATTTACTCTTTGTTTAATTTAGGAGGACAGTAAAAAAAAAAGTTTAATTCTTGAGAAATTAAATCATTGGAAATGAAGGCGGAAAATATGAAATCCAAGATAAGAGGCGAATCCACTTAAGAGGCAGTTACCCCAAACCCCAAGTCTTATTGATGAGATATTCTGTGCCGTGGGCAGCAAGCACTAACAAGTGAGTCATGCTAGGACTCTGCTTATAAGATTCCTAGCTATCCTTTGGGGAGGAATATGAATGTTTGCAACCCCTTTGATGTCAAAAACAGGTATCCCTTGAAATATAGAGGAGATGTATTCCCCTCCAAAAGTTAGTTGCCTTTAAGGCAAATTTCTTCACAGTCAGTCCCATCTGCCACAGATGGTCGTTAGAAATCCAACTAGCATTTCAAGACCAAAAACTCTCCAGCATATACAGTTTTGAAATCCTAATAAGGGAAAGACACTAGTCTATAAGAAAAAGGTTAATTGTATTCAAAAATCACTGAAAAATACCCATGTTGACCCTCAAAATACCAAACTTGGTTAAACCCTCTAGTGGAGAGAAAGGAGAGAGCTGAGCACTAAGGAGATGGATGAGCAAGGTAGGATGGCAGACCTTGCCGGGGTCACTGGGAGGGCCCAGAGCCGTGACTAGTTATGTATCATTGGGGGCACAAAGGTGACTAGTTATATATTACTGGCTTGCTTGCTCTTTTCTATTCACTCTGGTTTTCTCTCTGACTCACTCTAACCTCTGTACATGATGTTTGCTCAAAGCTTTCCATTCTGATTTGTCCAACCCTGGGGTTGAATCTCCTTATGGTCTGGTTGGATTCCCCTGGGGACCTGTGTGAGAGCAGCCAATACACACTTCCTTCCCAGTTCTGGGGAAACCGTGGGACAGAAATGGGAAGTTTAGACATGCTGCTCTTTGTCTTCCTGGTCTCACCATCACTATCAGAGTCATTCCTCCAGGACTGCTCCCCTGGGCTCACAGAAAACTTCTGGTCTGTGGTCTCTGGCTCCCGAGAGATGCAACTCTGTCCTGGACCACAAAGTTGGTAGAGAAGTTTTGTCTCGTTCAGCAGTGCTAAGGTCCTCAGCAAATATGAGAGAGAGAGAGAGAGAGAGAGAGAGAGAAAACGAGTTGAGAAGTAGAGGATAGATAGTGGTATAACAGTGTATAAAGATATTTGAAGATAGTCAAGGTTTGGTTCATCCAAGTTCATTGGAGATCCTCAGGGACAGTAGAACATGGGGTAGCCAATCCTAACAATTGAGCTAAGATTTAAGATCCAGTACCAATTCTTTTTGGCTGTACAATTTTGGTAAGTTATTGATCCTCTGTGCCTCAGTGTCATCATCTGGAAAATGGGTAGAACAACCTTCATAAGGTTGTAATGAGGCATTTATGAAGGGCAGAGAGTGTTAATACAGGTGAGGTATCTTTTTCACATGCCTGGTATGAGTTTGGGATAAAAATGTTGTATATCTTTGGGTAAAATGAATAGATTTGGATTTTAGGGAATGTTGGTAGCATCTATTTGTTTTCTGTTACATATATATTGTCACAATGAAAGGCTGCTTGTCAGGCTGCTGTCTTGAGAAATACAGGTGGGCAAAAGTAGGTTTACAGTTGTTTATATGGAAAATAATACAATAATTAATAAATAATAATATAAGAATAAACTCTGTTTTGCAGACTCACAACTGTTGATCTACTTTTGTCCCACCTTGTATTTATACTATATGCAGCATATTTAATATAAGTAGGGTGAGGGTGCCCAAACACTAGAAGTTTTAAACTATAGCATCTCTAATGACAGAAAGGCTTTCAGGCTTTTCCCCCTAGAATTATGTCTGTATATTTACTATGAACCAAATGCTTTCCTTCACAAATATTTTTCCTCCACAAACGTCTCTCAGTCCCTAATTCTAAGCACTAAGTCCTCTCTCTGCTAGAGCTATACGGAGGTCAGACAGTGTTAGTCCTTGGAGATATCTTTATTCTACTGAGAGCTATCATTCAGGTCTTAGTGGTGAACATAAGGGCTATGGAGTGGATGTTAGGAGACTTTCTTACTTTCAGCTTCTTACTTTTTGCCTTTTGCAGGGATTTGTCTTGTTGGTTAGACAAATAAAAGAAATACCAAAGCTTGGATTACTTTTTTTCTCAATCTAATGGGATTATAGGTTTGAAAATGTTAAAGTAGGGTGTGATGTGTAGAGGAATAGCTCTTTCTGGCTGCCTGGAGAGTGTGAGAATGTTTAGGGCCAGTGTGCTATTTGCTAGCCTGCCTGCTTGACCTGATACATCGGCATCTGAAAGAAATGAATCTCAGGAGAAAATTTATTTGGGTCACCATAGCAACAGAAGGGGGTGCAAAGATCAGTCTGGAAGCCTATAAAGAATGCACACAAGTTGGTATGACAACCGCAATGCCTGTTTCTCTGAGTTTAAATGTTTCACGGAAAGTCTAATATTTAACTTTTCCAGTGACATTCAAACTTTTCTTTGGCCATTGGTGGTTAATGTGGCATGACTCAGACTTTGATGTCTGATGTCTTTTTAAGAAGTTAGATTCCTTCAGGAATTTAGTGACTATTACATTTTGAGTCATGATACTCCTGTGGCAGTCTAACAGGAATAAACTTTTTCTTTTTTAATTATCTTGTTTTATCTTTTTGGTTCCTGACTAATAAGAAAATGTTCTCTTTACTGATGTGTACTAACACTGGGTGCCCTTCTTTATCATTCTGTTACTGAGCTGAACATTTTGAATGTCATTTACAAGAACATTGTACTGAGCTGCTCAGAAAGAAGTGCTGTTCAATTTGGGATTCAATATGGGAATTTAATTCACTGAGATACTAGAAAGATTAACAGATTATAGGATGAGAATGGAAATTTAAATGACAGATCAAAGAGAGTTGAGTCGGCTGTCGTCTCGACTTCGCCAACTAAGAGACAGATGAGTAAAATAAAGCATACGTGTTTGAAAAGAGCAAGTATAAAAGCAAGTAATACATATTTTTTGACATCGCAACACTAGAACATGGGTGTTAAACTCACGGAAATCTGAAGAGCGTAGGGTTTCTAGGAAAATGACCTTGTTCCCACCCATCATATGTTATTGTCTCCAGTCTGTCCCAAACTCAGTCTTTTTCCTACTCTCTCTTCTGCTTTAAATTCTTTAGTTCTTTTGTATAGAATCTACTCTTAGTTCCTTCCAGGCACTGAGTTGGTTGACCTACTGTTCTGGTTCACCTGGGACTATCACATTTTTAGCACTGAACATCCCGTGAAACTCCTCAGTCCTAGGCTAACTGGGTGACTTGGTCACCCTCATGCTGAGAGTTCTTTGCAAATTCCTTCCTGCTTTCCACTCCCATTTCCAGTGACTACTTTGTTCCCTGCTGTGGTCTGATTTGCAAATGGCCCAGACACACACTGTTCAATATGTTAGCTACTAGCTACATGTGACTCTTTAAAATTGAAAATAATTAAAATTAAATTAAATAAAAAATTCATTTCCTTAATCTTTTTAGCCAAGTGATCAGCAGTCACAGGTGGCTAGTGGTGGCTACCCCATGGACAGTGCAGATACAGGGCACGTTTATGTTCCCAGGATATTCTCTTGGACAATGTAACTGAGCTGCTGAGAATGAGGGTAGGGCAGTGGAGAAGCGTGCATGCAAGTTTTCCTTATAATTTATGGCACAAATATAATGTTAACTGGAAATCTGAGATTCTGAAAGAATCAAGTAATTCTTCAGCTCCACTTACTTTGAATTTCTCCTTATACCAACTATATCATATGATGCATGTAATAGGGCTATCGGTCATCCTTATTGGGTCATTCGTCAAAAAGGTATTGAGCACCTGTGCTAGGATACTGTGATGAATTATGGTGTCTTCCCTCTAGTAACTATGGTCTAAAACGAGAAGAAGATTGTAGCTGTTATCATAGAATAAGACTCTTCCCAAGATACGCAAGAGGCTTTGATGAGCAATTGAGGTTGGTATAAGGGAGAGTTTTGCAGAGGAGAAGGTACAGAGCAAGGAATTGAAGATGCAGAAAGAAGCAATAAATGTGTAGCTAAGGAGCTGGACTGCTTGGGTTTGACTCTTGCCTCCTTTATTTCCTCATCAGTTTACTGGCTGCGTAACCTTGGTCAAGTTTCCTAAGGGATCTGTGTTGATGTTTCTTCATCTATAAAATGAGGAGAATAATGGTGTCTATCTCACAAGGTTGTAATAATTAAATGAGCTGTTGCTCACAAAGCTCACCGAGCAAGCCCTGGTATGTGGTAAGAGCTATATAACATTTTGTTGGAAAAGGTAATGGAGAAACAGAATGTGAGGAGTGCAGAGATTACCACAGCATGATGGGATTAGAGAACCACAGGCTTTCTAGAACTGTCAGAGTTAAAATGGTGGTAGTGGCTGGGGAGTAGGGAAAAAGGGAAGGGGCAGGTTGGTTGAGGAGTCAATGGACATATAAGTGGGGTATTCCAAAGGGTGGGAATGTGTTTCTGTAAGTGACAGGAAGTTGTTGACATTCTTCAAGCAGGGAAGGAAGGAGATAAGACATGCCGTGTCCAAAGGTCCCAATCCAACGGCAAGGAGGAAATATTTGAGAAGGTTGACAGCCTCTGAAATATGAGGAGGTCTGTAAGGAGATGACAGAGTTAAGAGATATTCAAGAGGTTAAAGGAAAAAAAAAAAAAAGAATTTGGTGGCTAATAGGCTGTGGGGAATGAATGGAAACAAGTCCAGTATAACAATATAGCAGTTAATCCAATGCACTCGAAAATAAGAAATGTAGATTTAAATTTTGGAGCTAGTTGCAATGACAGTTTTTCCTACCTTTAGACAGCACAAAGAATGTGCTATTATTTTTAACTTATGGCTCTATTGTTAACTCGTAAATGGAGTTTTCATGTTTTAAAGGAAAATATCCTTGTGATATGGAGAAAGAGAAAGGAAAGATTTGAGGGTGGAGAATGGTAGAAAGTTTAACATCATTCTGTTATTCTAAGTTATTGCTTTGTCTTTGGAAAAGCAATAAAAGCTTATTTCCTTTATAACTTCATCTGTGTACTCAAGGCTGTCACATTAGCCCCACATTAGTATTAGATTTTAATAAAGGACAACACAGCAGGAAGAAAGATGTTTGCTCAATCTAGAGAGTGGGCTATATAATTCAGTTTTTGGAAGGTTTCTAATATTGTTTTTATTTTTTCATTGTCTGAAAATGATATTTGACTTTGCCAAATAACAGCAACAGAGAAAAAAAAAGTCTGTGTTTGGATAGTTCTTGGGAGGTGTTGCTAAATATAAGCTGGGGCTTCTGTTTCTTTACCAGTTCACTTCTTGGTAGCATTTTGAAGCCAAGGAGAATTGGATCCCTTGATTGGAATGGAGTTTCTTGAGTTTATTTTGGGGCATCCAAGGCATGTTTTTGAGGATGATCATCTCTGGTGTCCTCCTTTTCTTTCTTTCCACATTCCCTGCTCAATGAGTTTGGTGATCACATCGCATGTTCTCACGTAATCTCAGAGCACCCATGCCAGTGAGCTTTGGTCCTCAACCCAGAGCTGGTTCTCACTGTTCTTGCACCTGAGTGATGTCCTTGGCATGCCCATTTTGAGCGCCTCTTCCCTCACAGCTCCCTCTAGGGGCCCCAGGTTTCCTATCCTGCATGATTCAGTCCCAGATGTTTCCACAGATGGAGGCTCTTTGCACCCCATCCCCTGCCCCTGGGTGTAGGGATGCTACTGTCAAGACCATTACTATTTTTTATTTTCCCCTCTTCATTTTGCTTCTTGGCTTTAAGATTAGAAATAAAGAGAGAAGCATAAGGCTGCATATCTGTGGGCTTCAGTTATCTATGTCATGTCTGCGTCATGGTGGTAATAAACAATTAACTGTTGCAAGATTTGTTTTATCTTACTTTCAAGTGAGGTCAGTGCCTCTAACCTCTTTCTCATGGCAGGTTCCTGAGGCTTCATTAGTGTCAACATACAACAGTATGAGCAGCTAATATTTTGGTTGCTTCCTGTGTGTCAGGAACTGTACACTCATTATTTCTTTTTAGTCTTTAGTATAACTTACTGTAGGAAGTATGGTTATTAACTACACTTTACAAGTGAGGAAACCGAGGTCAGAGAAGTTGATGTATTTGTAAGAAGTCAGACAGCAGAAAGTGGAAAAGCTGAGATTTTGTGATCTAGATTTTGGCATGGCTCTGGAGTCCAGGCTCTTGGCCAGTATCCTATAAGTATTACTTTCCCTGCTAGACACTAGCCTTTCCCACATACACCTTGTTTTACTAAGAAGCGCTGTATGTAATAATCAAGTCTGCAGAGATGTCAGTGTGCAGAATCTTGCCAAAGTAAGTTGGATCTTGTAGAAACCAGACTTTGTTTGCCTTTTCTGTTAGGCATGACAAGCATCTAAATCTTGCTTCACAATGGCTCCCAAAGTGCTCCTTAGAGACAGAGAAAATTGCTCAAACTCAGCACCTAAGTATTGCGTTTTCCACAAGAGTGACTTACTCTTTAAAAGATATTTTGATAGCAGCAGTTGAAACTCTTTGAGGAGCAAGGCACACTTTTTATCATCCTCATTTTTCCTGATAGAAAATGGAACCCAAAAAGGTTAAGTAACTTCCCCAAGGTTGAGTTGCAAGTCCTCAGACGTGATAAAAGAGGTAGCCCGCAGATAAAGGAACCTCAAATGTTCTTTCAAAGCCCCGTGGGTCTGGGGCTTATAGGAGTCTCTTTGTTTCTTCAGCTTATAGAATACCACTCTGAGTGTCTGACCGGACCTCTCATTTTTCCCTGCAAGAGGTAGTGCAGCTGTGGCAACAGGTTCTCGTGGGGACCCAAGTTGGTTGATTTGTTTAACAACTGCTTTTGCGGCGCTCTTCCCACTTAGGAAGGACTTTCGCTTTTTCTTCTGTGCTTCCTCAATCATGTCACCTCCGTTTGCTGCTGAGAGAGGCCACAGGGTATTTTTATTCTGGTCATCCTCTCATTACCCTTGGATAAAGTAGCCACAGGCACCGTGTAGGTAGCATTTATAGTGGTTTTCAGTAAAGTTAGTATTCTTTTCTGTTTTCCCAAAACACAGCTAAGAAAAATCTCCTTGTAGTCAGAGAGAATGGAAGCTGCTCACCCACAGGTCAAATCCTATTACAAAGAATGCTGCTCCTGCTGACATCTCTGTAAGATGAAAAGGGTTTTCTGCCATAGCACCCATCTTTCAGAAAGCAACATGAGACCCATTTATGCCTTCCAGCTACCGTTTCATCTCCTTCTTTTCATCTTAATCACTTCTGGGGCACTCTTCCTTCTTACTATTTGAAATTCCCAGCGACCCCTTTCAGAATAGCTTTAATTCTTCCAAATTGAACAGAGCTACACAGAGCCTACTTCCATGTACAAGGGTTGCTGAAGGCGCCCTCAGATGTCAGATCTAAAGGCAACTTCTCAGCCACTTCTCTGCTTCTGGTACTCAGAGTCACAACTTTATCCTTCATTTGTCTACAGACCCTCTGCGGACCCAACACAGTGCCTGGAACATTACAGGAGCATACGTAGGAATTGCCAGGAATGACAGCCTCTGGAATTGGCCTCAAATGGGCTGCCTGCTATTTCTTGGACATACTTCTTCTTTCCCATTTAAGTGCTCCTGGAGTGTTAGCCCACGATTCTAAACTTTCTACCTCTATTTGTGTAATGATTTATTATCTACGTCTCCTGGCTATAGCTTATTTCTTTCAACCTCTGCAATTCTTTGCTTCAGTACCTGTGGTATTCCTTAACCCCAATGCACACACAAGAACACCTGTAGACTAAATACTCTCAGAGGCTGCTTTACCAAAAGACTTAAAAGTTTTCTTTTCTAAAAACCAAAATAAAAAAAAAAAAAAGCTCAAAAAAAAAAAGTTTTCTTTAGGCAAGAACTGTGGCCTCTTTATCTGTTCAAATTGTCCTGTCTTCTGTTGATAGATATGTAAAACTCACTTATTAATTCCAAATGGCTTTGCCTTCCCAATCTCCCAGACCAAGGGTCAATAAATTTTTCTGTAAAGGAATGGATAATAAATAGTTGAGACTTTGTGGACTACATGGTCTCTGTGGTAACTACTCAAGTGTATGCTATGAAGGCAGCCATAGACAATGTGTAACTGAATGGGTGTGGCTATGTTTTGATAACACTACTGATAAAAATGATAGGCAGGCAGATTTTGGTTATGGACCTCAGTTTGTCAGTTCCTGACCTATACTATTTATATTTTTTAGCTTGAAATTTTTGAACCAGTACAATGGGATTCCCAATGTAATTTCTGTGATCAGGTCCAGGTCAAATTGCTGTGTTTTGTCCACAGTAATATTACCCTAAACTCTTCTGGAATGTGAGCCCAGATACTTTCACACTTCTCTCTCACTGTAGCTGAAACTTGGGTTTTACTTTCTGCTTTTTTTTTTTTTTCATTTGGTTCTTTGCCTGAAAGTTGCCTCCTGGTCTTAGGAGGCCTGGATCCAGTTTTGTTTGTTTGTTTTTTTCTAGACAATTTCTATAAAAAAGACATTTTCTAAGAATAAGAAAAGCATGGATGTAGTGGGGAAAGCATAAAATCTCAAAGACTCATTAGTTCAGCCTCAATCCTTTAGTTGCAGACAACAGAATTTATTCTATGTAAACGGAAAGTATTTTATTACAAAGTGTTGGATAGTTTGCAGACTTTCCTGGCCCAGGAAACAAGTTTTCATGCTGTGCAGATGAAAATAATGCAACCAGCAGAAATACTCTAAAAATGCAAAGGACTTCTCTAGAGGAGTCCTCACTACCGACTCTGCCTTCTGGTCATCACGCCTATGAACTGAACATAGCCTTGACTGCTGCCCTTGAAGAACCACAGGCTCTGTACTGTGTTTGAAACAATCCTATTTCTCCACTTGCTACTCATGTTCTCCTTTCTTGTTTTGTATGGGTATATCTGCTGGGCTGCACCCAGGTCGTGGGAAGGATCAGAGCTGCAAGGAAGTCTGAAAGCCAGCTCTCTCGCCTCCATAGTATGGAAAGGGAAGAGAGTAGAGTGCGTTAATAGTAGCACCTGACAACCATTTATTGGCCATAACCTTGGGTGAATTACTTTATTTGAATTTTTCTACATATAAAATGGGTCTAAAAGGACATTTCTTAGAATATTGTTTAAAAAACATGTAAGATATAATGAGTGCTCAGCAAATATCCAATATGTTACTATAAACAGGCAATGAATCAACCTTTTTTAAACGTATAAGTATACAAGGAGCACATTGATAAAAGTTATACTTATGTTTAAAAACATACAGAATAAGAACGGGGCAAGCTTCTTACTTCAACAACTTTAATATTCTAACTTGCTGACATTCAGTTCTCTGATCATTTCAAGCTAATCTCAAAATGCGTTTAACCCATGATTCACTGAAACCAATGCCTCCAGTCTTACGCCAACCTCTAAAATTCACCCGCATAAAATGTGCTTTCTAGGTTGTAAATGTTGCACATGATTATTGTGGAAAAATTGGAATATATAGAATATAGAATAGTATGAAGAAGAAGGTAAAGGCCACAGGTAATAATTCATACTCATTCCTGACCTATGCATGGTAAAGGAAAAAGGCATTCATCAGAGCCAATACAGATCCATTACTGGATGCTAATGGGTTTGATGTTCAGGTTCAGCAAAAATTTGAGCCAGGAAACTCTGTCTGGGGCTTGAATATAGTTATAGATTGTTTTCTTATTAACATTTGGGGAGATAGTTATAATGTCATCCTCATTTCACAGGAGAAGGAACTGTTTGGAGGTTGCCAGTGCAAGATTTCAATTTGCATCTTGAAGGGTCAAGATTCAGACTTGGATATTTAGACTGCAAGTCCAGTTCCCTTTTCATTATCCTCATCATCTTCTCTTTTTATGGGTGGTGTTACCCTGTGGTCCATCGAGCACGCATTGCGAACACTTCTGTTGTGTTGCTACCCATTATACTTTCAAGGTGGGCCATTCTCATCCGCTCCCTGATAAAGAGTGTGTTGAAATCACTCTCCACTTAGGAAAGACAATGTCTTGCCAAAGATGGTGCCAATTAGTTTTTTAGAAATAACTTGGGGATGATGACATTATGAATTGACAGCTCAGCACAGAGAGAGTTTATGTTACAATAATGAGGGTGGGTATTTTGGTTTTTTGAACTACCGATGCTTCGCACATACTAGAATCTCAGAGATCTCTTGAATTCAATTTATGTTTACAACAAAAGTAATTGACTTGTGGGGAGACATGTTCCTAGATTATTTAATAGTAGCCTATTCTTAGAATGAGTTATTTTTCTCATATGTTGATGAAATAGGGGAGAAAAGACAACAAGTGATTATATCTAATTTAAATTTATTTGACTGTCTTTATTTTTTAATGTTTTAAAATGCGTTTTCACATGATACTTGAATTTAGAAGTGGAATGAAGTTTAAAAAAAAGAAGACTCCAGGATTTGTGTATGATGCATCAATGATTCTCCTTTCATGTGTCCTTGAAAACTGAACCTCGTGCTTCTCTTTCCTGTAATCAACTGTAGTATATCCAATAGTGTCCATACTCTGTTGTTAAGCTTATGCAAATGCTTTACCATACAAAAATCTATTCTCATTGACCCAATCTCACTAGTGCTAAAAACAAAAATAGAAAAAAAAAATCAATCACCTGTGTAGCTGGTAGAAGAAAATGGGCCCAATTATTTTCTGGGGTCATTGGGTCCCTCACCAGGGCTGTGGGAAGCAGAACTAATTGCTAATTGTACAGGTGCAACATCATTCCATGAGATCTGGTAGAGCTTAAAGTAGCCTATGTATGTCTCAAGTCTCCATGAACTGAGGGTGAGTCATGTTCAAGGGGTAATGGTTATGGGTGACTAAGACCTGGCGCAGCTGGAGCAGCAGTCAGTGTGACTATTGTATTATCTGTGCAGGATGTGCACAGAGATGGGGTTTTTTCTGGAGTGTCACCACATTGTCTTAGTCTCTCTAGGGAAATCATTCTTATGAAAATGCAAGTCCTTGCTTTAGGAGACTAAATATCAAATATTTCAACATATCTTTCTCTCTTGTTATGGACATATTATTGTTTTCTGTGGCATTTATTGCTTTGCTCCTCAGCTAGCTTTTCTCCTCATCAAATTCCATATAACTTCTAGAAAAATGGTCTCTCCCAATACAGAAGAAGTCGTCGTCGGCAGCCGTCCGTCTCGAGAGATGATGGTGTAGCTTCTTAAGAGTCTATCTGCACCGCCGAGAATGGCTGTGCAGTCCGACTTGGGAGTGACACGGTATCTGTCTCCTCCCGTGTTGAATCGACATCTTGCGATGACGCTGGAGTGTCCTCTCCAGTGGAGCTGAAGCTACAGAGCCTGGGCAGGGTGATATGGAGGGTCTGCTGTTGCCCATGCAGCAGACCCCCCCTCTCTTCGCAGCTGAAGGATCCAAGGGAAAGACGGAGTCAATACAGCTTGGCTTCAGGTGCGCCGCAGGAGTTGCCGGTGTTGACTACAACCTCAAACCGCCTTAGGGACTCCGGCTCCGGATTTTCTGTCGGGGTTTACTCCCTTAGCCTTTCCCCTGAAGAGGTATGCCACAAGGCAGCGGAGGTTTTTTGGAATCAGAGTTTTCCTTCTCTGACAGAAGAAGTAGAGAAAGCAAAATGGTATCAGTTTTCTCCCCTCCTCTTATGATGACCTTCTAGTCAACAGATGTCACCAAAGACAGCCTCACTTTAAAGACAGTTCTAGGGTTTCTTCAGTAGAAATATTTCCAAGCTTGGGATAGATTATTGTGATCTATTTTAAATGCAAGCCAACAGGGATATTTTCTTCACTGAGACTATGCTTTACCTGTGTTGTTAATAAAATTAGAAAGTAGCACTGAGTACTTTAAATTTATTTGGTGGTAAAAATAGCAATTAAAGATAAAAATCTCTTAATTCTTTAAATCTTGTGGAAAACATGAATTCTGAGTGGGACTTGGGTTCTTTCCATAGGGTTCAGTTCTATCTTTAAGAGTGTTTCACTTGTCAAATGCCCTTCTCCTTTCATTTTCTGAGAGTAGGCAGGTGGACCTAGTCACATGAATCTAGAGCTATTATTCTGTCCTGGCTGCACATTAGAATTGCCTAGGGCACTTGGTTGCACCCTCATAGAGTCTCATTTAATTGACTTGGAGTGTGGCCTGTGTGCTGGGATTTTAAAAGTTCCCCAGTGATTCTAATGTGCAGCCATAGTTGAGAACCCCTGATCTAGGGCAAATATTTCATAGTGCATCCATTGGATTCTTGGTTTATAGCTATTGAAATGGACTTTTGCTAACTAATGCTAAAGGATGAAGGGAAGCTCATCAACTCCAAGAGACAGCTGAATTACCAGGACTCAGAGAGGACAGAAACAAAGACAACTATGTCAATCAAGGTAGCGTGGACTAAGGGACAAACTCTTCGGGCACTATTAGGATGAATCAGCTCTAACCATTTGCTGTCCTTAGTTCTGCATAAGATTCAGATTTCATGGAGAGAAAAGGATTGGCTAAATTCTTAGACCCACCTTAGTCAGGAAAGGGCAGGGTGGGGTAGTTCCGCAAGGAAGAATGAATTTGCTCTTCCTGGAAGGAGGCACTGTTGATTCTTGGCAGACAGAACCAACAGATGTCCCCACACTCTGAAAGCATTTTGCTCTGAATGGGGAGGATGTAAGAGGCATTTCTCTCAGAAGGTAGTTGGCTCAGGATCAGACTTTTCTTGGTGTCTGCTAATTTGTTCATGATATTTATTCATTCATTCAGAAAATGTTTATTGAATATCTATAACATAAAAGTCTTTCTGGGAGCACCACGTTGAGGAAGTAGTTGATGCTTTTAGGATGCGTACACTTTCATAAGGGTAAGAGACATGCAAATGTAAACATAATATGCCAAGTATGTCTCCTGGCATTACTCCATAGATTAAAAATAGCATCAGTCAGACAACCAATATTTGAGTGCCTACATTTATTAGGCCCTCATAGCACCCAGCCAGTGAAAAGATGGAGGGTAAATCATATATTTCTAGACAAGCTTGATTCTTGCATTGGTTACCCGTGGCTGAAACTTCTGATCTTCTGATGATCTTTTCCCATTGTTTCTGTTTCTTGTACTGCTTGACTGATGACATCTCCCCTCTAATGTACCTGGACTCAGAACTGCCTTTATCCTCCTTGCTTTCGTTGACTTTTCTGGACATAACCTCATGACTTCCAAACTGAAAACCTTGAGCAGCAGCATCGTTTTTTATTCCCTGAACCACTCTTCTAATATAGGCCCACCTTCTTGCCTTTTTTTTTCCCCCCAAACAAGGTCCAGGAAGAAAAGGTCTCTTCTTAACCTTGGGCACAGTCAATCTGTATTAGGCGTGTAGAATATGCTAGATAGTAGGCAGAAAATATATTCTTAAACTTCTCTCTGGCCTTTTAGGCTTATGTTCTAAACCCAGATATAATCAGGTGATTATTACGTTAAAATTACAGTGTACTTAGCTCTATTTCCTCTGATTTTATATTAAGAGTATGGTGGAAAACTGCTAAATCTATCAACCCAGTGGTAATGACAACTACAGAAATTAGAATACGTTCTGATTTTTTAAAAATTAAAAGATCCATGGAATGATAATGATAGCTAACAGTTATTAAATGTTTACTATGGTAAGTTTACCCTGGCTGGTTTGGCTCAGTGGATTGAGCGTCGGCCTGCGAGCTAAGTGTCGCTGGTTCGATCTTCCAGTCAGGGCACATCAGAGAAGGAAAACTCTGACTCCAAAAAACCTCCGCTGCCTTGCGGCATACCTCTTCAGGGGAAAGGCTAAGGGAGTAAACCCCGACAGAAAATCCGGAGCCGGAGTCCCTAAGGCGGTTTGAGGTTGTAGTCAACACCGGCAACTCCTGCGGCGCACCTGAAGCCAAGCTGTATTGACTCCGTCTTTCCCTTGGACCCTTCAGCTGCGAAGAGAGGGGGGGTCTGCTGCATGGGCAACAGCAGACCCTCCATATCACCCTGCCCAGGCTCTGTAGCTTCAGCTCCACTGGAGAGGACACTCCAGCGTCATCGCAAGATGTCGATTCAACACGGGAGGAGACAGATACCGTGTCACTCCCGAGTCGGACTGCACAGCCATTCTCGGCAGTGCAGATAGACTCTTAAGAAGCTACACCATCGTCTCTCGAGACGGACGGCTGCCGATATATATATATACTATGGTAAGTCCATTGCATATGGTAAATACCCCATAAAATTGGTTCTGGCTTTATGATTATATGTTAATATTGTTATTTCATGTGCCCTGGCAGGCACTGTGATGTGTTCTTTTTATTTACAAACTTATTGTTCTCACAACAATCCTATGAGATCAAGGCACTCCTATTATCCACATTTTACAGATGAAGGGGTTAGGCTATACAGACATTCAAGAATTTGTCCAAGGTCCCACAGTAAAAACTAAGTAGCATAGTGGGAGATTACACTTGGGCAATATGGCTTCAGTTACTTAACCTCAAGAGAGTTATTGTTTATTTTTATTGACAAATATGTGCCTACATGTGGTTGCTTTACAATGTTTGTGGAATGAATGAAGGAAGAAATTTTACATTCTGTCATTGGCTTTTTTGACATGCTCCCCATTACGCTCTGGAATACATGAATGCAAATTTGTTTTTAATTTGAACTAAAACATATTATAGTGAAAGTTTATTTGTGTGCACTACTTTGTTCTTAAAACCTTATTTGCTGTTTATGTATTTTACCATTCTGATTTATTTATGTTTTAATTTGTTTATTATTTTTGCCAGATTTATTGAGATGTAATTGACATAATATTGTGTAAGTTTAAGCTGTATGTGTTGATTGACATACTTATTTACTGCAAAATGATTATTACCTCCGTAGCATTAGTAATACCTCTGTCATGTCACATGATTACCTTTTTCTGGGGGGTGGGTGGTGAGATTATTTAAGATATATTCTCTTAGCAACATTCAAGTATATACTCCAGTATTATTAACTATAGTCACCATTCTGTACATTAGCTCCCCAAAACTTGTTAATTTCATAACTGGACATTTGTACTTTTACCAATGCTCCTCCATTTCCCCCAGCCCCTGATAACCACCACTTTACTTTCTGTTTCTCTGAGTTCAGCTTTTACTCAGGGGCTTGGTGAATGTGGTTCCTTTGACTTAAAGGGTTTCACTAGTTTGAATCCCTGAGACTTGATTATTGGGAGAACGAATATCTATAAGACCAGTGTAAACCGTGCTTCGGGAAGATGCAGCCATCACTAAGGGCCGAGATGGAGCTGCTTCCTTCTTGTCTTCCTGGTTCTGTCTCCTGTGCTTATTGTTTCTTGACTCTCCCTGAAGTTAATTCCTTAGGTGTCCTTGGGCGGTCAGATGCTTTTCTTTACTGACAGATTTCTTTAATCCACTGTGGTTCTTTAAGTGGCTGTCTGGTTATCTCCAAATATCTGGCAAACGAATGACCTTACCTGACTATCCACATATGTTGTCAGAAGAGACTGTGAACTTGGTTTTGGCCTTAATTTTAGGAAACCGAATCCCAAGGCAGATATAACAAACATGAAGACCTGTCTTATTTCCTGCTCCCGAACTTTGCAGGAGAGTAATAGAAATTATTGCTCTTTTTTTATTTGTGTTTACTTATCTACTTTTTGAAGAGCTACTTATTTTTAAATGTCAGAGAAAAGATGCCAATAAACCAAAACCTGGTGAGTCACAGATTGAAAGTAATCCTGCTGTGGATATTACAAAGATGCTGCTGTGTTTTTCAAAGCAGGAGGGCCTGAAGGCAACTATTTACTGTATTTCTTTGTAAAGCTTTGCCCTCAGATAAAGCTGTGGTATGACCAAACAAATGTCTCTGATAAACACTGGGTTCTAATCTTCCTGTGCATGGGGCAGAAAGAATTGATCGCACTCCTGAGTGTGGTTTTGAAAAGGTCACCAATCTTAGAGGTAGAGTTAGCCTGGCCTCTCTACTGGAGCAAGCACCCAGGCAGAGCACCCAGCTGGGGCTGGCAGGATGTTGGGTACGGATGGTGTTAGGTGAACTCATACCCATCACTGCATAACATGAAAGAACATCACCAGGAATATGGCTTTGCAAAGAATCCTGTGTTAGGGGAGAAACATCCAGCTCAGGCCAGAGAAAGTTAGAGAAAATCTCCATTGATCTACATCGGAAAGTCGTAGGAGTTATCTCAGAAGAGCAGTGGGGGAGGTGCCTTCAAGGGACGTCTGCGTGTGTAGGGGTTTTTAGAGAGAGAAAGAAACCACAAGCAGCTGATATTGCTATGTGTGGGGTAAGGTGGGAGATGTAAACAAGGACTAGCTCACAAAGGCCAAGGCCATATTTCCGCCAGTAATGGTTTATTGCTTATCCTAAAGGTTCTGGGGAGAAGAAGAAGGGAAGTGGGAAAGTGAAAGCTTTGCATTTTCATTTTTGAACCATCATTCTGACAGCAATGGGAAGGATGGATTGACGTTGGCTGAGAACCAGAGTCAGGAAGACCAGCGTCAAAGAGTGATAGACAGGAAGAAAAGGAAGGTATATGAGCTATGTTAGGAGGTGAAATCAACATAGCTTGGTGAATGATCAAAGTTGAGTGGAAGGAGTTAAGGACTCTCCCAGGCTGGGTGCCTGAGTGAATGGTGGCACTGTTCTAAGAAAAAGACTTCAGGAGGAGAAGCAGGTTTGAAGGGAAAGAACACGTGTGTATGTCCATGGAAGCTGATGAGATTTATATACTGAGCTATTTTTTCAGCCTCAACTTACCTTGTGAACATATGTAACTGTATTTAAGTTCTCAGCCTCAGCTGATTCAGTCCAGTGGTCCCTGTTGAGGTTGTCATTGTTACAGAAACAGAGGAGTCCAAAAACAAACCCGAGTTTGGGGCTGGGAGATAGGAAAAAGGAAGCAGCTTTCAGGATGCCTTTGCATGCCTGGGGCTAGTGGCTGGAAACTTTGTTGCACAAAGATCCGCTTTGAAACTTCCAAGGCTCAGGAAGATGGGAGGGGTCTTGGACTGTGGGATAGTACAGAAGAAGCAGAGAGAGCCTACGTAAGGTTCTGTGAATGGTCAGAACTGTTTGCAACACCCACTGCGTCAGAGGACGCAGTCAGGGATATATAAGCAGCTGCAGACGTTGTAGCTCTCTCGCTGTTGGGTCCTCCCTCCATGTGGCTTGGAGGAGCAGGTCTCTCCAGCTGCTTTAAAGGAGG
Organism: Furipterus horrens; assembly: GCF_987537825.1. NCBI lineage: Eukaryota > Metazoa > Chordata > Mammalia > Chiroptera > Furipteridae > Furipterus > Furipterus horrens. The sequence continues at coordinate 19,139,700 of NW_028327174.1, read as the reverse complement.
CCTCCAGGCTGCTTTAAGAAGTGCTCCCTCCATGTGGATGGGAGGAGGGGGTCTCCAGGCTGCTTTAAGAAGAGGCTCTCACCACGTGGTTTGCAGGAAAAGGCAGTTTACAAGGAGGCTGAGAATCCAGGCGGTTCTGCATTGAGAGCTGGAGGGCACCACAGCACAGAAAGGACCTCCCCAATCAGAACTGAGTAATTGGCAGCTACTGGTAAAGCTGAACTGTGCCTGGGAAGTAGGGAAATGGTGTTTCTGACTTTCCTAAGACTGGCCAGGTCTGGGAGGGGGAGGCAGGACTATGTGTAAATAAACAATTATTTTTCTTTTCACCAAACTCTGGTATTCAGAGTTATAATCCTGGCGGCGGGCAATCGGGCCACTAACTAAATAGCCCGTGGGTTCTGTTTCAATCGGAGCAGCCCAGGAATTCTGTTACATCACTACTGATTCTTTTGTGAATCATTTGAAGACCATAGGAACTTGACAACAGAGACATTTCTCATCTCAAAATGCCTTGTCGTCCATTCTCCCATGAACTTGAGCCTTAGAAACTGGGGAACCAAAATGTTATTTCAGCTTACAGGGTTCTCAGGAATAAACTGGTACAGTGACCGAGCTACACCCAGCAACCATCAAACCACTGTATCTGAAGGGCAGGCTCACTTCTGTTCTGGCCCATTCAAGATCTTGTGCCCACCCAACCCCATCATGCAGAGCTTCCTTCTAACACAGGAGAGGATCACACACATCTGCTTCTCTCTCCTGCCCTCAGACTTCCTGTGATTAAGGGTCCATGGATCCTGTGCTCTTGTAACCCTTAGGCTACTTGTCGATTAAACATTTTATCATTTCCAAAAGCCATCCTTGAAGTGGCAAAGGCTTTCCTCAGATTAATGGGGTGTCAACAATTATAACAAAAGAATTCTAATTTTCTTGCCTTTACCCACATAGTCCTTTCTGGGGGTACCCAGAGGGAGTTTCACATGTGCTCATAGGGGTCCTCATGCTATTCTGTTATGACTGCTCACCCAACCGGCCACCCCTGCTGCACCTGCTGGTGTCTTCTTTTTGGGGAGTTGTGGGGGAGGGACACCGATGTCTCTATGAAGGAAGCTCTAAGAACTCCCAATTCAATACTGTGGTGGTTCATTATAAGTGTCAGCTTCACTAGGGTATGGTATTCAGCTCTTTGGTCAAACATTAGTTTAAATATGCTGTGGAAGTATTTTGTAGATGTGATTAATATTTTTACCAGCAGTTGACTTTAAGTAAGGAAAATTACCCTGCAAAATATGAGAGGGCCTCCTCCAATTAGTTGAAGACCTTCAGAGCAAAAGCTGAGGTTTTTCAGAAGCAAAGAAATTCTGCCTCCAGATTGTTACATAGAAATCCTGCATTTCCACCTGCTGGTCTGGTCTGTGGATTTCAGATTTGCTAGTTCCCCACAATCACGTGATCCGATTTCTGAAAATCTGTCTATTTCTCTATCTATCTATCTACCTATCTACCTATCTTTCCTATTCTTTTTTTTTTTTTTTCCTGGAGAACACTGACCACAGAGGTCTATACCAAGGGTACTCTGAGCATTCTCAGTCCTTGAAGTTCCAAAGAATCATGGCTATACCTGTAGGAGGAAGGCCTCTTTTCTCACCTGTGTGCAGTTTGTCACTAAAGCACAAAACGACTCTACTCATGCTTCCTGCCGCTCAGCCTCCCTTAAACCTTCGTGAACACTTCTCCCCTAGCATCTGCCTCTGGCTCATCACTCTCTACCACTCAATTAAAGGTCCTAGGAGGGAAAGGGCCAAAGTTCTTGCCTTTAGCCGTACAGAGGGGCTGAGGCCACATCTACCTTTTCCACCCATGTGTTCCTAGTACCTAGCAGAATACTTAAGCTTAAGATTTAGTTTTTATTTAGGGAGCTGTAATGAAATAGTACCTGCCATGTAATAGCTACTAAATAAATATTTGCAGAGTGACACATTGCGACAGACTTTTCCTACTAACTCCTCTACTAGTTACTTTCCCTACATCCAATAACCCAAATGAAAATCAACATGTTTCAACTCTGCCTAAGACCAGCATGCTCAGACCAAGGGCAAGTACCACTTTAGGCTCTAATTGAGGGAGGTGGGTAACATAGTCCCCTTCCTCTTTGGCTGGAATTCATCTCCCACCTGTTCCTTTCCCACACATCTTGGTCATGCAGAATCCAGCTCATCTGTCTCAGCTTGCATTTTAATTGTTTTTCCCACTGATCTGTACCCACCAAAAGAGTAAAGACACCCTGGCTTATGTACCTTTTCTTTATCAGTACTTCAAATGGTATCTGGGGCTTCTTAGATTCTAAGATAATTTTTTATAAAGACAGAACAGGTGAAGGAGGAAGACAGAAGACAGAAAGGATGGGAAAAAGTAAAAAAATGAAAGAGGGAAAGAATTATGGAAAGACATAAATCTCTAGTTTTCAGATAACCCCCACTATCTTGGAATTTACATTAAGTTTCAGCAAGTTTTCCCAGTTACAAAGATTCTTTCAGCTGGCAAATGAAGCCTTCGATAGTCCTGCTACAGTATCCCTCACTTATGTTCTAGAACCCCCCAGGATAGGTGAAAAACCACGAAGTAGGAACCTTACATTTATTTTAGTATTTATATATATTTTAAGGCTTTATAAACCCTTCCCACACACTTATAAACCGTTCCCAGTCCATTATTAACCTTTCCCACTCCCTTATTAACCTTTTCCACACTTTTATAAACACTACTTATGTTCTTAAACCTACGTCACTTTAACAACATACATACACAGTACCGCAAAATCCCACGATATAGCGAAAAATCCGCGATAAATAATTAAATATAGTATTTTTAAAAATCCCGCGATACAGTGAAGCCGTGATAAGCGAACCACGATATAGAGAGGGGCTATTGTAGTTTGAAAACTATTGGTGCAATACACAGACCAGTATCCCTGGGGCTTGAAGGAACAGACACTAACAAGACCTGAGAATAACCTGAGAATTTAACTCATTGCATGACAGGACCCTGTACTTGTTTCCTACACTCACAGTCTGGATCAGACACTGAAGACTACAACGGAAAATAATCATATTCCATGATATATTTTCACTAATGAATGTGTGGGAAGGTGCTCCTGCAACTGCAACGCACATGGCTTTTAATATGGCTAAGCGGAACCGATGCCTGGTGTGCTGAAATTTAGTGTCGGGATTGTTGTATCTGCAGCCAGATCCTAGAGAGACTCAGACAGAAGATTCTACCACCATTAAGACTGTCAAATCACACTTCCCTTCTCCAAATTGCGTCTCTAAAAATAAGATAATGAAAATATGTATTCGTGTGGGAAAGAGTTTATTGTCGAAAGCTGCAAAGAAGGCGCAAGAAAAACGTCTGTGCTCAGAAATCCCATTCAGGAGGAGGCTTTCACGGCAGGGAGCTTCTGTGCCATGAAGAAAGCTGCATAATGTGCTCTGAGCACAAAAGGGGAGCAGCCAAGAAAAAAGCAGATTGCATTTCTAAGCCCCTAGAATAAAAAGGCACGCAGACAACCCTGTTTTACCGGTTAAGGCCAGTTTTCGCTTCTTCCTGTCATCTGATTTCAGACACTCTTTGAAGGGCTTGGGGAGAGACTTATATGGTCTATTAAACCTTGTTGCAGCTTTTAAACTTTTAAAAGGGTTCATTATTGAATACATTTTGTGGCCACTATGTAGTGGAAGGCATCTAAGGAGTCCAAAGGATTTCTCTCCTACTTGCTTTACCCAGCTTCCTACTGTGCAGATATAACTAAATATAGTAAAAAAAAAAAAAAAAAAAAAAAAAAAAATTAGGATTGTTACTAGTGGCCAGAGAAAGTCAGCTGATCTGAGAGTTTCCTTCCTTTAGGAGATTATTCCTTGACAATGAGGATTACTTGAGGTAATCTCTCTTTTAGAATGGAAGTGTTAAGTGGAAGGAGAGGTTTGGGGCACCTGTCTTCTTAAGGTTTAATTTTTATTTGGGGAATTGTAATGAGATAGAATCATTCTCAGACCTAGAAATAGAAATTTGGATTGTTCTTGTCTTCCTTTTCTAAGATTAATGGATACTTAAGGGATATAAAAATTCTCTGACTCAGGTGAAGATAGATGTGAGGAAACTATTCATTTGGAGCAGGGTGAAGGTAATGTTATTATATTAAGAGGGAAGCACTTACTAAAAGATCATCAGAGTACTAGGAACTGGCCATGCACTGTTGAACTCGATGTTCTGGATATTGCTAACAGACTTTTGAAAATGTAGGCTTATTACAGTAGTCCCTCTCTATAACGCGGTTCACTTATCGCGGCCTCACTGTATCACGGGATTTTTAAAAATATTATATTTAATTATTTATCGCGGATTTTTTGCTATATCGTGGGCTTTTGCAGTACTGTATACGTATGTTGTTAAAGTTATGTAGGTTTAAGAGTGTAGAATAAATGTAAGGTTCCTACTTCGCGGTGTGTGTGTGTGTGTGTGTGTCTAGAACGTAATACCCGCGATAACTGAGGGAATACTGACTGTATTGCTTCCTTTCTGCATCTGAATGTTGCCATTTCAGATTATTTTCCTTCTGTCAGAAAAAAAGAATTCTTGTAGCAATTTTATTTTTTAGTTAAGATATGCTAGAAATACATTCTTTCCATTTTGAGGGTTTGTTGGTCTTCAAAGATCTTTAATTTTCCTTCTATTCTGAGTATTAAAATCTTTGTTTTTATTTTCTTTCAACACATTAAAGACATCATTCCTCTGTCTTCTGATTTTCATCATCTATCATAAGAATTTAGCTGACTGACGTGTTGTTCTATTAAAGATAATGTGTCCTTTCCCCCTTTGTCTACTTTTAATATTTAATTTTGTATGTGTGTGTTCAGCAGCTTGGTATGATATAGCTAAATATAGTTTTCTTCATATTAACTTTGTTTAGGGTTCTCAAAATTCTCGAAGCTGTATTCTATTTCCTGAGCTTTTGAAAAATTTCAATCATTATTAAAGACAATCATTACTCTCCTGTTCAATTTCTCCCTTCCTCCCAAGATAACAATTGCATATATGTTAGACATTTTTGGACACTGTTGTTCCACGTTTTTTTAAAATATTTTTTTGTATTTTTTATTGCTTTTCTTTCTATTTTTCAGTATGGCTAGTTTTATAGGCCTGTCTTCCATTTCAGTAATTTTGTCTTGTACTGTGTTAAATCCATTTAATAAATTCTTTTTTTAAATTCTCACCTGAGGACATGCTTATCAATTTTAGAGAGAGGAGAAGGGAGGGAAAAAGAGAGAGAAACATTGATGTGAGTGAGAAGTATCAATTAGTTGCCTCCTCTTTGTGCCCTCTCCGGGGACCAAACCTGCAACCTAAGCATGTGCCCTGACAGGGAATCAAACCTGTTACCTTTTGGTTTATGGGATGACATCCAGCCAACCGAGCCACACTAGCCAGGGCTATTTAATATGTTTTTAATTCCAGTAATTATATTTTTCAGTTATAGAATTTTCGTCGGTTTTCTTTTTATACATTTCAATTTTGTTGAAATTCTCCGTCTATTCACTGACTTGAAGTTATAATTCACAGTTATTCTAAAGTTCTTTTTTCTTTGTTAGCTCTAATAGCCAGATCAATATAGACCTACTTCCATATCTTTTTCAGACATGCTGTTCTGTATCTTGGCATGCTTAGTAATTTTGTAATTATATGCCAAGGATTGTATAAAAAAACAGATTGTGATAGCTCCAGATAATGTTATCTCTCTCTAGCCAGAGTTTACCCTGTGGTCTGCTAGGTAGAGTTGAGGCCATTTTTCAGTCTCAGTAAAGATTATATTTCAATTTGGGGCTACTCCTGGCTCACCTTCACTCCAAGGGTTAACCTTCCTGAGAGCTTGAGAGTTTACTGGGTCCTTCACCCAGGCAGGCCCTAAACTCTAATCCTTTTCTTCTTAACAATTGAGATTTCTAAGGACTCTGCTTTGCTTTTTTGTTTATCTGCTTAGCTTCTAAGTCCGTTAGCCTCGCTTCAAAAATTGGCATATGTATTAAGGGAAAAGCTGGCTGTATATCAGGCTTAGTTCTGTTTCTTCCTTGTTACCAATAACTTGGCTCTGTGAGCCTAACATTTTGTCTCTCTAGTGTTACAAGACAGTGAAAAAATCACTCATTCATCTGTCCCTACCAGTGGCCTTCTGCCTATGTACAACCCAGGCTTGCATTCTCTTGCTCTGAACCCAGAATCATCAAACCATTGCACAAGGTCAGTGTTTTCTCTAGCCCTTCCCCTTCCAGAATTGTTTCTCTCTAGTTCTGGTTGTTTCAGCAGCTTGTGGATGCCTTTAAGCTGGTTCTTTTTAATCCTGAATTTTGTTAGTCTTGGGAATGTTGGCCCGGCATCATACTGGAATTCTTTTGCAGGGAGGAACAGTTTGTGACAGCATTTAAGATGCATCAGATACTGTTTGATGCACAGGACTGAAAAGCTGAATAAAGTTGGTAAGAGTTTGGGGCAGATTCTCTTCCTACAGGAAGAGGGCTTTTCAGTGGGTTCAATTGTATCCTCTTCAAAAGATAAGTTGAAGTCCTTACCCTTGGTCTTCAGAATGTGACCTCATTTGGAAATAGAGCCCTTGCAGATATAATTAGTTCTAAGCTCATACAGGAGCGGGTAGGCTCCTAAACCAATAAGACTGCTGTTCTTGTAAGAAAACAATCATCTGAAGGCCTAGTGATGGTGACACAGATCGGAGTAATGCATCTACAAGCCAACAAATGCCAAGGATCGACAGCCGCCACCAGAAGCTAGGAAAAGTCAAGGAAAGAATCTTCCCTGCAAAGTTCAGAGGGAGGTGACCTGCTGACACCTTGACTTTCAACTTCTAGCCTCCAATAACTTTCTGTTGTTTTAAACCTCTCGGTTTGTCATACTTTATTATGGCAGGTGTGACTCTGATTAATGAAGAACTCCTTTGGGTAATATAGAAGGGAGTGGGCTCAGAGAAGGAGAGGTAGCGTGTTAGAAATAGTGGTTTGATATAATGCTTTGTGTTGTTGATAATGTTTGTGAAGTTCCAGATCTTGGGTACACTTTAAAAAAGTAATAGTACCTTGGTACACATTGTTAATTCATTTCAGAACTTGTGACAAGTGCTGAAACCAATGAGTACTGAATGATGAAGCGTTTTCTCTTGTGGAGCAGTATCGTGATTCGTACAAGTGCTAGCCAGTGCGACAAGTCCCTAACAAGTGCGACAAGTCCCTAACAAGTGCGACAAGTCCCTAACAAGGGAAAGATTTGTTTCTTGTCAAAATACAAAGCGTACAGGGTTTGATGAGTTCTGAAACTGATGAGTACTGAGTATGACTATACTTTACTCAGTGTTATTAGATTTCTCGAAGAAACCAGAAAAGGACTTTTGAGCAACGTCCAGGTAATGGGGAAAAAAGCAATTAACATCTATGGGTATTTTGAGTACATACTCTGTGTTACTCACTAGGTATAGCAGTGAATGAAATGCATGTCGTCCATCTCCCTATGGAGTTAAGGCAGGACCAATAACTACACAGAAAAGTGTAATTACTCGTAATCTCCCCATGGCTGATTTTCCCAACTTAATTACAAATTAGGCACATTTTATAAATGTTGAGTCCTCCCACTATGCTTGGTTGGACTCCCGGTAACTCTTGGTTGATTGTTAATTATTTCACCATCTGGACTTCAGGAGAAATCTAGGTTTAAGGACTTCTTAGAAGGGTGAGTTCTCTGAGGTTGACATACAATCTTACTGGGCTCCAACTTTTCCTATTTTTCCACATAGAAAGACACTCAATTTTTTAAGGTTGGTTTGTGATATAGTCAGAGGTTAATTTGTTCTATTAGAGAGTCTGTGTTCACCCATGAAATTCAAAGCATCAGACTGAAGTCAGAGGTGCTATTTTCAGTAATTGACTAAAGTTAAGCAGGTGAGTAATACAGTTTCCAATGCAGGTAGTAGTGCTGAGGTAGCGCAATGCTGGCTCCATCACAAAGACCCCTGTCTAAAATAAGCTGCGTGGTGCTTTTAACCACGTTAAGCTCTCCCCTACTTTCTGACCCCTGAACAGGGCAGGTTTCTCTTATATTCCCAGGCGATATCACTTCTGTCATCATACTTGGGACTTGGTTAAAGGAACTTTTATTGGACTATCACTTCTCATACGGCCTGGAATTCTCTTGTCTTGTTACTTAATAAGGTTAAGGGCTGCATTGATCTTAAAGTGACCACAGGAACCCCAACCCAGCAACCTGCTGAGAATAAGGCTGAAGCCTTGGCAGAAAGGGCTGTGTCTCTTAACTGAGAGAATGGGCTTATTATAGTACACCCTGGAAAGAAGGAAGCTGGCAGGAAGAAAATAATGTCACAACCTCTACTGTTCTCCTTTTTATGCCAACCAATTATTGATATAGTTAAGAGTCTCTTCCTTGAGCAAGACATTTTCCCCTTTGCTGAGACAAAAAAATGTTTCCTGTATGTTCCCACAGATCACTACATTTTTTGTGCTCCTTTGCTTTTAAATTAGGGGTATGTCCTGATTAAAGGAAGAAGATGCCTCCCAGAATGTTGGAATCACTGTTTCCAGCATGTTTTTTGTTTTTTGTTTTAATGCGCATGGGGGACTGGATAGAATATGACTCAGTTATATATTTTATGCTCAATTTGCAGTTAAAGCTGTTTCCATTGTCAAGAATACAAATGGAAGCCTGTACTTCTTTGTTAGCATTGTTTGTTTCATGTAAGCAGGAGTCAGTCCATAGCTATGTTATTAAAATAAAAATCTGAACTACCTGGAGAAATATTTTTTTAACTTACTGTATTAGTTCCCTAAGACTGCTGTAAGAAATTACTGCAAAATGGATGGCTTAAAGCAGCACGAATGTATTATTTTACAGTCTGGATATCAGAAGACCAAAGCCAGCCTCCCTGGACAAAAATCAAGGTGCTGGCAGAATACATTCTTTTTTGGAATCTCTTGGATGATCTTTTTTTTTTTTTTTTTTTTTTTCCCTTTCCCAGTTTCAAGAGACTGGAAATCTGTTAATACATTCCTTGGCTTGTGGCCCCTTCCTCTATCTTAGTAGCCAACAACATTGGGCCTAGTCTTTCTCATACTGCCATCTCTTCTGTTGTCTTCTGGCTTCGGCTGACCCTTTTAAATGACTCTTGTGAATACATTGCTCCGTCACCCCTCAATAAACTAAGGCACTTTTCATAATTTAGATCATTAGCAACTGTCACCTGCAACCTTAATTCCCCTTTGCCAAGTAATGTCACATATTTGTAGGTTCCGGAGATTAGTCTGTGGACATATTTGGGAGACCATTATTCTGACCACAACAAGAATCAGGAGATCTTTTCCATCTTTTAAAAATTGACTTTGATTATTCTAGGGTCTGTACCCTGGTTATGGGTTTTTATCTGTCAAATATTTCAGAAAGAATATTTGAATTTTGATCTTCTCAGAGACTTCACTGGTCTCAGTTCAGTATCACTTTACAATATTCTTGATTTTGCCACTTAAACCTTTAGACATAAAGATTGATTATCAACCACCTATTTCATGAGACAAGAAACTGCTAGTGAATTGCTTATTGATTATGTAAGACTATGATACAATTATCTTTGCTTTATTGTGTGTCTTTGCTGTGACTTTTAGATGGAATCAGAGCAAACTTGTTTCCAATACAACTTAACATTCCCAGAAAACCATCCCCAAAAGGCTGCTTCTTTGAATTTCTGATTTTCTTCCAAACACATAGGCTGGAAACTGGTGTCACCTTTGAGACTCCAAGGTGTCTGTTTTAGTGCTCTGGGCCCAGACACCTGTGATACACTAGTTCCCTGATTGTTGCAATAGCTTTTAATCATTTGCCCTGATTTCAAAATTTTACCCTTTTATTCATTCTGTACACTCCAGCCAGAAAAATTTCTTTAAAATATTAGTTTTTCAAATTATTAATTCTTGATCTGATACTTACTGGTTGTGCAATCTTGCAAAATTAGTTAACCTCTCTGAGAGACACAGATGAAATGGAGCTAATAATATACAATATCTACTTTTAGGGCCATTGTGAAGATGAAGAAAAATTTAATATGTGTAAGGTGCTTTAAAGTGTCAGGCATATATCAATCACTCAAACATTTGAAGATATTGTTATGATCGTTATTACCATTATTAACATATCAACCAATGTGAAGCCACTGCTCTGTTCTGCAGGAACCCTCCGGCCCAGTCATCTCCCGTACAGAGACTTACCTCTCTTCCACGTACTTCCCCTTCATCTTCTTCCTACTCACTGCCCACACACGAGTCTTAGACCTAGGAACCATTATCTGCTATTGGGCAGGAAGAGGTGGGAAGCCTTTCTTTATCATATCAAGCCTTCTTGTCTGCATTCCCTCTGTGCCTGAGCTTCTGAGACCTAAAAGGCCAGGCTTTGAACTTCAAAAAAACAGCTTCTCTTCTTTTTTGTTCTGACAAACCTTCCTGAGTTTGAAACTTCACTTTTTTTTCTTGAGTGGGGAAAGTGCCGGACTGTATAGAAAATATTGGCAATCTCCTAACCCTGCGAACACACACACACACACACCAGTTAAATTATTGAAATAGTATCTGGTTTAAGAAGTGTTTTGAATAACAACCACAAATATTTATGAAGCTCTTGTTATATAGTGGGCGCTGCCTTTGGCTCACTGCCCACCTGTGCCATTTCCTTTCAGCCTCTGCTTTCCTGGGTCCTCTGCCTCTGACCTACTTAACTCCCTGATCCTGGATTTGCATGCCCACTCCTGAAATTTGCTTCTGCTGTTTCCTGTTTGGATTTCCCTCCTCTTTTTTGTCCATTTGCCCAAAATCCTCCCACCTCTTCCATGGCCCATCTGTAACACTTCCCCTGATCACTCTAAAATCCATGGTTCCTCCCTTGTCCAGGCACCATTGAAATAAAAATGAAGTGAAAGGAAAGGATCTGGCTATTGAAAAGCTAACAGAGGATCCCTTCACCTTAAAAAATAAAAATAAAACACCTCATAGGCATAGACAACAGGGTGGTGATTACCAGACTAAAAGAGGGTTGGAGCAGGTAGAAGAGGCTACGAGGGGGATAAATGGTGATGAAAGAAAGCTTGATTTGGGATAGTGAACACACAATACAACATACAGATGATGTACTATAGATAACGTATACCTGAAACCTATATAATTTTATTAACCAGTGTCACCCAATAAATTCAATAAAAGAAAATAAAAAAGAAAAGCTAACCAAGGATATAAGACCAATGCAAGACATAACAGAGAAAACCCCATAGTACTGTTAAATTGCAGTTTCTCTCCAATTTTATATAAGGCATAGTCAAATAACCAATTATAATTCTACATCTACACATATATAAAATTAGCCACATCCTTTCATCCTTGAAGCAGATTTCTGTTATGAGCTTGTGAACCTATTCAAGTTACTACATATAAATTAGTTCAGGAGCTTCCCCCTTTCAGTAAAGCTAATATATACAAAGCAGGATTTACAAAACATTTTAGGTCATGATTTTTTTTCTACCAAAAGCCTCACTATAGAATTTCTTCTTAGGAACAAAGTTTGTTTGTTAAATAGATTTAAAACAGGATGTGATTTACAAAATAGTTTTGTTTTGCTTAGAATTTCAGGACAAGTAGCCACTGCATTAAAAGGAGGCAAACCTGTAATTATTTTATCAAATAGCCTGAAGTGCCATGAGTTAATGCAACTCCTCAATGTGCTTAATTCATTCCTAGGAATTAATCTGAATTTAAGTTTTGGTAGAAGATATTAACAGAACATGGCCAAAAGACAATTAACTGCTTATATTCATTAATTCAGTTGCCCTTGGGGGAGTATCACCTCCCTCTTTACTCATTTATAATTTTATTTATGAACAATGAGTCACTGTGTTCAAACCTGCAGGAAGAAAAGATTTTGACATTTAGATCAGTTCTGTCTCTAGAACAAGGGATTTTAAGTAAGATTCTCATGTCATAGATGAGCTTTAAGAGGTTCTCAAACCTTTTGTGAGGAGAGGACCATAGATAAATCTGATCAAATTTTTCAGAGGGATATATAACCCCCATACCTCCAAAGACATTCATTCTCTCATGGATGGCCTTCAGAAGGTTCCATGAGCCTCATTGATTTGTAACACAATCTTGTATATTAAATATACTTAGGACAAAGCCAATCAGGTACAGGAACTCTCAACTCCCCTTTTCTTTCCCCTCCCTCACCCCTCTGTACTCTGGCATTGATATTTGTCTATTTGAATTCCTGAGAACTTGACTTTATACTGAGTTTCATTAAATACATTTTTTCTTAGTATTGTCAAATAACAAAAGTAAAACAATTTAGTAACAAGTTTGTGCCTTTATTCAAGGGAAGACAATCTATGGGTTGAGGAAATACAGCACCTCAATGGTAGTAGCACACTCTTCCCAAGGGATTTTGGGCAAGAAGGAGTTTATATAGAACATTTGAAGAGGCAAGATAGAAATGGGCATGACTGGCGAGCAAGTTGGGGATTTCCATATAAGACTAACAGTTTCTATTTTCTAGGGTAAGGTAAGCTAGCTAAAACGAGGTGGAAGATTGTGATTAGTGTTAGAATTTCTTGACATTGAGGCATTTTTCCATAAGTGCAGGCTGACGTGGGCAGTGTCCCTGGGGTGGCTTTCATTTTGTGGGTCCCAATATATGAATCGACTTTACCAATGTGGATTTTGTACTCCCTGAGCATCCGAGTGCCTTGGGAGGGTTCATCACGTGGTCATCCTTGCGGTCGTTTATGTATTGTGAGTTGCACAAATTTCTCCTTTCAGAGCAGTCATCTAGTTTCTGCCAGGGATATTTTATACAGCATGACCTTCTGATGTCAACTTACTCAGTGAGTGTGAGATTAGTTCTGTCGTTTTCATGGGTTTATTTTGACCTCACTGGAATATTTTTTCTGCATTAGAAGTTGAATGCCTGAAAAGAATAACATTTGTATACCTTTTAATGAGCATCGCCTTAAAATCATAAGCTAGAAGATAGCACCATTAAAAAAGCTAAAAAGGATCTGGGGAACAACCATATTGTAGAATAATTAATGAAAGGAAAACACCTTGTTAGGTTATGTTATGATAATGAATGTTAAATATTGCAGTAATTGAGCTCATTGCAATGGGATTTGCTGTTGTTTAACATAAATGTCTATCAATTTGGAAGATGGAAACACAAGACTACTTTCCATTGAAATTGATTGTAACAACATTTCTGAGAAATAGCCCTACAGATTTCTTTTCAGAAACAGCTTCCTCCCGATGGCTGGTATATGACTGTTTTGTTCTTGTGTTGTCTAGAAAGACTCTTTTCCAGTGTTTTCTGATCTACAACTCTATGTCCTCTAATTTTATAAGAAAATGCTGTGTATGTGATGACCATTCTTCCTTGTCACAAGCAGGTGGCTTTCTTTTTTGTTAGGAAAATACTCACGCTGTAAACATGAATACCAAAGGGAAAAAAAATAAAGATCAATGATTGCCTTTCAGAACTTTAGGTGAGATAAGTTTCCTCTTACTGTAGAATGTTCCAGTTTTCATCAGCACCCAGTAGAAGTCCCCAAAACACACGTGTCAATCTATTGAATGTGTGTGTGTGTGTGTTTGTGTGTGTGTTGGGGGTGATTAACTTAGAGGATATTGAGAAGAAGCAGGAAGATTGCTGTGGGCTCCGTGGTATTGTAGGAAGATTTTGATAGATGCTGTTTACTGTCATTGAAGATCTACTAAACCTTCTGCAGAAAGGTCATTAGTGACACCCACAAATCACTTTTATGTTGTGGCTGATGTGAAAGTCAGATGGAAATTGTTTTTAAAAGTCAATCAGAGAGAGGCCCACCATTAAGTCTGGTTAACATAACTTTTCGCAAACTTAGCAGTTTACGGGCTTAAGAGCCATGACCAGGAGTAGCAGAAAAAATACAAGAGGAAAGCTCTGGCTCTAGTACCCACTGGGGGAATGAGGGCCTGGTCAAGGGCTATTTTTCAGGGCACACGGCCCTCCCAGAGCTGGAACAGCACACCCCCTCGGCTTTACCTCAACAATGTGAGCGCTTAGCGCAGAGTTCTGCAAGCGCTGCTGGACGGAGCCGGCTAAGCACTGACAGCCAGCTGGAGCACAAAAGCGGAAGGGAATTGAAGTCCATGATTAGGAAATTGAAGACTGGCTGAAAACTTGAGATTTCCTGTCCTTATCCAGGGGGACTCCTGAGAGGTTTGATTGGAATGCACACTGGGAGGCCCATTCTTTTGTCTCCTCTGCTCCACACCAGACTGAAGTGGCGGGGTGCATTCCAGTGCCCTTATTAGATTTGCCTCTGAAGATTTAAAGCATTCAAAAGTAAAATTTTATTGATCTGAAAGGTCAAGAGGGGCAGGAGAAGGCATTACAGATTTAATTTCCAGTTATGGGTGACTTCTTAGTACTTTACCTCCATGATTCAGTACCTTATCCATAAAATGAAGGAAATAAATATTTTTTAAAAATACAGAAAAGAAACATATCTCAGAAAAAAAATCCAAATGAAAAAAAAAAAAAACCGAATATGCTTCATACTTCCAAAAGAGGTTAGTAAAAATGAACATTGTTAATATTATTTCAACCTAAATCCTATAGAACTTACCACCTATATATATATATAAGAAGCAGAAGTAAGGCAAAAAATTGTGTGTGGTAGTAAATTACGGTCAATGTGAACAAAAGCATTTTTTATAAAGAAGGGAAAGTTGGGTTTCCTCTGTAGCTTTGGATCCAATAAAATCTACATATCTAAAAGAAAAAATAAAGGAAAAGACTGGACTGAGTTAGGTAGATTGTTGCAATGCCAAGAAATAGTCTATTGTGTGTAACTTGGGTGTTCCTGACAGGTATACCGCCAGTTGTGAGCAAAGTATGTTAACTGTTGCTTCCGTTATCTCTGGGAGCCAATGACAATGAGATGCTTTCCTCTTCACCATTGTGAATTCCTTCCAAGTTAGCCCTTTGATTAATTCTGCCAATTTCCTGTACTGCCAGACTCCTTTTGATTTAGTGACATTTTAAACCAATTTCCTGTGTTTTCTTCCTCCTTCTGTCTAAAGTTAGCATAGCTAGGTCGCATTGATGTACACTTGTCCTGTACTCCTGAACTTCAGAGTCCCAGAGAAGGCCCACACGGTGCATCTGACTTCCCTAATACAGAAGCAGGCAGAGCTGAAGTGCATCCGTAATGGAAAACATTTTACATAGTAAATTTGAATGGCCCTGCTCTCTCCTGTGTCACATTACATGAGTAACATCAATTTCAGGTTCTGTTCTTCCTTTCTTTTTTTTACTTTAGGATTCTGTTTAATCATTTCCAGCTAAATCAGTTTCACATGTTTATGTTCTATTTATAACAGGGATTGCATTGTCAGAATGCTAGAAAAAATGAAAAGGGGAGAAAAGAAGGTATGTGTTGCTCGTAATTATGTTCTTAATGTCTAATGTTCCTGCCTAAGTTGTCCAGTGCCTTGCTGGCCCACATTAGGTGGTAAATATGTGTTTTTCTAATGGAATAATGTCATCTATGGGTGGAAATGCCAGTGATTGAAATTAATAATAAAACCCAAGTTCCCAGAATAATTTTTTTAATTAGAAGATGTTTCTGAATCTCACCTGAAAAACATATTTCTAATATGTTCATAATAAGCACCTTCACCAGGGAAAGCTGTACTTGCCAATTTGGGATCTTCTTTATTCATTCCCCGGTAATTATAAGCAATGAGAATAACTTCCTGTCTTGATCTGGGCAGTGGCATTGTCAGTAATGTCCAATGTTATATTTTTTTTTCCCAGAATTTCTTTTTAACAATGCTTCCATCCTTCCTACTTCTTATAAGAAAGACTTGGTATCATCCTATGGTTCTTTTATTCTCTCATTCCCACATTCAGTGAGTCAACACGTCCTATTGTTTCTACTTTCAAAATATCCAAAATACGATTTTTATTCATCTTTCAGGGCTCAAGCCACCACTGTCTCTTGTCTGGATGGTCAGCAGCCTCCTGACGGTTCCCCTTTAGATTTTCTCAGCACAGCAGCCAGAGTGATTTCTTAAGACACTTCAAAGTCAGATCATTAAACGACTCTTCTCAAAGACACTTAGGGCTCCCCATCTTACTCACAATAAAAGCCAAAGTTCCTCCAGTGGCCTCAGATCTGGCCCACATTATCTCTCGGACTTTATCTTGGACCCAGTCTCCCTCCCATGCTTCCCTCTGCCGACTGCACTTGTCAGTGAGGGCTATGAACACACTCTCCGGTCCTGCACTTGCTCTTCTTCCACCCACAATGCTGTCCCCACACACTTCTCCATGGCAGGTTTCCTGAACCTCTTTCAGGTATTTACTCAAATGTCACCTCCAAAAGTCCTTCTCTGATCACTTTATTTTAAAAGGCTCCCTCCTGACAATCCTGTCCCTACTTTATTTTTCTTTGTGTCACTTATTGCCATGTGACACCCTTATAGTTCACTGATGTATCACTCATTGTGGTTCTCCCTCACCAGAAGGTGAACTCCTTAAGACCTGAGAGCTGCATCTGCTGCGCTCCCTTGCTCCCTGCTCTGTCCCTGGAACTCAGCGGGGGACTGACTCATCAAATATTTGCTGAATGAGTGACTGAATGAATGAACATTTTCCCACTGTTTTGACCATGCTGCAATGTTAATCTCGATTAGTCCACATTTTAACAAGCCAAGTACACTGATTCTTTCTATGATATAGCTTAATAATATGATTTAATATACATTTAAAAGTGACAGAAAGAAAGTCCATCAGAACTGTACTCCTCAAATGTAACTCTGTATGCAATTACTTTAAACTTCATGGGACTCACACTTATTGATATGGAACTGCATGCTTCCTTATCAAATTGCCTTAAAAAATTATTGGTACTCCATTCCCTCTCTGAGTCCGCCTACACAGATTCCTCATACTTAGAAGTCTGAAGGGATAGTCACCTTGCCTGGCTCTCAGGGAGAAAAAGATGCAAGAGTTTAGGAAAGTAGTGGAAAATATGGTTATGTTAATAACTGCACAGGTGGAGCAAACTGGCTATAATTGATCAGTTAGTATAAGGGACATTGCAATTTTTGAAAATTATCACAAGGTTCAATCATGTCAAATGTGAAATTACTATATAAAGGACAGCATAAAGTCTTTTCTGAACATTTTTGTTATTACAGACCAACTGGAAAAAGCTGTAACAATAATTCTCATAAACAATAACAACCAAAGAAAAGTAAACCCCTTAAAGAGCTGACTCTCTTGAAAGCCTGTTAAAGTACTGACTACATTCCAAAGTCCATTAATAAGCCTAATTAATGGTATCCTATTTCATTATTAATGAGACAATTCTTTGACATGGTTCTTGGCTTTGTAACAGCAGAATATACAAAGAACTGTGAGATGTTAAAAAGAAAAAAAAAGGGTCCAATGCTTTCTCCTGTTACTTAGCCCAAGAAACTTTAAAATCACTTGAGTTCTCTAGCTGAAATAATTTAGTAGAATTAATTACTCATGTGAATTGATTTCCTTTTACTTTTAAGGTGTTACATAAATACATTTATGTATTTATGCTCAGGTGAATATTGGGATATATTCGAAGATGATAAATCTAGTAAAATACTTTATTTGGTACAGGTGTTTTTATCTCATTCAACTTGTCAATTATTGTCTAGATTTGCAGTAGTTTTGGAAGTCCATTTCAATTTTCTTTACAAAACACAAATTCATAGGGTTTATACTGTGACAGTCTAGCATTTTCCCCTTTTTAAAAAATAATGTTAAATTTTCCTGTTTTAGAATATCATGATAAAAAATCTGTAGTAAAAACAGATATTAGAAGAATGTTTTTTATTTTTCTTTTTGCATTTTTCTAAGTTTTCCATTCACATCATCATCAACTATAATACTGGGCAGGTTTACACCTGTGCATAGAATTTTTCAGCTTCGGTACCATGTAAATGATTAAATTTATATCACAAAATGTGTGACAACTATGGAGCTGTGCATACAAAAGACCTACAACCTTATTGACAAGCGCTGCAAACTCTGAGAAGTAGTGTCACATTTCAGTGTGAGAAAGAGAGAAGAAGGGGTGCTATTGGGTGAATATCAAGATATGTAGCCATTGGAAACCCACTGAACTGGTGTTTGTTCTTCAGCACGGTTTTATTTCATCATCATGCTTTTTTAAATAAACATGGATATGTAGAGCCAGTACCTTTGCAGAGATGAGTTTTTCCCTTTGCAAAAGCAAAAAATATTTTTAAAAGGTTGCTATTAAGATAAACAAATGGAAGCCAAACAGCTGGGGTTCTAACCCCATTTTTGCCACTTACTAACTATGTGACCTTGGGCAAGTAAATTAATTTCTCTTTGCCATATTTACTTCATCTGTAAAATGGGATATAAATTGCATCTACCTTAAATTCTTTATATAAAGATAAAATGAGGTAATATGTATAACATATTTAGAATAGTGCCTGAAACATAATAAACTCTATTACATTAATTATTGAGTGGGCTTTGGAATCAAATATATTAGGGTTTGGATATTTGTTCATTTTGTTATTAGCCATGTGATAAGTTATACAGTCTTTCTGAGATTTGGTTTTCTCATCTGTAAGACTGGGGAAAAAATTTCTATCTCCTAAGATTGTTGTGCAACTGCAAATGAGGTATTTTTTCATTATCAGAATGGAAAACACATATGTTTAATTTTCTGTACTTTTGGAAAATATGGGAAAATGGTTGATACTTTATTCTTAGAGTATAAATTGGTGCAACTATTCTGAAGGACTGTCTGGCCATATCTCATCCTTTTGAATGCACATTATTTTTCAGCAATTTTACTTCTACAATTTTATCTCATTGATAAATAAAAATATATTTACACAAGGATACTTATTTTTACATCATTGTTTGTAATAGTAAGTAATTGGAAACCGCTTAGAGTTTATCAGTAGGGACCTAGTTAAATAAATGATAATAAATCTATGCAATGTACTTATATGTAACCATGAAAAAGAATTACATAGATACACATATATGGAAAAATATCTAATAATAATTATTATATTAAATGGCTACTTGAAAAACAGTATATGATAAGCATCATGCAGGAACACAAGAATAAGGATGTGTGTTTGTGTAGTGTATATATATATATACGTATATATATGTGTGTATATATATGTGTGTGTGTGTGTGTGTGTGTATAGTATTGTAAGCAGCTTGATATACTACACTAACCTGGTACACAGATGAGTAAGTCTCTCCTATTTTCCCCCACTAATTGCTCAAGTATGCACCTGCCCTAATGAATGGTTTAAGAACTCCCATGGTTTATACAGTTCAAAAGGCATGTGTCAGTCCAGCTCCCAATGGCAGAGTCTATTCAGCCCTCTCCTGGCCTTGCTTCTCATTTCTAGGCTAAGTTGTACTGACTGGTCCTGGCACCAGCTGCCAGGCGATGCTAGTCCACAGCTGTTGGAATGCCTCCTTGCTCCTGGATCCTGAGAAGCTGTAATGACCCATGTGCTTATTGTGGAGGGATTGCTCTTCTTAGTTTTGTACCCACGGGTTTGGTCATTCTTCTCCAAAATCACAAGTCCAGTATTAGGCACAGGAGCCCTTCAATGGAAACCCTCGGGCCCTGATGATGAGCTGATGTCCCTTTGCCCCCCTGATGAGGCCTCAGTATTCTTTCCTGATGGAACCACCAACCAGCCGCCCAGTTAGTTTTCCTAATTTCAGGCAGAGGTTGAACTCTAGATTTCCTTTATTCCCAGAAGACATTGGGGCAAGAGTTCTTTTTCAAGTTGGTCCGTCTCCCCTCCAAACTCTGAAAACCAGGAATAAGAGTGGCTTTTGCTAAAGCGCACATGCCTGAATTGTTCCCTTACTGTCTCATCTCGGGAGACTGGGTATCTGCTGGCCTTGTATTTGCATAATTATGAGGAGCTACTTTTTCTTTGCAGAATGAAGACCTTCCTTCAAGGTGACTTCCTGGATATGCCTATTCAAACAGGTAACAACTGGGGGATATGGGTACCTACCTTGCCTTACTAGGCCTTTTACTGAATATATTTCACATGCCCTCAAGTTTTAATTTATTTGTTTGTTGGTGGCACACAGTTTTGTTTATTTGTTTATCTGTTGGTGATATATATATATATATATATGAACTTCCTGGGACTTGAGTGGAAAAACACTCAAGAAATTAATGTTGGTTCTTTATGAGTAAGAATAATCGTTAAGGAAAAGACCTTTATTTTTTCCTTACCCCTTACTGTTTTGCTTGAGCTTTTAAAAAATTTACCTTGTAATGAAAGTAAAAACAAAAATACAGAAAAATATAGATATAAATTTTAAAATAAGAAAATGTTTCCCAGAATATGACAAATATATAAACAAAATTGTTTCTCCAGCTTTAATTGGCATTTTGGGGATCCTGTTATATGGACAGGGGAGGCTAAGTAAGTCTATGTTCAATATTGAGGAAGATGTTTCCCCATGGCAGAAATATAAGATAAGGATCAAAAAACGACGAGCTCTTTCACACTGCGCCTGTGTGTGCAAGTATGCTTTATTATAGTCTTTGCTCACAGGGCTGTTGTGTTCAGTTGTGTGGGATGTGCACCGGATGAGCAAAGCACATCTATGGGGCATGCTCAAGACATAGAGCATTGGTATGTTTATTTTTGCATTTGCCTGGAAGATACAAAATGTGTCCTGTTCAAACAAAATTATGATATTATAATGATTTTATAACAGATGGAAGTGAAGCACTTCGGTGCTGTAGAGCGGCCCACCGCTCTGTTGGTCTGCTGCCAGTAGTGATCAGCTCTAACTAAGCCAGTCTCTGATCGCCTCTGAGTTTCTTTCAGCTCCCTCTCCTGCAGGAGAAAGAGGAGAAAAACAGAAGGTGGCATATACTCTCCTCTTCCCGGAGCCCTCTCCTTCTCAATAAGGTTACTTCAGAATTAGTGGTTATGTTTATTTTTATTTCCTGTGAATCAGGATAGAAGTTCTCCTGTAGTCCTAACTTACATCAGAATGCTCTTAAGTAGGGTGTGATTGAGCTTAAATTAGATGGAATTTTTGTACCTTCAAACACAAAATCCTCTACTTTCAAACTGTTGTGGACTTTGAATGCCAGGGAAACTCAATACAATTGAGAAACCTTTGCTTGAGTTGATTATTTGGTATATTTGTCAAAATGTAAGAACTGTTGTTAGGGTACTGCTTAGAACTTTCCAAAGCATAATTTACTATAATACATTGGTGTGTACTAATGTCTATTATATGCTATTTAATTTTAGGTATAATTTCTTTGTAATGTAAGCATTGGTAGTTGTGCTTAGTCTTTACAGTGCGAACTTTGACACTTGGGCTCTAAAAGACAAATTGCTATGTAAATACCTAAAGTTTGTGGCCCTGACCATTGTGGCTTAGTTGGTTGGGCATTGTTCTGCAAAGCAAAAGGTCACCAGTTCAATTTCTGGTCAGGGCACATGGCCAGGTTCCACGTTTGGTTTCCGGTTGGGGCACGTGTGAGAGGCAACCAATCAATGTTTCTCTCTCACATCAATGTTTCTCTCCTCTTTCTGTCTCTCTTTCCCTCTTTCTAAAAATAAACACATAAAATATTGAAAAAAAATACCTAAATTTGTGTATTAAAAGGGGTTCAGTTCCAGGAGTCTACCTGTGCCACTCTGTTGATATTATATAAGGTACAACCCTGGCTCGTTTGGCTCAGTGGATTGAGCGTCGGCCTGCGAGCTAAGTGTCGCTGGTTCGATTTTCCAGTCAGGGCACATCAGAGAAGGAAAACTCTGACTCCAAAAAACCTCCGCTGCCTTGCGGCATACCTCTTCAGGGGAAAGGCTAAGGGAGTAAACCCCGACAGAAAATCCGGAGCTGGAGTCCCTAAGGCGGTTTGACGTTGTAGTCAACACCGGCAACTCCTGCAGCGCACCTGAAGCCAAGCTGTATTGACTCCGTCTTTCCCTTGGACCCTTCAGCTGCGAAGAGAGGGGGGGTCTGCTGCATGGGCAACAGCAGACCCTCCATATCACCCTGCCTGGGCTCTGTAGCTTCAGCTTCACTGGAGAGGACACTCCAGCATCATCGCAAGATGTCGATTCAACACGGGAGGAGACAGATACCGTGTCACTCCCGAGTTGGACTGCACAGCCATTCTCGGCGGTGCAGATAGACTCTTAAGAAGCTACACCATCGTCTCTCGAGACGGACGGCTGCCGACGACGACAACAATTAAATCCTCTGCTAACAATGCCCCTGAGTAAGGTATTAAAAAGATTAAAGGTTATGTCATCTAGGACTCTTTCAGCACTCAAGTTGAACTCATTTAAGTGTTAGGTAGGATAGATAGTGAATTAAGGCAGGGAGGAGAAGGGAGACATGCCTCACCCACTAATTCAGCAGTTCTGAGCCTGATCTGATAATATTGCCAGGTGTTTCAAAATCGCAGGAAACACCATGCTAACATGGGAGGAGAGCAGTCCTTGAAATTCTATGTATCGTCTCCACCATCTGGGAAAGAAAGTCTTTGAAACTGTGCCTTCGTCCCAAGGTCTGGAAGGTGGGGAAGGGTCCATAGAGCCCAAAGGAAGAAGCTCATTAGTACCTTTGGGTATTCACACTCTGCCCCCAAAGCTGGCACCACCTTTATCTGTCAATCAATATGTAATTTCTTCACCCCCATCCCGCCAACTATATAAGTTCTCAGAACAAAGGGCCTGGCATGCCCTTGCCATCCCAGCCTTTGGCCGCCCTTACCCTGCTTTGCCTATGCCTTTTACCCCCACCTTAGTGATGCCTGTTCTGTTCCATGAGAAAAGATCATCAGTAAACCCTGCTTGCACACTAATAGATTTGCTGATCTATAATTATTTACTGTGTTGGCAAGAAGAACCAAGTTTCTCCCGTAACATAAACACAGAGGTAATTTATTGGCTTCTACAACAGGGAAGTCCAAAAGCAGTGAAGTTTTCAGGACTGACTTGATCCAGGGTCTTAAATAATGTAATGAGTGAGGACCAAATCTTTCTCCAGGTGAGTTTCATTCTTGGGCTTCATATGCCAGTTAAACTACTGCAAAAAGCTCTTGACACACACCCAGGTTCAAGTCTAGCAGAAAAGAGCATGCACCTCTCCCTCAGTTTTACTACATCTCCTTCAGTTTGATCATGTGCCCATTCCTGAACCAGTTGCTGTAACCAGAGGATATGATCTTTTGTTTGGCTAAGAATAAATCACATGCCCATACCTGGAGCCAGGAGTAGAGTCAACTCCCCTGTAAATTCATGATCTAGGATTGGACGAAGGGCTGGTTCTTCAGATGAATGTTGGGATGTAGGTAACAGAAGAAAAGTCATTGAAAGTAAAAAGAAAAAGTGCCCACTCTAAAGGTAGGGAGTCTAACCAAAAGAGAATAGATGGTCTAGATTTCCAGATGAACATTCCTCTTTAGGATGTCTAGAAACCAAAATATAGAACAGTAGCTTGGCCATGCCTTGTGAATATGCCATAGAAATGTTAGGATGTTTGTCATTCTATTTTACATCAGCTGTTCATTGGATTCACTTAAATCTTAGTGAACTTTTTATCTAGATCTGACGAAAAGCACTTATAATGTTTTCTGTTTTTAAATGATTTTTTGTTTTAACTTCGTTATGTTTTAATGTAAACATTTGCTTCTCCCTCCCCCCACATATGTTTTTGTAGAAAACCTGGGAATTTTTCATAAAGTATAGAGAAATGAACAAAAACCACTCAGACTCACCACCTAAAGATTTTCATTGTAGCATCTTGGAATATTTATTTTTTTCTATTTTATTTTGCATGACTTAGAGGGGTTAATGCAGTAGTAGCAATTCTGAGCTAGGAGCTCAGTGTCTAGATATAAAGATTCAAGTATAAAATGTTTCAAGAGCATTTAACATATGAAATCAAAACTCAAAAGACAACTGAATTTTTTGATGCTATGTCCTATCTGGCAGGCAAGACATTATTCTTCCTCAGGATATGAATGGTTATTTCAGTAATATTGGCTTAAATTAAAGAGTCAGGTCGATCTGTCATATGTCCCTGAGTTTTCTAATCAACAGGATTTACAGGATTATTAATCACATTTTTATGTCATTTAATCAGCTGCAGAGGTTCTGAATAGGGCTCCTGTGAGAATATACAGTGTGTCATACATTTTTAATACGCTTGCTATTAGACCTTCCTAGGGTTCCTCTCCCTTCATATTGCTGTATTCTTATATTAAATCATTTTTAGGATAACGTGAAAGTAAAGCAAGGCAGGATGCTGCTTTTACTTTTCTTAATTCTCCTTTACAAATGGAGACCATAGTTAATAAAATATTGCTCAAGAGCAGGCCTTCCTCTTAGGTTCACTTTGGGCTTAATGGCCGAGTTTCGCATGTACTCATGAAGGCTACGCCTCCCTTTAGTTACTGAACAAGATACAACTTTTCATGTTCTTTTTACAAAATCCTCTATTAATGCCCTATCGTTCAGACAAGATTCCTACATAACTAGCTGTGTAGTTGATGACTTTTCTTTCTTAGATGGACTTGCTCTTTCTCCCATAACCACTATGTCAGGAAAGATTTTTCTTCCATGCATTTGTCAAGACCAGAGATCTATGTCCTCTTTGATTCTTGCTTTTTTCTCTCCTCATATCCAAAAACAATTCTTATTTATTATACATCATAAATATTTCATATGACCATGAAGGATAGACCTATAAAATAACAGGAATACCAGCCCTGTCATTTTGGAACTACTGCATAAATACCAGCATACCTGATCGCTTGCTGTATGAGAAAAATAACCCCTACCTGTTTAAGCCACCATCATTTGAACTTTGACTTCCTCGCAGCTAAAAACATTCCTAAATGACACAGTGCTATCATAAGTCATTTATATTTTATTACAATTTGTTATGTAATTGTCACTTTTAGTACATATCTGTGTTGATCACTCCTATACCTCCCAAACCTAGCAGAATGCCAAGAACCATAGTGCCACAATCAGAGTCGTCAAACCTGGACCCATAGTTTCAGCTAAAGTTGAGTAGTAGATGAACCCCTGAAAAAAAAAAAAAGGTTATGATCATTTTTCCATAGTCCCTACCATTTCTATTTTGTCCCTGGCATTGAAGCAAAGAATTAGTGGCCAAAATTTGTGCTTGCACTACTGTCTAAGGCCCTGGCTGGTTTAGCTCAGTGGATTGAGCGTCGGCCTGCGAGCTAAGTGTCGCTGGTTCGATCTTCCAGTCAGGGTACATCAGAGAAGGAAAACTCTGACTCCAAAAAACCTCCGCTGCCTTGCGGCATACCTCTTCAGGGGAAAGGCTAAGGGAGTAAACCCTGACAGAAAATCCGGAGCCGGAGTCCCTAAGGCGGTTTGACCTTGTAGTCAACACCGGCAACTCCTGCGGCGCACCTGAAGCCAAGCTGTATTGACTCCGTCTTTCCCTTGGACCCTTCAGCTGCGAAGAGAGGGGGGGTCTGCTGCATGGGCAACAGCAGACCCTCCATATCACCCTGCCCAGGCTCTGTAGCTTCAGCGTCATCGCAAGATGTCGATTCAACACGGGAGGAGACAGATACCGTGTCACTCCCGAGTCGGACTGCACAGCCATTCTCGGCGGTGCAGATAGACTCTTAAGAAGCTACACCATCGTCTCTCGAGACGGACGGCTGCCGACGACTACTGTCTAACTTTCAGCAGAGAACAGTCTTTGTACCTATGTAACTACAGGAAAGGGATTAAAAGGTAATTATAGGCAAATGGTTAATACATATTTATCTAATGAGTATGTGACTTGTATCTCCTAAGTACACTTATTCTTTAGGATAGTAGAATCAACTTAAAGGAGGCAAATACTAGTTGAGTCACAGATATCCAGGTAATTTTGAATATCTGGGGTTACTATACCAAGCAGTGATAGAAGTTTTTACAAAGTTAACTTCATGCTTAGGTCTTACGGCTCAAAGGCTACTTTTTTGGGAAAGCCTACCTTAAGCTTCCCTTTTCTTTGAGGTTGGAAATACAAATGCAAAACAAGTAACCCAGATGAGTATGGTGAGATGGTATAAACAGAGGACATCTTAAGTTATATTCTTTGAACACAGACACTGTATTTACATTAAAAATATTGAACAATTTCACTTAACACAACACTCTCCAGGTCCATCCATGCTGTTGCAAAAGGTTAGATTTTCTTCTGTTCTTTTTTTATGGCTGAGTAGTATTCCATATTGTAAATGTACCAAAGCTTTTTTATTCACTTATCTTTGAATGGGCACTTGGCTGCTTCCAAATCTTGACTATTGTAAATGATGTAGCAATGAACATTGAGATACATATATTCTTTTGAATTAGTGTTGCAGGTTACTTTGAATATATTCCCAGAAACAAAATCACTGGGTCATAAGGCAGTTCTATTTTTTGAAGAAACTCTATTTGTTTTCCACAGTGGCTGCACCAGTCTGTATTCCCACCAATAGTGCACTAGGGTTCTCTTTTCCCCCTGTCCTTGCCAGTCCTTGCTATTTGTCAAGTTATTGATAATAGACATTCAACAGGTGTGAGGTGATATGTCATTGTGGTTTTAATTTGCATTTCTTTGATGATTAGTGATGTTGAGCTTTTTTTTTTTTTTTTTTTTTTTTTTTTTTTGCCTTTTGGCCATCTCTCTGTCCTCTTTGGGGATATGTTAATTAAGATTCTTTGCCCATTTTTTACAGTCATAGAAAGACTAATACCATATTATTTCACTTGTATGGAGAATCTAATTAACAAAATAAACTAATAAAATAGAAAAAGACTCATAGATACATAAAACAGACTGACAGCTGTCAGAGGGGAAGTGAGTTGGGGGGCTGCATGAACAATTTGAAAGGATTAATCAAAAAGCTTAACAAAAAAACCACCTAACCAGACACAGACAACAGTATAATAATTGCCAGAGGGGAAGGGGAAAGGGAAATCAATTGGGGGAGGTGGAAGAGGGTAGATGGTGGAAGAAAGAGACTTGACTTTGGGTGGTGAGTGCATGATGCTATATGCAGATGAGTGTTATGGAGTTTTAGCTTCAGCTGCGAAGAGAGGGGGGGTCTGCTGCATGGGCAACAGCAGACCCTCCATATCACCCTGCCCAGGCTCTGTAGCTTCAGTTTCACTGGAGAGGACACTCCAGCGTCATCGCAAGATGTCGACTCAACACGGGAGGAGACAGATACCGGTTATAAGCTCATCCGATTGGCGAAGGAAACGAGCGCCAGGGGTCTCCTCTGACGGTGGGAGAGGTCATCGCACCTCACTGGACAGCTACCGCCCGCCTCAAGCTGGGCAGCCCCAGCCAATTAGGTGCCGTCTCGCCATGGCTCGCCTGCCCCACTGGGTGCGTGGGGATCAGAGAGGCGCCTCTCGAAAAGTGGGCCACAAAACACCCGCACCAGTTAATTCCAAGCAAACAACAAGAAAGAAGCCTCCGGCTCTTCGCCTCGCTAGCTGGAACATCAGGACCATGTGCCCCGGACTTACTGCAGACCTTCCGTGGATCAAGGGTGCCAGGAAAACCGCTGTCATCGATAGGGAACTGGCACGACTAAACATCGACATTGCGGCTCTACAGGAGACCCGGTTGGCCGACAACGGAACTATCAGAGAAACCAACTACACCTTCTACTGGCAAGGGAAGTCTCCGGACCAACCAAGACAGCACGGTGTTGGGTTCGCTGTGAAGAACACGCTTGTTAACTCCATAGAGCCACCCACAGGAGGCACAGAGAGATTACTTACCCTCCGATTGTCAACAACTTTCGGCCCAGTCAGCATTCTTAGCGCGTACGCCCCAACCCTCTGTGCCACCATCGAAGAGAAAGAACAGTTCTACCATGCACTGGACGAAGCGTTATCCAAGATCCCCAGAAGTAACGCTCTCTATCTCCTTGGAGACTTCAACGCAAGAGTAGGAGCCGACCACATGGCCTGGCCCACCTGCCTTGGAAGCTTTGGGAGAGGAAAGATCAATGAGAATGGTCAGCGACTGCTTGAGCTTTCGTGTCACCACGGCCTGTGCGTGACAAACACATTCTTCAAGTGCAAAGAGATCCACCAGGTGTCATGGAGGCACCCCCGCTCCCGCCATTGGCACCAGCTTGACCTCGTCATCACCAGAAGAACGGATATTGGCAGCACCCTCCTCACCCGCAGCTACCACAGTGCAGACTGCGACACGGACCATGCCCTCGTGGTAAGCAAGGTGCGCATAATGCCGAAGAGGTTGCACCACTCCAAGATGAAGGGTCGCCCACGCATCAACACCAGTTGTGCCAGCAACCCAGTTAAGACCCAGCAATTCATCAACAAGATGGAAGATGCACTCGGCGAGGGAGTGGCGGCAGATGACATTATCGAATCCAATTGGCCACGTCTCCGCGATGCCATATACAACTCCGCCATTATTGCTTACGGGAAGAAAGAGCGGAAGAACGCTGACTGGTACGAGGCTCACTGGGAAGAAATGGAACCCGTGATCGAGGCTAAGAGGAAGGCCCTACTGGCTTACAAGGCCACGCCCACTCCCAGTACACTTCAAGCTCTACGGGCTGCCAGGAACAAAGTCCAGAAGACCGCCCGCCACTGTGCCAACACCTATTGGCTAAACCTGTGCAGAAGCATTCAGGAAGCCGCCGATATAGGCAACGCACGAGGAATGTATGAGGGTATCAAGAAGGCAACAGGCCCAATCCCCTCCAAGATCGCCCCCCTTAAGTCCAAGACAGGTGAGGTCATCACTGACCAGGAACAGCAAATGCGGCGGTGGACCGAGCACTACCTCAAGCTGTACGCAACGAAGAACACCGTAACAGACACTGCTCTTAAAGCCATCCCAGACCTACCAGTCATGGAGGAGCTAGACACCCCACCTACTGCGGCAGAACTCGGCA
Organism: Furipterus horrens; assembly: GCF_987537825.1. Taxonomy (NCBI): domain Eukaryota; kingdom Metazoa; phylum Chordata; class Mammalia; order Chiroptera; family Furipteridae; genus Furipterus; species Furipterus horrens. Next base: position 19,110,539 of record NW_028327174.1, on the reverse strand, counting down.
AAGCCATCGACAGCCTCGCTTGCGGGAAAGCACCAGGAAGCGACGGAATCCCTCCAGAAATCCTAAAGAGTGGGAAACCAGTCCTGCTACAGCCGCTCCACCATCTACTCTGTCGCTGCTGGAAGGAGGGTTACATCCCCCAGGATATGAGAGATGCCAACATTATCACCATGTACAAGAACAAAGGAGACCGCAGCGACTGCAACAACTACCGGGGCATCTCTCTCCTCAGCGTCGTCGGCAAAGTATTCGCCCGGGTCGCTCTTGCCCGCCTGCAGACCCTTGCTTCCCGCATCTACCCAGAGTCCCAGTGTGGCTTCAGAGCTGGCCGATCAACAGTGGACATGATCTTCTCCCTATGCCAGCTGCAGGAGAAGTGTCACGAGCAGCATAAACCACTCTACCTCGCCTTTATCGACCTTACGAAGGCGTTTGATCTGGTCAGTCGAAGCGGTCTCTTCAGCTTGCTATGGAAGATTGGCTGTCCACCACATCTGCTTGCTGTGGTCATGTCCTTTCACGACAACATGCACAGCACGGTGTCCTACAACGGCGCAACCTCTGAGGCCTTCCCAGTCAGCAGCGGAGTAAAGCAGGGCTGCGTCCTCGCGCCTACGCTGTTCGGAATCTTCTTCTCCATGCTCCTCCAATACGCCTTTAAGGACTGCAGCGAGGGTGTCTTCATTCACACCAGATCCGATGGCAAGCTCTACAACCTGGCCCGTCTACGAGCCAAGACCAAAGTCAAAGAGGTGCTCATCCGTGAGATGCTCTTCGCCGACGACGCAGCTTTGACATCACACTCCGAAGAGGGACTCCAGCAGCTAGTCACTTGCCTTTCCCATGCATGCAAGGAGTTCGGACTAGCCATCAGCCTGACGAAGACGAATGTTATGGCTCAAGGCACGGGGACTCCCCCATGCATCACCATCGACGGGTACACCCTGGAGGTTGTCAACGACTTCACTTACCTCGGGTCCACCATCTCGAGCTCTCTGTCAGTCGACTTGGAGGTCAACCGGAGAATCGCCAGGGCAGCCACAGTTATGGCCAGACTGAACCGGCGAGCGTGGAACAATTCCAGCCTCACTGAGAAAACCAGACTGCGCATCTACCAAGCCTGCGTACTCAGCACTCTCCTCTATGGCAGCGAGACGTGGACCACCTACGCAAGGCACGAAAGGAAACTCAACAGCTTCCACATGAGGTGCCTGCGACGCGTCCTGCATGTCGCCTGGCAGGATAAGGTCCCCAACACCGAGGTGCTGAAGCGAGCCAATATGAGCAGTTTGCATGCAGTTCTTAGCGAGAGACGCCTCAGGTGGCTCGGCCATGTCAAAAGAATGGATGCAGGCCGTATCCCCAAAGACCTCCTCTACGGCGAGCTAGCAGAAGGCCAGAGGATGACAGGGCGCCCAAAACTGCGGTTCAAAGACATCTGCAAAAAGGACATGACACAATGCTCCATCAATCTCAACACATGGGAAGTTCAAGCAGACGACCGCCTAGCCTGGAGGCTCGCGGTCAGGCAAGGTACGTCACGGGCAGAGGCTGCGCGCAACGAGGAGGCGGTCCAGAAAAGATTGAGGCGGAAGCAGCGTCAACAGCAGCAACAACGGCCATCTGCCTTCACCTGTAACAAGTGTGGCAGGGATTGTCACTCCCGAGTCGGACTGCACAGCCATTCTCGGCGGTGCAGATAGACTCTCAGGAAGCTACGCCATCGTCTCTCGAGACGGACGGCTGCCGACGACGATGACGACGACGTTATGGAGTTTTACACTTGAAACCTGTATGGTTTTATTAACCAGTGTTACCCATATCAATCCAATAAAACACAAACAGAAAAACAAAATCATGGACACAGTTCATCATTTTCACAAAGAAATATGCTCTCTCCTAATTTTCTTGAAATGAGCTGCCTTTTTCATTTTATTTCTTACTTTCTCCTTTTTTGATAGTTATATTGATACAAAGCCAGTGTTCTCTCCTGGAAGTTTGATAGCAGTGTAATTACAATGACTGTGGCCACTGACACTTGGCTTCAACATCAGGGACAAAATATAAGTGGTGGGAACAATGGGAAATTGGTTATTGATGTCCCTTGTTCAAGCTTTCATCTCCTACCCCCATGCTGGCTGACAGGGTGGGCCCAGTTTTGTCCAATCTGATTTTTTAGAGAAGGTGAAAGTGTAGATTTTTATGGGGAATCTGTTTTAAAGTTTGGGTCAAATTAAAACAGACAAAGATGCAAACTAAATATACTGTGCCAAACACAGCTGGAGTTCAGATCTGTCCGTGGCTCATGACTTTGCAACCTCTGTTCGCAGACTCAAACTCGGGCAGCCATTAATTGTTAATACTCCTCAACAGGGCAGGTAGATGGGCACATGGAAGAATGAAGAATTGGTCTTTTCTGCTTCCAACTTCTTCTCCCTGTAATATCTCTAACATGGTCTTGCCTGACTCTTCATGCTCCCATACGTTGCACACTCCAGGCACACTGACCAGTCCCTTGGATAGCTGAGTTTGTCCTAATTTTGTTCCTGCAGTTTCTCAGGTCAGAAGGCTTTTCTTCTCATCCTTTCCACAGTAAATCATGCTCATTCTGCAAGTTCCATGTTTACTGTAACCTCCTATACAAAGCCTTCAGAGATGTCTGAGACAAAATTAATGGCTCCCTCTATCTTTTCACATCACTTTCTTTATACCACTGATATGACATGGTTTCTGTTTTCATACTGATTGATTTTTAACTATCTCTAGTATTGTTATGAAACACCCATAGTAGGGACCAGATTTTAGGTCTTTTCTTGCATAATCTCTGTGTCTTATTGCTACTTTGTTGTTGTTGTTTTTTTTTTTTAACTTAATGTTTTTATGGGTCTGTCAATGCCTTACTTAGTTTCTCAATTAATTTGGAAACTTGTGAGGATGGAGATTGTATGGCTCATAAGACATTATACTCTGCTATATCTAGAATACATGTTTAATAATTATCTTTTTAAAATGTCAACACCTTTTAGAAAAGAATAAGTATTCAATAAGGGGCTGTTTAAGGCCGGTGACATGCTCTGTGTCCACACTAAAATAAATAGATTCTAAGGATCATTAAACCGGGTTTATTATCTTTAATCTAATCCAATTTTGTTGTTTTTTAAAAATATAAAACCAGAATTATAGATTTTACAAGTAAATTCTGTATTTGTTACATTCAAGGACATAAAGCAATTGTGCTTTTAAATCAGCTCATCCATACTACACAAAATTGTTCAGTGAGTGTTTAAAAGTTTGCTGGCCTTTGTACTTAAGCAGACCAAATTTCACCTCTGTTTGCACTGTTCATTTGCTTCGTAATGAATACTTTGTTCCAACTTCTACCCACATACAATAGAAAGGCAAATATCACTGGATGTAATTGCTCTGCTATGGTTATTACTACTACACTAGAGACTCATAAGTATCTGTGGAACTCCTGTTGAACCATCCTATGACAGAGGCCAGTGTGGATGCATCTTAAACAAAGTGGCACATAATATCTATTATTTAGGATTCTTTGGTTGCAGGAAACAGAAACTGACTCTCCCAATTTTTATTAGACTGCCACATAGCTGATAGAATCAATAAGCTTGACTTAACTAATTTTGGAAAATTCTGATTATAGGTTTTCATTATTATTTTTGTCCTTCAGTTATGTGATTTCACAAGAAAGTTGCCTTAATTTCTAGTCTAGCAAAATGTATCATAGTCCCCTTAATTTGAGCACCTTAAAAATTTCAATTCAAGACAAGTGGAAGGTTAAATTCAGGATATTAATGAGAACCATATTTTTTTCTTTCTTGGTGGCTATTAAAATGATAGATGCCAGTGCAGTAGGCTAGAGGAAACCTATTCAAGACCTTGAATGTTACCATCCATCTTTAAATCTCACACGTACATGTGTCATTATATGTGAACAGTGCAAGTGCAGCCAAGCTAAGGCCATGCTGCTTCCTGGTTTTGTCACTGGGCTGTCAAATCCCATGCAAACAAAGAAGGTTTCCTTATTATTGATCTGATGCAGAACAGTGAGGAAGAGCCAGAGTCCTATCTTGGTGGATGCGTTCCTGAGCTGACTTTAAGTCAGGCTGGAAGGGCAGGAGTCAGGCAGCGAAGCAGATGATCCCATGCAGAACACGGTAGAGGTGAAGCTCTGGTTACTCAAATCGCCTTGATCTGTCAGCCATTCTTATGTTTAGTGAGTTTTAAGGGATACCGTTGTACTAGACTATGAACGTACCTGGTATTTAAAATTAGAGTGGGAAAGAAAAGAAAACATATTTGAAGGGGCAGAATGAGAAGGTGGAGAGGAAACAATTTGGATAGTTGGTTAACACAGCATGGGTCCATTTTCTTCGTTTATTCATTCATTTACTCACTCAATCAACTTTTATCAACTACTTTTACATGCCAGACACCATGCTAAATGCTGGATGTGTCCGTGGTCCCCAAAGCTACCCTCAGATTTGATGATTCACTAGAAGGACTCACAGAGCTCAGAGAAGCCATTACATTCATTTTTAAGCTTTATTATAGCAAATAGATTAAAATCAGCAAGGGAAATAGCCATGTAGAGGAGAGTCCCAGGGAGAACAGCTCTAGCTTCCAGTGGTCCCCTCCCAGTAGAGTCACATAGACAGTGCTTGGTTCTCCCTGCAAGAACCTATGACCACATATGAGAACTATTACCAACTAGGGAGGCTGAACCAGCTTTGATATCCAAGGCTTTTATTGGGAGTCTGTCAGTTATGTAGTTGTGGAGCACCTACAAGGCTGGCCTTAGTTATCAATCTTTAGCCCCTATACCCTCAGAGGTCAAATGGATACAATGAAATCCAGAGCCCAAGGCAAAACAAACAAACAAACAAACAAAAACACAAGCATTCACTATAGACTACATTGTTAGCATAAACTATGGGGCATAGCCCACGGCTCCACCAGGTATACAAAGACACTCTATCAGCAAGGATATTATAAGAGCTTAGAGGTTGTTTCACAAAAGCTGGTCAAGGGCCTGTTCTTATTTTGAAATGTGCAAGGTTTGAATACCTCAATCAAGCCGGATGAATTAAACCTTTACTGTACACTGGGAATGGGGCTCTTTCTCTCAAGAACCTGGAAGTTTGGTTATGCAAACAAACCTATGTAAAGCAATACAACCAATACCATATTCTATTACTTGAACTTAGCTTAATATCTTCTTAACAACCAGAATGTTTACTATGTGCCTGCAACTGCTCTACATTCTGGAGATAAAACAGTGTTATAAGCATCATTCCTGTTCTCATGTAGTTTGCACTCTACCTGGGGATGTAGACAATAGACATGTATATTAATAAATATATTATGTATCAGCTATTATGAAAAAGTAGAGCAAGGTAAGGGGAGCGGTGAGAGGTGAGGATATGGAGGTTGGTGTTTTATGTGGGATGGTGAGGACAGGTTCCTACTGCTAAGATATTTGAGCTGAGACTTGAAGGAAGTAAGGAAGGGAACCAAGTAGACATTTTTGGAAAGAATGTTCTAGGTAAAAGAACAATGAGTAAACATAGGAGGCAAGACGTTGCCTAGTGTCCAAGGAAAAGCAAGGCCTCCAGTGGTGTGGAAGCAGAATCAGGAGGCAGAGCAAGGAGGAGATGTGATCACAGAGAGATGAGGACCTAGCCTGTCACTCTAAGAGAGATGGGAAGACTTGGGAAGGAGAGACATGATCTGATTTAGGTGTTCAAAAGATCTCTCTGGTTTCTGTGAGGAAAATAGACATTAAACAGCAAGGATGAAAACAAAGATGAAATGGAAGGCTAATACAGTAAGGTGATGGCTTAGACAAGGCTTTAGGTGGCAGCAGTGGGGGTGGTTAGAAGGAGGCCCAATCCATGTCAATTTCAGAGTTAGAGCTGCAGGACTATTAGATGGAATGGATGTGGAATGTGAAGGAAGGAGTCAAGGATGGCTTCACTAACATACGTAGTTTCTCAGTCAGAATTGCCTCTGTAACTAAACTTTAATTTCTAAAAGATTTATCTGGTGTTTCAGAATGAAACCCTCCAAGATCAAATGCAATTAACAGTTATGCAGAGCTTTATGATTAACAAAATGTTATTTAATTGTTGAGATAAGACATGGCATGTGAATTAATATTCCCATTTTAGGTATGTTAATTCTCACTAGTGGTTAAGTTTTAAGTTATTAGCGAAATTTGGTAGGTTTAAGCCTAAGTCTTACTTTTCATGTATGACATCTTTATTCTACTAATCCTAGTATCTTTAGAATGCTTTTGGCTGCAAGTAATAGAAACTTCACTCAACCTAGCTTGAATATTGAAAACATTCCTTATGTTACATAACTGCAAATCCAAGGATGGGATAGGTTACAGTCTCTAATCCGGCCCTTAACATTGGCTCCCTGACAAGGGTGTTTCTTCTTATGGTTGCAATATGGGCTTCATGTTTTCTTGTTCAAGTCTGAGAGAAACTCATCCTCCAAGTGTGGGATGAACATTCCTCATCAGTCTTACTAAGGTAGCTTACTGGACCAAAGACTGTCACCAGCTAAGTGTCATGCTCCGATTGTCTTGTATTAGTCAGGATCTATCCCCGCATCTGGGGATGAAATCTCTGTCCTTTATGTATGTGACAGGCAGTGGGAACAGTGAAAGCAAAGGTCATCAAGAGCTTTATTGGAACATTCTAGGAATGACAAGGACATTGGAGAGGCTGAAGAGAAATGGATTGGAGGCTGAGTTGTAGGGAACAATGTTAGAAGGTGAGAGGAGTCTGACAATATGGGACGTTATTATCTGATCCCAGTGGTTTATTATTATTATTAATATTATTTAGCACATACAAATTCCTTTAAAAGCTTTTAAGTGCTCTTATTTAGTTATTGCAGGGTTTTGAGCAGAAGAAATGCATGAATTGACTTATATTTTAAAAAGATTCCTCTGACCATTGGGATAGAGGAGCAAAGGTAAAAGCAGAGACCCATTCAGAGGCTAATACAGTTACCCAGGTATTGATGGCTCACACAGGTCACAGCAGTAGAGGTTGTGAGAAGTGACTGGATTCTGGATATATGTTGAATGCAGAGCCCACAGAATTTCTGAGAAGATTGAATGTGGCGTGTGAAAGAAGGAGGGGTCAAAGGTGTCTGTAGTGTCTGCAGTGGAATTGCTATGAACTGTAATGTAGAACTTAGGTAGAACGTGGTTTGGAGGTCTCTGAGAGGCTCAGTTCTGTTTAGATTTGTTGATTTGGAGATGTCTTTTAGATGCCAAAGTGGGAACATTGAGTAGGCAGCCCATTGTTCCGGAAAGTCAAGGCAAGGGATACAAAAGGAAGATGTATCAGCATATACATGACATTGAAACCCACAAGACTAGACAAGATCACCAAGAGATTGAGAGAAAATGAAAAAGACGAACTGACAGCCGAGACACTTGAAATTTATAAGGTTAGGGGGAGGATGAGAAACCAACTACACCTTGACTGGTGGCATGGGAGGAATGCTAGGAGACTGTGGTATTCTGGAAACCAAGAGCCAAATGAGTACATGGCAGATGGAATGATAAATGTCCCAAATGCTGCCACATGGAGATCTTCAGCGACTAACAGGGTGCAGTAGAGAGGGCAAAGTCCTGATTAGAATGATTGTTGTTATTATTGTTATTTGTTTCGTACAAACAACTTTTAAAGCTCTAAATTTAAGTGCTCTACTTTGGGTACTTAGGCCTTTGAATGTCTCTAATTATGTTCAGCTCTCTCTACATCATTATTTTCCTCTCCTATTGGAGAACTTTTCTTATGGTTAAGAAGCCTGTGGGCAATAGAATCTTCAATATTCAAAATATGAACAGAAAGGATAGATAAAAATTACTGAAACTGAGGGCCAACATTGAGAATGATAATGAATACAAGGACTGTTCTCCCATTGAATATTCATGATGTATGAAGTAGATGCAACAATCATTACCATTTTAGAGGTGACGTAACTAGAATTAGAGAGGTTATGTTAACCTAGCAAAGTTCTCACTGTTGCAGACGGTAAGACGGCAGACCTGTGATTTGAACCAGGTCTTTTAATATAATTAGTTCTCCTGATATTAAAAAATTTGAATTACAAAATTAGTTTATGTAAAATGTATGGAGCCACAAAAATCCTTGCTGAATTTTGTTGAATTAAATCACATTACCGCAAATATTGCAATACCCACGCCAGGCCCGCTTACAGCATTCTTAGGCCAGCCACCAGGTCTCCCAGCTGGGAGGTTTCCCCTCCTCCTCCCTGCTACACTCGGCAGACACAATTTCAGGTTGCCTGGTTTAAAAGCAATTATACCTCTAGAGAATCTTGTTGCCTCTGATTTCTAAGTGCTGGTTGTTTATAGAATTACTGCTCAGATCCCTTTAGTTCAAAATGAACATGCCAATGAAACTGAAATGAGAATCTGCACTTCTAAATTGGATTATCGGCTTCCCTTGTGTATTGGTTTGCACCGTTCCTCCCTCAGCAAAGTTGCCCGTGATTCTGAGCAGTTTAGTTTTGCAGCTTATGCTGGATGGTGGGAGCTGGGTGCATCCGGTTAACTTATCAGTTATGCTGTGTCTTGGGAAGGACTTGCTACACTAACAGATCAACAGACCTTCCTAAACTTTTAAAATAGTTTCTAAATCTTAAAAAAAAGAAAAAGAAAACAACAACAGCACACAACTATATCAAGATGAGGGTAAGATTCAACTCTATCAGTTCTAAATTAGTATACTCCAATGCAAAAATTAAAAAACAAGGAGACATTCTCTTGCTCCTTTCCCTCTTACTTGCTGCTTGGAAAACCCTTTTCAGCTTTTCTCTGTAAAATGGCATTGAAATCAATATGGCTATTTTGATATAACAGCAATTCATACAGTGTGTTTCCATCACGGACTATTTTTGTTTGGCACTAGCATAATTGACTGATGTCAACAGAGCTGGATTAGTGTTTACCGGTTAACTGCTGTTGCAGAGTGGTACAGAGGCAGCAATGCAAAGCAGTGTTTTCATGAACTTGATAAAAAGAGTGGGCGGGTGGTTTAATTTCTCCCTGAATAGAGAATTAGAGGAATTAACACACTTGCTGGAGCACAGTAAGATTAACTTTCAGGTAAATCAGGTTTAGGTCTAATTTTAGTCACATTACCTTTTAATTTCTAGAAAAGGATGTAACTGGAAAACTTGTCAAGGATGCATTTTTTACAAATACAATTTTAATGAAGTACTACATATTTATGATTAAATACTAAGAAGAAACTCACTATATTCCCAGGGTTTTGAAAAAAAAAAAAAAAAGACAACCAGTTAATTATGAAAAGACAGAGCAGCCTGATGTCCAAGTTGAAGAGACCAACCATGGGGACAGGGATGTGACCCAGGAGCTGGAGGCTGAGGTCATGTGGAGGATAATTTATGTTCTTGTGTGGGCAAAGGGAAGGATGCTGATGGATGCTGATGATGCACACATACCATATTTGCCATCCTCTTGATTGGCACATGCTCTTCAGGGAACAATCTGCCTTCTCTGCCAAGGGAAATAAAAATATGGCAACACATTGGCAGCTACTAATGAGAATGAAGAGGCCAAATGGGAAAACTGGAATACGTTATGTTTATTTAGCTGGTTTTTGGACTGATTTTAAAAGATACTGTGGACCAAATGCCACGCACCTTCCCAGAGTAGAAAATGTTTTTATTTCTTAAAAAAATAGGAACCTGCAAGCTTAGACTTATGCCATCGACTCTGCACCCCCGCTTGCCTGTCTACCTCTCCTACTTACAGGATGAAGCCCTGGGCTCAGCCCATTAGAATCTTCTGGGTAGCTTTCCAAAATCTTGAAGCCAGGATCATTCAATTGGGATCTCTAGCATTCTTATTTAAAAAACAAAATCCCAGGTGATTTTAATGTGCAACCAAGTTTGAGAACCAGGGGGTTGGAGATGATACTTTCCTAGCTGACCAGAAGAGGCAGGAGGGGCGGAGATCTTTGTTGTGCAGGAGATTCACTGACTATGAGGGGAAGGCATATATTATGAGACTGGGAACCAGAAACAAATATTTCCCCTAATGATGATGTACAACTTGTTTATCAAGAAAAATATTCTTAAGCAGAAACAAATGTTGGGCCTCAGAGGGAATCATGCTATCTGCCCTTCATCAGTACCTCACTTTGGGCAAAGGGACGAGTAGGTGCTTTTCGGCGATATTTCTTACAATCTTCACAGCAGTCCTATTAGGTAGCTGGATTTACCCACTTGACAGATGAAGAAAAGAGGCTCTGGGAAAAATAAGTCAGATTACACAGCTGGTGGAGCTGGAATCACATCTGGAGCTGGGAGATTCCAAAGCTGTTGCCATCACGCTCACCCGTCTTCCCACAGCCTCAGCCCCTCAATGCAGTCCCCTCTGAGCCCTGCAAACACCGGAGCCATTCTGCACTCTTCCTATTATATACGGTTGCCTCAGCTTTCCTCTCCGTTGGTCCCTCTCTTATTCTGTTTCATTTTCCTCCCCTCTTATATTCCTCCTCTCTTCACTTCCTATGTATGCTAAGGCCAATATTACTGTTTAAATGGTGCATTGCAAAAGCTGTTTTCTGGCACATTAAGTATTTTTTTTTAACCATTATTTGCATACATTCCACTCACAACACACATTTCATTAAACAGATGGGGCACTGAAGGGAAGCAATCTCATTGTTTCTCTAAGATTTGAAATATTTCCCCCACTGTAAGACTTTGACCATATATCTCCCATACTGTACAACTTTACTATTACCAAAAGGCTCTGCACCATAAATAAGGGGGGAAAAATGAAAAACAGAACTCCTGCACTGTCGGTTTCTGCAGCTGGCAATTTGTGTGCCCTGGACGAGTGCGTGCCCCTCACATTTGTCTGGGGAAGCACACTGGGAGGCGAAGGGTATGACTTAAAGGGATAGTTTGAAGAATGGTGTGAAATCCAGGTGGGTCCTTGCCTGAGTCACGGTGAATAATGCCTTTGTCTGCAAATGGAGGATTAGCTGCAATTGAGATTCCTGTTTCTAGTATAGTTCAGGAGAAGACCTGTTAAAATATCAATAAGCTGCATCCATTTATATAGCATTGTAGCAAATGTAATTGGTAAGTTTCTCATTTTCCTATATCCCTCCTCCCCCTGACTCACTTATGAGTGTTACATAGTAATGAAAAAGATGGGCTATAATGAATTACCACTAGGCGGAACATTTTTCCCGTGTTGCTAAGAGTTGCTTCTCTTTCAGACAAAATTGTTCCTTACTTTCTCCCCATAATCATTAGTTTGTGTTTTGATGACAAAACAGAAAGAAAGTTGGATAGCCGTAATTAATGCATGTTTGCCGTGCCAAATGATCTCTTGCTGAAGGACATAATGGCAGGATACAAGAAGGGCTCTAGTTCTGTGGTTCTCAATTAGCAAGACGACATTAGCTACCTCCTGTAAAGATGCGGGGTCTTAAATATCTTAAATGCTGTGACTTGGGGTGGGAAACCACAACAGAATTCCTTTGAATAAGATTTCTTGTATATTCAAGGCATTTGCTACATTTCTTTTTAGTTTGTTTGTTTGCTTGACATAATTAAAAGGTGGAAACAAAATTGTAACGAATCTTTGGATAAAATATCTTCATACTAGCAGCTGTGAGTTTGAAAAGCCAAACCAAACAAATAACGCAGTTGTCCAATATGGCAATCTTATTGACATGTTTTTTAAAGATTGATATTAGTTACCGTTTTGGAGCACTGGCTTATTCATAGTTTCTACATTGAAAAAAGTCCAAACATGTTTGATGGAAATCAGAGGTAATGTATGTGTCGCCTCAAGAATGATAGCTTTCTCTCTGTTCCTGGAAATCATTAAGTCTCATCTTCTTTCTGCTGCATAGCCCCATGTTGTGCCGGAGCCATAGAATTTTCTTTTATTTGTGGTATTTATGCGTTTTATTGATTATGTGACATAATAAAACATAGCAAGTCAGATCCTCATGTGCTATATATTTTGTTCAATGCCAATGCAGAACGTTAGAGCTCTGCTCCCCACTTGGAGAAACTTCTTCCTGGCATATAAATAGATTTATAATGATTGCTAGGCTCTGGGCCTGCAAAATATCCTGGTAGGTAGCTCATTATAGAGCTAACATCATTAATAAAATAGCTAAAAAATTTCACACGTACAGGAATATCTTTTCTATCAGTAGCTGTAAGGAAAATACCTAGTGTATGCATAATTTGAGCCTCATTTTAAAGCTATAATTTATCATCATTATCTACATATTATAATGGCAAAACAGGTTTAATTGCTTTTGACTGGACTGGCATGATGATGAGGAGAAAAGTTAGTAGCAGATGGCCCCACTGTCAAAACTGCAGTCTCTGGTTCCAAAATAAAGTAACAGTCTGAACAGAGCACATTTCTGGTTTCTCCCTCTATCTTATCTTGGTAAGTATGAATTAGCATTTGCTGGTATTATAATTGTCTAGAGAAAAGTAGAAATAGTAATTATTTACAGAAGACAAAAATAGCTGTGAAATTCAACTTCAGCAGTTTAAAATTGTCTAACATTTTTTTGGATTAACAGAAATATTTACTCTTGGTATAACTTAATGGGTTTCCACAGTCTTTTCAGTCCAGTTTTACAGCATTAAGTTGCTGGCATGGGCACATTTTAGAGCACATCTATTTGGGTATTACATAATATTTACTTGTCTGTTCCTCCTACCAAGTTCTCCATTCTTTTAATAATATCAGTGGCAAAAATTATTTTATTTGGAATAACCAGCTCATGTATGAACAAGTAATTTATCTAGTAGCCCTTAACAATGTATACTATTTCCATCTCACCGTTTAAAATTTCAGTATTTCTGTATTACAATGTAATGTGCAAGGCCCTCTTATATGAAACATGACACAGATGAATAAATGTGATTTGTTTTTAAAAATTTCCCCTAGTCATAGAGTTCCTCAGCAAATCCAAAAGTTTAGATCAAATCATAAAAATTCAAACTATAAAATTATTAAAATTAAGGTTTTTTTTTTTTTTCCTTTGAAGACTTTGGTGGCCCGGAGAAGGACACAATTATCAGGTGGTAGATTACACTGTTGGCTGGTCAATGCAAGTAAATTAACTGCTTCAGCTGATAGGAGAGAAATGCCAGCGATAGCAACGTAAGTGAAGGTGACATGCTATCTGCAAAATAATGTGAATTCGAAAGTGCAGTTTAACCCCAAAGCAAAGGGAAGAAAAAAAAAAGAATGGAGCAATCTGCCAGACTAAAATAATGTGCAACAGAGAAATTATTCGGAAATGGAACTGGTTATTGAGATACAGATTTATTATTTGGTTGCTGTCATGATAAATTTGCCTCAGCTGTGCCCATACATGTTACAGTATTCATGTCTGAGATGAGTGGAGATGTTGCAAAAGGCTTTGCACAATTGAAAATTTATTCTGAAAATATAAGTGGATAAATGCTCTTTCTTAAGCATATATACATGCCCCCCCACACACACTTTGTACTTAAAGATAGAATGGTCAGTTAGTGAATTGAGGTGTCCGTATACCATAAGGAATTTAAGACCTTAAAATGAGTTTATTATTATTACCTATTGGTATAAATGGCTTAGAAAACCATTTCAATGGCTATGAAATTGTTATTCTGACCAAATACCAGATAGTAACTTTTAGTGCTAGATACTGTGTGGATCAACATTATTAATGCGAATTGTTCATTAAATATTAGTAGCATATTTAAGGTAAATAATTCGGTTTAATCTAGCTACACTTTTCCTGTTTTGGGCTTCACATATAGCAATTTTTATTATCAGGTTATATGTTCATATGAAATAGACTAATCAAATGTTATGAAAAACAGAAGAGTCAGAGGACATACACTGACTTTTGGTATAAGAGAGAAATGAGATAATTCCTCTAGTTGGGATTCTTGGAGCCTCTCTTAGTTTGGGAAGCCATAATTTTTTTGGCATGTTTGGTGTGAAAGCTCACAGTTTGTTTGGTAGACGTCCATTAACACAGCATACTCCTATCTTCTTTTCCGCTGATCTGTTTTCTCCAAGAAATATTCATGCACAAAGCTCCAGTTTGGACAGTTCCAATGATATGAAGCTTGTCTCTACTCTTTGAAGACTTCTGTTTAATGATTATTGTCATTTGATAGCAGAGTTCTGCGTCTAGTCATTCTTAATATCAGACATCCTTCTGGGGCTGTCAGAGACGTCTGTGGCTACACCATTGTCTTCATTTCCTCAACTTTGTCTTTTAATTAAAAAGATCTCCTGACTCCTCTTTCTTCAGTCACTCCTGTCTCTAACACTGAGGCATTTTATGTACCTCCCACCTAAGTTGTGCTTTGTAACAAGTGTAAGGGAGGGGAAACAAATCTTTTTTGCTCTTCTCATTTTAGGTTCATTGGCTGGGGTGCAGCAAATGGGACTCTCATGGACAGATTCACAAGAGAAAAACAAACAAAAGTTTATCAACATGTGCATTATACATGCAAGGGGTAGCACCCAGTGATGAGTAACTCAAAGGGGTATTTAGAACTTGGGGTTATATGGTCTTGAATAGAAGAACAGTAAATTTGTAGAGAAATGACAAGAAAGTAGAAAATTGCCTTGGAGCTTCTAGATGGCTCCCGAATTGTGGGAGGGCAAATGTATGGAGAATCTAATGCTAGATAAGGGCTAGCTGTAAGTAAGAAAGTCTTGTTTGTGTAGAGTCTTTAATGCCCTGTTGTCTGGGTGTTAAGGTTATTAGCCACATCTTGGTATGGAAAATGAAGGCAAAGGAGAACACCCTCACAAGAGGAATTTATGTTCTGTTTTTATGTAGATAAGAGAAGGGCAGAAACTTTGTCCTGTATGTGCTTTTTTTTCAATTCCCTTCTACTCAAAATAATCAATATGCCAAAGTGGAATATACTGGGGTGCCATATTCTGCTCCTCTTCATAAACAACAGAATGACAAAATATACTCTACATGCGTATATGTGCCCCATTCTGATCACCTTAAACTCTTGTTTTCAGGCATCAGGAAGACCATTCCAGGTATATTCAAACATAGAGTATTTGGTGGTACATGACTCCTCTGGGTCAACATTGTTGTCACCATCATCACCCTCATCACTTCATCCTTATCACATACCTTAGTTAACAACTTATAAGATGTAGGCACTACCTCAGTGGCCATGATCACATTCGGTACAGCAGCTCAGTGAGGCAGATATCTTTAGGATCATCAATTTACAGATCAAGAAATTGAGGTGTAGCCCTGGCCAGTGTGGCTCAGTTGGTTGGAATGTCCTCCCACAAACCAGATGGTCACAGGTTTGATTTCCGGTCAGGGCACATGCCTGGGTTGCAGTTTTGGTTTCCTAGTAGGGGCGTGTGCAAGAGGCAACTGATCACTGTTTCTCTCTCACTCTCTCAATGTCAATGCTTCTCTCCCTCTTTTTTCCTCCCTCCCTTCTCCTCTCTATAGAATTAATTAAAAAGAAAGAAAGAAAGAAAGAAAAAGTAACCGAAGTGTAAAAATGTGCCCAAGGCCACACAATTAATGGGAGTGACTTAAGATCCCAACCCACTATCTCTTGAACTCCAGAGACTATGCTGTTAACCACTAAGCTTTGCTGTTTCCCCCCAAATAGTCTCTTTTCTCTTTAAACTCATCTTGAAAATACAGGATTTGTTAGGGTTCCTGAAATGACTGGTATTTGAAAGCCTATTGAAAAAAAAAAAAAAGAAAGAAATGTAAACTAAGACCAATAAAAAAAAGAGAAGAACAGTAAGTAACAGACTTTTGTTTTATTATAGTGGACTTGTTTGCTGTTTTGAACAAGTTGGAAATAACAATAAAGTTAATGTAAAGTAGAAGGTATTTGTTGCAGGCAAGGAGAGGAAGTTTTACTATAATAAAATCTATTTCATCTAATTCCTGTGTGATGATTTATAATACTGTCCTCTAGAAGAACACAAAAAGAGCATTTTGGAACTATGCTGTGGAAATGCACATTGTACCACTGCAATATATAATTATAGGCTACTATAGCAGCTCACATTATCCTTTAAATATTTATCCCTTTGAATAATTAGATTTGGGAGATTTGAATTCATTTGGTGAATATACTATTAATTTTTCATATATTTTGATAGTGTACCAATTGTTCACTTGTCTAGCACCTACTACATGTAACTGAATCGTGCAAAACTTATAGCAACATACTCATTTTTCTGGATCCTTTTGAATATTTATATCGAAATAAAACACCCATTCCAAACTAGAAAAATTCAGTTACTGATTTACTTCTGGTGGCTAAAACTTAATTTGACTAGCCTTCTATTTTACTTCCCGTCATAACTGAAAGTAATGGTTAAAAATAAATGAAGACGATATTACATCAAAACCATTCCAAAGCTCAAAGAGGTTTATAGGCTGTTTCCATGGTACCCAGTGTGGTAGCTCACCAGCAGAGTTTGGCAATAGCCTCCTCAGCAAAATGGGCCTAACTTTTGTTTTCTACAGGAACAGTAAGACTCCAAAGGCCTGTGTTGACAGGTAATGAGATTTAATTCATAAGAGGACAAAAAAAAAGGGGGGGGGCGCGGATATTAATATTCATTGCTTAATCAAATAAAATTATTGCAGAGGATTCTGGGAATTCTCCCCAGTTGCTTCCAAAGCTTCCCTTTGATAGCTGTAAACAAATTACCTTACGAATAACTTCTTAATCAGGGAAGAGAAGCTCCGTTCTCTACTTGATCTCTCCCTTTGGGTGGTCCCAGCCAGAGAGCAGCAGCCTTCCTCCTGGTAGCCTGGCTTCTTGAAAGCCGTGTAGCCTTATGCTGACAGCTGCAGACCGCTTTTTTGTTAGGATAACAAACATCCTGCGTTGAGGACAGCATCAATCCAGCTTGCAGTATGCCCAATTATAGAAGCTAAAATCTCATTTGTTTCGCCATGGGAGCCCCCTGAAAGCTCACCGTTTTGGCCTCATTACAGTATTTTTAACTTTACAAAAACAATTTCATTATGGAAATTAAAGAAGCTCATTTGGCCTTAGCATGTATATGGAAGTTAATAAATTCCAGAGGTATTTCAACGACCACAGCATGTAGTTTTGTCTTCACTTAATCATAGCCAATAGTGGCTTTGTAGAAAATATGGTGGGACCAAAGAAAATGATTATTTTCATTTGCTGTTTTCCATGCTTTGATTAAAACACAAACAAGCCTGCAAGGAAAATATTAACATCAACTGTGCTGGATAGAATGAATTCATGAAATGGGTGTCTTTGTGGATTTGTTGATCACACAAATGTATAAGCTCTGCATGCTTTGTTTATCTGTAACTTCTTTGGATGGTAAACACAGGCTAAAGAATAAAATTGAAATTACAACCTCTACCCACTCAGTGACCATGGAGTAGGCGTTTAAATAAAGTGCTAAAAATGTCTATGGTTACTATTATTTGAAAAGAAAAGAATGTTCTTGTTTTGGAAGTGGTGGGCTTTTGTCATACCAACTAAGAGGAAAAATAATACAGCAGATAATGGTGATGCTTGGTGGTGTTGAATTTGAGACTCCAAATAGTTTCATATAAGATACCATCCCTATAACTGCCTAAGTGATGGGTGTGCTGTGCTGGTCCCTAGCTGCCCTCACATTGAACCCTGTGCTGGATTACAAGCGCTCAGTTACTTTTTGGGAAGAAAAGCTACGAGCCAAGACACATCACATCTGTCTATTCCTTTTCTTCTTCAAGCTTCAGATAGGCTGAGATTTCATTTAGATCAAGGGTTAATCCATGAATTGATAACATTAAACAGAAAACCTCTAATATTACAATATTGAGACTAAGTTATTAATTCAGACATGAATACATACTTTTCTTCCTTCCACCAGGAGACAAAAATGATGCACTAAAAAAAAAAAAATTGGAGGGAGAGGAAGGAAACCAAGATTTTATTTATAAGTTAGAGAAAAGTAACTGTCAAAAAACATGGTAATAATTCAGTTTGAGAAAGAAAAGATAATGAGTCACAATTCTGCCTTTCTGACACATGGAAGGATATTATTTATTTGTGTGTGTTTTCTCCTAGTGACTCTCCCTGTTCATTCAACAGCCCTCCTTTCCTCTTCCCTCCCTTCTTTCCTTCCATCCATTCACTATCTACCTATCGCCTCTATCTGGAGAAGAGTCGAATAGTTCCATATCATGTTCTTTGTAACATAATGTCTTTTGCTATATTTGCAAGTGCCGTTCATTTGATGCCTCTTCTAGTGGGACGTAGAACTCATACAAACCTAGGCGAGATTAGTTCCCTGTCCGATGTTCCACTATACTCCATGAAGGTAAATTTGCTGTCTGACCAATGTCTCAAAAAACAACAATTTAAACTAAGTATTCACAGCCTTTCTCGTTCTCAAAGATAATAAACAGCACCTTGATATAGCAGACGGGTGAGTGGACTTGGAATCAGAAGGCTAGACTTCTGTTTTAGCTCTGAGTGTTGTTGAACTATTTCGGTATAATATATTATAAAACTTAGTGGCTTGAAACAATTAACATTTATTATCTTAATATAGCCTCTTAGGTCAGGAATTCAGGAGTGGCTTCTGTGCCTCTGGTTTGTATTAGCTTTCTAGGGTTTCTCTAACAAATGACCAAAACTGAGTGGCTTAAAACAACAGACATTTAACATCTCACAATTCTGGAGGCTAAAGGTTCAAAATCAAGATATTGGCAGGATCGAGTTTCCTCTAACACCTATAAGAGATAATTCTTTTGTGCCTCTTCTATCTTCTGGTGTTTACCCGCCATCTTTAGCTTTTCTTAGTTTATAGATGTAACACTCTAATCTCTATCGTCCCATAGCTATCTTCTCCTGGTTTATGTCTATATAGTCTTTTCTCTGTGTGTATCTGTCTTCTGTGTGTGTATTTCCCCTTTATATATGGTCACCAGTCATATTGAATTAGGACCCACCTTAATGACATCATCTTAACCTGATTACATCTAAAGATCCTACTTTCAAATGAGGTCACATACACAAGGACTGGAGGTTAGAAGTTCAACTTTTTTTTAATAGAAATAAAATCCAAACCAAAACAAGATCCTTTCATGAAGGTACAGTAAGTTGTTGGCTAGGCCCGAAGTCATTTGAAGTCTCAAGTATGGCTAGAGAATCTACTTTAAGGTGGTTCATTCCTATGTCTAGTGTAGGAGACCAGTTACGCTGCCCCAAAATATGCCTCTTGCACATAAAAATTATTTTGAGAAACAGAAGACACAGGGAAACTTACATTTACAAAGGAAATATCCAATTTTAAGGATATCTCCCTCTTTGTATCAGAAGAGGAAGATGATTCTTAATCACAAGAGAGTCATTCATGGAGAAGACACTGACTTAAATCTGCATAACATACGTAACCCTTCTTTACCATGATTTCCCTGATCACCTTTCTGAAACTTCATAACTTACCTAGTTCTTTGTTTTTGCCCATGTTGGTATATAAGCCCTATTCTAACCATTCCCTTGAATTACGTATCTCTAAGTTTCTCCCATATTTGGATGATACATGTTAATAAATTTCTGTCTGTTTTTCTCTTGTTAACCTGTCTCTTTACAGAGGCCCAGCTGAGAACCTAACAGGATAAAAAGAAAAGGTTGTTTTGTTTCCTTCCCTGCACCAGTATGCTGATGCTGGTTGTGGCAGGAGGCCTCTGTTTTTTTCCATGGGGCCTCACTAGAGGCTGCTAGTGTTCTCACAACACAGCCACTGGCTTCCTTTAAAACAGGCTACCCAAAGGGAAGCAAGGCAGAAGTAGCAGTGTCCTTTCAATTAAAAGTCACACGCCATCATTGCCACCATGTTCTGTTTGTTAGTGAGTCACACTATGAGGCCCACATTTATGGAAAGGGGAATTAGACTCTGCATTTTTAAAGGAGGCATGTCAGAGAACATACTTTAAAATCACCCCACTCTGCCGTTCAGTAGCTAGCTGTGTGATCTTGGAAAAGCCATGGAGTGCTTGGACCTGTGGTATCAGCTTGCAGTTACGAGCATGACTTGGCTGCGTAGTAGACCTGAATGACAGTCCCAGTCATAGAATCAGAGCAGGAAGGACCGTAAACCCTCTCTAGTTTAAATATTGCATGTGGCATATAGCAATTTTAATCCTAAAGCAGTAAAGTCACCTAGTAAGTATTTAACATGCTTTTCTAGAATACTTGGAATGAGAAAGATTCCCCATCTTCTCTTTAGGTCTGTAGGCGTCGTGGGGGAGGAACACATTTCCTCTATCCTGATGGTTATTTTGGCTGGTTTTAATAATCAAATAAACATGAAACCTATTAGCAAGACAAAATAAATATACACATCCATATATATGTACAGGAACCCTGGATACATGAAAGAGTCAGAGATTCCACATGCCCACATGCATGAAATGTTTTGAGATAGAAAGCAAGAGACGTCTTGAACTAGGGATGCCTAGTTCAAAGGGTCGTTGTAGGTAATGAGAAGAGCAAATGCCTAGTAAATAGAAATTTGTTCTGGCCTTTATATAGGTGAAAAGAGGTTTTGTCTAATAATCACTTATGGGCAAGGCCCCTAGTTCAAGTTCTTATGGGTAGTTAAGGGAGGGGCAGAAGTTTCTCTTGAGCCTGCGGTTAAAGTTGTCTTTAACTCAAACAATCAGCATACCACAGAGGCACACACATCTTGGGGTGACTCCTTCTGAATCCTCACAATGTGCTTTCCTACTCTGCCGAGCTCGATGTGTCCTTTCTGCCTCTGGTGCTGGCGATGGACGGCAAGCTGAATATTTGAATGTGGTGATGGTCTTACTGTGTTTTTAAGTCAAGATTAAGGGTATTTCAAGCAAAAGGGATTTAGTACATGGAATTACAAGTCTTTATAAAATCAACGTGTGATGGTTAGTTTTATATGTTAACTTGACTAGGCGAAGGGATGCTCAGCTAGTTTGGTAAGATTTTTTAGCTTGTCTGTGAGGGTGTTTTTGAAAGAGATTAGCATTTGAATTGGTAGGCTGAGTAAGGATGATTGAAAGGGGAGGGCAAGTTTGCTCTCTGCCTGAGCTGGGACATCTAATTTCTGCTCTTAGACATTAGTACTCCTCAGTGTTGAGCCTTCAGACTCGGACCAAGGCTTACACCACTGGTCACTGGAGGCAGATTGTAGGAGTTCTCAGTCTCTGTCTCTTTCTCTCTCTCTATATCTATATGATCAGAATTATATATGATTCCAAGTATATATATATATAGATATATAGATATATGTATATATATATATATAGATATAGATATAGATATATATATATATATGACTGTAGAAGGAACAAAGGAAGAAAGGAAGGAAAAGAGGAAGAGAGAGGGTTGGAAGAAGAGAGGAGGAATGAAAGGGCAGAAGGAAAAGGGATTGCACAGGCATAGATTCCCTTGGGAAACACACACACACACACACACACACACACACACACATATGTATTCT
This sequence comes from Furipterus horrens, assembly GCF_987537825.1. Taxonomy (NCBI): domain Eukaryota; kingdom Metazoa; phylum Chordata; class Mammalia; order Chiroptera; family Furipteridae; genus Furipterus; species Furipterus horrens. Next base: position 19,088,923 of record NW_028327174.1, on the reverse strand, counting down.
GTTTCTCTAAAGAGCCCTGAGTAATACACAAAGGGAAACCTAGAAGAGCCGAAGTCAAAGAGGGTTTTCCCAGACTTCTGGTTCAGTACTGTAACCATAATCCAGGCATCAGAATACTGCTGTGACAAAACTACCTCATACCCACAGCGTGGGTCTACATAAGATGAAGTTCGCCATTGTGAACACTCCCCTGTTGGACCTTGCTTTTCAGCGGACGGCCACATCCAGAGGGAGACGGCCCCTCCCTCACTAAGCCAGGGCCGTCTTAATCTCTTGCAAGTGTGTCTAGTTCACAAAACATAATTCGCACTAAAAATCCTAGCTGCCAAGGAGTCCAGGAAAAGTCATTTTACATTTTCTAAACTATTGAAATAGAAGCAGTGTAAAGTGAGAACTGAGAGCCAATGCAAGCAACTCAAGACTTACGACAGTTACTGTTGCATACCATGCTTATTCTTTTTCTATGGCAATGGACTTTTAATATTTTTAAATTTTATTTATTTATTTCAGAGAGAGAGAGAGAGAGAGAGAAAGAGAGAAAGCATCACTTTGTTGTTCCACTTATTTATGCATTCGTTTGTTGTTTCTTGTATGTACTCTGACTGGAGGTCAAACCTGCAACCTTGGCCTATTGGGATGGTGATCTAACCAACTGAGCTACCCTGCAAGGGCTGCAATGGCCTTCTGACACTTTGCTTTTACTACTGAGACTCATATCCCTTCTTGTGGGTGTTTAAAGTCTTTCAATGCTTGCTAGTGATGGTGAACCTTCACCTACCTACTCACTAAACAGAATGCAAAATTTTGAAGGCAGACGCCTTGTCTGATGGTTGTATCACAGCGCTCCCAGCAACTTATCCAGTGTTTCTTTTTATTAGGAACTCAATATAAATTTGGTGATTGAATGAAGGACTGAGAGCTGTTAGGAGTCTGTTATGAGTCTATCAGGCACCTTTTTGCCTTCTTGTTAGTGGGGACACGGATTGCAAAGTATTTAAAAGGAACAGAACCTCCCTCAGCAGCAGACCCAGTGCAGATCTAATTCTGAAGAGTGGTCCTAGGGAGGGCTGTGTAATCAAGAAACCAATTTTCAGCTCTCTCTTTTCAGAATTGCATGACAATCAAGTATCTGGGTCAATTTGGTTGAAGAGTTCTCTTATTGAGTGCCATTATCTCATACTTTGAAAGTTCACATAACTCTGGATTGATTTTGTAACTGGTTCTTGATATCTTTTTTAATGGAATAACTTATTTACCTACTTTTTACTTACACATCTTTTTCACTGAGTCTGCCTATGTATTAAAAGATCCTTTGAAGAAATCCAAAATAGTAATCCAGTTCAACCTTGAGACCCAATGTTTCATCTTAAATAGGACTATGTGCCTAGAGTAGTTAACAATGTAATTAATGATATACCCTTCACCCTCTCTGCTTTACTTCTGAACGTTGTGCTATTTGCTTTTGTGACTTCCGTTATTCAAAGGAAATGTGTTTCTGGTTTCAAAGATGCCGCTTGATTTTCCCTTATTTACCATGTGCTTCTGTTGAAAGGGCAAGATAAGAATTCAAAATGTATGTCATTCAGACTCTAGATCATATCAAAGGAATTTTTCACATGTATGCCACACGAATCGGTTCTCATTCATTTTTCTCTCCTGTTCATTTTCTACTTGAAGCATAAGTATCTGCACGGGTGGCTCCAGAATTCTACGGTGGAGGGGCTGAGGACTTATGCATTGCACTTGTATGTGTTTTAGGGGAGGAAGCATGTGTTTTGTTCTTGAAGTTGCATTTATGTAGCAAGCATGCTCTTTTTGTTTAGGTTGCCTTTTTTCTTTTGGGCTGCCTATGGATTGCTGGTGGAGGTTTTGGGAGAAGGTATCATTCAATGCCCCTCCAACTCATGACACTACAGTAGTCCCTCTCTATATCGCGGTTCACTTATCACAGCCTCACTGTACTGTGGGATTTTTAAAAATATTATATTTAATTATCTATCACGGATTTTTTGCTATATTGTGGGGTTTTGCGGTACTGTATACATATGCTGTTAAAATGATGTAGGTTTAAGAGTGTAGAATATATTTAAGAACACAAGTAGTTTTTATAAAAGTGTGGAAAAGGTTAATAAGGGAGTGGGAAAGGTTAATAAGGTACTGGGAATGGTTTATAAGTGTGTGGGAAGGGTTTATAAAGCCTTAAAATATATACATAAATACTAAAATAAATGTAAGGTTCCTACTTGGTGGATTTTCACCTATCGCGGGTGGGGGTCTGTGTGTTTAGAATGTAATACCCGGGATAAGTGAGGGAATACTGTATACCCATTAGGAATTTGACTTCCTCCAACCCCCAGAAAAACAGTGCTGTCAATCTAAAATACTGGACTTTGCATCTAACATATTGATAGAATGGAAATACTAGAATTTGAGAATATCAGAACTGCATGAGACTTTAAGGTATTTTCTGGTGGGGAGAGTTGGTCCCGTTTCAGGACGCCAGGGCTAGACCTGTGTACTTTCCCCTACAGCTCTGTTTACTCCAATGTTAAAAGACAAATTGTCTTTCATTGCCACTCAGCAGTGGGAAAATTTAAAAAGACCCAAGATATACTAAACATCAATAGTCTTGGTCCTATAAGTACTTATATTAACTCATTTAGGAAATACATGCTATTGATAAATAGATTCAGTGGCTGCAGCAAGGGTAAATATCTCCTTCATTGTCTTGGAAGTCAATGATTCTTCTTAAACATTAGACATACCTCCTGAGAGATACAATTATCACTTCTAGAAGTTACTGAAGATTTTGAAGCTTTGAAGAAAGTTTAAATAAAAATCAAAAGAAGAAACTAATATTGTGCAGTAGGCAGTCTACCCTATGTGCCATCTGATTCCCAATAGGAACATAGTTTTATAGATCAAAGGTTCCATGTTTACACCTTCTGCACCAATAAATCTGAAAAGTAGAGTTTATTTTTTTCCTCTCTCTCTCCCTCTAAACTGTGGCTGAATTTCAAATAGGGGCATTCTTATGATTGTAAATATTTTGAACAAAGTGGTGGAGAATATCATCCAAAGCACTCATCAGCCAAATGAGAGACTGTGATGAGTTGCTGAAGCCCCTTCGCAGTCTCTATTTCCATACCTATAGAAGTAAGGAGTTCTTGATGCCCCCAATGGGGATGAATTAAGCAGCGATTTATTCATTGAGTTACTCATTTATTAATTTAATCATTCCTTCAACAAAGAATTGACGATCTAGGATACCTTTTATTTCTTTATCTCACAAAACAAAATGCCCTGTTCCTTATCTCACCAAGTGAAATGATGTTGTCTGTTTTCTCTCTGAACATCTTATCTGTTTTCTGCCAGAAGCGGACTATTAGCCCACTGAAGGCAGGCGCTCTGACTTTCTTCTTCACTGATCAATTCTGAGTACCCAACAGTCTGCCTGTCACATAGTAGGTATTCAATCATTAGCAAATCAGTGAATACAAATATGTCCCTAATGAGCCTGCAGTGTGCTGACAGAGACAGAAACCCACACAGCCATGCTTCATGGCTCCAGTGTAAGCTCTAAAAGAGATATACACTCATCTTTAAAGAAAGCATAAAAGAGAGGTATTAGCTTCAGCTTGGTGGGATCAGGGAGGAAGTATTAAGTCTTTACTAAAACTGAGTTAAGTGCTGTTCTATTCACTTGTATGAAGTGGGTGACCCCCAATGCCCTTGGCTCTGTGGAAACTCTCTGTTCCGCAGTGGTCTCAGGATTGCAGATGGGAGACAATAAGTAACCTAAACACTGTATTTTGTCTGGGAGGAGCAAAGGTGGCTGATCTCTCTAGGGGAGAAGAGCCCCGATCAAGCCTTCCAAGCTCCTTTTATTGAGAAGGGTATCCTAGGGATACAGAGTCAGGATACACAAATCATCAACCAATTTCAAATGCTTGGATTACTGTTAACAATCACTGGTTACTAATAACAATGTAAGGAACACAGTGAGCATTCCGGGTCACAGTCCACTAGGCATCCTGGCACTATATGGACATCAAGTGCATACACTTTCTGGGTCCTTGATGTCACACAGGGTCTATGGCTAACTTAAGAGATGAGAAAAACAGAGCAAGCTTCAAAGCAGAATATTCATTCTTTAAATCAAATTCCCATGGGGACCCCCTGAATGGGCTTTTAGGTCATGTCCATCTCTAGCCTTCCCGGTCTTCTGGTCAAGACTTATAGGCCTCCCAGCGGGGGGCCTAGCTTGTGGCTGGGCTACAATGCCCAAAACCATGCAGGGCAGTCCCCTACACTTGTATAGATGAGGAAAATCAGGCTAGATACTCTTAAATCTCAAGGATCACACAGAAGATACTGAATCTGTGTCTCGAACTCATGTGTTTGCAACCAAATGTTTGTCCCTGACTCTGCTGTCTCTTTATCAGAAAGTTCTAGATCCGTCTTTCCTAGGGAAGTGCCCATGAGTTCTATGAGCATCTGGATCACTTGCGATGAAAGAGGTTTTGTGTTGTGGTGTCTTTGAGCTGATGGAATGCTCCCAAGCTTATTTTCCTTTGTTTTAGGGGATCCTATTGAAGGCAGGCAATCTGACAGGTATGACATTCCTATATTTTTATTTCAAATCATCTGTATAATGGCCAGTATCATTGCAATTTTTTACCTTCTGATGTATATTGATTGGTGGATCCCTAAAGTACCTTTTCTCCTCATTTTGTGATTGCAAAATTTAAATTCCAAAAATGTGATCAGTGTTCCCACCCTCTTTCCTTTCAGTTATATCTTCTGTTTTGATCCCTCATGCTCCAAAAGGTAACTTCAGTACCTTTGGTTACCAATTTAAAAATGGTTTTCAGTGTTCTGCTCATGGATCAAAATGTTAGCTGACCTTTGTCTTCCCCATAAATCCCATCAAAGTGTTTACATCTATCCCCAAATCTCTTTTAAATGCAAATAAACAAGTTCAGCAGAAACACAAACACCACGTGGATCGTTAACTGCAGCCTGCAGACTGTTCCAATCGTTAACTGCAGCTTGCAGAGATTCTTGATGAAGAAAAGGAAGAAAGGGGAGTGTGGAAGGTCTCTTTAATGAGGTTTTCCTTCTCATTTGTCAAAGATGGTGTGTCTTTTTGCCCAACTGGCCTGGTTTGAAAATTGGAAAATAGCTTAATCTGATTCACACAGAAGACCTCTCTAATAGGTGAAGAAGTACATGTATTAAGGTGTATATTTCTTTTATTTATTGTTTTAAACCATGCCCTTTGCCATCAGGCTTTAGAGACTGTGATAGAGATGATTAAAGAACACCAGCAATCTGGCCATTTAAGTAAGTGCCCTATTGAATATAAAACATGTATTTTCTTTCTGATTATTTCTCGTGTTCTTCTAGTCAAGATTATTGGGCATGTATTAGAGTGGAATTATGGGGCTGAAAAACCTTTAGAAATCCTCCAGTTGGGCCCTGACTGGTGTAACTAAGAGGGTTGGGCATCATCCTGCAGACTGAAAGGATGATTCCCAGTCAGGGCACTTCCTTGGGTTGCCAGGCAGGTTCCCTGATTGAGGACGTGAGAGAGGCAACCAATGGACGTTTTCCTGTGCATCAATTTGTCTCTCCCTCTCTTTCTTCTCCCTCCCTTCCCCTCTCTCTAAAAATAAATAAATAAAATCTTTAAAAAATAAAAGAAATCTTTCAATTGGGACCCTTTATTTCCTAGGTGAGAATACTGAGGTGCCCACACTGGCTTCGTGGCCTGACACTTTCTCACAGATAGTTCAGGGTGCTTGTGGAACCAGAAAGCAGATCTTCCCATTCCTGACCTCTTTACAATGGTCAATTAGGCATGGGCATGTTATATTTCCTTCTTTGAAGGGTAAAATAGGCAACACAGTTTGAAATCTCTTTGGTGTGGTCTGTTAGGTAAGGATGCACAAGAAACTCAGCTCAAAAGGGCTTCAGTGAAAAGCAGATATTAGTGGTTCATGCAACCATCAAGTCTAGGGCTTTGAGCAGATGTAGGTCTCTCAGTTTCAGATCTCCACTGTGGCTTCACTGTAGTCTTCACGCAGCAGCTGCCCACAGTGTTGGGGCTACATCGTCCCAGGTTTAAATCCAAGGCAAAAAGAGAATCTCTCTTCCCCAGCAGTTTGAACTAACATTTATTAGCTCAGTTGGGTCACAGAGCCACTAACAAACTTACATATAACCCAGGAGAATGTGATGCTTTCCATGGACAGGCATGAATCACATGACCCTCCCTTAAAGCCAAGGAAGTTATTGCTTCTAATAGAAGCATTGAGAGTGGAGGAGAAAGCGATTCTCTGAAAGAAGACTGGGGTGTGTTTACCTGACAAAAGTTGAGTGGATGTGGAGCGCGCACACAACAAATAATCAGTATAAACATTTTATGACAGTCTTCAGAAGTCAAAGGCTTCCTTTCCTTTGTTCATTTGTAAATTTCTTTCAGCTTTAGCCCAGCAGAATCATAAATATGCACATAGTTAAAGTCCTGTGGGAGAGCATATGCTTGAATATGATAATGATCCTTTCATTAAAATGTAAGTTCTTATTATTTTAGAAAAAAATACAGGGTGAAATTGTAGAGCAATAACCTGAGTTGACTGCCGATAGGCTCAAGTCAGGCAGGGGTCTCTGGAGGAGAGGAATTTCTTCAAACCCAGCAGTCTTCCCTCCAGCTCACCCACTGTGCTCCTCAATGAGTATTGCCTCATGTAGTGGGCTTCTTAAAATTCGATTGCTGCAGAATTTCCTTCTCATTATTCTAATACTCCTACAGCATACAGAGAACAAGTCAGCAGACAGTGATTGAAAAATTTCCAGCCTCCCTTTTCCTTTCTATCTGGGTTGTATAGTTAAAGGAGTTTAGATTTAGTTTGACCTCAGAGTAATCCAGCGGGTTTGACAGGAGTCGTCTTAAGCTACAAAAGCCTTCTTTTGTGGTATCTTTCAGGTTTCCCAGTCTTTTCTGGTTTGGTGGGGCACACCCTCTGAGTCTTAGTATTTAGATGTCTTCTTTCTATTAATTGTTCTGAGGATGAGAGGAAGGGCTCATGGGGCCACAGGACCATGTTGTCTGGGATGCTTCATTTGGGAATTGATGGGGCCTCTAGTAAACGGACCCCATCCATTCCTTCAGGATGAAAATGGCTTTATATTCCTGGGGTTCATGCCTCTGTCTGTGTGTGGTGTCACCTTCAAATGCAAGGCCGAGAATGATTCATTTAAAGTCCCACCTGGTACTATTCAAACAGGTTTCTATTGGTGTTGATTAGCTCTCATTTCCCCACTTAGAGAGCTGTCTGGAATTGGAATGTATACAGTAGTGCTATTCACTCCATTCAGATATTAATTAATTAGCAAGTGTGTCTATGCACTTACACTGCCACATTCTCTTTTGTTAAGCTTATATACAGATAATATTCTTCAACAAAGTTGACCCTCTGTGAGTGAGACATTGATGAGAAGCTGAATACCATAGTAGCAACACGTGCCTACAGCATCCCTTTTCCTGTGAAATCTCTCATATGGGCACAGCATGAATATACACTTTTACGATTCAGCCAAAAATGGGAGATTTGCTTGAAGCCTTTGATTAATGCAAATAATTGCTGCACTAGAGCAGCTCTGATGCTTGGGAGGCCATTAGTGGTGCACAGCTGCCATCAGCCAGGAGCAGGCTGCACATACAAAGATGATTCATGGACCGATTACGTGGTTTGAGCATATTGAGTGCCCTGCAATTTGGTCTGGGTAATTCTTAGAGTTGAGCAGTGTGTGCATGGGGGTGGGGGACACAGGTGGCTAGAAGAGAGAGCCAGCAGAGGTGGCAGAGTAGAATGGGTGATAAAGGAAAGGGTCCTCATTAATAACGTCTTCTATCCCTCTGCCACTGTATCGTTGGTCTACTTTGACATAGATTCTCACAATGTGTATGGTAAGTAAGGGAATATTTATCACCTTCATTTTACCATCAAGGAAAATGAGGGATCATGGAAATTAAATGACTTGTTCAGAATCAGTGCTGACAATTGGTAGAATCAGGATATAAATCAAGACTGAATTAAAATCTAGTATTCTTCCTACTCTCCAAGTTGTTCTCTGGTTGGATATATAGATGAATGTGAGTTCACCCCTTAAAATCATGGGTGACATGATGAGACATTTGAAGGAGGTGAAAGCCATCTGAATTCTGTATGAATTTTGAATACTGTGCCCCCAAATAAATATCTAGTTGACTAAATTTGAACATTATTGTCTATGGAGTATAAACTTACTAGCATGGGTCATCCTGTACAGTTTTTGGCAAGTGCCTGAATAGTCAGTCCAGGGAAAAACCCATGGATTTCTGTAGAAAACTCATATTAATCAAGTTTTTAGAGACCAGGATGTCAAATTATTAATTTACTCTAAGAAGTATAAGATCAGGAAAGACAGCCCAGTGTCTTCCTGTGCACATGCTACTGTGTTTTGTTTTTGTTTTTTTGTATTATTTGTTCACACTTCTTTCATTTCTTCCTATCTTTGCCATGATTGAGGGCAGAATATATCTATGTGCCCTCACTGACTTTGGGCTTGGCCGTGGGACCTGACTCGACAATGGAATACAAGGGACATACTATGCAAAACATCTACTTTGAAGCCTTAAATGTGCTCACATGGTTTGAGTTGTATTGGTGTTGTTGTCCTGCACAGTGAGAAGAGGATGCCTAAGGCCGGTCCTTCATCCTAAGTCCTGGAATCAGAGACACCTGGAACAGATCTTAACCCAACCTGAAGTCTAAAATAGAGCAACCACAGCTAATGCAAAGATCTATGAGCAAGAAACAAATGTTGGTTGTTGAAAGCTACTGAGACTTCTGCATTCCTTTTTATAGAACATTACAATAACTGGTCATTACTGCTGCCAAGTCATATCAGAATGATAGTGCTTGAGCAGGGAGGATTCTAGGTAAAGGGAACATTTAATAAGCGGTATACCCTCAGGATTAAGACTTCAAGTTCAGCCGCCAGACTACCCAGGCTTGTACCCTGCTTCTGTCACCACTGTCATCTGTGTCACATGAGCAGACTATGCCTTACCTCATCAGTTATATGGAAATAGCAATGATGTACATATCCCAGGGTTGTTTTGGGAATGAAATGAGTTAAGTAAGTTAATAAGTATATGAATGAATAAATAAATACTTAGGTTACTACCTGGAACATAGTAAGTGGTCAAAAAGATGACATTGTTTTTCAGATAAACAGTGGCACCAGAACTTGTTTGATACCAGATGTCAGATAATCTTTCTGTTTAAGAAACTTAGGGTCTAATTAAAAAAGACTACTATTTATTATAAAAATGTAACTAATACAGATAATATTATATATCAGAAGGGGAAATTATGAATATTGATGTATACTTTTTATATTTTAGCATAGGGAGGTATTTTCCTGTGCTTGAAGATAGGAACCATGATTATAAGACTGGTTGAATAAATTACAGTACAATCACACAATAGAGTACTATGCAGTTATAAAAAAGATGAGAAAGAACTATAGATTCTTATGTGGTGGTCTCCAAGATAAACTGTTAAGAGAAAACCAATGCAATCTTGATCTGATTATGTAGTATGCTATCTTTGGTAAGAAAGGAGGTTAAATAAAAATCTATGTGGTTATTTGCTTACTTGTTAGATAAACACTAGAAAGATAAGTCAGTCTTAATAAACATGGCTACTTTTATGGGCAAAGAGGATGAAAACCAGACTCCTTTATAATTTTTAAATATAGTTTTGATTTTTGATTATATTAATATTTTACATATTCAACAGACAAAATTAATTCAAGGGATGAAAAAAAGACAAGACCCCAAAAGGAAATGAATGGAAAGAAATTAATCTGATTCTATAACAGAATGATAACATAATCATACAGAAAAGGGCTTTTGCCACCTGACTTTTGAGCACAATGCTCAGACTGTTTATAAGTGGGATATATAATTATAATCAATTGCAAAGAAATCTTAAACTTCATTTGATGTCACATTTGAAACTAATATATAGTGTATGAAAAAAATAAAATGATAATGTTATTAGAAACCAAGACATTCTAATATAAATATAAAACCACAGACATGAACAAAATCCTATAATTTAAATTTAAACTGGAAAATATAGATATGAATTTGTAATTTCTAAACCATTAAGGGTTTTAGAAACAGGAATACCCCAATAGCAAAGAGCACATTTAATACTGGAGCTTGTCTTCTAAATACCATTCCCCACTCAAAGGAACAAAGCTCATTAAAGAAATGGCTAATTGCAAATTTGGGGTGGGGGACAATATAAGTAAGGGACATGCAGTGCTAGAAGACAAAGAAATACTCAAAGACCAACAGTGGCACATCAAAGGGCTCACAAACAACTCCATGGGGCTTTCCCTACCCCTAATTTGTGGCAGTTTGAGCATCCAGAGAATAAAAGTTATAACTGAGTTTAAAACATTGAATAAATACAAATCTTGAATCTAGAATAAAAGAGAGTCATTTGGCTATATTGGAAGTGGTCATTATATCAACTCTTTAAATGTAGTGATTACAAATAAAACAAAACAATAAAAATTAAAGATTTACTGTATGCTTTTTTGGGAAGAACTACAGTTCATCCCTGGCTGTTGAGGAAAAATTATTTAAAAATAAAATCCCACAACTAAGTGTAGAATGATGGGATTAGAAAAATCACCATTTTGCAGCCTCTGTAGAAATTCTTGATGTAGATGAAGATCATAAATGAAAGAGAAAACAGCTTTAAAAGACATTTAAAGGTGAATATGCACTAGATGATAGATGGTATTGTGGAATTATTATTAATTTTCTTAGGTGTCTTTGTAGAATTATGTTTATGTAGGAGAATGTATTTATTTTTAGAAGCTGCTGCTGAAGTATTTACAGGTAAAATGTTATATCATCTGCAATTCACTTTCAAACCTAGCAAAAAAGAATACACACACATTTATACATAAAGCAAATATGAAAGAATATAAATAATTGTCAAATCTAGATGGTAATTAAGTTGATATTTATTAGACCTAATATTCTTTCAATTATTTTATATGTTCAAAAATTTTCATAATACAAAGTTGGAAAGAGACTCTTCTCCCTAGCTGTTTTTAATGATTTTAATGATTTTGAAATGTCTATATTATTGACCATCTCTTCTATTAAATTTTAGTCAGGCATAAACCACATTAATACCACCACTAATTGTGTGCATTTCTTTATTATAGAATTTATTTATTTATTTTTGCTATTAATAATAATTTCCAGGCCAGATGAGCTGTGAGAAGATCTGTTGTATAGTAGCCCTGGTTTGTGATTTGTTTTTCTGTGACTGTCATGTCAGAATCCAAAAGAAAACACATCTAGCCATCTTGTCACCACTGATCAGGTTTGAAAGAACATCATATGTCTTCTCTCAGAACCATTTGAATAAGAGCCAGATTCCATGTAAGACTAAGGTTGCTTGCAAAACTAGTACATAAGAAGTAGTATGCATCATTTTGGGATTTGAGGAAATGTACTGACTTTTATTTTAATGTGTTTAGTACTTGAGCGATTCGGTTCAGGGATCCAAAGAGATGAAAAACAAAATCTATGAAAATATATCTCAGAAACAAGGCAGATCAAGATTTATTTTCATACTGCCTCAGGGGTCTTGGTGTGAACCTGACATTAAAATTCTGCCCTAGTGAATATTTGTGAGCACCATGCATTAAGTAGGGTAGAAGAAACGGAATGGAGGACATTGTGTTAATCTCTGTGATCCCCTTCCGTAGTGGTTTCTGTGTTATGTTCTGCACATGTGTGTGTATCCATATGTATTTCCTTTAAAATACTTTATTCACATCTCTCCCACTACTGCCCACTAAAGCAGAGAGCAGAACTCTGTCTCTCTCCCTCCCTTTTTCTCTCTCTGCCAGTTCCCTTGATACAACTGGAGTCCTGCTGTCAGTCATTAAATACTCAAGCACTGCAGAGAGTCAGGGCTCCTATCTTGGCATGGCTTTCCTGTCACCGAGTTGGAGACGGGGCTTCTTGGACAAAATTGAATCTGCAGACAATTGAAAGGGCATAGGTAGATGCTTTGATCTCTGTCCCCGACCCCCAACACCCAAGGAAGGGAAAAACAACAAGGGTGGAGCCTCTAGGGCAGGTAAGCAGGAGTTTTCAAGTGAGACCTAATTACCTACAAAGAGAAGCACTTTGAGGAGGACTCAGATGGTAATTTTAATTAAAACAAGCAAAAACAAAACAAATCATAAATACCAAGTTGTTAACATCATTTTATTTAATTAGGGTTATTTGTTTATATTTTCAGAAAAGAAAAACTAGAAAAATAAACCAGAAACCCAGTCTCCCCTTTAACAATTTTAATTTATTTCTAAAATCCCTGCCACTGAGTGCAAAGACATGTAATCAAAAATTTTTTTCATTAATTCTACGTGGAAAAAGTTGTGATGCATTTCACTCAACCCAAAATACCCAAATGTACTCACAGGTAGAAAAATATGACCAATTGAACAATAGAAATAAGTTTTTATAACTAATAAGCCATAAATTGAAACTGAATAAATATTGTTTATTTAAAAAAGAGCACACACCATGGTCAAGTAGGATTTATTCCAGTGATTCAATGGTGGTACAATATCCACAAATTAATTAATATGACACACCATATAAACAAAATGAAGGCTCAGAATTGTACAATCAAACCAATAGATGTAGAAACAAATTCGACAAAATCCAGCACCCATTTATCTTCACCTGAGTGCCTGATACAGCAGAGCTTCCTCCCCACTGCACCCCATGCTTGTTGAATGAGTGAATGAATGAATGAGGGGAGGTCATGGCTCTTTGTACCTGTTGCTCACATGCTTTGCCTTGTCATCTGCTCTTTACCACTTGAAACTCCTGTCTGGTGCTCTGCTTGGCTCTGCTACTTTCTACAACTCAGAGCCGGTGACAAGGAACCAGAGGAGTTTTATTTGGATTTCATCTGCATAGAGGAGACCCTGGATAAAAAAAAAAAAAAAAAAAGTACTTCAGAGTCTCTTTCCTGGAGAGGGGTATCTGAGACTCAACTATTATATCCAGCAAATTTTTATCAGACCTTTGGAACTCAGCATATCAAAACCTGGATTCACCATCTTCACCTTTTCTCTCTGTCCTGTTCTACCATGTTTTCTATCTGGACAGGTAAAATCACCACTCAGATGGTTGCCCTAGCCAGAAATCTGGGGGTCATTCCTCCTGAATGCTTCCTCCCTTCTTAATCCCCACAGTAATTCTGTTGCTGTTGATTCTACATCCCAAGTATCTCTGGTACCCATAGTCACTTTTCTACCTCCACTGCTTCTGCCCCTGTTTCTTCATAATTGCAACGGCCTCCTATTTTTAATGTAATAAGGTTGGTCTTTCTGTAGTCTCACTTATTCTATCTTTCAGAAGTTCATTCATTCATTTACTCAATATATATTTTTTAGGGATCTGCTATGTACTGTTCTGGGCATGAGGCTTATAGCAATAAGCAAAAGAGGGAAAAATTCCTGCCCTCTGAATTCTAACTTCTAGTGGGAGGAGACAAACAATAAAAAAACATAGGTAAGTTATGTAGTTTATTAGGAAGTGATAATTATTAATAAGATAAATAAGGAAGGTAAATACAAGTGTCGGGGAGAGAGGGGAAAAATTTTACGCAGGGTGGTTAGGGATGGTTTTACTGAAAATGTGGCCTTTGGGTAGGGTCTTAAGAAGACTAAGTGGTGAGCCATGCAGGTCTCTGGGGGACAGGTAAGATCAAGAGGAAGGTAGACCTATGCCTGGTATTTTTCTAGTGGTTCGAACGAGTGAAGAAGACAAGAATTGCAAGCGGTCCTAAGAGAGCTAATGGGAGCCAGATCATACGGAACCTCTACATACAGAGAGGTCATAGAAGGACCTGGATTTCTATTTCTCCGAAATGGGAAGTCTTTGGAGATTTTGAGCAGATATCATGATCTGAATTACATTTTAACAGGATGAAGGCTGCTATATTGAGACTGGACTATAGGGAGACAAGGACGGAAGAGGAAATGATTAGGAGTCTGTTACAATACTCTGGATGCCCGAATGGCTTCATGCCATCCTCTGACTCAAAATTCTCTAATAACTTCCCAAAATGGATAGGATAAAATTGAAACTCTTTGAATCGCTTCTAAGGTTAGTCATAATTTGTTAGCTTCTAACATTTTGATCCCATCTCTCTGTGGGTGAAAAAGGGGCCACATACTGAACCTGGCAAGCTCAGGGGAGGCCTGTGTGGCAGTCTTACCAGCTCAGAGACCTAAAGTAACCACGTAGGATTGTCTGAAACTAAAACATTAACTAAAAGAAGTTTATGGCAGGTAGTCATGTTCTAGGCTGGAATCTTCCCTGACAAAAGTCAGTCTTCACCTTTATAAGCCTGTCTATTTTCTTTTTGCATCTACAATAACATACCTTTGGAAAGTCAAAGTAATTTCTTTTTTTCTGGACACCTCAAAGCACAGATACCGCACCAGAGCACCAAAGCAGAGACCACAAATACCCTCATGGTTATTGAGTTAATTGTTGACTGATAACGATCCTGTACCTGTGTAAAAGAAATATGTGTCTATCATTCTACTTTTTATCCAATCCCAGAAGATTCCCCGCTTTGCTTCCTCCTGCCTCCCTAAACTATCACCAATGGATTTCATGTAACCCCCTTATGTCTTCTTTGATTCTAATGTGTAAAATAACATGCAAGACTGCCATTCTCCAGAGCCTTTTAGCAACCCCTTGAGGTTTTGCTTCCCAGCAATTGTCATCAGTTTGGCTCAAATAGGTAAACTGATAAAAATTTCTTTAAGGTTTGAATGTTTCTTATGTTGACATCTTGCTAGATCTGACCAGTGCCCCTAGTCCCCCATTCTCTTGTCTGATTGACAGCATGGTAAATGCCTATTGAGTTTTTAAGACACAGTTTAAATGCTTCCTTCTCCAGGAAGACTTCCCTGATTTTACCTATGTTTCTATCCCACATTTGATTTAGGCACTTGTTTCTTGTAATATTCATGTTTCTGACTCTCTCCCCACTAGAATATGTACTTCCTAAGGTTAAAGACTCTACTTTTCATCCTGTTACATAGAAGTGACCCCCCTCCAACAAGTTAAATTAATGCCTTTAACCATGAAATATGTGTTGCCTTTCTCTATACACAGTTCAAGGCAGGGGAGTGGAAGAAGGCTGCAATAGAAGTACTAGATTTTGAGATCATGTGAGTAACTAAATTATTTTTTTACTTAGTCTTAAAATACTCCAGAAGTCACTGAAATCCTTTTTATCTGGGGATGCAAGGATGGGATTTAAGAATGCCTCCTCTATCTGCCCTCACCTCTTACCCTTAAAGAAGAATCCTTTTCTATTGTTCCTTGTATTCATCCAATTCCAAAATACCCCTACTAACACTCCAAGAGGAAAAGAAAAACAAGAGAAGGAAAAAACGTCATATCTAGCTGCTATTTTATAATACTCTTTGGTTATGTATTTACATATTAATTTTGTTGGAGGAAAGGATTGTCCTAGGCGTTTAGGCTAGCACTTATTTTCATGGTTGGGTTAATGTTTGTTTTATTCAAATCTCCAAGAATGCTATTTTATAAGATTTAAGAAATGCCTTTCCTCCGAAATCTTGCCAACCATTTTTCCCCAGAATATCTTCTTCTGTGGTGTCTTCCAAGTTGTTCTGCATATTTATCTTCCCGTTGCAGACATCTCAGTTGAAACTGGAATTCACAGCATCTCCCCACAGTTTCTTCAATAACATTCATTAAGATACTCTTTTGTCTCATTGTGTAGATCATTAATGAAGCTGTTAACTAACACAAGAGGTTCTTGGATTCCTGGGGCAGGGCTATGCATTGCCTTTATCCTTCGGTTCTGTCGTGGGCCCTCAGCTTTCAGCCAGTGTAGAATGCTGGAGTCCAAATTCAATCCGATTTGAATTCATTTTGCAAGTAAGACTTTATTAGATACTGTATTAAGTGTTTTACCAAAATTAGGTTATGTTACATCTTCATTTTCTCTCTCTCTTTTATTAATCATGCAATTCCCATTCCCTTTAAAAAAGAAAAAGAAAAAGAAAAAAAAGCAATTAGGTTTGCCCAGCTTGATTCCATCTTAAAATCCAGGCTGCTTATTGCCCATGGTTCCATTATAATCTAAATGCTTGCAGATGCAGTCAGGGTCCCTGCCTTGCTTCTCTGTGAAATCAGTGCCACATCAACTTCTACCAAAACTTCATACCTCCTTCAGCCTCAGTGGTTTTAGGCTGGAAGTCCCACCTGATTAATAATGCTTAGAGTTGGAAGTCTCCCCCAGAGGCATCAAAAATGGGGTTTTCAGAGTGCTTTTCTCAAACTCCTTTCTCCCCAAAGATGCCTTAGGGACCATAGGGAAATGATAAGGTGGGAGCCCAGGGGACAGGGTACCTTACTCCTACTTTAATCGGAGCAATACAGTTTTTATCTGTCTTAGGTGTTAGTGTTCCATGCAAGGGCTGCCTCTAGTCCATGTGGGGCCTTTGTGTAAGTAAGAAAAAATCACCTTTCTTCGGGGCAGACACAGGCCTGCAACAGGGTAGCCATGGTTTTGTATAACACTTGATTTCCCAAAAAGGGCTCTGATGCTAAAAATTAAATTGGAGAACCTTTAACCCAGCCCAGGCTGTGCTGAATCCAAGAAAAAGCCAAAGTCAACAAGACTAACTTTTCACCATTCTATAGAACGATTGTGTACTCAGCTTCTTCCATGTTGAGTATGTAAATATTTTTGTTATTTTCAGTGGATAGCTACTCCTGCCTTGACCACTCATTTGTGCTCACAGATAAATGAGTTCTCCCAGCATATATTTAGTAAGTACTTAAGAAGTCCATGTTCTCATGAAACTTATATTCTCGAGGAGGAGGACAAGTGATAAACAAAATCATACATAAGTGAAATGCCAGGTAGTGAAATGCGCTACAAAGAAAAATAAAGCAAGATAAAAGACCGAGTCAAGGAAGGGGAGTCGTCGGCAGCCGTCCGTCTCGAGAGATGATGGTGTAGCTTCTTAAGAGTCTATCTGCACCGCCGAGAATGGTTGTGCAGTCCGACTCGGGAGTGACACGGTATCTGTCTCCTCCCGTGTTGAATCGACATCTTGCGATGACGCTGGAGTGTCCTCTCCAGTGGAGCTGAAGCTACAGAGCCTGGGCAGGGTGATATGGAGGGTCTGCTGTTGCCCATGCAGCAGACCCCCCCTCTCTTCGCAGCTGAAGGATCCAAGGGAAAGACGGAGTCAATACAGCTTGGCTTCAGGTGCGCCGCAGGAGTTGCCGGTGTTGACTACAACGTCAAACCGCCTTAGGGACTCCGGCTCCGGATTTTCTGTCGGGGTTTACTCCCTTAGCCTTTCCCCTGAAGAGGTATGCCGCAAGGCAGCGGAGGTTTTTTGGAGTCAGAGTTTTCCTTCTCTGATGTACCCTGACTGGAAGATCGAACCAGCGACACTTAGCTCGCAGGCCGACGCTCAATCCACTGAGCCAAACCAGCCAGGGTCAAGGAAGGGGAGTACTACTTCAGATATCCTATAAAATAGTAATCTGCAAGAGTCATTATCATTCATCTTTTTTTTTTTTTTTGAAGTTTTTTGTGCTGCAAAGTTTAGGAAATAAACAAAAGTACGAACAAACATATTCTTCTTCTCCACTTAGTATTCAGAATATACTAATAATGTTAATAGTAAAATATGTATCAAACATACAACAGTTTTTAAATTTATTCAACAACTGTTACTAAATAAACACTGAGAGGAATACATACAAACAAAGAAAATATGTAATAAAACATTTTCTACCTTCAAGGTCTTGAAGTCTGGTGAGAGATTAGATATACATTTCACCAACTATAACATATTCATAATGAAATAACAAACATCTTTCAGAGAACAATGATTAATTGCAACTGGTAAGACATGTTGGGAAAGGGAAGGTTGTAGTCAATAATATTCAACAAATATCTGTGTGTTTGCATTCAATTAGAGAAAATGGCCAAATGAACTAAGTATCAAAGATAATAAGGGTTTTAGCAGAAGGTCGAGTGAGAGACGGAATGAGTTGAGACAAGGAAGGTAGCCTGATAAATGAAGAGTAGCTTGAAGAGGTAGAGCGTGTAGTGGGGGGCACAAGGCCATGGAGACATCACATAACAGGCTAAGGAGTTGGGGGTTTCTTCAATAGACAATATGGAAAAATGGCAGGATCCAATGAGATGAAAGAATCAATCTAAAAGAGACTAAAAAAGACTCTGTAACAAATATATTGTATTAATATATTGTCTAATATATTGAATATGTAACACAAATATATAGTATTAGTTAGGGTTCAGAAAATTTGAACCAATGGGAGGGGAGGAAGAGAGAGAGAAAGAGAGAGAGAGAGAGAGTGAGAGAGAGAGAGAGAGAGAGAAAGGGAAAGGGTATGAATGCTTGAGATTGAGATTGATTTTAAGGAGCTGGTTTATGGAATCTTGAGTACTGGCAGATCTGAAATCTGCAGGGTAGAGCAGCAACAGGCTGGAGGGAGTCTTCTGGGAGAATTCTCTCTTCCTCAGGGAAGGTCAGTCTTTTTTCCTTTAAGGTCTTCAATTGACTTCATGAGGCCCGCTCACATTATGAAGGATAACCTGCTTTATTCACAGTCTACTGATAGAAAAGTTAATCTTATTTCAAAGTACCTTCACAGTCATATCTACGTTAGTGTTTGACCAAATGTCTGGGTACCGTGCAGCCTAGGCAAGCTGATACATAGCATTTATCATCATAGACATCTTCCTACCATTCTGTCTATGGTATTCAGTACATACTCAGTAAACAATCCCACCACTGGCCTCAGCAGCAGCCGGTTTGTGGACAGTGTAATTGAAGCCTGTACTCAAATGGTGAAAATGGAGGAGGCCTCTGATATATTTCAAGAGAAGGCACAGAGCTGGATCTCAGTGCTTGTCAAGCATAAATTGCTGAGGAAGTACCTGGGGATCTTGTTAAAATACAGATTCTGATTTTGTACGTCTGGAGCGAGGCCCAAGACTGGCATTTCTAACAAGGAATGCTGCCCACTGGTCCGCAGTCCACACTCAGGGCAGCAAGGCCGTAAAATTTCTGAAGCTCTCATTTTGGCAAGATGGGTACAAGGTAGAGGAACAGGGACCCCCTGAGTTATGATTGGAGGGGTGGCAAAAATTGCCTCTAGTATCTGTTTGAAGGCAATGGTGGTTGTCAGACTTTCATGCCTCACAATCCCCTGAAGCGTTTATACAACATAGATTATGGAGATTATGACTGAATGTGTCTAAGACCAGGACTCCACGTTAACAGTATTAATTCTAGGAGTGATTGTTGCAGATCTAGGGCTACTCTTTAAGAAACACTGGTTAAAATATTTAAGGTCCAGGAAAAAACTACAAAAATGTTTTCTAAAGAAAGTCTTTGAGTCACCTGCAACCACTTTTGCTGGGGAGAAAAACCTAGAAGGGTGGAAACTAAATTTTGACAAATTTAAAGTTTTACTAGGATGAGGGGACACATAGCCCCGGGGAATGGTGAGTCTATAGCTGTATGGAAAAATTCCTAACGAGTCTGGACATCGATTCCTCTACCCTTCCAAGGGCAGGGATCAGGAGTGGCCCCTAAGACCTGTGCATAGATACAGAAAGTCTATAGCTGTACTGGTTATAGCTTTTTGAATAATTTTTAGCTGTTATATCAAAAATGTCTGAAATGACCAGTGTCTGACCTTACTGAAACTTATTTATTTTTCTCAGGTAAAAGAAATTTGGCTGGTGTGGTGACTCCAGAGAAGTCTCAAGGGCACAGGCTCCTTCTATCCATAGTATGTTGCCTCATTGTCTAAGATGCCTGCTAGAGAACCAGGCATCGTTTCTATATCTTAAGCAGCAAGAGGGAGGAAGGATGTAAGAAAGGCGTGTATTTTTCCTTTTAAGAAGACTTCCCAGAAGTCCTATGTATTACTTGATTTTACATTTTAATGACCATACTTACTCAAATGATCAGTTGGGCTGGAGTATTGGAAATGTCCTTTCAACTCCACCCCATATCAGTATTCTCTGCTAAAACTGAAGTTTTCCTTTACAAAGGAAAAGGGAGCAAGAACATTGGGAGGCAGCTAGCAGTCTCTTCTAGAGGTTAATCAACCCACACAGACGCCAGGCTGGCAGGTAGGGTAAGTAAGTGAGGCCCTTAATGGAACAACCTAGGATGGAACAATATATAAAGGGGTTCCACAGCTAATTTTGCAATCATCCTGGCCTTCTTTCAGTGACTGAAAAAATGCTGACGGATTCCTTTGGTGTTCCAGACACTGCCCTGT
Organism: Furipterus horrens; assembly: GCF_987537825.1. Taxonomy (NCBI): domain Eukaryota; kingdom Metazoa; phylum Chordata; class Mammalia; order Chiroptera; family Furipteridae; genus Furipterus; species Furipterus horrens. The sequence continues at coordinate 19,068,417 of NW_028327174.1, read as the reverse complement.
TTAGTGATACACCATGAATAAAGTAGAGTCTCTGTCACTTAATTTCTAATGAGAGTACTGGTCAGTTTACAGGCTATTATAATGTGCCAAATGCAACATCAGTGCTAGATGTAGGTGCTGAAGTGACCCATCGGTGTGATATCCAACCCATAGGTGAGAATCAAGAACATGTCTAGGTGAGGGCAAAGGTGCATGTGCCCATGCCTGAGTCTTTCTGTGTGTGCACACATGCACATGCCCGGGGGAGTGTTCCAGGTGCAGAGAAAGATGTTAAAAGGACGCAGCATGACAAGCTGCAAAGAAGGTTGCCTACATCCTGAACTGTAATATACACATGCAGCCAGCCCAACAGTAAGCCAGTGAGCATGTGTGCTCGTGTGGCAAGCGTGCTCACCTATGTGCTTTCCTAGAAAGAGGGCGTTTAGTTGGGGGTAGGGCTGACGGAAGCAGTTATTTGCAAGACCATGTAGGTAATCATATTTTCAGTATTCTCTGTACAAAATAAAATGCATGGGTGATAAAATATAAAATATTTTTTTCCCAAACATGAGGGCTCATGACCCTATGAGAGTGACAGCAGAATAAAGGGTTGGGGGGTAGGGAGATGCGGCAAAACCCAGGTCTGCCACTTTGTACATTTTATGGGCGTGCCTGGCAAACAGCTGGAATATTCTCCTGAGGCTAGTTTTCCAAAAATAAAATTTTACATTCAAAAGAGCAGAAAGAGCCATTTAAAGCTTTTTTTTTTTTTTTTTAAGGATACCAAATTTGAAAAGTTAAAAATGTGGCGACAAGTTCTCATTAAGGTCTCTCTGGTCCACCGCGGTTGAATCCATCACAACCCAGGATGGAACTTCGGCATACTGATAAAACTTGTCCACAGCCCCAAAGATGCTGTCATAATTAAGAAATTTTTGTTTCTCCTAATGGAGTTTGATGGTCTTAGTTTATCAGCAACCTTTGAATTGAATTAACAACACGAAACTAATTAATCCTGGTATACCCTCGCAATCCACTTAGAAGCGGCATGCAAAATTCAATTAAGTCCCTTTGCCTTTTATGAAGCATGCACAGTCGAGAAGCTTCAGTTTACAGCTGAGAATTAGGTAACAAAAAGAAAGACCTTGTCGTGTTTTTCAAATCCGGCATATGAAATTAGACAATGGGTTTTCGAATTCTCCCCTGATGCAGAAAGTTGGAATCTAAAAGGACAGAACAAAAACCCTCCCTGAGCTAATCAGCCCTTTCCTCTCTTGCCTTTGCTCAGATCAGAACAGAAACGTGGTGGTCAGTGCCTCTGCCTCGCTGGCCCCGGTTTGTCACCAGAACCTTATGGCTCATGCTGTTTCTTGAATGCTTTTTGCAAATTCTTCTTTTCCTGGCTTCTGGCATGCTCCGTGCTGTCAGTCTTATTGATTAAAACCCTTGGTGGATTTCAAGACCTTCTTGCCCTGTATTGTCACAGATCTACTTAAAATGGATTTTCTCTCTTTGCCAGACCTGCATTTCTCAGTTGGTTGAGCAGATGCAAAGCAGGTGGTACTAAGACTTCAAACAGAGGCTGTTTCTAGTTACTGGGGATAAATGATGGCATTATAACTTCTTTTGTTTTCTTGTCTCTTTACATTTTGATTTACCTAAAAAAAAATCTTTATACCTCGCAGTGTGTATGGTTGATTCACATAAGTAGCATTTATTGCTGTTAGTAAGAGTATTTGGCAGAGGTAACAATCCAAGGCTTTGAATATCTGAGACCCAGCGTGAGAAAGATGTGGTAATGTGCTACAGAACAGAAACTGTGCTGTGTACACATCAGTTGCTTCTCCCATATTTCTTTTTCTTTTCCCCCTCCCAATAGTCCTTGGCGTTGGGAAAAAATTCATGGAATCTGTTGAATTAAGACTTCAACCCCTCCAGCTTCAGGTTTGGAACTCATGACAGGGAGAGTCCATCACAGCATTTCTTCCCCTGACTGCGTTGATTGATTCAGTGATCTAAGGTCTGCTAACTCTCAGGACTTTTGTTTGGAGTGCTGGAATAAAGGCATTTTTTATTTCTTTTTTCAAGATGAAATATGCAACATGAAATATGCAGATAGCAGACCCAGAGTTTCTGCTGTCATTTTTCCACCATGAGAATAGTTTTGTCCATAGATAAACCTGATATTTGGAAGAGTCCAGAGGCCAGGAATCACCGTGAAAGCTACAGAGATTTTTAGACCTCTGGGTCAAAGTGAACCTAAAGCCAAAACTATCCCTGGCCTTTTTCAGTTTTGTGAAACAGTATATTTTTTTAATGCTTCAACTATTTATAGGGTCATATTTTATGTACTTAAAATGGAAAAAATTTTAACTGTATGAATCAGCTTTTGTTATATAACAAATAGGCCCACATTCAATGGCTTATTAAACATAAATAAAATAATTTATTAATATAATGCAACAGCCTGTGGGATGGTTGGGGTCAGTTGTTCTAGGCTCAGCTTTGCTGGGCTTCTTTGCTCATATCTCCTGATAATCATGGATCATCTAGCTTAATCGTTCTTCTGAGGATAAACTGAGCCTGTGCTGGAGACTGAACTGGGATGAGTCAGCTTACTCAGGGCAGCTCCATTTCATAGGTTTCTCATTTTCTTGGGACCAAAAGACTAGCATAGGTGTGATTCTTTCTTCTTTGTATGATAGAGGGACAAAGTGATAAACAGAAATATACGTGGTCTCTTGAGGCCTAACCTTGTTCCTGGCTCGTCTCTGCCTCATTTTATTGGCGAAAGCAAATCACATGACCAAACCCAAAGCCAAGAGTGAGAAAACAGACTTGACCTCTTTGGGGCAGAAGTGAAAAATCACATGGCAGGAAAAATAAAGGGGGTGAAAAAATTGGGGCCAATAATGCAATCTGCCATCCTAGCTGATAACATTTATTGTTATCTGGATAGCTCAAGATAATTAGAAAACTAAGTTGAAGTTGTTATGCTAGATATGGCAGCCATTTGAAACTTACCTTTTGTTAGCTGATGCATTTTTTTTTTCAGTCAAGAAAACAATTTAATTTTGAATTATACTTTGGTTTCTATATAAGCTGATCTCTGTTAAGGCATGATTCAATCATCCTATAGATTTAAAATATTTATTTCCCCTGTATATACAATTGATTTAATGATTGTAAAAACCAACCATTTTTTTTTTTAATTACACATATTTATTTATGGAGCAAACAGTGCACCCTGAAGTATGAACATGTATAATTTGTTTTACTGGGAAAAAGCACAGATACTGAAAGCCTGGAACTTTTCACCTTCATCATTCAATTTAGTATTATATTATAAATTACAAGTTATGTAATTTATAATATAATACTAACAACAATATAGCTAATGCTTACATAGTGCTTAGTATGAGCCAAGCACAGTCCTAAAGTGCTCTACAGAAATGACCTCATTTAATTTCATAACAACCTTATAAAATACTATTATCACCCCCACTATACGGTAAGGAAACTGGAGTACAAAGTCAGATACATGGCAAGGGGTAGATTTGGGATTCAAACACAGTTAGGTTTCCAGATTTCATAATCTTATGTGTTAAAATAATTTTGGAAAGTGCATTATTGCACTGTACCACACCATGGTATTATTTTGTATGCATATTATTCTCTGTCTAGTCTGTGAATTTCTGGAGATTAGAGATTTTTTAAAATTAATTTTTATACCGCCAGTGCCTATCACAATGTCTAGAACATGGACAATAATATGAAGATTGTTGATACTCATTAAATGCTGAAATGCATTTTACCACTATAAAAACTAGTAATTATTCTATAAAAATAAGTAAATATTCACTATGTTCTTGTTTGCCATTATACCCTCCTGTGCACTTGATCTTAACTCATACTTTTTGTGCTATTTTTGTGAGGGAATTAATTTTTCCTCCCCTTATAATTATGGGGTCCTAAGTGCTTCAGTGATGTTAGTCTGCTATTGACAGCAGTCATCAGCAGAGCTCCAGGAATATAGATTAAATGAGATATGTGGCCAAATGTAGAGTTTCTCCTTTTTCTAGATATTGTAATAAAATATAGGTATTGGTCTAGAAATGACAGTTTTTTAAATTAATAATTTATTATTTTTAAAGTTAAATATCAAATCTCTAGCTGCAATTAATTATTTTAAAATATGTAGAATGAACACATCCAAGAAAGCTTGCTGGATTCTAGCAACTAATCATTGCCTTTCCTTTGAACCTTTATAGTATTTTATTCCATGACTTTTATTTTGATTATTGATGGTCTTAAGCATTTCTACTATTGCTGTAGTAAGAAACTTAAAATGTATTCCAATCACATCCAGTACTATGACATATTAGAAAGGAAGGATACTTAGAAATGGCTTAGAGGAAGCAGATTGTATTTTCTCATTCTGTCTAATATTAAGTTCAATGATTTATTAATTAACACAAACACAATGCAAATAGAGTTGATACCATGTTTCCACAAATGTTGATGAATAAGACCATGAGCCAGACAACCACCACTGCATTCTAAATTTCTCGATGGTAAAATTCATATCTTATTTATTGACATACCACCAGCAACTAATATGGTGGCTGGTGCATAATAATTAGATAGATGAATTGATGGATGGATGACTGGATAAATAGATGGATGGATGGATGAATATCAAAGAAGTGAAATTAGTTTGTCTAAAGTATATATTAATGTCTTTTGATTGCAAGATGTTGCCTACTCAGTAGGCTTATGGGAACTGAAACATTTATTTTCTCACCCCAAAAAGTAACAACTGTCATAATATTGACTATTAAAAATACAAAGCAAAGTAAAATAAGTAAAACAGTGTGTTTTCGACCATCTGTACCACAAATTATACTTCCAGTTCAATGCTGTCTTTCAAATATGGGAAGACAGGTTTCTGATTTAATCCTCTTTTGCTGCTTATGCTCACAATATTTTTGCAATTTCCTTGAAGGGGATGTTACTCTCTCAGATATATATTTGGACGTACTTGTTAAAAGTTATTCACATTACTTGGTAGCCACATGTTCATAATTTATTAAGGTGAAAAGATGGTATCTGGAAAAGCAAGAAATGACAGAGGTAAAATATTAATTTTGTTGAACTAATGAGATAATATGGGGATGTGTTGGGGGATTTGATGGTAAAAGAAGAGCTTCAAAATATTTCTTAGAGTTCTTTGTAACAGGACAATGATAGAATACTCTATGTCAATAACAAGACCAGGCCTCATCGGCATTTCACCTTGGAAGACTGCATTTTTCAAAGGGCTCACTTTTAGCTGCTGCTTCCCTTGATTTATGTTCTATAATATTTATGTAGGTGACGAGATGAAAGAGTAGAAGTGTGCCTCGGACACATGGCTATCATTTTGCAGGTTCTTGCATGAACTGTCTTTGAAAGCAAGTACCATTGTCCTCTGTACCTTCATGGAAAGGACATTTTGACATTTTCTTAATAAATTATTAATAAGTGCTTTGAGAAACCTGAGGAGCTTTAGAACTGTTATTATCTAGCTTTTAAGCATCCTGTAGTTCACTTTTTAATGCCCACTATTATCATATTTCTTTAGATCATTTAAACTGTGAAAATTCTGAGTTCATTAGAATTTATATCTAAAAAAGTCTTTGGGCTTTTGGGGCTTTTGTGGAAATTATTCATTATCAAAGAGGAATTCCAGATTATTTTTTAATTTATATGAAATTTTTATTTTCTTTATCACAATGTTTTTAGAGATCCTCCTTCTTTCTCATACCAGGATAAGGATTGTATCAAGAGATGAAAAATGTAATTTTCCATTTTGAATGTTGGAATCCTGGGATCATGGTCATTCTATCAGCTATATACCAGTTTTATATGTCATAGTCATTATAACTGTGACCGTTGCGAGCAGCTTCTCCTGTGAGAGCTTCTTTTTTTCCTTAAGCACATTTTAAGAATATTTTTAAAGAACTACCTCTATCCCCTTGAAGAAAACCATATTCTATTCTGAAGGTGGAACCCAGCATACTCCACTTCTACTTGGGTTTTGCCGCCATAACTTTCTAGGTCCTAGGGACCAAAATCACAGATTTGTGTGTCTCCTTGTTTATTCTGACTTCCTCTTTTTACCTCCACTAAGCAAATGCCTACCTTGTCAATCATGTATTTTATGTCTTCTTTTATCACTGATCCATCTTCCCTCACTTAAAATTTTTTTCCCTTTTGTTTTTTAAACCAAGAATTGTTTTTTAAGGATGTGGGGGAAAAAAATCCTCTGGGGATCTAGTGTAGACAGGAATTGACCTAATTAACAAATGCAATTTCAAAAACAATGGACAATAATCTGGGGTATGAAAATTAATAACGTAGAAAATAAAAAGAAATATTGTTTTCTATGGTACAATATGGTCCCTTCCCCCAGCTCCCCGCCCTCTGCCAAATACATGAGAGTGGTTTCATAAAAGAGAGAAAATAAAGTAATTCTTTCTTCTCAATACTGTCATCTTGTTATTGCCATTTTAAGTTGTAGGCTTGACTCTGAAACTGGCAATAGTCATTATGAAATGTGTGGATTAGAGAGAGAGTGACAAGAGCCAGTGAAAAGATTTGGGACGCATCAAGGAGACAGGCTTCTAAAAGCTCTGCTGCTTGCTAAAATAGGCTTTTGTGAAAATGGAAATCTCCAGTCATCTCTAAAATAATTGATTGGCAAATACAATGAGTGACCGAGCTGAACCAGATAGAATTTGAAAAGTGCCAACAACAAAATTATATCCCTTCAGCCAAATATGTTTTCTTTTCACTGAAATATAATTGACTCATAATAATACTAATTATGTCTAATTATCATCTCAATTATTTTATCCTAGCAAGCACATTTAATCATTGTGGTGTTTATCAGTTATCTAATAATAATTTATATTTTCCCCTTTTTAAAAGAAAAGTTTCACTGGTTTAAACACACTTCCATGGTTTGGTAAGATATACAATTATTATTATTGGCTTTTATGTGATTGTAGGCCTTTGATGAGTTAGAGAGAATAGGTTTCTCTAAACTCTTCTATAATAAGTTTTATCAGGAGAGTAGTTTAAGTGGCATTACTGGGGCTCTGTAAGAAGGCCCCCTGTGGCTTTACTGATTAATTAAGGGAGTTGAATTATCTTTTTTGTGGGATGAATGTGACCAAGGAGTTGATACAGAGACAAGAAGAAGAAAATGTTAAGTTGCTACTGCAGCCTCAGAGTTGCTTAAGAAAACCTCACAAAACTTACAGATCATTAAATGGGAGAATTCCCCTTTAACATCTTTATCATGTCTTCAGCAGGTCAGCCTCTGAATGTCTCTAGACTTGAAGAAGTCATTTGACAGAGATAGCCCCTTCCACCAGAGAAAGTCCTTCGCTCTGAACAGAAATGCTTTTATCTCTCAGTCCCACCTCTACCTCTTAGGGCCATACAGAACCCATTGAAAACCTCTTTTGTGTGACAGGTCTTCAATTTTCATAATGATGGTTCACAAATGTAAAACAGTTGCTCATTGACAAAGTGGTTTCCCAGACATTATCATGTTTAGTCATGTCAATTGCTATAGCTATTTTAATATTTTCCTCACTCCCCTTCATCTTTCTTCACACCTGTCTCACTCAGACTTTGAATCTTTGAACACTCTTTTGTTCTGGCAGCTGCCTCTGAATTTTTTCTCTGTCCATTTGTCTGTGAATCAAAAGTGTAGCTCTGAGAACTACATTGTCCTGCTTTAGGCCTGGTTGTTATGAACCATGCTTTAACTTACTGTGGTCAAAGACTGTTCTCTTAAGGCAATGTAATATGTCATGTGTTTTCAGCAATGCTGTCCTCTTTGGGATTGATCTGGACTTGACCACAACTAAAACTTTTAGAAATCATGTGGCTGCAAAGTCACCTTCTCCTATCCTGTATTTGTGAAAGCTTTTTGTTTTCTGCTTTTGGTTTTTAGACTAGAATGCTCCAATTTTCTCCTGTGGGATCTGGGGTGAAGGGACTCACTACTGGACACAGGCGGGTATGACCTGAGTTCAACTTCCTGCTGTATCACTAATTAGTTGTGTAAATGGCAGCCCTTCCTTCCAGTTGCTCAGGCTCAGAACCTTGAAATCAGCCTTGAACCCTTTTTCAAAATTCTTACCAGTTTCACCTTCAAACATTTATAGAAGCTGATCATTTCTCAACACCTCCATCTTAACCTCTCAGGTTTAAGCACCATCAATTCCTGCTCAGGTGCTGTGACAACTTCCTCATTAGTCCCCTCCCTTCCACATCTGCCCCTTTACAGTCTATTCTTCACACAATGGCCAGAATGATCCTTTTCAATCATGTCAGGACTGGTTATTCCTCAGCTCAAAATTCTCCACTGCCTTTTTGTTTAATTCAGAGCAAAAGGTAAAATCTTGACAATGCCTACAGTGCCCTTCCCACCCCCATGATGCTCTCCTTGACTCCAACCGCTTTTTCCCTTGTCCATTCCATCTGGCCCTCGACTGTTTGTGTTCCTCAAACTCATGAAGCCTGGTCCCTGTTCTGGACTTTTTCAGTTGTGGCCATATTGGTGGAAATCCTTCCCCCTCAATTTTAAAATAAGAAAATAAAATAGTATCGATATCTAAAAAAAAAAAGAAAGAAAGAAAGAAAAAAGAAAGAAAACAACCCTCTTCTACCAGATTTCTGCTTGGCCCACTCTTCACTGTTTTCGTATCTCTGGTCAAACATCCCCTTATCAGAGGACCCTTCCCTGACTGTATAGAATAGCACTCCCAGTCCTCCATGGCTTGTTTTCTTTTCCTCCGGAGCACTCTCGGAGCACTCTCTACTACCTGCCACATTATATTGTTAAAATATAAACGGATACAGATTGAAAATTTTAAGAGTATATTTGAGCAAAACTGGATTCCAATTGGGCAGTGCCAAATCAGAACTGGTTGGATATACCCCATCCACAGGGACTAGGGGAAAGACTTGCTCAGAAAACATACAGAAGCAATGACAGGAAGTTATTGATTGGCTATAGCTTAAGCCCTAATTAGCTGTTTGTGATTGGTTGTCCTTAGGTTTTGATTTTGTAACCTTGAGGCATTTATGGGCTTAGGCTTTGGTCTGCTTACATAAGTCACCAAAAACATTAGCACCACTTCAGTCTAATGGGCTCCTTGTTTACTTAACAACATATTCAGTCGGTTTTATTGCTTATTGTATGTCTTCCTGAAATAGAACAGAAGCTCCTTAAGGCCAGGTCTGTTTGTTTACTGATGAATCCAAACATCTAAAATAATGCCCGGTATCTAGTAGGCACACAACAGACGTTTGTCAAATGAAAGAATTTTGGGAGATGTTTATGTTTCCAACTTTGGTTTCCTTATTTGCAAAAATAAAAACATCAAAATAAAGATGTTTGTATTAATTTTCTAGGGCTGTGGTAGCAAAGTACCACAAACTTTTTGGCTTAAAACAATTGAAATATATCCACTCATAGTTTTGGAGTCCAGATGCCCAAAATTAAGGTGTCAGGAGAGTTGTTTTTTTCTAGATGCTCTGAGGGAGAATCCTTTCCATATGTTTCCCTTTGCTTCTGGTGGCTGCCAACAACTGTTGGTGTCTCTTGGCTTATAGATACGTCACTTAATGTTTGTCTTCATCTTCACATTAACTTCTCTGTGGAGTATTCCCGTATCTTCTAAGAACACTTGTTATTGGATTGAGAATGCATTCTAAGATGATCTTGCCTCAAGGTCCTTAAGTTAATTACACCTGTGAAAATCCTTTTTCAAATGAAGTCACATTTACAGGTTTTGAGTTGACATATATTTTTGGTAACCACCATCCAACCCTCTACAGCACTCTTGTGATGACTCCACAAAATAAGGTTTTTGGAAGCTCTTTGTAGAATTTAATGTATTATTCAGGTGTGAGTCATTATGTTAAAACATTTTATTCTCTCTGATCTGATTCAGTCCCAGCCTATTGAAATATGTTTAATTAATAATTCTAGTTCCAGGGTATTCATTGGTCTTCCTAACCCAAAGTCAATAGTAAAATTGCTGAATATGTCTTCTATATTCATTTCAGTTATTGATTTAAAGGACATTAAATAGAACAGACCTACAGAGAGAAGAGTGAGATCTGAAAGCAGATAGGTTTTCTAGATCACCATGAACTGGTTAATCAGTGCATTTTAGATATAGGTTTTTGTCCAGTTAAGTAACTTCTCAGGGTACTTTCATCTTTCTATTTCTCCATATTAACCACGGCAATATTATGTTATTCTGTTGAATTTCTTATAAAATATAGATATAGCTGACCTGTCCCATTGCATTTAATTATTGATTCATTCCTACTCACTCAACCAGGAATCAGTGAGTTCCTGCTAAGTGCCAGGCACTGAGGAGTTGGCAGTGAGCAAAAGACAGTGTCTGGCAGTGAGCAGAAGACAGTGTCTCTACTCTACTGGAACTTATTGTCACTTATCGCCTGGTCTAGTGACTAGATTTAGAATGAAAATTATGTGTGTGTGTGTGTGTGTGTGTGTGTGTGAGAGAGAGAGAGAGAGAGAGAGAGAGAGAGAGAGAGAGAGAGAGAGAGAGAGAGAGTGAGAGAGAATGTGTGTGTGTGTGTGTGTGTGTGTGTGTGTGTTACAGGGAGGGGAATGGGTATGAAGTCAGCCAGTTATGACTTTTGCAGCCCATCCTAACCATCACATTGTTTTTAGGCATTTCAAACCAACCCAGTTAACTGATGTGTTCACAGATTTCAGCTTTCTCTTTGCCTTGTTTGAAAATAAGAAGTGCATTTTTTGGGCTCCTATCTAAGGGTGTGTATTTACATCTCCGATTCTTCAGATTCAACCTGTTGGGTCAATCCCCTTGGAAATTTTGCTTGGTCTTTTGAGTTATAATTCATGCAAGGCAGAAGACATGAATCCCTTACCAGAATCTAGATTTTTTTTTGTAGCAATTATAGACACAGACAACAGTGTGGTGATAGCCAGAGAGAAAGGGGGTTGGGAGTAGGTGGAAGTGGGCAAAGGGAGAGAAAGAGGGGGGTAGAAAGCGACTTTGCTTAGGGTGATGGGCACACGATGCAGTGTGCAGATGATGTTTTATTGAGTTGTACACTTGAAACCTGTATATCTTTGTGAACCAACGTCACCCCAATAAATTCAATTAAAAATGAGTATTATTTTAAAGACAACAACCACTATTATAATTTTCAGCAACTTCACTAGGCTGAATGCTTAACCAACACTATTTTTTTTTAATTCTGACAAATGTATCCTATGAAGAAAGCATTTTACCTCTGCTTTACAGATCAAGAAGCTATGGCAGCAAGAAGTTAAGTACCTTGCCCAGTGTTACACAGCTGGTGATGGTCAGAGCCAAGTTCAGACCCAAGGCTCATATTTGTTCACCTCTAGGCTACCCTACCTCCATTCTTTCCCTTTGATCTCAGAGCTCTTTAACTCCCTCCTAGTGTTCTTTTTACTGATCTACGCTCCACCCCTTTCAGTTTAGAAATCCCCCCACTTTAATATAACTGCTGTGTTCTTCTTCTTGGTTGTCCATTGAATCAGACCACCAGCCCAAGGCAGAAAGCTGCTTACCTCTGTCAATATCATGCCCTGAATAAAACTGTAAAAGCTTCCTTTGTTGGCCCTCGCATTTTTCTCATCAAGAATCAGTTCAGTTGGGGCTTTTGCCTTTCTGACATAGTCCTTATAAGTCCAAGTCTTTTTCATCTGCTTAAGAGCCCTTCTTATCATCTTTTGAATATTTTCATTTTAAAACCTGAGTGTTTCAGAGAATTGGCTTCTTTAGAATACTTCTTTTTCTTCTTCTTCTTTTTTCCTGATGGGATTTATTTGCAATTGCATGTCAGAATTACTTTTTTTTTTTTTTTTGAGAACTTTCCACTTTTTTGGAGTAATCTCTTTTTTAGCGTTTTATAGCCCCAGTATCACCAATCAAGAAAAAAAAAAAATGTATATATATACCCTGGGTCAAACACTATTCATTACAGAAGTCTAATAATCTGGTTCCTCAATCTCTTAAAGGAGATATTATTATAAAATATATTATATATGGCATCATATACTGATGTTCATATTAAATGTCAAATCTACGTTTACTCATTAAGTAGCATAGAATGGATTGGGGGAATAGCTGTGTGCTAGAACAGTAGAAGTAGCCTTCACAGAACAAAAAGGACTTGAATAATATAATATAGTATATATAACATTATAAACACACTTAATTCTCCCTACCACTCATTAGAGTATCCTCATGATAAGTTAATGGAGATACAGAATGGCTAAGCAAGTTGTCCAAGGATACACAGCTTGTTAGTAGCTAAGTAAAATTTGAATTTTGTGCATATGACTCTAGAGTTCAAATTCTTTACTGCTGACCTCTCTTGGGAAGCTTCTAGATAAAGAAAGAGAGAGAGAAGGAGAGAGAGAAAGAGAAGGAGAGAGAAGGAAAGAAGAACTAATAGATGAGGAATGTTCCGACCTTGGATGGGACAAGGTTGAGAAGAAGAGTTCGGCTGAAGCACATCTACTGTTAATTGGAAGAAAAGGATGAGGGCAGTGTATCTTAATGATGACATTGAAAACCAGTTGAGCCACAATGTGCTCAGAGGAAATAGCACCAGATCTCATGAAGCCAAGTTCTGATAACACAACCAGAGCAAGGAGAAGAGAAGAGGTTTGTTTTGTGAATAATAATAAAAGAAATTTAAAAATTGAAGTAGCAAATGACAGCAAACAGTGTCAATAGATGCCCCTTGCCACTAATCAAATGCATCCAAGGTGAAAAATTGTTGGAGCACACGTTGACATCTTGGGCCAATCTCGTGCTCACAGGTAGCTGTATTGTTAACAACGCTGTCATCGAAAAGGAAGAAAAATGACATGCATAACGGGTAAAAATAAAGCCATGTGTAAGGTATGAAATTTCTCAGAAAAATGAATTTGTAGGAAATTCAAAGAAATATACATCTGTTCCACCATTCAATTATCAAACCCCTTGAATGCAAAAACATGACTTTGAATACAAGTTGGCTATGTTGTCAGTTGGTGGGACCTACCCCAACAGGTAACCCTGTGAAAATACTACTCTTGTGATTTAACCCCATGTTTTCCATGAAGCATTAAGTTGCTTTCTAAGGATTTCTAAATACCAGGTTGCTGACAGGTGTGATTATTAACCATCAAAGAGTCCTATTCACAAGTATGAAGGCTGCAGTCTTGGGAATCTGGCTAACCTCCACTTGGGTAATTACATACAGTTTTCCCCCTTATCCACTGGGGATACATTCCAAGACACCAGTGGATGCCTGAAATTGTGGCTAATCCCAAACTTTGTCTATCTGGTGAGACTTTTTCTATGCATACATACCTAGGATAAAGTTTAATTTATAAATGAAGCCCAGGAAGAGTTTAACAGCAGCAACTATTAATAAAGTAGAACAATTATAGCAATATACTGTAATAAAAGTTGAGTGAATAGTGGTCTCCCTCTCTCTGAGAACTGATCTGATAACTGAGATCAGCTACTAAGTGGCTAACAGGTGGGTAGCACATACAGCGTGGATATGCTGAGCAAAGGGACGATTCACGTTCAAGTGAGACAGCGTGGGATTTCATCATGCTCCTCACAGCAGCATGCTATTTAAAACTTGTGAAGTGTTTATTTCTGGAATTTTTCATGTAATGTTTTTGGAATATTGAATAACTGAAACCATGGAAAATAAACCTGTGGATAAGAGAGAGTACTGTATAGAGAACCTTGTTGAAGTTCCCTTGGAATTCTAGTTATGAGAGCAACTTAGAAGGTGACTTGTAATTGTGCCTGTAGCCATAAAAATAGTGAAATGCATCAAAAATAAAATAAGCAGTGGCCTCTACTGACAGGATAGAAAGAAGCCTTCGTGTCTCCTATGGAAAGCTAATGGTCACCCTTAAAATAAGAAAGAAAGAAAAAAAAAAGAAAATGTTTATTGACACAATCAAAATAAATGTAAATAAATCATCTCTACCTTTAGTTTTGCAGAATATAACTAACTACAAAACTGTAGCAATATATCAGAGAGTGTTTTGGGGTGATAAAGTATTTACTTTTATAGTAACTATCCAAGAGATATTATTTCTAGTACATAATTTAAATCTGAGCCCTCTTAATTATTTTTTACATAATAAAGCAAAATGATTTTTCTTTTATAAGTTATATCACCACTCTGCATCTAGTAGATAAGGGTACAAATAATATTTTAGTTATTAAAAGATTTGATAATTTGTATTTACTAGATCCAAACCCAATTGTATACAAGAATCACCTGACAAGCCTAAAGGTAAAAAATATTCCATGTTCTTAGGTCCCCAACATGAACTACTTAATTAATCCGTGCTTGGGGTAGGATTTAGTAATCACTCTTTTTCTTTCCTTTTTTTTTTTTTAATCCTTACCTGAGGACATTTTTCATTGCTTTTTAGAGAGAGAGGTAGGGAGAGAGAGAAACATTGATGCCAGAGGTAAGCATCAATTGGTTGCCTCCAGTATATACCCAGACCTGGGATGGAACTTGTAGCCTAAGTATGTGCCCTGACTGGGACTTGAACCCACAACCTTTCAATTATGGGATGATACTCCAAGCAACTGAGCCATACCAGCCAGGGGTATAATCTGTATTTTTCAAAAGCACCTTCTGGTGGGTCTGATGTGCAGACAGGTTTGAGGATGTCTGATTAACTTCACTCAGCTTCTAGACAACTGCTTTCCTTATGAATTAGATGCTCAAAAAAAAAAAAAAAATCCCTTTGATGAAAAGAATGGTGGTGACCAGGATAACATCCCATTGTAAGGAGAGCCAGCACTGACAGTAGTGCTGGGTCAAGGGCATCTGCACCAAAAGCCTTTCCTTTTGATGTGGCCTCAAAGTCATGGACGAAAGTACAAAAAAATTTTGTTCTAAATCTGACTGATGTCTGATTATTATTAAACAAAGATCATCAACCATTGAGAAATTCTTGTTTCTTAAATTCATGTCACAGGAACATCTTGAAAATATGCTACAGTCATTTTCAAAAATAATTTCTTAAAGAAAAGTAACTAGGGAACTTCCATATTTTCTGTCAAAATCTCAAAGGGAAACCAAGTAAAAGTTTATCAATTGTTCCTTCGGGGTACATTTCTTGGCTCCCAAATTGATAGAATATGGAAGTGATGAAAACTACATAACTTCAAATGACTTTGTTTATGAAAAAAAGTTTGTTATTTTTGTGATGTGGAGAAATTCTAATGTCTTGGGCGAATGATGGCCGTCTCAATTCATCACAACACCTATAACTCAAAACAGTGTGTTCATCAGATTTTGCCAGTTTATTGGCAATGGAAAAGAAAAGTTTATTCATCTTGTTGGATTAGATGATCTCTAAGGTCCTTTCCATCTATAAAATTCTATTATTCTTTTCAATCTCAGTGATAGTCAAAGTATAGAAATTCATCACATCTCTCTGGTACAGTGGAAACTAGTAGAATCCACAAGTATTTTAACCCCAAAGTTTTGGTCTTCTCATATATTTTACCGGTGTAGTATACCATATACAGCCTTAATTTTTTTTATAACTCAAAAGTAGAAATTCATCAGTATTAGTGGTTACAGTCAATATGGAGGTGCTGAGTGGCGATGGCAAATAATAGAGTCATTACTATTCTCTTGGGTCTCATTCCTAGGTGATGATGAATCATCTTTGAAATATAAAAGATGTTCTATGACATTGTTTCGTGAAACCTATGGAATATCAAATAGTTATTATACTATCTTTGGTAATCCTATAGTTTTTTACATACCTGTTAACATTTATCCCATTACTTTGCATTTTTCCTCTTATGTGTCTCTCTCATTTACTAGCCCAGGAGCTCTTTGGAAGTCAGAACCATTCATAGTTACATTGCCAGGATGCAGGACAGTGCATTTGATTGGATATCGCTTGAATATTAAATGAATTCATCTTCTTACAAAGAACTGCTTCATTTTTTGAAATAAAGTCTGAAAGACAAAAATCCTTTTGCAAAGTCTATGATGAAGCTTAGAAAAGAAACTAAGATAGTCTGAAGTACCTAGAAAATGTTAATTCAAGAGAAGAAGGCTAAAATATTTACCTATCAGGTCAACTGTTTTTCACTTCTGTTTTTAGCAAGGATAGGTAGATCAATTAAAGATCATTATATTTCAATTCAATTTAGTGTATCTTAGTGTTTAGATCAAATAATACCATATGTACCATTGATTTCATGGGGGTGCATCATCCTAGGTATTCACTTGGTAGCTTTGGTAAAATGTTTAACCTGTCTGAACCTTAGTAAGTTTTTTTAAAATGGAGAGGTTAAATAGATCAATAGTTTTCTAACATTATTAATAGTGAAATCCTTTCTGTCTTTAAACACACACTTATGTGAAACACTTAGTATAAAAATGATGCAGGACTATTTAGATGGAAGGAGGAATGTATTAGTTAAAATATTAATACTGGTACTGTAACAAATGACCCTTAATCATAGAGACATAAAGAAAAGTTTATGTCTCAACTCACATAAAGTCCGTCTGTAGCCACAAGTATGAACTGTGGGTTAGGTCTCTCTCCAGATGATCACTCAGAGACACCAGTAGACAAAGTCTCTGCCACCTTTAACATGGGGCTCTAAGGCAACTCTAGGTTTTGGTCCCAACCAGAAAATGTAAAAAGAGAGAGAGGATTACCCATGCGAGGTGTTTTACGGTCCAGACTTGGAAGTGGACACATAGATTCCATCATACCTAACATCCAGGGAGGCTGGGAACTGTGGTCTTCCTCTGCATCCATGACAAACAATAGGGGTTGGGTTTGGTAAGAAGGTAGCTGGGCTCTGCCACAAAAACTAGGGTCCCAGGAATGCTTGCCTAGGGCTCTGAAGAGTACAGTTGGTAATCCATGAAGCAGGTGAACCCCAAGAGCTTAATGGTCTGTCATTGTACCAAGCATAATGCCTGATACACAGGAGTTCAATAAATGCCTC
This sequence comes from Furipterus horrens, assembly GCF_987537825.1. NCBI lineage: Eukaryota > Metazoa > Chordata > Mammalia > Chiroptera > Furipteridae > Furipterus > Furipterus horrens. Next base: position 19,051,324 of record NW_028327174.1, on the reverse strand, counting down.
ACTTTTCCTGTATTGTTAAAAGAGAGACGTTCATTCCTGTCTGGTATGGCATGAACCATGTTTGGCACCCCTACACTACTCAACCCCGCAGTGTGATAACACTCCCAGTAGTTCCAAAGGGCCCTTGAATTTGGGCACTTGCACAGAGTATGAGTTTGCAGAACTCTCTTAAATCTGGCTTGATGTTGTAAAATAGATCTAGTTGTCTTTCATACATGCTAAGGAGGCCTGAGAAAGACATAAATGAAAAGTTTCACTCACCCACTTCAGGTAAGGATTCAAATCCATGTGATACCTAAGATGACAGCTGTTCTTCCCATAATCTTCTCACACTACCCCTGTCTGGCTGTTGCCCTCTACTGGGTCAGACCTTTCATCCCGTCTGCCTCTGGCCAATCCCCCTCTTCCCCATGTCTCTCACTCTGCGTGCTTTCCTTAAGCCAGCTAACTGTGACCAGGGTTTTGGTGATCATCTGATGACTTGCACATCTGTTTATTCAATCCGTATCTGCAGATCTGTGTACCCACATGCTCACAAGACATCTTGTGTTCAAAACGGGTAAGAGCAAAATCCTGTTTTTTTCTTTCCCTTGAAGCTCAGTCCTAGAAGATTGCAATATCACTCACTGCTTCATCCAGTTTGGATCCAGGAGCCACATTTTCTGTTTGTCCCTCTTTTTCATCCTCCTCCAAGCCAGAATGGTCATGAAGTTATGACTTCTGTCTCTCTAAAAGTTTTAAAAATTGCCCTCTCTCTCTTTAAATTACCACAGGAACCAAAATGTCCATCTTCTCTTAGCTGGCCTATTTCCCTAGTCTCTCAGCTAGTCTCCCAGCCTGTAGTCCCTCTCCTCTCCAGCCTGCCATGTATCCAACCCCCTAACCCACACTCCACTATGTAAACCGTTCCCCTGGCTATGAGGCTATTTATTTTCTCACTCCTGCCAATTGTCTATCTTCACTTACTGTCGCTTTCCCAAATAAACAATATCCTACAAAGTACTCCCCATTCCCTGAACACGCTGTGCCTCTGGTGCCTCTGTGCAGGGTCTAGAAACATCCACAGACAGGAAGTACATGAATGGGCATGGCTGTGTTCCAACAAAACTTAATAAATGCAGGTGGGAGTTGGATTTGATCTAGGGGCTATAGTTTGCTGACCTCTGCTCCGTACCTTTGTATTTGTTGTTCCTTCCGCCTGGAATACTTTTCCATCCTCATTGCACTCCTTATTGTCTATGCCTCCACCCCTGTTTTGAAGTTTTAATTTTTCAAATATTTACTTAAGTATTCTTCTTCTATAAAGACATCTTTGAATGATGTTCACTCTACAGCATATTATACATACAGTCAGTTCTCATTATTTGTGGTAGTTGTAGTCCATAAACTTGCTTTGAACACTGATTTAGTAAATACTGAACCACTGCTTCTAGGGGAAACATAGGCTTACGTCCCTGCAAGCCTATGGTCACATTTTCACCAACTGATAGATATATAACCCTGTTTCATGTGTGTTTCTGTCTAAAGAAACCTTATTTAATATGTATTACTAGTTCATTTACATTGAACTCACAGCCAACAGCACTCTAACTCATGCCTAAATGAAGCTTATCTGACACATGTATTTTCTCCATCAGGCACATTGCAGCCTTTTTGTGCTTAGGAACACCAGGTTCCACTTCAGCATTTGCTTGGAAGACATTTTTAAACACCAAAATCACCAATGAAATCGTAAAACTGTAAAAATGTGGTACTAAGTAGACCACAAAAGAGATAATCTCTTAGAGCATGAGAACAGAAACGAGAAGGCAGAACATCCCCTCGGATTCTGCCTCAGTTCAGAATGTGCATATCAGGCAACTATGAGGCGTCGCTGCTCTGCACATGCCTGCAAAGGAAAGCACCATGACTATGAATGCTGGGCTTATACGTACATTTTAGTAAGTGGGGGGATTTGCAAATATGAAATCAGTGAGGACTGACTATATCTCCATAGCAGAGTCAACAGACTGGACAGCTAGGTCCTTGTGGAACTATTTGCTTTCTCTTTTCTGTCTCTATGTTGTTAGGTTTAAGTAAAGATTTTGAATATTTATATGAATGAATGAATGAATGAATGAATTTAATGAAATATGTATTCTGCTTAATATTTTCAGTACAGGCTCTATACATGCAGGGAAACTTTAAAAAATTACCTTTTCCAGTATTTGCTAAGTAATTAATAATTCTACTGCAGTACATAGGGAATGATGTTGCTTTCTTCCTATTTAACATCTTCATTAATAATTTTCAACAAGCAGTAAACAATAAATTAATGAAATCTTCAGATGACACCCTATAAAGAGGTCCTGTAAACACCAATAAGGGTACTGCTGTAGCATAAATGAATTTAGAGAAGTTAAAAATACGAGTAAATCAGGAATGATGCAACCAGAAAAATATAAAGTAGAAAATCTAGTCTAGTAAGTTTTAACTCTCCAGGATATCTGGACACTCATGCTTGTTGATTCTAAGTTACTTGCGCACTTAGTTACTCAGCAGGCATTTATTTAGGGCCTGCTCTGTACCTAGTATATGTACCTGGTATGGTGCTCTGTCCTGGGGTTATCAAAGCGGGCAAGACAGCAAAGGCTCTTGCCTCGTGGAGTTTATACTCCAGAGGAGGAGAGAGAAAAGAAGAGTGAATAGTCAAGAATCTCTAAGATAGTAAAGTGACGATATTGGAGTTGAAAGAGGAAGGATGAGTGGAAAAACAAGGGAAAAGTATGCTTCAGAGAGAGGCATCCAGAGAACAAAGGTCCAGAGGGGGCCGAAATATAAGTGTGGCAGACACAGGAGCAGAAAGGGAAGATGGTTGGAGCTTAAGGCAGGTGTGGCCTGGAAGATAAGGATCGTTTGTGACCAGTGAAAGAGCATGTAGGGGACTGGTTACGTGGTACTCTGTAGGCATTGTGAAGGAAGTTGGATTTTTTTTTTTAGGTGTCATGAGAAAACATTGAAGAATTTTAAGAATAGTAAGAAATATGATTAACTGACATTATTGGAGCAAATATGTAGCAAGGAGTTCAATTAGAGGGTTATAGCAGTAATTCCAGCAAAAGGAGATGTGGCTTAGACTAAGACTTGGAAAGGAAAAGCTTTAGGAGTATTGGGACCTCTTTTCAAGCGAAAACTGGCAAGGCTTGTAATGGATTGGCTGAGTGCAGGGGCGAGGGGAGGGGAAAAGGGAGGATTGGAAGGACAGGGAAGAATCAAAGGTGAACTACATTTTTTGGCTTGAGTAACTATTTGTTTGAGCAACCAGGAACTGGAGTTACTAACTGAAATTAGGGAGACATAAAGGAAGGACAGCTTAAAGAAGGAAGTAGAAATTGGTCCTTGCGGATATATTAAGCTTGAGGTGCCTGTTAGACATGCAAATGAGATTTGATTGTGAGTTTAGTTTGCATTTTCTTGATGGTTAATGATGTCGAGTGCCTTATCAGGTGCTCCTTACCCATCCATATATTTTCCTTTATATGGTTTTTGTTTTAGACTTTTACCCATTTTTATTTGCTTATTTATTTTTGCTCATCTTTGTTAATGATTTTTGCTTCTATGACCATAGGGAAGATGGTTTGTAGTTCTTTCCTTTAATATCTTTGTCTAGTTTTGGTATCAGAGTTGATCATTAGCTTATTAACTTACATAATGTATCTGTTGATGAGTAGAAGGCTTTAATTTTTATGATGTCTGTTACATATTTTATTTTTTTAATTTAAGGTTAGTGCTTTCTGGTTTCTGTCTAAGAAATATTTGCTTATCTCTATGTAGAGATTTGGGGAGAGCAACGCACTCAGAAAGAACATGGAGGCTCCATGCCTTTTCCCCATCCCTTCCTTGCCCTATGTATCTTTTCCATCTGGCTGTTTGGAGTCATATCCTTACCTAATAAACCTGTAATTTAGAGAGTGAAATGTTTTTCTGAATTCTTTGAGCTACTCCAGCAAACAAATCAAATCCAGGGAGGAGACTGTTAGAACCTCAAACGTGTAGCTGACTGGTCAGAAGAACAGGTGACAACAGTAGGGGGCAGACTTATCAGACTGAACCTTTAACTTGTGGAGTCTGATGCTATTCTCCAGATAGATTGTGTCAGAATTGAGTTGAATCGTAAGACACGCAGCTGATGTCTGAGAATTGGTGGCAGAGGAAACCAACCCCTGCACATTGGAAATTGGCTCCAGAATCCTTATTATCTGCCTATTGAGACTTAATTTATGGGCTACGCTATAGTGTATCCTGGAAAATATCTCACGTGCATGTGAAAGAATGCGTATTATGTTGTTGTTGGATGGAGTGGTCTGGTATGTCATTTATCCTGTTGTATAAGTCTTCTATTTCCTTACTTTGCCTGGATATTCTGTCCATTATTGTGAGTGAGATACTGATGTCTCCAACTTTCATTGTTGAACTGTCCCTTTCTCCTTTTAATTCTGTCAGTTTTTGCTTCATATATTGGGTTGGCCAAAAAGTTCATTTTATTTTTTTCCATAAAATAAAAACACATTTTTTATTTTCACCAACTTTATTGACTTGGATATTTTGAATTTGTTGGCTGTCTCCTGCATGTTGTAACTTTGATTGTTCTCAATTAATGTCTCAATTTGATCTCTATCAACTTCAACTGGCCTACCCAACTGTGGAGCATCATCCAGTGAGAAATCTCTAACATGAAACTTTGCAAAAACACTTTCGACATGTTCCATCAGTCCCAGCACCTTCTCCATACATTGCATGAACCTTTTTATTTTTATTATTTTGCATTTCAGTTTTATTTTACCTTTCTTGAAAAAATAAAGCATGATATGCCAAAAGTTATGCTTATTTTCTTCCATAGTCAATATTAAAATGGCTACACAAAAATTCACCAATTTTGATACTTTTTTAAAAGTACGATGATATGAAAGCTGTCACAGCACAATCTAACAAAATGAATTCAAATGTAGTTACAGACGACTAAGCATTGCTACAGCCATCTTACAGAAAATACCAAAGGAATTTTTTTGCCAATCTGTATTTTGATGTTCTGTTATTAGGTACATAGATCCTTATAATTGTTATATTTTCTTGTTGTATTAAACCTCACATCAATATATAATATCTTTCTTTATTCCTTGTAAAATTTTATTATTTCAAAGTCTGTCTAATGTTAGTATAGCTACCCCTGCTCTCTTTAGGTTACTATATGCACAGAATATCTTATTACATGGTTTCACCTTCAATCTGTCTATGTCTTTGGATCTCAAGTGAGTCTCTAGTAGACAGCATATAGTTGGATCATGTGTTTTCATCCATTCTGCCAATCTCTGTCTTCACTGGAAAATAAGAGCTTAATGAGTTTCTACTATGTGCAGGCACTGTGGCTGGCCCTGGCAATGAAGACATAAATGAGACAGAGACAGTCTGTGGCCCCACTGAGTTTATGTGTTCTTATAGGTACACAACATTAAAAATTAATCACACAATTAATTTCTTACAATTATGTAAATCCTATGAAGGGCAATATATAGATGACATTCAGAATTATAAGCTTGTGATCAAAATCAGACTTCAAGCCTTAATTAATGAAGCCTGGAATTGACCAAAAAATAAACAAACGAAAAACAAAAACAAAGACAAAACTATATTGTAAATGTTCATCTCTCTCCATGACTTTACTTGACATGCAACTTACATATAATTTTTTAACACATCGCTGTTTGTCTTTATAAATAAAATACATGAAGAAACCATTTCAATGTTCATAAATAGACCATAGTGGATATGCCAAAAATGATAACTTTTCTTGGAAACAAGTAATATTAACCTGTTTAGTATGTGTTTTCATCACAAGAAATAGACACTTTGTATATTCCTTAGGACTATAGATATGAGAGATGGAGAGAGCAGAGTTGGCCACAAAATGTCATTTTTTCCTATTTAACAAAATGTCTAAAAATTCGGGAGCCTGTCTGGCCTCCTCGTTTTGGTCCACCACTTCAGAATGATTGCATCAGACTTCCAACTGTGCTGGGTAGAGATAAGCACCACTAAATGGAGACCACGGGAGGTAGCTGGGGAGGGGTGCACTATTTCTCAAAGCTGTGTGATTGTCTGCAGTATTCTGTGAGCTGGCCAGCCGTGACTTGTCTGATTACTTCTTTCACCACACTTTTGATTTTGAGTTCTCTTAGCTAAAAGTTAGCTCAATTTTTAAAAGTCTCTGAAATTTGATTATTTAAATGGATTTAAGTGGATTCAATATCTACAACCTCATTATACACTGCACCAAATCCATTAATAAATCAACCATAATTCAACTTGCTTCTGTATAATGGAATTTTTGCCGGAGGTGCTGTAATTGGAAGAACACCACCAATTGCTTGTTATTTAATCTAGTGATTTATACAGATATTTTTAAATGCATATAATAGAAAACCAATTAGTATTAAGTTTAATTTCTCAATTAATTTTTGGACTCTAATAATTAAACATAGCTACCTGAAATAGCTGCTAATGAGCTGAAACATGATGAAATATAAGCAATTAATGGACTCATCAATTCATATGACATAAACTGTTCAGTCCACATGTTTTTAAGAATTTTGAAAGAAAAATTCTCGTTGGAGAAAGAGGCTAGAGGATGGTCATAACCACGAGTAAGAAACTCTAATTTTCTCTTTCAACATAAACTTCATGAATAGTTTAAAGCTCAGAAAATCTAAAATTAAAAAATGGACTTCGATAAGGGTGGCCTGTGCTCAAAGCCCGTTTGTCACAATGCAGAGAGATTTTGTCAGGCCATGCGAATTTATCACAAAAGCCCATGTCCTGCAGAGGAGGGCAGGGTTCCATGTTTCTGTTTCGGTCAGCTTTTTGCATTGTTGATTGATTTACTGTACTGCTGCTGTCAGTATTTTATCAGTAGTCACATAGATCTCATGACTGGCGTTTTGCCTTTTTCAAAGCATCACCTTTGCTGTTATAGAGACTTGGAACCTCAAAGCCTGTGAGGAATGGCTGGTAGCCGTTTGGTTATTATTTATGAATTCATCAGAAAGGGATAATGACCTCTAATTAAAACCAGAAAATTACTCCTGGAATAAATTGCTAAAGGTCAGTTTCTTTGCAAAGAACTTGCTATGTGTCTATGTGCCTCGTGTTATCACTGTTATAAATAAGGCAGCATTCAACCAGTTTGTATGACTAGGTGAAGGTAAAGAATTTTGTATTAGTTCTTGCTTTGGGTATTGAATTTCAATTAAACTTGTCTAATTTTTTTTCCTGTTCTTGGTGTGTTTCTCTTTTGAAAGTAGGACAAACAGCTCTGTACTGGAAATGATTAGAATGGGCCATTCTTTTCTTGAGAAAAGTAATACGAGTATTTTGGTCCAAAAATATTTTGGAGCCCCATTTCCTAACAAAAGAAAAAGTGTTTCCCCAATTATAGGAAGTTCTAAGTAAAGCATTTGTCTATTTTAGATCAGGAAATCAAAGTGAATCAAAATACTGTAATAATCAAAAGAAACAGCCTCACTTGAGATTTTGGCACAGTGAATAGATATTTAAATATTAAACAACTCTTTTTATCTTTACCTGTTCACAAGTAATAAACAGGGAATTGGAATGAAATGAAAAAGCTGCCTATTGACTTTGAAATTAAAGTAGTTATTATGCCCAGGGTTTGAATAACTTCCCTTCTGTCTGTCAGAAGGTTCTGCTCCCGGTCTTGCTGGTATTAAATTAATTATGTGCCTAAAGAGGTGTTCATCATGCTGTTTTGATGCTGTATATTCACTCATATTTTTAGATTATTGAGGGGGTTTTGGAATTTATCAACCTTGAAAAGATATCTTGGAGGTAATTTCTCAAATCTTGTTGTTTAATAAATTTAGTGAGTAAATTTAAGAAATAAAAATCTTTCTAATTTAAGCGTTTAGCACAGAGTTTTTTTGGCGGCGATGAGTCTGTCAACATCTGGAGACAGTTTTGGTTGCCACAGATGGGGGTGGTGGTGCTACTGGCCTCTAGTGAGTGGAGGCCAGGGATGCTGCTGAACCCCTTACAATGCGCAAGACAGACTCCAGAAACAAACAATAATCTGGCCCAAAATATAAATAGTGCAGAGGTTTAAGGAATACCAATTTAGAGAAATATGACAAAATGTTGTTTAGTGGTAATAGTGACTCAACACTGAAATCCCACACTGGGAAATACAAATTTAAATAACAATGAGATGTCTTTATCCCCTGTGTGAATAGCAAAAAAGCAAAGGAAATGATAATACCAGTTCTCACAGAGATGGCAGGAAGCAAGTACACCCATACATTACTGGAGGGAGTAGTTTGGCAACATCTACTGAAAATGTACAACTTTTCTTTCTCTCAGTAATCCCTCATTTGAAAACATCAGTATATAAAGATGCAGCTTTTGTGTTGTGGTTAAAAAATTACTGGAAAAAAACTGAGTATTAATAGATAGGAGAATAAGTTATGAGACATCTATAATATAGAGTATCATTCAGTTATTTAAAAATATATGCAATGATGGAGAAAGTTACCCATGATGTTTTAATAGGTGACAAAAATTGGTTTCACAGTAACATGTATATTATAAGCTCATTTTTGTAAAACAAAGAGCAAATACCTTCCATACATTTGTATATTTTTAATGAGCATATGAAAGATTATTTAGCAGGCATTTAATTTAGTTGTTTCCTTTGAAGAGGTAAGAATAAAGATGACTGGAGGTTATTTGTTCACTTTTTCCTTTTCATATATATTTGCTTTTCCATTTCCAATTTAAAATTTTTAATATTATGTTTGTAATATGCAAACAACTTAACAAAGATAACCTTAAGAAAAGTTTGTATTTCTGTTCTGGGACTATTTTATGTTTAATATTATTGTCTTATGAACCTCATGGAAATGTATACCTTGGTTAGTGTAATTAGCGAGGTATTTACTTTTTGTTTTGTTGATGAATGCTGAAATTAAAGGCATTATAGAATGAGTATTTATAAATACACAATTTTGTTATATATGACACACTTTAATATATCATTTGTGATATGATGTTGATTCCATGTGATAAAAATTGCCTGCATTAAGAAAATCTTAATGTGTTGGTGAATAGTGAAGAAGAGCAATTGGGAACTCCAGAGTTGTCCTCTGGTGTGGACCTCTGGACCAGTCTTTCCGAGCTGCCCAGAGACCTGTTGAAGAAAGGGCATTGTTGTTTTCCTTTCTGTCAACCTCAAAGGTTAGGGACCTTTCCTGAATCTTTTATTATGGACAGCTTTAGTGTCTCAGTAACATAGAAGTTGTTGGAGGTGTGACTTGATTATTTTACATTTTGAGATGTAGTGGTGAGATTACTTTCTTTTCTTGAAAATTGCATGAGAACACTTTGGCGTAGATAGTATATTTAAAATATGGCATTGGCTACCACTGAGCAAGGGAAAGAACAGGGAAAAAATGTTAGGGTCAGCTCCCTCTTCAGACGTGAATTATAATGGGTACTGAAGCCACAACAAGAAAGTAGCTCATCTGATCACCCTGTTCCATCCCTCCCCTTCAGAATCAGCCAGCACTGCAGAACATGTATTTCTGACCCTACTCTAATCAGTTCACATGACTATTTTGATTGTCATGACAATCTAATGAGGTATATTTTATTTTTATCCTCATTTTATACATCCACAGAGAAGGAGCCAACTTGCCCAAAGTCACAGAGCCACTATATGACAGAGTCAGAATTCTGGGCAAGAAAGAATGGTCCCAGGGACTGTGAAAATACAGTGGGAATTTGAAACTATGGCAACTGAAGAATCTTTTCTTCTGAGTGATTAAAAACAAAAACAAAATACAGAACATCATAACCGAACAAATTTTTAGGTTTAGTAAAAGGTGATTTGGTGAAGAAGACCTTTATAGATTAATTTGAGAACTGATATCATCTACTATGGATATTAGCATTTAGTATTTAGTTAAGAACTGCTCACAATTTTAAATAATGACATTTATTTTGGCCCAGTGAATAAATATATTTCCTTCAACTTCTCCTCTTCTTTAGAATGAATGTGTACGTATGCATATGTTCCTGTAATTGCCTTGGAGAGCAGTTTGTAAGTAACATAATCTTCTGTAAATTAAAAAAAAAATTGAAAGTTTAAGTCATTTGGACCATAACCTAGCTTTTCTGGCCTGGTGATCTTGTGTCTATGGTTATAATGAATGCAGCTCCATTACCATTTAATATATCATGTATATGTTCAGCGGAATTGTGATACCAACACATCACAGAATGTAGGTTATTCAATGAATAAAAATAGTTTGAGAGTGCTTTCTCACATCTGAGGTTTAATTCTCTCTCTGCTGGGAGTGTTATATTGAGAAGAACATATTTTGCAGATCTTTCCGCCTTTCTGCAATTTCAGCCCTCAATTTCTCTCTCCCTCTCTCTCCCCCACTTTATAATTTTCATGTTCTCATACAATTCTTTAGCCATAAAGCCTACCACTAGATGACTGGCTTTGGGGGGTCAATTTTGTATCCAAGTTTTCTTGTCACTAGTGAGTGCTTTTTTCCCCTTCTTATTGCATAGATTTTTCACATAGCATGTAAACCACACATCTTAAAGTGAAGCATGGAGTATAAAGTCCATTTTGAGGAGATTGAGTCCCCTCTCCTTTTTATTTTTGCCCCGAAGAAGAGAAAATTCAAAGCATGAAACACTATAACAACTTATCCACTGTTTTTGATGAACAAACATTTGTTCTAACAAGGTGGAAAAATATCTAAGTGTGAAGATCTTTGAGCAAGAATATTTCTGACAGTTGAGGTTATCAGAGCTGTGACTGAGGTTGGGGGTGGGGTGGGGTGTAGTCTCATTCTTACAAAAGGCTGTGACAGCACAGACAGCAGTAGGGTCAGGCCCTCTAAAGGATAATTCTTTATGACAGCCCCTGGAGTGATGGAGGATGGGTGGAGTCATATCTGCTAGTCCTTCCTAGTGCTTTCCTAGAAATAAAATCAAGTAATGTGACTAGCCTAAGGAAGAATCAACACAGTAGTATTAATTTATATACTATGGGGTTCTCCCAAAATGAGGGTGATATCTTTAGGAAGGATTTATCCACTTGAACCTCTGTTACCTCCCTTTTTTCATCATCATGTTCTCTAACCTACTAGACTCGGAGGGTGAGCAAAGTTGTGTGGAATATGGCACCTGTTCTCCAGAGATACATGATCAATTCATTGTGCTGATACACGTGCCAGAATTAAGTCTAGAAAGTTAGATCCAGATGAGAACTCTTATGAAGAATACAGGTTATGTGATATTGTAAGACAGTAGAAAAGATTTGTTATAATCAGAGATAGGAAATCTAGGAAGATTCATGGAGGAGGTGGTATGTGAACGGGGACTTTAAAAACTCATACAATCCTGACAGGAAGAAAACAAAAGGATTTCCAAAATATATAAAGAGCTGATACGACTAAACATCAAGAAAACAAACAACCCAATTAAAAAATGGGCAAGGGACCTGAACAAACACTTCTCCAAAGAGGACATACAGAAGGTCCATAGACACATGAAAAAATGCTCAACATCATTAGCCATCAGGGAGATGCAAATAAAAACCACAATGAGATACCATTTTACACCAGTCAGAATGGCCATCATCAACAAATCAACAAGCAACAAGTGCTGGCGAGGATGTGGAGAAACGGGAACCCTACTGCACTGTTGGTGGGAATGCAGACTGGTGCAGCCACTATGGAGAACAGTATGGAATTACCTCAAAAGATTAAAAATGGAACTGCCTTTTGAACCAGCGACTCCACTGCTAGGATTATACCCGAAGAATCTTGAAACACCAATTCAAAAGAACTTATGCACTCCTATGTTCATTGCAGCACTGTTTACAATAGCTAAGTGCTGGAAACAACCTAAGTGCCCATCTGTAGATGAGTGGATCAAAAAATTGTGGTACATTTACACAATGGAATACTATGCAGCAGAAAGAAAGAAGGAACTCCTACCATTTGCAACAACATGGATGGAACTAGAGAGAATTATGCTTAGTGAAATAAGCCAGGCAAAGAAAGAAAAATACCATATGATATCACCTAATACAGGAAACTAAAGAACAACACAAACAAAGGAACTAAATAGAACAAAGAGCAGAATAGCAGTCAATAGGGGGGAGGGGAGAGGGAGAGAAGGGGGATAAGTAAGGGAAGGGTTTAGTCAAAGAACCTGCGTGAAGGACTCATGGACATGGACAGCGGGGAGGGATATGATTGCGGGAGAGGGGGTGGGTTGGGTGGGGGAGAGAAATTAGGGGAAAAGGGGACAACTGTAATTGAAAAACCAAAATAAAAAAAAAAAAAAAAGAAAACAAAGGATATGCATGGGAGGAGGGAATATCTTGAGGAAAGGCAGGAGAATGTAAGTTGGGCAGTAACTACTTCAAGAGGGTTGGGATAGAGGGTATCAAAAAGTCTGTAGTGAAAGGGAAATTTGCAATTCAATCATGGAAGAGCTGTACCTTTCGATCACTTGCGTACTTGTGTCTGAGACCCTCTTTAAGGGCAAGAGCCATCATTGCATGTCACATTGCCTGACACTCAATGGGTGCTGAAGAAACACCAGTTCTCTGTAACCTAAAGAGTTCATTCCAGTCCAGTTGTGTGCTGAAGTTTATTTTGGCAATAGTAACTTCTGTCTGCTGTCAGTGTGAATTTCCATCATTAATCCAGTTTTAGGCGGCCTGGGCTCTGATTTTTAAACTCTATGCAGAACAGAATATTACCCGGTGACATAGCTTCATGCACAGAATTGTAAATACGAGATAGGTGGCAGCTGACTGAAAAGAGATTAACATTGTCCCTGATTTGTTTGGTCAATTTGAAGAAGACAAAATACTTCCATATAGAGCAATATTCCCAAACACTATAACTCCTGGCATTGAAAAAAAAAAATGATGAAAGAAGCCTTCGTAGCTCCATCTTTTCCACCCTCTCCACTGTGGACGTTGGAATGAAGGGGAGGCAGCCTCTGAATAGGGCGAAACAAATCACATCTGTGTGATTGATCGAGGCTCTGCTTGGCACACCCCGGGTCATTGTGTGGGGTAGGACAGTCATCAATTTGCTCCCCCAAAAGGGTGTGTGGTGGAGTCATAAATATCTCACAAAATGTGGGGTGGAATCTGCTTTCTCGTTTACTGAGAACAATGCCTGCTAGAATGTTCCTCCTCCAGACAGTTGTTGCCAGTTCTGATCTATCAGACTTATTTACCTGCTGACAGGAAGTGTTGTTTTTCCTTTCATTTTCCTTTGAGTTTTCATTTTGATTTTTGATAACTGCATATTCTCCAGAGGCTGAATTTTATTTTATTATGCGTTTTGTGGGAGGCGAAAGGAAACACACATTCTTGCTTACGGGTTTGAAGTAGGAGCAGTTTCTAAAGGGCAGAGTCATTTTTCATGTGTTGGTATTTTGTGACTCGGGAAAGAGAAGCTGAGGTCTTGTAACATCACAATCAAGAGAAAGAAATCAAGGTGCTCTTTGTCATTTTGGCTGGTTGCCTGTTATTGCTTGTACATTTTCATAATACTCCATATTTTAAAGTCCTTTCATATGTATAATGTTATGATTATCACAAAAGCTCTGGAAGAAAGGGTAAGAATTAAGAAAAAAAAATTCCAAGAGGAGGAAATCAAGCCTCAGGTAGGTTAAGGAAGTCACCTGAGTTTATGCAACTAGTTAGTGGTAGAACTAGGATTAGAACAGTGGCCATATTTATAAAATATAAATATTTACAAGAAGGAAGGAGGAGTAGAAGGAAGGAAGGAAGGAAAGAAGGAAGGAGTAATAGAAGGAAGGAAGAAAGGGAAGAAGGAGAGAGAGAGAGAAAGAGGGAGGAAAGAAGGAAGGAAGGGAGGAAAGGAATGGAGGAAAGAAGGCATGAAGGAAGGAAAGGAAGAAGGAGGGAGAGAGGGAGGGAGGGAAGAAGGAACGAAGGAAGGGGGGAGGGAGGGAAGGTGGCAAGCAGAAGGAGCTGAGTGTAGCTGGGAGATTGTAAAGCTGATCGGTTCCATCTCAGTTTCCCCCCGAAAGCTGTCTGTGACACAAGGATCTGGGTATAAATAGTTTATATCTGTGTGCCTGTTAATTGATTATGTTATGTGTGGAGCGTTCAAAAGTCAATAAAGCTTTTAAAATCAGGGTTGGCAATGGATGTGATGTTATTTTGCCCCCTTTGCAGTTAGGAGAAATTGGGACAGGAGCCAGTGAAGTGATTTGCTGGTGGTCATGAAACAAGCCACGGAAGGAAAGACGGACGGACTCTGTGATTTTCCAGGCTCAGCTCAGCGGGGTCACACTGCACCTGAGCGTCTTCCCCTCAATCCAGATAATGAAACTGCAGAGGTGACAGCGCGCTTGCATCATGCGGAGGGTCTATAACTGTGCCATCCTTTCCCGTTGTCACTGTTCTGTGCTGCAACTTTGGCTGCCCTGCTTAGGGGAGGGCTCCGTCCTTTGTTAAGATAATGGTAACTCTGAGTTATTGCGAGGCCAGGCTGCACTCTGCTGTGTCCTGTAGGGGTGAATTGTTACCTGGTTCTTCATTGTAAGCACTGGAAATATGTTTTTATCAAAAAAAAAAAAAAAAAAAAAAGTTCCAAGTGAACACTGGAAATGATTTCGAAACACAACTTAATGAGGTTTCTGCAGCAGCTGAACATTAAAACGGGCACAAGCCTGAGCTTATTTGGATTTTAATATTGTTTCCTCTCCAGGGGAGTTATAACAGAATGCAGCTTATATCTGTGGCAAGACCCTGCTTTTAGTTTTAAAGAAATATTTATCTTTACAAAGATTTAAATTAAGTGCTCTTTCCCCTGATTCCAGGGCAAAATCCTTTTCAATTTTTTTTTTTAAAGAGGAAATGATATAAAATACCATTTACAAAGGATTTATTTTATTTTTTAATTTTATTTCTGTTTTGCGGCTATAGGCATGAGTCTTGTCACCATTTAAACTTTGAGAAGGCGTTGCATTCGGTTTGCTGCCTGGGGCAGAGGCGGCCTGCAGGCAGCGGGGCTGGGGTTTGCTACCCATTGCTTGTGGAGGAATAGGAGTCATGGTGTTTGTTTCTGGTTGGATTGCTTTTGTGTCTGGCATTGATGCGAATGTGTTCAAAGTCATAAATGGGACCTGGGGACAAAGAAGCAATGCCAAGCCGAGCGGCTTATTCTTGAGAACAGCAAGGGAAAGTAAGTGTAGACTTGGATTGAGTGGCTTATTCATCCCTCTCCTCCCCACGCGTCATTATGAGCATAAACCAGTGCATGGGGGCCAAGATGGCGATGCCCTGAGCAGCACTGCAGGGTCCAGGTGTCCCTGGAAGTGGCAAGTGGGTCTTCCACATCACATTGGGCCACCTTGGGGAGGTGTTCTGATGGGAGTAGCCCCACTATGCCAGCCCCAGCCCGCTCCTGTCCTGGGACATGAAGGTTCTGAAGGTTTTCTTTAATTCTTGGAAACGGGTTTTTCTCTGAGTTTTCAGCTTAGGGCACAGGTTGGCTTTCTGAATACATTTTAAGAATTGTAGGAAAGGATCGGACCTTTTTTTATGTAATTCAAATGCTTTCTCTTTTGGTTCTAAGTCAATAAGACAGTTGATCTAGGGCATGGAAAATAGAATCAGAGGAATTTTTCACCTTGAAATGAGATTACTGGGTCTGATAGACAACTCTATTCATTTTATTGTTTTAGTCAACCACTCAATGGGTATTTATTGAATGTTGACTATGTGACCCACAGTGTTTTAGGTATTGGGATACAACAGTGAAAAATAATATATCAGCAATAATAAGGGTCAATATTTATAGTGTTCGCTATATAACCGGTACTATTCTATGAATTATACTTTATGTATTGTATTTTACACTTGTATTACTTACTAAGCACATTATTATATTCTTCCCAACAAACGTGTGAAGTCAGAATCGCAAGTACAATTTTTACTATTTTTCATGGATGAAGAAACTGACGTAGGGAGGAACTTGCCCGAGGTTTTATGTGAATGATCAGGTGAAGATAATGGCAGCTCACTCTCCCCTTATCCGGCCATGTTTTGATTCTTATTTGGGTTGGTATTCTCATTCATAATGCTGTTGTAGTATGGCTGGCTAAGTCTTTTAACATCTCTACAAAATTAAAACCAATTGGGATTATACCGGGATTTGGATTGAATAAAATTTGGAGGAGAAGAGAGGTCTCATGAGTTGGAGACACTTTGATGAGCCAGGCACTATGCACGACCATTATTTCTTTCTTTCTTTTTTTTGATAATTTATTTATTTTCATTTATTTGTTTGTTTGTTTATTTATTTATTTGTAGAGAGAGGGGAAAGAAGAAAGAGAGGGAGAGAAACATCACTGTGTGGTTGCCTCTCACTCGCGCTCCCAACTGGAGACCTGATGTGCAACCTAGTCATGTGCCCTGACTGGGAATTGAACCAGCGACACTTGGTTCGCAGGCCGACGCTCAATCCACTGAGCCACAGCAGCCAGGACAACCATGATTTCTAATGTGCACAGAAACCTATGAGGTGAGCATCATTCTCATTTTATAAAGGGATAAAAAAAAATGCAGTGCAGTATTTTGAAAGAGTCTATTCAAGGTCTAGTGGCTGAAGTCGGATTTGAACCCAGGATTTTGTGATTTTAAAGCCCGTTCACTTTGTCTTGTAAAATTTCATTTCCCATGCTTGTAAGAGAATCACTTCACTCTCATTCTCAGCATTGCCATAATTTTCAAAGGTATTATGAGAGTTAATGTAAAAAGATAAGGCAGCAGGAAAAAAATTTGACCCTACTTCATAGAGAAATTTAAAAAAATACTTCCAAGGAAATTTTTACTGCTTTTTAACCTGTGTGATATTAAATATATATATGTGTGTGTGTGTGTGTGTGTGTGTGTGTGTAAGACAAAGAAAATGAAACCCTTCTAATATTCCTTTGAAATCAAAATATTCAGTGAATTCCCTTTGACTAGAATGTGATTAATTTATTCTCTCATTTTGAAAAGTTAAAAAGTACATTCCCCATATTATTCAACATTTCTGAATAATCAACAGCAATATGTAAATGCCAGAGAGAAAATGTGATTGTATCAGCCAGGCTCCTGTTAATAACTTGGATGGCTGTGGAGGCAAGCGTGTGGCAGTTGCTCCGGTGATGTGTTTGAGCCTATGTCCCTGTTCCTCCTCCCTCCTTTAGTCAAGAGTGCAGCCTAGCAGAGAAGGAAACGGACGTGAATCTCTGAAGTTCATGGTGTGACTGTGGGCAAGTCATTTCTGGCTCCTTCGAGCTTATTTCTGCCTCTAAAATTACACATAATTAGCCTCACAAAGGTTTAGCGAGAGGATTCATTAAGAAAATTACCACTCATTTAGAAAATTGCTGCTCAAGTTCACGAAACGTTTACCCAGTGGGCCTAATGAGCGCACGGCCCTCCTTGTGAATGAATCACCTCTGTCTCCCTGCAGGAGAACCTTGCTTGTTCTTCACCCCATTCCCTCCTTGTCTCAGGCTGCCCAGAACTGATGGTGTGGTTTCCTTAGAAAGAATATTGACCTATTTACCCAATCTTTAAAAAGAGTTACGCTTCTCTAAAGTAATGGTTTGTTCAGGATATTTTCTTCCAGTTCATTTTAGGTTTGTGAACATGGGGGTTTAGAAAATGGGCCTCATGAAAAGGCATTAAAACGAGTCCCCTCTATGGTTCTGTAATCACAAGCCATTCTTCACTCTGTAAGTTTCAGATATGATTAGTCGGGATAAACGCTATTTTGTGCTGGATTGAGTTATAAAGGCCCATAAGAGTGGCATGCGAGACAATTCAACGATCTTTCTGTTAAGAATTTTATAACTTCCTTGTTTCTCAAGTCATCACTGAGCTCTGGGAGCAAGTGCCAAAGGCAGCCTGACTTCCTCAGTAATCAGGTGGGTCATTGAAGAGGCCTGGTCAAAATCCTCAGTGAATATTTGACTGTATGAACAAAATGATGAAATAGACACTGCCATTAGACTGGAGGTGATAGATGGAGAGACTGGAGCATTAGCAATTTGTCTTTTCCCTCCCCTTGTTCACTGATAACTTTAGGCTTCAGCTCTATGCCATCCCACATTCTCCTCTTGAAAGAGAAAACACATGAATTATTCTGATTAATAAGGAAGATTGGCTGATAGAATATTGTTCTTCTGTTCCTGGCCCTGCCTGTTTGTCACATAATGATCTTTGAAATCAAGGACTGGGCTGACAGACACTGTAAGCAAAGATTCCTCTGATGGAGGCTCAGTCTGATGAAAAGTTTTGCCTTCATCTTTTTATTGATTTGGGGCCTTACTGTAGTTGGCTGGAGGTTCTCAGGTAGGGCTAGAAAACCAAGCTTCAGGTGACTTTGTACACACACAAAGTCAGCTTTTTATGTATGTTTTTCTCTAATTCTATCATTTCTTGCTATTTCTCATCATATTTTAAGCTAATATCTTAGAAAAGAAGAGTCCATTTATTTACTCACCCAACCAGTATTTTATTGAGACTTTGTCTATGACAGTATCTATATGACCCTATCTATAGGTTAGTATCTCCAGTGGTAAGTAGTAGCGATACTATAATGAGGGGAAGGAAAACATTCGGTCCATGAGACTCAGATCCTTTACATCAGTGAAAAGCAGAGAAAAGATGGTGAAGTGTGTGTGTGTGTGTGTGTGTGCGCGCGCATATTGAAGGGGGTGGCAGGGACAATGACAAAGGGCCTATAGAAACATTGACCAGTTCATCCCTTCATTGAATAAATATTTGTTCTAAGTATTGGGGCACTAATAGTGGCAAGGTCTGTGACTTCACTGTCTTTTTATTGAGTTGATGGGATAGTTTGGAAAATTCTACTTCAGAAAATTTATGGAAGTTCTTTTAGTAATATTCCAATATTTGGTAAGTAATGGAGGGAGGTCCAGCTCTTTGGGGGCCCGGGAAGTCGGGGAGGGGGGAGAAATGACTGTTTCTTGCATCTCTCCTATGAGCCAGTGCTCTGCCAGGAACTTTCCCTGGCGTTATCTTCGTGGGCTTTCTACGGTCAAGAAGGGCAGGTCAGATTCTCCATGGTTTTAATGACAAGGCAGCCTCAGAGAGATCATTTGGCTTCTTTAAATGAGGAAACAAAAGAAGAGGAAATGTGCACATCCAATGTAGTAATTAACAAGTACTTCTTGATCTTGGCTCTACATTAGAGCTTTACAATCCTTGGTGTGTGGGCTACACCCAGACCGATTAATTCCCACTCTCTGGTGTTCAGTCCCAGCCCCACTGTTTTTTAAAGCTCCCAGTGTGATTCCAATGTCAGCTTGTGTTGAGAAATACTGTTTCAAACACTATTTAAGGTATATTACACATATATTTCTTTAAGATGCAGAATCAAGGAAAGCTAGGACAGTAAATAACCCTAAAATCACATGATCTAATTGCCTAATTGTACCAAGGAAGAATTCGTGGGTGAGATAAGTAAGGTGGCTAAAGAAATCCATATAGCTCATCTGGGACAGAGCTGGGTGTCTTCCTTTAACTTTGACTTGCTGACCCCTCAAGAAAGGCAGGAATAGTCACTTCCATATAGCTAATGTGCATGATCAGTCTTGGAGCTTTATTACACATTTTCTTGAATTTTTCTGTTTTAATTGTGGGAGCCATTTCTAAACATACACTAATATTTTAGTATCTGTTTTGATAGCTTTCTTTTCTATCGGGGTAGTGATTTTATTTTCAAAACAAGGACTCTCCACAAGGCAAGGCTTGAAAAGTAATTTAAATTTTGTCAAGTTTTTGCATAACTGGTGTATCTTTGCTGTCTCAGAAAAGAACTAGGGAATCAGAGGTCAACTCAAAGCACCTCATTTATATGATAATTATCAGTAAGCAGTGGCCAGTGATTCATGATACAAATCATTTGTTCCTCTGGGACTTGTATGTTTACTGGGCAGGAAGTATGTGATTATGTCGTACTAATTAGTTTCTTGGTGACAGTAATAATGTAGCACAATTGAAACTAAGTTTAATTGTGTGCTGCTTAGTTTCTTTATTTACTTTTCACGGCAGAATTTTTAATTTAATTTTTAATCCACAGGAAGTCTCTGAATGAATATACACCTGGATGACTGGATACCAGCCTTCATATTATCACTTTCATAGTTTATAACATGCTTTAATATGCTGATCTTATGTAATCATAGCACCAGTGCTTTAGGGAACATATTAATTATTATTGTTATAAAACTCCCTTTGCAGACGAACAAATGAAGGCAGAGAAGTTAAGAGTAAGATTTGAAGCTCCTACTACTAGAAATGAATCATATTACTTGGTATTCACATCTTCTATGATTAATAATTATGAAGAATGGTAATGAACAACCAGAAATGATCATCGTTCAGCTAACTTTTTGTAATTTTCTCAACCACTAAGAAAAAGGCTATTAAGGAAGGAGATTATAAACCATTGTATTAGGGCTGGGGAATAAAATTATTAGTGGGGAGTATAAATTTAAATAAGTGTTATTTTCATAACAAGAGGAAAGACTGTGAGTGGGCATAAGCTGAATTATAAATTAATGGAATGCTATTTCTAGTCCAGCAGAAAAGACATCTGAGCCCTGTCTGGTGTGGCTCAGTGGGTTGGAGTGTCATCCCGTAACCAAAAAGTTGTGGTTTTTATTCCCTGTCAGGGCACATGCCTGGGTTGCAAGTCTGGTCCCTGGTCAGTGTGCATACAAGAGGCAGCTGATTGATGTCTCTCTCACATCGATGTTTCTCTTCCTGTTTTTCTCCCTCTCTTCCCCTCTCTCTAAAATTAATAAGCATGTCCTTGGATAAGGATAAAATAAAATAAAATAAAATAAAATAAAATAAAGTAAAAAGAAAAGACGTCTGAGAAAAGGAAGGAGAAGGTAAGGGTAAGGTTGAGAACAAAAATCCATAAAGAATAATAACAGTAAATACACAGGGAAGGATAGAAGAAAGTGAAAAAAAATGACCAAATGCAGTGAAAAAAGAACTCTGTTGTTAAACAAGGCAAGATGGGAAGTTAGAATTAGAAAAATAATAGGTCTGATTTTTAGTGATTTTTTTAATGTTCCAGTAGTCTAGAAATATTCATTTAAAGGACAGACAGAAAGCCATTATTATCTGAAATAGAATAGAAAAAAATGGATAGGTGCCCCTTTTACTTAACAGCATAGTATTCACTGCATTTGTCTCTTAGATAAATGTTTCCTGAGTATTTATAACAGAACCTTTATGACAAAAATAAATAAACACAGAGTTGTATTGCCTTAAATACAGGGAAAATGCTAGCTAGCATGGAGCACAAAGGCCCTTGGATATGACTGATGTGGATAAAATATTATCTCTGAAATGGCAGATTTTGCTATGCTTGTAAAAAGCCTTGGGCAAAACGTAGGTACTACAAGAACTCAAGACTATGGATATAGATGAAGCATTCCAAATCTGTTAGGCAGAATGGTACTACCTTAGAGGATTAAATTTCACAAACTCCAAGGGCATCACATGTGATTTAATGTCTTTATTAATCTCCAAATGCTTTTCTGAGGAATATTGTCATAAATTCACAGTCAAAAAACAATTCGGGGCCAAGGGCATACTATATATTGCTACCTGTTAGGTCTCCATTACAAAAGCGTGGATCATCTGAGGCCCTCACACAGCCTATTAGGAGAACGTTAGACAAAACTAGTACATTAATTAGGACTTTCCAGAGAAACAGAGCCAACAGGATGTGTGTGTGAATATAGAGAGAGATTCATTTTAAGGAATTGACTCAGGTGATTATGGAGACTATCAAATTCAAAACATACAGGATGAGCTCACAGGCTGGAGATACAGGAAAGGCCAATATTGCAGAAGAAGTCTGAAAGCCACCTGATGGCAGAATTCCTTCATGTTCAGAAAATATTAGTCTTTGGCTATTTAAGCCTTCAACTGATTGGCCGAGGCCTGTCCATATTAGGGAGGGCAATCTACTTTACTCAAAGTCCATCAGTTTAAGTGTAAATCTCATCCACAAACACCCACACAGAATCATCCAGAATAATGTTTCACTAATAGCTGGGCTTTGTGGCCTACCTCAGTTGACACATAAAATTTACTATCATAACTAAGCTTAGATTTTATGCTCATTAACTTTTCCATGGTCTGAATTCTCCTATTTAAGCTTTATAAAGTATGTGCGTGTGTGTGTGTGTGATCACTTTATCCCCCAAGGAAAGAGAAACATCATTGGTTGACTAGATAAAACCAATATTAGAATTTGACTTTTTGTCAGTATGTCTTGGAAGCCCAAGAATGAATGTATAGAATAGGAGAGAACTTTTGACAGCAGATTACTGTAGCTTTGGCTAATGGTATCTATGTAAATGACTATACATATATGTAAGTTAACCCTGGCTGGTTTGGCTCAGTGGATTGAGCGTCGGCCTGCGAGCTAAGTGTCGCTGGTTCGATCTTCCAGTCAGGGTACATCAGAGAAGGAAAACTCTGACTCCAAAAAACCTCCGCTGCCTTGCGGCATACCTCTTCAGGGGAAGGGCTAAGGGAGTAAACCCCGACAGAAAATCCGGAGCCGGAGTCCCTAAGGCGGTTCGACGTTGTAGTCAACACCGGCAACTCCTGCGGCGCACCTGAAGCCAAGCTGTATCGACTCCGTCTTTCCCTTGGACCCTTCAGCTGCGAAGAGAGGGGGGGGTCTGCTGCATGGGCAACAGCAGACCCTCCATATCACCCTGCCCAGGCTCTGTAGCTTCAGCTCTTAAGAAGCTACACCATCGTCTCTCGAGACGGACGGCTGCCGACGATATATGTAAGTGTAAAGATGTATATTTCCATTTTAAAGAAACAATCTTCAAGTGTGCATAATAATGGAGAGTTTCAAAATTCACAAGATGTTCAAAGAATGGGGCTTGAGTCTTCAAAAGAAAAAATATGCTACCACCATTGGTTTATAAAGTAATAATGATGATGATGATGATGATAATGGCTAACATTGTGCCAAGTGCTTTACATGTATGCTTTTTATATAATCCTCAAAACAGCCATTCTGAATATGCAGTTAAGGAGACCAAGGCACAGAACAGCCAAGTAATCTGCCCAAGGTCAAGAACCCAGTGAGTGCTAGGAAGTCCTTGGGTAAGGAGGGACTTTAGTAGTCATAAGAATTGCTCTTGAACCCCCTGAAAATAGCCCTGGCAGATGGCCATCCTGCTTCTTCCCAATATCTAGAGAATCTATCATTTTTGCATCAAGGAGGAATTCTGCTGAGAAATCCGTTTGTGAATGGGGACCTACGTTTCACTCCAAGCCCCCCAGCTGCTGCTGGGCCCTCCACACTGCTTGTCCATCATTTTGTTCCTTCCTGGCTGGCAGCCTTCCTCATTCCCTCAATGACTGTTTTGAACTTTACTGTGTTCCTCAGCTCCCCTTCCCCTCCCTAGTTGCCCTGGGACAATGATGTCATTGATGCCTCACTGAAATGTAGGTGCCAGTGGGCACGCACTTCCACAGTGTGCCTCTTTTCCAGGTCAGCCTCATCTTCGCCCATCTTTCTATCCTTTGGGGACCTAGAGCTTTTACTCCAAACTGATTAGTTCGGGGCTGTTCATAATGCAGTTAAGTATGCTGTATAGGGGGGGAAAGCGGGGATTCTTTGTACACACTTTCTGTTCAAGGTTAAGTCTTGAACTTTCCAATGCGAGTTTTTTCAATTTTTGCCCACCCTATTTTTGAATGTCTTGTTTCAAGTCTATTTATTCTACCTCCTACTCACCCTTCAGATATGATGCACAGATTTTTTTTTTTTTTTTTTTATTGTGATTTTGGCTTCTCTCTCAACCATAGTGATGACTTGCCTTCCAGTAATTCTTCCTTGGAATACCTAGAGTGGGCTGTTGGCTGCATAATAATAATAATAGACAAACACTAACTGAGTGCTTACCATATGGCAGGTACTAACCTGCCTTGTATCACTAATTCCTTTGAGAATCTGGATGTTTTTCTCAGAAAATCCTGTACTCAGAAGCATCCACATGTCTTTTCTTTTGTTTTCCGTTACTGTGAAATATACTGCCCCCAAAACAACGGTTCTTGTTTTTTCTCTTTTATTTCTGTGATTGTGTGCATTGACCTTTGGTTCTTCTGCTTGATCTGGTGTCAGCTGAGGCAGTGGGGCACCTGGAAGCTCTGGAACGGCCTCGTCCACGTGGCTGGCAGTTGGTGCCGGCTGCTGGCTTTTGGCCGGGCGCCCCTGTTGTCTCCTCTTGGGCCTCTCCATGTGGCTGCTTGAACTTCCAACAGTCTGATGACGGTCACAGAGCCATTTCCTCTGAATTCTACTAGTGAAAAGAGATCCCAGAGATTGTCCAGATTCGTGGGAGGAAACTACACATGAGCATGAATACTGGGAGGCATGGGTTATTGCAGGACACCAAAGTTACAGCCGACGATATGCACACCCAATTTTGTAGGATAATTTCAAGAGGTATGCATCTCCCTACCCCCACAGATTCATTTAAGGATCCCAAGGAGTGGATAGATTGCAGGTTAAGAACTCATGGCCTATGATTAAGCAAAGGGAAGCCTTTTTTACCCAACCTGTCTAGTATAGAAAAGAGGGGAGACAATCCTCACCGTAAAGGGAATTGCACAGAAATAGCTCACTGTTGGGACCATGCATGACATCCTGACATGTTCCAGGGATGGAGAGAGACGAGACCACTGAAAGACTAGAAATTAAAGTTGGAATCAGATTATGGAATATTTTGAAAAGCAGCCTGTGGAGTTTGAATTTCATTCAGTAGGCACTGGGGACCCACTGCAAGTGGTTTTTTTTTTTTTTTTTTTTTTTTTTTTTTTTTTTTTTAACAGGTGTAACAAGCACAAATGTTAAAATAATTCAGAAGAATTAAAAGAATTAAGAAATAAGGAGAATGGTGTAGAGGGAATTATGTTATAGAGCTTAATGAGGTTGTGGAGTTTTGACTCAGAAGTCAGTTTTACAGTCAGGATTAAGAAAATCACTCTAATAAAGAATGGGGACACAAAAATTTACCGTAGAAAAGGTTTTTGTAGTATACTATATAGCAAATATATATCAATATTAAAACCATTGTATGTCTAGCATCATTCTGTGTAATTGTATTAGCAAAGAGCTCACTTAACCTTTATAGTTTCCACTGAAATATGTTTAAAAAAATAAAGCCAGGAGTTTTTAGAATTGCTTTCTACCCAGAATTAAGAGTTCTCAAGTGTGACTGTAAAGGATAATGAGTCTAAGACTAAAACATGCTTATTTGGGTCCCCAAAAATGCAGAAGAAGCCTGTGGGGTCAGAGCCAAACTTGAATGTTAGCAGGTGGTGTTTCACTAAGGAAGAACGTTAAACCTACAGCAAAGATCCCGAAGGGCCAACAACTATCAGTAGGGGTCCAATTTTTGTTTGTCATTCCATAAAAATGAGAAGGTGTCCCTCCTTTGGGCCCTAAAATGATACCTGCAATAACATGTGGAGGATATATATCAGGGGTTAGGTATGAGGGCGTAAAAGCATGTGTTTATTCCAGGGGTAAAATTTCTTTTGTAAGCTTAAATCTGCTTCTTGGTTTCTGAAGGCACCTCTGTTGAGCTTCTTTGTCATCAAGCTTTGGATTCTCTTGGTACTTGTTAAGAGTGGCTTGTAGGGTGAGGTGACAGATTGGTGCTGAGCTGTTTGTGTTTACATAGGAGTTTTCTAAGGTCTATTGGCTAATATTTGAGGGCCTGGGCAAGATGGGGTTGGCAGTACCATTAGGGGGAAAAAAATACCCTAGTATTTTACCCTCAGAAATTTCCTTTTAATTGATCTGAGGAATTGTGTCTGTGATTTTTTAAAAAGTCTTGTTTGTTTTTGTTTGAACTTTATTGGAGAATTTTGACAAATATGATTGTATATAACATACACAACATGATGACCTCATATACATAGAAGAATGATTAGTAAGAACAAGGTAACTGAAAATCTGTACCTGTTGACCTACGTGACTGGAATGGGGAATCTTAACATTCTATCTGGATGAGTCTAATGGGCATCCACATTTTAAACCACTGCTTAATACACTCTGCTTGTTAGTACTGGGCTCTTACCTATGGAGCTACCCAGCCATGGTTCCTGATTTTGTAAGTTTTACAATTACTTGGGATAGATTGTTTTCAGCACCTATCAGGAGGAGGAGGATGCTCATAAGTGCTATGTCTATGGTATAAATTCCTGACATGGAAAATGCAGAAGATACCAAAATAGCATCTTAAAGGATTTTTAGGTTTCTGCTTTCCTAACAGTTCTGTCTCTGTGGTGGATGCCTGCAAAAACCAACCAAAAATTCATTGGCAACAACACTTAACCTAAGAATAAAAGAATAAGAAAAAACAAACAAACAAAAAAAAAACACGCACAGTTGTCTGATCTTTCACTCAATGGGCCATACATAGTGTTGATGGGTTGTATGTTTTGTCTCCTTACGCTTGATTTAAGGAGCTCCACCCTCCGTTCTCGGAAGCACAACATTATCACTTCTGGATTTTCATCCTCTCCTTAGCCATTTGTAATTATCACATCCTTGTTGCAATGCGTAGCTTCTGGCCCTCAGTCTGCTAATTGCACTTCTCAGCTCTAATTCCATTTTGGTTGTTTGGCACCGAGTCTGGCCTGTTAGCTCTCAGATCTGTGTTTTCAACACTGTACCCACCAGCTACCATTTTAATCAACCAATCTCTATCTCCACCCTTCCTCTCACCTCATTATTCTATTCCATCTCTTTTTCCCTAACTTTCAACAACCCTCAAACAGCCTCTCAAGCAAAAGTCACATTCAATAACTTTGTTTCCATTCCCTAAAGCAGAGCACACTGTTTTTATTTTTATTTCAATAGCAATAGCCTTTATGCTGACAGAGCAAGAGCTTTGTTCTCAGGATAGGAAGAGCCACAAATAAATATATATCTGTGTATGTATATAAATTCCAAGAGAGGGAAAAAGAGAGAGGGTTTGTAAGCTGAAACACGGACAAAGACACTGGTCTGTGCTGGACTTGAAAACTAGTTGGGCAATCTGCCTTGACTTTAGTTGAAAACTTTTTGTATTGAATTGTCCTCTTGGGGACAGAATCTATTGAAATTGATCTTTTCTATGAGCAGGCACATCGTTTTAGAAATGTTTCTGTGAAGATGTGCTGTTTTCATGCTCAGTGAAGCACACCGTGTGTGGAGTGAGACCGAAGGAAATGCCAAATTAATTCATTATGTCCATGGCAATGTTCTTTTCCCAGGAAAGGGCTGCTTTAATAAGGCAGGTGGCAGTGTGTGCCATGGTGTACCTGCCGCTGTAGGAAGCTTGGCGATCCTCGCCCTAGAAAACCCAGCACTGCCGTTTATTGTTTGAGGCTCTTGATTGTAATATTAGTTCTCGGTCCCACTCCTGGCTGTATTATATAAACAGTAGGGGAAGAATGACCATGGAGATTATGGTAGAGAATGCCTTTCAAAATGGACAGCGCTGTGCATGACTGTGGGTCTGTTTTCAGCACCCTGCCTGAGAGAGTGAATGGCTGTTGTTTCCAGCCAAATGCTGGTGACAGCAGGGCCACTTCAAACCATCAGTGCAACAATGTTATCAAGCGGCTGAGTCCCTGCTTCTGTCAGTAAGCCATCATTATTCCTCATGAGCCAATGGCAGGAGAGGACCACTGTGACAAATGCCCTATTATGTTGTACTTTTAATGTGTGCCAATCAGCTTAATTCTGGTCCTGACGTTCACTTCAGGTACTGCTCTCTTCCATAACGGATGCCTGCATGCTTCCTTCATTTGCAGTTCCAAAGGTTTCTGAAAGAGTGGGTAGGAACCGTGATAGGTCACTTCCAAAAAATAGAAAGGAACTCAGCCCATGGGATGGTTGAGCTCTTTCCAATTAAGTTCCGTAATATATTTCAAAAATCCTACAAACATCTGTGGCTCTGCAATCTTTGCATTTACTGATGTTTTTGAGGAGCAAATGCTGAGACACCTGTCCAGCCATAACAAACTTCTGCTGTCACACAAAGAGTTTATTCATCTTTAGGGACTTGTAGGTCCTAGGGGGCTTAATTCTGTTCCTTAGGGAAGGATGTTAGGTGTGAATATGATGTTTGTCATCACTTGACACTTATTTGGACACATTGTTGACCGGTCATGAATTAACTCGTGTTTTCAAGCATCATAAACTGCTATACCGTTTATCATAACAAAAAAAAAAAAAATTAAAAGTTATATAGAAGATTTATACAAAGTTTTCATTTGAATACATTATACATAAATAAAGTATATTGAAGTTTATTTAGATTGTTTCACTTTTATATTAAATTATGAAAAAATAGTCAGTGGTATAGGATAGCTTTTGTATAAAATTACCTGTCAATAATGTGTTAAGCTTGGATTTGGAGGCCTCTGGATATTATTTCCTTTCAATTTCTGTACCTTGATCCAAGATGGCTGCCACCTCGATGTTGTGATGGCTGGATTGTCACTTTTGGGTCATAGAAACCTGTCTTCCCAGAAGAAGAGACAAATGAGTCAGTGATCATTAGTACCACTTCTGCCCAACCGTGTGTGTCCTATGAGGGAATGGGGAAGAATTTTATTAAAATACCTTAGCCTGACAGTCACTGCATTTTAAAAGATCTGAATGTGCAACTTCAGAACAAGGCTGAAAGAAACACACGTCCTTTGTTAAACTTCTCTAATCTTCAACTGTTGTTACTTGCATATCTGAACTTTATTAAAAAATTCACCTTGAGTTTCCTAAACAAGTTGAAGCTCCTTGGAGGGTTCTAGGCAGTCTTCTGTCAAGTCTCTCAGTTCTTATTCTATTAAGATATTCCTTTTGCCTGGGGTTCCCAAATGCTATATTGATCTACAAAAAGAAGAGAAGAATATATTCAATGTGGTAAATTTTTCTTCAAGATGGATTTATCGAAATTAGAGTTCTGTTCTTTATTTTGAGATTATGACTTTACTACTTGGGGTTGAATTGTCCATTCTTCATGAATTGACAGTGACAGCAGATGATTTTTAAAAAATAAATTTACTAACTTGGCAATATTAAGTTCACTGTCTGGCAGTATACTCAATTCACCTCTTTGTCCAACTACCTCTATTTCAATTCTTTATTTATTCTGGTTCTTGAAATCCAGAAGTCTAGAGATCACTGTTTCACCAAGTGAATCACAAATTCGTAGAAGGAAGATTAAAAAATGTCTGTGGGTTCTTTCAACTGCCAAATAATAACAAACCAAACCAAAGAGCCAATTATGTAGTGATGCGAGATATAAACCTGTGAAAAAGTCAGTTGTTTTTCTAATTAACACTTCTCTACTGAGTAGTTTCTCTATCCCTTCAGTCCTCTCTCCCATCAAGTATCTAGCTAGTAGATGTTTACCAATTAATGTACATCAAATACAGTTCGCATACTTAGTCATAAAATGCTCGCCTTAGTGTTTTATGTAGCTTTAGGGCCTTTTGAAATGTGGAGCCTTTGACAGAGACATCTGACATAGACTCTTAAAGTGACCACATTCCCAGCCTATGCTAAACTTTAGTTTTTGAACACTGGGGCCAAGGCTTCAAACAAAGTTCTAATGTGATTTCTTAATGATGGTTGAGACTGTAGAGCTTTCTCAAGCTTCTACCAGGTATTATGTAACACATTTTTTGACCCTCTTTACCCAGTTATTTCATCCACTAATTCCCACTTCTGGCAACTACCGATATATTTTCTATACCTTTGAGCATGCTTTTTTGTTTGTTTTTTTCTTTGTTTGTTTTATATTCCACATGTAAAAGAGATCATATAATATTTGTAGTTCTCTGTCTGACTTATTTCACTCATAATAATACCCTCAAGGTCAATCCATATAGCCACAAATGGCAAGATATCACTCCTTTTATGGCTGGATAATATTCCATTGTATGTACTCATACCACATGTTCTTTATCCATTCATCCATTGATGGACACATGATGTTTCCATATTTTGGCTATTGTAAATAGTGCTGCAATGAAATGAAGATGCATATATCTTTTTGAGTTAGTATTTTTGTTTTCTTCAGATAAATACTGAGAAGTGATCATATAGTAGTTCTTCTTTTAATTTTTCGAGGGACTTCCATGCTCTTTTCTATAGTGGCTATGCCAATTTATATTCCCACCAATAATGCACAAGGGTTGCCTTTTCTCTGCAGTCTCAGCAACACTTGCTATTTCTTGTCTTTTTGATAATAGCCATTCTAACAGGTATGAGGCAGTATCTCATTGTGGTTTTCATTTGCCTTTCTCTGATGATTAGTGATGTTGAGCATCTGTTTGTTCATGTACCTGTTGGCCATCTGTATGTCTCCTTTGGAAACATCTACTTTTATCTCTGCACATTTTTTTGTTGGATTGTTTGTTTTTCCGTTGAGTTGTATGAGTTCTTTGTATATTTTAGATATTAATTTCTTACCAGATACATGATTTGATTTGCAAGTATTTTCTTCCATTTATTAGGTTGCCTTTTTATTTTGTTGATGTTTTCTTTTTCTTTTCTTCCTTTTTTTTCCTGAGGCAGAAGCTTTTTAGTTTGATGTAGTCCCACTTGTTTATTTTTGCTTTTGTTGTTTTTACTTTGGGAGTCAGAATATAAAAATCATCCCCAAGACCTATGTCAAGAAACTTACTGCCTGTGTTTTCTTTTAGGAGTTTTATTATTTCAGGTCTTACATTCAAGTCTTCAATCTATTTGAACTTCTTTTTTTTTTTTTTGTATGCTGTAAGATAGTGGTCCAGTGTCATTCTTTTGCATGTGGCTATTTAATAAATGTACCATTTATTAAACAGACTATCCTTTCTCTATTGCATATTCATGGCTCCTTTGTCATAAATAAATTTACCATGTATGCATGGGTTTATTTCTGGGCTCTTTATTCTGTTTCATTGATCTATGTGTCTGTTTTTATGCTAATACTATATTGTTTTAATAACTATAGATTTGTAATAGAATTTGAAATTAGGGAGCATGGTGCCTCCAGCTTTGTTCTTCTTTTTCCCAGGTTGCTTTGGCTATTCAGGCTCTTTCTATACAATATTTAGGATTGTTTGTTCTATTTTTATGAAAAATGCCATTGGAATTTTGTTAGGGATTGGATTGAATCTGAAGATCGCCTTGGTTAGTATGGATATTCTAATAATATTAATTCTTCCAACTCATGAGCATGAAATATCTTTTCTATTTGTTTCTTCTTCAGTTTCTTTCTTTAAGGTCTTGTACTTTTCAGTATATAATTCTTTCACCTCCTCGGTTAAATTTATTCCTAGGAACATAAAACATTCTCAATCTCTCCAGTGTGACTGCATGAGCTGCTGTGATGTGAGGTTTCACACTGAATATCTGAATCACAAAGTTGATTCTTTTGACAGATACATCTCGAAGTCAGTCATTGAAAGAATCACAGGTACTCTTTAACATCTTATGCTTATTATCCATTGCTGCATAGTAAACTACTACAAACTGAGTGTCTTAAAACAACACACATTCACTATTTCAGTTTCTATATTAAGGAATCTGGGCACAGAGTAACTGGGTCCTCTGTCAGGGACTCTTAAGGGCTGCCATCAGGTGATGGTCAGGGATGGGTCTCATCTGAAGGCTTGCATGTTTGTTGGCAGAATTCTGTTTCTGACGAGTTGTTCAAACAAGGACCTCTGTTTCTAGTTCACTGGTGGCTGAAGGTCACCTTCAGTTTTTGCAATGTGGGTATCCCCAAAATGGCTACTTGCCTCATCAAAACATGCCAGCTGAGAAGGCAAAAGAGCCAGCCAGCAATACAGAAGTTACAATCTTATGTAGCAATCATGGAAGTAATATCCCATCTCTGTGCTGTAATCTATTGTTTAAAAATAAGTCACAGGTCCCACCTGCACTCAGGGGAAAGGAATTACATAAGGGCATGAATGTCAAAAGGCAGGAATAATTGGGGTCATCTTAGAATCTGTCTTCCACACACCCCTGGGTTTTGGAGATATGAAACCAAAGAGCCATGCTTATTCTTTGTTTCCATCCCTTATTGGAGAAAAGAGATTTTTGAGGTCATTTGGGGAAAGTTAGTCTGAAAGACCTGAATTATAGAACAGCATATTAACACAATATTTTGCTGTTCTTAAGGTAGCTAATATCTTAAAATTTATGCAAATAGGGTATTATTAATGAAAGGTCCTATCTGATATTCTTTAGTAACTCCATTATATCCATTTATAATGATCATTTTATTTTCCTTCTAGTCAATAATTGAGGAAGCGTGTGTGTGTGTGTGTGTGTGTGTGTGTGTGTATGTGTGTGA
Organism: Furipterus horrens; assembly: GCF_987537825.1. Classification (NCBI taxonomy): domain Eukaryota; kingdom Metazoa; phylum Chordata; class Mammalia; order Chiroptera; family Furipteridae; genus Furipterus; species Furipterus horrens. Next base: position 19,018,780 of record NW_028327174.1, on the reverse strand, counting down.
GTGTGTGTGTGTGTTTCTAGTGCATGATAAGTGTGGTAGGAAATACAAATTAAGATTGTGACAAGGTTTGGTCCTTTAAGAGATGTGTGTTTATAAGCAAGGGATGGTGGTAGGGGAACAAAACATACACAATTATGATAGAAAGAAAATAAAGTTATATAATCAAGTGCTAATGCATTTATTAACACTCTCAACTCTGTGGTACCGGAAAGAGAGAAATCAATGTTGCGTGAAGCTACTAAAAGCTTGTTGGGAGAAGTAGAGCTTGAAAGATGAGTGGAGTTTGAATAGGAAGTAACAAAGAAAGTTAAGAGAATTTAAAGAGAAAATGAAGGAAGGCAGAAAGAGTCAGGAACTCATGGAGAAGACTGAGAAGCTATGAGTAGTGAAAGGAATGGGAGCAATGAAAAATAAAGTCACAGTGATATGGACAGGTTTGCTTCTCAAGGCTGCTGAATCCTGGGGTGAGGATAGTTACTTGACAGATGATGGACAATCGTTCTAGATTATTCAGCAGGGAATAAAAGAGGCAGTTGGGGGGAATCTGTTTGTTCATGATAGATAATATAAAGAGAGCTTGGAAGAGAGAAATGGGGTGACAAAAACAGGGGCCAGGCTCATAGATATAGAAATAAGTGATAAATTGGAACAATACTTATGTTTAAGAATCCACAGTTTGGACAGACTGACTAGATATACTAATAGCAGCAGACTGTGTATTCACCCCTGCCTTTGACCAGCCTCTTCCTTCCACTTGAAATGGATAGCATTTAGTCAGCTAAGGGACTAATTAGAATTCCCTTTGATCAGCTGGTTTACTAACTAGTTGTTTTCTCTTGGCTTTGATTCTTGAGATATTCATTTATTAGTGAAGACCTCAAAAGTCCAACAGCCTCTAAGAGTTATTGACATTATTACACATTATAATGGGGTCAGAAGGGACCTTTATAAATTATTAGGTTACACTGTGTATATGATCACATGCAGCCTACAACAATGTTTTCTAAGGTGTTCCAGAAGCCAGTAAGTTTCCATAATATTTAATAAGTTACCTGAAAACAAAAATGGAAACAAAAACAAAAGCCATATGGGTGTTGTGAAAAGGTCCATGGTCAAATGTTTAGGAAACTCTGAGTTAAGAAATTCAAAAGCTCAAAAGGTGCAATGTTAATAAGCCACCAAGGAAATTCTTGGTAGAAGGAGGTATAATCAAAAATGTTTCTCAAACTTTTTTTCCTAATGGAACTGTGTGTGTGTGTGTGTGTGTGTGTGTGTGTGTGTGTTACAATGTGCCCATCATCTTTAGGACTAGCGCTCTTTCTGCTCAATGAACTTGGGTAAATGCCAGGGTATTAATAAGGTTTCAATGGAATCAGCAGCATTTTAAGAGTTTTTTGGCTTATGGACCATCAAGTTTCTTCTTGTTATACCTCCTTTGATGGTTTATAGAGCTGAATTTTAAAGCTGTTTCTTTCCCAACAGTGCCAGAAATTGGGCAAGAAAAAAGAAGCAGCAAAACTAACTCTTTTGCTTGATGTTTCATATAAGTGTTTTGAGAAAAAAGCATAGAAAGGGAAATAATTTAAACTAAGGTTGCTACCTGTCTGGGATGTCAAGATGCCCAATTTTCAAGGATTCTTTGCTTTATGCCACTACCTTTATTCAACAGGCCAACCTTGGTTTAAACACTGCCTGGATCATTTCTGCTGTGGTAGGACCTGGAATAAGTTACTTAACTTCGCAGCTCGTCCATCTTTTTCAGTTTTTTTCCCCCCTACTCATTGATTTATATTTTTATCTCTGTGAATTTTGTTTCTTAGAAGAGAGTTCCTATAGGAAGAGCAGGGAACCCTTTAAACTCATAATTTGAAATGCACCAAGTTTTAAAAAAACCTCCCATTGAGCTATATTATTAAATTTGGATTCCAGATGATCAGTTTTAAGGTGCTAAGAAAAACAATTATAAGAGGTGGTGGTTTGTAAAGAGATTGGTGTTGGCCTGAGGTGTTTAATTGACCTACTTTATTAAACATGTTCTCACCTGCTATTGTCATTCAAAAGGTGCTATTTTGTTTTTGCAAGGTCAGTGTCATAGTAGAAAATGTTTTATATGTCCATGTCATGACATGCTAATGCTTTATTTGTGAGGTTTCTAACATGATTTAGGTCACTTAACTTCTTACATAAAGAGAGAGAGAGAGAGAGAGAGAGAGAGAGAGAGAGAGAGAATGAACAAAACAGTTATTGGTAGGATACTAAAATGTTTATAGTTCTAATTTCTGTGTCCTGTCTAGCAAAACCTACAAAATCCTCCATACAAAGCCCCCATAATATGGGCTGCTGGGTTGCCATAGTCATTAATTTTACTTTCATCATTGGGGTCTTGTTAAATCTTTGCAAAACAGAGCTTATAAGTGTTGTTCCTACAATAGTTTTGCTTGGGACATAAGCACTTGAAGGTTAAAACCATGACAGTACATGACATTGCCTGTGTAGAGCATGTATCTAAATCCTTGCATGCTAAATTGAGCGCCCCCTATATGTGAGGTGGTGGGAATGCAACAGGGAACCAAGGTTACTGGATACAACACTGGTTTAGGTCTGAGAACAACGCAGAAATGTTCCCTCAGAGGCACACATACTAGGCTCTTACTCATCTTTCAAATGCGGAATTTCACAGAAGCTAGCTGCTGTGGGACCTAAGGATGATTCTGCAGCGCTGTGTTTTGTCACAATAAAAGTTCTTTAATTTCAACCACCAAAAGGACTAATGGACTTGATCCATTTCTTATTTATTTGAATTGTTCTTTCCTCTTCCAGTTTCTTGTGACTGTTATTGAGTTAAGTAGCAGTTAGTTAGCAATTAATATTCTTTAGTTTAAGGTATCCTTGTGCATCCTATCCTTAGATTTTTAGTACTAGTTAAAATGTGCCTTAACTTTAAAATTTCTAATTTATTGAGTTCAAATTCTGTGTACTCCTATCACATGAATGACATTTAATTATTTAGATGTTGAACTCACAGTGCAGGAGCTATATATTAATCATCTCTGCTGCTATCTCATAGCACAGGATCTGAATCATAAATGTTAGTTGAATTGGACTGAACAGGCACAAAAAAATAATACTACCAGGGATCACAGATAGGAATATACTTCTGGCCAGCCTCTAACCTTGTCTCCAAGCCACCATATACAAAGCTGGGAAGAGAACCAGGTAAATGAAAATTCATTTGGGAAATTTCAGTGAGCATAGCCAAGACTTTTAGAAGAGAGAAGACCTTTTCCTTGCTTATTTTTTTTTGTTAAGTACTTACCAGGAAATCTTAACAGGCAACTGTTTCCAAGCACTCACACCAAAGTTGGAAATTTTCAATACATTTAGTGGCTCGTAAATATTTATTTTTTAAGCATATGAAGACAGAATTTGTTGAATATGAATGTGTATGCTGAGGAAATGCAGAATCTGCCCTTCTGACAGCCTGCTATAAATTTTAACAATATTTGAAATTTTTATTGCTAATTAGTCAATTTGATATTTGACTGCTGCCTTGGGGAATTTACTCTGACCTATTAACAATTTAACACTAGACCAATTAGATAAAACCTCAAGTTTTTTGCACATGCCTAGGTATATAACAGAAGGACCTGATGACATCGTACTTGGGCAACCAGGTGTTAAGCAGCAGCCCCCTCACTCCCAGCTGGGAGATCTGGATGTGCTCCTCAAGAACCACAACTTTGTGGCTTGTGATAATTTACAGCCGTGCCCATGTGTCTGCAGGGAAAGTGGGGAGTGATGGTGGCAGTCGTGGAAAAGGGGGGGGGGTGGAGTTGGAAAGGGATGGGCTTACTTACTCTGCATCCTCTCTGTCTTTCTGTCTCCCCCCTTCCCTCCCCTTCCTTTCCCTCTCATTCCCTCCTCTCTCCTCTCTGCTGAGCTACCATACTATCATGATGATATTCATGAAGCCCAGCTCCTTCTTTGGCTTCTTAAAAAATTCACTTGAACCTGAGTTTAGCATATTTATTAAAGAGTCAGGGAACAGGGCAGAGAATGAATACAGGGTTCGGTCATAGAGGATGAGAAAGTGACCTTCTTGTTGCCTCTCCCTGTAACTCATCTTCTCCTTTATGTCTTTCAGTGTAACCAAAATTTTTTCCCTGGTACAGAAAAGGTTAATTATCTACATTTGGATCTCCTCTAAGGTGGCTTATCAAAATTTTTTCCCAACAATTATAAGGCTTTTCTTGAAATAACTTATAGAGCAAGAAGCTACATCCCCCCCCATTGTTATTTTAAAAACTACTTTGCATTAGTTTAAGGTTATAGTAAATGATTCCTTGAATTTTACTGTAACTGTGCTTGGTCTGAGGTGGGGCATGATGGAGTGACCTGGACTATAAAAGTTCTATAGTAAATGAGTGGATGAATCAACTATGAGGCATTTACAAAATGCAATACTACTCAGCCATGAAAAAGAAGAAAATTTTACCCTTTTCCACAGTATGGATAGACCTGGAGAAAATTATGCTAAGTGAAATAAGCCAGTCAGAGAAAGACAAATACCACATTATTTCACTCATATGTGGAATCTAATGAACAAACTGAACTAACAAGGAAAATGGGGGCAGAAATGCTTTTAACTCTATTCTATCCATCTTAGTATCCATTTTTTAATATTTGTGATATACACATACTAATTTATTACAAATAATTGGCTTACATGAATGTGGAGGCTGGCCAGGCCAGTCCAAAATCTATAGGATAAGAAGGGAAGGTCATGGCAGGCTGAAATTCATAGGCAAAGAGAATTCATCTGCAGTTCACAAAGAGGATTTCATTTCTTCTTGAGAGAAGCCTCAGCCCTGATTTAAAAAAAAAAAAAAAAAAAAATATATATATATATATATATATATATATATATATATATATATATATATATATCATCGTCATCGTCGGCAGCCGTCTGTCTCAAGAGACGATGGTGTAGCTTCTTAAGAGTCTATCTGCACCGCCGAAAATGACTGTGCAGTCCGACTCGGGAGTGACACGGTATCTGTCTCCTCCCGTGTTGAATCGACATCTTGCGATGACGCTGGAGTGTCCTCTCCAGTGAAGCTGAAGCTACAGAGCCTGGGCAGGGTGATATGGAGGGTCTGCTGTTGCCCATGCAGCAGACCCCCCCTCTCTTCGCAGCTGAAGGGTCCAAGGGAAAGACGGAGTCAATACAGCTTGGCTTCAGGTGCGCCGCAGGAGTTGCCGGTGTTGACTACAACGTCAAACCGCCTTAGGGACTCCGGCTCCAGATTTTCTGTCGGGGTTTACTCCCTTAGCCTTTCCCCTGAAGAGGTATGCCGCAAGGCAGCGGAGGTTTTTTGGAGTCAGAGAATTCATCTGCAGTTCACAAAGAGAATTTCATTTCTTCTTGAGAGAAGCCTCAGCCCTGATTTAAAAAAAAAAAAAAAAAAATATATATATATATATATATATATATATATATATATATATAGTGGTAAAATACACACACAGTTCTATTTGAATTACTTAGGACTAAATCCTGGATATTTTAATGACTTTAAATAAAGTCAATTGGTTAGGAGCTTTAATTATACCTGGAAAATACCTTCACAGAAACAGCTAGATTAGTGTTTGATGGGATGTGGAATAACTGGGGACTGTAGCCTAGCCCAGTTGACATATCAGAAAAAGTCATTGCAGATGGATAAACCCAATGAAGCATTTCAAAGTACTGACAGCAGGTGTATACAATAAAGAGTTATTTTGATTTGTACCAGGAGACATAATGCTAAGTTTATTTATTACATTTTCACAGTTCTACCTACATTTTAATTATTGCCTGAAAATTTTTCTTTTTTAAATGGAGTGCTAAGATTCTTTTCCTCATAGAGAACTCATTAAGCCAATAAGTTCATTCAACAAATATATAATGTGAACTTAGTGTACGGCAGACACTATTTTAGATTCTATGGATAAAATGGTGCCTAAAACAAATGACCCTGCCTTCAAGAATTATACAGTCATCAGGGAAAAAAATGCATTCATCAAACATTGACACAAATAATTCTTACAAACTGTGACAGTTTCTATGAGTCTCTACAGTAAATGGTCCCTGCTCTTCCCTGGGATGTCTGCGAGTTTGCCTGAAGGAGAATGTTCGAGCTGGGATCTAACGTATGGGTAGAGTTATTTGGGTAAAGAAAAGGAGGGAGAGATTTCCAGGTGGAGGTAAAAACCCACCTGAAGGATCTGACCAAGGCCAGGATGGCTAGAACACAGAAAGTCAAGGTGAACGTGGCCAAGACAATGCTGGAGAAGTCTGCAGAAGCTAGTAGGTGAAAAACCACATTAAGAACCAATTGGTCTTTATCCTAAGAGCAATGGAAAGCATTAAAGGATTTTAAGATTTCACACAAGAGAGTGACATAATCAATAAACTTCTTTTAAGCTTTGCAAGAGGTTCTACTTTTGCCTCTGAGGCAGAGGTAGCAAACATTCAACTTCTTCTTCCATAAATCCTTGCGCCTTATCCATGGTAGACATCATTAATCCATCATGGATTTTTTTTTTCCCTGACAGAACCAAGACTTAACAGTCTCAAAACATTCCAGACAACCAATACTAATCAATGTGTTTCAGCAACTAAGACAAATCCTATTTTACTAAATTCTTTTGTTTTTCTTAATAAAAATACAAGATTATTTGGGATAAGGTTGCCAGATAAAATATAGAACACCTAATTAAATTAGAATTTGAAATTAAAAAATGATTTGTTTGTGTATGTCCCTTGCAATATTTGGGATGTACACTAATAAATTACTTGTTGTCTAGGTGAAAGTCATATTTAACTGGCTATTTGCTAAATCTGGCAACCCTCATTTGAGAGAATTAATTGAACTAACATAGGCCGTAACAGCCCACAGCACAGTACCAGCACATAATAAATGCTTAATAAATGTTCATTAATTCAATCAGTTCTAAAGATATAACTTTAGGACAGTGTAAAAAGGTATTGGTTTCTTACTTCCCTTAATTTGTCTTCATATATCAGTTATAAGAAATAGTCAAAAGGGGTCTGAAGCTATAGCTTAACTGCTTTTTCACTATTCTTTACTTAGACTAATGGCTCTCCCTCATTTTTTACTGAACCCCATAGACAATGTAGAAAACCCACAGCCCATTCACTCCACTCGTTTCTGCTTTCTGATGAAAAGCAAAAACAAAAAACAATAATAAGAACATGTCACTGCACAGGAAGTAGGCTGTAGGGTTAACCAAACAGCTGAAAACAAATGAGTGTTATGAAAATAAAAATAAATTAAATAATAATTTTAAATTCAAAAGAAATAATGGAAGTTATTCAAATCATGACCAATCAAGAAATTCTTGATATAATAAAAACAAATCACCCTTCCTGAATTTTGTGGGATTTCCAGTGATCTACAAGTCATCATACACAATAGGAGTTTTTCATTCCTAGCAAACAATGTGGGGTAGTCAGGTGTCTTAGAAGAATATTGAATAATATTCCTCAATAAACTTTAGTAGCTGCCTGGGTTTAGTTTATGAATCCTGAATTTAGTGACTCTTAACCGACTCAGAAATTTACTAGAAAATGAACCTTGGTTGTTTATATCAATGAAAGCCTATGGATTTTGGGTGATTCATCCAAAAGGACTAAAGTAGAGACTAGCAATTTTAGATCAGTTTCAAGGTTATTATTTAGCTCTATGTGGCCCACACTTTGAGAATTACTGATCCAGACAGAAGTCCTATTATTTTCTGGCACCTGAAATCTAAAGTAGGTGGTGGATATTAGAGTGTTTCAATCTATAAATTCATAAATTTTCTGAAATAAAAATGATGATTTAAGGCTTCTACTTTTATCAGTAGGAATTGGGGAAAATGTGAGTTAATAAAATATATCAAAGCACTTAGACCTCTTGGGTCCAAAATGTATTATACAAGCACATTATCTATTATATCTCTAATTAATTCTAATATCTCAGTGTCTCTAAGCTGGCTGGAATCAACATCACCTTTCTTCTGAAAGAGTTTATATTACAAGCATAACTACCATCCTTCCTCATGGAATTTGTCCTGAGTTGACCACATTCGTATTATATTCAAGACTGATGCACTTGGAGCTCCTTTGGGAGCTTGCCCAGATTCTTCCTAATATAAGGGTCCTGTAATTAAGGCTGGAGGTGTGGTTTTTGACTGAATGCCCTGCAGATTGCTCATTACCATGCCATCTGAACAATTTAATAACCTTTTTAATTAATCCAAAATTGGCATGTCCCCCTTCAGGCTACAGTGCAGCTTTTGCAAGAGTTAGTCTCTTGGTAGTTCTCAATTTAGCTTATTATTTGAAACCTAAATCTGCCCAGGCTAATGAGCGTGACCAATTCCTCTTACCAAGACCACATAGGAGTCTCCATCTGCACTTCCCTAAAGGGTGAGAGGACCAGATGGCTTGGGGTGATGTTCTGGTTCTTGGCTTTTTAAAGAAGTTCCCCTGTCAGCCTAGAGATGAAAGAAAATAATTTATAGAGTAGTTGAAAATTACTTTTTACTTTCACTTTCTTGTTCTTTTATTATTTTCTTGCTTTCAGGTTTGACTTTTAGAACTTCTAGTCTCAACTAGTCCTTCATACTTTGGTGTTAGATATAATTTAAAATCATGTAATTGTTTTTGGTATTCTAAAACTTTAGTGTTCCTGAAGAAACTGGTTATCTGAATGTATTTAAAATATTTTTTGGCAAGGTTGAGCTTGTGCTTAATTTTTTTTTTTTTTTAACTTGGGAAGGTAGGACTAAGGGACACACTCTTTAAAGCCAAAGAAAGGAAGGAAGGAAGGAAGGAAGGAAGGAAGGAAGGAAGGAAGGAAGGAAGGAAGGAAGGAAGAAAGCAAGGAAGAAAGGAAGGAAGAAAGAAAGGAAGGAAGGAAGGAAGGAAGGAAGGAAGGAAGGAAGGAAGGAAGGAAGGAAGAAAGAAAAAGATGGGAGTGTATGTGTGTGTGTGTTTTCCCCTAGCTATAATCTCCAATGTCTGAGACACTTTCCTCCAACCAAGCAGAAGATTACTAGCCTTAAAAAATACCCAATTTTTTTTGTTTTTTCTGGAAGCTCATAAAAGAATGCCTCACAAAAGCCTACTCTCTCCTGCTTTTCAGTTTCATTCACCATGGTCTGTCCACTTTCTTCTCCACTTCCAGGCTTACCTGCTTGTGCCTAGAACCTATACTCCCAGATGCCATTGCTGAGAATCTCATTCATTCGTTCTTATAACAAACAGTAGCTGAAGACTCACCTATGGCAAGTGCTATGCTAGGAATTCTTAATACCTGCGCCTCTGCCTGTGCTGCTTTCTCCATATACTCACCAAAAGCCTCTTCTTGAGATACAACAGTGGGGCTGCAGTCCATACAGCGGGGAAGAACACCTTCTCCCATGGGCACCTGCCAACACCAACACGTTGAAGCTTAAACATAGCCCCTACCTCTTGCCAAACAAAGGTGGTTTGAAATATAGGTTTTCCTGGTTATACTTGCTCCAGCAAAGACTCTACGATAGATGAGATTTGCTCGACTTAAAGTTCTGAGCAAACTTCTGGACAGTAGTGTATGTGAGAAGGAAAGCTGTCTAAGAGAGTTGCCTGGGAATTGAAGTTCATCCCTGTGACGTGGTAGCAGGAGGATGACATCCCTGTCCTACATTAATTAGCTTGAAGAAAACATGTGTTACACCTGGAAGTCCCATCCGAGCTTAGCACTGGCCCAGTCCCATGCACAGCCGCCTCTCACTTGACAGGATCAGCAGCGAAGAAAGCCTCCCTCATTATCACCCACATCAGCATCCCCCACCAGGGTGGCACATTTATTGCAGTTGTTGTGCATGTGTAAGGGGCAGAGGACATCCGGGAACCCTCTCTACCTCCCTCTCAATGTTGCTCTCACCTCTCCCACAAACCTTGAAGAGGAGGCCAGGTGACACCCGGATGCAAGTCTCCAGCCTCTCTGGCTGTTAGTTTCTGCCACCATAATGCCGTGGGTTCCTGCTTCCAAGTACAAGTTCAGAGGCACTTCGCAGAAGGAGGTAGATAAGGCAAAGCCTGGCTGCTAGTAAAATGGGCAGTGGGGCCTCACCTCTGCTTATAAACAGGAGGGAGCCTGCTTCCACCTGAACCTCGCTAGAGCTTGCATTATCCACTTTCTATTCTGTCAGATTATTTGGTCGGTGCTTGAGAGCCCTAGAGAACAAACTACCTTTCTTAGAAACATATCAAATGTACTCACAGGCCCACAGACTGCCTGAATTTCACGTATGGCTCTAAGTCAAGAAGCCACGCTGCAAATGCTCCAGCCACTTGCATGCGCGCCTCATTAATATGAATGAAGTGCTCACCACCATAGGGCTTCTCTGAAGTTGCTGGAGAGTGGTTCTCCCTTCTGGTGAATTCCTCCATTCTGTCTGGGAGTGGAGAGGGAGCAGTATAACGGACAGCAGGAAGTGCTAGCGAGCATGTTCTATAAAAGCAATAAACAGAAGAGGTCTTTTCGGATGTATCTTTTTAATTGGGGCTTTTGAGTGACCCTATTTGCTACATTTATTCTAAATACAACACCTTTAAAAAGCCAGAGGGCCAATAGGTATATGGAAAAGCATATGGGTGTTGCATCTCATGTGTATAAAGGTGAGAATATTTAACCTCTGAGGCACGACAGCCCCGCCTATGACGGGAGAACATTAGGATGTTGAAGAATTCATTGTGATAAAGTACACAGTGCAGAAGATATACAGGTCTCTTTCTCTTTGCCCCTTTAAAGGCCAGAAAAAGGGGAAGAAAACCCACCACAGAGGGCTTACCTTGGATTTCTGTCAGGGAGGAAAAGGTTTCCCGTGAACTTCCTAAAAATTAAACTGGCAAAGACGGATTCGCAGGAGAAAAAACATAGGAATTTACTTAAGCTTTACGTGACCTGGAAGCCTTCATAAGGAAATGGAGACCCAGAGGAACAGTTAGACATGTGTATTTTTATGCTGGATTTGATGAGGAGTGCTGTCAGGGAGGAATATGAGGGGTTAAGAAGAGTGAGGTGATTAATTGTAATAAAGTAGGGGAAACTCAGCAAGGCCTGTTTGTTTGGACTCTGCTGGGAGTCCCTTTATCTTGGGGGGAAGGTCAGCGTGACCTTCAGCTTACAATAGTCGTTCTGCCAAGATGTCATATTGTGGGATAATGTGTCCTGAACCCCATCGACTCCAATGACTCATGCACAAGAGTTGGTGCACAGAAAACTTACACGAAATTGTGCAGAGTGAAGCGATCTGTGCCTTCCGCTCTGCTTGCTCTCACCGTCTTATTTTTTAAAGTCTGCTTTTTGGTGTGCGTGAGGGGGATGGGGGCCGCCGCACTTGGCTAAATGTCAAGTTGACTTCCGTGTCTGTTTCTGTGGGCAGAAGCCCCACTTGGGCAGGCTCCACTCAGCCGAGTGTTTTTCTGTCATTTTAAAGGACAACAGCAAAGATGCAAATTGCCAAGCCTGCGGGGGAGATGGGCGTGCAAAGAGGCAATTCAGGCGACAAGTGTGTGTGGAGCGGAGCCGGTGGAGGAGGGGACCGAGGCAGGGCGCATTCTTCAGGTTCTTTCTTCTGCCTTTTGTTAGTGGATTTACTGGGCTTGTTAAGCACTAAGAAAACACTGTGAGGCTTGGTGGCCTCCGGGCTTGGGAGGCCCTTCAGAATTCTAAACTGCAGGCATCTTGGGACTCTCTACCTCCTAGGGTTCCCCTGAGAACCCTGGGAATGCGCTCCTTAGAAATTGCAGAGATAAATCATATGTTTGTTCAAGGTAGCAAGAATAGGACACAGTACATGAGACAGGCAGGTCAAAGTCACAGCCTCCTGGTGCCTGAGCAGCCCCCGCTTCACCCCCACCCCGCCCGGGCCCCTGTCTCAGCGACAGGGCCTCCTAAACATGCACTGTGCTCTTTGAAGGAAAGCCGGGCACGCTGCTCAGCATGAACGTGCTCCGACTGCCATCAGCATTTCTCTCCTTCGCTGGGCCTCAGATGCAGCCTCCACGGGGTGGGGTTTTGATTCCTGCACAGGCAGAGGTCCTGGTGTCCGGAGACCTGGGTTCCGGTGGCAGCCCTAATTGGCACTGTGACTCTGGGCTAGTCACTCTACCCCTGTAGGCCTGTTCCCTCTTCTGCAAAACGAGGGGGTTGGGCTGGGGTCTTCAGAGCCCTGTCCTGCTCTGACAGTTGGAACCTCAGTGGCTCTAATTGCCTCATTAGAACACCAGGGAATGCCTTTCTGGTAACTGTCTCCCTGGCTCCTGTCTTCCCCACTCCCTACTGGGCTCTGTCTCCCAGGAAACAAAAGCAGCTGCTCTCGCCTCTGGGGCTCCCCCGGAATCTGGCGAGCCCCTCTTGTCAGCGCGTGTGTGCAGGCATTCACCGTCTTTCTCACTAGGTCTGAGGCCTCTCTCTGAGGGTCTTCTGAGTGCCCCCTCTGAGCCAGCTCTTTCTCTTGTCTGCTGCTTTGGCTAGCGAAGCTGGCCTCTCTCCCAGGTGAGATTAAAGTTTCCATTATTACTCTCCATCTTGCACATGGATTTGGCGGCGGGCATTTTACAAATAAGCGTGTGCATTTTTGCTGCGACCAAATCACGCTCAGACTCCAAGTGAAATGGCTCAGATGCAAGTGGCAGTGGATGGATGCAGGGAAGGTTAATCTCATGGAACTGTCCCTGAAGAAATACACATTCACAGCTTCAGCAGCTGCCCTTAAGAGAGGTTCTTTGCTAAACAGAGGTGATTGCATTTTCTGTGTCTCAAAAAGCAGGCATAAGTAGAGCAGATAGTGTGGTTTTTCAGGCTTGCCCAGAGAGCCTGTCCTGTGAGCCTCTTACAGCATGCTTAATGTGTAAAAGTGTGTGTGTTTCTGAGCGGTCAGGAAATGGTTTTTGTACGTTCATCTGGGCAGGTGCAGAGCAAGAGATCAGAGACGTGGGAAGGGCTTGGTGAGAAATTCAGGTCTACCTGGAGACCAAAGAAGCCTGAAAGCCTGGTAGAATTCCGAACGTCAGAGTTATAAAAACAGACAGAGTACGTCTAGAAGGGACATCATGGCAGGTGGGGTCTAGCATCCAACAAGGCAGAGATTGAGGCCCCAGCAGGATGGGAGGAGATGCTACAGTGCTCTGTGCTCCTAGGAAGGGCCAGCCACTCTATGTCCCTGTGACGCGGCAGGGGCGGTGTTCACGCATGTCAGGTTTGTGCCTGAAGACAGAGCTCGGTGGAGAACAGCTGTTTCTGATTTACTCAGCAGCTCTCCTTCAGGCGTGTCATGTGAGGTTAAAGAGTGTAGATTCTGGCATTAGACAGAATGGGTTCAGTTTATGAGCTGTTAGTCTGTGCCTTGATTTTCTCATCTGTAAATTGGCAATAATCATAGCGATTTGCCTCCTAGGGTTGTTGGGAAGATCAGTGCCTAATACACCAGGTGATTCAATACATGTCAAGTACCATTACTTTATTTTTACCTTTATTTATTGAGATCTCTAAGGACAGCCACAGGACAAAAACATTCTTCAGAATCACTTGGGGAACTTGTTTAAACATAGATTTCTGAGAGCCATCCCCAGAGTTTTGAACTCATTCAGTGTGGGATACAGTCCGTAGAACATACTTTGAGAATCACTGCTGTATATCCTATAGACAGGACATGAATACAAATGAGAGCATTATTTACTTAGCAAACACCTGCTTAGCACTTACCATGTGCCAGACTTGTACATATACACAATATATAGTACTACAAATATTGACTCATTTACTCCTCATAGAGACCCTATGAGGTAGGTTCCATCATACCCACTTCATAGATAAGAACACTGAGGCCCAGGGAAATGAAGTGACCATGTTATAAAACGGAGTAAGGGCTACCAGAGATACAAAACCTTCGACAGGAAGCACAGAGATTTGAGGGTTCTCAGGAGGTGTTTGCATCTCCCTGGTTTTTGGTTTGGGCAGCGTGCTTGGGTAGACGTGAGTCAGGACCCCAAGTTAAAGCAGGGCAGGGATGATGGGAGGAGCAGAGACTCCGGAACCACATGAGAGTTAGAAGCCAGAGCGTCCAGGCGTGCATTGTGTGGCCTTAAGCAAAATAATTTATCTTTCTGCACCATTTTCTTCGTTTAAAAGAAGAAGGGAAATGATAAGAATAATAACACGTAAGCAGCGGGAACAAAATGAGAGAGCTCATAGGAAGTCCTATTCTCCATCTCATCGTGCCCCTCATCTTGTTGTGCCATCAGTGATGGCTTTTGCTTGATGGTGATAAGCATTCATTTCGCTCCCCCTCAGATTACCTTCTCCTCAACCCAATTTCAGTTTCTCTTTATCAATGTGTAGCATCTTAGGGTGATAGAACTTGAAAATACCTTAGAGTATGTATTCCTGGCTATATGTCTGAGCCACTTGGGGATTAAAACATATATATTCAGTTTCGTGGTACATCCTATTTTTAGACTGGATTATTCTTCAAAAGTGTTCACTCCTTCCTCCTGAGTCCCATGAGAAGCTTAGGCTTTGTTTTGGTTGACTGAATCTTAAACAGACATGGTGTAGTAAAATCTTGAAATGAGTTTGTGAAGTTAAGCTGGCTGCTTTGTATTCCTGCTGTTGCCTCGAGAAGATGTGCCCAATCTGGCGTGCTGGTCCCTGGAGCAGGATAAGATACAGACTGATCAGAGATGTCTGCCTTAGAAGAGCCCGACTCTCATCAGACGAGACCCAGCTGACCCTCAGGTGTGACTGAGCCAGGCAGGCTCAGCAGCATCACCATCCAGACAATCCCATCACCTGATGTCCAATCAGCCCATAGACTGGGAACCTAAACATGTATTGATACATGCCCTTGAACTGTTGTGGTTCTTCGTTGAAGGCCTGATTTTGGCTTCATCTCCAGAGATCCCAGGTAACAGGCTTGAGACCCCAGGAATCTGTATTTCTGAAGCATTCCCCACCCCTTCTACCCCCCCCCCCCCCGAAACGTGATTATGGCATTCAGCTAGGTTTGGAAACCACTGATCTCCTCGAATCTCCTCTTCTCTCAGAGAAAGATGCTGAGAACCAGAAAGACAAAGTGACTTGCTCAACAGCCTCAATACCTGCCAAGATTAGCATTAGAATCCTAGATTTTTTTTATATTAACCCTGTTTCTACTCTATGACTCTCTTCCAATTAAAAAAAAAAAAAAAAAACCAAGTTAAAATGCAAGAGGAAATTCTTCATGTCCCCATAACTTAGATGCTTTGGGCTGGAGTATTTCGGTCCCACACTGATATCCACCCTTTGAAACCCACCGATGAAAGGATATATACCACGGAAAGGTATATTGACTTTGGTTGTAATTGTATTATTGTGCAACACGACTCAGCTCAGAGTAAAGCTGCGGTCATTAGATCATGCACTTTAGAAGGAGTTTAAAGGACAATATTCTTTTTCAACTTGGGAAAGTTTATGCGACTTCTAGGCAATTATTTCTTATAGGAATAAAAATGTGTTACCCTTTCATCCTGTTCCTCTTGCCGTGGTTTCTCCTCATTAGTGGCTTCCTTCCTCTTCAGCTGCAGTGATGCTTCGAAACACGGACTCTATAACGCGGACTCTATTAGAGCTGTAGTTGAGCTTTCCAGACCTGACGGAGGTACAGGTTAGCAAACAGAAAGGTCTGTTTTGAGTTGGACTAATGTTTATTGAGCACCTGCTATGTGCCCAGCTCTGTGCAAACTACTCGCACACACACTACTTTTAAATTAATTGTACAGGAATTTACAAGGAGTGGGTGTAGACTGTATAGAAGGTAAAGAAGAGAGACACTCGTGGCTTAAGGCTGTTATTACAACCTCCTTTTGTGACATTTCTCTGTGTGCCAACAGTTCCCTGTTTAATCCCCCTCATCTGTGAAGTAGTGAAGAACCATCTCCTTCCCCTATCAGCCCTCTAGCCCAAACATCACCTTTCCCCACTCCTTTACTAAGCCAAGGACTGCTTCACTAAATAAAGCCAGAGAAGTTGCTAAATATTTCTTGGCTGAACCAGGCAGGAACAGGGGCTCCTTTTTGATCTAAGGTTCTTCTTGCTTCCTGTGTGGGTCATTGCAATGTCCCTTCTAGCCTCCTCCCCACCCGTTTCTCCCCTGCCTAAGCTGTTCTACCCAGCTTAACCTTCAAAATGTCATACCCCAGACCATAACTTCTGAGAGGAGTTATTCATATAGATCTCCCTGCTGAAAGCCTTCACTGTCTTTCCTTTACAACATTGCTCAACTCCCACAGAATCTTTCTAGTCTGTTCTAGACAGTCCATCCCTCATTTCTTAGTCCTCTACTTTTTTATCTTCCTAACTTGGACTACAAATACATGTGTGTGAACACAGACACCCACACATGGCATGACAAATTCTGTCTTCATGCCTTTCTACATACTTCCTTCCAGACTGAGAGTCTCTGCCTCCACATTGAGTCTCAATTTCCCACAGTGTCCTAGCAGTGTAAATTGGAGAAGCAGAGGTGAGAGATAATAGGGAGCATAGCAAACTGGAGAGGGCATACCAGGTCTAAAAGGTACAGTCACTACTAGGTCCTAGTGAATGGATGCCGTATCACAATGTGGCCCCGTGTTGATGTATCTTCTATATTTTTAGAAGATAGAAATCCACATTTTGTGTGAAATCTCTAGGTTTTTAAAGGTATGGAAGTACATTAAAATAAAATCCCTGGCTAGGAAGCTCAGTTGGATAGAGCCTTGTCCTGATACTCCAATGCTGTAGGTTTGATCACTGGTCAGGCACATACAAGAATGAACCAATAAATACATAAATAAGTAGAACAACAAATCAATGTTTCTCTCTCTCTCTCTCTCTCTCTCTCTCTCCTTCTCCTTCTCTAAAATCAATAAATACAAAATTTAAAAACAAAACCAAACAAACAAAACAAAACAACAAAAAACTTTTTGTACTAAATAGGCAAAGCTGCTTTATACTTTTTGTTACTTCAAATCTTATCAAATCTTTAAGTCCAGCTTAGGCCTCTTCTCTCTCTTAAAGCCTTCTTTGGTAAATCTGACTTCTATGCTCTCTTCTCTCTGTCTCCTCCTATAAAAGAAACCTGGATAGTTATGTGCACAAGTTCTAGAATTAGAGGACCTGGAAGCAAAACCACCTACTAGCTGTGCAACTTTGGGCAAGGTAATGAACCACTCAGAGCTCGTTTTCCTTGTCTCCAGAAGGGAAGGGCAACCATGGTTTCTATTTTATAGCCATGTGATGAAGATTAAAAGAGAACAGGGATATAAAGTACTCAACATAATGTGTGAGATATATAGTAAGCTCTCAGTGAGTGTCAGCTATTATTACTTACTGTTCCACAACTGCAAGCATCATCACATAGTGGTTAAAAATCCTGTTCACGAATGAGTGCATAAATAAATCGGACAACAAATTGATGTCACTCTCTTTCTCTCTTCCTTTCTCTCTCTATCTCTGTCTCAATATAAAAATTAAATAAAAAAGAGGATTCTAGAGCCTGATTCCATGGTTAAAATCTCAGTTTCACCATTTTCTAGCTATTTGGCTTTGGGTAAGTTATTTAACCTCTCTGTGCCTTAGTTTTCTCATCTGTAGAATGGGAATAATAAGACCTATTGGATTACGATGAAGAAATGCCTCTTGACTCATATTTTCTCAGCTACAAATGTAATATTGTTCTTTTTAACCTTACACCAGCCTCTCTGTTTCAAATTTAGCCTTGAATTGCTGGCGTGCAATACCAGTCGACTGGGCAGTAAACATTTCCCTTTACAGAGAACATGCTGTTAAGCGTTGCCAGTAGAGGGCGCTGGAGGAACACTGTGGGGGAGTTGGGGGGTTGTTCTCTTCCTAGTGCTGGTGAGATGCCTTGCTCCTGCAGCATCAGTGTGTGTGTGTGTGTGTGTGTGTGTGTAGCAGTGCTGACTTAGGCTTGGTGACCACTTTGCTGCGGCTCTCAGACAGCCCACCTCAGGGGTGCCCACTGCTTTCTGTGTGCCTGCCCACAGCTTTGACTCACCTGCACCTGGAGGGCTGGTCCCTGCTTGCTCCGCAACTGTGGACCAGCTCTGGCTCAGGCGACCCAGCAAACATCTCAGCCATCCATTTCCTCCAATGATGCCGGAGCCCCAGCTGTGGGTGCTTTCCCTCAGCCTCAGGACATTCTTTAGTGTGCTCTTCACATCTTTGTATTTACTATTGCATCATAGGTTAATCATTCTTCATATTAAATTGCCGCTGTTTAAATTACTGTGTGATTTCTGTCTCCTGATTAACCCCAGACTTATAAATATCTTGAGTCTAAACTTATTCTTTGGTAACTCAGACATTCTTAGTCTTTTCTCTCCATCTACTTACGGCATACTGAATTTTCTTCCTTTCCTACCAAACAGATAATCATTGAGCTCCCCTGCAGCCTGCATGTGTGTGTGCAGGGCCCTTAAACCTAAAGTGACCACTGATACGGACTGTGGACTAGACTGCTGCTTGTTGGCATGATCTCTAGGATGAAGGTCCATTTTAAAAAAATTAATTTCTAAATCTGTCAAAAATCAATACTTCTGCAAAGCATAATAAAAACAAACTAATACCAATAACATAAACATTTTTTTAAGACATACAAAATACAAGCCCAATTTTTAGTTTTAGGTACAATGGACATAATTACTCTGAAACTACTATAAAAGCTTCTCAATACCCTCAAATTCTACACTCGTGTTGCCATGGGTGGTGACACTGTGTCGACCATACCTTGTCCAGCACTGATCTGGGCTCTTCCCTAATACCAGAAATCATATTGTGTTCTAGATCTTGATCTTTAAATCTGATCATCTCATTGCATCTTCCTTGCATTTGGGGGTTTGCTTTACTACTTGAGAGGACAGTGGATGGCTTTTCACCCATCCTCTGGTTCTGTCCATGGCCCTTCTCCAACACATGCTCCTATCAGCGTCACTCCCATGGGACATCTCAGCCTGGTGCAGCAACTTTGGTCTTTTTACCATAGGCACAGTTCCTCTTCCATTTATTGGGAGGTAATAGCTGTGACAATAAAGGTGCCCATATTTCCCTGGGATCTGGGCCACTGAATTCATAAAGAGAGACACACTACCATTCTCCCTGCCACCCCCCCCTGCCTTGTTTGCAGCTGATAAGAGCCAGAAGCTGAGGGTTATTTGCATATGTGAGTTGTCTTAATAGTATGGCTTGCACCTATTATTACAGCCAAAAGCCATGTGTCAAAGCCTGAGTTCAGCCAATCAGACAGCAAAATACAAATGAACTGGCCATGGTGTCCAGCAAAAGCACCATAATTGCAGCTTTAAATGTTAAAATGGAGACTCACTATAGTACCCAATCTCCCTTTTATTCTATTATGATGTGGGCACAGCATCCTCCTGTCTCTTAATTATTGTCATTACACTAGTCTATCTAAAATGATATTTGTAAAATTCTTTAGAGTCCCTGGTAATTCCACTGAGTTTATTTTCACATCTTTCCTCTGGGTTTGTGTCCTGCCTTCCCAGCTCAGTTTGTCAGCCAAAGATTCATTCTGTATTCAGTAGAGCTTCCATCCCATTGTTGGTGCTCGCTAGGTTGTAATAGAAATGCCATGCCACCGAACTGTGAGTTGAAGCTGAATTACAATGATACCGCCCCAATTTTACAGATGCTGCCCAGTGCCAAAGAGCTTTAATAAAATGCTCAAGGTCACAGAGCAAATCCAATGCAGAATCACGGGTGGGACCAGCTGTTGTGAATTTTGAGTCCAAATCTCATTTCTTTGTATCAGACTGCCTCTCAAAACCACAAGAGATACTCTTATCAATGTTGTCTGGTGGGTGTTCAGTTCACTATGATACCGTCAAACAAAATCATCAAATGCCAGAAGTATGCTGTGAGACAGTCTTCACCTCTCTGAGCCTCTGTCTGGTGTAAGCTGCAGCAGCACAAACACAGCCAGGAAATCCATAGTCGCAGTTAAGGCCAGTTGTTAAAAGTATGTCTGTTTGGAAGTTATTCTAGGGTGACAATGATCAATGCTGGCATTCATTAAAACAACATTGACAAAAACAACAGAACCCACAACCAACCTGAAACAAAATCTAAACTACCAAAAAGATGGTCTGTGGCTCCTATAGAAGACAATGAAATATATCTCTAATAATCCATGTAATCTAACTCCAACCAATGCTAATATCAAATATGCTTTTTTCCAAACACTACCTTCTTCCTCCCTCCTTCTCTCTTCCCTCTTTCCCAGGATATTTTGATCACCCCCCCACCCTTTTCCCCAAACACACACACACACACACACACACACACACACACACACACATCTCATCCTCTCAATTATTGGTATTGGATGGGTCAAGGCCAGCTGAAACAGGAGTAAGGAAAACTGGATTAAAGATAATTTAATGTAAATTGCCAGCATACATTCTAGGTGGTTAACATTTATAATGTTAACTACTCAGAGCAAATATTATGATGGGCGCTTTACAAACATTCACTAACTATTAAATCAGTCTAGTAAGGTAAATTTTATAGATGAAAAAACTGAGTCTTGGAGAAGGTCATTTGCCTATGATATAAATGGTAAGTAACTGGGTTTCCAATTGGGTCTCTCTGATTCTAAATCCTATCCTTCTGCTCACTCGGCACCTTCCCTTCAAGAAATGGAAAATGACATTGGGTAATGGCAGTAGTTACTTATTTACCCTTAACATCAGTTATTTTAGTGCACTGCTGGAGCTGCAACAGTAGTCAATGCGCACTGTTCAAAATACAGACAAGCTCTGGGTACTGAATGCAGAACAACTTTAAAAAAAAAAAAAAAAACAGCCAGTATTCCAACTCTGATTTATAGGTTCTGTTTTAGATTACCAACTGCTAATCATAAAATCAAAGGGAAATGATGAGAAAGGGATCATAATTTCCCTGGCATTCCGAGTTATTTTTCTCACTTTAAAGTGTGACTACTAGAGGGCATGAGAAGGAATGTGGACTTGGAAAATGAGGCCTTCTGTGTGAGATTTAGGAGCTTTCTCTTCTCTATCAGCACTCCCTACCCTATCCCCAATTCCGTGTGTGTTCCTCCTGCCCCCAAACCACTTAATCTTTTCAACAAAATGAAACAAACTGAGACAGACTTAGCAATTCACCTTGTCCGTGGGGTGGGTAGGTGGCTACCATAATATCTGTGGCTAATTTGGGGTAAAGCAGAAATAGCAGTAATTATAAAATATATATTGAATCTATTGGACTCCTTTCTTTTTTTAGCCTTATTGAGATACAATTCACAATAAGAATTATGCATATGTAAGGTCTACACCTTGATGTTTTAATACAGGCAAACCTTATGAAATGATCACCACAATCATTCTAATCTACGTATTCATCACTTCACATGCTTGGCTTTTAGGAGGGGGTGAGAATATTTAACATCTACCCTCTTAGCCTATTTAAAGATGCAGTACTGTATTGTTAATAAATTAACCATTTAACAGTCACATTACTGCACATTAGCGTCCCCTAACTTATTCATCTTGTTAACTAAAATAAGATGTCCTCTGGACAGTTCTTCCCATTTCTCCTTCCCCCAACCTCAGTAAGCGACTTTTTGCTCTCTGTTACTATGAGATGAGCTATTAAGTGAGGTCATGCAGTATTTGCTTTTCTGTATCGGGCTAATTTCCCTCAGCATAATGTCTTCCAGGTTAATCCCTGTTGTCGTCAAGTGGCAGGATTTCCTTTTTATTAAAGACTAAATAACATTCTTTTGTGTCAAACACACACACATGCACACACACACACACACACACACATGCCCAATCCATCAATGAACA
Source organism: Furipterus horrens (assembly GCF_987537825.1). Taxonomy (NCBI): domain Eukaryota; kingdom Metazoa; phylum Chordata; class Mammalia; order Chiroptera; family Furipteridae; genus Furipterus; species Furipterus horrens. Next base: position 18,996,810 of record NW_028327174.1, on the reverse strand, counting down.
TTTAACTTTCACATCTTGCCTATTTAAATAATGTTGCAATGAACATGGGGTGCAAATATTGCTTTTATACACTCATTTTATTTTCTTTGGATCTGTAACAAGAAGTGGGGTTCCTGGATCCTATGACAGTTCTATTTTTAATTTTTTGAGGAATCTCCATATGGTTTTTTATAATGGCTGTGCCAATTTGCATTTCCATAAATAGTGTAGGGAGGTTCCCTTTTCTCCACATCCTTGTCAAAACTTGTTAGCTTTTATCTTTTTGATAATAGCCATTCTAACAAGTATGAGGTGATATTTCACTATGGTTTTGATTTGCATTTCCCTGGTGATTAATAATGTTGAGTTTTTCCATATATCTGTTGGCCTTTTGTATGTCTCCTTTTGAGAAATATTTATTCAGGTCCTTTGCCTACCTTTTGAGGTTTGGTTTCCTGTTTTGTTTTTTACTGTTGAGTTAGTGTTCCTTATATATTTTGGACATTAGGATTTTATCAGATACATGTTTGGCAATATTTTCTCTCACTCTGTAGCCTTTTCGCTGTGCTGGTTGTTTCCTGTGAGAAGCTTTAAGTCTGATGCAGTGGCACGTGTCTAGTTTTGGTTTTGTTGCCTGTGCTTTTGGTGTCACAGCCAAAAATTGTCGCCCAGACCAAAGTTCGACCTTTTTTCTTTATTTGTACAAAATCATGACATTCCAAATACTTATTTAAAAATTATATTGATACTTACTTCATTCAGAATTGAGAAGCAGCCATTAATGACTGCATCTTGCATGTGTCTAGACTGAGGCATGTGGTTACATTAGAAGGTGTGTGAAGGAATGCCATCAACGATGGGGACATATAAGGCAAAATCTGGGACTTCTAATTCCTCATTTTATGTCAATATAGCTAAATATTAGATGTTCAGGCACTGTTGGTATGTTCTTCACTGAAACTTTTCACTTCATAACAAATTTCATAACAGTCTTTCTATAATTGAATTCTAACACGGTGCTAGTCATACTCTGCTCAGGAAGCAGGAGATATGTGAGAATGTTCTATTGACATCACACAGAGTGTTACATCTTGGGAGGACTCTGGGAAAATAAAGACATGATTTACCTCCAAAATGCTCCGAATCTGTTTTGAGAAACTAAACTCACTCCTATAAAGTCATCACAGCGCAAAATATGGGGTGTTGACCAAAATAACCAGAGGGGTCAGTGGGACAGAGAGATTGACTAGCAATGGCAAGGTTTATGGAAGATGTAATTGTTAAATCCTGAAGGATGCATAAAATTCAACAAGGACAAAAGTGGAGAGAAAAAGAACACTCCACGCAACATTTGTGTAGTGCATTTTAGTTGTCGAAGTATTTTCACATTCATCATGGGATTGATCCCTATAATAACTCAGCAGGAAATGTTATAATTCTCCTTTTACTTATGAGGATCCTGAAGCTCAGAGAAGTTAGGAAGACTTTCTAAGATAACACAGCTTATAAGGTGTAGAGCTTGTAGTCAAATTTACATCTGATGCATACTCTTTGGTGCCAGATTCTGAATGGTTGTACAACCACGCAGAGGGAAATTATTACCAATTCTAGACAAGGGATATAACATAATGAAAATGGAGTACAGGAGGGTTGGAAGGGCTCTCCCCCGACCACCAAAGCACCTGTACTACATCTGTTGTGTGTTCATGACACTTGGTTCTACTCTCCAATTCTGGTCTGACGCCTTGACTCTAAGCTCCTGGAGGGCAGGCCTCCCCCTTTGGTAACAGTGAGGTCCAGTAAGCTGCTCATCTAGTAGGAGGTTCTAATAGTATTTTGAATGAATGAATAAAGTAGTTACAGCTCTGGTCTTGGCATGGAGTAATTATAATCTGGTGACAACAGTGGAAGGCCAATCCATGGGAACTGGTGGAGCCAGAAGGGTTGGGGTTAACAGAGTAAAGCCCACGGGGACCATCCAAGGCCCAGCTAATATTCTGTTTTTTAACCTGAATGAAGGGATACATAAGTGCTTGTTTTGTTCTTTAAACTGGAAATATACTTTTATGCATTTTATATTTCACTAATAAAATGGAAAAATAGAAATAGAAAAAAGAGAAAACATATGGTGGCAGGCTTGGTATGAAGGATAAAGGAGAAGGAAATAAAAAGAATTTCTGGTTGATTGGCGTGACACTTAAGGAATGATTATCTGCCAGAAATGGGACCCTTGGAAGCAGAGAGGAGGTCAATTTTGGACATTTTTAGGGAGTCGTCCGTGGGCCTGCAGGTTAGGTCTTAGAGTCATGCCTCTGTTCTTGTTCCCTTCACTCTTAGCCCCAGTTCCTGGAGAGTTGACTTTCTCCTTTCAAATGCCAGCATCTTCTTGATATTAGGGAGCTGCTCTTCTCCTCAAACAGATTTGGTAACCAGATAAGTCTTTTTAGCCACTCTCTTCATTAATGTCCCCCAAACTAAATCCATGGGTCCTTTTTTCAGAGGTTTTACTGCTGACCTTGGGGGGGGGGGGCTGTAGGGAAAGGTTAGCAAAACTTGTAAGCACTGGAGGAGTGATAAAGTTACAGAAACCTTACAAAATTCTGTAACGAGCCAAGTTAGCATTTTTATGTCTTTTAGATAGGATTCAGGAGTCTCTCTTACATGGTTCTAAGGGCCTTTCTTAGATGATTCCAAGTGATAGTCTAAACTTTTCAAACAGATAACTGATCCTGCTTGTATGCTTATAATGTGCCAGGTGGTATTCTATATACATGACATATGTTATCTCATTTAAACCTCAGAAAATCCCTAGAGTCATGTACTATTATTATCCCCATTTTACAGAAGAGGATATTGAGGCATAGACAATGTAAACACTGAGCCCCAGGTTACACAGCTAATGTGTGGAAATGCTGACATTTGAAGCCAAGCAATCTGATTTCAAGTCTGTCTGCCTGTCTTAGAGTGTACACTGCTCAGACATAGTCCTGGAGGGCTGAGGCCAAGAGCTTTGTGGGGCTTGATGTAATCCATGGCCCCTTTCTGAGTCTTACATTCCAAGGATGGACCTCCAGGGCTCAGGTTGTCATCCCCTCCCTTAGACATTCCTTTCCAGGTTTTAGGCTGTGGTGCAGCAGCAGCAAAGATGTTTGCCTGATCTCTGCTCTGGCTGCCCCTAGAAATTCAGCTCTTGTCCCAGGCTCTCTCTTCCCTTATCTGGTTTCTACAGGTTCTTCCCCTGGATTTTGAAATCATTCTGCACAGACTTGAAATGTTCTCTCCTTCATCTTTCACTCACTGATTCATTCAACAAATGTTCTACAATTTATTGTGTGCTGAGCACAATGCTAAGACTCTAGGGAATACCTGAATAAATAATTTATCACCCCCATCCTCTAAGGCACTCACGGTCTCATGGGATATACAGATACAGAATTGAATAGAGTTCGCTGTAATAAATGTTGTGGAGGAGGTATGTAGAAAGAGTGAAGGGAGTGCATTTGGTAGTTAACCATGTTGTGGCTATAGAGAGGGTTTTGCATAGAGATGATAACTTGACTTTGGGTGGTTAGAACTTTTCTAAATTTATCAGGATAGAGGGTCATTCCAAAGACAGAAAAGAGCTCATGCATAATTTACAGCTGGAGAGTCATGGATATAAAGAATTAATTCAGTGGTTCATTCATTTCCCCATTAACTATTTATTGAGTGTCTACTTCATGCAAAACCTCATGTACATGCTGGTGATGCCAACTGCATGTAGAATTCATTGCCCTGATGGAACTTTCTATCAAGCAGTTTTTTCAATGGGGCTAAAATCAAGGTATTGGCATAATTGTATTTCTTCTTAGGAAAGACCTGTTTCCTTGAGTTCTGTTACCTAGAAGCTTAAGGCCCCTTCCTCCATCTCCAAAGACAACAGTGTAATATCTTCAAATTTCTCTCTGACTCTGATCTCTACTCTGTTATCACATGTCCTTCTCTGCTTCTCCTTACAAGTTGGTTGTTCAATAAATGCCTTATACATGTAAATGTTACAGAAGATCCATACACCTGACTTTTGTCAAGACCTTCTTGTCCCTGATCTTCCAATCTTATTACTTCTAGGCTCCCGATCAACCAGGTCAACCATTCACAGCTGTCCACAAGTGTATGTAGTCTTTTACCACACAAAGCAAATGGCCAGATAAACCACCCAAAGTTTTGTCTAATGAGAGGATTTCCCCTCACTGATGTTTCTCAGAATAGTAGAAGTCCATTCTTCATTGGTATATACACACCAAACTAATTCATTTGTAATCCAAACTTGGCTGTTTTTCCTTTCCACCAGCTAGGTGTAAGGGACCCCACTGAGGGACTATCAGTGTGAGCTGAGGAGAGGTGATGGTGCAACAGTGGTGATAACGGGGGATCTGGACCACTTGCTAATCCAGCAGCTCACTTGTGCCTCTAACCCTGCTGTGCCTGACCCCCAGATGTTCTGTTATCTACACCTTATGGTGGATTATTATCTGGCTGTCCAACTTTATGATTTGCGGTGTATGCCTGGGCTACTTCATGATGGACAGTTCTGGCTGCATAGCCACATGGTCCCCATGTTCCGACACTCATTTCTGGACCCCAGGTGCATGCCAGGAGCTGTTTTGTGAATAGTGTTTAATTTTCTGGTGCAGAAGGCATGAGCGTGCTCTGTAATCCCTAAGGGTCTACATCATGGTTCTCTACTGGGCCTTGCCTCATAGTTCCATGAGAAGAGTTTAGCTCACCTACAGTAACCCACATAAGACTGTCCTCACTTAAACACCACCTGCATGTTTGGGAGGGTTCTAAAACCATCCTCAATTTCCATAATTGACTGCAACAACTCACAGAACTTATTGAAAGTTATACTCACAGTTACGGCGTATTTCAAGGAAAAAATGAAGATTAAAATCATCCAAGGGAAAAAAAGAACATAGGGCAGAGTCTAGTGAAGTTCCAGAGGTTGGCTTAATTGTCCTCATCCTGAGGAGTCAGGAAGTGTTACTTTCTCAGCCTTGATGTGTGACAGTATGCTGGAGGATTGCCAACAAGGGAAGTTCACCCAAACCTCAGTCTTCAGAGTTTATATGGGGCTCCACTGCATAGGCATGATTGATTGACTGACCACATGCTTGATTGCAGTCTCTAGGTCAACTGATATCACATGACTCAAAACCCTCCCTTTAGATCACACGCTGATCTTTCTGGCATAGCGAGTCTCCAACCTAAGGTGTCGCCAGCCCCCACTTGATACCCCATTGTTACAGTGTAGCTGGCTTAAGATCACCAGGCAAACAAAGGTTACCTTCCAGGAGCCAAGAGCAAAGGACAGAACACTTTTGGTACAAGATTAGCCTTTACTACATACTCTACACTGTTTTTTCTCCACTACAGATATCTTTATTACCACAGGGACTGTGGCCCAAGCAGCAGGTGTATGGACTGGACCTGCTCGGGCCAACTTCTCTGTCACTTGATGAATGAGTTGGAGCAATATCCAAGCATAAAATGTTTCTCTAGTACTCCAAACCCTTGGGTTTTTCTTGCCAGCTAGCATGGAGATGGTCTATCTCCAAAATATCACTTTACAGTTGACTTCCTAGGATGCCCTCCAGGACCAACTTTTTTTTTATCCTCATCTGAGGAAATAAGAAAGAAATTATGTTAAATCAGCAATAAAAACAATAGAAAAATAAGGAATGAAGATACGTAGGTAGCTTCCAAAAGGGAAATCTGGTTGGCTAACAAATGAGTGGCATTACTAGTAATCAGAGAAATACAAATTAAAGTGATGATGAGATATCACTTTAGACCCCATAGATGAGCAAAAATGAGACAATAAAATCATATTCAAGTGCTGACAAAGATGTAGGGGTGCAACCTTTAATGTACAGTATTCCCTCACTTATCATGGGTATTATGTTCTAGACACCCCCCACCTCACGATAGGTGAAAATACGCGAAGTAGGAACCTTACATTTATTTTAGTATTTATATATATTTTAAGGCTTAATAAACTCTTACACACACTTATAAACCATTTCCAGCCCCCTATTAACCTTTCCCACTCCCTTATTAACCTTTTCCACACTTTTATAAACACCACTTATGTTCTTAAACATATTCTACACTCTTAAACCTACGTAACTTTAACAACATACGTATACAGTACCGCAAAATCCCACGATATAGCAAAAAATCCAAGATAAATAGTTAAATATAATATTTTAAAAATCCCGCGATACAGTGAGGCCTCGATAAGTGAACCACGATATAGAGAGGGACCACTGTACTGCAGAGTAGAGCATAATGAAAACAGCCATTCTGGAGAAAATAGGGCTGCGTGTAATGCAATTGAGCATGTACCTGTCTCATAACCTAGAACTCCAGCTCTTAAGAATAGACTCTCACAACCTGGCTCAAGGCCATATGGAGATGTTCATTGCAGCGGTGTTTGTGGAATACCTAGCACTGAAAAGCTCGATGTTTTCCTCTCTCTCCTCCTCCCTCCCTCCCTCCCTACCCTCCCTCCCTACTCTCCCTCTCTCTGCCCAACACCTGTTGTTGCTCATGCACATGCACCCACGGAAGGTGAAATGGAAGACTATACATAGAATCCTTTAGCCTGGAGGTGAGCTGAGATGAGTATGGTCAACCATACTTTATGCATCTGAAGGTCTTAAAGGAGAAGGAAAAGGAAAACAAAATAAAAGATGGGCAATAAGTTTTATCAATATCTGTGTCCTTTGCAAAGACACATTTATTTATGTTATAAATTATAAAGTTGTAAATTATGGAATTATATAAAGTTATTATAAATTATAACTATTTATAAGGTATTAACCCATGAACCACTAGTAATGCATGAACCACTAATAGTAAACTATTGTCTGTAGTTACACAGAGACTTTCTTTTGATTCCCACTCATAATTTAATGAGCATTTGGGTATTCTTTTATACTGAGACTAATTAGCACTCTCTTGAGGGCTTGGCTAATGTGGTGACCTTCCTTACAGACCTATGAGGAATCAACCACAGTCTTCATTGTATAGTTGAGAGGAAAAGGCTGGGAGAGGTTGAGTGGTGTGTCCTTGGTTGTGCGCACTTTTAGTGGGTTGTAACTAAGGTGGATCTAACTCTGTCCATTACATTCTTCTCTCATCATCTGGTTTAGTTCAAATATCTGCAGAATGTTGCAACAGCAGTTGCAATTCACAGAGTTTTAGAGTGCTATGTTGCTGACAGAAAACAGGTTATATTTTTTTCTTCATTTGAGACAAATTACAACCTTACACTGAGACTGGAGTCTCTTCGAGGCTCAAATATCCAATGAAACATGCCTGGCAAAGTTCAGGCTTGATCTGGGGAAAGTGAGTTTCTTTTGGAAAGCACCATGGTTGGGATCTCTGCTCTAGCCAATTTCCCTCCTCAGGAGTTTTCCATTAAGAATTAATTTACTGGCATAGAGAAATATAATCTTCATAATCTCCCCAGCGTCTGGTGCTGTTGTCTGTCTCTGTTTTATATCCTTTCTGTACTTTTCTCAAAAACACAGCTAGAATTGAACTTGGCTAGCAATTTATCGAATACTTCTATGGGAGCAACATCAACTCATATCTGTCTAGTGCTTTACAGTTTACAAAACCCTCTCCACACATTATGTCACTGTGTCCTCATCACAGTCCCTTCAGTTGTCACTCTGTCATGATGCGGAAGGAGAAATGAGGTTTCTAGAAGGTCATGTGTTTCACCCGGTGGGCAGAGAATGAATTTGACTCCTACTCCAAATCCCATACCCTTTTCTATATAACTCTTCTTCTCTCTGAAGAGCTAAAAATTATTTTATCATTTTCACAGCCCTTTCCTCTACTCCCATCCACCATTCCCATCTTAGAGATGAGATCCAAGTGCTTGTAGAAATTGGGTGACCTGCCCAACATCAGACTGTCAGCTGGGGTGAGAGGGTGGTTCTGGGAGTTCAGTCTCCACACTCTGACTTCATTCGCTACCGCAGAAAAGAATACTCCTCCAGTTTAATGCGTAGCTTATCTAATTTCAGTCAGGGACCATGCCAATAAAATGTGTAAGGGTGATGAATGGTGCTACCCTTTCGTGAGACTCTGGGCATAAAATAAAAATTTCAAGAGAGAAACAACCTGGTGTAATTTCCTCAGCAGAGTTGGAATTGGAGCATGAAGCCCCCTGACCCAGCCTCTTTCTCAGCAACTCTTAGACTGTAAAGAATAGCTCACCAGGAAGGAGGATGATGGAGGAGCCTTGATGAAGCCACAGAGCTTTGTATTGGGTTGGCCAAAAAGTCCATATGGTTTTTTCTGTAAAAATTAAAGACACATTTTTCATTTTCACCAACAACTTTATTGATTTAAATATTTTGAATATGTCAGCTGTCTCCCAGATGGTAGAATGTTTATTCCTCTCAATTAATGTCTTGATTGCTATCAACTTCAACTGGTCTACCCAACTGTGGAGCACTGTCCAGCAAGAAATCTCCAGCACAAAACTTTGCAAACTGCTTTTGATATGTTCAATCAGCGACAGCACCATCTCCATACACTACAAATAGTTTTTGTGTGTTTCAGTTGCATTTTTACCTCTCTTGAAATAATAAAACATAAAACGCCAAAACATTGTGCATTTTCTTCCATATTAAAATTGGTACAGAAAAATTCACCAATTTTGGTATGTTTTTTTTTTAATGCATGCTGATATGACAGCTGCCACTATACAATCTAACAAAACTGTTTCGAATGACATTAAAGACAACTAAATACTACAAGAGCCGTTTTACAGAAAAAACAAATGAACTTTTTGGCCAACCCAATAAAACAATTGAGATGTGAAAGATGGTTTAAGAGACCTGGATGAGTCAGGGGTTGATTCGTTAGTGATGCCTTCTACCAGTCCCCCTTGGCTCTCAATCTCACCTAGGGGCTGCTGCCTGCCTTCCTTCCTGTCCCTGTTTTCACTGCTCATTAGCACGTCCATCAGAGGATGTTAGAGAAAATGAATGCTGGAGCAGTTCCCTTCTTTGCTTGAAGTAGCATTCACTTTCGCTACCAAGGAGTTCTGCCTCAAGTCAATTACCCCAGCTCCCAGAGCAGCTCTCCAGACTCTGGGAGAATAAGATGCAAATCAGACTCTGATTAGTAAACTTAGAACTGGGTCTTCCAAGAGAAGGCCTGGTTTTTAAAGGCGGTGACCAAGAAGAGATGGTCCTTCTTAAGACTTAGAATCACAGGTAAGATGGAATCTTATATAGAAGAGGCATCATCCATGAACGATGCTTCTGTGGTACACTGTTTAGCCTACACATAAACACAGGCAATCTGTGTTTCTCACCTGTTTGTGTTGTTCTTAACTGTGGTCTTTTATTTATAAATGTGTGTAGGGCATAGGGCAACCTGGTAGATGGAATTTTGATGACTCAGAGCCTCAGTCATCACCACTGGTAGATAAACTATCCTGAGTTCACTTCTGATTGCAAGTTCATGGCGTTATCTGTGAGTTAAAGGACAGCCCTGTCGTATCACGACAGTATAAAGCAATTAGCAGATCGGTCTCACAGATGGAACCTCTGCAATATCCCCAGACTGTCTTTTTCTCCCTGTTTTAACAGCTGCCACATTAACTCAGATCCTTCTACCCAGGTATACTCACAGGCTCTTACATGGTCCCCTGATCCCTGCCTCTTTCCCTGGCATCCATCCAAGCCAAGGTGCTCAGATCCTCCTTCTCAAGCACAGCTTTCAATGTGCCACTTACCAGTAATGGATCTTTCAGAAAACCAAATACCTGCATCCTCTGAGCTGTCAGATACTTTGTTTTTACTGTATTACCTACAGATTTCATCTTGCATCCTTTTCAAGCTGTTCTGTAAAAAATTAATGGGCACATGGGTCTCTTTCCTCATATGGTGGTGAGCTTCCTTTGGGTCAAGTCTAGCCTTCTTCATCTTGTATTCTCCAAAACCTAGCCCAGTGCATAGCCCATAGTAGGGACCCTACATATGATGCAGAATCAAAATATCTAATGTGAATTGAAGTTTTATAAGTATACTTACACATATGCCCTATGACTTCTAGAGCAGGGGATGGCAAATTAGAGCCAACCAGCAACCAACCAAACAAAAATCAACCAACTACTTCTTTTTATAAATACATTTTTATTTGAACACAGTCAGGTCCATTAATTTATGTATCATTTATGGCTTCATTAGTACTACAGAGGACTTGAAAAGTTGCAACTGAGATCATCTGGCCTGCAAAATGAAAATATTTAGTATTTGGCGCTTTACAGAACTTAGAGTGTAATGCTCTGAAGGCAGAAAATGTGCATTGCTTATTTTTATGACTAATCTACTTAGCAGGAAGCACAATAAATATGTATTGAATAAATTAATCAATGAATCAATATTTAATGAAACTTGGTCTTTTTTTTTTGAGATGAATCATGCTAGCTAAATTCCTTGATGATGGATCAATTCCATTTATTCATTCATTCATTCACTCATTCCATGCTCCTTTTTTAATTGAACATCTACTATATATATCAGAAACTATTCTTGGCTTTGAGGTAAATGGTGAGTAAAAGCCTACTCTCATGAATCTTAGAGTCATCAAGAGAGCCAGACATCATTCAAATGCAAGTGTATTGCGTTAACTACAGTAGGAAGAGAGAGGAAAATGGGGTGGTGAGAGCCTTTATCAGTGGGATTAGCTCTATTAGGGGGGTCACGTAAGGCTTCTCTGAGGAAGTAGCTCTAGAACTAAGATCTGCAGGAAGAATAGGGGATAGCTCTCTAACAGCTGAAGAAAGAGTGTCCCATGCTAAAGGAAGAGTATGCAGAAGACCCTGTGCCAGAGGGAGCTTGACAAGTACGAGTTACAACAGGTAGAGTCATGAAAAGCTCAGAGAAGGAACATGAGATTGGGCTGCAGGAGACAGGGGTCTGGTAGAGAGAGCCTCAGTGAGTTTTCTCTCCTAGGAACCATGGAAGGCCACTGAAGTACAAGCGGGAAAATATAAGTAGGGGGGAGGTGAGAAGGGGTGGATTGTAATACTATTTGCATTTTGAAAAGATCATTCTTTTCTTTGGAGGAAGTTTTTTTTTTTTTTTTTTTTGTAACAACTGCTTTTAGATATTGATTGCATGTTTCTTAATAAATCAAACTCAGGAAAATGACAGTCGTGTTCTTATTAAATATTGTGATAGTAATACCTTGTATTTGTTCATCTTTTTAAAAAGAACACGCAACCCTCTGTTTACACACTTAAAGCTGTCTCTTTTAATAAGTATTGCACATACAGTGCCTACCACAAGCGGAACATTGGAGCGCCCTCCCATAAATTGCACACAACGGCACATTAATGGGAGCCTTTGAACATTGGTTTTAGTTCCAGGCTGCTGTTCCTGGGTCTGTTGAGGGTGGATGCTCCTGGTCCAGGTTAGCTGCTCACAGGAAGGATGGGTTGTCGTGTCTGTGGGTCTCACTCAGTGATGGCAACTTGCTGTTGTGTTTTGTTTTGTTTTTGTTTCAGGAAACCTTTGGACTGGCTCTAATGAGTCACGCTCTCTCTCCTAATTGTTCTCCCTGTGTATCATTCCTCTTACCTTTGTCTTTTTCTGCCCCTTCCCTTTCCTTTCCACCAAGTCATTAAAATGTCCCTCTGCTGCCTTGCCATCCTTTCTCTTAAAAATTTCCCATCCCTTTGCTTTTCGGAGAAGAGCCGTGAGACAGCTGATGAGCATTTGGTGAGGGTACAGCTGCTGGAGGGAGAGGGGAACCCTGCCCTGGGACAGAGCACAGGACACAGACCCCAGGCTCTGTGGTTTTTCCCTTTAATTGAACCCGAGCGGCTGTACACTTGGGGATGTCATATTAAACCCTGAGAAGCCACGTTGATACACTGAGTGTCGACACCAGGGGATCTGGGAGAGCCACTGGAACCCAGAAAACCCTTGGCCCACGTGTGCCTTTTTGGAGGCAGCTGGATAATTAAGAAGAATTTCCTGCCTTTCTCCTTGGTGTCATTCTATGTCACATCATGTATTTGTTATTTGATTAAGACACTTTAAGGAAACCACGGCCATCGTTCAAAAAGAGAGCGGCGTTGCTCATTTCTGAATTCAGTCATTTTGGCCTCACCTCACTCTACTCCTACTTTGAGTCCAGGCTTGTATTTGTTTAGCATTTTAATTGCAGTTAAATGTAAACTTGAAAACTGTGTCAAGAAAAGTGCTGTGAAAACATGTTTTCCATTTGAAAGATTCCCTTTGAGGTTAAACCATCTCTTTGGATGTTTTTTTTTTTCCCTGTTACTTTTTTCATTATTCATAAATGTATATGATTCTCAAGTTTGATTGCCAGAACTATATTTTGATTCACCTTACTCCTTAGGTAATTTTTTTTCTCTTTAACATTTTTTCTTTGAAATTTACTTACTCATTTATCATCCTTTGGTTCACTAGGTTCTTTTTCACTCTAACCATGACTGCATTAACCTCTTGGTGCAGAATGAAATAGTTGGCTGTAGAGGCAGAAGGGAGAGAAAAACAGATTCAATTTGGGAGCAGCCCTGATGATGAAAGAAGAGATGAGATCTGTGAACCATGAAAGATAAGAACTCAAAGAAGTCTGATATATTCATGACCTTGCTCTATGTTAAGTGTCCAGGGAATCATAGTTGGTAAAATTACAGTCGACACCCTCCTGTGCTGATCAAAACAAAACAAAAAATAGACTGAAGGAAAATATTATTCTAAAAATTGTATTACAAGATTTTGACTCAGACTAAAACCAGAGAGTTTTTTAGATTTTTTTTTTTTTTCTCTCTGGCTCTAAAGAGAGCTGATATTGAATTGATGACACTCCCAATATCTGTTAGACTTAGTGAAAGAAAAAGAAATTTGCAGTTTATTTTTATTTCAGATGCCGTCTGATAAAAGTTCATATTTGGTTACGTATAAATATCACTGTACCTGTCTGGTTCTGGGATGCCCTGTGGAGAGATCCAATGTTTTCCTTTTATATTTCAGAGACAGTGAGGCCAGGTAGCTCAGTACGACTAGCCACAGGCAGAATGCTACAACCCTACACAAGCCAGTGGGATAGAAAGTAAGACAAAGAGGTTTCCCATCTTCAATTTGGTTGGGATCAGCTGTTCGAATTATCCCACAGAGGAACTAGAGTGACCAACTGACTCAGATGTTAAAAAAAAAAAAAGGTAGCAAATCCTTGGAGGATGCCATATGCTCTGTTCGCTGCAGCCAGCTGCTGACGGTGACAGACCTGCGGTTCCGCACTACCCCACAGTCCAGGGGACAGGAATTTCTGCAGGCTTTTTCCTTGCTAGTGGGGACACTCGCCTCCATTTCTGATATTTATCACAAAGTGAATTAGTGAAAATGCAGATTCTCTCTGCCTGAAGAAGTCTGTGTGTGGCACGAATTAATAAAATATTATTTTCAAAGCGCTGCGTTGACATTATGGTGAGGAGTCATCTTGCCTATCTGTCATAGTCATAGACATCCTACCATTCTCAAGTCTTGGCCATTTAAACCGAACCTATTTCATTGTAGCCTAAGTCTAAAAGGAAGTTGTTCCAGATGCTTCTTTATAAATACTCCTTTCAAAAGGCAAGGGTGACAGTGTTGTAACAGGACACTTTGGCACACAACGCAAGTATATATGGGCCTGTGTTGTTCAAGGCACTTCTCCTTCCTTTCCCTCCACGCACAGGAGATTCGGTGCCTGTAATTACCGGCTAAAGCTACAGCTTCCGCGACGCGGAGCCGCGGGCCTGTTGTACAACCATGATGGATGTGCACTGTGAACCGGCGGAAGGAGCATCTCCTTCAGCAGGCATGGCTTGCTGCATGTTTATTATGTATTATTATAGCCTTCATGGTAACCTAACCCAGAGTGAGGATTGCAGTGTGATGTTCTTTGTAATTTCTTATTTTCATTTGCTCACAGCCCTGAGATATGAGGTGAATTCTTTCACGAGGGCACTAAAGGACCCTTTGGTTGTGCTCTGGCTGTTCACCTGGCTCCATCCCGACCCGATGAATGTAACAATAAAAGCACTGAGATATATTTCCGGGAGCCTGAGAGACGAATTTATGAGTCAGTGATATTTTGCTATGGCTTTTGCATAATATTCGTGCTCCATATTTTTAATGCTGATAGTTCTCTCTATTAGCACGGAAGTTTATGTCCTATTACAGCATCCTATTTAATGCCCAGTCAAGATCTGGCCTGCCTGCTAATGATTACGCAAAACAACAGGCCAGAGGAGGGGGAAGTCAGTTCCATATTTAGAAAATCAGGGTTCGTGCAGCCTTTTCTGGCTGCTCTTAACAAAACTCTTCTCGTTCCATGCCTGCTATACTTACTGTCTTTGTCTTTTTATGATTTTTGTCCATTGCTTTAAATTTAATGTTCCAGAAAATTTAACTCTGTTATAAAGCTGTGTAACTTGAGATAAGGAATTCAGCATAAACATGGAGGTGCTGGACAGGTTGATAGGAAGCAGTGACATCACCAGTAAAACATTTAATAACATGGAGATAAGGGCAGAAGGAAAATAATGGGATGACAGGGGACACGATTAAAATATCAACAGAATAACAACGTTATTGCAATGAGTCCCAGCCGCCCACAATGCTGAGATCTAGAATGAAGCTTGTTTCCTGCATCTGGCCATGGTGTTGTGCTGGGTGTGTGAGTCAGGCTTTGGGGGAGCACAGTGGTCCTTAAAGCAGCAGCAGCAGCCTCACCTGAGAACTAGTTAAGACAGTAAATTCTTGGACCCTCCCCTGAATCAGAGACTCTGGGAATGCGACTAGCAGTCTGGTTTTTTTTTTTGTTGTTGTTGTTGCTTGTTTGTTTTTAATTTTTTACTAATTGATTTTAGAAAGGGAGTGGGGAGAAAGAGAAAAACATCAATTTGTTGTTCCACTTATTTATGCATTTATTGGTTGAGTCATGTACGTGCCCTGACTGGAGATCAAACCCACAACCTTGGTGTATTGGGATGCTGCTCGAATCAACTGGCCAGGGTTGCAATCTGTGTTTTAACAAGAACTTCCAGGTGATTTTGATGCAGCTTAAAGCTTGTGAACCACTGACCTAGGGCCTGGGTGCTAACATTTCAATCTTCAGATCTTAGGAGTTACTTTGAATATAATACCCTTGACTTGAATTCTTATTCATGAGTTGAATGTTTTATTACCAGCAGTTGGTCAGACCAAAGGTAAGGAGCCTCAAATATCAGAATTCTATTGGTTATACTGTCAGGCTAACGGGTGACTTCTAAATCAGGTACCTATTCTCTAATATAATTCTGATTTTGATGGCTGATTATCACTAGGAAAAGATAATAATTTTTTATTTCAGTTTTTAAAAAGAATAAACTGTTGGTTACTTATGTATCATTAAGTAGACAACTGGTGCCTTTCCTTGTTTTACCAATTTTTTATCTGTAAAAACCAGTGGAATACCAGTAAAAGTGTCTTTCTGATAACTTTTTGTCCACTGTGTGTGTGGTGGGGAGGAAGTGAGGAGGGTCTCAAAGGATGCATAATGCAATTGTTCATTTTGTACAATGACCACAGAGTACGAAGTTCAAGAAAAACTACTTCCTCCTCCAACTTTGGTAGGTAAGGTAGTGTACCTGTTAATAGTGACCTCTGCTGTCCGGAAGCTGTACTACAACTACACAAATCCATATAGGAATTAATGTTCATATTAAAGTTATGTATTTACTGAAGTTATATGAAAAGGAAAAGTGGTATCTCACTGAAAAAGTATTTGGCGCTTCTTTAATAAAAATTCACTGCACTTGCCTTGCAAAGAAACTTGTAATGTTTCCCTTCCATTGCCAGTTACTAAGTGTTACCTTTGATGATACTCGTCAATAGGGTGGGGAATTACTAGACTTAAAAAAGGAAGTCAACAAGATCTCCTAAATACCAAGAAGATCCTCAACTTTAGACATATGGTATTATTATTTAACACGAGGTTACTTCTGATAACCTGAAATAAAAATTTACAATTCTCAAGATCAAATCAAATCAAACCAAATATTTTATATTCCATAAAGTACCTTAATATATACTGTAGTATTGGTGGGACTAGAGTTCCAAGTATCCAGCAGGTGACCAAATATATCTGTTGAATGATTATCTAAAGGCAAGTGATACACAATTAAGGTGCTACATCTTCAGCATCTAAGACAGCCCTGCTTACAAGTAGAGATGCAGTCAAGATGGCTGCTTGCTTCTTTAAAATGTAGCACCTGACCTGGAGTGGAAGGACCATAATTCAAATTCCCTTTTTCTCTGTGTGTAAGTTTTGCCAATGGGAACTTCAAGCACTTTGGGACACGTATTAACTATTCTAGGTTACTTGACCAGTATTCTATAAACTAAGCCTTTGGATATTACTCTTATATCAATCAATTTAGAACTGTTTATTGAATACCATTTATGTGCCTGACTATAGAGTATCATAGAAGAAAGTTGGGCTTTGGAATTAGACAAATCTTAGCACAGATACGTGGTTCTTCTACTCTTTGTGGCCATAGGCAAGGGGCTTCACTACTCTGCATTTCAGTTTCCACATCTGTAAAATGGGGATAAATTATACCTGCTGTAAAAAACGTACAAAACAGGAGATCAGGCAGAAAGAAGATAAAATAATCTTAATAACATGCTAAACATTTTCAAAAAAGTCCATCTAAAGGTAATCTGATTATAGAAAGAAATGTTAATTTGCACAATTGATTAGGGTCCAGATATTTTCCAATTCTGTAAAATTAATAAAATGTGATAATATACATTTCTGTCCAATAGAGAAGATAGCCCCCAAAGTCATAGTTCTATTAACTGGTTTTGCAACTAACTTAGCAATACCTTCTCAGCATTTATGTTTTCTTTCCTTATTCTCTCTCTGCTCCACCCCACTGACTATAATTCTTGTTCCTCATAACCTTTTTGAACTGAGTTTGCCATCCATCTAGTTTTCTTAATAATGAACTAAGTAAAATTTGACACATGCTCACTATATATTGTATAAGAATTATGTTTTTACATTTTGAAACTTATGCTTTGACACTGTACCTTGAAGGTCTTTTTTTTTTTTTTTTCTTTTTGTCAGAATTGGATGAGAACACATTTAGGAATCCTCTAGCAGAGTAGTTGACCCATAACATGCTTATTTCTTTTTCTCTTTTGTGGGCTTAAAATGTTAACACATGGTTCTTGCCCTCAAGGAAGAAAAACTCTAGCTAGAAAAGCAAAACAGCCACCTAAAAAGAAGCTGGAGAATGCTTATGAACTGGACTTGATGAGGCTGATTCTTAGGGCCCAAGAACCTGCATTTTGAATAACTATCTCTGGTGACAAGGATTATAACAGTTTAGGGGCAAGGTAACTTGGCAGAGAGAATGGAGAGGTTCTTGTGACTCCAAACATTCCAGAAGTGATCATATACTTGGTGACAGACAGCATATTAAGGTGGAACAAGAGTAAATTTTGTCGTCAAACAGATGTAGGCCATTGCAATAGGGAGAACAAGTACAATAAAAGAATGAATCTTGAGCCAAATTTCAGTATGCAGGAAATTCGTATGCTTCTCTATAACTGAACTTAATTTCTATTTGGAGCAGAAACATAATCCCTGACAATAAGAGATCACCCAGCATTGTCTTGGGCTACTCATGAGGTCACCCCATTCATCAGTGTACACAATGACTCAGGTGGTCTGTTCTCGATGTACTCACTGAGGTCCTAGGAACCATGGGAAGCAGCAATGGGAGGAGGGAACTAGGTGTCATTATCTTCTGCTGGCATTTGCTGAGGCGTTCACTCTGGAAAGGTGGTTTCCACTTTGGTTTCTTTAATCACTGGGAGTCCACAAATGTAGTTGCAGAGGCTGGTGGGATTATTTTTAATATTCCCAAAGGTTTCCTTGACCAGGTGTTCATTTTCCATTCTTTCTGCCGACTGACGTCTTTCTCCCAATAATCCAGACCCTATCCCAAAGTTCCTAACTCAAATCTTCCTACACATACTCAGGGAGTCTGAGTCTGGTTTTCCTTGGAAATGTAGATGTATCTTCCAACAGTCCTTTGAATGCTCACATATTAGGATCAGTTTCCCAGTGGTTTTCTCTCTCCTTCTTTTAAAAGTGAAAGCTCCACCTGGGACTGGTCCAAATAGCTTAAGTGGTCCTGGAGTGTGCTTTGGAGAAGCAGAGTTTTCCTTTTCCTTTTCTTTTCTTTTCTTTTTTTTTTCACTGTCTTTGTGCTAAATTTAGTGTAAAAGATTTTAAAAAGTCATTAGAAACAAGTAGAGTAGGATAAAGAAAGTAAAGTAAGGTGGCATTCCCTGAGACCAGTAGAGATACCTGAACAATGAACATAGATCTTTGGGAAAAGAACATATTCTACTAACACTTCCCAATCACCTATGTCAAGTTGTACCTTTGATACACATTCTAACTCCAGCGGTCCTGCTCCCACTTTGCTTCTGGCTCCTGTCCACCTGGGAGAGGTCCTTCTTTATTCATTCAGGATATATTAATACACATTGAGTAAGGGGCACTGTGTGGGATAGCAGGCTCTGAGAAGTCCTCATAGTTAGAGTGAATGAGACAGATGGAAGTACACCTGGTCCCCCTTTGATAGGGGAATTTCTGACTCCATTTGGGGATTAGGATCCCTGACGCACTTTAAGTAAGGGGAAATGTTGCAGGCCTTTCAAATTGAAATCCTGGATACATTTTGCTATGGGAACTTCGAATCTTTGCACGTGCTGTAACATTTCTCTGAAATACCCTTTTCCTCCTTGATGACCTGGAAAATCTGGTGTATGTCAGAGTATCCCCTTCCCCCTCCCCAGACTGAGTAACAGAGACCATTTCTACCAGCTCTATTTTTTTTTTTTTTTTTTTTTTGTTGATTGATGTTTTGAGAGAGAGAGGCATATCAATTTTTTGTTCCACTTACTTATGCATTCTTTGGTTGATTCTTGTATGTGTCCTGACCTGGGATTGAACCCACAACCTTGGCCTATTGAGTTATCCAGCCAAGCCTTCTGCTGACTTCAATGTCTTCATAACTGAGGACACTTTTGCTTAAGCACTCAGTTCTCACATTGCAAATATTAGTTACTTTCCATATATATTTATTGAGTACATACCAAAAGATAGTGTAGAATAGTACTTAAAAGCATGTTAACACATAAACTGTGGCATATTAGAGTTTTTAAGATTTTATTTGAGAAAAAATTGACTCTTAGAAACTAGAAGGAGTTAGGAGCACTTCACTGCTGGGAGCTCAGAAACATTTATATAGAAAAGGCAGCATTTGCAGGGACACTTGGGTTCAAGTCCTAACTAACTCTGCTCTACTCTAACTATGTGACTTTGGATCAAGTCACTTAATGTGTGAGCCTGACTTCATCTGTAAAGTGGCAGTGACAATAACCCACTCCTCAGGGTTATTCTGAGACTCCATTCACATGAGAGTGTGATAAGGGGCTGTATACAAGCTTTGGTTGTTGTTACCTGTCTTAGCTTGGAAAAAATCATTCGGTTAATGGAGGCAAGAAGGAAACCAAGTTGAGAAATGGCAACTTCCCATTTTCAGTTCATTAAGGTTAACTATTTTAGTGGGAATCTCTATGTGGGGAGGACCTTGGCTACGTTCATTGCTAGCTCATGTGGATACCTGGAGCAGCCAGCCAAAAGAATTTCCCATGTTTGAGGCACTATGGGCCCCTAATGACCTTTGACTTCTTGAGAGCTCCCTCTCCCAAAATGCCATATAATTTATATTTAATTTTAAAATTAGAGCAATGCCACTGAATCCATGAAAATAAAGAACATTGAACTAAAACCCAAGAGATTTGGATTTTTATCTTCATCCAATCATTACTAGGCTGATCTTAGACAAATTATTTGCTACTCTAGTCCTCCATTTCCTAATCCAAAAATGAGATCATAATCCTCTCACCGAATCTTCATGGTTGCTGGAGTGAATAAAATGAGATAATTTATGTGCCAGCCTTTTGAAACAGAGAAAAGTACCATGGTTGGATATATTCCTTGTTGTTTAACCAAGATAGAAATCATGTATTCATTTCTTTGTGACAAGTCATTCAGAGTCTACAATATGAAAAATGTTATCTTAGACATTAGAGAGTACAATAATAATTGCAATTTACTGGGTGGGAAGCGAAGAGTGGAGGAGATGGTACCTCAGCTACAAATGTAGACACACTGGCAGATGTCTTGTCAAGGCAGACAGCACAAGGTGTAGGAGAGGGGTAGAAACCCAGGGCGGTTCCGATGGCCTTGGAACAGAATCTGAAAGCTGTGGAGGTGAAAGGAACAGAGGAGAAACTGAAGAGGGGAAGGAATTCCATGGCCAGATCGCAGACACAGCCAGAGTGACTTCCCATGCCTGGAGTCTCTGATGAAACAATTGGCAGAGTAGAAGAAGGGAAGGATAGTCAGGAACTTTATGACCTGAATAATTCCTTTTTCTAGTCCAGGAGTTTTGTGTTGATATGCACTTAGCCTTTCTGTTTCTTATCAGTAGGCTGATATGTGCTATTGTAGGAGCAATTAGCCATACCTTTTTGGCTTTGGGATCCTTGCATGGTCGTCGTCGTCGGCAGCCGTCCGTCTCGAGAGACGATGGTGTAGCTTCTTAAGAGTCTATCTGCACCGCCGAGAATGGCTGTGCAGTCCGACTCGGGAGTGACACGGTATCTGTCTCCTCCCGTGCTGAATCGACATCTTACGATGACGCTGGAGTGTCCTCTCCAGTGAAGCTGAAGCTACAGAGCCTGGGCAGGGTGATATGGAGGGTCTGCTGTTGCCCATGCAGCAGACCCCCCCTCTCTTCGCAGCTGAAGGGTCCAAGGGAAAGACGGAGTCAATGCAGCTTGGCTTCAGGTGCGCCGCAGGAGTTGCCGGTGTTGACTACAACGTCGAACCGCCTTAGGGACTCCGGCTCCGGATTTTCTCTCGGGGTTTACTCCCTTAGCCTTTCCCCTGAAGAGGTATGCCGCAAGGCAGCGGAGGTTTTTTGGAGTCAGAGTTTTCCTTCTCTGATGTGGCATTGTGTTTGGTTCTAATGATCAGACTGCCTGCCTTCTATACAGCAGTTACAAACTAGGGTTTATCTTTTAACTCCTGTTACCACCTGCTGATAGCATTCAAAATTCAGCCCAAACCTTAAAGTTTGAAATTACTTAGGTATGTTTTCACCTCAGCAAGAAAACTGCTTATTTATATTAAAGTTAGCCTTGTGCTAATTCCGCCCTCCAGTTTTTAACGCTGACTTTTGTGTATTGAATGATAGTAGTTCTGAATCTGAAAAAAATAGGATAACAGGGAATTTCTTTGGTTATATTCAGTTTAGTCCCTGGCTGGTTTGGCTCAGTGGATTGAGCGTCGGCCTGCGAGCTAAGTGCCTTGCATGGTATACCTAAGCCAATATACCTTCAAGGAATTTTCACGAACAATTTTGTCCCCTAGAAATACTGTTTTTATTAAATACCAAACTTTATAAACAGTATTACAGTAAATGGGGTCAAAAGATGATAATGAAAGGTAAGATTTTCTGTTATAAGGGGAAAAGAACAAGGAATACATTGAAAAGGTAAATCCCCTAGTATACTGGGAAGGATTTATTAGCTCACTTCCTTACCTTCTATTGCCTTAATAAATGAGAACATAATAGGGGGCAAGCAGGACATGTAAATGTGTCAGGTTGGCTGGTTCTAACAGGAGGGAGATAATGAGTGCCAGGGACCTTGGTGTAGAGGACCATTCAATATGGTTTTGAGAATTGTAGCCCAAGCCATGAGCCAGGCTCCTGAGAGCCTTGTAAGACTTGACTGGAACACCGGGAAGGCCAGAAGCAAGCATGACTCAAAGGCCACTCAGAAGATTCCCATGGGAATTGGATTTAAAGAATGCATAATATGTTCTGAAGCTTGCTCTGCTTTTCTTATCTCTTAGTTAACTATAAACAGTGTGTAGCAAAAAATGCACCTGATGTCAGTAGGTTCCAGGATGGTTAACAGACCCTGACACTGAATGGTCACTGTGTTCTTTACATTGATATCTGTAATTAGTAGCTGTCACCTGTAACCCAAGCATCTAAAGCTAATTGATGATTCATGGGTCTTGACCTTGTATCTCCCGAATCCACTTCTCAATAAAAGGGACTAGGAGAAAACATTCAATGCTCTTTTCCACTAGAGGGATTTGCCACCTCTCCTCCTCCCAGACAAAAGGCAGTATCCAGGTAATTTTGTTATCTCTCATTCATGATCCTGAAACCTCTGCCAGACAAGAAGTTTCCACTAAGCTGGGGTGTTGGAGGCAGCCCACCTCACCTTGGTGGGTGTAGTCACCTAGAAGATACAGCCATAACTTGGATCCAGATGCTTATGGTCCCTAAGGAACACAGGCTTGGTTACCAGATGTGGGAGAGTGCATGAAAAAATGGCTGAAATTGTCTGTGCCTCCCAATATTCACTCCCCTATGCAATGAGACTTTGCACTTTCTCCCATCAAGAAGTGAAATCTGTTCCTCCACCCTTTAAACTGAGGTTGGCCTTGTGAATTCCTCTGGAAATAGAATGAAGCGACAAGGCGTCAGTTCTTGTATGCTTCCTCTTATTTTCTTGGAACTCTGCCCAGCTGCCATGTGAGCAAGCCCAGGCTAGACACTGAAGGATCAAAGATCACATGGATGAGAGCTGAGTCAGCTCAGTTGTCCTAGTCTAGAGACGTGACAGGGCCCAGCCAAGATCAACAAATCCTCCTACCCAACCTGGGGATGACTGCTGATATAAAAGGAAGCCCAGTCAAGACTACAAGAACCACCAAGCGGAGCTCAGCCTAAATTGCCAAACTGCAGAATTTCAAGCTGAACAAACTGTGTAGTCCAAACAAAATATGTCTGCAGACTGAATTCAGCTCTCCGGTTACCAATATGTATCTATCTGACCTTGCATATTCTCCTTAAACTGTCCATAGACCTGGTTAGAATCTAGTTAGACTGACAGTTTGCCATCCTTCCCGTCTTTTAGGAAATTATCATCGTATAGCTATTCTATGGTCGCCCTTCTTATTCCCCAGCTCCCGTTGAGACCCACCTTTCCCATTTTGTTTCCTAATCTGAGACTGTCTCTAGTTACTGAACGCTGATGCTTATTCCAGTGCAGAACTTGTCTTCCAGATCTGGCCCTCGCTGCCCATCTCTGCATCTACCTATGAGACTGAGCATTCAGGGACCACAGATATTACTAATTTATAAATAACAACAGCTGGAATGGAAAGGTACATGGATGGACAGGGTTATCATTATTGGCTGCTTCTCTCAATAAACACTACATCTTTTTGCAGGGTAACAGGGAAGCAGAAAAATCTGCATCAGTTATGAAACCGTTCCTGGTAAGGCTTTAGATAAAATGGCTGTTGTCATGCAGACAATTCCGTCATTTCATCCCTTATCCTCTGCCTCCTCTTTTCCTTATGCTTTCTCTCAGGTTCTCTTGCTTATAAAGTTCTTATCAGGTAGGTTGGTGTTGTATATATTTGTGTCCCTTTCCCTGGTGTAGTATTGTAATCATTTCTCTGTGTTCGGCTTAGTAAATCCTTTCTCCATAGATTATTTGTTTGGTTTAGTTATGTACAAAATATCTCAGCATCTGTGATAGAATAGTTTGTAAATAAAGGTGTGGGGTGTGTGTGCACAATAAAATAATGTCTTACATGTCCTCTCATTAGCTTTCTGGACAGTGCTTCCCTGGAGAATTACATTTTATATTGAATCTGAGAATGAGTATACTTGTGTTACAAAGTGCATGTCACTCTTCAAGTGACACCTCCTGTCGAGTATGTAGGACAAATCATTCAAAATTCAAATTTTATTTTAAAAGCCCATTACCTTCAGGTTGGATTACTATCTCTTCTTCATTTTGGCTGGTTAAAGTACAATTCAGATTGTAGTTGAATAAATATCACGATTGCGTTAGCTGATTTGTTACATTTTAGATATGAGTGAAATTAGAAATTATAGACGACAACCTTGATTCTTGTTAATGTGAAAAACCTGTTCCCAGCAAGCATTTGATGTGTCATGATGACAGGTAACTACCCGCTCTGTGTTACTCTTGTTTTAATCTTTCTTAACAAAGAGTTGGTTATATATGTTTATGCTAAATTGCTTGGTTTATGCACCAACACCCCCCCACCTAACATCTCAAGTCTTTGTGTTTGAGTTTTGCTTTTAATTTTTTTAAAGGTTTTCATTTTACTTCTCTGAGACAGAAGAAATTAGATTGCCTGCAATGTGGGAAGTAACCCCAGTGCCCTCCAAAGACCATATCTGTGTTGCCTGTGTTTAACTTGTTCATCCTGAGCTAAGAAGCTCCTCTCCTCCCAGAGTAGAGAAAAACCACCATTCTTGGGCTAGGTTGGAAAAGGGAGGTATAAACCTCAGACTCTCATGAAGCTTAGATGAGCATTTGCAATGCGATATTCCAGAGAGCAACCCTCTTCTTTTAAGTTAGGTCTTAGAGGAAAAAACATACTACACCGTGAATAGATACAGCTGTGAAGGGCCCCAGGAGCAGGTGAAAATAGGAAGCATGAAGGCCGTGAAATAATGGTCTAGAATTGTGCTCGAACTTATGCTGTGCAGGATGAGGGAGATGATGGCAGGTAGACAGACTCGAGTATGCGTTGGAGCATGGGTCCTCATATATTATTTTCCAAACCTTTGCTCTTTGTGGGACAAGCCCTGTTTCCAACAGTTCTGGGGAAATGGGAGAGTTATTTGGGCTGTGTGCTTTATTGACTCGAGACCAAATGGGGCCACAGATGTCATAATTTCCCTATTATCACTTTCCCGAGCACTTTCTGGCCTCCCTTCATTATCTTGCTCCACATTAACAGTTTTAAGTAGCTTCTTTATAGGATCCAAATGCTGTTGACTCCCTTTGGCAGTGCTTCTGCTTGTGGGGACCCAGTGGGAGGACATATAGGCACATAGCCCCGGCGTTTCCAAAGTTGTTAATGTGGAATGTTCTGCTCACCTCTCTCTTCCCAGCATGGGGAACATTTCATTCTCCATAATAGAAAGACAACTAACTCAGCCTCCCAGCCCCCGCCTTTTATTCCAGCCAAGAAGAGAAAGACATAAAGACTGGAAAGTGGAAAGCACAGATAAAGGCTGTGTATGTCCTAAGAGGAAAGGTTCTTACAGCTCATGTGCAGCCATTCAGGGGGCACCTGCTGTTCAGGATGGCTTCCCAGGTGTGTGTGCAGGAGGCGGCTGGGTGGCCCTGCCGAGTAGGACAGGCAATCAATTTTGCATCCATATTCTGAGCCTGGGTCATTATTTTCAGGCTTCTTTTCTCTGAGATTAATTCAACATATTTCTCTGTACTCTTCATGCCAAGATAGGACTGAGGTTTTGGAAATTGATGAAGGGGAATCTCAGTTTTCTTTCCTTTGTCAGTTGTTAGTAATGCAGCTGTGTGTGTTTGCATGCAAGTTTTTATGTCCTTGGCAAAGAGATCCCATGGAATTCAGGGCCTAGAACAGTGCCTGGCTCACAGTCATGCCTCAAAATAAATAACTGTTGCCTGAATGAGTAAATGAACCTGACTCCACTATGCACCAGCTAAATAAACCCCAATTTACTTATCTTTATGAGCATGAATCCTAATAGCAACTCGATAGGACTGCCCTAAAGAGTTAAATGAGACTATGTATATAAAAACCCAGAGGGTGCCTACTTATAGTAGTTAGGCATTCAAAGTTGGTTTTCTTTTCTTTTTTTTTTTTTTTTTCATTCTTGCTTCTCTTCCTTCCTCCTGGGCTTGTTATAAGCTGCCAAGGGAATTATGGGTGCAAATGTTCAAAAAGTCTACACAAATACACTGTGGTTTTATTGTTATCTGGTGGGTCCTGGTGGACAAATGTAGAAGCGCAATGGCTACATGTGTGGCTCGTTTGAAAGACTTCCCGTTCTCCCACAGGCAAATAAGCAAGAGAAACACAATGAAGTCTGCCTAATGGTACTTTTGTTGGAGCGGTGGGAGAAAGAGAAAGAAAAATCAGTGTGTAGAAATGTTCAAGACTTTAACTGGAGAGTCTTAGGTGCCTGTGCCCTCTGTATTGCTAGTGTTATTTCCTTTTAAAAATTACCGACGGCTACCCTGAGCACCCAGGTCTGGGAAGGGGTGACCTGCATCCTCTCTAGAAATCTATGTTCTGCTAAAGCTGAACCGGCCAGCACCCGGAGAACAAGCAAGTTTGAACACAGTTGCATTCTTCAAAAGCTCTTGGGAGAAGAATAACTAATCATTTGGTCTATTTTCTACTAGCATGTTCATAGAATATTTAGGGTGAGGAAATATTTTTCTGCCTGTGCTTGTGCACGCTTATGGGGAGTAAAGAGAGAAAGGAGAAGAAAGGAGGAGAAAATCCTGATCAGAGACTGTGGAGCAGGAAGGACAGAGAACTAGAAAGGGGGGAGAGAGAGAGCCCTGAGCCTGTGAAAAATGAAAACGATCAAGTTTATATAAAAAGGAGCCAAGACGAGGCTCATAGAAGAGAGTGATGGTGGACACCTGAGCAGCAGGAGAGGAGCGACTTGGTGGATGCGCACAGCAGGGGGGGCATTGGCTGCCTCCTGAGGGAGAAAGTGGGGGCTGGTTGGTAACAGAATACGTCCTCAGCAGGGGGAGCGAGGAGTATGAGACAGACAGCAGATGCACACAGCAGGGAGCAGAGTGGCATCATAGAGCAGGGGAAGCAAAGAAATTAGGGACAGAAAAGACCTGCTTCCCACCGCTGCTAGTGCCTTTGTCTAGCATAGATTTTAAGATGTCTTCTGGATTCCTACGCCCACTCCTTCCTGTCCAAACGCTTTGCCGGAAGATAAAGTGTCTTTCCACCACTTCTAGTCTCTGAATATACATATGTAAGACGTAAAGAAAGACCAGGATAAAAATAAAAAGCAGAGAGAGGTCCTGAATGCAGAAGCACACACCTGTTTGGCACCTGCTGCCTCTCCTATGGGGCCTTGTCTACAAAGAAAATGACCACAGATTTCCCAAATGTTATTTAGAGAGTTGGTTTAGTCTTGATTTGGGGCGGTGGGGGGAGGAGCTAATTGAGAAGGGAGCGGACAGAGGTAGACAACATGGAATGGGAGGAGGAGGAAGCCTTCCTTCTAGAGGTAAGAAAATAGAGGGGCACAGATGGAGGGAAAATGGTACAGAAGGGGTATGAGAAAATATAAAAACTCATTCTGTAGTTTGCTTTAAGAGTTTAGAGACTGTGATCCATTGTCAGAAACACTGTACAAGTAGGACCGTGAATTGCACCTGGGGGTGATTTTGCTCACCAGGAGATATTTGGCCATGTCTGGAGACATTTGTGTTTGTTCCAACTGGGTATGTGTGTGGAGAAATGTATGTAGTATGAGCCAGGGAGGCTGCTTAACATCTTATAATGCACAGGACAGTCTCTTCCTACGAAGAATCATCAGACTCAGAATGTCAATAGTGCTGAGGTTGAGAAACCCTGAACATATGCACACACACATACACACAAAAGTGAAATGAAGGTTGCGCAGAGTATATCCATCTTCACTATGCATGCTGACACTTTGTATTCTATTTTATTATGACATTAAACAATGTTGATACAATCCACTAAATTAATTTCTTCATCCACCATTCAGAAATACTGTGGAAAATGACAGAAACAGCACAAAATTCTCTGCTCCATGGTAAGTGCCTTGCATAGTAACAGGTGCTCAGTAAAGACCTATGGACCTTTATGACCGAGCCCCTGGCTACTTGTTTCATCTTTCCCTATTCCACTGTCTCTCTCCCTCAGTCTATTCCAAGCACACTGCCTCTTTCCTCTTCCTTCCTGCCTCCAGCTTTGCTTCTCTGTCTGGATGTGCCTCTCCTAGCTGTGGGCATGACAGCGTCCTTTTTAGCATTCAGGTCTTGTAAATTTTATATCTCTTCCCATCGGAATGAAGCTTTTGAAGAATGGGGATCTTGTCTGTCTTGTTTATCACTCTTTCCCAAGTGTTTAGCCCAGTGCCTGGAACATAGCATTCACTTAACAAATAATTTCTAGAAGCTTCCGAATGAATGAATGACCAAATACCTTTTGGACTGGATAGAGTGAAATTCTGCCATACGGTTTTCTCTGAGAGATTTTTTGAGATCAGAATATTTCTACCTCAATAAGACTAAAGTGGACCCAAGGGGGTGTGGTTTGTATCCCTTACCTTTGCCTTTTTCCCAACATCCTCTCATTCGAAAGCACCTACTTTGTTCCAGTACTGCTCTCTTAAAGGAACTTCTGGCTTTTTCTGTTCTAAAAGTACCTGAGGAAGCTGGCGCTTGCTGTTGCTTTACACTGTTGCCGTGATGTGCTGCTATGAGGTGAGCAATCATGGATCCGTCCACTCCTTTCCAGTCCATTAGATGGGAAACTGTTTTTACTGCTCAGTGGTGGATTTAGATAAGGCTTATTTCAGACACTTGACATGGCTGGTGTCTCTTTCTGAGTGGATATCAGCAGATGATCCTCTGAATAATATGAGGACATTGTTTCAACTTTTTATTTTTTCATTCTACTTTTATCGAGTTATTGAATTTTAGGTGGGGGAAGATCCAGGCAGATAATATGTACAGTCCTCTCATTTTATAGATAGGGGTGACTGACAAAGGGCTAGGGATACAAATGCTGATAGGTCTAACAACCACCGTCCCAGTGAGGTTTATTGTTATATCTATTCTTAAGGTGAGAGGACGGGAGCACTAAGAGTTTGTGAGGTGCTCAAGCTAGACAGCTAATAAATGGTACAACCAGGAATCAACTTCAGGTCTTCTTCTGACTCAAAAATCCAGATCCAAAGATGTAGGTTGGGGAAACATCAAGATTTATGGGGTATCTGAAGCCGTGGGAGTTGAAGAGTACATTCAGTACCTCATGTAGCACGAGGAGAGAAAGGCACCTGAGAAAGAAGGCAGTAACTATTAGTATTTAAAATCCATGCAGAGGAAGATAGACCTGAAAAGGGTGACTGAGCGGGATGAGTAGAGACAGGTTGGGAGTTGGGGAGGGAAGGAGAGTGTGTTATCACAGAAGCCCAGAAGGACAGGAGTGATACAGAAGGTCCAATGCTGCGAGAAATAGAATCAAGAGTGTCCTGGTGGACAATGTTCTAAGGGTCTGGTGACATGGGGATAAGGAGGTGTTTGATGACCTTGAGGGCCATTATTTGAGTGGTCAAATTTCAGTGAATGGAGAAGCGAATGGAGGTAAAAATGAGACAGAGTGAACATAGTTTGATGTTTGGTTGGAGAGGAAAGGCAGGAGGTAACTCAAGATCAACATGGATTGTGCTTATTTGTTCATTTGTTTTTAAGATAATAGAGAACGGCATTAGTGTAATGATATCCGGGGACCACTTTGTAAAGTATGTGATTGTCTGCCCACTATGCTGTACACCTGAAAATAACACAGAATAACACCAAATGTCAACTGTCATTGAAAACTAAACTAAAAGAAAGAAGGCCCAGTAGAGAAGAGAGGTTGAGGATACAAGTAAAAGAAGATCATGAAGAACTCAAGGTCCCTGAGGTCAGGAAGGGGTAAGTTTGCATGAAAAGGAATTGAAAGTGAGATTTTAGACAAAATAAATTAAAAATTCAAGCCTGATATTAAATATCAACCATTCATTCTCTATAAAGTAACATAATTCATATACAGATAAATCTTACCTCTTCCAAAGATTTTATCTCTCTTCTTTTTTCTCTTATAGCATTTTTAACTTTCATTACTTACCTTTTTTGAGACATGCAAAGAGTATTTAATATTTAAAAATGTAACTAGCCATGGCCCCTGGCTGGTTTGGCTCAGTGGATTGAGCGTCGGCCTGCGAGCTAAGTGTCGCTGGTTCGATCTTCCAGTCAGGGCACATCAGAGAAGGAAAACTCTGACTCCAAAAAACCTCCGCTGCCTTGCGGCATACCTCTTCAGGGGAAAGGCTAAGGGAGTAAACCCCGACAGAAAATCCGGAGCCGGAGTCCCTAAGGCGGTTTGACGTTGTAGTCAACACCGGCAACTCCTGCGGCGCACCTGAACCCAAGCTGTATTGACTCCGTCTTTCCCTTGGACCCTTCAGCTGCGAAGAGAGGGGGGGTCTGCTGCATGGGCAACAGCAGACCCTCCATATCACCCTGCCCAGGCTCTGTAGCTTCAGCTTCACTGGAGAGGACACTCCAGCGTCATCGCAAGATGTCGATTCAACACGGGAGGAGACAGATACCGTGTCACTCCCGAGTCGGACTGCACAGCCATTCTCGGCGGTGCAGATAGACTCTTAAGAAGCTACACCATCGTCTCTCGAGACGGACGGCTGCCGACGACGCCGACGACGACTTACCTTTGTTTCCTTATTTTTGTCTGTTTTTCAATGCAATGTAGCATCCATGGGGCAGAGCCTATGCCAGAAAACTGGCCTAGATATTTAGAAAGGTTTCCCCTTTAAACAATTCTATTTGGAAACTAAGGTGATGCTAAGAAAAATCTCACATAAGAAAGTTTTTAATTGAAGTTGAACAGTGAGAAAGAAATAGTCATCATTTAAAAAATGTGCGTGTGTGGACTTGGATTGCATTACACAAGTAATAAACCCAAGGGCACATAAACCAAACAAAAAGTCTTGAGCCTGCGAGAACTCTTGAAGTAAGCACACAACGCAGTTTTCTCTTGACCTTGCCTCTCAGCTTGATAATTTTCAAATTAGAAACTGAAATCGTTAACACTGATTTGAAAAAGGTAGAAAGTGCTGGAAGGGATTTAAAGGAAACTTTGTACGGCCTTCTCATTGTCCTCTCTCAGTTTTCCCATCTGTCTCTCACTCTCTTGCTAGCTAACTGCCACTTGCAGAGTGAACTTGGCATTGCCTGGAAGAAAATAGGAGCACACACCACCACTGAAATTCTCCCCTTGGCTCCCTAGGGCAAGTTAGGGAGCCTTCCAATCTTTTTCTTTTGAGAGGAACTTTCTGTGCTACAGATCACACACTGATCTTCAAAATTAAGTAAGATAAAAATGCTGCATCTCTTCCAAACTCACACAGAGATGGGTGTCTTGAGACAGTGTGGGGAGCGCAGTGAAGGAGAAGGCATTGGACGCCATGCAGACAGCAGGGCACAAGGTTTCAATTCATAATTAGGTGGCAGTAGCATAGCGTGGAATGCTCAAGGCCGTTGAAGGAAGAGGAGACTAGATTTAGATTCCGTTCTGCCACTTAGTGGCTGGTGACCTTGGCCTGTACCTCCACTTTTTCTGAACATTAACTTCCTCACATGTAAAACAGAGGCAATTATGCATATATAGACCTATGAGGATTAAATAGATCATCCATGAATGTTATCCATGCAGTCCCTCAACAAATACTCGGATGCTCCATGTATACATCCACTTTTACACCCTAGATTACAGTCCTCTTCAGTTCCATTTTGAGTGAACAACACTATTCAGTAGATATTTTGTCTCAAGTAGGTAGTGTGCTTACAAGGACCAGAGATGAGGAAAATCGAAAGAGAATTCGAAGGTGGGGGCAGGAAGTGAGTTCAGTTTGGGGCATGTTAATTCTGAAATGCCTCTGAGACTTTAAACAAGGGAACTAGCAGTCAAAACCTCTGGAGAGATATCGATTAACATATAGGTGGTAGTAGGTAAAGGAAGTGAAAGCCACTCCTTGAACCCCAAGGACCACCATTTTTTAAAGGGCCAGTGTGAGAATGAGGTGTGGCGGGACACTGAGATGAACGATGCAGGGGAACCAGGAAACTGTGGCCACAGGGACCTAAGGGACAAAGAGTCTCCAACAGCACAGTCATTGCCGCCGCCAGATTTAGGAGTGTACTTCAGTGAGACAGTAAAAAGTGTCCCTTAATGATTTTTAAAAAATGGAGTTCATGGGTGAGCTTGATGGCAGTATTTCCAATGAAACAGAAGGGCCAGAAGCCAGAAGAACACTGTATGAGGAAGTGGAGGGGATGAGTGTCAAGTACTCTCTCAACAAAGAGGGTCACAACTAGAGAAGGAGATGGGGTCAAGGGTGAATTTTATATTTTGGATGAAGAAGCTTGAACTTGTTCATAGTCAGAGGGCAAGGAGACCTAAGGGAGAGGAAGAGATTGAATTCACAAGAAAAAGAGAATATTTTGAGGAGGAATTGAGAGGAACGGGATAGGATTGCACTAGAGGACTGGGAGGAGGGGTTGGCCTTAAACATGTGGTGTGAGCAGGTACCTTGTCCTCTGGGGCTGGAGGAAAGACGATGTTGGTATAGGCAGAGGGGCGTGAGATGGAAAAAAGTTGTGGGTTGATGGAGTTCACTTCTGATTATTTATTTTATCTTTACACATCAAGATGTGATGAAGTCTGGAATGGTTATTAAAGGGTTTTAAGATTGTTAAGGATTTTTGAGGTTTGAAGGTGTTTTCTTAGTTCTAGGTCCCTTGCTCATACTGTCTTTGTACTACATGGGAGGCCTCTATGAACTGGATCCTGCCCATGCTGTGGCCTCTAATGTATGGCTTCTGTATCCTTTACCTTTCTTTTTTTTTTTTCTTTTCTGTCCAGCCTTAAGCATTTCAGAATATAAACTCCATTGTTTTTTTCAAGAATAGCATTCATTCAACAGCAACTTAGTGAGCCCCTTGTAGGGACTAAGTCAACGATTGAAATCACATAGTCTCAATCCTCATGGAGCTTCCAATCTAGTAATAAGAAAACTAAACATAAATTACAAATGATGGTAACACATCTGTGAAAGTAAAGAACAGGGCTTGATGATAGGGGGTAAAAGGATGAGGAGAAAAAAGGCATACATTTGACTGAGAGGCTGAGACGCAGGCCGGTCCACGGACCATGCTGAACCTTATTAATACTTTGACCTTATGGTGAGTACAATGGGAGGCCATCAGGAGTATTAAGCTATATGTGGGGCTAAGGAGAAGTGTAACGTGATCATATTCGCTATTTAAAAAAAGGATTCCTCTTGTAGCTTTGTAGAGAACCATTGATGGGATCTAGGAAGGGGAGGAGGTACAGAATGACCTGCTAGAGACACTCGAATTGTCCCAGTGAGAGAGAATGGAAGTTTGGGTGAGGATGGTGACAGGGGCTCTGGGGAAAAGAAGACTGAATTCAGATCTATTTTTGGGGGCTGACTCAGCCAAGCTTGGATATGGGCATAAGAGACAGAGTGCTGTCATGGTGACTCGGTATTATTATGGGTCTGCTGAGTTCAACTGTCTTAGATAGTTCCCTGACACACTATCACCCTATAGTAGTGTGAAGTTGTATGTATCTTATAAATCTGTTCATAAATTTACTTATTGATTTTAATTATATTATATATCTGAATTATGGAATCATAAAAGAACATGGATCACTATTCCTTCCAATATTTTCTTTCTCAAGCTTCAGGAAAGTACTCACTTGTGCTATATAACACTGGTTAAAACAAGCTTTGGGTCATGTTATTCAGATTCTTTTTGACCTTGAATAGTTTCACAGTTGTGTAACATTAGGTAAGTCATTTAGGCACTCCAGCCTTAGTACCTTTATCTGTAAAGATAGAAATTTCTGAATAGATTTTTCAGGGTCCTCTTGAGGATGAGTTAATATAATATGCATCTTATGAGATTAAATTCCAAAGGCAGGACTTAGAGTCACCTATGAAGTATTCTTGCATCTAATCAGGCATATAGATCCAATCTCCTGCTTACAGGAAAGTCAGGGACAACAGAACAAATTAATTAGTGTTAAGAAACAATCAGATAAATTCAGCATATGGGATATTCTATAAGATATCGAGCCTAGTCTCTTAAATAGTCAATATCACGGGGGAAAAGAGTGAAAGGACATAATTATTAAATGCAATGTTTGAACATGATTAGCTCTTGGTTTAAAAAATTACCTCCAAAGGTTATGCTAAAGATAATTGGGGGAATTGGAATATGGATCGTAGGAGGGAGTGACTGTTAACATTTGTAAGGCACGATAATGGTGTCACAGTTTTGTAAGAGTGCATCCTTATTTCAGGAGCTGCATTTTAAAATGTTAGGGGTAAAGTGATGTGATGTCTGTAACTTTGTAAGAGTCCTAAAAAATGAGGATGTTGAGATGAATAGAGAGGTTGAGAGATAAACAAGTATAGTGAAATATGAGCACTTGCTGGAGATTCAGGTTAAATGGGTTTTCATTGTTCTACCTCTCATAGTCTTTCACCTCTTTTATATATTTGAAAATTTCAAGTTTAAAAGTCAGTGCAAAAGGCAAAAATTGAGCGTCTTCAGCATTGTCAGATGAGGTTCCATGTTGTATGAAAAGAGATATGTCTTTAAACATGAGACTCATACGCAGCCTAGGAAGATGTGGACACTGTCATAGGCCCTCGCGGACCTGAGAACCAAGCCTTAGCAGATCTGGGTGTCCCACGTCATGCTCACATGGAAGTTGATGCTCCTGGCCTTTAATGGAGGGCGGGAGTACTTGTATTATGCAAATTGCTAATTTCTCTGTTTGTTTCTTGTTTTGCCTAGCTGGTAAAGTTGACTGTACTATGGATTCGATACATGCATGACACCACTACAGTATGATTTATTTCTGGAAGCTGCTCACCACTGTGTATATATAATATGATAAATGCTGTTTTAATAATGTGGCTCCTTATAATTTCAGATCAAAAGTCCCTGTCGTGTATTGTGTTACCACTGACCTCTCTACCCCCTGCAATTGATATCTACTTCCCACCTTTTGTCTTCTTTTCCTTAGCAACCACATGCTTTAATTTGGGGGGACGGTGGAATTTTAACCATTTGGTGGGTTTCTAGGTCAAGTCATTGTGGGCTAACACTGAGTTTACTGAGGGGTGAACTCGGGTGAGGGCTGAAGTTTTGAGGGTTGTTTTTTCCTAAAGAAAAAATTCAATTACACACACAAAAATAGAAACAAAAGTGAACATTTATTTATGAGATAAAAATCACAACACATTAAAAATTTTTTACAAAATCTGCCAAAGTTCATCGACATCATAAGATCCCAAAAATACACAACTTAAAAAAACTAACTTCACTTACCTGAAATACTTGTTACGCACAGTTTTTTGGCTGAATTTTTAAACTTTTAGTAATGCGGCTCCTCTTCATTAAAATTATTTTCTATGGAGGAAATAAAAATATAATCCCATATTACCTCTAGCACTCATTGAAAGGTTTGAAAGTTTTTCTCACCTTAGGTGTTTGTAATTGGTAATGTCAGATAAATGATTGGAATTAATGTTAAATTTGGGGAAGTTTCTATTAAACATTTTTTTAGAGATGACCTGAGGACTCTAGGTCATTTCAAATTTTTCATGTGCAGTGACTAATCACAAATTCTCTTGGATTTGACAACATTCATTAACCATTTTTTCATCAATGTCATGGTGAGCTTTTTGTCAGCCCTGCAATTTCACAGCACATGGGCAGTAGGAATTTTTCTGCAAACCGTTCCTGTAGGAGGACAGCTAGCAATAACTTTATTACATAGAAATGGCAATAATCATTCTACATGTGTTCTAAAACCAAAACTAAATATATCCTCAATTCAAAAGTGTCCCTAACCATTCTGATACCACCAGGCACAGGGAATAGTATGACAGGGAAGTTAGAGAGGAGATAGTGGTAAAACTTTATGATTTTTGCTGATTTTACAAAACTATACGAAAGTGTAAATACATTGCCAAACTCCTCCCATCAGTTTCTGCAAATGAAGGCTCTGAAATTTAACTCATTAGCTTTCTGATAACCCATACTGTACTTGAGGTAAGCATTTCTTTATTTCACGTGAACTTATAGCATTGAGTAGAGAGTCATGCTTACAATGGGCTCCTAACAGTTGCAAAATCTAAGTTGATTTTTTAAAAAATATTTTATATAGCATTGTACATAATGTTTAAAGGCCTCAAAATAAGCCATGAGGAAAATACTTCTCAAATAATATTATTCAAACTTCTCCTTATATAACTTATGTATCTCCAAAGAATCTTCTAGTGCTGTGGTTTTCAAGCCTGGCTGCACACTAGAACCTCCTGGGACACTTTGAGAAAAATAACCAACATGGGCAATGGTATTTTTTAAAAGCTCTCCAGGTGATTCTAATGTTCAGCCAGAAATTGATATCTACTGTTCTAATGCTTAAAATTCCTTTTAAAATTAAAAAAAAAATTGTTTTGCTTAAATGTCAAAATATTGCTCTAGTTCTCCCCGGACTCTTTTGAATGAAATATAAGGATATGCAGTTCAGGAAATGTGTTACACATGCGTAGCACAATAGGCATTATGTAAAATAAAGGAACCACTCTGGTAAAAATTGCTACTTTTGTAAAATGCAGTACTATGGTGTGCTGAACAGGCAAAAGAGGAACTAAGCATCCTCTGCTGTACTTGAAGGCAAATGCTTTTTTTTTCTTTTTAATATTGGGTTGGCCAAAAACTCCTTTTAGTTTTTTCCATAAAATAAGACAGACACACTTTTCATTTTCCCTGACAACTTTATTGATTTGGATATTTTGAATATGTTGGCTATTTCCTGCGTGGTATAATGTTGATTGTTCTCAATGTAATATCCCGACTTGATTGCTCTCAACTTCAACTGGTCTGTCCAACCGTGGAGCATCATCCAGTGAGAAATTTCCATCACAAAACTTTGCACACGACTTGTGACATGTTTGATCACTCACAGAACCTTCTCCATACACTGCACAAACCTTTTTCTGTGTGTGTTTTGGTTGCGTTTTTACCTTTCTTGAGGTAATACAGCATGATATGCCAAAAATGTTGCTTATTTTTCCATCTTCAATATTAAAATGGCTACACAAAAATTAACCAATTTTGATAAGTTTTCTGTTTTAATGTGTGCTGATATGACAGCTGTCACAATACAATCTAACAACATTGTTTTGAATGAAGTTAAAGACAACTATGTGCTACTAGAGCCATCTTATGGAAAAAAAACAAATGAACTTTTTGGCCAACCCAATATAACAAAGGTGCCATGAAGGGGTCAGCTCCAAGAGTATTTCAAAAAGAAAATGTCCAGCATGATAAATCTATTCCAGGTCCTCAAACACCCACTTTCTCATGGTGGCTCAGGTAAGCTGTGGAATTATACAGAGCTGGCACTGGGTTCTGCTCTCTGCTCTCCAGTCAAAGTGGATTGTACATCACCCATAATTAATATCTGCTTGTTCAAATCTGTCCACACTGAATATATTGCCCTTATTTCTCTGAAAATGGCTACTTTGAAAAATAAATATTATTATTATTATTGATAAAGGAAAATTTAGAATTAAGGACCTTTTCATAAGTGAGATACTTAAATGCTTTCCAAAGTCATTTGGTATTGCCTGACTATAAGCTTAATTTCCATCTTTTCTTAGAGCTGTTTTTTTTCTTTTTTTTAAGATTGTACATTGAGAAAATTCTTCACGACTCCCCTAACTTCCACAATTATTTAACTCAAATTCATATTTCTCAATGAAAACATTTTATATGTACATTTAAAACTACATGCAAATGTACAGAGTCCACTCTACTCCTGGAAAGTAACCTTGTTCCAATATAAAGAACCAAGCTTAGCTGTGAACCTGGCCTGTGACTGCCTGATTTCATAAGCTTACTGCTGAGCTCCTTAGCTACTGAAGTGTTTGGAATTGGTTTCCAGCCCAAGAAGGATTTATAACATGGTAGACGGAAACAGTAACATAAAGAATGTCAAACTGAAATAAATTTTATAGTACAAAAAGCAAAAGCAAGCATCTGAACCTGCTGTATGCCGGAGCCAAAGCCTTTCCTTTTGACCGTTGAGAACTCATTGGGCAGGGAGGTCTTAAAGCTGTAATGAGAACATCTGCCACCTAATATATATTTCTTGGAACAGAAAAAATAGAGCTGCAGAGGACTAAATATAAGCCTTCTGCCTTCCTCTCCAACTTTTTCTCCCAGTCTTTCAATAGATTAAACTACTTGCATATCTCTCTCTTTCTCTCTCTCTCACTCACACACACACACACACACACACACACACACACACACACACACACACACGACATGGTATCTTTGCTACATATTCTATCTGCCTTGCCTGGTCCACTTGACAAACCCGTTCCTCCATGAAAATCTTGCTTTGGTGTTGTTTCTCCATGAAGTTTCCTCTGAAGTGAAATTATTAATTATACTCAGATCAGTAATTCTGTATTCCTAAAATCTCATAAATCCCTTTGTATGTTTACAACTCTGTTCTACCACCACATTGTGTAAGCTGCTTAGGGGCGGGGACCATTTGTCTTTTTGGAGGCCACCACGCACACTATGGACCAGCACAAAGAGGTACTCAATAATTGTTCAATTGCACAGAAAGAGCTGAAGTCTATTATTTCCATTCACCCTCACTGCTTCTACTCTCTCATACTGGGTGAGCCCCAGGATCACAGATGCACAAAGATTTCTCATATACAAGTCCATTAATTTATTTATAATTCCACATGGACACAAGCATGACCATAGCAATTGCTATTTAACTCTAAATCCCAATTGGGTGTATCTATCATTGCTTTTGTCAAGTTATTTCCCATAAAGCTTGCCTAGAAAGATTATTATAGACTACTATACATTACAGAAGGCTACCAGTTCTTTGCCATTTCTGCCATTGAGAGGGGGAGTCAAATTCTTCTCCCTTTGAATCTGGCCTGATCATAGTGGCGTTTTTGACCAATTAAATATAGAAGATGTTAAATACTGAGGTTTATGAGGCTCAATCATGCTTTGAAGCTTCCTCCTGAACCCTTTTGATAAGAAACCCAAATGCCCTGAGACCACTGTGCTGGTGGGTCCACATATAGATGTTCTGACTGATAGCCGCAGCTGAACCCTATCCTTCTAACTCTCCCTGCCATGGGGCTAACATGAATGCATCCTTCTTGGACTCTCCAGGCCACTTTGTCTGCCAGCTGAATGGCCTTTGTCGACACCATATAGAATAGAAGAATCACCCAGCTGACCTCTGCCTAAATTCCTGGCCGACAGATTTGTGCAGCAATAATAAAAATGGTGGTTGTTTAAAGCCCCCGAGTTTTTGGATGGTTATGCTGCAATGAACAACTTGAACACAGGTCCTCTTTCCACCACTTCTGCTTCATTGCTCAGGATGCTTATCAACTGAGTCAAATACAGAAAGATTCCTGCACTGAGTTCTTAAATTATGGGATAATTTTACATTTATAGATCCTTTTAATTATCCCTAGTTAAGCATATTTTTTATTTCTCAGATAATGAACTTTTATACTGACTTAGTTTATAAGACTTTGAACAATTCCTAGCCATATCTTTCTCCTCATTTTCTTCTATCCCATGGCACTCCCACCCCTGTAGTGCCATTGTGATGGACATCAGTCGTTCCCAAATCTCTCTGCCTTTCTCCTCAAGAGGGCTCTGTGGAGTTATGCAGCAACCAAAGTGGTAATAAGTATGTGACCAGGCAACTTTTAAAAAGTTTGGAGATTCCACATCTTTGGAAGACTTTAGAATAGGATAAACAATATGTACACTATTAGATAGATTTTTAAAATATTCCTCATCCCAGAATTAGAGGGCCTGCATTAGACAAACTCTAGTGATTTCTTTCTGCCTGAAGATTCTATAATAGATTCAAATGCGTAGAACCAGTCACAGGCCTGAAACATGTGAGATATCCATTTCTTGATACCATAATTTTCTAATTTTATTATAGTTAAGTAACTGCTTGAGCATGTTTTATATATATATATTTGAAGAATTTCAGCTCTTCAGAACATGTTTTATTTTTTGAAAATAGTTATAAATATGAGTTCTTCCAAATGTAATCAATGTTTATCACTATATTGATTTTCTTTCTGTAGTCCATTATAATTTTTTTCTTTGTGAGCATTTTCAAACTCTATTTGCAATTTTCCACTTCTGGTGTATTTAACTGCTGCTCAAACATGGTTTTAATACAGTAGATGTTTGTGTGTGTGTGTGTGTGTGTGTGTGAAAGAGAGAGAGAGAGAGAGAGAGAGAAATCTATTTTACATACTTGCTTTAGTGACTTATCTGTGCACTTCAGAAGTGAGCAAACTTTATTTCCTCAAGTGATGGCAAGATGCTCCTCTAAGAATGTGGGAATGATAGGAAATTCTGCTTGTCTTTTCTTTGAAGGTCTTCTCAAAACAAATGGGAAAAGAACCAACACTGTCAAGAATAACAGTTCAACAGCTTATGCTGACCTTTAAAATGTGTCTGGTTATGTCAATAAACAAGTTTTGGCCAAAGCAATCAAGATTGCCAGCCATTCTGTATCCTCCACCCAGAACAGTGGAAGTAAAGAATGATTGCTATGTCGAACAGCCAGAGGAGAGCTGTGGGTGAATCCATGCCCTAAAGCAGCAGAATTAGACTGAGGGCATACAATGGGGGTGGGAGAGGCAGGCTGTAGAAAGCCCTGCCCTTGCGTCGCCCACCAATTCCCCCTATATGGCAAAATTTGGTTGCTGTAACTGAGAGGCCCAATATCCCTAAAGGTCTTACTTTCAAGTCTAATTCAAGGCGAGGCTGGAATCAAGCTCAGAAAGATTCTGCACTCTGTCAGGGAGGAAAGGCAGTGTCACATGGAGGTCCAAGAACCAGAGGCAGCCGCATCGTGAGAGCATCCCTGCGATGCCCTGCAGAGCTCATAACAGCAGAAAATTCTGAAGACTCCTGAAAGGGAAAAGGTAACAGAGGCTGTGCCTTTGGACAGAAACACACCCACAGGTGAAGAAGGCAAGTTAGAAAGGAAAGAACCCTGAGAGACTGTTTCTATTCATTCTTTCACCCGACAATATTTCAGTATTTTACTAGTGTCTACTAGCTGTCAAATACTGTTCTAGGCACTGAGAATTTTATAATGACCAAACAATACAAAAATCTGGCCCTCATAGAGCTTAGATTGCAGCTGAGAAGAGAGCCAATAAACAAATGTTTATCTTTTTTATAATTGCAAAGTGACATGTCAAGTGGAATCAAAGCTTTGGAGAAGAATGAAACAGGGACTGGGAGTAGGTGGGACTGAGGTAGATGAGGGCTTTCAATTTTAAATAGGGTG
This sequence comes from Furipterus horrens, assembly GCF_987537825.1. Classification (NCBI taxonomy): domain Eukaryota; kingdom Metazoa; phylum Chordata; class Mammalia; order Chiroptera; family Furipteridae; genus Furipterus; species Furipterus horrens. Next base: position 18,955,494 of record NW_028327174.1, on the reverse strand, counting down.
GTCAGGAAAGGCACCCTTGATCAGGTGACATTTGAGTAAAGATCCGAAGGAGGAAAGGGGGTAAGTCACATCACAATTTAGGGCAATAGCATGTGTGGATCTAATTGGTGTATAGCTCTGCCCAGTTTGGAACCTTCCAGGATCAGAGGTCCCAGGATTATCCACCAAGCAGCAGTGTGTGCCGGAGATGGAGGGGTCGTCCTGCATGCAGGGGTCACCTCTTTCTTCCAGGGAGAGCCCCACACCCCTGGTTAGCAGTGAAGCCCAATGGGGTGAGAGAGTAAACTCCTAGGGGATGTTTAATATATGGGGTGGAGCCATTTACTCTCTACTCCCATGCTTGAAGAGAGAAAAGAGTTGTTGGCTTGATTGGTGAATTTGGGCCTAAGGAACTGGGCATACATAGCTCTGCCATTTTCTTTCTGTTTTATCTTAGAATCTAGGCTGTGAGTTTATGCTCTGGGTTGCTCTGGGCCATGTGGTAAGCCTTGCACCTCCCGGGGGAGAGTGGTGGTCATTTGGAGCATCTGTGACTGGGTGATAAATTTTCCTAAGTCTGCTGTTTGACATTAGTGTCCCCTTGTCTGTATTATAAGACACAGTCTCCTCTAGCAGCTTTATTAGAGAAAAAGATGCTAATTTAATCTTCATTTATTATTCTTTTGTTTTATTTCCATTGGGTCAGAATTGGGTGGGAAAGAAGAGCTATGTGTCAGGAATCCTCAACCCCAAGATTGTGTGTGTGTGTGTGTGTGTGTGTGTGTGTGCATAGTGTATCATTCATGTAATAGTCACTGAATGAATGAATAAGTGTATGTAGTTGAGTTTGTGCTTTTCTTATTGGCCTTGCAATTTTCTGGAACCCCAAAATCTCATAAAAGGGGTAATGTAATTTAGATAAAAATTGGCAAATCTCTAATGGACAGACACATTAGAAAAAAGGGACCAAAGGGAGGGGATGGTAACTGTATACAACCAGATTTTTCTATTTTACTGGGTAAAACTTTATATTCACTAATACACTCACCTGGTGGCATTTAAGTTCAAAAGGGCGGCTCCTTTCACTGGAGTTGCTGCAGATCCGTTTTTTACATACCTGTCCAGATTTCCCCGGTGTGAAAATCACACCCGTGGTCTTGGATGATTTTGAAAGCTTCTCTCATTCTGTCAGGCCGGTGTCCTTAAAGGTCCCTGAACAAGTATAATAATTATAGCTACTGTTCCGTCCTAACACTGCGCCTAGAACTTGGTCTGTCCTGAAACTTGAGATGAGGCTTTGCTTTGTCCTTGGGAGGAAGAAAGGAATGAAGGCGCTGGAAATTACGAAAGTAGTGGATGTTATAATAGAGGGGAGTGTTTTCTAAGATAAATGATTATCGAAACACCTGAGAATTTATAGAGTTTCAGAGACCGCTGAATGGTCGGAATATCCGCCACGGCGTGCTGCTGAAAAGACAGTCAGGGTACCACATCCCCGCATCATTTTCACACCCCCTCTGCGCTTTCTTGGCTTTGGGTTGTTTCCTGACCAAATTGTTTTCTTTAAATTTTTTTTTCTTTCTGCAGAGTTACTGATGAGCCTAAGGGCTCAGACAATAATGAGAGAGAGAGTCAGAACAGGAATCATGAAAAGAACAGTTCGCTTTTCTTTTTTATTTGCTGAGCACTAGAATTATGTTTCTGTTTTTAAGTAGAAATTGCAGCATAAAGAGATACCATAATCCACATTTGGGTTCATTTGGGTGGCTGAATTCGGCTGTAATGGGATTTGCTATATTCTACTGGCTGATAAATGTGACACCATAAGCCAGCCTGGAGCTTTTTTATGTAAACAAAAGACCAGGGAAATTAGCATTAGGACAAACTGCCTTTATAAAACTCTATTAGCTGTTGAGGTAGATGTAGATTGTTTTTTCTCTAGATTGTAAAAATCTTCTGCTCTGTCTCTTTTCTGCTCCTTTATCTGCTAAAGTCAATGCTATAAACACAAACGTACTAAGTAAATGACAGACTGGGATATAAAAGCAAAACAGTATTCAGAATTGCTAAAGTTAGTTGGTTATAGTTAGATTTTTTTAAAGGCCACAGTGGTATAATTTATTAGAACTCTCAGCCTCCCTTAAATAATGACAAAAGGTAGTCTATACTGTCTTCGTACGGCCCTCAGGTATCTAGAATAAAGATGGATTAGGAGAAAAGGTCGGAGAGCCTTAGCAAAGAGCTTTGTCATTATAAGATGTAGGGTGGCATAATTCTTAAAATTCTCCATAAGGAATCATATCCATTGATAAGCTTTCCTATGCTTCTCAGAAAGGGCACAAGTTCAGAACTGCTTTAACTTGCTCTATGAAATGATACATGACCTTGTCACCTCTGGCACATTGTAACTGACTTGGTGGGCTTTACCAATGTCTCTTCTCTGGAGTTCATCTGGAATGCTTTATGCATGACAGCCAACCTCTGAGACTATTCAAAACCTTTCTTATATAGAGTTTCTAATCCATAAAATGATCATCCCTTAAAAAATGAACAATTTTGAACAGATTTGTGAGAAAGGGACCTTTACTTTTAAACTCTGAAATTGTATTAATGTGAGTAAGGAGAGAGTTGAAAGAGAAATCATCCTGATTTATAACTATCTCAATTCTTTTTAAAGATTAAAAGTAGGAATGATTATATGTAATCTATTTCTTTAAGGGATTTTCTATTTTCATAGAAATGTGGCTTAAACTAAGGAAGAACCCAGGTAGAATTTTTTGAGGTGTACTTAGGGATCATTTGGCTCTTCCTTCAAAAGACATGAGGTTGGTGTATTGGCAGCTTATTGTCGGATTTTTCATAACAAGCATAAACTAGTTGAAGCAGCAAGTGATTTGTGAGTTTGTGTGATGCATGGGGGTTGAGAAGCATATGTTCTCTCTACCAATCTGCAAATTCACAGCCACTACAACACCACTTCTCTGTATGTGGGATGGCCTTACCTTTTACTTTTAGTATTTGTAGATTCTGGTCTTCTTTAATGATTTACTTTTACCTCCAATTAGAGAGTTTCTTGCAATTTCTCTGTCCTTAGATATGTTTTATAGACCGAGAGTGAGAGCAAAATGAGTAAATGTTTCAATTACAAAACTGTTCATCAGCTTTCTTTCTTTCTTTTTCAAATTTCACTTCTTAAATTCTCTTCAGGTTATTTAGAGACCTCTTAATGTTTGGAGACCAGGCCTGAGTCTGTGACTTGCTTTAGCTGCTCCCATGACTTTTCATAATAATACTTCTTTGTTCTTCAGACTTCATCATCTTCATGCAGATTTATGCTGATGATTATTTACTATGCAAGTACTTCAAGTTGGTATTTATAATAGAGGAAACGCTGATCAGCAGACCAGAAATTGAAATGTAGCTCAATTTTTAATTATGAGACCTCATATATTTTGCTTAATCTCTTCAGGATATAGTTTGACTTCTGTAGAATGGAGATCTTAGTAACTATTTTATAGCACTGTGGTAAAAATTCAGTCAGTGAGAGCTTTATAGACTGTAAAGTGCCATATAGGTGTTAGGCATGTAGTAGAGACTGCTATGTATCCACTCAAATCCATTTCCCTCTTTTTCTGAGTAATGGCATTCTATCTGGATTCAGCCTGGGACTGCACTTCCCAGCATCCTTTGCATCTAGGTGTGGCCATGTGTTTAAGCTCTTACTCAAGGAATGAAAGAGGGAGAGCTATGTATCATCATTGCTTTGTTTACCTTGCAGGATATATCTGGCCCTGACTTCAACTTGTTCTCTGGTTAGAAGGGTTATTAGCAGAGTGACCTTGGAGACCAAATATCATTACACCAGTTTCCTGAATCAAAAAAGAGGACAGAGGGGTCTAAAATACCTACTGTGGACCATTGAGTGAGAGAGAAATTAATTCTTTTTTTGAGTCTTTGTACTTTTGGGTAATTTCTAGCAGGTTAGCCTACCATAGCTAATGTTGACATTATTTTTGAGTTCATTTTGATAGAGATTCATTGAGCTGGAAGGACCCATACAGGTCATCTTGCATATAAAAATAATGCTTAGAGAGGAAATAGTTTTTGCTTGGTCACAAAACAAATTAATAACAAAACTGGAATAACATTCAGTTTTCATAACACAACTTTTCTTCTTTGTAGAGTGAGTAATAAACATATGGAACTGAATACTACCTGAAAGATGGTACATGCAAAACAAATTAATCAATACAGAAAGTGCCTGTGTAAACCTTTTATAACACCTTTAGAAATGGCAAGTTAGGGAAGTGACATTTACCTAACTTTTTACATTGAGATCTGGGTGGATAACCTAGCCCTTGCAGAATGTATACTCTGGGGGTTCATTTGGGGTTCCTTAATTCATAGTTCTCAAGCTGGGGAGCCCTAGTGTCAGATAAAGGATGACAACCCCTTTGGTTCTCTGTGAAAACAACCTTGGGGACAAAGGACCAACCTAGCAGTGGTGCTGGGTGTGTGTTAACCACAGCTGCTGAGAATTTCTGTGCCCAAAAACATTGATCTAACATGACTTCTCGAAGCATAACCCAATGAGAGAGAGACAAGGTGATGTTTTTAGCATTTGATCCAAAAACATGCTCACACTCTGCTTTAAAAGGTCTTATGGGACTGAAAAAGCCCAGGGAAACAGAAGTTGCTGTTCTCATTAAAGGAGAAACGTATTTTTATTCATTGTTTTTATGCACATCAGTTAATTTAACATGCCTTCAAGGGGCCTCTTCCAGGGTAGCAGATTAAAGTAGCGGCTTACTCACTGATTATAAACAAACATTAGTCAAGTTGACTTATAAAAGTTGGTGCATGCCTTCTACCTGACAGATGGGGTGAGTCCCAAAAGTCTCTTTGAGCCCTGTGACAATATACCACGTAAGAAACATAGAATGAAGTCCAAACTCTTTGGCCGTGACTTGTAAATCTTTCTATGATCAGGCCCATACCTACCTCTCGTCCTCATCAAGACCCTCCAGCCTTGGCTCACTGCTGAGAAGCCCACTTGGCCTTTTTGTTCTTTACCAGAGCCTCTTCCATATGCCACAAGGTCCTGTACATGCTGTGAAGGTGGCTAGTTAATTCTATTCTTGGGTCTCAACTTAACAATCTCTTCTTTAAAAATGTCTTTCCTGACTACCCTCCAAAAGGAGAATCACAACACAACACTCTTTTTCCTTCAGTTCAGTTTATTTCCTTCAAAACACTTACAGTAATTGCCATTTATTTTATTTATGTGTTTGCTTATATATTTTTGTAGGGCATTAATCTCCCCCACTGGACAGTGATTTAACTGGCTAATGACCCATTTTGATCATAAAAAGGGCAACGTTTAATCCAGGTAGAGTATGAAAACTACATGTTGAGGCCAAGCTAGAGTTCAGGTAGGGAGATAATAGAAACCAAGAGACTAGGGATGGAAAGTGGGATTAGTGACCTGATAGGGTTTCCTTGGCAAGAATGACAGACAGGCTGGAGTAGAAATCCAGTGCAGATCACCCTCATATGAGAAGTTCAACAAGGAAAAATCAAGAAGGTCAAGGACCAGAGAAAAAGCCAATAGAACAGTAGCTAAGTCAGGGAAAGAAGCAAAGTCTCAGACAGACTGAATGAAACTCACTTTCATGTTCAGCTCTTGAACAGAACATTATCAGCACTTCGCTGAATCACCAGCCTGAGATCATTCTCAGTATCTCTGAGGATCTGGATGATTGAGTCTTGAAGTCTTGGTCCCCTGGGCCAGTGACTTCATCTCCCTCTGAAGGCAATGCTATTTGTCCTTGGGTCAGACACCTGGAGGGTGGTTCTCCTGTCTGGTGTCACCCCTGCCCAGTTCTTAACTCTATGCACACATTTCAGCAATAGAACATTTTCCTACAGCTCTGATAGTTAACTTCTCTGATAGCAGTTTTGTACCTTTGGTCTGGAAGCATGTTATAAATCTTGAGCTGCCCTTTTACTGACCCCAAATTCTGATTGCTCTATGCCCCATTCATACATCAAAACCCTCTTCAGGTTCTGCTTCTTTTAGTGACTATCCACCTTTGGCCCACCGGAGATAGACCCAAGAATCATCCTTGTTTGTGAACTGCCCTCTAGTGCAAATGATACTCTTTAGATTTTGCCCTTCTGTTGTTATAGTAATGGCAGATGTGCCTCTGGAATGTTATGTTTCCTGGAAATATAATTCCTGTACCCACATCTGTATTTCTTTTCTTGCTATATAGAAGCTGGGAGAAATTGACAGGGTAATAGAATCAAATCTTTGCAAGAAGTAGGTTGTGTAACATGATGAAATCTGATATCTAACATGTTCTACTTCACTGAAGAAAACATAATGCCAGTAATTTACCTGTACTGTGATTATCAGCATAAATTGTGCGATAAAATATATAGGTATAAGGAAAACTTCAAAAGCATCAAATAGATGATAAATGATATAAAACACAATGGATTATTTTATTGAGCTTTGATTTTAATGTTTGTAAAATGAACAGAGCAATGCATTTATATGCAGAAACCTATATTATTGTGAACATCTTTACTAAAACAAAAAGTGTAAATTGCGGTTAAATGGAGTATGGTATGCTTAAATGTTTCTTTGTGATTAAATGTGAACAATCACTCCTTTAAGGTAAAGGTCTGTGTACATGTGATTAATCAGATTGAAATGAAAGTGCAGACAGCTCATGCCATGCCTAGTTATCAGAATGATTGATTTTAGTCTGTGCTTCTAGGTGAAAAAATATCTGTTAATAACCCCAGCGGCCAACCCCCTGATGTCACTGATAACTCAATGATTTGTGCAAATTCTGCATTATTGCGCCCATTTCCAGGTAGAGGGTCTACACAATGATCCATTGGATTGCAAAATTATAACATGAAAAAAGTGACATCCAGATTTATGCAAGAGTTATGACTGCAAAGTGCATTTCATCATTGGGAAGTTTAAAATTTTTGCTGTTGTAGCTGTCACAGGCGTAGTATTTTATTTATTTAGTTAGTTAGCTAGTGTGTAGGCAAGGCTGTCAAGTTTTTATCACATAAACTGGTGTTTCTGTGCACCGTAGCTCTCTGCCAGTCTCTGAACCAGGTTGTTTTTAAGCCTTCAACTTTAAGATATTACTTTACCAACCTCGTGGAACTCCACTTGCTCATAAACACCTTAATGTTTTACTGTGTATAAAGGCTCAGAGAAAAACGTGGAAACAGCTCTACAGTAAGTGTTGGCAGATTGCCGGTGGGGACCGTTGCTCTTCCTCACTGCCGAGGAGTAGGTGTCAGGCTCAGAAGTCTCAGTTCCGAGTCCTCTCAAAATGAAAGACCGAGGTTAGCAGGAAACTCCCCATGTAAAATTTGGATGTCTTCTCCATCCTATAACTAGTCACTGTACCATCCAATTGTCAAGCACTCCAGCCCTGCACCCTTCGGCCAAGAAGAGTTCTCTCTCGTAGCTACTAAACTGTTTGTTTCTGGGTGTACTTGGATCCAGTACATCTAGGGGAATTTATTTAGTACCAACTCTTTCAGATTAATTTTTTTCTCCTACCCAAAATTGGTTTTGGAGCCTGCTATAACGAAACCTGTCCCATCTTGGCAGGAAAGTAGTGAGATACTTTATTGTGGTGAAGTATTATACCTAACATATTCTACATGTATAGAAGGAAATTCAGTGCTAATACTTATTCGTACTTTGATTATCAGGACATACTATGGGGTAAAATACATGGATGTAAGGGAAATGCTGTGAATAACAGCTCTAGACCACAATGAATACATTTATTTAGCTTCAGTTGTTACACTTGTAAAATGGACAAAGCACTGTATGCAGAAACCTCTTATTAGAAGATTCCATACAATTGTGCCTGGCACAATACCAGGCCCACAACAAGAACTCTATAAATAGAAGCCATGAGTAGTAGTAGTATTGTTATTATTAGTATTATAAGCAAAAAGGTAACATAAGCACGTGCACACGTATGTACTGAATGGCCACATAATGGAGGCCCAAGCCAGACCACAGAGTAAACGAGAGTTCCCGGAGAAACCCACACTAAGGAGGCAGTGTGCTCCTCTCCCGGCTTGCCTGGCTTGGCTCTTAATTAAATAGCTTACATTAATCCTGACCTAAATCTCTGGGGCTGTGCTACCCAACGTAGCCACTAGCCACATGTGATTGTTTAAATTTAAATTAATGAAAATGCAATAAAATAAAAAATTTAGTTTCTCAGTCACATCACTCACATTCCAAGTGCTCACAGAGAATATTTCCATCGCCACTTCACGAGTTATATTAGGCAGCATTGCTCTAAGGGCAACTCTGCAGGGAGTCTGGGGTTTGGAGCCTGAGATCTGCAACATACAGAAAAAAGTCAACTATGCCATCAAGTGAGTGGCAGACTGGTTTGTGAAAATTCATAATCAGAGACTTGAAAAGGAACATATTGCACCATGTAGACGTGACTCTCTCATGGTTGGTGGAAATGTGCAAGTATGCAGAGAGTATCATCTGCATCACCTCTTCTCATTCCACGGGTGGGGGACTGTAAGTGATGGGTCTTAAGGAGCTGATGTGGAAGGAAAACCAAACCAAAACCAAAACCCCAAATGGGATTATCCAAGAGAAAGGTGGTTTGTGACTAAATGAATCTGGGAACCATGTGGACCATCTTAAAAGCGGCCTTTTCAAGACCCTGAATAGGCAAAGCAATCTTGAGAAAGAAGAACAAAGTTGAGGCATCATGGTACCTGACATCAAACTATGCTACATGACTATAGTAATCAAAACAGCATGGTACTGGCATCAAAACAAACATATAGGTTAATGGAATAGAATAGAGAGCTCAGAAATAAACCCATACCTATATGGTCAATTAATCTATGACAGAGGAGGCAAGAATATAGAATGAGGTAAAGAAAGTCTCTTTAATAAATGCTATTGAGAAAACTGGACACATACATGCCAAAAGAAAAACGAAAAAGAAAAAGGAAAGAAACTAAATCACTTTCTTACACCATATAGAAGAATAAACTCAAAGTGGATTAAAGACCTAAATGTAATATCTGAAACAGAGGCAGTAAACTCTCTGACATTGCTCTTAGTACTCTATTTTTTGGATATGTCTCCACGGGCAAGAGAAACAAAAGAAAAAATAACTGGGACTACATCAAACTAAAATGGTTTTTCACAACAAAGGAAACCATCAATAAAATAAAAAGACAACCCACTAAATGGAAGAAGTTATTTGCCAGTGCCTAAATAGACATTTCTTCAAAGAAGGCATACAAATGGCCAATAGACATATGAAAAGATGCTCATCATCACTAATTATTAGAGAAATGCAAATTAAAACTGCAATGAGCTATCACCTCACACCTGTCAGAATGGCTATCATCAATTAATCAGCAAGCAAGTGTTGACAAGGATGTGGAGAAAAGAGAACCCTAGTGCACTGTTGGTGGGAATGCAAATTGGGGCAGTCACTCTGGAAAACAATTTGGAGGGTCTTCGAAAAATTAAAAATGGAACTACCACATAACCTAGCAATCCCACTTCTGGGATTAATTTGAAAAGCTATATGCTTCCCTATGTTTATTGCAACATTATTTACAATAACCAAGATGTAAAAGCAACCTAAGCGTTCATTAATAGACAGTTGCATAAAGAAGATTTAGTACATATTAACAATAGGATGTTACTCAACTATATAAAAGAATGAAATCTTACCATTTGCAACAACATGGATGGATCTAAAGGGTATTAGACAGAGCAAGACAAATACCATATGGTTTCACTTATATGGGAAATCTAGAAAAAAACAAAAAAATTAACAGAACAGCAACAAACTCATAGATACAGAGAATAAACTGATGGTTGCCAGGTGGAGAGGAATGTTGGGTTGCTGCGTGGCAAATGTGGAAGGGATTAATAAGTACAAATTGCCAATTATATAATAAAGATAGTCACAGGGATGTAAAGTGCATCATAAGGGAACATCGTCAAGAACACTGTAATAATCGTACATGGTGCCACAGGCCATATGAGGGGATTACTTCATAAGTTATATAAATGTCTAACCACTATGCTATACACTTGAAACTAATAAAATATTGAATGTCAACTGATATAAAAAACACAAAATTACAATAAAAATGGTCTTTTCAAACACAATGTGATTTGGTGGTTTCTTTAATACATCTGAATTTAATCATGCTTAGAAGGTGAGCAAACACAGTCCTGGTTACTCATTCTTATCTAACTTTCCAGTAATCCATCACATCATTGTGAATTATGCTACATTTACTAATGATACTCACTTAATTAATCCCGAGAGACAGGAGCTAATGTCTGGTTTAGTCTTGACAATTATTAGAAATACAGCCAAGGGCATTGCCTTTAGAATAAGTAACTAGAATTGAATATATGTGATAGTGCTGACATTCTGTCATAGAAATAATATAAAAATATAAGTGACTTTTAGATGCTTATAGGTTTTTCTCCATAAAAGTTTCTTAATATTCTTCATATTTTTCCAATAATTTAAGTCATTTCAGTTAGGGAAAATTGTAGAACCCTGCCTTGAAAGATTCTGCCACTGTGACCTCCTTGTGAATTTGAATATGGTAAATTTTGCTGAACTTCAGTAAATTGAAAACTGAAATTGGACAATGTAGTGGATTGTACGGTATTTTCAGCATATTAAATTTTGAGTTAAAGTTATAAATACTATTGATTGTTTTTAAATTAGAAAAGTATCTGTGCATTCAATATCAATTTTAGTTAATTTTTTTTTTTAGATATAAGAAATAAATTAGAATGATAATGCTGGCAGAGACCTCAACTGACAATCTTCTCTTTCCTCTTAGATCGAAGCCAGGCTAGATAAAAGTGATCCTCAAAAGCTTGCTGGGAGCAGGGAAGTGGATGGTAAGAAGAGCACCATGGACCTGTGCAGCCTCTACTCAAGTCCCAGGTTTGCCATTGTTTTCCCTCAAACCTCACAGCTCCCTGGGTCTCAGTGTCCTTATTGGTAAAATGAGAGAAGTGGACCAAATTGTTTCTGTAGCACTTTCTAACTATCATAGTTTTCTATTGCTAAATTACAATTTACTGCCAAGTTAGTGGCTTAAAACTAAGTTAGGGCAAAAGACTTGAATAGATATTTTTTCAAAGAAGGCATCCGAATGGCCAACAGGTATATGAAAAATGTTTACCATCACTGATGATCAGTGAAATGCAAATCAAAACCACAATGAGATATCACCTCATACCTATTAGGATGGCTTCTATCAAAAAGTTGAGATAACATGCTGGCAAGGATGTGGGAAAATGAAGTCTCGGTGCACTGTCCCTGGGAATGTAAATTGGTACAGCCACTTTGGAAAACACTTTGGCAGTTCCTCCAAAAATTAAAAATTGAACTACCATACAATTCACCAATCCCACTCCTGGGTATATATCTGAAGGAAGTAAAAATTAGTATGTTGACTATCGGCACACCAATGTTCATTGCAGCGTTATTTACAATAGACAATACATGGAAAAAACCTGAGTGTCTGTCAATGAATTAATGAATAAAGGATATTACACACACGCACACAGTAAAATATGAGGGATGGAGCAATCCTGCCTTCACTTCTTAGTAGCAGCCTCTAATCAGGGCATTTGTAGGGAGCCATTTTCAATGAAATCGACCTTTCTTCAGTCCAGACCCTTTGTGCTGCTTTTTAAGTGACTTAGGTATGGTTATGCCAATTCCTTTTATAGTGATTTTTTTTTGTTAGAAAAGTAAATGAAATAAAATCTGGAAGTACAAATGACCAATAAAAAGGAATGAATACCACTACAATGGCTTCCTTCAGAGGTAACAATCATTAATATTGGGTTGTATATATTTCTGGATATTGTCCTATGATACGTGCATAAATTATTTTAAAAAGGATATTGTACAACATTTCACAATTTTTAGTGAAAATTTTTATGTCACTGAAGATACTTTTAAGATATCATTTTTTATTGAACTTATTGGGGTGATGGTAAAATTATACAGGTTTCAGGGGTACAATTCTATCATATGTTATCTGTATATTGTATTGTGTGTTCACCACCCTAAGTCAAGTTTTATTCTATGAACATCTATCCCCACTTATCTTCTCCTACCTTCCCCCACCCCCCTTTCCTCTGGTAATCACAAAATGGTTGCCCACTAATATTTCATCTTGTGGGTATACCAGTATTTATTCAATCATTTCTGCTAAACTTTAAGGTTTTTTCTATTTTTCACTTTTTATGAATAATGCTTCAGTGAATATCTAAGTATCTAGATCTTTGAACAACTTTTTAATTGTATAGGATAAGTTTCTAGAAGTGAAATTGTTTGGTGGAAGCATACATGCATATTGAAATTTTTTGAAATGTGTTGGCAATGCCTCCTGATTAGAAATGCCCATTAAGTAATATGGTATCATGATAAATACAGTGGATTTGTGGTAAAAAGATGGGCTGGAGCCCCTCTTTCATTGCTTGCTAGCTATAATTTTAATCAAATCTATCTCCCCGGCACGCAGTGTCCTCATCTGAAATTTGGAAATAATATTACCCATTCTATCTACCTCTTATATAAGCTTATTATGCAGGTGAAGAAAGATGGGTTATAGGGCAAGAATTTTGAAAATCATGAAGTTATGAATAAATATAAGGCTTTTATTTATCTCTTCTACCCAGACAAGGACATTGATCTTCAGGAATGTCCATATTTTCATCCCTATTAAATTACACCTCTTCTGAGAACATTTGATTGTACTGACATCCCCCAAGAGTGCACTGTGAATTTGATGGTGTTCTACTGAGTATATATTGCTGGCTCTAGTCCTGATCCAAAGTATGCTTCCATATTTGTTTTCCTGTGTCTTTTCTTGCACAATTATATATATGACTTGGGAAATCTATTCTTTATGAATCTATTCTGCATTTATTTTGTTTCATCACCTTGCTTTTTTCAATCTGGCTATTCACTCATTCCCCTTGCTTCTCTATGAGGTTGTTTTTACTGGTACTCACAGGCTGCACTTAATACTCATATGGTACTTTTCATCTTGAAAGCATTTTACAGACATTAGCTAATTAATTTTCACATCACAGCATGATAGGTAGGTAGGGAGCTAATCTAAGCATTTGAGCTATGGCAATGGAAGGTGTGTTACAACTGCAATAAATTTTGGTTTTATTATTCTTTGGAGGAGTAAAGGATGTTATGTGATTTGTCCCAAATCACAGAAGGCTTTACATTATAGTTGAAATTCAAGCTCAGTCTGGTAAAGTGAGTTGTATCATAGCCCTTCTTTCCAGTTCTGATCCGGCTTGCTCCCAAAAACAGTATTATGGGGGTGAAATCAGCCAGCTGGCCTTTTTATCCGCTTTACAGTGGAAACAGCATTACTGCCACCTGAGTCACTTTCTTCCCTTCTTTCCTTTTTGAATGACAGTATTTGCTGAAATGAACGTGATGAGGAATTTGGAAATATTTCAGAGGGACCTCCAAGAAGTTATGAGAGAGAAGGACAAGCACCAGCAGGAGGCAACACCCGGTATAGGGCAAAGGTGGATTATAATTGGATTTAGAGTTGGAGCAGAAGTTGCTTTAGAAATCCCAGTCTTTCCGATGGGTAAAATGATGAGATCACTCTTGCTTGGGCAGATGGGAAAGTAGTGAGGGTTAAAGACCCTGGCTTGGCTTTCTGGAGCTGTTCCATTAGGTATCTTGGAGGGGAGAGGGAGACTAGGAAGAGGAGGACCCAGGAGCAATTTGTCTGGATTTTGCTCTTTAGCCCCTCAGATCTGATAAGGACTTCCCAACTGCTCAGAATTCTTAAGAATTCCCTGTCCTGAAAAGTTGATGCGCAGTGAGTCCACAGGCTTTCTCTCTTCAAGGGACATAATTGAAGGTAATGAAAGGATCAAATTCTTTGAGGAGATGTGATCAGGACTTGCAACAATAGTAATTGAGATGATATAATCTTTAGCCTTTGGAAGTTGTTGGGGAAAGGAGTTGCTAATGGAAGGAGCAACCAGGAAAAACAAGTCCTGATATTTGAGCTAGTTGTCAATAGCTCTTCTCTGATAGTCAAATTTCCTTAGTCTCTATAATTTCACATGCTCATGGATGTCAGTCTGAACACCTAAGCAGATGGCCTCAATAAGAGGGGAGACTTGACATTTAGCTGTTAATTTATTTCATGATGTGGGCTGCCATGTATTATACATGAGGTAAATAAAAGTGATGGACTAATTATGGAACCGTGCACTGCCTTCCAATTATTCTTGGATTATGAGTTTAATATTTTGAAGTATTCCAATTACAGGGACATTTGTCACTGCAGCAAACTTTTTCGTTTGTAGAATTCCAACTTGATCTGCAGTGAGGCTCAGCTGATTTTGTTCTCCTAAGTAAATGAACATCTTAGACTTTCCAACACATTTGGGATTTTTTTTTTCCTGGTTGAATCATATTTTAGACTTATATTTTTGACAACCTATTTCACAGATGACTGGCCTCCCCCTCCCAATCTGGGGTTCTGGTCCACTTTCAAAGAGGAGATCCACATTTGTTATCATGAAAGGGCAATCTTGTCATTTTAAAAAGATCACTTCTACTTAATTCAAAATCTGTAACTTGTTTTGGTCTATTAGCTTTCTCATATTTCTTTCAAGAACAATTTGATTGGGAGGGGAATGGATCAACTCAACAACATGGCTTAACATTATCCAAATGTCTGGTTAAAACTTATATGTAACTTTTAAAAAGCAGGACAACTAAATTTTTTCAAGCTTAGGTTAACAGTAACAGGAGCACTAGAATGTTTGAAAACTAGAGGATTGTTTTACTTTGTGTCCAAAGTCTTAATAAAACTCAATTTTGTTTTGCTTTGCATTTATATTCTAATACATGCTAACAATACAATTCAGAGCCATCCTCATTTCATCATAAAATTTGAAATTTTATAAAAATGGAAATTTTTTTGTTGGTTTGCTTGTCAGTTTAAGATTATTGCCTCTAATCCAGAACTTGCCAATTTTATTTTGATCTTTTGCAAAAAGCAAGTTTCATAAAATGAAGCATAGTAACTTTATTACAAAAGAAAATACTGTGCTTGTTATGGTTTGAGTATTCTATCCATAAGTAGTTACATTAGTTTTATATTCTTGTATCTAATCTCATTCCAAAACATCATTAGAGACAGCTTGAACAAGTACATAAACCAGAAGAGGCAAATTATAAATAAGTTATAAATCAGGAACAACAATAATAGAAGAGAAAGGCAAAACTTGGGGAAGAGTTTGAACATTAAGTAGAGAACACAGTTGCAGAAGCTGAGCCACAACCTTGCTCTGCATTCTTGGTATACAAAGGAAGAGGAAAGTGAGATCAATTCCATAAGATATTCCCACTCCTCAGGGTAAACAAGACCTTTTTTTCTGGTAATTAAGTTGTTTATATTAGTATATTACTATATAAAATATTAATATATCGATATGCATTTTTGTAGTAATTCTTAATACAGATTTTATTATTTTTTATCATTTTTGTTCCATAATAAAACTCAAGCATGGTGACTTAGAACAACAAGGATTTATTATTCCTCTCTCTTCTGTGGTTGGGTGGTTCTTTTGGTCTCGGCTGGTTTGGTTGGGTAGGGTGGCTTAAGGTAGTATAAGCTAGGAATTATAGAATGACTGGGTCCTATCTCTTTGTGCTCCCTTATCTTCCAGAAGGCTAGTTAGGTTCATTCATGCTGTGGCAAGAAGGTCCCCAGTACCAAGAGAGAGCGAGGTCCAATGAGTGACCATTTTTTTCAAGTTCCTGTTTATAACTCATTTTCTAATGTCCTTTTGGCCAAAGCAAGTCAAATGGACAACCCAGATGCAAGGAACAGAGAAAAAGACTCTCCCTGGTGGGGGCAAGACCTAGAAAGTCCTTTTGCAAAGGTGCATTCATTTAGAGAAGAATGGAATACTTGTGACTTTTTGCCAACAAACTCACAGAGTTGGAAAGTCTGTCCTCTTCACCTCTCCCCATTGATCATTTAGGCTTAACCCAAGCCTGAAACAAAAAAGGACATTGTGTCCGTTATCAATTTGTTGCCTTTCAGCTCTGAAGGTACACTTCAATATCCATGCTCTCTGATAACAAGTGAGATTCTTTTAAACAGTTCTCCTTAAAATGAGCATGGTGGGAAGCTTTCTCAGTAGAGGACACTGGAGGGACATTGTGAAAGAAAGAGGCTTCCTGTGATTTCTGAAAGGCCAAGAGGTCAGCAGTGTGGCTGTGAGGACACACTGTAGAGCCTGCCCTAGCCACAGGCCCAGGGTGCCTCTGTGACTTTGCAGCCTTGGTCGAAAATAACCTTTCCTCAGGTTTCTCTGCATAGAAACCAGAGCCTTGTGCAACCTACAAACAACTGCCTACAGCCCGGAGAGTCACACACTCAGGTATTATTTCTTCTGCAAGCACCTGCTCCTCCTCCACCACGCTGTGCTGTCTGGCGGCCTCTGTACCTGTTCCTCTAGCGCCCAGCCTCCCACTGCACACCCATGTCATTGTTGCTGATCATTTGTTTCCCTGCCTGATTTGCCCAGGGTTTCCTAGTGATTGCCCAGCAATGCCAGCCCAGCTCTGGCTATGCTCATCCAGCCAACTTCTCTGTTTTCTAGGGGCCGAACCATCCCTTTCCAATGAGGTCTGACCCCTTGCAAGAATGCCCTTCCTTGGGTAATCTCCCTCAGCCTTTGCATACCTTAGAGAGTTTCCTTTATCTTGTAGTTTCTCTTTAATCAAAGATAATAATTCCTATGTTAAATTCCTCCTGCTTAACCTACTGTGTGGTTTCCATCTGCTGGTTAGACTCAGACTCTGCTATAGGCATGATGTAGAGAAAATGGAAAAGCTGAAGACTGTCCTCCTTATCTTGGTGAACAAGTGGACAACTCAGGTACATGGGAAGGCAAAGAAAAAGGAAAAGGGATTGTAGAATAAAGGGAAATAAAGGTACAGGAAGCTGATAATTTCTCTTCTCCTTTCCTCCCAGAGCAGAAGCCAGGGGTATGTGTTTGGGACATTAAAGCTACCCAGTCAGTGTTGAGTAACAGGAATTCTTATATATTGGTAGAGTGTATCACGGCATAAAAATCTTTGACAAACATCTGGCAGGATTTTTTAATGAAACTAAAAATATGAGTATCCTATGACCCAGAGATTTCAATTCTAGGAATTTACCCAGGAGAAATAAAAACATATGTCTACAAGAAGATTTGTACAGAAATGTTCAGAACAGCTCTTTTATAATTGGCCTAAATTGTAAATAGCTCATCAGTAAGAAAATTGATAATATGTGGTGTATCATACACTAAAAACTTTTTAGAAATAAAAAAGGGTAGACTTATTATATGCAATAACATAGATGAATCTCCCAGATAGATGAATATCTATCCATCCAGTCATTTATCCATCATATTTTTAGATGCATTTCAAAGTGAAATGCAGGCATCTTTATACTTTCTGCTAAATATTTCAGCATGCTAATTACTAAATGGTTCTATTTGCTCACACTTATGTGAAAGAAACCTTATGAAAAAGAGCAGAAGTAATATTATTCCATATGAAGTTCTAAAAAAGGAAGCTCTAATCTATGGTAGATAAAAATCAGAACATGAGTTGCTTCTGGGGAGGTGGAGGTGGTGACTGAATAGGAGAGGACGTGAGGTGATTTTCTGGGATGGTGATCATGTTTTGATATCGTGATAGAAGTTTGGGCAACACAGAGATAAGCATGTGTATGCATTTGTCAACAGATTTAATCTAAGACCACACTGCCTCTGGTTACTAGGGGAAGACTGCAGCTCATTTGTTGAGGCTACATACACATCTGCCTCCACATGGCGTGGGTTGAGGGCATTAGGATGGCAACAGAAAATATATAGATATATGTGTCCAAGACAGAATTCCTAGAGCCTTATGCTTTGATGTTCTTATGCAGAAGTTTTCATGTGCCCCAGGGTGGGCATGGAGGTGTGTCAGGTGACTGTGAATAGCATAGCTTTAGGGCCAGGGTGAAGAGGCCATCATAGGTGAGAAAAAGGCCCACAACTCAGGGCAGAAGGCCCACACAATGGATGTTAAGTAGAAGTCCAAGAGCTAAGAATCATATAAACCTCAGAGGTCACCTATTCATTCATTCATTCATTCATTCACTTATTCTATTGTACAAATATTTATTGACTGCATACTATGTGCTATACAGTGTTCTAGGTGCTGGAGATACAGCAGTTTGAAAAACTGAGCCCTAATGGGTAAAAAGTCTTATGACCCAGTGAAGAAAAAATAAAGTAGATAAACAAGTATATGGAATATGTCAGATGGGATAGATGTTATGGAGGAAATAACGTAAAAGAAGGGGACAGGGAGTATCATAATAGAGGAGTTGGTATTACAAGGTAGTCTGGGAAGCACTCACACTTAAGATAATATTTAAGCACATAACTGAAGAGTCTGAAGGAGGAGTGTTTCAGGTCAAGGGAGCAGCAAGTACAAAGGCCCTGGGGTAGGAGTTTGCTTGCCATCTTTATAGAAGAGTAAGAAGCTTAGTTTGACTGGAATCAACAAAGAAGAAAGAAGTAGGTGAGATTAGAAAGTTGGTGGGAGAGCAGAACAGACAAGCACGTGGGCATTTACTTTGAGTAAAATGGAAAGGTTTTGAGAAGAAGCATAAACATCAAAATTAATATTTTAAATGGATCACACTAGCTATGGACAAACTACTGAGGGGCAAGGGTTGAAGCGTGGAGGCCAATTACAGGGCTTTTACAATAAACGAGGTGAGACATGATGGTGGCTTGGATCAGGTAGGTGAACTGATAAGAATTGGTCAGGTTTTGGATATAGTTGAAAGCAGAGTCCATCCGAGAGGTAGTGATGATTCTCAAATTCATGGCCCGAGCACCTGGAATGATACATACATGTCATGGAAAGAGTCACATAGCAGGAACACATTAGTGGCAATAATCAGGAATTTAGGAGTAGACATGTTGAATCTAAAATGACTTTTAGCCTTCTAACCGAAATTGTCAGGTAGGAAGTTGGGCAAATGAGTTGGGGTTCCAGAGAAAGGCCTAATCTGTAAATATGGACTGGAGAGGTACTGCCTATCAATGCTGTTTAATGCCATGAAGCTGGTAAGATCACATGGAGAAGAAGTGTAAGAAAGTAGAGAAGAGGACAAAGTGTGGAAGCCTGGGGACTGCACTGTTGAGGGGTCAGGGAGATCAGGAGCAACTAACAAAAGAGACTGAGGAGTGTTGGCTAGTGAGGAGAACCAAGAGAGAATGATGGTGTTATAGACTGACTGTATGGACTGAAATTCAAATGTAGAAGCCTAATCCCCATTGCAATGGTATTTGGAGGTCCCTTTGGGAGGAATTAGGTTGTGAGAATGAAGCCCTCATGAATGGGATGAATGCCCTTGTAAAAGGGGAAACATGGGGTCTCTCTCTCCACTGTCTGCCATGTGAGGGCACAGCAAGAAGATGGCCAACTACAAAGCAAGAAGAGAGCTCTCACCAGAACCCAACCACACTGGCACTCTGATGTTGGACTTTCCGTCTCCAGAAGGGTGAGAAATAAGTGTCTGTTGCTTAAGCCTCCGAGTTGATAGTATTCTGTTATAGCAGCCCAAGCTGACTAAGACAGGTGGCCAGAAGCCACATCAAGAAAGTGTTGGAAGGGGAAGAGAATAATCATTTATGTCAGATGTTGCTGATGGTCCAGGGAACAGAGAACAGTATTGTCCAGCCATGTTGTAACATAAACCAACAAGGATCAAGAGGACACTATGCATCTGAGACTCTTGCCACATCTCTACAGGTCAGAGAAAACACCCTTTCAATAGCACGTATCCAGTCATACCCTGGAAGTAGCATGACAGGTTTGAGAAGATCAGAAATACCAAGACACAGCATTTTAGTGAAAGGGACTGCAGAAATCATTTCACCACATTAACTTTTCCTATCGCATTAAAAGGTTCTGCCCAGCAGGAGAAGCTCAGAGGGAAGATGAGGTATTAAATAAGTAAAGAAATGAAGCTGCACTTTCTTTACACATCTGAATGTGGGATAAGTAATTAAGTGACCTTACCTCATTAATAGTCACACTCTGAAGGGTCTATTTTTAGTTCACTTGACTGAAATATAATTTTCACTTTTAAAAGTATAATTAACAGTATGGACCCAAGTTTAATGTGCGTGTTGATTATAAATGAGATACATAGTTTGTAATCATGCAGAAGTGGCTCAGATGTATGCACAACACACGGCATAGTGCTGAGATAGTGCTGGGCAGTCAATAAATATTTGTTAATAAAATAAATCTAGTTGCATTTTTGAAGCTGGTTTTTTTTTTTTCCTTGAGATTTCTCTTCTCATGGATGAGAACAGAACAGAGATCTTAAACAGAGACTTAAACGCCGTCCTGGTTGTTTTCTGGGCAACACGGGAGTCATGACAAAGTCATCAAACTGCAAGAGAGGCGAGTGAGAAGAATTTGAGAAAAGGAGGAAATTAAAATGCTTGCTAAATTAAGCATTCTTAAACCAGTCCAGGGCGCTCATGTTATGTATATAAACAGAGTGTCTGTATGTAGCAACCTCTTGGAATTGGCGTTAGAATTAACCTTATTACTTTCAAATCGGGAAACTGAAGGCCAGGGACACTAGGGGACTGTGGCAGATTACTGGTTAGATAAAGCAACGATGGCTCTTGAACTACTCTGTCAAGGGTTTCTTCCACTACCCTATCAATGATCCCAAGTTCATAACCTGTGTTCATTTTCTTGTGAACTTAGATCATTCATTTTAAATAAGACACTCAACAGTTCTGGGGTGTGTGTGTGTGTGTGTGTGTGTGTGTGTGTGTGTGTGTGTGTGTGTGTGTGTGTGTGTGTGTGTGTGTATGTGAATAGAAGGGACGGAATATTTACAAAATACTGTATCTACTTAGTGCTTATTCTCCACATTCCTTGACCTATAAAACGAGTTAAGGAAACCTGTCCTATAGAGCCTGCATGGAGAACTTCAATCTTAGAGGATTCCAAAGTTTGGTAAACATGAACAGGTTATTTGAGGACTATAGCAAGGTGAAAGGGAGAGGCTGGTGGTCAGGCCCAGCCAGCTGGTGCAGGCTGACTGCTATGCCCCCTTCCGGTTTTCCAGAACACTGGACTTCCATGTGAAATCTCCAATTTTGTGTCATAGCCACTAATTCAAATTTTACAAAATTGGGTCATCAAAACATTGTGCAAGTAAACTTTAAAAAACAAACTAACTTCTCTTTGGGATGGATTTGGCCGGAGGCTTCCTCCTTGCAACTTGGATATAGACTTTTGAGGTTATTTTGCAATCTTTGTTAATATGTATTTTTTTAGTAAGGAAATCCTGTGGACCTAGCATTGTAGTAAACACTCTGGGGCTGGGGAGAAAGGAAGCCTACAGTAATTCAGGACATGTTTCTTATCTTCTGAGGGTTCCTAACTAAGTGAGGGAGACCAACAGATGTGTATCTATGCATGGATATATAACTGTGTATCTATGCATGAGAAATAACTAGGGAGGCATGTCATCAATGTTAGATTGGGTGGTATAAACTATAGACACCATGGGAATTCAGAGGATGGTTAGTAGAAACAAACTGGGGAGTGGTGTGGGCTGATTATTGATGTCCTGTCTCTCAGTTCCAAATACATTCTTTTTGCTTGATCTGTGACAATGGATCAGGACACTTGAACTATCCTTCCTTTGCCAGCCGACATGATGTGAAGCTGTATCACAGTAGGAGAGAGTTTTGCTTCCTGGTTCTGGTGTGCTAGCTTGGCAGTTCCCTTCACCTGCTCTCCAGTACCTGTCTCCTGCACTTCCCAGCTCCTTCAATGCCCATTGGCCTGCAGATTCTCCTGCCATCCACTTTGGGCAGTTTTATAGTGGGTACCTCTAGTGAGACATCATCCTGGAAACAGATTTCCTGATACCCTAGACAATGGGTTTCTGGAAAGTTCCAGAAGGATGATTTCTGGCAGTTCCACCAATGAAAAAGCACCCGTGATTCAGTGAACCACAGTTGTGCCCGGTGCAAGGTCCGGGTCTCAGCCCGAGGTCCTCCCTTATGGGTGCCAATCCCTTGTTACTCCAATCCCTTGTTAGAGTTAATAATTTTTATATTAAAATTTCCCTGTTATAAAATGACTCTGGAATTTAGGTCTCCTGACTGGACCAAAAGTTATAATAGGGTGTGTTTTTTCCCCCTTAAACTCATAATGATGTTCCCAGGGGCCATGCCTTTCATTACTCCAAGCATTTGGTTTTAGTGGGGGCTGTCAGCCTTGCTTCTCACCCTCCTGGTGGTTGGTTTATAGAGCAGGTACTTTATGAGAGATCTTCCTTTGGTTTTTTAAAACTTCAGCTGGGGTGATGGACATATTCTACATTGAGGTGGTAATGGTAGTTACATGTAGGTATATAATGTACGCTTAAAATGGGTGTATGTAAAGTGTATCTCAATACGCTTGTTCTCTGAGACTGAAGCTGCGAACATAAACTCAGAACTTCCTGAGGCCTTAGTTCCAGCCTATTGGGGAAGGGTCAGCCTGAGGCCAGTAAGCTGATAGGCACAGAGCTGGAGATGAGACTCGGCAGAGGGAAAGTCTGCAGATTCTGGTTCTTTGTTCCTCTCGTTTCCAAGAATGGATTACCCCTTTCTTTTCTGCTGTTTGCTCTAATGAGCTAATAAATTCTCTGTTTTGCACAAAGTAGTTTAATTTTATTTTCTTTTACGTGTAACTAAAATATCTAGTACAGAAAGTAAAGGTCATTGTAGGCTGAGCTCATCATTGTGAGCAGACTATTTTAGAGATGAGGGTGAGCTGGATCTTGTAGGGTGCACAGAGAAGAGATAGAAACACACTTTAGGTAGAAAATAAGGGTAGGGTATGGCACCGGTTTAGAGAGGCTCATAGAGTGTAGCAGTTCAGAGCATGGATTTGGGCTTACACCTTAGCTTTGCTGTTTGTAGGCTAGCGCGCTGGGATAGAGACCCAGGGTCTCTGAGCTTCAGACAATATTTTGCAATCTTTAAGTGAGATTAAGTATTATATTTAAAACATCACAGTGTCTATCATGGTAATTGAAATGAGAGTAAAACTAGCAGTGATAGTAATTCACGGTCATGATTATTAGAAAAGAATATATAAAGACAGAATTATTTTATTTCAAATGGATAATTGGTATAATTGACATCATTCTCTATAAACTTTAAGAAAAATTATTAACCAAATTGCACTCACTTATAAAAGAAGTGGCTGATTCCTGAGAGTCGTCAATGGCTCCCCAAGAACAGGTCATGCCAAATTAATTTCCCATCCCTTTTGTCAGTTTTATGAGAGGGAGGGAGTAGAGAAATGTTATCACCATAATCTGTCCTCTTTGAAAGGCCCTTGAGGAAGTTATAATAGAGCCTGACTTGGACTCTTTCAGCCAGAGGGCTTCCCTTTTAAAGAGTATCACAGATTTCTCATTTGCTATGTCCAATTTTTAGAAAGCCTTTTCTTTTATTGACCTGAAATTTCTATATTTGCACCTTAGTTCTGCTGTTTGGATGTATATACAAAGAAGACTGGTTCTACCTTCTGCTACTAAAAGATATCTCCTATGTCTTTCTTATATTTTCTCCTTTGTTATATCAGTTTTCAATTTCTCACACTGTTCTTCAGTTAAAATAATTTCTAAACTCATCCAGTTTTCCTTCCCTTTATTTTGCCCCATCCCTTCTGAAATGTGGGACCTCTTAGAGCTGGTTGAGATATTTCTGCAGTTTTCAGACCTATGTGGATTGCAGAAAGACTGAAACATAGGATGCCTTATATTTTTCTTATGATTTCAGTAGTTACTATTTTAAAGAAACCCTGTTAAATTGTTGACTCATTTTGAACTTGAGAAGAAAATTCAACTGTACCATTTAAATTATACCCGTCTACATCTACATCTATAGCTGTGCTGTAACTTGATTTTTTAAATCACTTTTATTGTTATTCTATTACAGTTGTCCCTATTTTTCTCCCTTTGCCCTCCTCCACCCATTTCAGCCCCTGCTCCCACAGTCAGTCCCCACACTGTTGCCCATGAGTCATTCATTTGTGTTCTTTGACTAGTCCCTTCCTTTCCCTTTCCACCCTTATTCCCCACTCCTCTGGTCACTGTCAGTCTGTTCCATGTTTCCATGCCTGTGATTCTATTCTAAATCTAAAATGTAGGGTTTTACCATTGTACTTGATCCCATCATCTAACATGTTAGTTATCTCTCCTGGCTTCACTTCGTCCTCAAGCTGGATTTGCATGATCCTATATCAGAAGCCACTAACAGAAGTTTTGAATGGGACAGAACCAAGTGTGGATACCTGAAGCATGTCTTAAAGACTTCATTCTGCATTGACATATTTTTATTAATTGGTACTCTTTCAGCAAAAGGTTTCAACCAGCTAAGAATTTTCTTATTTGCCTTTCAGTCATCTTTTCACATGGATATCAAGAAAAACTTCTTCAGATTATGAGAAGAATCTAGATGCTAGGTTATATTAGAGTTCTTCAGAGATACAACAATAACAGTAAATGTGGGTATGTGTGTGTATTCAACTGATTGGATGAAGTCCACCCACATTATAGATAGTAATCTGCTTCATTCAAAGTCCACTGATTTAGATGTTAATCTCAACCAAAAACACCTTCACAGAAACATCCAGTATAATGTTTCACCAAATAGCTAGACCTCATGGCCCAGCCAAGTGCATACATAAAATTAAGCATTACTCTAGCGTTAGACCCCTGGTATGAAGTCTGCCATGAGGGAATTCTCAGTCCACATCCTTCACAAAGTCACTGCTAAGGGAGTGAGTGGACACTGAGCTGTAGCCAGTGTGCTTGTCACCATGCGATATGCCCCAGACTGTGACTGCATCTGCTCACAAGAAGGGCACTTTGTACTAATTGGTGTATAGGCATAATCTATTTACCAAGCCCTGTGCCTTTGGGCACCTTTTTCTAATTTGTAGAGACTTATAATGGGCAGCTTCGGTCTAACCCTTTGCTTCTAGTTCTGACTAGAACTAGATGCCCATGGATGAAATCATTCATTTCTATGAAGCCAGTTTTTCTCATCTGTAAAGTGGGATATGTACCTGATTGTGGGACTTAGATCAAATGAGTTCACGTTTATGAAATGCCTGGCTGTCTTGGTGTCTGGTACCCAGCGGTTATGTAGGAAAAGGTACATAACCTGGTGTGCCCTCCAGGAATAACCTCTCAGCATGTTTTCAATTGCAAATATTTCTTCCTTATGTGGCTTCATTATGGAGTCCATTGAGAACCATTGGCTGATTTGGATGATCACAGGGGCTTGTTTCCAAACTTTTAAACAAAAGACTTCAGACATTGAAATTCCTTGTCTGATGCAGACAAAGACTGCCGGAGATGAGGGACAGTGAGACAAGCCCATAAGTTCCCATTACCTGAAGCACACAGCTGGCAAGTCTAATTTTAAGTCCTTGCTGACGTCCTTTTTGACATCATAAATGCAGAATGTCCTATTTTATCAAAACAATAAGTTCTTGGAAGAAAATAAACAGATGACAGCCGTGCAGCCTTCTAAAATGGAGCAGAACCCACAGTCACAAATAATTTTTGTAAATAAGTTAGTAAGTTGTTCAAAGAAATGCAGAGTTAGGAATGGATAAATAACAAGACTTCTTCCCCCCTTAATTAAAAGTACTTGGCTGACTTAAAATACTGCAGTGCCACTTGCCTTTGTACAGGAGGGACACTTGGAATCAAGCATTAAATCTGTTCTAATTTCACGACAGCTTACAATCTCCTCCACCAATAAAGGGACAAGGAGTAAATCAAATGTCAGTGAGTAGAGAATAAGCAAACATCTTATTCTTGATTTTAATAAAAGTCACAGTTTGAAAGCAGCTGAGAATGTAGTTTCTCTGTAGAGTATGTACCTACTCCCATAGACTCTGCTCCAGAGTCTGCTCTTTCTTCTTGTCCCTCCTCTTCTCCTTCTCTATGGAAAAGCAGACTTGACAGTGACAGTGGTGCCTGGGCACACTCAACAGAAAGAAGACAGATAACTAGTAAATCTGGTCTGTTTTCTTTTCAGTAATTTTCCCCAGCCAAGGCTTTCTCTCCTCCTCCCCTTGAAGTTGGGCCTTCCTGTGTGTGTACATGCACAAGAAGAAAAAAAGAAAGGATGGAAGGGAGGGAGGGAAGAAAGAAGGAAAGAAGGAAGGAAGGAAAGAAGGAAGGAAGGAAGGAAGGAAGGAAGGAAGGAAGGAAGGAAAGAAAAAAAGAGACCTATAGTAAATGGAAAAGCAAAAACAAAAGGGAGAGAAGATGAGAGATTTGGATGGTTCCTTTGGCCTTTTGGCTGGTGTCCTGTGAATAAGACTGATTCTGTGATAACTTATCAAGGGTAGAAAGAACTCGGTGCTTTGGATGCAATTCTTGCTCAATCGAATTAATCTGTTTGCAACTCCTGAGGCCCTCCATTGACTCAATTCCCTTTAAGCCATAGTTAATAGAATCACAGCCTCAAAGCCTTTGAGATTGTCTAGTTCACTTTGCAGAGAAAAGGACTAAGGCCTGGTGAGGGATGACTAAGCCAAGGTCATACAGCCAGCTGTGGGTGCAGCTGCACTAGAATCCACACTTCCTGGAATCAGTTCAGGGCTTTTGTCACTGTTGTGTGCAAAGTCTCTGCAAATAACTTACCGTTCCTATTATCTGTAGTTAGATGTCACTTGGAGATTTCCTGAAAATACAGTCGAACTAATGCCAGCTGGCTTGTGCATTGATTTACTTTTCTTATGCTTTTCCAGGAGGCTGAGAAACACAGGCAGTCATATTAACTTCAAATAAATACCTCGGTTCAGCGGAAAACAATCTCCACTATCAGCATCCTCCCCAGTCCTCCCAGGGCTCATTCTTCAATGACTCTAATCCACTCTCTTCCCTTACACACATCCAGTCCCACGTTTTTAATCCTGCACATGACATACCTTCTGCCTGCAAAATCATAACAACAGTGACAGCAACTGGCATTTATTGGTTGCTTACAATGCCTCACCAGCAGTGATTGATTGGCAGATCACTGGGATCAATCACCTGGTGACTTAGAACATTGGCACATGGACTAACCACAGCACTGTCATTAGTTGCTTCTGAGGATGAAGGGAATATTTCATTGTGTTACACAGGGAATTTCATGGTGTACCAGTGAAAGCTCAGACAGGAAAACAGAAACTGGGCTAAGAATTTCAAGCAAGAAGGGCCTTTTAGTAGGGAATTGGGCCCTGACTGGTGTGACTCAGTGGGTTGAGCATTGCCCTGCACACTGAAAGGAGGTCTCTGGTTCAATTTCCAGTTGGGGCACATGCCTGGGTTGTGGACCAGGCTCCCAGTTAAGGCATGCAAGAGGCAAATGATTGATGTTTCTCCTGTACATCGATGTTTCTCTCCCTCTCTTTATTCCTTTCCTCCCCACTCTCTAAATAGACATAAATAAATTAAAATCTTTAAAAAAAAATAGGAGATTGGATACATATACAACCATTAGCACAACTGGACATTAAAATGCCAGGAACACCATGCCCCCCTCTCCTTCCTTGGAGAGTGAATAAAAACTTTGTTCTCTATTTAAAAAAAAAAGAGTCAAGAAAAGGCTCTGTCAGCTCTCATGTTCCTGCTGTAAGTCACAGGACCTGCAAAATGGTCACTGTAGCTTGGAACACTGAAAAATATTTCCCCCACCTGCTGACAGCTGTGCATTTGCCCACCCCTACTGGAAGAGCACTAACACCTCTCTGTTGCATTTCTGTCTTCCACATATCATGGGCATTTTTTTTTTTTTATTGATACAATCTAGCCTGGAATCACTATAGCAAAGGATTCTGGGAAATGTAGTTTCCAGATATAAGATAGAAGGGGATTGTGGAGGAGAGAACTGTGACAAATTGCCAAAAACCTGGCATAGATGACATCCATGTTCCTTCATATTGCACTGGGAAAAAGAAGAGGAAAATCCTTTCAGCTTCTATATCCATTCTAGGTAAGCAGTGACTTTTCTTACCAAAAGGAGTTTCAACTTCCTCCTCTCATCACCAGAGCCTGCAGAAGAGCACTGTCTATAGAGAAAGAAGCCATCGATGACATTGCAAACACAAAACACAGAGTAAAAGCTGCAGTCGTTCCCAGGTTAATAATCTAGATCAGAGGTTAAGAACCCTTTTCTGTAAGGGGCCAGAAAGTGAATATTTTAGACTTTGTGGGCTGTCTGATTTCTGTCACAGCTATTCCACTCTGCCCTAGGAGTGCTAAAGCAGCCTTAGACAACATGTAAATGATTGAGTAACTATGTTCCAATAAATCTTTATTTACAAAAACAGGAAGTGGGCCAGATTTGGCCTGCAGGCCATAGTTTTCTGATTTCTAATCTAGATAAATAATAAGCAAAAAAATTAAAAAACCCCAAAACCCAAAACCAATCTTCTCCCCCAAACAAACAAAACAAGCAAGCACACAAACAAAGAATCATTTCAGCTATCTAATAGAGCTATCTGGGAAAATGACAATGCAGGAGACAGGAGGACACAGAATAGACAATTATTTGCTTGTTTTCGTTATGGGTTTAGAGACGAGGGCTGTTTCTATACTTTGGTGAAGAGCAAGCAGAAACAAGCAAAATCCATGTACACCTTTGAAGTTCTTTATACCTGTGACTATGTGCAGTACCTGGGACATATAATTTTCATTATGGAGTTTGAACCTAGAATTCTCAACAAAATTATTTTGCACTATTGTCAACAATCTTTCAATTGTAAGTGACAGAAACCTGACCCAAACTGGCTTAAGCAAAAACAAGGATACCCTGGCCCTTGTAGCTGAGAACACCAGGTTATAACTGGTTTGTTGCCATGCTGGTGGCAGGTGCGTTGCACTGTCAGTAGAGATCAGTCTCTCTACTAGTTAGCTCAGCTCTCTGCTTTTCTTCACTGTCTCTCAGGCAGACTTTCCCTTTGGGGTGGCACATAGGATCAGCCAGCCTCACAAACCTGTTTGGAAGGGAGTGACACTTCCCTCATATTTCTAGCAAAGTCCCCAGGCTGACTCCAGTTAGCCTGATCTGAGTCTCAGGTTCAATACAGAACCAATTATCCTGGCAAGAGGGAAGGAAAATGTGCCCGGTCGAGGTAGAATCGGCTATATCTCAACCACCCAGACTTAGAATAGCAGGGGAAGCATAGTTCCTAAAAGGAAAATTAGAATGTCTTTATGAGAGTGTAATGAAGTGAAGGCTTGGCAAGTAGAAACTACCAGGAGTCTACTAGTTGGACTCATGTTCATAAAGTTCCAAGTTACCCCCTGCCTGCTTCAGCACAGGTATAGCTAAACGAGGTGGATGGTATCTGGTGTTTACAGTTCAGATTCCTTTCTAAACCAGAATCTTTGGATCATTTGTTCTTATTTTTCTTTCATTCTGTTGAAAGAAGTTAAGGAATGAATGAGAGAGAGAGAGAGAGAGAGAGAGAGAGAGAGAGAGAGAGAGAGAGAGAGAGAGAGAGAGAGAGAGAGAGAGAGAGAGAGAAAGGGAGAGAGAGAAAGAGAAAGAGAAAGAGAGAAAGGTCAGTTTTCTTCCTAGGAAGCTGTAGCACTTGACCTTACCCTTCCTTTAGCTTATTCATTGGATTGGATAAAGACTTGGAAGTATTTAAAAACAAAGAGCATATAGATTTCATTTTATTAGGTTAAAGAGATGGCGTTTCATCCTGCCTGAAACAGCCCCTACCCAACCAGCTGTGGATATGCAATTTGAGCATGGCCACTGGTACTGTGGTGTGAGCAAGCACTGACCTTTTAGATTAGTGCCTAAGCCTTCATTAAGAAGAGCATCCAAAATGACAGCCATGCCTGTAAGGAAGCCCAGCATTCCACACTGGTAGCCCAAGCAGTGAAAATTGATTTGGCGTGGGATTCTCCTCTCCAGGGCCCCATACTGGGAGCCAGGAGCACAAGACAGCATGTTGGCAGATTCCAATCACTTAGGAACTTTCCTTTATGATGCTGCTTTGTAAGAATGTGTCTAGTTAAATTCACAGGGTCATTGACTGTGGCTTTCAAAACACGAGGTTTTATGAAGGAATGCAGGCCTGAAATCCAAGGTTCAGAGCCCAGACCTTCAAACAGATTAATCACCATGGGGAGCATCATAAGAGTTTTCTAACTTTGGCTTCATCCTGTGCCCTAGCAACCATGGGGCCCCCATTCAGCAGATCCAGGTGTCCACTATGGTCTGTTGGACAGAGCACTGGGCAGGGAGCCAGGAACTGGGACAGGCTCATTTCAGCTCTCCAACTGGCTCCCTGTGTTCTCCCTTGGGCAGGTTCTTAACTGCCCTGGCTGCATTTCCATCCTATTAAGTTAAGAGGAGAACAATAATGCCCCAAGACACAGAATTCCAGGGTGGGAGCAGAGATGGGACAGGTGCATGTGTGTGTCTGTGTCTGTTAGGGAGGGGGAGTGTCTGGAGGGGAAGTAAATCATTGGCGATGGAGAAAGCATCCTACTCTGTCCAGTGAATAAAACAAGTGACTATTTGCTGCTCCTACACTGCCTCCTGATAAGCTGAAGAAGAGTGATAGGGAGCTGAAAGAGATAAATAGAACTGAGGAATAAATGAAGAATTGATAATCTAGTCTGTGAGTTTAATGTAACCTTTTATTAAAATTTTATTGTTGTTCTATTATAGTTGTCTCAATTTTTTTCCCATTGCTCTCCACTGCCCTGCCCACCCCTCCTCTCCTACAATCCAATGTAACCTTTTTTAAAAGAATTTTCTGGAATCTTGTATTAAGATGTAAAACTATATTTCTCCAAATCTGAATTTAAAATAATATTTTCCACAGCATGAGGGCATATAAGAGGGCCTAAATAAATATTTATCACATTAGTGAAATAATTTTAAATATTAGCTAGAATGTAGCCGGTCTGTATTAGACAAGGCTCCCTGTGGAGATTACTGTGGCATTTATTGAATGCCTACTCTATGCCAGAGGTGAAACCTCCCACTTTTGTGTAGATTGTTTTATTTCCTCCTAGTAATGAATGCATAAAATAGATGTTCACCATTGTCCCCATTTTACAGATTCGGAAAATAACAGGTGTACAGGAGTTAAACAAATTTCCATGGCATTGCAGAGCTAGGATTAGAACTCAAGCAGTACAGCTAATTCTAGAGTCCACATAACCCCCTCCAGTACTCTGCAAGTTATTGTCCTTTCTACTGGGCACTGTCACATGAGACTAGGAAGACCTGGGACTGAAGGCACCACCTAGAAAGAAGTGCTGGTCCTGGGTAGGCTTGCCAAATTTAGCAAATAAAAATACAAAATGCCTAGTTCAATTTGAATTTAAGATAAACAACAGTTAATATTTTATTAAAGTATGCCTTATTCAATATGTGGGATGTGCTTATTATGAAAAAATTGTTTAACTGAAATTTAAATTGAACTGGGTGTCCTCTATTTTATTTTACTATTCCTCTCCTTGGTTGACATGGCTGCTGTTGAAGAGAGAATTCATCCATAAATCTTGGGAAGTCTTGGATCCCAAAGGAAAGGCCCTGCACAGTGACCTCCTCTTTACAATTTACCACCTAGTCTCAACCTCCTACCCAAAGCTACTTGCTTCTCCAAACCGCTTGAAATCTAAGATGCCTTAGGCACTTATAGTGAATATAAGTTAATTGAGCATGAGGGAAGGGTACCTTGTAGAGAAAACCATCCTTATATAAATGTGCCTTGAGTTTGTGGGAGGAGTTCAGGGGCAATTTCTACCCATCTATAGTTGACCTTGAATGCAGGAGGGTGGAGTCAAGGCATCTACTGCCTTGCATGGTCAAAACTTCATGTATAACTTTTGACTCCCCCAAAATACTTAACTCTAATAGCCTACTCTTGACTGGAAGCCTTGCAGATAACATAAACACTAGGTTAACATGTATTTAGTATGTTATATGTATTATGCACTGTATTCTGACAATAAAGAAGCAAGAGAAAAGAAATTGTTGTTAAGAAAATCATAAGGAAAATTTTTTTTCACAGTTCATTGAAAAGAGTCCACGCATAAGTGACTCGTGTGGTTCAAACTCTTGTTCTTTAAGGGTCAACTCTAGTAATAACTGTAAGTCTACCCGCTAGCTGCCTGTGGCTCAGAGATGTATTTTCCTTGGCTCAGTGATTATTGCTGACACCTTGTCTTCTGTCCATCAAAGTATCTACCAATCTTATTTTTTTATACTTAGCTACTGGCCTCCTCATTTATGTTATCTGTCTGCACCCTTTCCTTAGCTCTTTGAGTAGATAACTACTTGTAGAAAGACACCTCCCCAACAGATAACCAAAATTCAATTTTAATTCTATAACTGCATTGGGTTTGATGTCATAGTTTAGGCAAATGTATGCAGGTTTTAATACAATTTATGCAAATAACCAATGATCCTCCTATTTCATATGGAGAGCAATGACCATTGATAAAATCCTAGGGAAGCCCACAGGTAGAGAATGTGTGTAATTGAGCACTGGATTGAGTCAGGCTTCTCTGAGCCTTGAAAGAGCATGTGGTGTAAATGTTAATAGGGACTAACATTAAGAAGAAGGCCCAAGGGCCTGGACTGGAACATCTTTGGTTTAGAGGCAGTGAGGCACTGAATCTTTGATTTATAAGCAACCCAGAATCAGATGTAGGAATATCCTTTTTCTGCTTATGAGAGTCTCTTTTTTCCAAAGAAGTAAAGAGATCTGCCAACCATTTAAATGAAGAAAAATGGGTCTTAGACTTTCATTTTGCCTGCCTTGATATAAACCAGATTATGAATTTAGAAGACTTTAACCTTACTCATGTCTCCATATTCTGAACAGAATCATGCTTCCATTGCTGATTGAGATCTGCTCCTCTGTAAGAAAAATTTGTTGAGGGTTTGAAGAAATGACATTAATAAATGTGCACGATTTCATGAAGCAACTAATTTTATTTGTTTGTTTGTTTTTGACCTCATTGTTATATCAACACCTATTATTGGGTGTCAGTGGATTAAGTAAAGTAATAACCATGAAAGTGATATGAAAACTATACATCCATACTGTGAAAAGGCATTGAGGGAACCATTAAGCAGTTCTTAAACTTCCTTTGTCTTTACTCAGGACTCAACTTCTGACTTATAAACAGACAATGAAAAGTAGCGTTTGGACTTGGGAGGAGAATGCATCTCAGATTACTTTCCTGTTTCCAGCCTTGAGAAAGATCATTGATGAGAGGCCAGAGGAGGCATAAATGCCCAAGCCTGTTAAGTATTTAAATCTGGCCGGTGACTATTTATCTTCATGTTCCTTTTATCCTCACCCAAACCATTAGGTAATCAAGTTTAGACTATTCACTTATGCATTTTCAATATTTATCTTCAGGCCATTTAAACCAAGGTGCATTTTCATGATTAAAAGTGGCACAATGAGGGGAGTTCTGAAAAATGACTATAAAAGAAGAAAACTGGAGAGATAAGGTAAATAAACGAAACCAATGAGGAAACAGGCCTCACAAAGAGATGGAAATGCATGTGATTTGTGGAAGAAATAGATAATGTTAGTTAAAAGGCTTATAAAGTGCTTGGGGGGGAAATGAGAGTCAGCTATTTAAATGAGGCAGAGATGAACTAGAAATCAGTGGAGCTGATGGAGTGGGGAAATAAATTATTTGAGATTCAAGGTTTTAAATAAGGATGCAGTGGTGTTTGGGGACAGAATGTCAGAAGACCAACGTGGGTGAATTACAGAGATCAAGGTGGGAGGTAATGAATAAATTTGAGGAGCCTGGATGAGGGGAAGAAGAAGAATGAGTTCTAAAACAATGAAAGTGGGCTTGAGTAGTAATGAATAACATATTAAGACTAAAATATGAATATTCAACAGTAATGTAAGATCATCAGATTAAATAGTGAAGAAATGATATGAATATAATAAGAAATAGAAAAGACAGAGCAGACAGAAAATAAGCATTTTCTATTTTCCTTTTAGGATTAAGAGTTCTGATTGCAAATGGAGGGTAATAAATGTCAAGACAAATAAAATTATTGTGCTCTTGGCAAATAAAGGAAGCTACTGTCAATGAGAGCAGAAATGGTGCCCCTACACACACACACACACACACACACACACACACGTAAACTATATTTGGCAATACTTCTGCCAGGATGCAGTTCCTGAAAATTCTTACATAAGTCCTGTTTATCATTGTATTTGAAGCTTTAAATGGGCACCATTTGTAGTATTTTTCTCTCTTAATTTGCAATTATCTTTGTGTTTTGGATGAAAAGTTTTTCTCATTGTTATCATACATGTGGGTTTCATGTCTCTTCCGCTGTTTTTCAGGAGCAAGGAGTAGGGCTTTAATAGTTTGCCTTTTTCTGCATGGCATGGAGCCAGCTCACAATGCTTTTTGACTGTTTTACCAACTATTACACACAAAAATTGGTATGAGAAAAGAGTCATAATTTAGGGAAAAAAGAAGCTAAAATTTTGAGTGGAAAATAAATTCAGAAATAAGTAATCTGGATAGAAGAGTAGGAAAATATTAACCAATGGGAGCCGATATCTGACTGCTGGGAGGTCACTATGACCATGATGGAACAAAGGCATTTCAAATTGAAATGCAAAGTTAACTCAAGCATCATTCCACCTGACAAAAAATATCCACATACACAAATGGATGCCTGCTCAAGGCTTGGGGTTGTGGGTAGGGACTTGAATGATCTGTTGCTTCATATACATTTGAATTCTTTCTAGATTTACCTCTGATCTATATTTGAAGGGGTTGGGGCATTTGCTCACCCCCCACTCCCTCCGTCTTTATTAAAATCTCTCCCCACTAGCATTGCCATCATCTTTTCTTTTTTAAAATCTATGAAAAGCCAATTCTGTGACCCATTTCAGATTGCCTTCTCTTTTCTTTTTTTTTCTCCATCTGGCCCTCCTTCCTTTCTTGCTAGAGCCTTACTATGGGTCAGGCACAGCATCAGAGGTAGGAACACACAGCAAAAAAGGTGATGAAGCTGCAAAGCGAAATAGACAAATCTATTATTATAGTTGAAGACTTCAACACACCCTTTCTTACTGATATAAAAAAAAGAACTCTGAGGGGTTCACAGTCATGTGGAAAGTTAGCAATGTGCTCCATCCATTATGTGATGGATGATAAGTGCATCGACGAAGACATTCTCTGTACGTTATGGGGGAAGGTGATCAAGGGGGTCTGGGAAATGTTTTGAGTTTGACTGTAAGCTCCACAAGAGCTCAGAGGCACTAGCATCAGACACTGAAGGAGGTTAAGTATTAGGTGATGGTGGTTAGATATATAAATGTATGAGAGGAGAAAGAAAGATGGAAGAATTAAGTGAGACAATTTGCATCTTGAAAGATGAGTTCATAATGAATAGGCATACCACAGGGGCATGAGAGTTCAGCTACTTGGGAGTACAGAGCAGGAGACACAGTTTTAATGGTTTTGGGAGATTTTATATATGTGTATATACAAAAAACATGTTCCGTCAGTACACTGGGTATGTATTTTTACCCTTTTAACCCTCAATTATTACAGAGGGGCCTTTGTAGATTCTCAATGAAAAGTATTGTTGGAATGAATAACAGTGATGGGAGCCATCAGAATATTTTAATTGAGGCAACAAAATATTTAGATCTATAGTTTAGAAAGGTGGCCCTGCCAGCATGAACTGCTCTATTTTTATATATTTGTGCACTGCCCCATAATGTATTTTTTCATAGTGTCATGGACAAAAACAGTTTAAGAAACCATTTAAAAATAAATAGATTTGACTTTTGGAGAAGTAGAGGCAACCAGACAGGCTGCATCTGCAATTGAAGCAGAGAATAATGAAGGCCTGGAGAAGGCAGCTGCTTTAGGTGGCAAGTAACTACATTGGGTTAATTTTCTGCCTTACCACTTCTATTCCTGTGTTGGATTTCCCAGAACCCTGAATAAGGGAGGAAATTGAAAAGCTGGAAGGAAGCTCTAACTTGAAGTCAGAGAACTTTTGTTTTGTTTTCCCTTCGTAACAAAGGTGGGTCATCTATCCTCATCCTAAAGTAATCAGCTAGTTTTAGAAAAAGAAACCTTAAAATACATACATTCAAAGTATTGCTACTAATTCCCATGGCATCTGATTCCCACTCCAATGGTGAAGTGCCCGGATTCATAGACGTGTTGAAGAAGGAGAAATGGCTGTGGCAGAAGGATTGAGAATGTAGCTGCAGGCTGTGTTAGCTCCCTCAGGCTGATGTTGCAATTTCCACTAACTGAGGGCTTAGAACAACAAGAATTTATCCTGTCACAGTTCTGGAGTTCGGAAGTCTGAAATCAAGATGTTGACAGGGCCACATTCCTTCTGAAGACTTTCGAGGAGAACCTGCTCTTTGCCTCTTCCAGCTTCTGGTGGCTGTTGGCATTTTCTGACCTGTGGCCCCATCACTCTAATCTCTGCCTGTGTCTACCTATTAATCTTCCCTTTATATCTGTTCTCACCATGTCTCTTTTGATGACACCTGTCATTGAATTTAGGGCCCACCCAGGTAATCCATGATGGTTTCCTCATCTCAAGATTCTTAACTGAATTACACCTGCAAATATTCTTTTCCCAAATAAGATAACATTCACAGGTTGTGGGGATTAGGACAGGAACATATCTTTGGGGGGGGCAGGTGGCTACTCAGCCCACTACAGAAGGGAAGTGTACTTTAGCAAATATTTATATATTGACATTTCACCATAAAAGATCTGGGCTGTTCATCTGCTATGGATGGAATGTCTGCATCCTCATCAATTTCATATGTTGACACTCTAATCCCTAATGTGCTGGTGTTTGGAGGTGCGGCCTTTGGGAGGTAGATAGTCATGAGGGTGGAGCTGTCATGGTGGGGTTAGTCCCTTTAGAAAAAGAAACAAAAATGTACATTATCTCTTCTCTCTCTCTCCACCCCTTCCTTCCTCTCTTCTTTCCTCCCTCTCTCTCGGCCACGGGAAATACAAACAGAAGGCAGCTAGCTTCAGACCAGAAAGTGTGTCTTCACCAGACACCAGAACTGCCAGCACTTTGATCTTGGAATTCCTAGCCTCTACAACTGAGAAATATATGTTTGTTCTTGAAGCCATCAGCCTGCGGTATAGCAGCTTGAGCTGCCTGAGACAGCAGCCAAGCTAACACGCCGTTGAGAAAGATTCATCCTGCGGACGATGCTGAGCACGGGAGCTGAGGCAAGTGGGTGGAATGCTGAGCAATGAGGCTGAGATTCAGAGTTGTGTTTTTGTTTCTTTGTTATTGTGAAAAAAGAAACGTTTACTGGTTGATGGGGGAATAAGAGTATATATTTTCCTGTGGTACTATTCTGGGAAAATAACGCCAAATAGGTAATGCAAAGCTTTGTTAAGAAAGGGATACCTACCTACATAATTTGGGGCAATTGCCTAACTTTTCAAATTCTCAAAATCCTCCTTTGTAAAATAAGTGTGTTAAACCAGATGATGCTAAGCTCCTTTCCACTTTTACAATTATTTCCTTCTGTCAGAACTTTCTAGCAGGTGTCTCGCACCCCAGTCCCCTTTCCTCTCCTCTTGCAACCCTGAGCACTTGTAGTTTGCCCAAGTTATCACAAGATGACTTGCTGGCAGGCAGGGACGCTAAGCCCCACAGCAGCCTGTTCCTCTTCCAGTGAACGGGTCTCTGGAGAACTCTAGAATGGAAGCTACCTCCTTAAGCAAAGTAAAAGTTTTATTGGCAAAATATAACATAATAATGTACCATATACATTATCATTACAACTTAGCAAGAAAGAAGATCCAATTTGGAACACCAACAGGAGATGTAAGTTTGCCTGTGAAGCACATAACAGTCTATTGGAATTGTTAGGTGTTTGATAATTGCTTGTTGTATTTGCACGCACAGGTGTAGGAAAGGAATTCACTGTACAGTCTGTATTTTTTATTCTTTTGATTCCAGAGAGAGAGGAAGAGGAGGGAAGGAGGAATGGAGGGAGAGAGAGAGAGCAGGAGAGAGGGAGGGAGGGAGAGATGTGAGGGAGGAACATTGATCAGATCCATTGCCTCCCTCATGCACCCAAACCAGGACTGAACCTGCAACCTAGTCATGTGCCCTGACCAGGGATCAAACCCACAACTTTTCTGTTTACAGTACAAGCTTCCAACCCACTGAGCCTCACCAGCCAGGGCTACGTCTCTACTTTTGAAGGAAACCTCTAGGGTCCAATCTTGTCACTGGCTCGCCCACTTCTCCTTCCACTTCAGAGTTGGAAATCTGGGGCCGTACTGGCCCTAGGGTTCAAACAGCCCCCTCCGCTTCAAGAACTCCAGCCTTGTTACAGTATAGCTCTGTTTCCATGCCTTCCATGTCTGGAGCCCCTGGCACTGTATTCACTCCAGGACTCCAGGATTCAAACAGCCCTGCAGACACCTGCAGCTTAGCTTCTAAATGGCCTCAAGCAGTTTGGATGCTTTGAGCCTCAGAATCCTAGTACCTCTGCCTTTGCGGCCGCAGTGCTGAAAACCCCTCTGCTGCTGCCCCTCCCCTCTAGGCATCAGACCTTCAATTAGATGCTTTTCCTGACACCTGGCAAAGGCCCTTCTACGGGAAGACCTTCAGTCTGTCAAAACCGCAATCTTCCTGCCAGGAACTATCCTGCCACCTTTTCTTCTTCCAAGATAGAAGAGGGGAAAACGAAGTACAGCCCTCTCTTATGTGCTAACAGCCTATAAGATCTAGCCCAGCTTGGGGGTACCGTCCCCGGCTCAGAGGCTGCCTCAGTTACTGTGGCAACCCGACATTCACCCGGGCTGCCAGCCTTCGTGAATAGTTAATAGGGATTCTGCATTTTACAGTTTCTCCACTTCAGACCGGTCCATTTAAGCAGAGCATCAATCTACCCTCTGTTATTTTTTTAAACGAAAATTTCAGATTGAGGAAGTGTCCAATAAATATTTGATGAATGAATGAATGAATGGCTTGAAATGCTTTGGGTCTGTCACAATGCGGGCTAGTTTTAAACACACTCCGTAGGATGGATTCCACTAGAGAATGAGGTAAAGATTTAAGAAAATCTAGATGAAATCGGGACACCTAATCTTTCCTCATGTAAGATCTCCCCTTTTCTCAAAATGAGCCTGTGCTGTTATTATATGGTTTCACACTATATTTGGCTATAGATATTTAATCATAGCAAACTCTATTTTTATACTGGTCTTTAGTCAAATAAACATTTTCACATGATCTCAAAATGTTAAATTGTTATCACCCTTCAAAGACATTGCCCTCCATTTCAATGCCTACATACATTAAAAAAAAAATTATTTATTTATTTGTCTATTTGTTTGTTTATTTATTTTATTTTTAGAGAGAGGGGAAAGGAGAAAGAGAGGGAGAGAAACATCACTGTGTGGTTGCCTTTCACTTGCGCCCCCAACTGGGGACCTGACATGCAACCTAGTCATGTGCCCTGACTGGGAATCGAACCAGCGACACCTGACTCGCAGGCCGACTCTCAATCCACTGCCTGCATACATTTTTATGTGGCTTCTACCCTACTCCAGAAACTTCCCTGAACTTGGCTAGATCCTCTATTCTCAGTATTCATTAATTCTAGATGCATCTCTGTGATAAAATAGGTGATATTATATTAAATCTAAGTGTGAGTTGGCCTTCCTTCCTAAACTGTAGTTGCCTTTGACTCTCAGACTTATTCATTCTTATTTTTCCTGTGCCTTAGCAACATTACTCAACTGAACTTCTCATTTTTATTTTCCTCTTTCCCTGCTCCTCAAGCAGAGCATTCCTGCTTTTATTCTCCAGTGGACCTTTGGGCTGCTGTTTGACTATATACGTGCCATTGCCTTGGAGAATGAATATCAGCATGGGACTTGGGATAGAAAATGAAGCGAAGTGACCAGCCTGTTTAAGAAAGATTTAAGCCTCCAGCATTAGCTGTAAATCCTTCAGGAAGGATTCCTAAAGCTCCCCTATGCCCTTTTATGAGGATTTCTCCTGATAAGAGCAGAAGGCTAACTTTCCCCCCAAAAGCAACATTCACCCTCCAAATGACAATCATTTTCTGGAGGGTGATACTCATTTGTTTGTTTAGTTGACAAATACTTATGATGCCTGGTATGTGTCAGACACTTTTGAACCTGATGGGCTAGACACTAGTGGGTTCTTTAAAATAGGCAGCCAGTTGAACTGATATCTGAGTTACAGGAAATTATTACAAAAAGAGCTTAAAATCCCCATCTCTGGGAGTCTTAATATTTCGTGCTATTTTAAAATGTCTTTCGGTGTTGGTAACTAAAGTCAAAATGCTTTGACTTCTGCAACCACCAGATAGCTCCTGTCCCTAAAGAGGTTCTTTTTTCTCAGTCCAAGAGGATGATTTGAAAATTCAAAGCACAAAGGGATTAAATACAAACAAACAAGCAAAGAAACAAACATCTCATAGACACAGACAATAGTATGGTGATTACCACAGGGAAAGGTGGGGGGGAGTTGAAGCGAGTAAAAAGGGGAATATGGTGATAAAACTGTACACATGAAACCTATATAATTTTACCAACCAATGTCTTGCCAATAAAGTCAATAAATAAAAAAGTAAAAAAGAAAGAAAAGAAGTTCAAAGCACAAACTAGCTTCTTAAGGGTTTCATCATAATTTTCCCATTCTTTTTGTTATGCTGTAGTTTTCAAAAAACGCGCTGTTCCATCTCCCACCCCTCATTTAAATATTTAAGTTTCTGGGCTTAGGTGAAACTGCTGAACTCTTTTAAACACCCCATTTCTTATTCACCTTAAATATTTTAATATTTTATCTCATATGCAACTTTTAATATTCCAATTTTGTTGAAGGAATATTTCCTGATAAACGAAAGTGATGATTGCTCTCCGTAGGCTCTATTTTGGTTTTGCTTTTAATTCAATTGATTTTCAGAACTTTGTAACTATATGTTTATGAACAAGTGGTTTTCTTTGTAAAGATACCAGAACTCTATTATGCAGGCGAGAAGACCTAAGTTTGAGCCCTAGCTCTACCACTTTCTAGCCAGACAAAACGGCAT
The DNA here is from genome assembly GCF_987537825.1 of Furipterus horrens. Lineage (NCBI taxonomy): Eukaryota > Metazoa > Chordata > Mammalia > Chiroptera > Furipteridae > Furipterus > Furipterus horrens. The sequence goes on along the minus strand of NW_028327174.1, from coordinate 18,914,146 downwards.
GTCACAGCTGTCACTGTGGGCATCGTGGGGGTCAGACAGACCTGAGTTGAAGCTTCACCCTGTCCTTCTGCCTTTTCCTGCTTTTCAGCTCCATAGTCCACCCCTCCCTTCCATCGGTGATTCTCATGGCCAAAGTCTTTTCACTTATAGGAGCCACCCTCTGCAGAAGTCAGTTAGAGTTGGTGTAGCCACAATAACATAATGCTGCTTTGGTTTTATTCTCATGGCTAGCGTGTGACATTGGGCCAGTCTTTTAACTCATCTTTAAAATAGAGTGGGCTAGATAATCTCTAAAGACCTCCGTGGCTCTAAAATTCAATAACATTCTATATACCCTTTGGGAAAAAAAATAGACGTTTAAATATACCTTACATAGTCGAGATACGGTCAGACTCACTTTCCTCAGAGGTAGTTCTGTATCTTACCCTCCTTAAATCTTTAGGAGACTTCCAGTTCAGTCTTTATACATTTATCCATTCAGCAAACATTTACTCAACAGACCCTACATAGCAGTCTCTGTAATAGACATGGGGTTATAAAGATAAAGAAAATATTACCTTTGCTCTGGCCAGGTATCTCAATTGGTTATAGCTTTGGCCCAATATGCCAAGGTTGTGAGTTCGATCCCCTGTCAGGGCACATACAAGAAGCAACCAATGAATGCATAAATAAGTGGAAGAATAAATCAATGTTTCACGCTCTCTCTCCCCCTTCCTTCTTCTCTATCTCTAAAATTAATCAACAAATTTAAAAATTGTCTCTACTGCTGAGAGATGTGGCCCTGAAACACTGTGTTTTAACAATTTAGAGAGAGATAGGAAAATCAGTGAGTGGGTACTTTTGGAATATGACCTTATCTCATGAGAGGGTCATTGATGAACAAGACTTAGATTTTTTTTTTTGTCCTCCATTTCCCTTGCCTTCTGCCTCACCATACACAAAAACTCAAAGACACACACATTCAATGTAACAACATGCACAAATATACACTGTGTACAACACACTTTGACTTTGCAAAGTATATAAGTGAGAGAAGTGCATTTCATTTTATCAAGTAGTTTACATCCTATTAAGGGAGATACAATAGGCTTATAAATGTCTGCACTGTTAAGGAAAACAAGGTATATACCATAAGCAAGGTCTGAAAACATCCCTAAAGGGATTCCTAAGGCAAGAGCATGGCCAGGTTAGAGCATCAGGAAAGGCTGGATGGAGAGACTGACATTTCAGATAGACTTCTATAGTGGATCAGAATTTTCAACTAAATTTTGGGTGTCCTGTAACTATTGACTTTCAAAGTGAAGACCACTTCATATTTCTCTTTTGGAAATGATTACCTTTTTTTCTATTTAAATGTGTTTAAAATACTTGATGTAAGTTAGCAGTTCTGGCCAACAGGAGTCCTTTTAACTGACTCCCCAATTTGCCTGGGTACTTCCACTCCTACTGCTTTGTACACCCACCAAAAGTTAGTTGTATTTGTTCCCAAGCTGGGTGTAATTTAATTAAATATTATGTAAAACTGATGAAATATGAGACAGAGAGAAGACAGGAGTTGTTACTTCGATAAAAATTAAATTGCTTTTGAAAGGCTAAATAAAGTCAAGTCATTAAAAAATTTCTGTTAAATTGGGAGCAGATGAAAAAGGTAAGAGATTGAAGAAAAAGTAATAAAAGAAACTCTAGTCAGCAGACCCACACTTAAAGAAGAAACTTTGACTTTACATAAAAATGTAATTGAAATAAAACTTTGGATTTAAATACGTATTATTTTTATGATTCCCCTGCACTAATTGATTTTTTTCATATGAATGTTTCAAATGGCATTGTGTAGTAAGGTCTCTATACTAAAGCTATCCTTACTCTGAGTCCTTTTGCATTACTGCAGTCTTCATCAGAGCCTCTAGTGTGGCATTGCGGGAGCTCTACAACAGCTCATTGGTTTGCTCAATTTTTCTAGTACGTACATACATTTCTCATTAAGCTTAAATTCAAGCTCCCACAATGGCAACACAGCCACGAGGCCGATACTATGAATTCTGATAGAAGAGAAAGGAAAAGAGTTTCCTGTCTCAAATACTTTCTTCTCAAGGTACATGTTCCCCACAGGCAATCCCTTCTACCTCTACCTTAGCCTACATGCTAACTTTCAAATCTGTCTTTTCTGACGCACATTCTTCACATCTTCTATACTAACAACTGTTCATTTTTCATCTAGGTTCACAAAGCTTTTGACTGTTAATAATAACACTTCTGAACTGTATGATACAGTCTGTCCTCTGTATCTATGGGTTCTGCATCTGTGGATTCCACCAACGGCAGACTAAAAATATTGGGGAATGAAGTTACTTGTTGTTGTGTATCATGTAGTTAGGCCAGCAATGTTTGCATCTGTACCAACTTTTTTTCTTGTCATTTTTTTCTTTAACTATACAGTATAACAACTATGTAGATAGCATTTACATTGGATTAGATATTATAAGTAATCCAGAGATGATTTCAAGTATATGACAGAATGCATGGAGGGTATATGCAAATACTACACTATTGTATATAAGGGACTTGAGTAAAAGCACAATTTTGTGTCCTGGGGTGTCCTGAAACCAATGCCCCATGATACCAAGGGATGACTATACTACTTCGTTGCCTAGCCGTATTTGTTGGTATATATTAGTGACCCTCTCCACCTCCCAAGACAGAATCTCCAGACACCAGCCTCGGCAATGAGCATGCATCATGTATAGAAAGCGTACATTGTAGGGAGGCGAGCCAAAACAAAACATCGAACAAAGATGAAGTTTTTGTGTCCTAATGGTAGTTTTTGGAACAAAGACAATAAGGCGCAAGTGACAGGGCTGCTCAGATTTTGTATCACTCTCCTATCATTTGAGATTTAAATTTCTTATCACTACAACCCTTGATAGGTGCCAGCATTTCCTGATACCCAAGTATTTTTCTAGTTTAGGCATGGTTTTTTTTTCCAATTAGCAGCCTATAAATTGACATCCATCCATTTTCTTATTAGATTTTAGTATGCAGCATACTTTATAATTTCAAAACATTGTTTTTCCTGCAGAAATACATAAAAATTACTATAAAATATATTTGGCAAAAACAAAAAACAAACAAACAAAAAACTTACATGGTTTCCTTTCCCCAAAAAAATGCCTTGTAAAATTAGCATGCATCTTAACTTTGCAGGACGTATCTCTGAGCAAATATGGTGCCCACATCTCCTCTAGGATGTGAGATCTTTGAGTTCAGGCCTGTGTCTGATCCATCTTTTTATCCCCACCCTTAGGGCAGAGCCTGGCACATGAAAATGCTTAATAAATATTTATTAAAATAGGCTGGGGACATGCTCTCTAATGATGGTTATTTTATTTAAGCAATTCACAGGTAAGTTTTATTTTAGGTAATGGCTTGTGTCAATGAGACCAGCTAGAATTTTAAACATCTGGTAATATACTTACCTTGGCTGGTGTGGCTCAGTTGATTGGAGCATCATCTTGTAACCAAAGGGTTGCAAGTTTGATTCTCAGTCATGGCACAGACCTAGGTTGTGGGTTCCATCCCCAGTCTGGACAAGTAAAGAGACAACCAATCAATGCTTCTTTCTCTCCCTTTCTCTTTCCCTTCCTCTCTTTCTAAAAGAAAAAAGGAAAAATAAAGGTTAAAAAAAACCTCAGGTGAGGATAAAAAATAAAAATAAAAGAAGTAAGTATCTAATAATATCCCTATTATCCTTAGGCTTAAGAAGGGATAAAGAATCACTATACTTACATATTTAATGTGGCTGACTTTATAAACCAAGTCCAGGTTCAGTTAATCCAGTAAAGAAAAAATATAGACATTGGTTTAAGAGAGACATCATACCCAAACATTCAGGACTAAAATCCTGACTCTTACATTTATTTGCTTGCTTCTTTGACCAGTCACTTAATTTTTTTGTATCTCCATTCCTCATGGATAAACTGGGGATGATAATAATAGGGTCTAGCTCATAGGTTGTTATGAAGATTATTATGAAGACATAAACAAATATTTTTTGTATACATACCCATATTTATCTTTATATTAATTAGAACAGTGGCTGGCATATGTAAATATTTGGCACTACATACATATTTGTTTTTATTATTAAACATAAAATTGTTCTTATTTGTAATTTTATCCTTTCTTTAAATATTCTTCTCATCTCATTGACATATCAGAGACCAGGGATATAAATGCCTTTCCTTGAGATTTTTAGCTTACTAAATTCAGCTATTAATTTCATACAATAAGATCGACTCCCTACTATATAAAAAGTCCTGAGCTGTATGTGAAGCCAACACAAATCCTTGATAGGCTGAGAGAGGAATTTGTTCCAGGTACATATGTTAGAGATTCATTTAAAGAAGTTAGTTTGAAAGCAGCTAAGAGGACCTAGGAAGCTGTTTTTTTATTATGGTTTTGCTTTGTGTGGTTTACTACACAGTGCGAATCTATTCTGGATTAGCATTGGAGATATGATAATAGTTTTATTTAGTTTGTTCTTTTTAAACTTATTTCTCGTGTTTATCTCTAACATTGAAATTATTAATATTTTCTGAGAAAATCTGATTTATAAAGCTGCAGCCAACACCATCAGTTCCCTCAATTGACTACAGGTCAAAATCTCTTGGGGAAAGGTCAGGGAAATTTTTTTTTTTTAAATAAGAAAATTGAATTGCAACTTGGACTTATATAGACCTACAGGATCAGTATGCTTGCAGGTGGGACCCAGAACAGTTGCTTTTGAACTCTTGCTCCTATTCCCAACCTCTAGGATTTGCAGCCAAACATGAGCACTGTTGAACAGAGCGTCACCATCTGGTGGGAGTTAACTAAAATACGGACCCAAGGGCTTGGGTGCATAACTTTTTGAGCAATATGATTGGCCCTTTGACCAGGCTTCAGAGATACAAACACCGTCCAGTGATACTATTCTGTTACATTTTGCTGCCTACCAAATATAGAGAAAGTGCTTAAATCAGAGAGCTGGATTTGGGGAGATTACGTATATTTAATCTATTCACGTCGGTTCAGTTTCTCATTAACAGCAAAAAAAAAAAAAAAAGAAGAAAAATATGGCATTAGTAAGAGCACAGGGCCACACACATCCATCTCAAATTTGCAGTGAGTTTCTGTCCGTCTATCCCTGCTTCTCTCTCTCTGCCTTCTCCTTTGTCTGAATTGACTTTGATCACAGTAATACTTTTAAACATCGACTGATTATAGAGTACATTGTGTTTTCTGCAAAGACTAACTGGCAAGGGTAGTGACCTTCAAAATAATATTTTTCTTGGCTGGACATTTTGGTTTTCTCAGCATTACTCTCCATGGCTTCAGTTTGTCAATTGTCCAGCAGTCCCATATCCTTGATATTCTTGCCCTAGAATCAAGTCCTTGACTTTTTAGCCACCATTTTTTCCTTGTCGCTGCTTCTTTCCCGGTTCTTCTAAGTGGACCAATTTCAATGTGCATATGAAATTCCTTCACATTTCTTCCCATCTAAATTTGTTTCCCCTTGAGTTTTCTGTTTGATACCTTTCTGCAGGATTTCAAAGAAAAAACAAACAATCAGATCATTACTTAGAGAAAGGTTACTAATCCAAAGTCCTCCAAGGGCCAGAAGAACACAGGAACGAGTCAAGCAAGCAGGTCGGGGACTGAGGTGAAGGACTAATAACAGGTGCCCTGCTGGGTGTTGTTGGAATATAAGCTCAGGCGTGCCAGACCACCCAGGGTTCCGAGAGAAGACAGTAATCCAATTGGCATCTCATTTAATTATTTTTTCAAACCTTGTGAAAGAAAACTAGAATAGTGGGTGGAATATAGCCTACAATGCCTTTTACGGAAAGAATGCTGCCTTTTCTGTTCATATCTCCTCCTCTGACCCAGGAGGTTTTTTCCCATTGCTGCCTGAGTTCAGGTCACCTCTTGTAGGAAGGGCCACGGAACAATAAATGTTCAGGTCTTCCTTGGGTTTTATGAACTAAATGCTTATGTCTCTCTAAGTTTATATGTTGAAACCATAATGTCCCAGTGTGATGGTATTTGGTATGGGCCCTTTGGGAAGGGATTAAGCTTAGATGAGGTCACTAGGGTTGGATACGTGTCCTTATAAGAAGAAGAGATTAGAGCCACGCTGTGAGGACACAAGAAGGTAGCTGCAAACCAAGCAGAGGGCTCTCACCAGATCCTGCCTGAATCTGACTTTCCAGCCTCCAGAACTATGAGATGTTAGTGATTGAAGCCACGCAGTCTGTAGCATTTTGTTAAAATAGCTAAACTAAGTCACACAGTCAACTTAGGTAGTTTAAACCTTTCTTTGCCCCAGCTTCATGTTTCCATAGGGAGGGCCATTTCCCATGCCATCCTCTCCTACTTGCTTCTTCACCTGTTTCCTTCCACAGGGGTAAGACTAAACTGTCTGAGGGGGAACATGGAAGCAAGAAAAGAACATACAGTGAAGGTCTTCTCTCTCCTCTTCCTTTCTGAGCCAGGAAGTGCCATCCTGCTTGGCTTTTCCAGGTGGTAAGTGGGAAGTCTGCAGTAGCAGCGCTGTTTGCGGTTCAGTCAACACCTTTATCACCCTCAGCTTCAATGTCCAGTGTTGTTTCACACCTAAGCTATGTTTTCCACAGGCTAAAAAGCAGGCATTTTGGTCTCATTGGCCTGATAGCTCCATCACTTCTGTCTCTTCATCAGTTCAAAACTCTAGCAGTAAATAGAATATATTTGCTAATCTCAGACACCAACTTTTAGATTCTTTGAAATTAAGTAAACTCTGATTTAAAATCTGTTCAGGAATCTGTATTTCTGTGCTTTCCTTGGAAGCATATACAGGATTCTTGTCCCATTCTTTCTCCCATGTCCCAAGGACGGGCCAATCAATTGTATCCTACCAAGTGGGATGCCAGAGACACTTCTGTTTTGCCATCAGGTTTTGCAATCAGTGTTTGTCCTTAAAATATCCCCCAAGATATTTTCTGTTTGGGCATCATACTGGAGTTTGTGTTTTCTTATTATTTTGTAATTGTTAGCTTTCTTGTTATTTTCTGCCTCCAAGTAAGTAGATAGGCTTGAGTTATCATACTTTACTGATGTTAGATAAGAAAGTAGGACCAATACTTTCCTTCCTCTCATGAAATGTCATCAAACATCATCACATATTGATATTAAACATTAGTTTTCTTCCAAATCTTTTCATCGTGCGTGTATTCAGGGAAGAAGAGAGAGTAGAGAGGCCAGTGTATAATATACCACAGATCCTAATTATATTAATCAAAGCTATGCTCCATTCAGTTCAATTCATTAGGAACTATGAAGATCATCATTAGGGCTTCAGCGATAAAAAGGAAAACAAAATGTGAGATTTTATGAAGAAGATGAGAAGCTTGGAACTGTAGAGAAAAAAAATTATTCTTATGTTCTCATAGTTATCAAGGCTCAGCATGGGGCATTTATCACTGTCCACTAACCATACATTAAGACTCAGGACAGAAGATTTCACTGTAGGATTTGTGATTCTGACCCTTCTGTAGAAGCTCTTCCCTAGAAATGCCGGGGAGGCCCTTCCCAAGCTCACTCTGAGTCTTCTGCCCCTCAGGTACCCCCTTCCATTATAACCTGTGGAATTGTTATTCATTCAGGGAAAAATTCTAACCCCACTTTTGCATCCAATGCTTCTTCTACCTTCCCTAATTAAAATATGTATTTTCTGTGACCATACACTTTCCTTAGAAGCCGCCTGCACTGAAGAGTACTATCTTGTCCATCTCGAGCCAGTTGTTGAGGAACTATTATTTCCCACCAGTACTCCCAGACCTTTGTTTTGCCACCATCACTCAGCAATATGCTTCCTCCTAAAAATGGATGCAGTGTTTTGGAGAGGTACCATCCACCCTGGGTACACGAACTTTACCCAGAGACTTTAGTATCGGAGTTTCGTCTTTACCCTAGTCCATGCAAGGGCTTCCTTGATAGCAACATCTGTGTTGAGGGCGTCCAGCATCCTGGCTTGGCTTGTTTTCATCTCTGATGACCTGCCTTCATCTGGGCCTTTCCTTGCTCTACCAACTGTCCCTGCCTCTCTCTTTCTAAACACCCAGACTTTCTCAGCTTCCATTAAGTGATTTTCTGATTAATCCCAACGGTTGTCATGCCCTCCTCCTCCTACCACCCATAGTGCATTGCTTTCCTCTTCTTTCTGTCTCTTCTCAGGTGGATGCCTTGTGTTAGAGTCGCTCATGTGCCTCTATTTCCAGTACTTTTCTCAGAGGCAAAGCAGAGTAGAAGGAAGATGTGCAGCAGAGTCGGACTGGTTTGACTTCCAATGCCAATAATTCTGCTGCTTTCTGGCTTTGTCATCTTTGGTAACTTACTTGATTTTTTTTTCTTTTTTTGAACCTCAGTGATTTTGGCAATTTCCTGAAAATTAGGGATAATAATAGCCACTTTTACATGTTGGCTTTAGAAAACTGCATGTAAAGCATTTCACATAGATTTTTGTTAAACAGCAATCAGAAACTTCAAAGAAATTATTATTACTGAAACTGGAAGGAAGAGTCTATTACTAATCTTCACCCCCATGCCTAGTGCATTAACCAGTGGCTATGACAGTTAATATTCACTGAACAGATAAATGAACAAGTGGATGAGTGAATGGGTTAAAGATACTTCCTATAAAAGAATTCTTTCATTTCTTAGTAAAAGTAAAAGACATGGCATTTGAAACTGACGATACAAATTAAGTTATTAGTCTTGCCTTCTGTATTATTGCTTTGTTAGGGCTGCCATAAAAACGTAGAACAAACGGTGTGGTTTAAACAACAAAAATATATTGTCTCCCAATTCTGGAGGCTAGAAGCTGACATCAAGGTATTGCCAGGATTGTTTCTTTCTGAGGGCTGTGATGAAAGTATCTGCTCCAGGCCTCTCTCCCAGCTTCTGGTGGTTTGCTGGCCATCTTTGGTGTTTGTTGGCTTAAACAAGCATCATGTAATCCCAGGCTTTATCATTGCATCCTGTTCTTCTTGTGTCTTCAAGTTGTCTTCCCACTGTATGTATTTTTTCTCTTGTGTCCAAATCCCCTATTTTTATAAGGACATAGTCATATTGTGTTAGGACCTACCCTAATAACATCATCTTAACTTGATCATCTGTAGAGACCCTATCTCCATATAAGGTAACAGTCACAGATGGTGGGGATTGGACTTCAAAATCCTTTTGGGAAACACAATTCAACTTAGCTTCTAATTTATAGAAACTGTAATATACAAGAGCAACATAACAAAATTGATGAACAATATAAAAGTATTTATTTAATCATTAAACTGAATGATATACATTCTTAATACTTAAATATTTAATAAAAAATGATGATTTGCAGGGTCAAGAAAAACTTCATGGACAAAGGGTGATTTAAAGGTGGGCTCTTTCCTTAATAAATGTTATTCCTAAAAGATCATATTTTCTATATGTTACTGCTTAACATTTTAAAATAGGTTTAGATTACTCAAGCTAATGAGACAGCTCGAACAATAGGATCAGGTTGTTAATGCGGCATGCAATAAATATGTGCTGCAGGAAAGAAGTTTCCAGGGAACAAGAATTGCTATGGTAACCTGATATATCATTAAAAATGTAATGAATAAATATCATCAGGGTCTCAGATTCATTGCACAAAAAAACTTCAAGACTGGGATAACTAAGTAGTTCTCATGCTGATTGCTCAATATTTTCATAAGCTGAATAAGAGTGATTGACCATTTGCAAAAAAGGTAGTAATACTTAAATAATATAGGGCTCCAGAAGGTACATAAGAACTCTTTCAATATAGCATTTTGATTTAAATCACTGCCATTTTCCTCAAGATACGAATTTTAGCTATAAGAAATAATTATGATAACCCCGGCTTGTGTAGCTCAGTGGATTGAGGGTTGGCCTGCAAACAGAAAGGTCACTGGTTTGATTCCCAATTGGGGCACAGGTCTGCATTATGGTCGGGTCCCCAGTTGGGGTTATGTGACAGGCAACCAGCTGATGTTTCTCCCACACATTGACATTTCTCTCCCTTTCTTTCTCCCTCCCTTCTCTCTCTCTACAAATAAATAAACTCTTATTAGAAATTAAAAAAAGAAATAATTGTGATAATAGACCTGGTTCTATACTTTTCAAAAGAAATTATATTTTACTTAACTCCTAAGAGTACATTAGACACTATAGTGTCATGGTTTCAATATGGTATTAGGAAGATCTTTTTCTTAGAACTCTCTCCTGCTGATATCTTTCATACCCCACTTCTTCTCTCTCACTCCATCTTCATAACTCAGTCCTAAGAAGGATCTTATTGTTTGTCCATTTCTTCAGAAAGGAGGCAAATACTCCAGCACTTCCAGTGTTAAATACAATTCAGCCTGGAAAAGATGTTAGGTAGAGGAAACATTGTTATTGCTTTCATCAGACCTCTAGGGCCACTTCCTGGATTGTATAAGTTATGTTGTACTTTTCACCTCAGTTTCTTTATACCCCTTTTTCATGAGAGCAGTGTGGTAACAACACCAACAATCTTTATGCCCTTGCATGTTCCTCCTACCACAGGGCCTTTGCACAGGCTATTTTCTCACTCTCTGGAACACTGTTCCCACGTAGGACCCACTTGTCTTTCAGATTGCAGCTTCAGATTTTTCTGTCTCAGATAAGTAGTGACCTGACTTGTCCTATGATTTTAATAGCATGTTTATCATTTGTTTATAACACTTGTCATGGTGACAGGAGTGTGACATTTGATTAATGAAAGCCTTATCTTTGGCTCTGGCTATGTCTATTTTTGCTCACCACATGTTTCCAGTTCTGGCACATAGTATAGTCTCAATAAATACTTATTAAATAAATGAATGAATAACTTGTGTTCCTTAGATTACACTTGGGAATTTTGGACTTGGATATGCTTGCATCCAAGAAGCATTCTGTTTCATGTCTGCACTGGCACAGTGTGTTGGCAATTAGTGTGATGTGATCTCCCCGTCTATAATGATATCATTAATGGTTGTTGAAAACTGAAACACTATATTGCTCTCTTATTTCTGAAAGTGTGTTCTGTAAATTGCATCACACAGTTATAATATCGCCATGCTTGTTGATGTGCATTATTCATAACATAATGCACACAGTTGTTGATGTAATGTAACCAGAAATTTTCTATGGAGAAGAATTTTAGGCTTTAGTGGTTTTTGATGTAGTGAATGATTACCATTGAGAATGCAGCTGAAAAATACGGTTACAGATAGGCAGAAACACTTTGAAGTTTAATTAGTTTTTAGGATTCTGAGGCCAAATTAATATTTGGCAGGAAAGGATTAATGTCACAGACCCTGTGGGCTTAAGAGGTGGGAAGTGATAATGATATATTTACCCTACGATATTTTGGAATCTGAGAGAAACCCCAAAGAAATATGAGAAGTGCTCTCCGTCTTCAAGAAGCTCATATTCTACTTGGGAAATGATTCATACAAACATAAAGCAAACCTGGATTTCTAACCATAGGGTAAAACACATACATACACTGCAGACTTCTATAGCCATAATTATAAAAAAGAGACAAAATCATGCCAGTAATCTATAAGGCTCTACACACGGTGGATGCCAAATTCTCTTGTTTGTCTGACTTCATCTTCTACTGTTCTTCCCTTCTTTCACTCCACACTGCTTGACTTATTATTTCTACCTCAGGGCCTTTGCATGTGCTGGTCCCACGCCCTGGCACACTATTCCCACAGATAACCACATGGCTGGCTTCCTCATAGCCTTCAAGGCTTGACTATCACTTCCTTTTTAAGGCTTATTTTGGCCACTCTTTCCAAAACTGTAACATCAGCCAATCTTGCTGTCCACAATCCCTCTCCCTTTATTTTTTCCAATACATTTTACGCAGTCTAATAACATTATATATTTGACTTATTTATTGTGTGGTTCTGCTGTTTTTTCCCACTAGAATGAGAGTTCCCTGAGAGCAGAGATTTTTGTCTGCTTTCTTATTGCTGCATTTTTAGTGTATAGAACACCCGCTCCATAGTAATAGTGCATTCGATATTTGTTGAAAGAATGAATGAATGAAGGCATTGCATAGAAGAAGAGGGGAAAGTCCACAGGCTTTAGAGTCAAAGACCCTACCACCACCTTTTACATTCCGGGTCATTCCAGGCACAGCAGTTAACCTCTGTGAACCTCATCTGTAAAATGTAAACTACCCCCCTTTATCACACTCCAGAACTGTTTTTCTATATGTCACCTCTTCCTGACCTGTAGAAGTGAGAGTAGTGTACCCCTGGATGATGGCATTCAGCAGGTGCTCAGTGACAGCCATTGCCATTACCATAAAGGCTTTCTGAAGGGGCAGGTTGTAAGTAGATATTTGAGAGAGACATTAGCAGAGTCTACAAGTTGTGTGTAGGGATTGAATGACATAAACAGTATTAAGTGCGAGTACAAAGCTTGCCTGTAGTAGGGGCTTGCTGCCCAGTGGAGGAATGTTTGCTGTTCCTACCATGCTGAAGCATAGGGCCTGCTCTGCACAGAAACAAGTGTTGGAGCAGACTGACTGTCACTGAGCCACGTGGAAGATAGCAAGGCGAAGAAGTAGACTTGGAAAACCAGAACTATCTCAGGAGGCCATGATGACCAAATATCACATGGGGAAGATTCTTTCTTCAAGCATGTTTGGATGTTTGGACCTGTGAAAATCGAGCCACAGGGCTGGCAAGTGGTATCAGGAAGGCTTCAGGGGAATTGGAAATTATTTTTTTGTCTTGATCTGACTGGTGATTATGTTGGTGAATATATATGTTAATTTGTGAAGCCATGAAGCTGTATACTTTACAGTATGTTAGTTAAAATTCATCAAGCTGTGTATTTTACTGTATGAAAGTTATACTTCCATAATAGAGTAAAATTGTGTGTGTGTTTAAGTGCCAAGGAAACTTGCCTAGCAACGGTGAGGTGATGATGGGATGGATGGCCATGCACCCACGTAAGAAAGGATAGATTCAAGCAAGAAACTTATCAGTAATGAGTGGCCTAGAGAACTTGGACTTGGGGGACCAGAAAGATTGTGGCGCTACTGCCGGCGCTGAGGAAGAAGGGAAATGATGCTTGTTGGGCTGTGGAGGGAAGCAGGGAGGCTTGGAGAGTTTCGCTTGGGTCCTTCAGTGCTGAGTTCCCACACGCTGAGCTGTGAAGAAGCCTCAAGTAAGAGAATCCTCCTTAAAGTTAAATGAAGAAGTGATAGTGCTTCAGACCCCGAAAGTTTCTGCTCTGACCTTGCAGTGAGAGCTGTAAAATCTCTTTGTGAAAGTTGGAATTTTTTTTTTTTTTTTTTAACATCACAAAGGGACGTGGAAGAGCTCTAGAAATTCTGGCTTTCAAAAGTACAATACGTTAGTACCAAGTATCTATCAGGAACTTTTACAAACATTCAGAGACCGATTTTCTTGCACAGAATCGTAGAATGGCAGAGCTGAAAAGGATCTTGATGCCAATTGGATCTGATCCCAAAGCCTCGTTTTCTAGAAGCTAATCCTCAGGAAGCTGTAGTGTTTTTGCAGTGACACCCTTGCTTCATTTAAATCTAAAGAGAACTTCGATCTATACAGTAAATTGCCTCTTAGGACTTCTTTCCTTCATTCCGCACTTCCAAGTCTCCATTCTTTCCTCTCTCCTTCCTTTCTTTGTCAAAGTAGGAAGGTATGTTTAGCGGTCCCTTTACCAATAGGATGAACGATTACTTTTTAGATATTAAGAAACTGTTTATTTTTGTTCACTCTTAGTCAATGAAAATAAAACAAGTGGAATGAAATTGTTTAGTATATTAAATTTTTTCCAAGTTCTTTCTCTAATGGGAACTGTGAAGGAAAATCGCTTCTTTCTTTTCTGTACAGGCACTTTCTTTAAAATGTGTAATAAGATTGCTTTTGGGTCAATAGCCCCTACACAAAAGGAAAACAGAAACAGTGATATTATAATCCGAGGTAAACTGTTCAAACAAACACAACAGAAAGCTGTAATTTCTTTAATTCACACTAAGTTCTTAGGAAAATTATTCATGTTCATAGCATGGGTTATTACTTCTGGGTCTGTAAGACTCAAACAAAAAGAAAAAACATGAAAACATTGAGAAAATTCAACAATTAAAAATTTTGAACTTAGCCTAGTCACCATCAATTAAACAACCAAGGAAGTGAGTCAGTTTTGAACTGGATCTTAGAACATTTTTAATTAAAAGAAGCAAATTCATTTCCATCTCTTAGTTATATTTAAGGTACAATTGAAATCCTAATATATTATTTTTGAATTAGGCAGTATGACTAAAATTTAATAGATAATCATGCACTCTATTAAGACTTGCAATACTTTTTTCTTTTTATTTCAAGTACCAAAATGTAAAAATGGTCATTATTGCCTTTTAGTAAAGTAGAATATATTAAATTAAAGAAATAAGACATTTTTCTATCCCTGAAAGTACATCTGGGGAAAGAATTCGAAAATACTTCTATGTTGAGCTCATATGGAGTTCTGCCCCTAACTGGACTTTGTACGGTTTGTTCTATTCCTACATGTGAATCATTTAGAGGTCAACCTCTAAATTGGGAATGAAAAGAAAAACAGGAACGAGGAGATGTATTTTCTCTTTGATGCATTCGTTGATCATAAAGGAAACTGGGAACATGGAAATGCATTTTCTCTTTGATGCAGGTTTTGATCAGCATTTTAATAAGCGGCACAGGGGGTTCTTGCAAAGACATGGAGATGGGAGAATTCTCCCACCCTGGTGCTTCTTTGGTGCCAATGTATCTGACATGATTACAAGAAGTACAGAGGAGCTCAGCTTTCCTGGTGAAGTTAAATCAGATAATCAACAAGTATTTATCGAGCATCCTCCACGGGGCGCATAACTTTGAACTACACCCCAGGCATAAACCATAACTTCTCACAACTCAGCTCTATGGGTGGGAGATTTAAGTATGGTTAAGAGTTTCATACTGGCAAACATTCCTTTATTTATCTTTAATCCACAAACTGGCATTAAATCTGATATCAAGCTATTGTTGTCATGGCCACATTCACAGGTTGGTATGGAAATTCATCCATATCCTGGGAAGCTTGCATCTGTGCTATCTCCTGATCCTGGTGTGAATATTGTATTATTATTTTTGACTTCTTCAATTCCCAACATTGAATGGAAATCTCACTCAATTTGTGATCTTGGTTATACCCCTAGAAACTCAAAGTGTGTCAACGACACAATACATTTCTAATTGGATTTTCCTTCTTTTATTCAGTTCTACTGCCTCACCCTTCCCCAAACAGAGCTCTAAATGCTTCCTCCATTTTGCTGTTATGGTTATTAACTCTCACACCCAGTAAGGTCAGGAATCCTCCTGGGGCCTTGTCGCCATGATGTCTGGGTCTGGCAGCTTAATTCCAGAACTTTATTCTCTCCTTCTTCATATAGTATTAAAATTCAATCAAAGGGAAATCAATCACCTTGATGATGATCTAAGTTATCTGGAATCTTTCTTTAAAAAAAAAAGTCCCTGGGCCGCATCTCTGGAAATTCTAATTTCAGTAGGTCTGAGATGAACTTGATGGTGGACCAGATTGGGGAAACATGGTTTCATATAAAGCCTGCTACTCAGAGTATGATCTGCAGACCAGCAGCATAGCACTCACCTCAAGCCTTATTAGAAATACAGAGTCTCTGCCCTTACTCTTGACCTATTATATTAATTAGAATTGACATTTTTACCAGCTCTCCATTCATAAGCATAGGAATGTTTGAGAAGTTCTTCTGTGAAAAACTCTGACCCTGAAGCAGAAAATCTCGACTGAGCTCTCAAATGACTGTTAGCAAAACGTGATGTAGACATGTGCTTTCAAGTTTCTCTACTCCTTCCTCATGGGGAAGAGCAGGATAGAATGAGAGAGAGAGAAAAAGAGAATTGGTTTAAATAATACCTTATATTATAGGACTCTAATCTATTACAAAGAGGTCTTTTAGCAACAAGGGTGAATAGAAAAATGATTAAGAGAAATGAAAATGTCAGCATGTGTGTGTATGTGTGTGGTGTTCGTGTAGTATGTGTTTGTACGTGTGTGATATGTATGTGTTTGTTCATGGTGATAGGAAAACAAAAATTCCCTTCCCCATTGTATGAGTTTGCTAGGGCTGATATAACCCAATACCACGAACTGGGTGGCTTAAACAACAGAAATGTTCCGTCTCACGGTTCTGAGGCTTGAAGTCCAAATCAGTGTCTGTAGAATTGGTTCCTCCTGAGGGCCGGGAGGGAAGTTCTGTGCCAGCCTCCATCCAGTTTCTGGTAGTTCCCTGGTTTGGGGCAGCATAGCTCCAGTCTTCACACGGTCTTCTCCCTCTGTGTGTGTGTGTGTCTGTCTTCAAATTTCCACATTTTGTAAAGATCCTGGTTATATTAATTAAAGCCCACCCTAACAACTTTCTTTTAAATTGATTAGTTCTGTAAAGACCCAGTCTCCCCAAAAGGTCACTTTCTAAGATAGTGGGGCTTAGGATTTCAAAATGCGAGCTGGAGGGATGGGCCAATTTAAATCATAAATCCATAATAGTAGTACGCTGCAAATGAAAAGAGGGACATGGGGGCCCCTGAATTTCCCTTTGCTATGATCCCCACAACCCACCTGGGATTAGAATGGGACTGTTGTAGACAAATAGTTCCTGAAAATACTATTCTCTGGCCTTGGGGTCACACTAGTCCAGACTGATTATGCTCAGCATCATGCGAATAACAAAAACCCTTCTGTTTTGCTGACTTTTAGTTCTTGACCATAAGTGAATGGGGTACCAGGACAGATAATCTTTGATGGACTACTGGCAAGGTTTATTTCCACAAAAAATCAAAACCAACATAATTTCTTTCTAATGGCCCAACTGATCCCTGACCAAAACCTACAAATCTGTCAGGGCCTCAGTCCTCACAGCTTCAGGAAGACAAAAATGTCAGTGATTTTCTTTACCAGGCACTCTGCCAGGGTCCCTTGGGTCCTGGTTTTATTATTGCTGTATCCATGAGGTGTGGTCTGTGCATAATCTGAGAAAGTCAATTGCATGCTGAACAACCTTGATTTAAAGCAAAATACCGTGGATGGACTAACTTTCCAAATAGCAGCAGACTCCGATAAAAGGGTGAAATGAAACCTAGGGTGAGAAATGGCTCAGATTTGAGCACCTTCTATATTCACAGAATCTGAGTGGACATAAATGAATTGTACTACCAGGTAGGAAAAATTTGCACCCCCCTCCCCCCATAACTATTTCTGAGAGCCTATACAATTACAGCAAGTGACTCGTATAGTGGAATACAATATATTCATATTAAGTCTGTCAGCAACACCTGCTTTAGTGAACTTGAATCGAGTTCAAGGTGACCTTGACAATTTGGAGACATGGATACATGCAAACAGGAAGCGGTTTCACAGGTAATTCCAGTAGAAGAATTCAGACATAAATATAAGCCACTGATGAGACTGATTTGGCAAAAAAGTGACAACTAGGTGTCAGAAACTGGTGAACATGGTGTATAAAGGACTAATATGTGCAAGTAGGATAGAAAGAGACAAGGATAAGGGTTTTCAAACTCTTTGACCATGACCCATAGTAAAAAATTAATTTTACATTGTGATCCAGCTCAGGTACACACACTTATGTATAAATCTGGACCAAATGTTTGACAAAATAATACCTTTCCTACATGTGAAACTATATTTCTATTTCATTCTACTCTACCTCTCCTCTTCTCTCCTCTCTTCTCCCTTCTCCTCCCTGCTCCTTCCTTTTCCTGCCATACCATGCTTCTCCACTTTACTTCATTCCATTTCATTACAGGCTATTCTATTTTATTGTCCTACCTTATTCTATTTGTAGTTAGTTAGTTAGTTAGTTAGTTAGTATTTTAATGCTGGTGTGACCCACTACATTGGTTTTATGTACCACCTAACAGTTTGCAATCTGGAAAGGTTGAACGGATTATCATTATACTAGTGGTTGTCAGCAGGGAGAGGGTATTTGACAATTTCCAGAGATGTTTTAGGTTGTCGCAATTGAGAGGGTACTTCCGGCATCTCATAAATAGAGGTCAAGAATGTTGCAAAACATCCTACATTGCACAGGATACCTCCCCACAACAAAAAATTATCCTGTCCCACAGGTCAATAATGCTGCTGCTGAGAAACTCTGCTCTATATTTACCACTTTCCTAAATATTCTTCAGAGCATGATTTTATTCTGAGTTCATTGGAGCCTCTGTCAAAGCGGTTCAGGGGTAAGGGTTGGGGGATGGTGAAAGGGCCCTGGGACTTCTGTTCTCTCCCACAGCTGTCAAAGCAGGCTCAACTTCTGTGTGTAGGATGACTGCTCATCTCAGTTTGCTTGGAACTTTCCTGGTCTTAGCACTTTAAGTCTCATATCCCAGGAACTTCAAGGTCAAGGTCTGCGGTCACTCCATAGTATACCAGACAGACCAATAGTTCTTGAGAAGAAAGGGTTCTGCTCAAAATGAGAGGAGAATGCTATTAAAAGCCACATCTTTCAAAGCATAAATCTTACAATAGAAGGATGTTGAGGAGAACGTAGAAGACCTCTAAGAGTTCATTCTTTAAATGTTATTAATGATTTGGGAAACAATCATGTGGAGAAATGTTAAAGAACTAGGTTTTTCTCCCTTGTCTGAGAACCCTGGGGAGATAAAGATCTTAATCACCATCTTCATGAGAAGGAGACAAAGATGCTATGAATGAGTTTCAGCGGCTGTTCTCTGCTACTGTATTTGACAGATTGAGAGGGGTTCTACTGAAATATCAGGAGGACCTCATTGCCTTTAAGAAAATGTTTGTAATGTCTTATTCTGGATTTTTTTTTGAAAAAAATAAGAATTTACATTTAAAATATATACTTTTTTGTATTGGTACTTTCTATAGTCAGAGGACTTCCGGACATGGCCTCTTGAACTTCCTCCAGTCTGTGATTCAATGACTCGGTTGGACCGTCACCCGGTAGGTGCCCTGGGCTAGGTGTGCTCTGGCATTAATAGAAAAAGACACAAATCTTCTCCTCTAGGAGGTGACATTCCGCAGTCAATCAAAATTCAACCACTTCCTTTTTTCGGTCAGATTTTCTTAAAA
The DNA here is from genome assembly GCF_987537825.1 of Furipterus horrens. Taxonomy (NCBI): domain Eukaryota; kingdom Metazoa; phylum Chordata; class Mammalia; order Chiroptera; family Furipteridae; genus Furipterus; species Furipterus horrens. Next base: position 18,894,904 of record NW_028327174.1, on the reverse strand, counting down.
GTGTCCCTGTAAGAAAATGTTTTCTATTTCCTGCAAGTCAATTTATTGTGGTAACTCAGGTAGTTTCTCTCAGACCTCAAAGGCAAACTAATTAAACTTCAGCAAGGTGACACCTGACCTCACTGCCTGACATTCTTTCAGTGCCATTTTCTTATACCTTGGCTCAGTGTTCTCAATACCTTAGCAGAAGCTCAACAAAATTTTCCATAGCTATAATTAATAATATAGCTGTTGTTCTTTAAATGTTTTAAAACAATCGAAAATTCTCTTCAATCACGGTTTGCTACCCAGAGTTAAAATAGTTATGTATCAAGCTGGCTCCTTTTGAACTTCTGTTCTCCAGAAGAGACAGTTAAAACATTTTCCCTTGTGAAAATGGGATATCTGCCCAATGGTGCGGGTGTCTCCAGTCCTTTTAAAAATAGAAGCGACGTTCTATTTCCCCGATGTGTTGAGATCTTGTAAGAGTGACATGTTGGCGCGGTCTGACTCAGGAAGTGAAAGGGCTGCTCATTGAGATGGAAAGCCCCAGAAAGGGGCGTTAGAATGAGCTCAGTTACTGTCACCTTCATGCCCCCTTCCTGGAAACTCCCTGGGAACCCCGAGGGAGGGCAGCCCAGGGGCTTTGGATTCACAAAGGAGCCTCTTCCACCAGCTTGACAAGATGCTTCCAGATGTAAGCAGTGCATTCCTAACAAGGTAACACCTCATTTCCTTCCCTTCAGAATAAGAAAGAATGCCTTTGAAAACTCAGGGACTGTGTCAACGGTGTTTACAGTATTTTAATTATTATAGACCCATTTGTTCAATTTAAGAGGCCGTGGATAACGCTTAAATACCTGAATGGTCTAGCCTGCATTCAAAGAGTCACTGAGCTATAAAATACTCATTTGCCAAACCCCGTTGTCTTAGACCATTAGTTACTACCAAGATCCATAATGAACTAGCCATTTCTAGCGATAAGCAAAAGAGAAGCCGTTCATTCTCTGGAGCATCCACAACTAAAAAATTACGGGTTGCAGTTCTTAACTGAATGGTTCTATTGGCTAACAGTTCTTCCTAAAATTAAAGTATTTTCTTTTTGTCAAACTCATTTTTTCCTCAGATAACGGCACATATATTGTGTTCTAGAATATATATTATATCCTTAGCCAAAATTGAATGTGGAAATCTCTCTCACAGTTCAAATAAAATATCATTAAGCAAAGTTCTTGCTGCTTGAGTGAAAAAAGTCACTGTGCAAATAGTATCATACAAAGTAAATGGCCTTATTCCAGTTTGCTTTCTGGTTAGAACACAATGGCTCAGCACAGACATTTAAGAACCTAGTTGGACAGGGGAACAATAAGAAAAGAATAGAAATGAATTGTAGATTCAGGATGGTTTGGTAATTTGTTAGACATTTCTCAGGTGGGTAAGAAAAATAAATTGATAAATACCATAGGGGTAGAGAGTGAGAAGCTGAGGGTCTTCGTTGGCAGGAGAGTAAAAACACAAAAGAACTAAACTAATTTAAATACACAATAAATAGGAATAGGGCTGTGTGGTGGAAGGGAGCAGATAAGGAGGAGGAGAAGAGGAGAAAAGGAAGACGGAGGGAGCTGGGGAGGAGTTAGGCTCTGAGCAGCAGGAATGATGGTCATTTTTAAGAACAGTAAGCTGACTGTTGAAGTTTGTGTGTTTGTCATGTGAACTTTCTTCCCTCTCTCAGAACCGTTGGTAAACTTCTGTGTGGCTCTCACCTCCCTAGTCCCATGTTGTGTTGTTTTTTCTTTTTTGGGGGGGAGGGGTTGTTGTTTGTTTTATTTTAGACCACTTATCACATTCTCACACTACTATATAGTCTATGTGTTTGTTTTTCGTCTGGCTTTTCCCACTATATGAGTGGATTTTGTCTATTGTGCTTCCTGCTATAGCCCAAGGATCTAAGCAGTGCCTAACTAAAAAGATATGTATATGTATATATACGTATGAGAGGGAGAGAGAGACATCAATCGGTTGCCTGACATACATACCCTGACTGTGGATCAAACCTGCAACCTAGGAGTGTGCCCTGACTGACCGGAAATCCAACCCCCAATGCTCTGGTGTATGGGACACACTCCAGCCAGCTGAGTTACACCAGCCAGGGCCTCATATATATATATATATATATATATATATATATTTTTTTTTTTTTTTTTGGTTTTTCAATTACAGTTGTCCCCTTTTCCCCTAATTTCTCTCCCCCACCCATCATATATATTTTTTAATGAATGAATATAGGATTGAATGAGAGCTACCACTACCCTTAAGGCTTTCAGAAAAATTGGGGAATACCCAGAGAAGGCTCCCTAAATACGATCTTATTTAAATTTATGGATTGGTATCATCTGAAGATTCCAGTTACTTTAAAATTCTAACAGGCCTTCCTTTTCCCGATTTTCTCTTTCCCAGTAGCCTAGCTTTTACTTGCATAAATTTGTGGCTTTCTTCCCCATACCACCTACGTGTACTAAATTGAATATTGCTTTGTTTTATGTGGAAAAGGTTCACATTTTTATTGATTCTGCTAATTTATATAGAAATATTTTCTATTCTCATTAACACATGCTTAATAATAAAATAATAAATATTATTTAACAATGACATTTTTTTCCTACTCTAGAAATATGGATGAAATGTACTCTAGAGTACTAGTACCTCATACCCTATATTCTGACTCCTGATTTTCAACTTCAGACTCTGAAAGCTGTCAACCCAAGCACTGAACTTGCTTAATGCATAAGAGTTTTTATTAGGATGGCAAATGGAAGTGCTTGCACACAAATGAAGCTGATCTGCCTGAAACAATAGGGAGTGGTGGGGTCTGGGGTAAATTGGAAAGTGCTTGCCTCCTCTACAGGTATTCAAATTCACATTTTGAGAAATTATGCTATCCAAATATAACACATTTATATTACCACTTTGTGAATGCTGTTTTGTAGTTATGATTCCTAATCTCAACCATAATGGGGTAAAAAAGCTGACTTTGTTTATAAATCTATTTTTTGTTTTACAATTCCTTAAAAAATTGCCCAGTCAAGGAGACTCATATAAAGATCTGATGTGCATATACATATACACAGCAAATTAAGAAAAAGGAGTTGTGAATCAAATCTATAGGGTTGAGGTACCAAACAAAGACAATATGTAGAAGGTGGTAAGACAATCTGAACTGTAATAACTCAGCAAAGGCATTAATGTGGAGGCAGAGGTGATGAGGAAAATATAAGCTGCCACCCTGACTGTGTAATTGCTGGAGAGCTCAGTAAGAATGGGCTCATGTGGAATATGTGGAATATGGTTTAAACCAATACTGTCTACAGTTGGTTCAAATCCAACTCCCTCCTTACTAGTTGTTTGGCCTTGGACACATTACTTAGCTTGTGTTAATTTGTGTCAATGTTTCCTTACCTATACAGTGGGGTTTATAATGGTAGGTGCGTGTTGGTTCATCATTCATAGGGATGTTATGAGGATCAAATGAGTTAAAGCACACAAAGGTCTTAGAATCAGGACTGGTATCGTACATGTATATAAAGGAATTATTAATTATTATTATTATTATAGGTTTATTGTTATTTAATTTGGATCATGCTTATTCATCCCTTCAGTTTTCCCTACTCCATATGCCCATGTTTTTAGGACAATTATAATGGGTTGTACTGTTCAATGTAACTACAGTTCCTCTACATACCCCTTTTTATATAGAAAAATTCATAAGTGTTGGTAATGTCTTCTAAATGAGCAACCAAAGTCTAGGAGCTGTGCCCCATTCTAGACCCAGACCTCTGATATTCCCAAGTCTAGCTTTTTTTGAAACCAAATATCAAGCATAGTTGTTTCCCAACTTGGCACAGCACATAGTAGGTCTTCAATATGAGCCTATTGAATATGTGAGACCATTATGCACTCACACTTCCTAATCAATGGAATCCTTGCCCCTGGAGATTTGATTAGAAAATATGCTCAGTATTTTATATCTCAAAAACAGCATTGCCTGTGCCCTTAGTCTTGCAGACCTGTAGGAACCCCGTTCTTCAGCTGTGGACCTGATTATTCTCCGCAGGAGAAAAACTTAAAAGTGCATCCTTCAGCTAGTTCACATCAGGTATCCTGCCAACCTGTCGGACATCCACTATATTTCTCCCTCTCCTGGATACCCCAAACACATGGACATGCATGCATACACAAACATATAGCACCAATAAAATTCTCATTCTTCAGCCAAAACAAAACAATTCTCTGTCCTCCCCACAATTAACACTCCATACATATCAACGCATGATATCAGTGCCTACTGCGGTGATTGAACAATCAGTTCTGCAAATAGGAAGATTAATCTGTCCCTTCACAACCTGACTAAAGGGACACATTGTTCTTCAGGCCCTTGGAAAAGATGGAATTCACATCCTGTAGTCAGAAAGGAGGTTGCCCTGCATGGGCTGTGTGCCTCTCGTAGGCTGCTCCGTTCCTTTCAATTCCTTTTTTAGGAGCTTAATTGCATCAATGAAGTGCTTAGTGGGGCTTGTGTTTGAAGAGGCTGCATGGGATTAGCCACTTGACACTTGTAGTTCTCAGTCTGGTTGTCTCATCTTCCTGAACTTCCGGATTTCTTATGATTGAAATGGGAATAGTGTCGGACCTCACCTAGCTGAGGGTGGATAAAGGGAGGGTACCATGTAAATGTGATCAGCAAATCCCTCGAGTTTTCTCTGCTTCCTTAGATAAGGATGGAAGTGACCAACCAGGGGCCAAGAAGGCAGTAACCTCCATTTATCACCCTCTGAGACAGTGAAATAGTTCAGGAGTTGTTAACAGTGGTTGTTCTTTTTATTTCTTAAGCATTCTCTCCCTACCTCTCTCTCTCTCTCTCTCTTTCTCTCTCTCTTTCTCTCTCCCCTTTATGAGTATTATTCCTGCTAGACCCAAACTCAGTTACAAAAAATGCATTTGACATTACAAAAAAACACATCAACACTGAAATAAATGTAATTTTTAATTGTTACATATAAAGGCATTAAGGAGTGATAAAGTCCTACGTAATCTCTTAAATAACAAAGATAAAGCAATCACAGAATCACAAAATGTTACCACCAGAAGGAATTTAAAAACCTGACAAATTTTGAATGTCAAGGAATTTTTTAGTGAATTCTTACCATATAGGCCAGTATAGCTAAGATCCTAGAGAAACTTTATAAAATTGAAGTTATTTCTACATACATATACGAGGCACCAAACCATCCTTTATAGCATAAACTAATATTTGAAAATAAACTATTACTAATTACCATATCGTGAGTATTTACTGTGTGCCAGGCACAGTTCCAAGTGCTTTATATATATATATAATATATATATATATTATATATATATTATATATATATATTTATATTACTTCATTTAGTCTTCATACCAATTGAATATGGAATATTGTACCAGGTCACACCTCGTAAGGGACTGAGCCAGGATTTCATCTCAGATAATTTGGGTCTAGATTGCTGTTTTCTAGTGCAGATGATAAACTATGCTAACTAAAGAATTGACAGTGCAACAAAGCTTTTCCAATCTCCCCTTCTTGTTTCATTACATTACCCCAATGTCAGCTGCTCACATTGCCACCTGATTTTAGACTACATCCCCCCCAGCCTGTTTTACATCTACATTTGGCCGTAATGACCATGCTGTGGCCAATGAGGTATAAGAAGTGTTGCCTGGGAGTCCCAGGAAGACTGTTTAAAGGGAGCTGACCCAACTGAGAGGCATCTATTCTTTTCTTCTTCTTGTTCTCCATTAGGCTTGCAACGTGGATGTGAAAGTTGGTCTAATCACATGGCAGTGGGACCGTGAGGTTGAAGCCATGGGTTAGGATGATAGAGTACAAAGATAAAAGCCCCCATCTCAGCCTTAGTCTGTCTACCTCCAGCCTTCTTTTAAAGACATTTTTGTAATGTCCAAAAGAAGTCTGTCATAGCTTTTTTAAAGGAGGGTCTCACTTGACCTTTATTTCCATCACTTTCCCCTAATTTTGTCTGTAATGACTATCCATCTCTTGGCCTGTCTTCTTTCCCTCCAGTCTCTTGAGTTTTTTCTCCCCTATCCCTTTCCTGTTCTACCCTCATTTTGTATTATTTTTGGCTTCTTTTCTATTCTTTTTTCTGATTATTATCAACTCTAGCTCTCTTCATGTTCTATGTGTTTCTCTCTCTTTTTTTTTTTTAAAGTAAGTATATCAATTAAGAATGAATATGGAAGCAATACAGTAATTATGTTTACAAGGCAGGATTATGGATGATTTTATGACTAATAACACATTCAAATGTTATATGTATTTTTCAATAAAATATAATGATAACTGTACGATTACAGTTCTCTCTAAAAGTCAGTGTTAGACATTCTGTGTTTATTCATAATATATTTTAATCCAGGAAAGTTCCCTTCATCATTGAACTGTTCAGAGGTTGCCATATGTGGCCTGGAAGAACAAACCTGTTTAATGTTAGGGAAGAGTAAATATAATTAGAAAGTCAAATACATTTTTAAATCGTGTAACACATTTTAATTCCCCAAAACAAGGATTTGGAGATTTTCTGCAGGTTTGTACTCTCCATGCCGGTGAATTCCACCATGCGGGAGTTGACTTAATTGAAAATTAGCAATTGGCTTCTGTAATCCTAGAAGTACATTCCCTAAAGTCACTTTTAGTTATAAGAAAACAAAGAGTATAGGGAGGTTGAACAGTATAATGCCCAATGTAAGCAACTGCTCTCTGTACTAAGATACCTGGAAGTCTGTGCACAGTGAGGAGCCATTGATGGGCTAATAAAAAGTTTCTAAATATCTTCCTTCTAATACTCAGTGAACATTTCCCTTCTCAGCGCTTCCGTGTATTATATATATTTAGGAAAGAGATGTCACTTTCAAGTTCTCCAATTCTTCAATAAGAGGTTGACCAAGGAAATCATTTTAAAACAGACTCAAGCCACTTGAAATGGGATGCTCTTTCATTAATGCACATTTTTCTCTCTGAAGGCAACATTTAGTTCAAATAGAAGAGATAATATGATTTTTTTTCTTTTAATGTTGACATTATGAAGATTCCAGTAGAGACTTTTGCTAAGGAAACTAGGAAAAGGAGAATCTGATTTACATTTGTTTCTTAAAAGGGGAACATTCCTGACAATTAAAATAAAAATTTTGTTTATTTCTAAAACTTTTGAAATTTGAGCAAATAGTGCTTCATCATTGATTACCTTGGGAAATTTGCCTATGTTCTGATAACATCATGAATCTTTGCATATTAAATCATTGTGTGACAGGAATCTATTAGGTTAGGAGAGAAATAAAGCATTATCCTGGGCATTTAGCTTTCTTCAAGCTTTTACTGCTATTTGTGCTTTTCATGAGTGGCTTGTCAGGTCTTGCAGCTTCATTATGTCCTAGCATTTCAGCTGTTCTTTCTTAACCCTTTCATGCCTCTGGTTTTCTCTGAACATTTTATTTTACTATCAATTGCAAAGCTGGCAATTTTGATTGAGGCGAAAGCATAAGCTATAGATTAAAGTCACTATTAAGAAATGTGAAACTTGTTATGTTCTGTGAATCATAAATTGTGTGGTCTCATCTAGGTAGTTCTGATTTTTGGTGTCGGCTCCTACAGTCTCCCTTTTTTCCTCTCTCTCCTTTTTTTCTTACAATATTAAAAGCCAGTTCAATGATTTCCTTATCTAAGGAGACCAGCTGTTTTCCGGAGGTTGGATCTTCTCTCTCCTTTCTAAATCAATGTCTGTCACAAGGAGACAGAAATATGTGTATGACTTACAGGATTTGTCTTCATAATGATGAATGTTTATTTGGAGCATTGATTATAATAGAAACCAGACTTTGAAAGCAATTTTAAGCTATGGTATCTGTCTGTTACAATCATTAAAAGCTAATGAGTATATTTCTTTAGTGTGGTTAATCTTTCCACAGTCTAACAACAGTGTTAATGTGGGAAAGATTCCATTCAGTATATGATAAACATTTTGCTGATTAATCCCCAAATTATATGCTAACTATTTAGCCCATTATTCAAATGTGGTATAGAGTAGAATTTGCTTCTTAACTAACAATCATTGTGGAAAATATCCAGATTCAGGCAGAATTGAAATAACATTTCATGTCCTATAGTAGAAGATACATTACATGTGACTAAAATTTTTAATTGTTGCAGTAACAGTTGTTTTCAAAGAGATCAAAGGTTGGCTTTATGCATACATTTTACCACAGTTGGTTTATAATTATTTATCAAATATCTGACAAGGCTAATGAGCTTTGTATACATTTTCCATCCCTCTTACTAGAATCATAGTTTCTTCTATCTACTTTTGAAGACTAAATGTGCATCAAACCACAACTGGAAATTTTTTCTTTAAATTAGGGGAGTTTGTTGTAAAGCAAGTAGCTTAAAAACACAACTGAAGCTTGAGACACTTACAATTTAAAATTTCTATGTAATTCTAGTTTGACTTTTCAATAGGTTTTTAGATCTGGAGTGTAGCTATAAAGATTATCTAATGCAACCCCTATTTATTTTTTCAAAAGAAAATATTGAAGAAAAAAATCAATTGGGAAGTGACTCTTAATAAAGCATTACTTAAAAATATGGGGTATAATGAAGAAGAGTCTCTATATTTACATGAATTCATGTACATGATATACCCACATGTCTGACTCTATAGTATAAGTAACAGAAAATGTAAACTGGCCTTAATGATAAAGAAGATCTATTGGCTTCTGTAAATGGAAGGTCTAGAGACATGCTAGGTTTTAAGGGTGATTTGATTCAGCAGATCACCAATGTTATAGAGTTTCTTATTCCCATCCCATCTTTCCTTATTGTCAGCTTCATCCTGAGGCTAACGTCTTCCTTGGTGGCAGAATGTCTTGACAGTTTTAGGCTTTATGTCTATATACTGTATCGACCAGATCAAAAAAGAAAATTCTGGCTCTCTCAGATGAACAGATCACCTTCTTTCTCAGAAGCCCCCAGAAAACTCTTCTCATATTTAAGTTGGACCAATACCTCTGGCCAGAATTACACCATAGTTCAAATTTCTTAGGGTTGGCTTTATATGACAAGTAGCCAGGGAAGTGGGTAATACCACAGATTTACCTGTGGGTAAAACTGAAAAGATTAAACCGTCAGGGCCTAGGCTTGGAGTTGGAGGAAGACCTAGGGTCACTCCCCAACTGCCCCTCATGCCCTATATTTACTGGCAAAACTTCTACTACTATTTATTCATTTTTTATGTTTAGTACCTTAAAAGTAATTTATGCTCATTGTAGAAAGCTTGAAAAATTCATTCCAGAGTAATAAGAAATAACTCATAATATCACTTAGAAATTATGACTAGCCTAGTGTTAACTAACCATGAACATTTGGTGTATCTTCTTTTAATCTTTTTAAAAGATGCAATGTTAAGACTGTACAGTATCTATGTCTGTCTATCAGTCTGTTTATTTGTGTATCTGTCTTCAGTTTTATATTATATTTTACATTTTAGCCTAGCACTATTGGAAGCCTTTCCCCATAACACTGAGCCTTGATTTCAAAGATAGTTGAGGAGTAGACTTAGGAGACAAAAACCGTTATAAGCAATGCCTTATCTGCACCATGTTTTCTAAACCTTTTCAGTTTGTCTTTCCGTATTATTGGGCTAAAGAGGTCATTGAGACTTTAAACTCATCTCTAAAGTGTGCTAACACTTCCTCCAAGTTCCAAGACTTGCTTTGGAGTAGAACTGCCATCACCAGAGGTATAGAAGATGTCAGTTGCCAGAAGAGGGCTTCTTTGGCTATAGGCAGATTCACGCTAAGCTAGGAGACCACTGAGAACTGTTTGGGCGTGACAACACTTAGTTTTAGTGTAATCTCTATCAGTATCGCAAGTGTGAGTTGAAAAACCATTGTCAGTTCTCTGTATCTCCATTCCCTTACACCTCAAGTGAGATAGGTGTTCTTATCTACCTTGTCAGAAGAAAATAATATGAAGTATAACTATGAGCACCGTAATTAAACAATTTCCTAATATATGATTCAATGTCAATATCATTATTTCTTTGCCATATTTTGTATTGTCCACTTTTGAAGTGTTTAGATTGATTGAGCAGATATTATTAACCTCCTATGATGTATGATGGAACTGAGTGTAAAAATATGACTAACATTAGAATAACTGCTTATTTAAGGTATCAGCACTAGTAGAAACACTTGGTGATGATGACAACAATGATGATCAAAGTCATGATGTTAATACCTCATAGTTAAGACTTAACTAAGAATTAAGTCACCATGAATAAGATCTGTAGTATCTATGTTTAAAAACTGGGCTTGCTCATTCCATTTTTTTTCTCATCAAGTTGAACTGGTGACAATTGTTTAAAAATAATTTATTGGGTTTTTATTCTAATTTGTAAAATATAACACATATTCAACAAAGATAACTTAGAGAATACATGGAAACAAAGGCAAGAAGAAAAATATCACACTAATTCTCTAGTATAGAAAACCAATAGTACCTGGTCCTTCACATTTTTTTCTCCTAAGCTTACATTTTTATCCTAGTTTTTAAAACTAAGGAAGAAATCTTAGAGAGACCTAAAGGTGTCTCTCTAACACAATAAGTAATAACAATTATTAAGTGCTAACTCAATAACATTATCTTCAGTGCTTTAAAGATACTAAACACACTGCTCACAATTACTGCTAACAACTAATGGAGTAAGTTCTAGTATTACCCCCATTTTACATATGAGGGAACCAACACATAGAAAGCTTAAGTCACTTGTCCAAGGTCACATATCTTTGGATTCAGCCACCTGTCTCCAGAGCCTGTGTTTTTCATCTCTGTTCTGTACTTCTGACCTATAGTGTACCAGAACTTTCACAGGGTGCCCTGACATCTGGTAATTTGGGACACTGACGTCTATCTTGGAAACATTTTTGGACCATCTTTTGGCTTGTTTTGCTACCTGTGGAGTGTTAAACAAGCACTGATGGTGGAGGACAGGAGCATGTGTGTGTGTGTGTGTATACATATAATACAGGGGTGAGTAAAAGTAGATTTACAGTTTTTTGTATGGAAAATAACACAATGATTAATAAATAATAAGAAAACTCTGTTTCACATATTCACAACTGTAAATATATATGTATATATATAATATTGTTACGGAATATTTTATAGAACTTTCTCCTTGTGGATTCCCTAATCAGACTCTCACAAAGACATTGCTTTTAGTTGACTTTTACTTTCTGAGTAAATACAATGACAAATAATATTTTTATGATAAATTACTGTCAAAAACCTAAAAACATGATTTAAAAATTCTTATTTGTATTTCTCAAATTCTAAATAATAAAAATATATTAATTTTTTAATAACCAGAAAATAAAATCTATTACTTTAACCTTTGGGAGGGGTTGTACAAATCCGAAGTCAGACTGTCTTGCTTTATGTCCAGACTCTGCTAAGTACTATCTAAGAGTCATTGGTAAGTTTTTCAGCTTATTTGTGCTATGGCCTCCATATTTATAAAATGGGGATATGAACTGCATATACTTTAAAGTGGGATTGTGAGGATTCTATGAATGACAATTTAATAATTGTGCTATCACATAGTAAAAACTTAATGTTAGAAATTATCCTACAAAAATATGCACAGTAATATCTGAGCAAAGATGTTTCAGAAACACTGACTGTAATAGTGAAAAACTGGAAATCACCAATATTTCCACCCATAGGGACATAACTAAATAAAATTAATGCATTGCTCTAAGGAACATTGTATGGCCATTAAAATTAATCAGATGTATTTAAACATTTCATTAGATTGTAAGGTCAGTGAAGACAAAGGTGTTGCTCATCATTTTATCCTTCAAGAACAAGACTGGCACTAGATCTCAGTGATTATTAATTAAAAGATAGAATACATATATATTAATTGGAGAGAGGTCTAAGATGGTGGAGTGAGGTAGAGGCTGTACAAACCTCCTCCCAGGACTAAACTGGAATTACAACTAAATTGTAGAGAAATCATCCTGAATAACCACCTGAACACTAGCTGGAGAAAAGCCTTAAAACCAAGGACAGGCAGAAGAAACCACTTCAGTCCAATGTGACTGGTAGAGAATGCAGAGAAAGAGTGAGAGGAATGTCTGGGCTCCCACAGCTAAAGTTCCAGAGGGATATTTCACCAGCTGGGGGCTCCCCCTGAGAAGTGTGGGGTCTAAACCTCAAGCTGGACAGCACCAGAGCCAGGAAAATCAGTGGGGTTTCTATCTGCAAAAGAGAGACAGCTGAGACCCAGAGAGCCTCTTAAAGAGCCAAGGCACAAAATTTTGTTTGCAGCCACCTACACTGGGCCCAGCAAAATAAACTACAGATATATGAGGAAAGTCTGGGGCTCTGGGGAGAGAACTGAAGGAACATCTGTAGTATCCCTGTACCAAGTCCTTCCCAATACTCAGAGGCCATTTTTTCTCAGTCAAAGCACTCCTTTGAGCACACCCTGTGGAATGTGAGCTGGGCTGATAAGTATAGCTTGAAGCTATATCAATGATTAAGCTTAACAACTAAGGTGGATCTCTGGGAGCTCTGAACTTGAGCTGATCCTCCCCTCCCCTGGGCCTACTTCTGGTAAAAGCTGGCATTGGTGCACAGCCTGTTTTTTTTTTTTTTTTCTCTGCACACACACACAGGCCCAACAGAGGGAGCCACAAGCTGTGGATTGCTGATAGCTCGAAACAGGTTGCCCAGGGCCAGTCACAGATGGTGGCTGACATAGGCCCACATCAGAGTCTTTGCAGATCTACCTAATACATAGGAAAAAACACAAAGAGAGAGCCAAAATGGGAAGACAAAGAAACAGACCTTAAATAAAAGAAGAAGAAAATCCTCCAGAAGAAGAACTAAATGAAAGGGAGGCAAGCAATTTATCAGACATAGTGTTTAGAGTAATAATTTTAAGGATAAACAACAGCATGAAAAAAAGACAGAAACAATAAAAAAGGACCATTCAGAGATAAAAAATGCAATATCTGAAATAAATAATACACTGGAAGGAATAAACAGTAGGTTACTTAAGCAGAGGATCAAATCAGCAATTTGGAGGACAAGGTAGAAAAACACTCAAGCAAAGCAGAAGAAAAAGAATTAAAAAGAATGAGAAGAGCTTAACAAACCCTTGGAACACCATGAACATAACAACATCAACATCATAAGAATATTAGAATGAGAGGAGAGTGAGCAAGGGATCAAGTACCTATTCGATGATATAATGACCAAAGACTCCCCTTGTCCGGTGAAAGAAAAAGACACACAAGTCTAGGAAGCAGAGAGTTCCAAAAGAGATGGAGCCAAAGTGGCCTACACCATACACATAATAATTAAAATGGCAAAGCTTAAAGACAAGGAGAGAATCCTAAAAGCTGCAAGAGAAAAGCAGGTAGTTCCCTACAAGGGAGTTCCAATTAGACTATCATCCTATTTCTCAACAGAAACATTTCAAGCCAGAAAGGACTGGCATGAAATATTCAAGGTGATGAAAAGGAAGGACCTACAACCAAGGCTTCTTTACCCAGCAAGGCTATCATTTAAAATTGAAAGAGAAATAAAGAGCTCCCCAGACAAGAAAAAGCTAAAGGAATTTGTTAACACTAACCCAGTACTGCAAGAATGTTAAAGGGCTTGTTTTAAGAGAAGAAGAAAAAGAAAAACAGAGAAAAATAGTTTTTAAAATAAAGTGTCAATAAATATGTATCTATCAATAATCACATTAAATGTAAATGGCTTAAATGCTACAGCCAAAGGACACAGGGTAGCTGAATAAATAAGAAAACAAGACCCATACATATGCTGCCTCCAAGACACCCATCTTAGATCAAAAGACACACATACTAAAAGTAAAGGGATGGAAAAAGATATTTTATGCAGATGAAAGGGAATAAAAAACTTGGGTAGCAATACTTATATCTGACAAAATAGAAACAAAGAAGGACACTACATGATTATAAAGGAAATAATTCAACAATATAGTCAATATAGTCAATATTTATGCCCCAACACTGGAACACATAAATATGTAAAGTAAATCTTGATGGAAATAAGAGAGATCAGCAGAAATACAGTTATATAGGGGATTCTAACACCCCATTGACTTCAATGGATACGTCTTCCAGACAGAAAAACAACAAGGAAACAGTGGCCTTGAACAACACACTAGAGCAAATTAATTTAATTGATATCTTCAGAGCATTTCACGACTAAGCAGCAGAATATAGATACTTTTCAAGTGCACATGAACATTTTCTAGGATAGACCATATTTAGGACACAAAAGAGGTATCAGTAAATTTAAGAAGATTGAAACCATACCATGCATTTTTTCTAACCACAATACTATGAAACTAGAAATCAATCACCAGAAGAACACTGAAAAATACAGAAAGACATGGAAGCTAAATAACATGTTATTAAACAATGAATGGGCCAATAATGAGATCAAGGAAGAAATTAAAAGATACATTAAAACAAATGAAAATGAGAACACAACAATCCAAAACCTGTGGGACACAGGGAAAGCAATCCTAAGAGGGAAATTCCTAGCATTATAGGCTCATCTCTAAAAAGAAGAAAAAGCTTAAATAAACAATATGACTTTACATGTAAAGGGATTTGAAAGAGAGCAACAAAGTCGAAAGTGAGTTGAAGCAAGAAAATAATAAAGATCAGAGCAGAAGTAAATGAAGTAGAGTCTAAAAATAGGATACAAAAGATCAGTGAATCCAAAAGCTGGTTCTTTAAGAAGATAAACAAAATTGACAAATATTTATGCAGACTCATCAAGAAAAAAGAGAGAGGGCCCAAATATATTAAATCAGATATGAAAGAAGAAAAATTATAACTGACACCAAATAAATGCAAAGAATTGTAAGAAAATATTATGAACAATTATATGCCAACAAACTGGACTACCTGTATGAGTGGATGAATTCCCAGAAACATATGGTCTTTCAAAACGAAATCAGAAAGAATCAGAGAATTTGAATAAACAGATTACACATAGTGAAATTGAAGCAGTACTCAAAAAACTCCCAACAAACAAAAGCCCATGACTGAATGGCTTCACAGGCGAATTTTACCAGACATTCTGAGAACTAACACCTCTCCTCCTCCAACTATTTCACAAAATCTGAGAGGAGGGAAGGCTCCCAAACTCATTTTATGAGGCCAGAATTATCTTAATTCCAAAACCAAATAAAAGCACTACAAAAAAAGAAAATTATAGGCCAATATCCTTGATGAACACAGATGTTAAAATCCTCAGAAAATATTAGCAAATCGAATACAACAATAATACATCAAAAAGATCATACACCTTGATCGGATGTGATTTATTCTGGGAATGCAAGGTTGGTACAACATTTGCGAATCAATAAATGTGATTCACCACATAAACAAAATGAAGGACGAAAATCACATGCTCATATCAATAGATGCAGAAAGAACATTTGATACAAAGGAGTACACATTTATGATAAAAACTCTCAGTAAAGTGGGAATAGAAGGAATGTACATAAAAGTCATATATGACAAACCCACTGCCAGCATCATACTCAATGGACAAAAACTACAAATTTTCCCCTTAAGATCGGGAACAAGACAGGGTTGTCTGCTTTCATCTCTCTTATTCAACATAATACTGGAAGTCTTAGCCACAGCAATCAGACAATAAGAAGAAATACAAGCCATCTGAGTTGGAAAGGTAAATAGGAAACTGTCATTATTTGTAGATGACATGATACTGTACATAGAGGGCCCCAACGAGTTCAAGAAACTACTAGAACTGGTAAATGAATTCAGCAAAGTAGCAGGACCCAAAATTAATATCCAGAAATCACTTGCATTTTTACATGCCAAAAATTAAATAACAAAAAGGAAAATTAAGAAAACAATCCCATTCACAATTGCTGCAAAAAAGAATAAAATACATAGGAATAAAACTAACCAAGGGTGTAAAAGACCTGTATTCAGAAAATTATAAGACATGGAAGAAAGTGAAGAAGATACAAGTAAGTGGAAGTACATACTGTATTCATGGATAGGAAGAATTAACATCATTAAAATATCCATGCTACCCAAAGTAATCTATAGAGTCAATGCAATTCCTATCAAGATTCCAATGTCATATTTCACAGAAGTACAACAAATATTTCAAAAAATTGTGGAACCACAAAAGGCCCCACATAGAAACAGTGATCCTGAGAAAGAAGAACAAACTTAGAGGAATCATGCTTCTTAATGTAAAACTATATTATAAGGCTATAGTAATTAAAATGCGTGGTACTGGCATAAAATTAGACATATAGAGCAATAAAATAGAGAGCCTAGAAATAAACCCACATCTTTATAGTCAATTAATTTTTGACAGAAGAAGCAAGCACATACAGTGGGCTAAAGATAGTTTATTCGATAAATGGTGTTGGGAAAATTGGATAGATATGCACAGAAAAATGAAACTAGACCGCCTTCTTATACCACACACCAGAATAAATTCAAAATGGATCAACTAAATATTAGACTCAAAACCATAAAAATCCTAGAAGAGAAATAGGCAGCAAAATCTCAGACATTGCTTATAGCAATATTTTATCAGATACATCTCCCCAGGCAAGGAAAACAAAATAAAAATAAACAAATGGGACTACATCAAACTAAAATGTTTTTGCACAGCAAAGGAAATCATCAACAAAATAAAAAGACAACCCTCAGAATGGGAGAACATATTTGCCAGTATATCTGATAAGGGGTTAATATTCAAAATTTATTAAGAACTTAAAAAACTCAACACTGAGAAAACAAACAACCCAATTTAAAAATGGGTAAAACATCTGAATAGACACTTTCCCAAAGAGGACATACAAATGGACAATAGACATATAAAAAGATTCTCAACTTCACTAATCATCAGAGAAATGCAAATTAAAACCAGAATGAGATATCATCTCACACCTGTCAGAATGGCTGTCATCAATAAATCAACAAACAA
This sequence comes from Furipterus horrens, assembly GCF_987537825.1. NCBI lineage: Eukaryota > Metazoa > Chordata > Mammalia > Chiroptera > Furipteridae > Furipterus > Furipterus horrens. The sequence continues at coordinate 18,877,791 of NW_028327174.1, read as the reverse complement.
GTGTGGGTGAGGATGTGGAGAAAGGGGAACCTTTTGCACTGTTGGTGGGAATGCAGATTAGTGTAACCACTGTGGAAAGCAATATGGAGATACCTCAAAAAATTAAAATGGATCTTCTTTTTGACCCAGGAATCCCACTTCTGGGAATATATCCAAAGGAACCCAAAACACTAATTTGAAAGAACCTAAGCACCCCTATGTTCATTGCAGTGTTATTTACAATCGCCAAGATATGGAAGCAGTCCAAGTATCCCTCAATAGATGGGTGGATAAAACAACTATGAGACATTTACACAATGGAATACTACTTGGCCCTAAAAAAAGAAGAAAATTTTACCTTTTGCAACAGCATGGATGAACCTGGAGAACATTATGCTAAGTGAAATAAGCCAGTCAGATAAAGACAAGTATGATACCATATGATTTCACTTATATGTGGAATCTAATGAACAAGCTGAACTAACAAGCAAAATAGAGCCAGACTCATTGGTAGTAGAGAGCAGGATGAGAACTCTGGGCAGATGGTGGGGAACTTAGGGAGTGGAGCGATTGAGCAAAAAAGAAAAAGGACTCATGAACATGGACAACAGTGCGGTGATTGCAGGGGAGATGGGGATATAAGGAGGTTAATTGGAAAAAGTACAATCAAAATTTAAGAAAAATTTGATAAATTGATAAATATCTATTATATATTAAGTGAAAAAAGCATTCTTTCCACTCTTCACCTGCCTTTTCTTATCCTTCAGGTTTTAGTTTCTCTGAGAGTGTTTTCTGATCCCCTTATCTAGTGCAGGCCCCTTCAGTATTCTCAGTTCCAGCTGTGGGTCTGTTTCCTTCCATGGGCTGATCATAGTTTATAACTTCTTGTTTACATGTTAGTCTGAAGTTGTTGCTTTTTTCTACTTCATTCTTTTACTAAAATACAAGATACCTAAAGCAGGAATCATATTTCTTCTGTTCACCCTTATAACACCAATAGCCAAATACTTAGTAGCTACTCAATATCTGCTGAGTGAAGGGATATACAATTGTTATTAAAGGACCACAATAAACTCTTTACATTGGTCTCTTCTATGGAGGAATAACTACAACAACTAGGTAAAAGAACTTTCTATTTTTATTCTATCTTATGAAGAATTGATTTTTAAAATACTAGGTCTGAATTATGCTTTTCACTGAAATATAGAACAATGCCAAAACATTCAGATTTGACTAGGAAGGAGTTACTATTCACTAATTTATCTTTGCTATGACCGTCTCTCTCAGTGAAGTTAAGTGGGGGACAGCAATAGTTACAAGTTTTCATGTCATTGCTCTCCAGTTGCATAGGAAGGAACTTTCAGGTTTGTAAGAGGAAGCAAAATCCTTGCGAGGGGACTCACTCTTTATGTAGGATTTCTGTTTTCTTTAGGCATGTTACCTGAGTATATGTATTATGCTAATGAATTTGTTTAAAATGCATTTTCTAAGAGCCTCTCAAGGTGTACTGAAGTATGGCCACAGGTGGTTGGAAGATTAGTTACCTATTAATGGTGATGAGTGAAGACATAATGCATGGGGAGACAGAAAGGCTTAGGAAATTAGTACACAGCAACGTAGGCTTAAAGAGAGAGTCATTTCCATCTTTGTCAGATGAACAGGTGCTGAAATTGGGGCTCGAACAAAAGCTTAATTGGCATTCCCAAAGTGAAGGCAAGAGGCTACCCCAAACTGCAGCAACCAAAATGCCCACCTGGAGATATCTTAATGACTCACATTCAAAGCTGATTTTATATGTAATATTGAAACCACCTTTTCCACATAAACATCTGCTGTTCCTTCCCTCAGGGCAGCCTGAAATTGTCTTTGGGTGATGATGACTTGATTGGCAAAATGAGTCCTTCAGACACACTGATGAGGACAAGGTTCAGCCACAGAAATCTGGATGCCTAGTAGGTGCATGGGTGATAGAAGAGAATAAATTCACTCTACAAACACCACCCCCTGAGCCTTTACCCTTACACACACACAACACACATACACATGCATACACACAAAGACATTGTATCACTGAGGCTGCACAAAATATTAATAAATACTGCACTCCCTTTAAATCTGATGTTCTCACCCTTAGCACTATTGACCTTTGTGGCCAGAAATTCTTTGTTATGGGAGATTGTCCCGTGCATTTGTAGGATGTTTAGCAGCAGCCTCTCTCCACTAGCTACCAGTGCCACTACCATTACCCCAATTGTGACAACCAGAAATGATGCCAGCCATTGCCATGTGTCTCCTGGAAGGCAAAATCACCTCCTGGTTGAGGATCATTGCTCTAAACCACATTTTTCTAATAAGAAGAGTAGTTATTATTATACCTTCGTTTGTCTAGCACTTTATAGTGTACAAAGCCCTCAGAATATGTTTCAGAAAATCAATTTTATCGCCACCAGGGAAAACACCACGAAAAAGTAGATGACTGTGTCATACAGTGATCTTCCTCAAGCTCTTATCAGAAGAAATTCTTGGCCAGCAGGAAGCTGATGAATGGAACTTTCCTCTTGGTCTGAGTTCTTTTGATGCCACCTGCAGTTTGAAATCCTGGAGCAAGTTTTTTGTTCACTTTCTTTTCCCCTTTAGAAAATGTCAAAAGAAATACTGGCCATAAAGAATAAGTCATAACTTAAATTATTAACTATATTTTATTAGTTTGACTCATATTCCTATTCTTCAGGAACTTAGGGAAAAGCGTGAAGGAAATAGTCAATGAAATCTCACCCTTTTCTTGATACTCAAGTCTTTAGTCACATTCTGTAAGAGAAAACCTAAAAGGTGATTTAAATTCATTCAGCAGTGAGAGTTCTATTGGGTGCATGAAATGGCCTTTAGGTGTTTAAACATTGTGTGACTATTTCATTTAATGTATCAGCTTTGTTCAGAGAAGTTTTGTCCCTTTAGCTACTGATTTTTTTCTCATGTGTGATGTTGTCCAACAAGATAATCTCTTCTCTCCTCTCTCTCTCTCTCTCTCTCTCTCTCTCTCTCTCTCTCTCTCTCTCTCTCTGTCTGTCTTTTTCTTTCTCACTCTTGGGCTTTCCTCAGTTGTATCTGTGACCTCAACATCAAGATATCATGGGAAGAATAAGAGCTTTGGAGCCAGATAATCCTGATTCAAATCTTGTTTTCAACAACTCTATCATTGTGACATTGGGCACGATTTTTAGTTTCCCAATATCTTAGTATTCTAGACTGTATGTGTCAGGAGAATAATGGCTACATTATCTGTCAAGACTCCTCAGTTATGTGTCACATATAACTTTACTCAAGCTGATGCAAGGAAAAATGGAATTTGTTAGCTGATATGTGCTAAAAAGTCCATGAGTAAATCTGTCTCCCTTCAGGTAGGGTTTGATCTAGGTCTCAAATGTTTTTCCAACAGTTCATTTTCTACTATGCTTGAGTATATTCTCAGGTCCACATAATGGCCCCTGTTTACTCTTACTTTAACACCTGCCCAGTATAGGAGTCTGCTTCTTCAATAGATCAACCAAAAGTTCTGGCTTGTCATTGATTCATCCCGGTTCATTGAGTCCAGATCTGAACCAGTAACTCTGGTGAGGGACGGACTAATTGTTCTAGCCTGCATTATACACTCTGTGTCTCAGCCTGAAGGACATGGTGAAAGAGCTGGGAATGGTGGTCCCTCAAAGTTAAAATCAAGGGTATACCATAAGAAGGGGACTGGATACTGAACTGAGAAATAAGATGAAACAAAACAAAACAAAAATTAAAACAAAATAATCCAAACCTGTGTGCCCACGAAAGCTACCTTGAAATACTGAAATATATATTAAGTTATATAATATACAAATATCTCTTGGAATAGTTTTCTCCTGCTTCAGAATCTGGAAGACCAAGACGTTATGTCACTCATTTTAATATATATTTGTAAGTCGTCTGTGTGTCTGTGCATTTAATTGGTATTATACTATCTCTATAATGGTTGTTTGGTCATTTAAGTTATTCATGTATTTATTTGTGAAAAAGATATTTTTGAAATATTTTCATATGTCATATTCAAAAGATACAAAAGATTATATTATGAAGAGTCTTCCTCCTATCTCTGTTCCTCACCCACCTAGTTGTCCTCCCCAAAGGCATCAAGGCTTACAGTTTCTTGTATAGACTTCTAGAAACACTTTATGCCTAGAAAAAGAGGGATTTTATTACCCCTCTTCCTTCCTCACTGCCTTTCTCCTCTTTCCCCTCCCTCACTCTTTCTTCTTCTTTTACATAAAATAATAGCATATTTTATATAACCTACTACATCTTACATTTTTCACTTAAAATATGTCTTAAAAATTTGTACGTAACTATAGATACAGGACTTTTTCACAACATTCCATTAGTTTACTTATTCAACAGATTAACAGTAGGCGTTTATTGTATGCCATGCCATCAGTGAACAAAACAGAAATTGAAATGGGAAAAAATATCTGACCTTATGAAACTTATATTCTAATGAGAGCAGACAATAATAAGAAAATTATATCGAATAACAGAAGACAATGAGTGCTATGGAGAAAAACAAAGCGAGCGGGGGCGGTTAGAGCGTGAGAGTGCACATGAGGAACGGCCTCACTGAAGACATCTGGAAATAAAATTGAAGACAGTGAGGGAGTGAACCATATAGTGACGGGAGCTAAAATTCCCCAGGTAGAGAAAAGGCAGATAGTAAGGACCTTTATGTTTATTTCATCAATCTGTTTCTAATTTCATGAGCTAGATACTCACTTTATTTATTTTATTTTTGTTTATTAATATGAGTATGTATGGCTTCAGTGATAACTGCTATTTACCTGAATCATACAGTTCTTATACAGAGGGATTTGGGGGGGGGGGGGCAGCGTCAGTTTTTAGACATTTTGCAGTTCTGATTTATTAGTATTCTTGTCAACATAAGAGTTGTTTGAGAGAGAGCTTCAAAATTTCTAGCTTGTGGGTGATTTTTGTTTTCTGGTTTTGTTATGCCATATTGGGATCAAGTAATGTTTTCAGTGCTACTTTGACTTTTTTGGAATATTTTATGTTTTATTTGTGGTCTAAAATATGTCTTCTTTTAATAACATTTAACTTAATACATGACAATAGAGATAGTCCCTATTTTCAGGTTACAGGACTTGATACGTATCCATTCTTACTTGTTTTTCATGCTTTTGATATGTTATGGATTAAAGTGAAATGAGTCTACAACTGATAACGTGGTTCTATTTCTTATCATTGTCACTTGCAGTTTTTGCTTCAGGAATGTTAATATATTATTTTTGGTAAACAGATGGTGACTTGAAGACATCTTTGTGGATTGTACCATTTGGTATTATAGCGTGCCATTATATGTTTTAGTTAATATTTTGTGTGCTGCACTAAACTGTGTCTGAGATTAAGATCACAACCCTGACTTATTTTTGTTTATACTTACTTGCTATGCATTCCCAGCCATTCTGCATCTCTTTGCTTTACATCTGTCTTCTATAGAGCATACATGGAATTCTCTGTGATACTATCTACACATCTCTTAATAGATGAGATTAGACCATTTGCATGTAATGATATGATAGATAGGTTTGATTTTAATTAGGTTTGTTATTTTATTTGTTTAGCTTCTGTTTTCATTAGTTTTAAATTCTTTCATCATGTCACCTGTTTTTATTACTATATTTTCTGATAAAGTTGAAGATACATGTCTTTGTACGTATTTATCATTATAATAACTTTTCATAACTCTTTAAATTCTCCGCTTATTTTGGAATTATCTATTATCCCTACCATGAGTAACAAGAGAAATTTTTCATTCCCCTCTTCTCTCCTTTTCTCTCACTATCCATTTTTAGATAATCATCTTATCTTTTTATTATTACCTTTGTAACATTAAACTTTTACTTCTTTTCCATGATTTGTCAGTTTTAACTGATTTTCTTTGACCTTTATCTATTACATTTGAAAAAACACTGTGCTTAAATGTTTTACTTTTTATCCTATCTTCTCCAAACTTTTGTTAGTTACAGCATTTCTAATTTCCAGTGTTTATATCATTATATTCTCTCCCATAAACACAGTTTTCATACTTGTTTTAATTTTAATCCTGTAGTTAAATACAGTCAATGTTCACTTGTGGTCTTGTGCTGTAATTTTTTCCACTTATCTCTGAGTTTGCTTAGGTTTATTTTCTACTAGATTCTTCAGGAAGTTCTCATCTGAAAAATTCTCTGAATGCTTTAACATTTTGAACTATTCATTTTCTTTATACTTGAATAGTATTTTGGCTAGTTTTAGATTATAAGGTGACATGATCTTTTCATTATTTGTGTAATATTTTGGAGAAGTTTAAGGCAAACTGATTTTTAAATTTTAATTATTACAAATTACCATGTTTCCTTGAGATCCAAACCATTCTTAGTATTCTTTGTCTTGGTATTCTAATAACTTTTTAGTATTATGTCATTTTTTTTCTGGGAATAGTGTATGTTTTTAATATGAATATTAAATTATTTTATTTTAGAAAAATTTTCTTATATATTTTAATATTTGTTCTATTTGATTACTTTGGTTTCCCTTTTCTGAGACTCCAATTATGTATATGTTGGGTTTTTAGTTTTTTATTTATTTGTTATGCCTGTTCATAACTACTCTTGACTTTCTTCTTTTCCATCCTTCCTTCTCCCTTTTTTCCCTTCTCTCTCTTCTTCACTTCCTCTCTCTATTCCATTCTTCCTTCACCCCCTTCTATTTGATTTTGCTTACTTATTTCTCTTTTCTTTTTTTAAAAAAATCTTTTGCTATATTTCACAGTGCCTGTACTCTATTAAGCTCCTTCTAACCACACCTTCATTTTTTGGTTTTATTTTTCTTCCACTTTTTCTGCAGCTCTCTGGGAACTCATGTTTCATCTCCTGTTTCCTTATCATCTCTTTCTATATTCTAGGATGTTTTCTTGTTTCATTGAGGCAATTGCCACATTATTCTGATTTGTAGTATTTAATTCACAGTAAATATTTATCCAAGTTTTCATTTGCTGCATTGAAATATTTAACTTTTTTTTTTCCTGGTGAATGTTCTTCCTCTATCATTATATTTGTGATTCCTTTTCTTATTTTCTTTATTGTGGCATCTCTATAAAATATCTTTACCTGTTCTTTTTTGGTTGTTCATCTTGAAGTAGAAAAGCTTTTTTTTTTCTCTTAACCCACCATTTGCAGGAGGTTTCTATGTGTGTGTAGGGTAGATCCAAGACCATGTTTTAGTTTTTTTGTAATTTTTTTTTGACCCAGGTGAATATTATGGAACTTTGTCTAGCTTTTAAATCTCCCCAGCTACAAGGAGTAGCCAACTGTCAGGAAGTTTAGGATGAAAATTCTCTTTTTTCCCCAGTGCTACAGTCTGCTTCTTGCAAAATTTGTCTTTTCTCTGCTATTCTTTGGGATTCTTTTGCTTTTCAAAACAAAATCCGATCTAGAGAAACGCCTGTCTCCAACTGGTGCATTTCATGCTTGCAGTAGTAGAGCAAGTTATTTAGATTTTTACCTTAAGTTTGGGAAAGAAAATTTTAATAGCTCTTTCTGATTTCTGCAGCTGAAGGACCTCTCTTCTTTGTCCTCTTTCATGTAACTCCACACAATCTATATCACTCTGCAGTCACTCTCTTTTCCTATTTACAGGTTCAGCTATAACTGAATTTCATCAGGAATAGACCCTAAATTTCTTATATACTGAATTTTTTTTTTGAGGGAGGAGGATTTTCAACTGGGAACATACTAATTATATCACCATATTAGAACTGGAAATACTGCTATTTTCTTAGTTTTGACTCAGACACCTGTGTAAAGTATTTCAACCATACCTTTTTATTTTGATAAGAAATAACCACATTTCGCCCTGGCTGGTGTGGCTCAGTGGATTGAGTGCCAGCCTGTGAACCAAAGGGTCGCTGGTTCGATTCCCAGTCAGGGCACATGCCTGGGTTGCAGGCCAGGTCCCCGGTTGGGGGCGCACAAGAGGCAACCACACACTGATGTTTCTCTCCCTCTCTTTCTCTCTTTCCGTTTCTCTAAAAATAAATAAATACAATCTTTAAAAACAAAAACAAACAAACAAAAAAAACCTGTGTACATTATAGTTTAAAAAAAAAAAAAAGAAATAACCACATTTCATAAAACCCAAGTTGATAATAATGTTTTCATTTACTAAACAGTTATTCTGATCCTTTTTCTTTGAACCAATTTTAATGAAAAATGCATTATTTGTGATTTTTTTGGTAATTATTAAATAAGTAAAACCAGTTTTTGCCTTATAAAACTCAGTCTATATTTTAAAAGAAAAATAAGAACTAATGGTCCCCAAGATTGAGAGGATTAAATGCCAAATTTTAAATTGTGTTTTTCTTCTCTTAGTAAAAGTAAAAGAAATATAGTACCTTAGAATTATCGGTGTGCGATAACCTACCTGGTTTCTGAATCTGTTAGTCAAAAGGTGTTTATGGCTACATGATATAAGCATATGGTTAGATCAGCATCATCAATGTATAAAATTAAATCCAAGTCCACCATAATGATTAATTTTATTTGGAGGGTCATGTCTAATTGGAGAGACTCTAATAGAAAATTCCCCTTAAATTATATGAATTGAAAATAAAGAAGGAAAACATTAAAGGACTTCTCAGAAATAATATCAAAATTATAATAATAAATGCAGAAAAGACAATCTATCACATCCCCTCTCCCACCCTCCCTATTTCTTAAAACTAATGATGGTTTCCCATTCCTCTTAGAATGAAAATCAAAACACTTCAACATAGCAAACAAACCTCTCAGTGGCGTGGCTCTTACCTACAGCTCCAACTTCATTTTACACCATGACTCTACATTGCTTTTTCTAGAACAGAAAATCTTTGCTTCCCTCCCTCATACTTGATGTGTCCTTTCTCTCCCCAGGGCTTTTGCGCCTGCTCTTCCTTCTGCTGGCAGAAACTTGTACCTCACCTTTGCCCATTTAACCAATACTCATCCTTTAGATCTCAGCTCACGTGTCTTCTCTTCCAGGAAGCTTTCCCTGGCATCCTTGACTAGCTGCCCTATTATATCTTCTCAAGAATCTATACCTTCCCTTTGCAATCTTCTTGTCTCCTCCCCAAGCTATTAGGTCCATTAGCATGGCTGTTTTTGCATAGTATTTTATTCCTGGTGCCTATCACAGTCCCCATCACATTGTAGACATTTCATAAATACTTGTTGAAAGAATTGATAATGATACTTACAATTTATTGAGTGCTAACTTTATTTCAGGCATCTGTTGTTATCACAAGAACAGATCTTTCTTTTAGAAAATATGAAGTGAAGCAAAGAGAAAGAAAGGAAGGAAGGAAGGAAGGAAGGAAGGAAGGAAGGAAGGAAGGAAGGAAGGAAGGAAGGAAGGAAGGAAGGAAAGAAGGAAGGAAGGAAGAAAGAAAGGAAGGAAGGATGAAAGAAAGAAAAAAAGAAAGAAAGAAAGAAAGAAAGAATAAAAGAAAATAAATGAATCTAATTAAGTGTCCTTGAGGAAGAATTTTTGATCTTGTAAACTTTTGCATATTTACGTCTTACAGTGGTTGAATATGAAAGGTACCCAGGAGTCTAGAATTTGCATCAGAACGATTTAAACTCTTAAGCTTATAAAAATGAGCAAGGATTCTAATGATAGGTTTTTAGAAGATATATTTGGCATTTTCTGCTTGTAATTGGATTAGAGTTACAAGCAGATCAAAATTTTCCACACGTTTCTTACTTCTACCCTTGATCCTATACTAAATCAGAAAGCCCAAGGTAGCAAGGGGGAGATACATTTTTTTAAATGTATTGTAATTTAGGCCTTTGTCTTTTGGAACATAATGAACAGTAGCTTTGGGTTTTGATTTTTAATTTCTCATATTTACTCTACTTTGCAGCGCCTGCTGCATATGCCCCAATACAGAGCTACTTGGAGTTTTTAAGAGAAGAAAGTGAAGAAATTGAGAATTATAGAAGGTTAGAGATAGAAGGCTGTAGAAATGATCTGCTCAATGCTTCTCATTCCACAGATGAAGAGGTGGCTACCCAGAGAGAAAGAAGTGGCTACCCAGAGAGTATATGTGCTAGAGGAGTGGTGGGAACTCTGGTTCCCATATTCCCCAGAGTCCATTCCCAACCACAGGTGGCCATGGGAAGACTAGTGTTAGACCCAGTGTTGAACCTTACTTGTACATCAAAACTGGTTTTCTCATTGATTTGATTTGAAGATAAGATGAAGGAAAGAAATCATATCTTGCAACTACATAGCTTTCATATAGACACCATAAAATAACATAAAAGCATATCAATTTTAAGTCTATTTTTCTTACATTTGATGTTTGATATCATTCAAAAGGTACCACTTTTGATCCGTATGGTATCTATACAGCAGAAAGATCACACAGAGCTTGGGCATAAATATATTTATGCTCAATTCCTGGCCCCTCCACTTATTAGCTGAAAGCTTGAACACATTACTTACACTTAGAACTTTGGTGTCTATATTTGCAAAATTAAAATATTACTACATGTTTCATAGGCTACCTGAAATATTTTTGGTAAGTCAGTATGCAGATACATATGTTTTTTATATAGAAAATACTTCACAAACTGCTATGAGGAATAGATGATATAACAGTGCCTGGCATATGAAGGCTTTGTGCTAAATCTTAATTTCCCTTCCTTCTATAATTCCTGGAGCCATTCAGGTGAGGTTGGGTGAAATTTTGCTTTGCGTCCTTCAGAGGCAGGGAATGTGAGATCTCTTTGGAACTCACCATATTTCATGTCAGTGTTACCTGACATGGAACATGTACTGAGAAATTCTTTCTGCACTGAGTATTTATGAAATGACCCCTATAGTGATTGCTGCTGTAAATGACAAGAAAACATGCACGTTCTTGTGATTGAAAATTGCTGCTAGCTGGCACACCAAACTTTTGTTAATGTATTGATGGAGAGTATTTGCATACCAGGTTGAAAGTTCTGTCAGTTTAATAGATTTGACTATCAGCCAGAAAATCACAGATTTTTAGAACAAGCCAACAAGTCAAATTCAGTCTGTCTTACGAAGCAGATTAAATTCTTCAAAAGGAGACAATTGCTACATGACACTTTAAGAATACAAAACTTAAGGATGAAATAATGTTTCAAACCTGTAGCTTCTGGCATTTTCTATGTAGAACCCTCCAGCCTTGAGGGAAGGCAGTAGAATTTAGTGGGATAATTAACACCATCTTCATCTAGTACCCAGACCCATGAATAAAGCGCTGAATTAGACTCCAGGTACCATAGTTTTGTGGAAAAACCATTGGACTAAACACTCAGAAACTTGGGTTTTCTCCTAGCACTGTGTGACATTGGACAAAACCCCCATCACCGCCAGTTCTCAGTTTTCTCATTAATAAAACTCATAGACATGGAGGTAGACTCTCACTAAAGCAATAAACTGCTGCGCCTGCCTCACTTACAATAAAAAAAAATTTGTCAACAGCCATGAGGTCCAGCATCTATATCTCATTGTCCTATAAAGCAGTCTATAATACGTACTTTTATTTACATGTTACTTTTCTTTTGCATAACTCATCTTAAAGCTTTTTTTATTAAAATTTTTTAAGTTATCAATTTGAGAGAGAGAGAGAGAGAGAGAGAGAGAGAGAGAGAGAGAGAGAGAGAGAAACATCAATTTGTTGTTCCACTTGTTTATGCATTCATTGGTTGATTCTTATATGCGCCCTGACTGGGAATCGAACCCACAACTACCTTAGAGCTTTTAAAGACATCATTGGGTCCCCCATTCCCACTCTTCTTTATTCTAGGCCAGATATCCTTATTATTCTATATACCAATATGGTTTCAAGTTATTTGACCAAACTGGTTGTGTCCTTTGATTAAACTCCACTGCTTACGGTCCCCCTGTCAGTGAGATTCCTTGAGTTCATCATAATACTCTTTTTCTTTTAACAGAAATTTCATTTATTTATTTTTAGAGAGATGGGAAAGGAGGGAGGAAGAGAGACATCAATGTGTGAGAGAAACATCCATCTGTTGCCTCTTGCACTCCCTCCATCAGCTGGGGATCTGGTACGCAACCCAGGCATGTGCCCTAACCAGGAATCAAACCAGCAGCCCTTTGGTCTGCAGGCCGGCGGCGCTCAATCCACTGAGCCATACCAGCCAGGAACAGCGTAATATCTTTATAGAACTTTCCCAGGGCAGCGGATGGAGACCAACATTTCTTAGCTATAGATTTATCTCAAGTTCTCTATCTTGTCCACAAGAGGTCTTAAGACAATGATCTGCTACTCCGGTAAGCTCTTATCAAATGAGAAAATGTATTTTCGTTCAGGATAACTCATTTTTAAAAAAAGAATCAGGGAAGAGGGCTTCCAATTATTTTTGTTCTCTTTGCTAATTGCTCATAAATTATGTAGTCCATCACCTCTACTAGAATTTTCTCTAAAAATTGACATCAGACTCATTGATTTGTAGATTCAGAAATTCAACTTTTCTCCATTTTCTTGAGTATGAGTGCACTGTTTATCCATGGTCTATATTCTGGATTTTTTTCCCATCTATTTACAGTAAGAGGACCAAAATTGGTCCTGTTTATCATTTTTCTGACTTGAATCTTTTTTGAAGTCCCCAAATGCTCTTTTAAAAATTATCTCTAAATTTCTTTTTTAAGCCAAAGGATGCAAAACTAGTCCTTCAGGAAACCTGAATTTGAATGGCTTTCGGTGGAGCATCCGCTCCCCAGTTCACTCTGTCCTCACTTAGCTTTCTGCATTTTTAACCTGGCATTTTCACACAGTTATGCTACTGAACTGGGCCGTGGAGTGTTTTGAGTTTGCAAGCCCTGTTATATTTATCCTCTTCAACTTGAAGCTTATTTTCCTCGGTAGCAAAGAAGCAATCACATAATGAGTTGCTGGCAAAGATTTCTTGCCTTTGCTCGACTCTGCTCTTGGTCTAGAATCCTTTCCTTTCCTTTTCCAAACTGTTCAGAATCTTTCCAGAATTATTTCATAGAATAGCACCAGCAATAACAAAAACTGTTTATTGTGCACCTACTATGACATAAGCACTGTGCAGAGGACATGGAAATGAATGAAACCTGGTCCCAATCTCAGATCCTTGGTGCAGGATGAGGGAGTGATATGTAAAGCTGCACTTGGTGTGTACAATATGATGCATACAGTGGCTTTGCACATGGACTCAGGAGCCAGAAACTGCCCAAGTTCAAATCCTCAACCCAACACCTAGTGACCATTTAGCACACAAAACATTTTTAAGTTGCTCTTTGCCTCAGTTTCCTCATCTGTAAACTGGGGATAATAGTAGTATGTTCCCTTATAGAGTTTATGTAAAGATTAAAGTGTTAATGCATATGAAGCATTTAGAATACTATTTGGCATGTATGAGATATCAGTGTTTGCTATCATTTTTAATTACTAAAGTATATACAAAGAGAAAATATTATTTATGCCCTTCCTGCCCTCTATAACCACCCCCATGTATTACATGTTCCTTCTCTTTGCTATAGCACTCTATGCATATATTCATAATAGCCAATGCAGAAGTGATATAATGTAATATTCTATCTCCAAGGTACTAATTTAAAATCTTTCTTATGATTTGTTTTAAAAAGCTGTTGTCTCAAGGTCACCTTTCCACCCAGTGTTTCCACATATAGTCTCCTTGGCAACCCCAATCCCATCTCTAGTATGCTTTGGACTTCTCTTAAAATATAACAACTAACATGTTAATGCTTGATTTGGTAGGGGGACTTTAGGATTCCACCCCAATGCTAGTTTCTAGTCTCTCCCATTCTGATTGGCGCGTGCCCCAGCCATACCGTTGTTTAATGTATTTAATTTCACCTGTTTCATCCCTCTGTAGTTTATGAAGAATATAGATCCACAGTGCTTTATCCATGATTCCAAAATTAGAACACCAAGATTTATTCTTCCTTTCTTCCTTCCTTTTCTCTTTTCTTCCTTTCTTCCTTTCTTCCTTCCTTTCTTTCTTCTTCTCTCTTCTTTTTCTTTCTATAAACATATACTAAAACTCATTGGGGCACAAATCTTAACCTGAGCTGATCTATGGAGTTTATCATCTTTATTTATTATTCATTTAGTATTGAACTAATATGTTTCACTATAAAACTAGTAAAAAATTCACCATAACCTCTGGCTCAGATTATACTGGGAATGTTATGAAATAAAAGTGTACACATTTCTTATATTTTAAGCCCCCCAAAATTCTGAATTCTAAAGCCTATCTGGCTCTAAGGGTTTCTAATAAGAGATTTGTAAATTTTACAGGCTGATATCTTGGATTTAAACCCTGCCCTTCTATATAAATTATGTAATATTGAACAATTTAGTTAAAGATAAGTGCTTTTATTCTTTTATATACAGGGATGGAAAAAGTAGGTTTATAGTTAGTTGTAATACAAATAAATAATACAACTATTAATAAATACTAACATAAGAATAAACTCTGTGTTTCACATACTCACAACTGTAAATCTACTTTTGCCAATTCCCGTAGGTCTTTATCCAGTCAGGCATTTTTAGATTATACACTATCAAGCAATACTGCTTTCTTCAAATTTTTATTGAATTTTCTTCTTCATTTTTTTTTTTGCCAGAATTGAGGTTCTAAGAATTTCTCATCATCCTTGAGACATCTTCACTCTTCTGTTCTGTCTGCAGAACACAAACTCCTATCCATATTTCCTTGAAGCACTCTGAAATCTGCAGGCAGAAGGTATACATTTCTTCTCTGTGGCTACTACAAACCACAAGAAATTGGGATGTTCTTCCTAGGCTTCCATTATTTTAACCCCCCCTCCCAAACATTACCCTTGGCTCTTAAGATCCACATTTAGTTTCCAGCAAAACAATAATGACATCTCAAAACTGTTTTATTTTTAAAGAATTCAATGCTTCCTTATGGATCAGTTTGAAATGTGGGGAATCAGCCCTGGCCATTGTTTATTCTATCCTCTGAGAGGTAAAATGTTGTCAGGAATGACTAAACATTCTAAGACTGCTTTGTTGGGAATAGAAGGAGACTTTCTGACCAAGTGTAGGTCACTGGAGTTAGTAGTCATCATCATGTGTCTTTCCTCTGTAGTTATTTATTTTATAAATCATGTTTTCCAGTAAGGAAATCTGCAGGCCATCCCAACAGCATAATTCGTTTTCTTTCTTTCCTCTCCTGTCTTCACCTGAGTCTTTTCTACTTGCAGGTGGTTGTAGATCTCTGTTGGCATCTTCCTTCTAGACAATACTGTGTTTTACTTTCACTTTCCTTACATATATTAATTTTTAACAAAGTACACCTTCTCATTGTCATAGTCTAATCATGATTGCGTCAAACTCCAGGAATACTTCAGAATAATACTTTCTTCCTTGGCTGAATGCTTTGTTTCAATTCATTTTTCAAATATTGCTCATTGATATCTACGTATTAGAAAGTACATTTATTATTTTTGGTACATCTCCTGCTACTTGAGAATTTAAGTACCTCTTTCCTACTGTTCACTATTAAGCGTAAATAGCCTTTTCTTTACAATTTGGGTTTTTTTCCCTTCCCTCTCAAATGTCACTTTATCACCCCGATGATCTGGTCAGAAAGTGTCTGCTAAGAACATTGTTCATGGAACATGTTATTCTTTACCAAGTGTCCTTTATTCAGGAAATGTTTATCATGTTCCAGGAAGGCAAACCTGTTCCTTGACCCCCATATACCTGTAAAGCCCTGGACTCCCCTGTTGCTTGGAGCCTATTTCTCCATTCAGTCTCAGTAAGCGCCCTCATGGCCATTGCAACATTTAGCCTTGACGGAAACCATACCACTCTGCTATCTCAATTCTCAGTATCTTATGCTTAGACCTCCATCTCCCACCCTTCCATCTCAGTTCTTCATTCAACCTTCAACCCTGTCAAGACACACGATTCATGGACCCTAACCATTCTCGTGCCTGAAGAGAGAGGTAAGGCTTCTCCTCCCTCCTTCCCCAGCAGGATGCCGTAATCCATTAATATAACCATGGTTGAGCATTGGTCCCAAGTCATTTTGTCTAATTCTCTCTGTTTTCCTTCTAAAGCCCCAGGCTGGAACCTTCTCAAATCAAACAGTTGACGTTCATCTGGAAAAAAATTCAAATGTGCATCCAGGATTTTGTTTCATTTTAAATTCAAGATTATAAACTTCCAACCTGCCTAATGACAACCCTTCTGATACTTATCCAGTAAGCTCATACTCCTACCCCACCAATGACAAAGCTACTTCTCATGATGAAACTCTGGACAGGCTCCTCTGAGAGCTTTTTGTGACTAGGTTTGCCCCCGTAGTCTCTTGTTGTCACACTTAGTCTAGTTTTTGGGAGAATCTTGCTGCGTCAGTTTAGTGAAAATTCACCTCCCTTGGTATATGATCACCTTCAACAGCTGATCAAATTCCCTAACCTTCCACTCTTGATATCTTATCACCCTGGCTTGTCTTTAGCAAATCCTGTCAAGTTGATTTAGCCAAAATCCCCTTTTCCCTTGATGTTTCTTCTTAGTAATTTTCCTTCCACTGATCACCACCCTGATACTTGGCTCTAAAACCGCACTTGTCCTTGTTGGATTCTGAGGTGAGCAGGTCTCTCTCCCCTACTGAAAACCCCTATTCCAGTAGTCCCTCCCAAATAAAGTCTTTCTTACTGGTTTTAACAAGTCATACAATTTTTTGACACAAGATGACATACTTCATACTTCCTTTTCAGACGTCTACATCTTCTCTCTCCTCGTTCTTAGCTGATCACCTTGATTCACACGTCATTGAGAATATATAAGCTCTCAGTCACTCAAAACTCATTCCCTTCTCACCACCCAGTCTACACACCTCCTGCTTCTTCCCCTATCTTCTCCTTCTCTCCTGTTACAGTGGTAAAAAAGTCTCTTCTAGAAGAAATCAATCCTCCCATTGGTGCTCCAAATCCCATCACTTGTTCCCTTGTCAAAAGTTCATTTTTTCCTCATTCTCTCCTCAATCAATAAACCTTTCATTAAGAAGGAATTAATCTTATAACTGTTAACATGCTCCAGAATCTTCCATATTGAAATAAAAAAAGAAAGAAATTTCCCTTGACTCCATCTCATTCCCAATACTGCAGTACCATATACGTTCTTTCATAACTAAACTTCTCGAAGATTTGTCTAAACATGAGCTCTCCACTTTCTTACCTCCTGATCATCTCTCAACTCACTCCAGTGGTAACTTCTACCTCCAGCATTCCATAATGGCACCAGTGAACGCTCAATCCAAAAGCTTTTATTCTATCCTTATTTGATTCTAAGCAACATTCTGCACAGTTCACCCTTTTCTCCTTCAGGAAATAGCCTCTTTCTCAGCTCCTTAGGCACCATGATCCCCCCGCCCCAACTTCTTTGGTTATTCCTCAATTTCTCTTTTTGTCATACTTTTAAATGTTGACATGGCTCAGATCTCTAGGTTAAGACTCATTATCTTTCTGTACAGATTT
Organism: Furipterus horrens; assembly: GCF_987537825.1. Classification (NCBI taxonomy): domain Eukaryota; kingdom Metazoa; phylum Chordata; class Mammalia; order Chiroptera; family Furipteridae; genus Furipterus; species Furipterus horrens. The sequence goes on along the minus strand of NW_028327174.1, from coordinate 18,860,196 downwards.
TTCCTAAGTTATTTTATTCTAGTAAAGGAGGAAATGTCTTTAAATACTATCTATACACTGACAACTCACTCATTTATCTTCCCAGCCCAGACCCTATCTCTGAGACATCATAGATGTTTTAAATCTACCATGTCTAGAATTCAATTCTTATTCTTCCCATCCCATCAAGCATGTCAAGTATTTCCCCTCCTCTGTATTCCCCATCCATATTCCCCCTTCCACCCAGGAAAATGTCAGCTCCTCCTTCTGACTCACCACCCGCACGCTGATAATTCTACTTCCACTATGTATTCAAATCTTCCTCTTCTCATCTTAACAGCACCCCTCCCCCTCCCATACTAGGCCATTGGCATCTCTGTACTAGGTCTCTATAGTAATCTCCTAATTTATTTCCTTGTTTCTCCATTTATCTTGGCCCTGTCTATTTTACACATGGCATCCAGAATGACCTTAAAAAATAAAATTTGATCATATCTCTTCTCTTCTTAAAACCCTATAATGATACTCCCTTATGCCTAGAAATAAATTAACTTCCAGACACAATTTAGGCCCTGTTTAACACACACCTGAGCTGTGAGCACTCCTGCTCACCATGCTGCACTTACTCTGGCCTTCTTCTTCTTCTTCGAATGTAGAATTAGTTTGCTGTGTCTGGAACACTCCTCCCACACAGTGTGCATCTGGCAACTTTGTTCTTCAGGTCTGAGATTACAGATGTTTTTCTCAAAGGTGTTATTATCTTCTCTAATACAATTATATATTTTATTTGCTTGTTACTTATTTTTCCCCATATCCTACGCAAACTAGAAGCTCCGTGAAGACAAGGATAACGTCTCTCATGCACAAGTGGTGATACACCCAATTACCAAAGTGTCTGGAATGTGACATGTTCAATAAGAATTTGTTGGGTGACTGGATTTGTAAATTTTAGCTGACAAGGTCTCTCTCTAGTGCTTCATTGAATCCTGTTTTTCTCTCTGTGAAGTTCAGAAGTATGATTCTGTAGATTGGTGTGAGATTTCCATGTTTTTAATTTGTGCCTTCTTACATTTAATTATGCCATTAGCCAAGGTAAATCAAAGGAATCCTTCTTCCTTGACCTCTGAAGAACTTAACTAAAACGGTGTCCTTTTACCTGTCTACCTGCCTCACCATCTCTTGGAATTCTCAACACATAAGTCAATTTATTATTTTTTTTCAAAAGCCACTTCATAGTTTATTTTCTCTGATGAAAGTGTGATGAAAATGGAAAGAATAAACCTTATAATTGTACATAATTTTATTCTCACTGAATAAGAAAAGAAATAGCCTATTTAGGCTGTATATTCTTTGGGAATTAGAAAAAAAAAAGTATGAAGTAAAATAAAACAATGTTGTAATAACCATAGAGTAGAGCCCATAGATCTCTGTATCTCATAGAAATGTAAATATTTTAATATGAAATGTATAATGATACTTCTTAAGTACTTCCACGGAAATGTTTTTTTCTAAAATGACAATTATTTTGATAGGTATTTCCATTTCAATAATGTAAAATATATAAATAGAACATGAGCTTTAGTGCTAATTGTCAGTGGTGTTATTTTTCTCACAGTCTTAAAAAACCATTCAGAGCCAGTCAGGGCACATGACTAGGTTGCATGCCAGGTCCCCAGTTGGGGGCATGTGAGAGGCAACCACACATTGATGTTTCTCTCCCTCTCTTTCTCCTTTCCCCTCTCTCTAAAAACAGATAAATAAAATAAAATAAAAATAAAATTAAAAAGTAACCTTGTTAAAAAATTAAAGAATTAATTAATATTAAAAAAAACATTCAGAGCTAAGAGTTTACTTGTCAAACATCTGCATCATGACAATAATTCAAAACATGGGAAAGGGGGAAGGGACAAAAGTACGTTTATCATTATTGGTATGGAAAATAATACAATAACTAATAAATAACAATACAAGAATAAATTATGTGTTCCAAGTACTCACAACTGTAAGCCTACTTTTGCCCCATCCTGTATTTACTAAGTAATTAGAGAACAGCCATTTCTTTCAAGATTATAGCAACCTATGACTAGAATTATTCAGGTTCTAACATTATTAAGTAATACAAGAGTTGAAAGAAAAATCAGTATAATATTTAAAATTCACTCAAATGCTCAACTTTAATAGGGAGAAGTACCTCAAACAACATAGAAGTAACTTAAAGTTTGAGCCCTCACTTTATTAAGTACTAAATAGAAATGCACAGATGCCTGCTACGAGCTTTTACTGTTTTGCTGTGGACAGTCTAGATTAACTTGAAAAGGCAGTGCAGTTTTTCCGAACAGAAAAAAAGAAAAAAGTGAATCAGCTGAGACATAAGAACAGAAGAATAAACACTGAAATAAACATTGCAGCCGAAACTAAAGTAACTGAAGTGAAAATGATTTCATAATGAACTTTTATGTTTAACAAGCGCAGACACTTGGAACAGTGTAAGCTATATTAAACCCTTTTATGAAAGGATTATGTTCTGTATGATGAGTTTTAGTATAAGTATGCTACACAGGATAAAACACAACTACATTTAACTCAGAGTAATTACAAGAATTCAGGCAAGATTATTTTCTCCTGTACTATCACATTGATACAGAAGAATAAAAGAATTCTGCCGGGACCTTTCACCAACCCGTCTCTGTTTCAGTTATTTTTGGCAGTATATACATTGCGTCTGTGCCTCGGCTACCTTTCATATCGACAGTTGGTAGCACAAGCCTTTTAACGTACAAAGGGGAGCAGCTCTTCAGCCAATCTGTGATAAAAGGGGAAAAAAATGAAATCACTATGGAAACTGCAGGAAGGATCTAAAAGCTCTCTTTATAAAGTAAACGTCTGATGTTTGTGTCTGCAGGGGTAAAAAATTCATAAATCTGTATGATGCTATCATTTTTGATTTGTTATCACTGCAAATGCCAACTGGAAGCCACCTGACCTTAGCTTCATTAAGGGCGATCTATTCAGAAAGAGCTACTATTCAACAGGAGGAAGACGTGGTCTGCAGAGAGGTCGGGGGTGTAAGGGGATAGTGTGGGACCAAGCGAAGAAACTTGCTTAGAATGTTTCCTTTCTTTTCTCATTTGATTGTCTTTTCCTTTCATATCACCGTGACTTGATGGAATCAGGCACACAGCGTTGTTCTGCTCTGTGTTTTATTTTGGTTTGCTTTTCATTTAGAAATGAAGCAAATCTCAGACCTAAATTCAACTTAGAAAACTATGTCTGCCTTTGATTTTGAATTGAGGGGGAAAAAAAACAAAAACAAAAACTAAGTGTTAACCCTCTTTCTTCAATCAAAAAGCAAATAAATGCGAGGAAGAAGTCATTCCCACTTCAGCACCCCGGACCCGCAGGAGGGACAAAATGAAGGTGATCCTGACTCTACAAGCTCTGACGAATCTGATCAGACAGCAGACAGCCACAGACACCTGTGTCACCACCAGAGAAGTTTCAGGATATCGCGTCAGTTCTCAGAAGTGACTTTTAAAAGACAGTGTATGGTTGTGGAAATAGGAAGTTTTTTATTTGATCATAGTTCCCCTGTAAAGAAGGAACTGTGGGATTAAGAGGACACCAAAGAAAAATTCTCAAATGCGAAACTTCAAACTGAAGAATAGTCTTAATTCAGAGGAAGATGAATATTCAAGTAAGTAGACCAGTTGCATGCTAGTACACCTATTTCTGCAATGTTTACAATTGAATACAATGTCATGAGTTAGATTTTCAGGCAATAAAAACTGGGCCTTTCTTTTTTGTAAAGTTTATGGCAACTTTACGGCAGTTATAGTGCATTGAAATGTCAAAGATTGATGTGCATGGTAATTGATTTATATAGCCATGCTGCATTTAGACAATTATAAACATTGCTAATCTAATGTTTCAGGGTACTTATGAACAATTAGCAATTCTGCTCTAGCATCTTAAACACACTTTTGATGATAATAATATACTGAGATAGGTTCTATAAATCCTAAAAGGGCTGTTGTGTAAATGATGATTAGGAAAAAAAAAAAAAAGAGTTTTTTTTTCCCCAGTAAAATGATTAAGGCTTTGAAACTAAAAACACGGGTGTTCTGGATGTGAGCTTGCATAAATTCAGCATGGTTAACAGGGAAGATGCTTTGCTTTACAATAATATAGTTGTTTAAAATAAAAGAATATGACAACCACTAAACTAACTTTATTGAACTTCTACGCCTACTAAAGACTAACTTGGCAGTTTGCACAGCCTTTACCATTTCCAGTGCATTCTCTCCTGTTAGAAAAGTGTTAATGGTCAGTGATACAGAGTCAAATGGAAGTGTATGTTTGGGCAGCCAAACATAAATACATGTGTGCTTTCCTTTGAAAATATTTAAAATGCCTCATACATACTGACTTCACTGATGCTTTTGTGCATATAATAAAATCAATTATCTGTGGAGAAAACTTGACTGGGTGGAAGGAAATTAAATTGGTTTTTAAAGACTTTCTTAAACAGCAGTAGCTAGGGAAAGCTCCAATAACATTTTAGCTCAGGATTGTAATGACTTTGCTATATTAATAAATCATGCTTTATCCTGACTTTTATCAAAAGATTTGGATGGGGAAGACTGCACATGATGGAAGGAAGAGAGAAGAGCACTTTCAGCTGAAGTTTTTCACGTATCAGACCCCTCTGTCAGTCCCTACAAAGCTCTGGACACAGCTGCTGGGGAAGACAGGTAGGTCCTAATTCACTCAAAGAATGGGAAACAGGATTATGTATGTCTACTAACAACATTTCCAAATTATAATTCTTGAAGGCAATATTCATGTTCTGGAATCTTCTGTGATTTTTAAAATACTGTACAAAATAAATGTAGGGAAATCTTTACCAACTTTTCTGCCTAATTCCTTTCTGGGAGATTCCCAAATTCCATGAAATGCTTTGAATATCAACTTTCATAAATCAACTCCATGTTATTTTTTTTACTGTGCTGTAAGTCTGAGACCATTTAAGAGGACATTTATGGGAACATGGAAAACATATTGTTTCATTTATGCATGCAACAATGCAAAAACTTTCCCTTTGTTACTCAAAATATTGGCATTCTATTCTCTGTATACATGTTCTCAAAATTGACTTTCAGCAACTATTCTAGAATAAGAAAGGCAAAATACTCTACTCTTAACTAAAAATATCTGATTGCTTACTAACTGATGAGTAAAATATTTCATTGAGTTTTTCTGAAACCAAATATATATGCACACACAGACATACACATGCATATACATGTATGTATGCATATGTGTAATAGTACTGCAGTGGGGGAATTGTTAGGGAAAATACATATTTTTCCTTCTATTACTTATCAAATGACCAAACTATTAAATATTACAGGTGTTTGAATGGTGTAAAAGAGCCCCGAATATTTCCATTAAAATTTCACTGACTTTTCTGAACATTACTTTCTGAAGTAATATTGTCACTCAGTGGAGTAAAAGCCCAAGTAGCACATAACATCCTGGAGCTTAAATATGGAGAAACTTTTGGTTATATATTTCATTATGTGTTTTCTAATTAGCAAAGTTACATAATTATATTTACAAAATTTCAGTTTTGAATGTAATCGTAGTAATACTTTCTTCTCATACCCAGCAGAAATCTCATCTGTCATATCTATCTTTCTTCAACTCTCAAGAAAGTAAACTTCTATAGAATAAATCACTGGGGAATCTCTTCATTGGCCCTAAATACCCACGGTCTCAAGAAGGTCTTGATTTTGCACTCTTCTTTTTATTAGAATTACAGTGTAATACTGCCATAAATTTCTAACTGAGAACCATCAGAAATCTCACTTCCACATGAGCTTTCACTCTGAACCAGATTTACTCTCTAATCTCAAATGGGCCAACCGAGATGAGACAAAAACTTTTAATTAGAATTTTAATATGTAATCCAAGCCATTTATAGATAACGCACAGAGGTGATCTTCTCTGTGTTTAATAACTATGTGGAGAACTTAGATAATGTTTAATTTGGTGGAGAGTCTATTTTTAACTTTCCTGGAGTCGAGTTACCTGCAATGTTCCCAGAGAGTCTCTTAGAAGTTCTATCAGCGTGAGGTTTATTGTGTGAATGAGTAACTGAGTGTGTCTGTAGCAAGTCCTGGGGAGAAATTATAAACATTGGAATATTCTATAATATTCTGTAATTCACATTGCTTCTGGGAAACCTAATTTCATGTCTCTTAGTTCAAAAAAGAGATAAATACCCAGTGGAGCGCCAGGGGAATTATCCCACCCCTTGCTATTGTTAATGAGTGGTAGCCCTAACCTCGTGTGTTTATTCCTTAAAAACCCAGCGCATGAAACAGTGCTTTTTTTTTTTTTTCCAAGAAACAGTTGGCACTTTATGTTGGACTTATGCTTGACATGAATTATTTGGCAAATTGGGGACTGAAGTGTAAATAATTAACTTAAGGGTGTGTAATAGGCTTTAGGGGAGTTCTTGGACAAAGCCATCCTAGGAGGGATTCCACCAAAAAACTTTGTTGAGAAAAAAAATGACATTGTCCCCTGCTCATGAAACAACAACAAAAATATGTGTACCTTGCACCAGTACCAGTACTGATTTATACACACACATGCACACATACACACTTGGCAGGACTGTATCCTGTTTTTTATTTATATGTGCACATGACTCTTATTAATGTTGATAACCCTCTGTATGTGCCTCTAAAAATAATGGACCCCAACTGTGAGAACTGTCTGTATTCACACGTTAAGAGCTGAATATTTAAAATCTGTTTGGCACACCAAGCTTGGTTTTCTGAAGACAACAGAAGTTGGGCAGAAAGATCAAAGGGGAAAAAAAAAGAAGAGCAAAAGCACCGTAAAGGATAATGACGTCTGGGTGGGGCCTCGATAATGTTCTAATTAAATGTACTTACACCTAAGTCTTACCACGTGCTCAGGCATGGAAGCTGAGATGCCCCTTTCCAACTGCAGCATTAGAGGCAGTCGTGGGAGCCTCGCCTGGGAACTGCTGTCTCCGCCGTGATCCAGCTCTGTCCTCTACTTTCTTTCATTGAATGGGCTTCTGCTATTTTGCTACTAAAAAGGTCATGATAAATTAGGTTATCTCTATAGCTTACAAAGATATCCATGTTTCTTAAAATGGGTTTGAAAAAAACCCAGCTTATCCACTTAGATAAAATAAGCTATGAGACCCTCTTGTCTCTGGTTCACAGGCTAGGATGAGTTTAATAAGAAACCTTGCATACATTCCCCCGTCCAGGTCAAGGCTTTTGACATCCTTTCCCTTCAGAGTGCAGTAGCTCTCCTCAAGCACACAACACAAGGTAGACTTTCAAAAGCCACCAATTCAAGCACTTTTAATTTCAAAAAGAGTTTCCAAAGCCTACCTTCATTGGACAGAGTTATGGCGAAATTAGCATGACTTGAACTGTCTTCAAAATGCTGGGATTTAGGACAAGAGACAGTGTGAAAAGAGGAAACTGTATTTTCCAGGTCCCTATTTTTTTTTAATGGAGTTTTGAGAAGTCATGATGCAATCTCCTATTAGGTTTTCAAAAATAATAACAATAATAATAATAAAGCATAGCCTAGAGTTTTAGAAGAAGATGTTCTTCAGTGCATAGGTATATACTGCCTATCTCATTACCACGAACAGCTATACATGGTTAAACCTCCCACTATTGCGTTGAGTATTTACCCTCTGGCTTTGTAAAGTAATGCTTGAGCATAGGTTTTACAAAGAGATTTCATAACCGTTTCATAGACTCAGCCCCACACATACTATAGCAGAATATGCAGCACTTCTTGGAAAAATGGTAACAATGAATGAAATTGATGTTCGATCTAGAAAAAAAGGCCAGAGTGCTTGTATATTAAGTCTTTAGGGGGAGTATAAGTCCATCTTATTTTAACTCAATGAGAAGCTACTTTTCCTTTTTCCCCTTTCTATTGTTTTTCTGTTCCCCGCCTTCTAATAGTGCTGAATACTCAAATGCAAGGCCTTTTGCCTCCTTTCATTCCTTACAAGAAAATTATTCAATTAATACACGAAGGTGAAAGTTGGAAACCCATCGTAATCTAGAAAGGTCCGGGAATTTAAAGAACAAAATGTACCCTCTGGATCTCATGATTCATCAGGACAATGTAGAACAAGTTAGTTTTCTCTGAGCTTCCTTAATTTTGTTTGACTGCCTTAGGCATAACTTAAACACTGGTGAGGCTTGGGGGAAGCGAGATGATTTGGGGGTGCTTGAGAAAGCAGTGGGGTCTAGAAAGAGAGAGACAAAAAGACCCCAGCCCCCCCCAAAAAAACAGGGAGGGGTAGCTTTTTGTATGGAAAGTATTCAATATGCCACACCCCTATGCAAAAGACTGGGACTCCTTTGGTTTTGGGAACCTCCATTCATGTTTTGAAGTACATATATTTACTTCAGAATGCTTGGGAAAAAAAAATTTCTGTCTTCCTTTTAAAATTGACTGTGCTGTTCATCTTGAATGTCAAGGTTTCCTTTTACTTGCTGAGTCTTCCCTGTGTAATCTAATGCTTTATTTCTTCCCAGAAAAAAAATAAGATATTTGCATTAAATTTAGCATTTCAATAATAGTAGCGAAAAGTCCTTCTTTGTGAAAGAGACAGGATTAGTTCCTATCATGAGCTCATCTGCATCATCTCCATTTATTTCTCCTGGGTGATGAGAAGACCTTTGCGTTTGACCAAAAAGCCCTAGTAAATAAGGAGTTAAATTAAAGGCAGGCTCACTGGTTTGCTGAGATCTGTCAGAGTCTGACTGGCTGGCTACATATCTGTCTCTGGAACAATAGGTACCTGTATTCTGCACGGACTGCTGGGCAGCGCTGACACTCTGGAGAAGGTCTGCCTCTGTCTGCGCTTTCCTGGTGAGAATCCCCAATGACAGCTCCACTTTTCAGTGGAGGAGAAAAAAATATCTGTCTACTCCCTTGATGAAGGACAGGGCTTTGATCATTTTTATTCAGGCTTGTCTTGGCCGGAGGTTTTCGGTTCTTAGTCTCAAGTCAGCAGACTCTCCCATTTACTCTCTCTCTCTCTCTCTCTCTCTCTCTCTCTCCTTTCTTTCTCTCTCTCTGACACACAGACACACACACATACAAATATTCTCTCTCTCTCTCTCTCTCTCTCTCTCTCTCTCTCTCTCTCTCTCTCTCTCTCTCTCTCTCTCTCTTTCTCTCTCTCTCATTTCCCCTCATAGGTTTTCTGCAGGCAGAAGTGCCACAGCTGTAACTGAGGCACAAAGCAATGAACACAGTGGAGCCAATTTCCACGATGGCGAGAGGGGCCACCGGAGGTGACAACAATGACAAGGACTCAAGGACCGCTCTTCTGACAAGTTTTAGGTAAGAAAATCCTTATGCCTTGATGGTTGTATCTTTGCATCCCTGTGGCTCAGAGCGAGTCTCAAAAGGGAAACCTTTTCGCGAGGGTATCATCTCTGCTGCCCCTCGCCTGCAAACCTGTGTTCTCGGGGCTTTGTGTTACTAGCATCCTCGGAGGTGAGGTGTGAGGGGAAGCTGGGTGAAGGGGTGAGCTGCTTTTTATGTCCGTCGAGTGACATTTATCATGCTGTTTAAAGTCGTATCTGGGAAAAAAAAAATTCTGTTTGATGATAGTTAGCAATGTTTTGTGCAGCGTAGAGCATATGGCCACGTAGAATTCAAGCGATGCTCTTTCATTCTTAATTTGTAATTATTTTTACACTCAACTGTACTGAGGTCAGAGAGTTTTAAAAATTAATGAGCTTCCCTGTGGAGTTCAAATACTAATCTCTACGTGAGCTGCCACAAAAAGATAAGATTATGCTGGTATATTTTAAACTTAGATTTAACTGTATTATTTTGAACACCTCCATTTGAAATATGTAAATTGTATATTAGTTCATGGAAACCTAGGTATTTGAGAATATTAGTCCTTAAAATGTTTTTTTAATGACCCGGAGAAATTTTGTCAAAATTAGACTGTAGAAAAATGATCATTTTGTATGGAGACATTGATAAAGCTTAATAGACATTATTATTATGACAATGGAGAATACCTTATACTTTCGAGGAAATGACAAATAATGAATGAGCCACATGCTCAAAAAAATCTGCAAGTGTGTTTTCCTCATAAGTAATATATAAAAATTCAGGAGATATTTAGGGTGAAAATTGCTGGCACAAACAAAGAAACAAGTGTGCACATAGATGAGAATTCTTTGTCACAAAAATGAGTCCAGGACATGGATTTAGGAGGTTAAGTGATTTCTACATTCCCTCTCAAAAGGGGCGAGTCCAGACATTTAAAAATGTACCCCAAAACTTTCATTTCCCACAATTTAAAAACATTGTTTATGTTCCTGATACAAGGCATTGTTGAAGTGAGGGGGATTGAAAAGCAGTCTGAGTATACAGTAATCGGGGCTAAAGATGCTTTTTATCCCTCGTTCCCCATTTACAAGACCCATTCTGAGCTTCCTGTGATATATTGTTATGTAAATACTGTGCAGCCAGGGAAAGCAGTCCTATGGAGATTCAATTTACTTTGAAAGTTGTTCATTATAGAAGGGATGAATGTTATTTATTTGATGTGATTCAAAGGCTGGAAATGACTTTTTCATTGTGGCCCCTTTTGTAGTGGGTGCAGGGTGATCTAATCTTTTTAATTTTGGCTTTCACACCAGTGGCGATGAAAAGAGATCTGAACTCATTTATCGGTTGCTAGGTCCTTCTGGAGACCCGAGAGTCCTGTTCTTGGTTGCTATGGCCAGCCTGACCTCAATCTCTATAGTTTTGGGGACTTAAGCAGTTTCTTCTCCTTCGTCGTCGTCTTTTTTTTTTATTTTTATGAGGAGCATGTACCTTGATTCGTGTCCAAAATTGTGGCTGAACGTCTTTGTCTGCACGTGATAAATGGTGCCGAACAATCCATCAGTTCTTACAAGTAAACACCGCTGTCCCACTAAAAATATGTTTTGTTCCGAGTTAATGGCACGGAACAAGGCAGCCTCCACAAACAGCTATCTTTTATTGTGGAGGGGCCTCTGAAACTTGGAGCAAAGTGGAGGAAATTGGCTTTCATTTTCTTGTGCATTAGCATTTTATTTGTGATTCCGCCGACCGGACTAGAGGTGGATCGGCAGATCCAGGAGGAGAGGGTAACCTTCCTTTCCGTACTTTCTCCCTAGTTGGGGCTGCCTGCGTACGCCTGGCTTCTGCTGGGGCACGGAGAAGTCAGGAGGAGTTTCTGCGTCGGGGTTGGTCTTTGATTCCCAAGTGCCAAGTGCTAAGGCGCAAACAGGCAGGTGCTCTGTGGCTCTGTGGCCTTCAGTCTCCTGCTGGTTGTTGGAGGGAAAGTTGTATCCGATTTTGGTGACTCCCAGGAATGTTCTGCTGGTGTGCTACTTACGGGTGGGGTCCCAGGACGTCCTTGCATTCTAGAACCTCGATAGAAAGCAATCGCCCTGATTAAGAGGCTGTGGAGGCTACAGCTGTGTTCAGCAGATGAGCTGTCATACTCTTCTCCATTCCCTGAAAAACTGCTTATTTGATGCTGCAGGGAGCATACTCTCTGCTAATAAGATGATGGTGACGGAGGAGGTGTCAGAAAGGGCATTTATTGCTTTATAAGCAACATCAGCTTCCTTCAGAGATTGTGGCTTTGCAGTGTAGTTTTTTTTCCTTTAATAGTACTATGCTAATGGTTTTTATTCTGAATTGGCCAGCACTGAGCATCTTCAGGAAAAATGGGTTCATGAGAAGTGGCAGCCTCCTCGAACTGAAAGGTAAAAATTAAATGTTTTTTAAAGTGCCGTTTTACAAACCATTTCATGTACTTCTGGCCAGTAGCATTAGAAAACTGTTTTCTGAAGAACACTCTTGAAAATGTAAACTATTCTTTTTCACGTGAAAGATTTAAGGAAGGGACTATCTTTGGGAATTTTATTGTTAGTCATTTGCTAAAATTGCCTAGCTTTTATTAACAAATTGCAATCAGATATTTTGTTTACTTTCAGCCTTGAAAATAAGCAAATTTTCTTATTTTAGATAAAATGATCATTATGGGGATCAATAAAGTAATCTTTATCTGTTGTGTGTAGATTTTATTCCTAGAACTGATAAACAAAAACCAGGGTTAAGTGATGTGGAAGGTCTCTTCCGCCTTGAAAATTCTTGAAAGAGTACCAGTTTTCGGAAAGAACGCATAAGGATGATTTTATTAGGGTAATTGTACTATTCAACTATTGTTTAGCTGTTCACTTGAGCAGCAGTAAAAAGTTCTTTGCTCTGCTGTACAGGTAATAATTGTGACTGGAAGTAATTTCCAAACAATTGATTTTGAAAGTTTTTTTTTGTTTTTAAACTGCTTCTTTAGCACTTTATTAAGGCTGGAGTTTTGCAAAGCTCAGTCGTGACTCCTTGGGTTTCTTCAGGTCTTCTTAAAGATAATAGCTTATTTAAGTGGTTATGTCAAAAGAAATATTTAATTCTAGATATCTGGAGAAGACAAATAATCCCTGGTATGTGGTATGTATCTATGTATGCATATAAACACATTTTAATATAAAATGTATAAATTTCACATTGTGTTTTGCCTTGCTGTTGTTACAAAAGATTTTAGTGAATGTTGGGTAGCGCTCAATTTCCTGAAATGATTCAATTCCATCTGAAGAATCTGGGGAAAGGCCTGTAATGACATTTTGATGACTTTCATTTTAAGGTGTAATAGAAATTGAGTAAAATATTTTAATAGCTATTCTCTAATATCTCATTTCAAATACAATGTTTTTATTGCTCATTCTAGCTTACAATTTTCTGATGATGATAATGTTGGCTGGTAATTGTTTCTTACATAGAGATCATTTTATCCTTATATAAAAGTTATTTCATAGAAGTCTTCATGCATCTATCTCAGCTGAAGCAATTGCATTAAACTCAAGATAAAACAGTACTTCCAGATTCTCCCTATTTTAATTGGGTACCTCTTTGCAAGAATTAGGTGTGTCTTAAAGGGATGACTATTAGATATGATAGCTTGTGGTGTAATGAGGAAAAATAAAGATGTGTACAAATCAAGGGAACGTTGAGAAAACAGAAGGAATAAATATTATGAGCTATTATAAAATTGACAATGCTTCCAGATGCCATGTATTTTTTAAAATTTAAAAAAAGGGCTCAGAAGTAATACATATATATGTAAATATCTAGTTATTATATCTATCTTTATGGAATAGGTAAGTGCAGATATATAAATGTAACATGATTGCAGCCAATGATACCAGAAAGATATTTGCACCTCAGACCTTTCAAGAGCTGTAGACATGGAAGTTAATCACATAGCTTTTAAAGAATCAAATCTTTGGGGGAGTAGAGTTGTGACATTAGATCAATTTATTAAGTCAAAATGAAATCCTTAAATCAGTCTTTCTGTGCAAATTACAGAAAGCCATTAGCTTCCAAGTTGCATTGCTCTAAACTCGCTAATTAGAAAATATTTTATGCAATTTAATTTGATTGTAGTGAATATTTAAAGTCAGGATATAATATCATGGCTAAATTAACACACTGTCAGTGCAAATTTTTATAAAAGTAAAATTAAGCTCTAGTATCTGATTATTTTCCTCTCCTAATACATTAACTAAATTTCAAGTTCACTTTCTTTTGTAATTAATATTCCTCTCCAGATACTAGTGTGGCAGAACAATTGGTTACTCTTAATTTCTTTCTGCCTACTATAATTTGGCTTTTGTCTTTTAGTGTGCTGACATTATCTCTCACCTAGAAAGTTGTATAGACTTTGAAGCTGTGTGTCTGACCTATTTGTCTGAGTTTGGGGGGAACCCCAAAACCTGTGTCATTAGAAATTGTGTATTAAGTGCTGAGAAGTTTGAATTGGCCTTGGGTTGATATTAGGATATGAAATTCTCTCAGCAATAGCAAGTTACTTGCATAATTCAATAAAGTTTTTCAGCTGCCTTAGTTTATTTTCCACAAAATAGTTTGCCAAGTGGCAAATCCTTCATTTATCCTGAGCATCATCTAGAACATTTAACCCAGAGAAAGAACTGTCAGGTGAAAGCTAGTGAAGGTCTCACTTGAAATTACTATTCTAGCATGTAGTTAAGATGTGTGGTAAAGTTTTATCTACTGTTGTTTTATGTTTTAATCACCTCTGAGATCCAACAGCAGATTTTAATTTGCATGCCCATCAGTCTGATACTTGCACTTAAACGGTACCAGAATAATTTAAGAAAGTAAAAGTTATGCTAAAGAGCTTAATTATATGCTCTAGCATTCACTAATAATGAATAGAAATGTTTAAAAATGTGTCCATATTTTTAAGTGTGAAAATTGTAGTTTGTTGAATGGTGTTTATGATTTATTATTTTTTAATCAAGAGATGGCCTGTGTAGACCCATAATAACTCTGAGTCCTTCTAAAGTTGCTAGACTTTATGATTTTAAACCATATAGTGAACAGAAACTTGTTACATTCTTAATAATATCTCTAAGCCATCATTCATATTCTTAATGTGCTTGGCATTATTTAAGCTTATGTACTGGTGATTCATAAATCCTTGAACTTTCTGTATTTTCCTGACAGTTGAGTTCATAGTCCAAATACAAAGACCAAAATATACCATAAGGTTAGGGGTTTCCTTAGAGAAAGGGAGGGGAGGTAGCATACCGTGGTCAGGAACATACGGTGTTTTAGTTAAGTATCACAGTCGCAAAGGTTTTAACATAGTTTACTGCAGGCATCACTGAAAATACTGGATTTTCTGGAAATATTTGAAGAATTCAATTTGCTAGCTAAATTTGAAACTTGGAAATCAAATAAATTATTATAAAAATGGATTTAGAAAATATTCATTCATTCATTCTTTCAACAAACATTTATATTCAGTGCCTAGCCTGTGCTAGACATTATTCTTGTGGCTCTTAATTTAATAGTCACCATTAATTCAATATTCATTATTTGCCTGATTTTTCAGATTATAGGAGTCTTACTACTTATTCATACACTATCACAATCCATATATTTTTGAAACTTGTATTTCTCTCGTTTATTGTTTAAGTAACTCTAAATATATTCTAGGCATAAATACCGATTTAAAAGAATACATTGGTAAAACAGAATGTGTTTTAAGACATTATCCTATTGATGTGTATTAGGAATATTGTCTAAATTTATCACATCTTTTTCTTCACTATTCAGGCCCACGATGCAGCAGACAAGACACTAAGTTGGTTTTACTATTTCTATGCTTCCTTCCAATGTTTCTTATACTTCTTATACTTAAGGGACGTCTAATTCTATTATTAATATCTAACATTTATTTTCTATAAAGCAGTCAATGTGCTAAGCCTTTCACCTTTGTTTTCCAATTCAGTCCTTTCAACTACATTATGAGAAAGATAGCAGCACTATCCGTGCTTATGGATGAGGAAACCGAGGCTTTAAGTAACTCCCCTCAAGGAATAATTTAAGCATCTGAGATGACTTAATCCCAAGCCTTTCAGGTTCTCTTCATTCTTCTAGTCATTCAACAAATATCATTGAACCTCTGTGGTGTCCTAGGTCCACTCAAGGTGTTCAGAAGAAAGCAGTGGCTGTAAGAGCAAGCCTCTGCCCTTAGACTTTGAGCTCCCAGCCACACCTTGGTACTTTCACTATGTTCTTCCCCTTTGCATCAATGTATTCCCCAGAGCCAATAGTATAAACATTTTAAATTTGAAAACTTCATTGCACTCCTCACCGGTTGGCTTTTGTCTTTTCAACTGCATCATTGCCGATTCCTACATAGGACTTTCCTGTGCCGCAAGGCCTATCTGTTCCTGCCCTCATGAAGTTTGCCTGTGTTTTCTCTGATGACCGCTGTACCTGAAACCATTTGCTCCTGCTTTCTCAAGGCCTCCCATCCTTCAGAGTCTGAGTCAATGCCCATGGCTCCCACAAAGCCTGTTTTAGAAAGGAAATCCTAAAATTCTTTTATCTGCATTGATCAGTTGACACATGATATTTGCAACAACTAATGCAATTTCAGGCTAGGTAATGTTTTACCCAGTTCCTGTGTCCCGACTGCTTCAGTGTTTGTAGAAGTGCCCAACTGAGATGTTGGCAAAGAGTTCAGGGGACTAGCAGTAAAATAAAAGAAGAAAGTAACAAAAGTAAGTCTTGAAGATTTGGAAGCCAGAACCGCACTGCCTAGCACAGTGTCCAGCATAGAGAATGCAGTTAATATATATTTGAGGCTGGGAAGAGGGGAAGACAGGTGGGAAGGACGGGAGAGTCTGACAACAGGAGGAAACTTAGCAGGGGAAAAAAGTAATGTTCCTAAACTTATAGCCCAGGACCTTCAAAGGTCTTCAATATTTATTTAGAATCAGAGATTCTATTAAGGAATAGTTATAAACAATAATCTTTACTTTCAAATATATTTTTGCTTCTTCTGGGAATGAATTGTCACTCATCAATAATAATACATTATATGTAGAATAAACTGTCTGGTTTTTCTAAGAAAAAGTGCAATTGTGTTATATTTGCATATGTTCTCCATCTCTATTTATGTCCGTGAAGTAGCTGACTCTAAATGAGTTTTATTATTTTATGCTGTATGTGATTACTTCTCTATTCCTTGGGATATTTTTCAGTGTCCTAGAAGTTGCTGACCACCCTTTCCCCCAAAAGAGCCATCTTCTTAACCATCATAAAGTTTTATTAGTTAATACTTCATGATGGATTTTTTTTTCCAATATAAGGCAATTTAACATTCAAAAATCCTAGTGCAAATCTCTTCTGTTAACAAGCAGCTCTTTTGGATAATTTTACTTATGTTTTTGCTCAATTGTATTGAAAAGTATAGTCTTGAAATCAAGAAAAAAAGATATGTTTCTATGGATTCTCAAACCCAGTGCTTAAGGTAACATTAAGGTAGAAATTTTACTTCATAGAAAAACCTAGGTGAATATTGCTTAAAGCAACTACTACAGCCAGCCTCTGCTGTGGAGCTATTTTACTGACTGTGAGAGCCATGACTTGTATACATAGACATAAAGCTAGGACTTATATCAAGGAAGTACTACTAAATAATATATATGCAACATGTACTAATTTTCCTGGGTGAAGCGAGCCAGAAAGCTCGCACCTTGAAGCAGTGAATGCAGCCTGGGTACACCCTCTAATGTATAGGGGAGTATTCTGCTGAAGCAGCTCCATTCTTTGAGAATTTCTACCTGCTAGTTGAGATAAGTGGGGATAAAGCTTTGGTTCTGGGGCTTGGAGCTATCTTCTGCTTTTAAGAAACAAGGAATATTTCTGCAGTCTGGATCGTAATAGTAGCAGTTGAACAGCCCATGAGCGTTCCAAAAACGAAACTGTGCTCCAGATGCTTACTGCATGCTGTGTTGATGTCAGTAAAATGCTGAGGATGAGATCGTCTCCCCTTTAACCCTAACTTTCTATGGTCTTTTCGTTTTGACACTAATTTCAGGCATGAACCTTGGCACTTAGCTACAGTGTGTAATTGTTGGCATCTCACTGCCACCTGGGTGCACAATGGAGAACAATATTTAGCCCCTGTGATTTGCCATAAGAACACACCACATGCAGTTGGAAAGGGAAGTGTTTAATCAGCCAGTTTCTCCACACTTCCAATCAGTTATGTCGGGTGAAGATTTTATTTTCTCTGGATTAACTGGGTGTTTTGTCACTGAAGATAAAACCTTTGGCTCCCTCTTGAATTCCTATCAGCAAATTTGGGGGTATTGCCTATCAATCTGAATGCACAAACAAAAAAGATATTTTAAAATATGCTAAGGTAATAACTCATTTTGGTCAAAAGATATATATATTTTTAAGTTCCTTGAGTTCTCTCTTTTATTGGCTGGCTGTGGACTTAATATGTAAACAGCTATACGTGACATATGAATAATATCATTCATTTTGGGGTATGTTGTATGATGATGCTGTTGATATTTAGAAGAAATTCCATGTGGTGACATTTACAAAAATAGTTTCACGTTAGCAGCTTTTAATTTTTAAAAAAATAACGAGAGTGCTATTTCTTTCAAGTGACAAGCAAGTCACTTGTTGTACATAATGGAAACATAACCCATACCTTGCCTCCTATCAGATGTTGGGCTTATATTCAGTTCAGGGGAAGAGTTTTTAAAAGTATGAACACAGTATAAGAATAGGATAATCTATATAAACAAGCATCATATCATTTTGAAGACTGATACCTTATTTTTTAAAGCCTGGTGCTTTGAAAGTGCTGGAAAGATTTGAATTCAGAGTTTTTTCTTCATGTCACTTTAATCCTGCTAATTCAATCCAGTATCATCCACTTCAATTCACCCAGTTACCCATTGGATTTCTAAGATTTATGAACATGTTGACCTCCAGTCAATTGTCTCTTCAATGGTATTATGTTATTTTATTTTTTTTGGTTGGGTAAACACAATAGGAAATTTGGGAACATATGGCAAAGAATGTCTAGCTCTTTACCACAAAACAAAAAAATGTTAAAAGCTCAGAATTTCTATGTGGTTAGAGGCATCCAAGCTGGCTAAAAATTGGTACAGAATATGATCTTTTTAGCTAAAATGTAATCTTTTTAATCCCAAAACCATGATTATTATCATTAATTTGAGAAGACTTCAAATCATTTACTCATTTATTCAATCGGCTTTTCCCCCCTCATTATCTTGTCTGACCAGTGTTGCTCAAGTCATTGTGGAAGATTTTATAAAAGGAGAAAATAGGATCTTTACTTTATCGACTATAGTATAATTGGAGAGAGAAAAACAACTCTAAAGAACATATTGGATAATATAATAAAATTACTCTTAGCAATCATACTTCAGTACTGTGAAGGGAGAAGCTATTTCCTCACAGATAGAAAAAAGTATTAACAATCAAATATAGCTTTGTGGATCAGAATATTGTTTCAGATTATTTGTTGTGAGAACAATAATGAGAACATTCAGAATCAAAACTAGTTCTTGAAAATGGACTTTACAGTTTTCAATTGATTTCATCAGCAAAACACAAGGACTTAAAAATAATTATGTCACATGGTTAGTAATTAATTCAGTGATACTTACAAATACTTTATTGATAGTTTATAATAAAACATGTGCATGTGGGGGTGGAGTTTATCATTGTCTTAATTGTACTTCATGATTTTCTTCCAAAATTTGGACACAAATGTAAATTTAAATGCTTTTTGAAATGCTTCAACTTCCTTGCGATCTTGAGAAGACTGACTAACACGTTCTATGCAATGGAAAACTTTTCAAAGCTGTCTTTAACAACATCAGTAGATGTGTAAATCTCTGCCCATAGCTTCACGCTCAGGCAGAAATATTATACCAATCACCCAAGTTGATAAAAAACACTGTTCCAAAGAAAACTTAACATTAAGCAAAGAATTTTGGGACTGGTTCAAGTTCTAGTTTCTATCTTGAATATAAAGTTTTGGGATTCTAAGGAAAAACAACAACTTTGCACATTACCATTTTTAAAGCCAAAGATTTGCCAGCCAAAAAAATTTAAAATTTGACTTAAAGCCTTGAAGTTTTTGCCTTTAGTTACATTGAGGTGTGCATGCTGAAAAACCCAGTAATCAGTTAACTTTTCTCTTCTTTCATCTTGTGGATTTTGTATTTTGTAGACATAGAAAGAAGAATGTTGGCCATTTTGGAGGGGTGCATTTTCTGCCTTCTTTCCTTGGGGAAGGGAAGAATTGGATAGAAAAATGCATACCCCATTCTTACCAGACTTCGCCTATGGACAGTATATGCCATTCACTAAGCAAGAAAGGACAGATGTTCTGTTATTAAGGCGCCAGGGGGAGAGAGTAGGAAATAACTAATTTTTCCATACATCCTATTATGTGAATGGACTTATACTAGATACATCATGGGGAGAATCAGATAGGAGAATATATAATGAATCCCACTTGTAGAATCGATAGCAGCTTTTTCTCTAGAATGTGGCAGCTCTCAATTCTTGGTGCTTTTGGGAAGCAGAGCTCACCATACCGTTGTCTAACCAAATGAGATCAGAGATACAACACAACTTCTACCTGTCACTTGTGAATGCCTCCCAGTGAGGAACTCCTCTCATTGCTGCCTGCTCTGAACTGCATTTCATTTTGATAGTCATTTGCAGAAGGCGCTTTTGAACTCTGTGCAATGTAAAAGATATGGTGGAGAAATTGTTCAATGGGATTTCTCCTTACCCTACCTCCCCATGGTGGGTGATTTGGAATATGAAGACTAGAGACTTAGAGACATTGTATCTAGCCTCTCTCTAAAACTATACATTTAGGCTCGCATCATTTGAAGAAAAATGGAACTAAAAATAACTTGAGAAGGCGGAGGTGTTCTATATCGAAGAATATGGCAACTGGTCAAATTTCTAGCTCAGAAAAGAAAAAAGAAACTGTTCAGGAGAAAAAAAGATCAAGTTTTTGTTGAATGACAGTTTCACCTATTCTTAGGTTCACTTTCACTTGCTAGATCATGATGCCCATTGTGTTCTTCAAATTTAATTTTAGTGCCACACCTCTAAAAGCGAATGTGTTTTTAGCATGGGCATCCATACTTCATGCCTTCTTTCAGGGATGGAGAAGTTCTTTGGTACATGTCTAGCATGCTCATTCATAATAACTGAACTTTGAATTAACTCACTCGTTGTCATCCAGATCTTTCCCCCAATGAAGTAGCCAAAATAATTTGAGTAATGGTGCTTCTAATGCCAAACACAACTTCTTATGTTCCATTTTGAAATATTTAAACATGAAGTAGAAATTATGTGCTATATGAATGTCCAGGAGCAGACAGTGGGTATTTTCCCCTGTGGTAAATCCATATCTTGTCAGTAATCAATGAGTGTCAGCTTTTCAGGTTTGTATTCACATTTTTTAGACTAGATTAACTAGTCATGGTCTCAGTTAGTTTTACATTTGAATTTAATGCCCTGGTGTGTGAGGGTCTTTAATGACTTTTAAAAGTCTAACATTTCAACACATAATTTGAAGAAGGGTTGCAGAATACAGACATCCTTAAATGAGCACTGGGAAGGTGTTTGGAGAATCTTCTCAGCTGATGTCTCCTTTTCTTAGCCACTTTGGGGCTGTAAGTTAAGCAGCAGCCTTTGAGGCCACGTATAGTCTTTGGACTCAAACCAAATTAGATTCAAATCCCAGACCTGCTATTACCTTGGACCAAATGTTTATCATCTTTGAAACGCAGGTTTCTTCTTCTGTAAAATAAGGATTATAATACCCACATTATTAACATTTCTGGCCATTTCCCACACCAGGCACCATACCCACATGGGCTATAAGGCAAGTACTATTATTATTCACAGTTTACAAATGATCACACTGAGACTTGGAGAAGTTTAAAAAAAAAAACAAAAAACAAAACCAAAGCACAAGTAGCTCTTAAGTAGTGGACTTCTTGTTGGTACTTTTATTTCCATAGAAGTTATTTTTAGAAAAGAAATTGTAGGGCCAAAAGATATACACAATAAATTTAGTTTCTAAAAGATCATTCAGTTTTAAGCCCTTGACTACGAGAAGGAGTAAAGCTGTAATTTATAGTTCACCATGTTATTGCATCGCAAACTGATGCTGTCTGAGAGTTTGTAAGTGGCCTTGGAGAGCCATGTGCTATGAGAGCTGCTTTGTGCTTTTCTTCTTGAAGATGGTGATGGTGCTCTCATCCTGATGAGCACAACTCCTTTTCAGTAAAGATTCGGGATAAATGACTGTTGCATGAAATTTAATGCTAGTCTACAAAGCAATTGTTATGCCATAGATGAAAAGTGGACACCATTTCCCAAAGAGCTTGACATTCTCAGGGAAGAGTTCCATAGTCTTAAAGAATTTTGTATTTGTGATTAATGTGACTCTTGACAGAGGGGAAAAAACAAGATTGACTAAGAATTTAAAACTTGTATTCTATTCTAGCTGCACCTGTTGCCTTTTTCCATTTGCAAGCCACTGCTAATTTCAGTGTCTGTCTTCTTCCACTTCATCCTCAGGCTCTTGAGGTCCATGGGATGCCCAAGCAAGTATAGAAACACAAAAATAGCACAGTCCCTTTGGCTAAGAATAACATGTCAGTTTTCTTTTCCGCTTTTGTATGCTCTCTGGAGCTCACCCATGCATGATGTTCCAGTTGACTTCAAAGGCAAGTCTGTGGTTGGATTAGCTCCACAGGACAGGGAGCAAGGTAAGAAACAGGCTTAGTGCTTTCAAGGCCCAGTGGGAAACTGATAGAGCCAAGCTATGTGGTTACCAAGACGACTTGTTCATTTATGTTCTCATGGAAGAACAGGTAAATTTGCATAATTCCTTCTACTTTATTGTCACTAATAAAATCATTTTTTAAAATACGACTGAACAGTACGTAAAAAGGTTGACTTATAGCTATATAATTCCTGCACTTGGGGGGTTTAAAGTCTAATAAAAAAGATACAGATATAATGAATCTGAAGTGAGAAAATACCACTAAAGTCATGAAGGCATAAAACGTGCAAATCATAAGATAATTGTAGGTGTTAGAAAGAGGGATGGCATAAAGAAAGTGTGTGCTTGAGAAGTTGCAGTTAGGTGTGTTAGCTTTTCTGATCATGCCAGCAAACCTAAACTTCTCACACAAGCAAGCATCAGGCATGGCAGAGGGAAGGATGGAGAACACCGGCTGAGTTGGTTCTCATCATCACAGACTTAGGCCGCACTTTGCGAGCAGGCTTCCTAATGAAAGCGGAATCTTTGGGTGACGTGGGCATGGAGATGACCTGGCCGAGAAGAACATGGCAGACTGGAGAAGGTTAAGAGAAAAGCAGAGAGGGCAGGGTGAGGTGTTCCCCATGGTCTGTGATGCTAGTTGAGTCTTCAGTATAAAACATCACCTTGGAAACCTAAGGAGGAAGTGAAAGTGACGAGGTCAAGCGAGAAGCAGGGAAACATCCCTGGCATTTCTGGTGGGTATTGGCAATAGGCTTATTTATGAAGTGTGGAAGCCATAGGAAGGCAGATAAAGAGGCTCAATTTTCAGAAATCAGAGGACCAAGATGAAAGAGGCCACAATAATCCAGGTGAGCAATTGCTGGATCCTGGACTGAGATAGTAGATGTGTCGTTTAAAAAGGGGGGGGGGGTACATTTAGTAATTTTGATGAAAATAATCAAACATGATGACGTTAATGAAATCCAACAACACCAGAGAAAAAGGGTTCAGAAATAGTAAAGGAGAGAAAGAAATTAAAAATCATTTTAAAGTTTTGCTTCTTTGAGAGAGAGAAATTACAGATAGAACAAGACTGAGTGAGAATATATAGCAAATCCCGGAAAGAAAAGCAAACATACTTACGGCATGTATTTTCTTTTCTTCTGTCTCTGGACTGAAGAAGAAAGAGAATAAGGTTATTTCTTTGAACTTTGACTTATTCACTTCTGTCCAGGATCACAAAACATATGCTAAAGTTTTAGGCTGTCTAGAGCGCTTTTTGGTGTCCTCGCTCCCAACACACCAAGAGTTCTTTGAGGTCTTCCCATCTGGCACTGTCTAGGGAGATACTACAGAGGGAAGCTGCTGTCTGGGTGGTAACCAAAGACATAGACTTCATATTACTGAGCCTCAGATTGAATCTCGACTGTGGTTGTGTTCATCTCGTGAACAGAACAGAAACAGGAATGAATCACTGGTCTCCAGAAATTGTCAGTCTGACTTTGCTTTTGGAGACACGGGCGTGTGTGCTGTGGCTGTAACAGTCTTGCTTTGATTTGTGTCATCAAACTCTTGGTATTGGACTTTGAAAGGGGAAGAAAAATATTGTGTGATTGAAATGAGCTTTTCATTTGAAAAGAGAAAAGACTGTGTGTAGCTATATCTTTTCTAATTATTACCAGTAGGTATTTTTCTCTCAAGATAAATGCCGTGATTTTATGACCTTGGAACTGCTCAAGATCCACAAAACATAGTTTAATATAATTTCCTAAATGTTAGAAATTATAACAGGACTTTCAGGCTTATTTTTCTTCTAGCTGGAAATTCTGGAAGAGGAAACTGTCAAGGAGAAGCACCTCATTTTTTAGTTAAAATGAAGGCTGAGCTTGGAGAAGGGACTTAGTTTAAGGTCACAGGTCTAGGTAGTAACAGAGCCAGGAAAATCTCCAATCTATTCATTTTCAAACGAAGCCTCTTTTAACTATGCTATGCTGTTTCTTCCCAGTGTGGGCGATTATAAACTATAGAAAACTAACTGCACATCCAAGTTCTATCCACCAATAAATCAGATCTCATGTTTGATGTCTCATAATTGCCCCTGTGCATCTATCATAAAAGCATTATTATAAAATAAAGTATAAGCTCTCTGGTAATGACAGACAAGGGCTTAAATAAGAGTAGAAAAGATTTTTAAAAGACAGTAAATATTTAAGAAAAAGAACATCTTTTTTCTCTGGGTCTCCACAGGAGATATAACAAGAAAATTATGAATTCAACTCTTATTCCATGTGTGCTTGCTAAAGAACCCACCATTCTAGGACCAGGGCAAAGTGCCCAGAAAGCTTCTCAGATATAAATGTGGTAGAAGAACAGAAAAGATGAGTAGAAGAGGGAAGGGAAGGGAGTGGAACAGACATTCACGGATGCATAGCTGAGTCTGCTGTGGCTTCTGTAGGCACTGAGGCGCAGATGGTCTTCTGTCCTGGTGCATCTCCATGTTTCTTCTGTCCTAAATGTCCTCTCCCTGTCCATCTCCCTCCTCCACATCTCAATGAAAGCTCTTGTACATTTGATTTATAAGCACTGCGAATTTTGTTGCACCTCCCTTACAATTCCCAGCACTTGGACCTTGTCTTCACTTCACAAGTGAACTGATGGTCCTTGAATCACTAAATCCAGGGGAGTTTTGGGGTCTTCCCTGGATCTCTCTGCACATTTGGCCCATTGATCATTCCTTTGTTCAAGCTCTCTGCTCCCAGCTTCCATGGTACCATGTTCACCAGATCATCCTCTAATCCTTCCTCCTCTGTCCCTTTCATTGCCTTCTCTTCTTCCTCCTCCCCCAGTTCATCCTCAGCCCATTGCTGTCCTCACCCTTACATTCTTCTTCTATACGTTCATCTACTGTCATGATTATAAGGATTATAATTACTCCTAAATTTTATATGTAGAACAAATCCCCTTCCTGCAATTCAGACTCAACTATCCAACTGCCTGCCATGTCCACTGAGCACCTTCCAACCCAGCACGTGTAACCCACTCCCTCATCGTCCCCTGTCACTGGCTTCTCCAGCTGTGCTCTCAACGCCCATGCTGATGTGTGGAACTGCTACCCGCTCGTTCTCCCAAACTAGAAACCTGAAAGTGGTTTTTGGCTTCTTTTTTCCCACTTTTGTTGTTTTCTTTATCAAACCCATGACCGACCATACCATGCTAAACGACCATCCTAAACACTTCTTGAAACCACCTGTAATGACCATCATTACTACCATTGTTAGAGTTCAGAGCTGCTGCCACTTCTCTAATGTCTCCCTTGCTTGGGCACCTGAACTATTGAAATACTGTAATCCCTCGCTATATCGAGGTTCGCTTATTGTGGCCTCACTGTATCGCAGGATTTTAAAAAATATTATATTTAATTATTTATTGGAGATTTTTCACTATATTGTGGGATTTTGCGGTACTGTATATATATGTTGTTAAAGTTACGTAGGTTTAAGAGTGTAGAATAAATGTAAGGTTCCTCCTTCGTGGGGGGTGGGTCTGGAACGTAATACCCGTGATAAGTGAGGGAATACTGTACTTTCTTCTCTGAGCTGTGTCTCCATTGAACATCACCATATATACAACCCAAGGTAAACCTGCCTCGCAAGCTTAAAACCTGACGTTTCCCTGTCCTGCTGGATAAAGTCTAAAATAAGCTCACCTTAAATTCTAGCCTTAAATATGCTATTTCCTGCTTCTCTCTGATCTTATCTCTAACAATTTCCTGTTTTCAACTGTGCTTTCCCGCAACACACGAAAGCTAGGAATTCCACATATAAACGTTAGCATTTATTTGCTTTTATATCTCCTTTGCCTCTCAGTAACTTTTCAGTTCTCTTCCCTGGCCCAGTCCTGATCTTCCTTTCATCAGTCAGCACAAGTGTATCACCTCCTCCAAAATCCTTAACTTTATATGTTTTGTCACCCCCCCCCCCGCCCATTCCAACTAGATGGGTATCTTTATCAAACCCTTTGCATTAACTGAAATCATTTTCTCATTTGTATTTTTGTGAGCTATACAGTCCACTGACAGCTGTGAGAAACTTGTTAGCAACTTCCTTCCTTCCATTAAATTTAGATGTCTTTGGATAAGAATTTGGTACAGAACAGGAAAAAATCTTTGTCAGTTCCACTCTTGACAATTGAGTCAGGAAAATGACCATTTAAGGGTGTAGATAAATGGATGGGTAGTTGGATAGGTAGGTAGATAGATCGAGCCTGATGTATGTGTATATATTTTGCCTTTGGCTTTAATTTAATTTACCTTTCATTTCTTTCAACAGTGACTGAGTCACAAATATACAAGTATTTTTATTTTACCTTCTCCCCTGACATTCATATTTTAACTATATTTCACCCTTAAAAGAAGCTAAAATTCAAGGAAGATTAAGTTATTGGCTTGCACAGAACACTACGATTAGTTTAGAAGTTTCATAAGAATCTCTTCTCTCAGTCCTCTTACTCTTTTATGGCATTGCTTCTATGTGTTTTTTTTTAAACATTTAAAGGCATATTTTACATGACAGGTATTCAGACACAGGCTAAGACATGGATTTTTCAGGGTAGTCAGTTACTGTGCCAGAGAAAAGATTTTAAAGCTTTATCTACATTTCATATACAGGATGGGGCAAAAGTGAGTTTACAGTCATGACTATACAAAAATAGTTTAGTCTTATGTTATTTATAATTACGGTATTATTTTCCATACAAGCAACTGTAAACCTACTTTTGCCCCATCCTGTATATAGCTTTTGTACAAAAAAATAACAAACATACTAAAAATGCTATTCTCTTAGGAAGAAGAGAAAGGTTTCTTTTTTTGTTAATGAAATACCAAACAAGCCCAGCCTACTTGCGGGCATAATTAAGTTGGAGCATCTTTGCCTTGACCAGTGTGGCTCAGTTGGTTGGACGTCCTGCAAAGGTGAAAGGTTGCCGATTCAATTCCTGCTCAGGGCACGTGTCTGGGTTGCAGGTTTAGTCCTCGGACAGGGCACATACAAAGGCAACCGATCGATGTTTTTCTCACATCGATCTTTCTCTCCCTTTCTCCTTCCCTTTCCCTGTCTCTAAAAATAACTAAATAAAATCTTTACATTTGAGCATCTTTGACAGTAGGCTACGTAGTATCTCCAATCATGCAAATATTTTGCAAAAGTTTAGTGTAAGCAATTTTTTTGGCCAGATTCTTTTCAGGATAAAGTTGGGATCTGAAAATTGGGGCAGTTCTCACAATAGTATACACATCTCCAAAGAGTGGTTAAATAAGCTCCACTATTGTCCTAATCAATCATCTCAAGCCTTTCTTCTACCACACTCACCAAAACTTCATCACTTGGCCTGTACAGGTGTGAATGGAGTGGCAAACTTCAGATTTGAAAACACTGCTTGTAGAGTTACTCCATTTTTAATTTTTATTCCCACTACCTATGTTTTATCTGTCCACTATTTGTTTTCTGTTTTTCTTTGTGTCAGAAATGAAACAAACATACATTCCCCAAGAAATCATTCTTAGACAAATAGGTCCATTTCATTTTTCAAGTATACCCTTTAATTGTAATTAACATATTCTCTATTGTGTGTAGTAACCTCTTCTGTTGTAGTTCAAAAGCATGACTGTGTCTCAGGAAAACTTCATTTCCACACATAGGTGGCAGGCTGGATTTGGCCCACTGGTCATAGGTTGCCAGCTCTCCATTTGACTCTTTTATCTTGATTTTTAAAGTCATGGACATAAAGATCAGTGTTCCTATAATGAATAAAACTTTAGGTTATAGCAAAGATAATGAAGTCTTCAAGGGTTAGAAAAGATTAATAATTTTTAAGACCTTTTCCATTTTTGAAGTTATTTCTTATACAATTGTTAATTTCTTGAGGGGACTGAATAGATCATAATCTATTTTATGCTCTTGCCATGACCTGGTTCATGGTAGAGGCCTAGTTGTGAACAAACAAATGTGTGATTAGGACCCTGTATGCCAACGTATAAAGTTAAGTTGATCACATTGCAGACAAAATATCAGACCCAGTTTTTAAGGCTTTTTAAATTCTCTGTGCTCTGTTGTTCCAAAATATTCCAGGTTAGCTGCACTGATGTTGGGATAAAGATCAGATACATCAACAGATAATAGAGATTTGGTGTGTGCTCCCACCTGAGCCCATGTTCTGAAATGGATGCTTGTGGGGGTTTTATATGATAAACCGGGATAGATAGGTTTTTAATGCATACGGTGTGATTTTTTTCTCCAGTGTTTTAAATGTCTCATTAAAACCAAGAAGGATAACCCTTTTAGCTGTGAATGTGGGCTGAGGAGCAGGATGGATTTACTAATACCTTCGACTCCTTAGATTTGAGGTTGGCATGGGCGTGATGTCCTGGGTGAAGCTTTGGAAGTTCTTGTGGAGGATAGGTGGCTGTATGCCAGCAAAGGTGCTCTCTGCATCAATGAAAAATATACTGCAGACTCTGTGACCAACACAAAATCATAGGTTTACTTACGAAAGACCTGCAAATACATTCTACAGTCTTAAAGTATAGGAGCCATAACTTGTACTTCTTGTTTCTTTTAAACTTAATTATAAAAGTAGTAGTAATCATACTAAATTTAAAGAGTTCAAATTTAAAATGTTAATAATTAAAACTTAAAGAACTCCCTCTCCTCTTTCTGCTCCTTGATCCCTATTTCTACTTCCCTTCTTACATACATCTATTAACAGATTGATCTTTGTCTTTTTACACTTTCTCTCTCTCTATACACTTGTCTACGTGTGTGAAATCTAACTGGGAAAATAAATATAGGTATATATATACATGTGTGTGTAGATATATATGTAGATATAAATAAAAATATAGATATCATTCCATGCTAGAGATGTAAATCTCCCTCATTCATTTAAAGTACTATCTGTTATATAACCACTTTGTACTTTCTTCCCCTCCCCCTTGAAGCACTGTGCTATCCTTATAGCAATACATAACCAAAGATGCTTGTAGTAGTTAATTAAGGAGATGAAAACAGCTCTTTTTATGATGAGGAAATGAATATTTACTTTCATTTATCTAGTTTTAGTTGATTCATGAATAATTGTTGATAACCTTGTAAAGTTTTGCCAGTGCTCTTCCAAATGTATCCTTGGTTCTCACTGTGACGTATTTTCTATGTTACTGTTTGTTATAATTATAAAGCCATGAGGACCCATGCTTACAAATGTACATATACAGATTTATTTATTTCAAGGAGACAATTCACACGGCCATGCTCCGCGTGAAGAGCATTATGGCACGTACCTGCCTTTGTGACAACGGCACCCTAACAGATACAGTTTTCAGGAGTCGCGCTTTCAGAAGATTCTTCCACTCTACAATAATTGCTACATGCTTTTAGCCATATTAACAAAGAGCATCTTTAACCTTCTATGTGCAGAAATCTTTATACCTTACAATTCGGGCAGCTATTTTAAAATTTTCCAAATTCACTTGCAGCTCTAGTTTCTGCAAGATCTACCCATCTATTCCAACTGTGTCAGACTGACAAAAACAGAAGAAAACAAGAATAGACTCTACATGGCACTCAGGTTGGCTGAGAGATAAGCTGACAAAGCGAGAATTGGATGATGGGAGGAAAAATGTACCATCACTTGAAAAAGAGCTCTTCTCTTTCAAGCTATATATAACTTAGCCATTGTAAATTGAGTAAGACTATTAATAGTAATAATTATAATAACGCCTTACATTTGTCTAGTGTCTAGTGTTCCTCAAATTTTAATTCATTTCATCTTTATGACAGTTCTATCAATTAGTCAGGACAGAGCCTATTATTTCCTCCCTACTTCCCACCTCTGCAGGTACTTCCTGCTGCTCTTTCCAAACCTGGTGATCAGATTTGAAGAAGTAAAACTCCCAGCCTTGAATATCTCCCAGAAGTCATTATATTTGGGCATCATACTTGGTGATATGTAAGAATGAGGAAATTTCTGCTGTGGCTAACATCCCCTCAGGGAGAATAGAAATCACTGAAAAGAACAGGTCAGATAACTTGAAATTATTGAGGTGATGCTACTTTTTTGAAATAGAGACATGTGACAGTATTAAAAATGGATAGTATGAATTAATTCCTAAAATTTATTCTTAATTATATCACAGAATCATTTGGATTCCATTCCTTTTCTTAATAAATTAGCCACTGATAATCATAATTATGACCCTTAGGTGCAATAAGACAAGGGAATGCCTCCTGAATTATTACAAGGTGTTCATTTATGTCTACTCT
The DNA here is from genome assembly GCF_987537825.1 of Furipterus horrens. Taxonomy (NCBI): domain Eukaryota; kingdom Metazoa; phylum Chordata; class Mammalia; order Chiroptera; family Furipteridae; genus Furipterus; species Furipterus horrens. The sequence continues at coordinate 18,829,590 of NW_028327174.1, read as the reverse complement.
GTATGCTAATTATATGTACAGGTGACCAATTTTTAAGAAGTGTTCATTTAGGTCTACTCTGTATGTTAATTATATATATATATATATGTATATGAAGTTAAATTTTAACAATGGTAACATTTCTTTAGAACAAAGCCCCTATTCCAAGTGCTGAATAAAAATAATTCTATTTTTTATGGATTTTTTCCTCTAGATTTCTGTTTGGTATCCATGGTCTTGACTTATTTGTTCATTAGCCAGAGGTCATTATTTGAAAAAAAACAATAATGCTGAGCATTTATAGCATGGCTTATTGTAAGCCAATGTTTTCATTTTCATATACATTGTCCAGTTTACTATATAAGCCCCCAAAGGTATTATGACCAGCATTTTGTAAAATAAACCTCAGGAAGCATAAGTGCTTTGCTCAAAGCCACGTGGCTAATAAATGGTGGAGAAGAAACCCAATTCCATCTGTCCACGTCAAGAACTTTTTCTATCAAACCACAGCCATCCTAGAAACTCACCTCCCCGACCTTGTGTCAGGAGGCATCAGTGGCTGTGGGCCTCTCCACTTGGAAGCCCATGTGGCTGAGTTTCTTTCCCGTGCCAGTCAGAGGAGCTAGTATCAACTAAGAGATCAGAGATTCAGAAAATGTGTTGTAACCCTGATTATCAGTGAAAAGGGATAATGTCCCCAATATTAGATTGTGTTCTATCCACCTGAAGAGGTATATCGAATGCATCATTTTGTAGAGAAATGACTTCATTTTTCCTATAATACGGCCAAGGCTGTGATAGAGTGGGACCTTTTGTGATAGCTCTTTAGTGTATATAAGAAGAGTACGCTTTGAAAGGAAATATAGGTGTGGGCATTCTCCATTCACCATGGATACAAAACAGATTTTCTGCCTTTGATGAAAAGAACAGGCAGTGCCCATTCTAAGGAGAGAGGGTGTGAATAAGAGAGAGCGCTGGACGAGGTTTTATTATCACCTCTCATTTCTTTTTATTCCATTCTAATCAGAAACTTGTTATTAAACAAGCTGCCCTGTAATTAATAAGTGACGTAGAAAAGTCACTGCCTTGAATATGCTCATATGAAAAAGGGCACACAAAGGTGAGGGACACCTCTAAGGAAGAAGGGCCTTTGCCAGTAATAATTATCTGAAAGGAACAAACAGTGCCCAGGAAGTCAGGCTGGAGTCACAGAAATAGAAACCCAAAACATTAGGGCAGGCCTCTGCTCTTTAATGAAATATTGCTGATGCTGAATACTAATTTCCAACTAGAGCAATGCTTTAACAAAGCCATCCTGCCCTTCTCCATTCTGGAATACTAAGGAGAAATGTTTTCTGTATTTATTAAGCCCCTTATAATTATTTCTGACATGTAAAATATACTGGAGATAGAGAGAATAGTAGAAGATTGGGATGTGATGTCAAGTCTTCAAAGAATTGAACAAGCAACCCCAGCAATAACCATGCTTTCAGTATGACACTGCCATTTAATAAACCAACAGAGAAAATATTCAATATTAAAAGGAATTCTGTCAACATTCTGGGACTAGTGTAATTTTGAACAATCAGGCATAATGGCAAGATCAAGCTTCATGCTTTGGTGTAGGACTTGTACTTCTGTGAAATTATAGAACTTACAAATAATGGGGAATGAGAAATAGGCAATGATGGAATGGAGGGAAGGAGGTGGGAAGCTGGACATTCTAGTTCTGACCCCTCTGACCTTACCGATATGCAAATGGTTCCATTATGTCAAGACAGCAGAGGTGAAGCCATCAAGGTTTCCCAAGAATGTTCGATTTCACCCCAGAGAAAGATAAGTTTGGCATTTGGAATGGCTGAGAATATATGAAGTGTTGTGTCATTAAAATTTATGATCACAATTAATTCACATTTGTTAAGGACCAAGTCACCTGAGTTGAATCATGTGGGGGAATCATTAAAAAAAGGATAATGTGAAATGACAGCAGGTCTGCAGAGTGGCCAGTGATGTGGTCTTTTTCTTTTCCCTTTTTTTTAACTTTCCACTTGGTGTTTGGAGATTATTTGGTGTTTGAGGAATCAAGGTCATTTGTTGGCATGTGGCTATGGTATGAACTAAGTAGAATCTTTTTCAATTTCACTCAGGTTAAGGGGTTAAAACATGTGGCAATATGACAAAATAAGACTCCTATAAGAAAATAGGAATGGTGCTCGTTGAGGATAATTCTGTGCCTGGCACTGTGTTCAGTTGACTTAACGATGTTCTCAGATAGAAAGCCTGCGCATGGGATGACTTTCCCACAAAGTTGCTGAAACAGTCCACTTCTGGTTCTCCAATGGCTCATCCTCTCAAATAAGAAACCAGACACTCTGTGCGGCTCTTGATCACTCCTGTTCTTCACATTGTCTTGGTTGCAGAGCACATAGGACAGCATCTCTTCATGCCTCTGTTGTCTGTGTAGATAATTCCCAGTTGAGGATGTTGACATTGGTTGCCAATAGAAATTTTGTGTTTCCTGGAAATTCTATTTTCCTTCTAATAACTGAATTACTATAAGGAAATTTGTTTCTTCTCTAGCTCTTCGGTCCCCTTCTTCTACTTCTATGAGTTCTAATCCTAGAATTGCCCCTCACTTGCTGATATGTTGGGCAGATCAGTATTTCTGGGACCCACATGCTCATCTAGGAATTGGAGGCTGATTATCACTAATATCTCATTTCAAAATGGAAGTCTGCTGGTCTGTGAGTTTATAAGTTTGTGCTCTCTGAACATTGTTGGTGGTGAGCTTTCACAGGTACAGATGTAGGATTAAGATCAAAACCGTATGTACTTGGTCTCACCGTTCCATTTTCTGTCTATTCTCTTTATACCAGATGAGGCTGCATGCTGACCCTTTTATTCAAAATTCTAATTCTTTATTAGGGTGCTACTTTACACATCAGTACTTCCAACTTGAGATTGCCAAAGAATACTCCATCTCCAAGGCACTCGAAAGAGGGGTAAGTGTTCCCTTCCTCAATGCCAGCTGCTTGGGGACCAGCAAGTGTCTCTAAAGTCTTGTGGCAGCTGGACCACAAAAAGGCGGTTCAGTGCATCCTCAGAATATCCAGGTGAAATTCCTGCTGGGCCTGCGAACTCCTCATTCTCTCAACTGATGGTACATCCATTTTAGAACTGAAAGGAAAAAAGGTTTCAGTCTTTGTGTGATATAACAACGAGGAGCTCAGTGCACATGAGCATTCAGCGATCGTTTCCTTCTAGTCCTTGTATTATTTTCTCTTTGTGATTTAAATTTCTATTTCAGGTTCCTAGGCAGCCATTTCTAAGTTGCCCATGTGACCTCAAAAAGTTGGGACTTAAGCATAAGCCAAATTTTTAGAAAATAAAGAAAGGAAGGGAGAAAGGAAGGAAGGAAGGAAGGAAAAAAGAGAAAGAAAGAAAGAAAGAAAGAAAGAAAGAAAGAAAGAAAGAAAGAAAGAAAGAAAGAAAGAAAAGAAAGAAAGGAAGGAAGGAAGGAAGGAAGGAAGGAAGGAAGGAAGGAAGGAAAGAAGAAAGAAAGAAAGAAAGAAAGAAAGAAAGAGAAAAAAGAAAGAAAGAAAGAAAGAAAGAAAAAAGAAAGAAAGGAAGGAAGGAAGGAAGGAAGAAAAGAAGAAAGAAAGAAAGAAAGAAAAAGAAAAAAAGAAAGAAAGAGAAGGAAGGAGGGAAGAAGGAAGAAAGGAAGAAGCTGAACACTGGACAGTCTTACTGGAGTGGAATTGCACAGTTGTTAAAATTCCATCTTTGCTGTCCAGGTCAATTTCACTTCAGTGACTGTGAAAAAATATGGATTATGATGTTTAAGAAGTTAAGCAAGTAATCCTTTTATGTTAGTTAAAACCTAACCTTAGAGAAAACCTACTAGACCTTGAAGTGAGTGTCTGACAACATCGTAAGCTCTGATGACGTTTTAGGTCGTTCTGACATATACTGTGATTTACCTGTGCGCTCGCAAAATAAAGGGGAATGGAATTATATGTGAATATATACCACAGTGAATTTTTAAAGCCAAATTATCCCTGGGTTGAAAGGATTTCCTATGACCACAACCAATTTTCCTAAAACCTATATTAATATTTTTATACCAAAATGGCAAACCTGTTGATTGTTAGTCCTTAGTTGTAGCTGGAGGCTAGTCCTATACAACTAGACAAACTAAATGTAATATAATAACAGCATACGTTTTTTGAGTGCTTGCCATGTGCCATGCACTGGGTAAAGCATTTTAAATGGATTCGTTTATTTATCCTCACAACCCTGAGCAGCAGAACTATTTTTATTCCCATTGTATAGATGAGGAAACTAAGCCATAGGAGAAAATAACTGGTCCAGCCCATAAAAGGTAGAGTCAAGATTTGACCTTAGGAGGCCTGATTCCATGACACAACAGTTAGGTACATGCTCTCCTCAGAGGTCCTATTTACTCCTTTTTATTCTTGCAGTTTCTTTCTTATTTGATACTTTCCACATTCAGTGAACATCTCCCAGAATTTAAGTCATAGAGGAGGAGTAAATTATATATTTTTTTAAGAGAGAGGGAAAGGTAACAAAATAGAGAAGAGCAACATCAATGTGAGAGAGAAACATTGATCGATTGCCTCTTGTATGTGCACCAACCAGGAATCGAAACCCGCAACCTAGGCTCATGCCCTGACTGGGAATCAAACCAGTGACCTCTCTCTTTGTGGAACAATGCTTAATCAACTGAGCCACACCAGTAAGGGCTAGAGGAGTAAATGGTATCTTGAAATGATGATCGGTGAGAATTAATTTTGCTTCAGAGTGCATCTAACTTATTCTAAAAGCAGGAGATGCTGGCTTCATTGTGGACGAAAATGCCAGTAGGTAGCAAAAAAATGAGCCTAAGGTCCAGACCAATTTGGAGAGTACAATTTAGTCTCTTGCCTACAAATTTCACTCGTATACAAAGGAAAGGGGCTATGTAAAGAAGCCACCTTCTGATGTGGATCTCTGTTCATAATGACATTGGTTTGGTGGCCATGGTGGGGCAAGGGGAAAAGAAGCAACATGATAGGATAGACCCTGAAACTAAGCTGCCTGGATTCCAACCCCGGCTCCACCACTTCCTACCCATGTGTTCTGGGGCGAGTTCCTTGTTGCCTCTGTGGCTCTGTTTCCGGTTCTGTAAAAGAGAAATAATAGGACTTAGAGTTCATACAAATAAAACATTTAAAACAGCTCCTGGCACATTGTCAATACCTTAAGGGTATTTGCTGTATCATCATCTTCATCCTGAGGGCCCCCAAACACTCTGTGGCAAAGATATCAACAGTGGTTTTATATTTAGACATTGTTAGGGCTTTTATATAGAAAAAGAAAAATAATAGATTAGATTTATCTTTGACTTTGCTAAGTAGAGCAATTCTCAGATCACCTAGATTTATTTTGGTTTTAGAGTTTGAGTGGTAATTTATAAGTTATTCAACTAACGTGTTGCCATGACTCAGTCGGAAGAAGGAATTTTGCTCCCAGTGAAAGAGGATTTAGCATATTAATTGAATGATTATAAAATAGAAACAGACTGACCAGTATCCTGAAAAATCTGAAGATGGGAGTGGCAAAAATGGGAGCTAATCCTGCCTGCAAAGTCCAAGTGATTAGGGAAACTGGGATTTGGAGTTTGACATGGCAAATTTATTTTGGGATGATATTGGTGAAGTGTGGCTCATAAAGCACAGTTCTGATCGATTCCCACACATTTAAGTCTTCACCCCTGCTTTCTTCCGACAGTTGGAACGGATGCTCTCTGACCCCCTGGGATGGCATCCTTGGGGTTGAGAGACGCTTTCTTCCCTCAAGGTAACTTGGTCCAACTCTGCCTGCTCAGTGATGGGGGGAGCCTGGCAAAATTCCAGAGGTGATTAGTGTTGTATCTATTATTTCACAGAGTTCAGTGTGTTTGGGTGGAAGAAAGGGAAGCCTGTAATTTCATAGCTGTAAGAACATTTCTGCTAACCCTCTTTTTATTCTAGAATTCTGAAAGGATCTCAACATTCAAGATGATTTGAGGGCATTGTGCGGAGTGGAAAGCACCCACAGTTGTTACTAAATCTTAATGGTGCAAGTGGGAAGAGTATAAATATTTTCTCTAAAATATTGATTATCATTTTGACCCATTTCTTTTGTGAGATCAAAATCCTCCTTTCAATTATTTAAATTCTGAGAATTTTTCTCCAAGAAGTATAAAATCAGAGTTGGAAGCTTGACTTAGACCAGTTAGGAAAAAGTGTTGCATTTTAAAATTTTGCCAGCACTACTTTATTTAGAAAAAAATATATGACTCAGGTTAAACCAAATTTTGAGCTACCATTTCAATACCCATATTCATCCTTGCCTGTAAAGTGTAAGCATTCTTCTTATATTTATAGGTTCTTTGAATTACATTCTAAATGACTGCCATGCAAAAAATTTAGAGCAACAATCATGCCGTGCCTTTTTGTTATCACGTGTTCTTTTCATCAAATGCTTCGTAATTTCGTTGCCCTTGCATAATCGGGTGAAGATGCTCCACCCAGAATTCATGGTCAGCTATGTGGACTCTAGCTGCCAAAGGCGCTTCTCCATGTGAACAGAGCGCTTTGCTCAGCCAGTGTAGACATGGCCAGATAAACAATGGAACTTCTCCTTTGAGAGCTGAAGGTTGGATTGCTCTAAATCTTTAACTCAAAAAATGCATCCAGGTTTGATGAGCGGTTAAAATGCCTTCTTTTTAGTAAAACGGGACCTTAAATTGACAGTAATGTGAAGAATAGCATAATTTATAATGAACTTGAAAGGCAGTAGCACTCACAGTTGCACAAGGTAATCAAGGGTCTATCAAATCAAGGTTTTAACATGAGCTTAAATGTCTGTGACAGGGAGGTTGTTCTTGCAAGTTTATATCTGTCAGGTCTTAACACTACACCTGTCAGAGTGCAGCGTGGCCTTGTCACTTTTAACCAAGATGTCACATATATTGTGGGAAACAACCTGCTTTGTGTTTTCTCCTCTAGGATTTTACTAAGAAAGCCAAGGTAAAAGCCTTTTTTTTTTTTTAACCCAGCAATTTTATTTTGCAGATTCTCAGGCTGCTGCGGTGAGTGACGGAGTGGGTTGACAACTGTAGTTACTCCACTCAGTGCTGAATGGCTGCAGGGAACAAAATCAGACTTGCCCAGGGAAGTCTGCCCAGGGTGAAACAAGTACCTTTGAGGTTTAAATCAGGTGTGTGAAGAATGCTGGAAACGGAATACTCGGGGTTTTGTTGCTCTTGTTATTTATTTTAGTTTTAGTTTAGTTTCAGTTTAGTTTAGTTTGTTTGTTTTGCATTTATATTTGTCAAGGAAAGTGGGAAGAATTGTGGCTTTGCCTGTTCTCCCAACTCATTTAATGCTATAAAATACCCACAAAAGGTTAACCTACCCTCTCTCCTAGGATTTGCTACACTTTACTCCACTGCCTTGAAAAGCACAATTGTGGTTTTTCATAGTCAAAACAATTTTGGAGCTAATCTAAACATTGAAAATTGACGTTTCACAGGCTTTATTTACAACTTGTCGATTTCCTTAGAAAAAGAAATGCTATTGGTAATTTATGAGTTAGCTGCAAATTACTCAAGGAAACTATGTTCAAGTTATCTTTAAAATATATATGTTTACATTGTCTTTAAAAAGTAGTTAAATGGCTCAGAAAAATCAAGCTAAGGTATCTTTTTTTTTTTCAGAAAATGTCAACCACATTTTCTTACAGGATGAAATTGTACTTAATAGCCTCTTTCTAATTCATTCAGAAACTACACTATTTTTGTTGCTATATTTTGTTAGAAAGGAAGGAGAGGCTGTTTCTACAGGTGTCATAGAAAAATCAATACTGAGCCACGGATTATTGGATCCCGTAGAACCATGGAGACTTGGCACTGAAATTCTTACCAAGGTGAGTAGGAGCATTGATTTTCCTTCTCATGCCTAAAGAAATATGACACATGGAATAGAAGCTAAATTTAAACTTGGAAACAAGTCTTTTTTGAAACTCTGCCTTCAAAAAAAATAGTGACCATTTTTTCAAAAAATTAAATGAGGAAATGGAATGAGAATTTTTGTCATATTTTTCTCTTAGATTTACTTATTTTCTTTAGTCCTTTGAGTACTTCTGAAGAAAAAAAATGAACTAAAAAAAAAATAGAACTATTTGTCCAACATTTTATCTGTAATTCAGATCCAGTGATTTTCTTACGATATACTTGTGTTACACAGTATAAAACAGTCTCTCCCTTAAACCTATAACCAAGAGTGCAATAGTCCTTCAGCTTCTAAGAAAAAGCGTATTATTTACATAATCATATTTTAAAATATGAGCCTATCCCTAATCTTCCTTATTTAAACAGTATGTTTTTCTAGCTAATTTGTTCCAGAATATTTAGACACATACTTCCTTAATTGTTTACATATTTTACAGTTTCTTCGAGATTTTGCAAAGTTGCAAAGCTATACCTAACACATCGGTTGTTTTACCGCATTGCTTAGCATTCCATCCATGCAGGCAGATGGTGCTCCTAGGTTTGGAAGGATAAATCCCAGGGGAAGTAAGCTGAAGAACATTTTATGCATCACTCATTCTATTATGAGCCCTCTGCTGTTCCATCTTTACAAGGTAAGAGATTTATTGTGTGCCGGCTTCTGGCAGTAGAAAATGACGTGTGCTAATGGCTTTTGCTTCGAAGTGTATGTGTTTGGAACTCATAATGGGGAGTATAGAGATCGTTTTATAAGTAAAAGAATAATTGGAACAATTTAAGTTACTCACGCACGCTCTAGCACGTTCATCTGTCCCCAGGTAGCATTTGGTTGTTCTACCCTGGGACCCACATTCTGTAGTATTGTCTTCCTCGTGTTAAGTGAGGTGGTAAATTGGTCATTTTTATATTGAATTTGAGCAGAGTATGTGATCAGGAAAGATAATTCAGGTCTCAATGTAGAAAATTACCAAATTACCAGTTTGCTAAGCCTGGAGGTAGATATAATTTGAGTTTTAATATTTTGTGGAATCAAAAATTGATTCTGAGAAAATTAAAATATAAAATGCCAGCAAGTTCATGGCAATATATAAAATTGCCTTACTATCATTTTTTTTTTCTTATTGCTAGCAAGTGGAAAATTCTTACTCGTTTTTTCCTTATTCTAAATTTTTAGACTGGCTGAACCAACAACAACCTGACAATTTATACTCTAATTTTGGATCATCTAGTTAATACCTTAATGCTGATTATCTTCAAAGACAATGTCCTGTAAGGAAGACTATTTGAATGCTGCTACTGCATTAATAATAAAATAACAGGGAAAATGCAACATTCTGGATACAACATCTGATGAGGTGAGATTTTATCATGTCCCATAAAATGAGATTACAGTTGATTTTATTTGTCATTATCCCAGCCCCAAGAAAGTTTTTATTTAGCCACTTGACACAGAAATCTAAAATATAAATGCCAATTTGAGGTATTTAAAACCAAGCTATTTAATGTATTTTCTTTGTGTATTAATTACACTATTTTACTATTTTTCATCCTTTCCAGCTTAGAAAATCATGACTCATTAAGCATGCAACATATTTAAATAAAAATAAATTATGTACATTATAATTGTTATGGGAGGGAAAGGCATACTATTCTCTAATTTTGGATAAGGTTTAACTGTTGATGTGTGAATATTTAAACGTGAACAAACCCAAGACAATGGCATACTTTAAAGTGCTGTAAAGTTAAAATGGGAAATAAAAATGTTGTGGTAAGTGGCAGCCTTATTTTTACTGTTGTAATAATATAACATCTGCCTGAGGGGAAAAAAATACATACAAAAGACAATGAAGAGACAAGTAAGGAGCTGGACATAAGGAAAGCTCCAGGTGCCTGTAGATTCAGTTTGAGGATATTAAGTATGTAGCCCTCTTTATTTGGTACATATACTATAATGCATCAGAGTGGTCAGGTGCTGTCCACGTACTCCAAAAATGCAAGTGTTTTCCACATTGTTTATGTTTACACCAAAATTTCCCACAATATATAAATTATATTTTATCTGTGTCTGAGTAACATGATAATAGCTGTTCTCTCTTTGGATTAAACCCATCACGTGACTTTTCCTAAAATGTTACAAAGACAAATGTCTACTAGATAATTTGTGGTCTGTAAAATATTGTGAATTTCTGTGGCGAAAGTGGCAATTAATTGAAGCATAATTATCTTAAATGTGACAATAGTCTGGGAGGCCACATTTGGCCAGCACAGTGTCTTGGATTCATTACCATATTCTTCTTTTTTTTTTTGCATGCTCTGTTGTCATCCTCTAGGTTCTTTCTGGGTCCATCTCTCTTTTGTTTCCCTTTGACGCTCTATTGTATTCCAGTTGGCAGTTAAAGGACAGAAACAGAGCAATAAGGCCGCATGGCTACATTTTCCAGTGCCACCAACTGCGAGTTAAGCTGACTAACATCGTGAAAGCCCGGTCCATTTCGGTCACAGCAGGCATGGCAGGTAAAAGCATTTCTGTATTAAAGTACACCATTTGTTTCTGCAGGGTCTTGGTCTAATTTCTCTTGTTTGCCAGTTGGGGGGAAGAAACGAAAATAGGTTGAGGACCAAATGCCTGGGGTATTTAATCAAACACCCAGTAACTCTTAATGATAGGGTGCAGAAATTTCACTTTCAAGGATTAACTGTGGTGGATTTTGTCCACACAAATGCGTGTCTCCTTCTACCCAGCATTTTATCTAGTACCTTTTTGCCAGTGCCTATATACAATGCAGCACAAGAATCCCAGATAGTTTTCATAACCTCCTGGGTTACCAGAAACTAAACGTGCAAAGTGAAAATGCCCATGAAATATAGGGATTTCTGGGGTTCCTCAAACAGTACATTTACATGCTATTGTTTACTTCTATTAAAACGAGACATTTTTTTAGCTCGATGTAGTCCCATTTATTTATTTTTTTCATTGTTTCCCTTTATATATCATATAAAATATTGCTACGAGTGATGTCCGAAATTTTACTGCCTAGATTTGCTTCTAGAATTTTTATGGTTTCAAGTCTATCATTTAAGTCTTTAATCCATTTTGAATTTATTCTTGAGCGTAAAGTAAGAAAGGTGGTCTAGTTTTATTTTTCTGCACAAATCTGTCCAATTTTTTATTTCACTGTGTTCTGTTAATTTGATGACTATTTCATAAGTGGTAAGTACAAACTTCCTTAAATATTTTATGAAGCTCATTTAATCAAGCAAACAAAGCACATCACTGTATTGATCCTTGACCTTTTGACCTGTCACCTTGACGTGTCTGATGCCTTTCTCTCATGTCCTTGTGATGAGAGCTGAGGGAGCAGAAAGGGTGAGGAAAGGTGTCAGCCCTTCTTTGTTGAGCAGAAGCAGGCTGCAGAATTGTCTCCTGAGGGGGATTTCCTTGCAAGTGGTGAAATTGGGATGAATAATGTCAGTTTGCACTCATACTGAATATATTTTTAGGAAGCTTAAGAGGACTATACAAGAGTCACCTAGGAGAGATAAATGTAATGTACATTTAAGGTGGGAAAACTAAATTGCTGAGACGTGTCAGATTATAGTGATAATATTAAGCTCATTTTATAGATAAATCTAAATATTCCTCAGCCAGTTCCTGCATGCCATATACTGACATAAATTTTACCAAGTCTCTTCTTCACTAGAGCTTAGAGCCTTGACATTCATCTTCTTACTTTGGAGTCTACCCTAGTTTGTTTTGTTTTACATTCTAGGCCCATTCTATGGGTGTATCTTATCAGGTTGGATCAAAAGTTACCATAGGGTGTCATGTGAAAATAAAATAACTTTTTTTAGAAGTTTTAGCAAAAAAAAAAAAAAAAAAGGAAAAAGTAGAATGATCAACAGTGTCATGATTGTACCTGGAATCTTTTCAAAAATATGAGGTTCCTTCTGTGTTAGCCGTCAGATAAATTCTTTGACTATTTTGCTCTCAAGTTGACACAGATTTTTTATTTATAAATGTCCTTGGGGATCCACGACAGATCTGTGATACTCATTTATTTTCTATAGAAAAGTTCAGGACCAATACATTCAAAACATTTCAAAGTTCCCATGTACTTCTCTGCTTGACTAACTCAGCACTGCGTGGACATACCCAGATTCTTTTGGACACTCGACATGGCCACCCACGCTGCCCTTCAGTGCACTAAATGACCTCCTCATTGTCTGAGAGCCCGAGATGTAATGTTTGCTGCATTGGCGCTGCCTGGTTTTCAAAACCATTTCTCGAGAGAGTCGTGGTTTGGGCCAAGAGGTAAAAGGGTGGGAGACAAGGATTATATTTTGGCTTTTTTTTCCCTAATATGTTAAATAAAAAACACTGGAGAACAAAATGTCCTTCTTTTGTTTTTGGTTCAAATAATAGCATGAAATGTGAATCATAGCATAATTGTCATGGAGAGGAGAAAGGGAAGGAGTTAATCACCCCTTAGCTACTCTTGTTCTCAGGGACCCACTATGCTATCTGTTAATAAGCTAAAAGAAAGGGTGTGCTGTTTCTCGCTAAGATGACATAAAAAAAACAAAACAAAACAAAAAAAAAACAAAGCAGTCCTTTAAATAGATTCATTTTAATATAAGAAGGTCAGAGGTCCATAATCCAGGATAAATACATGCATCCACATGTTCATATGCATATACTTATCCAAATATTTCTGCTAAGTACTAAAAATGGTGGCGAGAACAGGGCTTCCTAAGGGTTTGGGGACCTGGTATTTTTTTGGATTAAGTGAGTACCAAAGCAAGGCGATTTATAATTTGGAGCATTGGGTTTTAGCTTAGAATTTCACTGAGATTTTATATTCTGTTCGATTATGCATTGTGATGGTTTTGTTATAAAAAAAATGTTTTAACTTCCTTACCTTGGAGTAAATCTGGTATTTGAGATGAGTGGGCCATGCTTGCCCTTTTATTACTTATTCAGAGAACATTTATTGATCTTCTGCTTTGTGCTAAGCACTATTTTACCCCTCTCCAACATTCTCTCAGAGCCCAGACACTTTTATCTAAGTCTGAAAAAGCACCAAATAGAGATACACAAGGTGTGAAGCTGATGAATTGATAGGTGATTGTAAAATGCCATAATAACTTGATACTGTGCACATTTTTCTGCTCACAGATTTTATATGACCATTGTCAGAACTTAGCAGAAAGCCTCATCAAAGTTGTAAATTTTTGTTGAACTTAAAGCAATTCCTTCAAGGTTTAGAGGGTTACATTTTCATTGTGTTTTAGAGGTACAGAAAATTCTTATTTCCACTTCTACTTTTGATGAGCGTTCTACACTTAATATTTATATCTTTATGTTTTCACTTTTCCCTCCCTTGTTTGCCAACTTTTCTGATGATGAAATGCTGCTTTTTTTTCTTCTTAGTCCAGTTTCATGTACTTGTGTATGTTAAACCAGGAGATTAAAAACTAAGTGGAGAAGAAGCTCTGGATTCTTTGCTACAGGGTCCAAAATAGTGTGTGTGTTTGTGTGTGTGTGTGTTATGACAGAAACATTGCAGCTTAAGTTTAGTTCACAAATGTAGTGGTTTAATCGGAACTGGAATGACTGGCTTGAGTTTTGACCACTTCCTAACAGTAGAAAAATTAATTTCTAAACCTGCTTCTTCAGTTATTAAATGAGGAAAGTAATATACCAACCCAGCTGAAATACGGTAAAGATTAAATGCAATCGTGGATCACACAGTGCTTGGCATATATTCAGAGATCAAAAAACATTAGCAATGATCTTCAGTTAGCATTACTGTTGCTTACTGTGTGTCTGCAGAGACACACCTACCCCATGCACACAATCTTTCTGTATGATGCATTGATCACAGAATGATGGCCACTGTTAGGCAAAATTGTGCAAAGGGGAAGAAGTCTGCCTCCAGCATGACCAGCTTTCATGGAATAGGTGCATTCTCTCCTCACTCCCTTCCGATGCCCGGAGCCCTGCCTCTCATCTTCTCTTTCCTAGTAAAACCTTCTTTCAAGTAAGGACCTAAAATTTATCCCCACAGAGGTCTAGGTGACTGAGAACCTTTGAGGTGTTGCCTTTGAAAGGTCACTGACCTCTTATCAAAGATCAAATACTGGGTTGATGAGACGGCAGGCAGCTGGCAGCAGCTGGAGAAACTGGTTTGCCAGTGTGATTTTTCCTTGCCTTCTGGAGATGTCCCCCGAGTGGGAATGGTTAACTAGGCCAAGGGTGAGGTGAGTTCCTGCTGCTGAAGGTACCCGCTGGGGCTCTCCTGGGGGTTGTCTGACATCCTCAAAGGCTGCCTCTTTCTCTCTAACCCCGGGGCCATTAAGGAATGACTGTCAGCTTTTCCATTTTTCTTTTTTTTTTCATTTGTGTCTGTGGGTTTTTGAATCTCGTTATGCCTGAGACCACAAGCTGTATTCCTTTGAAAAATTTTTCCTAATACTCTTCTTTATTTTTGGATATACATCCATTTTTCTTCTACCCACATCTCATCCATATATTCATTCTTGGTTGCCCATTGTATTTCTTTTACAAAGGCCTGTATTCATGATTTAAAGTTTTTATACATCAAACTATTACGCTGAGACATTCTCCTGAAATCATCTTTTTTTATGTAACTCTTCTTCACCTCTATTTTCTATGCACAGGTTTGAGGATTTGAAGGACTTGGGTTCAAGTTGAAGGTGGCTTCACCAGCAATACATGCTGGGAAAATTTCTGTAATTTCTCAGCCTGGGTTTGTCAATGAAGTAGGAATAAAAGGGTCAGCCATCGTGTTGTAAAAAACAAATCAGTGTCTTGTAAACTCAAAAGTGATGAGAAGCATTTTGGTCTTCTTTTTACTCATCATAACTTCTCCCTCAAGCAATAATTTTTTAAGACAGAGCATGAAGACATGTTATGTTTAGTAGTTTGTGGAAGAAGAGAGAGGATTATATCTCTGACATTGTCTTTCACTACCTGAAATAACTACTGTGTGCCTTCTGATAACATCACTGTCAGTCCCCTCTGCCAGCATGATATCCTTTAATGCAGAGACAGCCCAGAAGAGAATATTCTCAGAAACATCTGCTGGTAAACAGGAGGCCCATAACGATGGGTCAGATGCACCAAGAGCCTCTCAAAGGACCCAGGTCATTCTGTAGAGCAGTTGTATGTGGCATGACCAGGCTGAGATGTTCCCAGGTCACTCTGAAGTTTGGACTAGGCTCCGGCAATTGATTGCTGTCCTGTAAACCAAAGGGCCGCCGGTTCAATTTCCAGACAGGTCACATGCCTGGGTTGCAGGTCAGGTCCCCAGTTGGGGGTGTGCAAGAGGCAACCACACACTGATGTTTCTCTCCCTCTTTTTCTCCTTCCCTTCCCCTCTCTCTGAAAATAAATAAAATCTTTTAAAAATAAAGTTTGGACTTGGACCATGAAGCATAATGTTTTCAGCATCCTTTACCCAAGGGTAAAACAATAAAAGCTAGTATTTTTCTAGTATCTCCTATGTACAAGACAGTAAAAAATACTAATAACTGCTAACTTTGGGTTTCTACCAAACACCCAATGTGCACTGAGCTGCAAGCTTTACCCAATCGTCTAATCCTTACAACTTCGCGACACCTGTAGTCTGTCCATTTTATAGTTGAGACCAAAACCAGTGTTTTCTGGGTCTTCTTAAAGATCCTGAAATTTAGATAGCATTCTGTGCATTCTGCACATGAAACAATGGGGACACAGAGGGTTTAAGTAACTTGTCCCCAGGGCTCTGTGTGGAGGAGCTGGGATCCCATACGGGCTGGCCTGACGCTGCACACTAGGCCACACTGTCATTCCGAGTGCTCCAAAGCTCAGAAAAGGACCTTTCTACCCCTCTTAATTTACATGTTGCGGATTGATATTTTCATAAAATAAAATAAAATTGAATTGCTGGAAAAATATAATTAAAAGAGATATATAAAACACAAACTCAACGATTTCTTATTAGATTCAACAAACGTAAAATTCCTCTGACACGTTACTATAGATGCTTTTAAATACTTTCTCCCGCTTTCTGGCTTGTCTTATGACGGCCCAATAACAAAACCGCTTGCTCCAGAGCCAGTGCATGGAAAATGCTTTGAGGTGCACAGCTCTAGACCTTTGGGATGTGAAGATAAGGCAGTTTCTTCACTCATTAATAGAAGTCTTATGGCCATAGATTTCACTTCAACATTTACCAGTAAGACCTTGAATAATTCTCAGGTTGGCGATATACTAAAACACAATTAAATATTGAAAGTCATGGCCTCTATTTTTGCATTTTTTTAATCTCACCGAAGTTAAATAGAATGTCTTAACAATATACCAACAGGAATTAAATTAATCTTGGATGGAAGACATTTATTATTTGAAGGCCTATCCTCTTATAACCAACATAACCGAGAAATGTGGACCATTGTAAATTAGCTTATTTGATAGAATAGAGATACCAATATATTGCAAGTATATCACTCTCTCTCCAGAGGACAGGCTCATTGTTGTGTTGATTAATTAATAGTCTCTCCTCCTGTATCCAAGTAGGTTAAAGAAATGAAAAGAAACATGATAACAAAGCCAGCAAAGCAAACGTTTCTGGTTAGTTTCCCCAGTGGCTAGAAAAATGCTTGTCACCCACTTCTTCTTGCTGAGCAGAGTAAGTTAGCTTCATGATGGTTCCTTTTTCGATATTTCTGAAAGCAAATCTTAAAATAGAATGGCCATGAAAAATAGAAAACATGTGTTTCCCAGAGGAAAACATGGTGTGTAGCAGGCTCTCATCTCCACATCCATCTGTGGAAGTGTCTGCAGGAAATAAATGAGAGAAAAGAGCTTAATAAACAGAAAATGTAGAGTTGCTATTTTTGAACTTTATTTAACAACATCATACCCAGATTTCTAAACCAAACTTAGTGTTTGCCTGATTCCTGGCCGAACCCTTCATGCACAGCCCTGCTGTTAGGAACACTGTATTTATATGGCATCTGTGCCCATTATGGTTAATCTTAACTGGGCTTTAACTTCAAGGAATAGGTGCTAGAGTAGAGGATCTGTTTGGACCAATCATTGCATTACAAGTGTTACAGTTTTATTAATATGGACCTTTCTCTGTGTTCAGTAGAGGTAAAAATAGTGGCAGAAAGTGCACAAGATCCGTGTTCGTCCTTATCATGGAGCCCTGTGCTGACGATGACATTGGCAACCTGCATACCTGAAATTCAAATGAAGCTCCATTGTGTTCTTAAGCAACGCCCTGCCTTGGCATCGAATCTCTTACACAAATTTCATACCTTGACCATTCATCTATGGAGGACCCACTATGTGACTGGTCTTGTGGGAGATTGCTCAATCTTGGAGAAACAATTGCAGCACCTTGGTTCCACCTTCAAAGAGTTTCCAGCCTGGTTGGGGAGGTAAAGGGACAGAGATATAGATTTAGAGCACGTTAGCACTGCCATTATAAACAAAGGGACTGACTGGCCTTTGAATGTAGAGCAAGTGACAAACTCAGGCTGTGGAGTCAGAAAGTGCTTCACAAAGTCAGCGACATGAAGCCTAGATCTGGGAAATTAAATAGGAGTTTTAAATTTAGTAGTGGTAAATACTTGTATTAATATTTTTGTATTAAGTTTTTGTACAACATGGCTTTTCTTCGGCTCTTTTCATTCATGACCTGATTTTTTTCTTTTTTTGGGGGGGGAGGGGTCTTTCATTCAGTACCCCAGGGAAGTACTGTTTTGATGGAATATATCATATTGTTTCTCTGCTTCTGCACATCACGTTCTTCCAACAGTTAAAAGTTTGAGTGGTTAAAAGCAAAATTTTGTTTGTACTTTCCATATCTCCTTACTGACTTTTTGCCATATTGATTGCCAGCAGCTTCCTCCTAGTTTCAAAAACTTAGCATCTGCTAAGAATTTTTATTTTCTTCTTTTCCTATGATAAAACCCATTAGTAGTTAATAAGCTCCTAACTACTAACTAGGACATTAGCCTTGCTTTCAAGGATATACAAGACAAGGCATACCTAAGATAGCATTTAATTGAAAACTATAAGCTTATACTTATTCAATTTTTTGTTATGGGAACCTTGACAAAATAGAACCTTTTTTTTTTTTTTTTTAAAGAAAATGAGTAAATAATCCATAGGAAGATTAGAGGATGTTTTTAAACACCTTCATTTTTAGAATTCTAGGGGAGAAGTGTGGTGCTTATTTAAAAAGTAAATAAGCTCTTTAAAGAATAAAGGCTATAACCATGCCTTGCTAACTCATCTTTTTTACTAGACAAGGCCTAAAAGGAAAAAGATAATGCTAAAAAAGCGGGGGGGTGGGAGGGGAAGAGCCCAAGAGAACCTAATAGGCTGCCTGACAACTCCTGGCTACAAACTAGACCTTGGGTGGGGCCACACAATATTTAAGGGTCATGGATGAGGAGTGCCAGAACTACAGTAAATGTCAGCTGAAGTGTGAATGTAGCACATTCCTATACATGTCAAGAAAGTGTCAAGTGTACATCCCAGTGTCCTATTTTCGTCCATACACTCAATACCTGTCTATGGTCCTGCAGTTCTGACTATGAGTCAAGACAGCTGAATGCGTGAAGAACTTGACAGTAAGTGCTCAAAACATGTCAGTCACTGTTTATTTGTTAAGATAGACTGATACACTGAAAGCACTATTTTTAAAAACAAAACCAAGAACTTGGCATCATGCCTTTACATGTGCCGGCATAATTTTTCTAGGGATTGGAGACACTATAGGGAATGAGAAGCATTCCCTCCTGTTCTGTCCTAGACGGGGAAGCAGATGTTCATCTCATGTGAAATATGTGACAACAAGGTAAGTAAAGGACACAATGGATGTATAGCTAACAAGGATCTAGCCAAGTCTTGGGGTGTCTGAGAAAATTTCTTCAGGGAGTAAGGTTTTGGTTGGAAACTGAAGCACCAATGCAGCTATCCAGGACTGAATAGAGGCTGAAACTGGGCAGAGGTTGGAGTCCAGAGATAGGATGGAGTGGGAGAAAATATTGAGCAAACATGAGAGATAAGATTAAATGTCATAACAGAGCAGACCTGTTGGCTAAAGCCCAAAATATAAAGACTGGAGTATATACCCCTGGGATCTCAGAGCAGTGGAAAACTAAAAGTAGGTTTACAGTTGTTTATATGGAAAATAATACAATAATTAATAAAGTAGAATGCAAGAATAAACTCTGTTTAGCATACAATTGTAAGGGGTGTGAGATCATAAAACCTCAGTTTTTTATCTTTAACTTTTTTAAATTACCAATAGTGGAAGAACATGAGTATTGTGTTTTTCTTTTTAGAAACATAAGTACAGTTCTTAGAAAAAATTACTTTTGTTAAAAGGAGTCACATTTATTTTCACCAAGTCTTGTATATTCTAATGCATATAGTTTTGGACTTTAATATGTTCTATATCCAGGATATTAGGGTAGTGGAAATGAGTGATTTCTCTTCACTTATTGCTATATTGAGTTCCACCCTTTGATAACATGGAAAATGTTGCTTGGGCCTACTCCCTATGATTAGAGAAAGAAATGGTAAAGGAAGTAATATAAGAAAGATTACCTTCCTGTGGACCTTGCTCACCACTGTTGAGACCCTTGCATTTAATCTTCATATTATGTTCACTTTTATTTCATTTTGCTGTTGAGGGCCTATCAAGTATTTTAATTGGAAAATACTACGCTCTCATTTTCTCTCTGGGATTTATATTTTGGAATAGGTGAAATATGGTTGTCAGATGTATGCAAATTATTTAGAGGTGTCTAAGGCAAAATCAATGTAATTCCCTTAAGGTATTCCTAAAGAAATTTTAAAATATTAATACTTAACTCCTATTATTATGGTGTAAGCATAGAAGCAATTGTTTTTGCATAGAAACAATTCTGAGTTAAGAATATAACTTACTAATCAGATAATCAGTGATGAATGCAAATCTTTTCAAGTGAATGACTGCTTGCAAAGAATAGGTTTTCACAAAAGTCGAAACAAAACTTGACAGATGCATAGGGCTGTGTTTAGATTTCTTCTGCTGTATTGTAGCAGATGCGTAGACGTGACAACAAAGACTGAGAAGGTTTACAGTGAAAACTGAGAGTAACACTTCTTTTCGGCAGCAATGAATACATCAGGCTTCTCACTGTGAATTGCCAACGGTTTCTTTCATGAAATTATAAATATATATGATAACAATAACACGTATTACTAACTCTGTCATTCTTCTTATCCATTAACTGACAAGATGTGCGTAGTAACTGATGCATATTGATGATGGGGTGGATAATGTACAGGGGGCTTATGTTTCGTTCAGATCACTTTTACTTTTATTCTTTTGGAGGCTTTAGTATAATTTAAAATTCTCAAAGCTGAATTTAAGTTTTTATATATCACCTTGCCATGACAAGGTGTTTAAAGTGAATTTATGAAAATATCTAGTGACATAGCTTTTCTTGCAAAAACAAATCAAAATTTGCTTTGTGAATTTTCAGATGGAATGGGAAGAAAACATTGTCAGATTTAGGTACATGAAAAGCTGTTTATTTTCTTATACATTTCCAAGTGTATAAATACACAATAAATTTAATACATAAAGGTGTGAACCATTTAAAATATTATTGACTGCCATGTATGAAGAAGTTATTTTATGAAGAAAAGATTTATTTTAATAAAAGTAGCCATTGTATCTATTGTAAGTGCATTTAATGGTATGTTATATTCTTAATATATAAGTCAGATAGGTAGACTGAAAAATATCAACATACATAACAACATAAGGTCTTATATATAATATAATGGACAAGAATGTATTGATTATCAAGCTATCTTGTTAATTATACAAATATGAATTTATAAAATAACTTTAAGATCCCTTCCCTTTATTACATATTTAGTTAATTGTACAAGTGGTCTTTGTGTTCAACATGATAGACATATGAATTGAAAATCATGATAAATTTCTTTTCTTACCTGGATTTTTCCCATCATTAATTTTCAGTGAACAGTATAAAATATTTATATAGCAAAAATATTTATCAGTGCAATATTTACTGACTACGTTCTATGTCCTAGGCACTGTGCTAGGCTCTGGAGATAGCTGTGAGTGAAATTTCTCCATCCTAAAGAACTTCAAGTCAGGGTGATAGAAAAATGGATAAATAGTCACACAAGGAATTAGAGAAGATTTGGTTAGTTTCAGTGACTCTGTGGGGTAGCTGGGAAAGGTTTCACCTGAAAAGATGACATTTAGTCTGTTTACTAAAAAATGCATAATGAAGACACAGGGGAAATTATTCTAGGCAGACCAGAAAACATCTGCAATGGTACCCCCACAATAACGGTGGGAATTTCAATACGGTGGAGCTTTAAGTATATGTACACGTGAAAGAAGAGAGGAAGAGAAATGAAATAGAAAGATGTGACGGAGCCAGATAGCAATGAGCTTTGGAAATGCAAAAACAGGGGAGAAGGAGTATCTGAATTTTCGATCTTGTAGAAAATAACCACCGAAGCTATATGATTCCACTTTTCAGACAGGCTTGTGACTTACAATTCATTGTTCTTCATACTGTTTTATGTTGGTTAACTCTGCCAACCACAGAAAAATATGCATCCTGGCTATAAGAAAAAACAAGAGGGGAAAGATAAGGAAGAGTTTATTAGTCCCTCTAGCCTTCCCCCCACACACGCTGATGACACTAAACAAAAGAAGCTAAGTTTAATAAACTTTTCTGAGTTGCTATTGATAAATGTTAGTGACTAATTCAATGTGATGGGACAGAGAGAGTGACAAGTTAAGGTGGCACTGAATGTCCTCGTGTAGAAGACTGTAGTGGATGACGACACCATTACAGGAAGTAGGATAATTTATGGGTGATGAGGAGGGAGATAAATAATAAGTTTGAAATACTTGAAAAAAAATCTTAGTAGCAAGATCAGTCATGTGGGTATGAAACCCGGAAGGGCTGTGACTGTGTCATTCCTATTTGTACCTGTTGAGATAGGTGAGTGAGTATTGAATAGAGGAGGTTGTATTTATAGAACAGTAGAACACTTTTCCTCTTGATCCCTAATCTAAGAGAATGAATGATGGGAACTTGGCAAACTAGCTCACGTTTAAAGGATGAACAGAATGGAAAGGTTTGTCCAAGTTGACGGAATGAAGCAAAAGAGACTTAGGGAAGAATAACATCCTGAAAACCAAGGCAAAAATGGATTTTGAGCTTAAGGGAGTCCCATTAGTGCCAAGCTTCATGAAGTTGCCAAGTAGTATGAAGATTAAGCATCAGCCTTTGGTTGAAAATAAGATAGTTTATGGTCCTCTCAGAAGGAATGAATTATTGAGAATGTAAGCCATATTACAGTGAATGGAATAATGAATCTGACTTAAGAGTCATTAATAGTAGGCAGATTATATTTTCTACATATTTGGTGTTAAAGGGAAGGAGATGAATAGAATGTTAGCTACAAGCAACAGTAGGATCAAAGGAAGGCTTTTGAGAAAGCAAGAGAGTTGAGCACATTTGTCGGGAAAGATGTTTCTAATGAAAGAAACAGATTAATGGAGCAACTCCTGCTGGAGGTGGAACAGGACACAATCCACCTGGAAGAGAGAACTGGGACAGAAAAATGTATAGGTTTCTCCTCCAAGAGATGAAGGAAGAAGTGAAGGACAGTTGCCAACTGATAAAATGAAGGGATTTCCACTTTGGGTTCTTTTATTCTTTAAGAAGCAAGAAGCAAGATAGTCGGCTGAGAATTGACAAGAGAGGAAGACCAGTAAAGATTTGTAACAGCTGCTTGATGACTAGGACAAAGAGATGAGTAGGTGCAAGTGAAGGACTTTCTGAAGTCATCCTTTTATAATGGCATCAATCTGGCCAGTGGTGGAAGATTTTTCAGTATCATTGAATAGCTTGGAGCAAGAATAGAGAAGATCTACTCTGTATTACCCAGAGTTAGGAATTGATACGGTGGTATGACAGAACAGTGGGGCAACTCTAAAGCTGAAGGTAGTAAAATGTAGTTGATGTGGGATGGTAGAAACTAAATAATCAAGACTTAAAACATTGCTTTTATTTTTAGTACAATCCTGGAAGTTTCAGCAGGAAGACTTAATTTATTCTAAGTCAGCTTTAAAGGAAGATAAATATTTAGACAGGAATCAGCTACTTACCAGATTCATCATTTTGCAAGGTGGCATAAGAAGAGGAAAGCTAGAGTCATTGACTTAATTTTCTTGAGTTTTTGTAGTAAAATGAATTCTCAGAAAGTTCATTCTTTAAATAGGATTTTAACCAGGAGCCCATCATTACTGTATCTCAACAGCTATCTTTGTAATTACTTGAATTCTCACTTACATTCTAGCTAGTAACAATAAACTAGACCTTTCAGAAAGGATAGTTATACATTTATTTATAAAGACTCCATTATAAGCATACAGCTGATACTAGAGTTCCTCTTTTCTGTCTGTGTCTTAAGTCAAACCTTTAATTTACTGCCGCAGAAACTTTTTGAAGTCTGCTTTTAAGTATAAAAAGCTTTTTCATTAATATGTTGTCTGGAGTATGACGTGGTAGACTATATACTAAACTTGTTGGCCTGGTTCTACTCTCAACCACTTAAATGCAAATATGTCACTTTACATCTTAGGACCTCAATGTAGTTAGCATAAAAATCTCTACTTTCCTCCAAGGTTCTTGCTGACAGCCTACCATGTAGGAGAAATCACCTTATAATGAAACCCTCTTGGATGGACAATTCAGATGGTTCTACTCCTCTGGTTTCCTTTCTCTTTCTTTCCCCACCATTTTCTCCCCTCTCCTCCACCCTCTCCAACCCCTACCAATACTGAATGATGTCAGAACATTCTGGAAACAAATATATTCATAAGTCTGGGTACTGGTGTGAACTGTGAACTTAAATCTCTGTTATGCTATTTTTACTCCCCCGTGTTGAAATTTGATACTCATGTCTATGGCTTACCTACTAGACTATATCTACCTGGAAAAAAAGGCATGTGACTTATTTCTTCAAATTCCCATGATGTAGCATAGTGTTTGATACATAGTAGATGATCAATAAAGGTTTGTCGAGTAAGTTAATTAGTGAACAGATCAGTTAACATAAGCATGTTTACATTCCAAGACTTTCAATGGAGGAAACTCATTTACAGAAGTTTCAGTATAATTATCTTTCAAGTAGTGATGTGCCATGTTAAATACAAAGAAATACAAGGTCTGTCTGGAAGGTATCCAGCCATGTAATATAAAAAAATAGAGACATTTAATGAAGAAGATACAAGATACAAGAAACATTGTACGTAGGACAATGAGGCCTCAGTGCCCTTCAAACTAGGCACCTTGGGACCTCACACAAGTTCTTCCAGTTGCCATCAGCTGCCCCATGATATTTTCCTGAATCTCATTAATGTGATATGAAATTTTTTCCCTTTCAAAGGTGATTTTGGTTTTTGGGAAAAGCCAGAAGTCACAGGGTGCCAAATCTGGGCTGTAGGAGGCTAAGTCACCTGGGTGATTCAATGTTTTGCCCAAATATTTTAGAGACATGATACATGAGCAGGTGTGTCGTCATGATGAAGCTGCCAATCACTGGTTGCCCAGAGCTGCAGCCTTCTGAATCATTCGAATAGTCTCCACAGAAGAATGTTCGATCAAAATTTGATGCACATTCATTGCTCTACTTGCTCAGTCATTTTGAATGCACTGGCCACACAGTACACATGCTCACTCAACAGCGCCTAGCACCCCCACTGACTAGTACGATAAAGTCATCATTGTTCAAACATGAGCATTCCAGTCCCCTCTTCTTGGCTGCCAGGTTACATCGAGGTCATGCAAACCATTCTCATATTAACAATGTCTAGACTTTCTCAGTACAGACCACATATATTTCATTAACTTGATCTGTTTGACGACCTCAGAAATTAAATAACTGTAATTTTAGTGAGTTACAGTTAAACTACTATGAAAAACATTTTCTGCTAGTGCCAACAATTGTAGGAGGCATTAAGAAATCCTATTCATGAAAATCAGAGAGGGGTTGTTTAAGCCCACAGAGAAAATAAGATCTTTGGTTTTCATTGTTGCCAACTAAAAACTGATTTCTGTGAGTCACTTATTTACTTTGTAATTGAGCAAATCATAAAATGAATTGAGCATCCACAGATTTGTTGCAAATAAAGATGAACCATCATGTGCTTTTATTAAATAAGAAATTTAATTTTCAAGATAGTTAAAAAGATTAGTACATTGTATGGTCATAAGGCCATAATTCAAACAAGTGATTATCCAGTTTGTCTCCGTAGAATGTTAGACTATTTAAGCAGAATATTTTCACTAAATTGGCAGTTGCTTGAATTCGTTGGTCAAAATTAATTGCCTTAATATTTTATCACATAAGGAGTTACTTCTAGAAACCCGGTAGGTGTTACAAACATTTGTCATGCATGTTCTCTCTATATGACACCCACGGAAATGCTCCAATTTTTTTAAAAAATTCAGTTTATTCCAAGTCTATCTTGGCTCATTCCCACCAAACAAGTGGCTATGTTGATTTACTTTCTCATACACAGTTTTATTTTAAGTCAAATTTAGTGGTTGATTTGTCATTGTGCAAACATGGTTTATTCACATGAAGTTCATGATTGGGATCTTGTTTCTCCTCTCCTAAACTTTTAAAATTGTTTTCTACTTTAATCAGCTTTTATTATAGAAGTGAAAATTCAAAATTTGACATAAATTTCAAAATTAAAATTTGTTTAGGATTTTGATCTCTGATTGTTTGAAACTATAGACCAGAGAAGGGGACATATTTTAAGGAGAATGGATTTCTACTAGTAGCTTATGATAAATTCTGGGAAATTGTATTTCTCTTTACCAGGAAGATACCAGTTATTTCAAAGTATCTCTCTTTAGATATTCCTTGACATTATTTTCTATTTTTCATTATTTTTTGATTTCATAAAAAGAAAAGGATAGAATAGTGAAAAACATATAAAATTTGGTCCTAAGTTACCTGAATTTATATCCCGACCCTGGTATTTACTTATCGTGCGATCCAGGGCAAGTTATTAATCTGCTGTGCCTCAATTGTCTCATGTAGGAAATAAATGTCATTTTGAAGAGTAAAGGAAATAGCTGATTACAGCAGGAATACAAGTGGATGAATTAACGTATAGAGAGATGTTTATAGTTGAAAACTATGGGTTATGACAGAGTCAAAATGACTTTGAATCCATCAAGTCTCATAGGCTAACTATTGCATTGGTCAATTTTTTTTCATGTATATACATTCTAATATAGTTTTAGTGATTGCAAGCAGTTGGTCTTAACCCAGGCAATATTTAGCAGATACAAAGCCCTATATTTAGATTTTAAAATATCAGTTTCATGAATATAGAAAGGGAAAGAGCTGGCCTGTCAACAATGCAAATAAGTGAAGAGCTAATCCCTTTAGATGACTGCTTTATTCTTCTAATTCATTCACCAACTATTTATTGAGTCCCTTTGTATGCCCAGTACTGAAAATGGAGCAGTAAGCCAAACAGACAAGAGTTCCCACCTGCATAGAGCTTCTGTTCTAATTAATCACAAACTCAACCCAAAACAAGTCCAAGGAAGCTGCTGTGAGAGAGAGATAAAGAGAGGGAACTCACATTTATATTGCCGTTTCCAACTATTGCACATTAAACCAGGGCTTCAATGGATTTTCTGCTTATTGGACTTGTTTTCTTATGTTTGTTTTTGGTGATACAAATTAAAGGGGGCCTTGGTAAATTGGAGTGTCTTGGAAGATAAGACTGTGAATTTTTGAAACCATGTGCACTCTTAATGCTGTGCTAGAAGAAATGTGCAAGGGAACTAGGTAAGTTATGTTCAGAAAAGGGTTGGAGGAAATGATAGTTGACCACATGCATTGAAAGGGCTGATTCAATGGAAAGGCAACAGACCGGCTTTACATTGCTCCAAATATAGGACTAGAACCAAAAGAGGACAGTTATTTTATTTTATTTTAGAAGATTTCAGCTCAAGACAGAATTTTCTGTTTGGAAGAGTTATGCTGCAGACAAGAGGTTGTCAGGGGGCAAGCTTCCTTTTTGCTTCCTTTTTCCTGGCAGAAGCTAGAAAGCAGGGTCAGGGGTCCTCTCTGATTAGGGACTGACAAGATGTGCCTTGGATTATCCAACCCTATGACACCATTTTTGCTCAAGAGTTAACTACTGCAATAATTTACGAAACTCGGAGCCAACATATTTTCAAAGACAGTATTCCTAGAGGTTTCTGACCTTTAAAGTTTGCAACTCTAAATGTATCTCTCTATCTGATAAATTTTATTTGAAAAGAGAATGAGAGAATGAAGCCTTTCTTATTTATCAACCATAATTCAAGAAATTATTTTTGGTGTATGGATTTCACTTTTGTTTTTTACAATAGAGACTCCCTTGGAGATTTTGCCTTTCTAAATCCATTTTCTCATCAAGATTGAAGGGACAGGTTATTCTAATGCCCAAACATTAATTTCTATGGAATATCTGTATATTTCATTGGACAACCTACTGTGAATTTTCTGGATTTCGATTAGCTTGTCCTAAACCCCTGGCAAGCTAAATTTCTCTAACAGTTTTCAATTCATTGCATTAAATGCCTATTCAACCTTGGAAGATATATTGATTTTTTTTTCTTAGTGAAGTGACAAGTACCATTTTCATGACTATAATAGAAATTGATTATATTTTATGGAACACATGGAGAGAGCTGATCTTAGTGAGACAACCTTGGGGCCTACAAAAATGAAAAAAATCATTTGAATAATGAAATTAATAAATTCATCTGTTGATGATGAAATAGAAGTATTTTGAGAAAAAAAAGAAAACTTCTATTCTGCAGCTTCACGAACACTGTGAGGAGTTAGGGCCAATTTCAGTATTTTGGGGGTGCTGGTTTTATGATACCTTTAATAGTACTTGTTTTCACATCTAAAGCTATGACACTAATCACCGGCACACCCGGCAATGTTGCATGATAGTATTTATATTGAATGACATTTTTCAATTAAGTCAGGACAAGAGTAAATCATGATCAATGTCAACTAAATAAGAAATATCAAGTAGTCTATGGGGAGCAGTCTATGTTTCTAATATGATTTTATGTAGCCTCAATTTTAAATTGAACTGGTTTCCTTTTCATTCTAAGCTTTTTACAGGTAAGACTTAACTAGAGCAAACGTTAATATGTTTTTATCATTCTTTTTTGCTGTCCAGTAGCTTTACCTTATACTCTATAAGGTATTTGAAAACAAAATGCACATAAGTTATAAGCTTTATGTATGTAAAGGGTATATGCCTTTTTTTTTTAGAGCAAAAAGAAATAAAAAACAAAGAGTAAGTATTTTAAGATGTTAAAATAGTTATGGTGGACCCAGAAAATGTTGCTAGGTAATGTTATAGTAATATTTTCACTGGGAAAAAAGCAAGCAAACAAACAAACAACCCTTAAAACAAAGAAACTGGCTTATGTCTATTGAGGGGCTTTCTCCATTTGCTCATCTTCTATCCCCATCACCTAAAATTGTACCAAATATAGTACCTAGCACCTCAGAGAAATTCAATAGTATTTGTTAAATGAATAAACAAGTTTTCCTGATAACAGAAAGAAATGAAAATTAGCACAGCAAACAATGTTGTTAAAATACTAATATATACCATTGAACTTTACCATTTTTACCTCTAATTTTTGCAGTTTTTACATGGCTACAGGGTGATAAGTCCTAGGGTGGGGTCGGGGGGAAAGAACAAACAGCACTGATAAAGCTGAAGATACTTATACATGTTCTGAAATCTGTGCTTACATATTTGTTATAGTTATGGGTGAGGGGAGAATAACCTTACATAAGGATTTGGGAAATACCAGAGAAATTATTATGGATATTTTGATGGCCCACTCTTTTTTAAAAATTATTATTCTATGTCTCACACATTTAAAAATTATTTTCTAATTATTTCACAGGTATATACTTTGTCCCTAATGATAACCAAATTAATGTTTATTTATCTGAAGGGTTAGAATTGAATGAGACCTTCTGAAAATAGATACTTAACTAGAGTTATCAGAAGTAAAATAGTGTACATTAAAAAGGTTTTTTTAAGATAATAGTCATCTCTTACTGAAGTAAGTTGAACTCCAAAGTCATTCTTAAAAACATATTAGAATATTGATACATGGATAATTCTGATGAGGTTTTGATTATATGTTTGAGAGAAATAAAAATATTGATGTTTACTTGGAGCAAAAATAATTATTATTAGTACACACCTAGATTACAATACAAAATTCTGACTTGGACTTCTTGCCCAGTATTTCTTTTTGTCTCTGAATCCTCTCTTCCCAAAGTCCTTCTAACATATTCTTTGGTTCACTTCTCCCTAAATACTTTAATGGTTCCTTGTGGCCGCCAAGAGATTAAAATAGTATCCTAATTTCTGAGTTTGTTCAAAAATCCAGTTTCTCAGTTCTCACCCCTGAAGATTCTGGAGTGGGTCTGAGTCATCTGAGTTTTCAATAGGAATGCCAGGTACTTCTTCAGACTACATCTTGAGAAAGACTGAGAGGTGGGGGGGGGGGTGTAGTTCATGCACTAGTAAAGATTCCTTATAATTATCTTTCTTACCTCTTTAGCATCACACAAGTGTCTCTGTTTTCTAGCCCAGTGGAATGATGTGCTCTCTTGCATTTCAGACTTTAGGTTCTTCTGTGTCTGTAGTTCTCCCTAGAAAACCAATTCTCACCTCTTCCAAGCCTACACATGGTTCCCTACCATGAACTAGCCAGATTTTCTTCATTATCTCATCTCTTATGTTCTAAATAAAATCACACCTCTTAAATGAAGACTTCCATTTCTTCATCCCACAATGGTCCACTTCAACAGCATTAATTTATATCATACATTTGAGGCTTAGGGTTTAGTGTTGTTGCTTATGGTTGATGTGTAATTATTCTCTGTATCCCCCATAGCGCCTTACACGGAATCAGCATTGTAAAAAATGTGTTGGTTGAGTAGTGAGAATGTAATCAGACTGCTAGGGAGCAGGTCAAAGACTAGACTTCAACTCCACGAAGCCACTTTATAACATTTTGCAACTTATTCTACTCTTCAGAGATTCCATGGTTATTTGTTTTGGTGAATAAAACCAAAGCTAATGCTTACCACATATTTGGGTCTATTTATCACATATTTAAACCATTATACATGCAGCGCTTGAGCAAGTTAATCCATAAAAAAGGTAAAGTTTTTAAATTTTATTTGAGATCTAATGTTATAACTCCATACATTTTCCCCTAGTCGGTCTCCGTTGCTAAAGGCCAAGCTTGCTTAGCTTTCTTAAAAGAAAATTGTTTTTATGTTTAGAATAATTTTCTTTCAGTAGCTACAACATAACATTGTGGTGAGATTATTAGAATAAATGTAACATTTGTCACAGGCGCAGAACCTTAAGTGCATTTGATGCTTGTGCAGTGTTCTTGCTATATAGCACCAAAGTATATAATTTAGCATAGCAATGAGTGTAACCTGGCATGGTGTTCATAAAAATTGGAATATACTTCATGCTACTAAAAATGATAATTTCCTGAGAATGGAAAATGGAGCTCACATGTATTTACCAATATAATTCAAGCTTGTCTCAAGAAAAACATTATTCATTGGAAACAGATTTTGATCATAATGTAGACATCTCCCTAATACTATTTCACCACATAGGAAAATTAGCACTACCTATTTTTTCTCAGTTTTGAAAAAGAAGCACTTAGTAAGTCACCTTGGAAAAATAGAGGTAATTGATTAATTTTTCCTCTTTCTGGACTGAACACATCATGGCAAATAAAAAGACATCCATGGTACATATATTCCTTTCTCTTAACACTAGCAGTTTAGTACTTTGGCCGGCTGGTCTCCAGTAGGTTTGACTGTGGAGGAGCAGGTGTGCTCTTCCAAAGTGTCTTTACAAGTGTCTCAGTGGGGCTTTCCTCCCTCGCCTCCACGGGAGACAGCTCATCTGTTTAATCCTTATGTTTTAGTCAACCTTTCTTATTATGCAGACAGAGTTCTGAGGCTCAGCTGGATTTTGACTCTCAGAATGAATTGATGGGGCTCTTTGATCTTAACTGTGTTCTGCATCTGTTTCATCCTTCCTCTTAATGCATAGTCTTCCAAACTCCCATTCCGGCTGGAACTCTTAAAATAAATGGATAATTACACATACAAACAAAAATAGCTCTTTAAAACTATGCTACAAACTCCACTTTTCATTTTGGACTTCTCTCTCTCTCTCTCTTTTGTGATAGTAAATTTTCTTGAAAAATAAAAAACCCCCAAAGCAATTTAATTATATTACTCTGTAAGGGACCACCAGACTTGGGAGTATTGAACTAAGTGTGTATAAATGTGTGTGTGCTTTGTAGGATCAGACTTGCATAGAAAATAAGAACAACTGACCTTTTCCATTCAGTAAATTGTATGATAGATTACTATCTTATAAAAAGATCACATCAGAGCAAAAGGTGTACAACCTACTTAGAAAAATTTACCATAGAACTATATTCTTCTTTGCGATGGGAGTGAAGGAAACTGAATTGCAGAGAAAATCAGTTCGAATCAGAACTAATCCATATGGAGAATTCATTCTAGGTCACTGGATGCTAAAATAACATCATTTCTTTTCAACAAATCTTTAAAATTAAATGTGTAGGTTCTTGTGTGAGGTGGGAGTGGAGGAATGTTCAGGGAACAGCATGTATTGTTTGCTTGCCCACATTAAAGCATATAAAGTTATGATTAGTTCAACTGGAAAATATCAAGTTTTTATCTCAGTAACCTTTGAAAGTCTAATCTGGTATTTTGGAAACTGTATTAATTCTTTTTTTTATTTTTAATTCCCCATGAATCTTTGTTTATCTTGAAGTATACCATGATCTTGTGATGATAATGTAATGTCAAAGCTGTCAGAATAATTTCAGCGGAGCAAAAAAACTGATGTTTCATAAGAGCCAGAAGCCCTTGAGAGAGTTATGAAAAGGTCTTTTTTCTGAGAGGAGGAATATTGTCATATGACCTTCTAGTCTATTGAACATGTCTTTATCCCAACATAGATACACTAGAAGTACTAATAATTATTAGTAAAATGTCAGGATAAACATTTTCCTTAGAAACATTTATAGAAAAAATATATCAAGAAGTTGATCCCTAACCATAACCCTAAAATATTCCTATTTCTAAAGTACTTAGTGTTCTTTCACTCAAAATATCTCTCAAGCCTACATACGATACTCTGAACTGGGGAGATATTCTTCACTATTTTTGTACTCTCCATATGGAATGTGAGAATAACTGTGCAGGAAGGTTACCCAAGCCTTCCTGAGGAAGAACTACAAAGGTGGTGTTACTCCCCTCCAACCAGTCTTTCTTATCTTGTGGCCAGCTGGGGTATGCTTTCTGTATTTTTTGTTATTGTTTGTTTGTTTGTTTGTTTGTTAATACTGCAATTGGAAAGAAAAGTTCTAACAACCAGCTAAGCTATGTGCTCTCTCAATGCATTTCAGTTAGTTTCCTTGACTTTATTTGCTTCAGTTTATCTTACACACCTGACTGCTGTGTCCCTTCTATAAAACTGAGACAAATACGCCTATACTCTTAGTCTATAATGATTCTGTGCTGCCTGAACTTCTGAAAAATATAATGTTTGCCTTGCCTTCATGAAAAGGATCAACACAAACCCAAGTGTCATTTTTTCATGCCTCAGTGTGTGTGTGTGTGTGTGTGTGTGTGTGTGAGAGAGAGAGAGAGAGAGGAGAGACAGAGAGAGACAGAAAGACAGAAACAGAGAGACAGAGACAGAAACATAGACACATAGAGAAAGAGAGAGAGAGGGAGAGAGAGATTTACAAGTCTTTAAAAGTCTAGTTTGTGTTGGAATGATGTCTCTCTTGTTCACTGATTAACTAATTCCCAGGTTCATGCAGCTTCCCATATTAGAACTTATTTAAAAGATACTAAATTACTACCCATACATTCTTGTTTCCATCAATTCTGACCCATATTTATTCTTAATTTAACTTGCTTATTTCCTCCTAATCATAACTGGATAATTTACTTGAACTCCATTATTCTATCTAAATGTGAAAGGTGGTTTTCTTACATTATGTTCAAAAGAAGGAAGGGAAGAAAATATTTATATTGTGTGTCTTGGTGGAGATATAGTTCCTAACATTAACCCTTTATGGGCTCTCTGACCATACCTTTTGGTCTACGACTGCCAAATGTGGCCTCGATTCTTGAACATCTCTTGCACCCATAAGCTCCCAGAGAAACAGCCTCGGCTCCTAAGGCTATCTTATTTTTAAATGAACATTATGGATCATGAAGTCAACTTAGTAGCTCATAACCCTCTGAAAATCCATGGTGGAGTATAACCTTGGAACATTGCTGTCAGCAGCAGCAGCCTCACTCCACAGCCTGTTAGGATCCACTCCAGACCCGCTCAATCAAAATCTGCTTTTTAACATGATTCCCAAATGATTTGCATGATCATGGATGCTTGAGAAGTGCTGATCTATTGGATACGTATTACCAGTTGCTGTATGGACTTGCTCTGGAAAAAAAAAATTAGCACGTGGGGGGAAAAGGAAAACAGAAACTTTTCATACCCTAGAGCTGCGATTGACCACCTAATGAAGTTTAAAATTAACGATGATGACCATGACAATGCCACTGATGAGAGCACCCATTATAAAGTGCTCCCAAGTGCTGACCATTGTGTCTAGTGCATTAACTAGCCCATTTAATCATCACCTTTCCCCTATGAGTTCAATGTTTGTTTTACAGCTGAAGCAATAGAAGCCACAGGTTGCCTAAGATCTCCCCGTGGTAAAGCCAAGCATTCTGATGCCTAGTACAATAATTGGTAGTTGTACATTTTAAAAGTAGAAAAGACTATTTGTTTCAAACAGGGAGGAAATGCATCACTTGGAAGGTTACAATGAAGGTATTAATTGACATTTGTTTAGATAATGTTTATGATTAGCAATGAGTTCTCAAATTTACATATTTGAAAATACAAGAAAAGGTTTAAGTTTTAAGCCTACATCAGACTTTAAGGTGATAAGCTCACAATTTATTATATATTGGGTGTATGGGCTCTGTTGTATCTTGTGCCCCGTTAGAAGCCATTGGCTTTGCACATTCTGCTGGAAACTGAGCCTGGAGAGTAAACCGCCTGGCTGAGGACAAACAGTCATACATTTGGAACACAAAGAGAGGACTCCTTACTTGAAACGACTCCAGAATTGTACAAAATGTAGGAATGCAGTTTGTCTCTCGTGCTGAATTAAATCCTTTCTAAGGAAGACATCCTTTGAGAAAGGAGGTGTGGCAGGAATATCAACAGTTTGGCATTTATTGGGTGAGGAAAATTAACTCATGTAGCAAAAGCAGTTGAAAATAGCATTGAAACGAGAGTTCAAAGCAAAAGGTAGTGAGGTCATGTTACGTTTCAGAAACACAGCGCTGCGCATCCTGTGCATCAGCTGGGCAGACATAAGCTGGCAAATCGTGTCCATTAGCATGGGAAAGTGGGGGCTGTACAGGATTTTTTTATTTAAAAAGAAACTGAAATGTACAGGTTGCACATTTAAGTAGGAATAATGAAATGTCTTAAATGAAATTTGTTAATGTTTTTAAAGGATACGTAATATATAACAAATTCATACAAATAGCAAAGAATATACTATAAAGAGTATTTTTCTCTCCGCTACTATCCCCCAAGCCCCAGTTTCTCTGCTGAAGCAACCACTGTTAGAAGTTTCTTGTGTATTTTTCAGAGATATTCTCTAAATATAAAAACCACATGTATAAAATTCTTATTAAACAAAATGATCGCATAGAATGCACATGGTTCAGCACCATTCTTCTTTCCCTTAAAATCAATCATAGGAATGGTTTCATAACAATGCTTCTGCATTCATTTATGGCTATATGGTCTTCCACAGTACGGGCATGCCTTGTTTAACCAGTTACCTTTGGTGACTTTTTACATCATCCTCAGTCTTTTGTTATTACAAACAGTACTGCAACGAAGAGCTTTGTCCACCTATTATCAAACATGTGACTAAAGGTATTCTCTGGTCTTCACAAGGTCCTGATTGAATTGTACTATACAGTAGTTAAGCAATGAGGAAGAAATAACCAATTAGCCTGGGAAGGAAAGTAATACTAATAATTGCAAATGTTATTTACTACGGGGTAAATATTTGATAGTAGTCATTTAATTCTTATTGCTCTGTGGGGAAGTTATTCTTGTTGTTAATTATTTAGGTGAGAAAGCCAGGATCGGAATTGACCCAAAAAGCTTGATTCTGGATCCCTGGCTCCTATTGCTGGGCTGGACAGCTTCCCTGCAATTCCATTGCCTCTTTAGCAATGACAGAACATTTACTAGATACCGATGACGTAGTAAGCCATTGACATGTATTATTATTTAATGTTTCCAGGACCATTACAAGGTGTTGCTGTTTTTGTTTTTGTTTTTTTAAACTGAGCCTTAATGAGGTTTAACAACTTGCTTAAAGTGCCAGAGCCAGTAAGTGAGGAGCCAGGAACAGCACAGAAGCAGGGCGTCTGGCTCCTGCTACTACAGCATAACAGAGGCAGGAATGTAGGCATTTGAATTTACAACTAGCAGGCAGGACGGCAAAAATGACATGAATATACATATGAAACTTAATTGAACATATTCAAGTGATCAGAGGGATTAAGAAGGGCTGTACAAAGGGCCCGTGGTAGATGGTTTGTGGCACACGTCAAAAATCATCCGCAGCAGAGTGGGGCTTGGTTGTCTGTAGGGAGCCACATGGTTCTCCACAGACAGGGTTTTCAAGTCTAGGTTGCCCTGTTCTCACTGACTGCTCCCATCTTTACAAAACTCCACACCTACACATTGTATTCACATAATAAACATTTGTGGGGTGTGGCTCTGGCATGCCCTAGAGAAAGGTGATTCTTCTCTGAGTTGGAATTTGTGCCCACATCTTGCAGATGTGGTTCTTTATTCCTAAATTTTTTTTTTTTAATTAACAATTGTAATCATGTTAAGGCATGCTTTTGTAAAGAAGAAAATACTTTCTAATCCCACAGAACATTTTTTCTATTTGGTCTTCCTCCTTCCAATCTTTGTTCAAAGGTACTCAGTAATCAATATATGTACAATTCCGTATTCTGCTTCTTTCATTCAGTATAGTCACAGAAGTTGGTTTTCTCAGTCATCCTCATCACATAATGAGTGTGTATGAGTAATTGCTATAATTTCTTTAATAACTTCTCTCACTGGAGACATTAGGTTGTTTCCATTTTCTCTTATGGGTGCTACTGCAATGAAAAATTTTGAGTATGTAATCTATTTTATTCTCTTTGTATTTCCTAGGAGAAAACCTTTTGTTCAGTCAAAGAGTAAAGACCTTTTTCACTCATTCTAACTTTCTGAGTTTGAATTATTTTCATGGAAGCTAAGAGTGAGAGCATTATTGATACAACTTATTTTGTAGTCTTAGAGGAAATGTCTATTTTTAAATCTTTGCATGAACTTTTTTTCAGTATTTTAAATGATATAATTTGAGTGAATATATGGTAAGTAATATATAGTAATCAACACAGGCTTAATGAGTGACTTTTTTTGCATTGTTTAATTTTAAAAGTAAGTGGATTGGGCTTTGAGGACGATGGTATATACAATGAAAGTATTCATTCTTCATCATCAAGTATTTCTTGAGAAACTACTATGTGCTGAGCCCCATTCTAGTCACCAAGTTTATGGTGCTGAATGGGATGGGCACAGCTTATTTCCCGACACAACATTAGTAAAAACTCATATCTAAGATGTTTTTGTTCTTGACATTGTGCCACAGCACACTCCTGTTCGCTCACATTTCTGACTTCTTTTTCTCTTGCTTTTATGACATTTGACTCATGTCTTAATATCAGTGCAAGACATAAAGGAGAAAGAATAACTTACTTTCAGAAATATATATCTTCTAAAAATTCCTAAAACCATATCTTCCCCCCT
Source organism: Furipterus horrens (assembly GCF_987537825.1). Taxonomy (NCBI): domain Eukaryota; kingdom Metazoa; phylum Chordata; class Mammalia; order Chiroptera; family Furipteridae; genus Furipterus; species Furipterus horrens. Next base: position 18,792,366 of record NW_028327174.1, on the reverse strand, counting down.
CCCATCTCTGTGCTGGTAGGATTTAAGAAAACGTTTTATCTTTCTAGGATGAAACTATTTTGCCCTGTAGTTTGGGAATCCCTAAATCATCTGAACCCCATGGCATATATCTTATATTGCATCCAAACACACTTACCTTTTCAGCACTTAAGGCTAAATAAACCAAGTACAGGTAGTTCGGAACCTCCATTATAGGCATGTCATCATGTGAAAGTACAGTGTAAATTTAGGGTACATACAATGGTTAATGGGTACACTGTACTGTAACTGCAATTTTCACACATCGTGATAACCAGTCTATCTCTCAATTCAATATTGTTGTACAAATGATTGTTAGCTGAGATGCCCAAATTAGATTCTTATACTATTCTGTATAAATGTGATTTGAACTTGTATGTGAGGGTATATTCCAGAAGTGGAGCCTTAGAGAGTACTGTTTTCGATGAAAAAGAGATGGGTGGAAACAATAATATCAGAATATTATTTCCATGAGTTGACATAAGGCTACCTACCCAAGAAGCTGTCTCCTTTGGGTAACAGTCTGCCCTTAGATATTACTGAGGCAGCACAAAGGTGGGAAAAGAAATACAGAGGCATCTGAAAAATGAACTCTGATAGATTTTTTAAGATTTTTCTTAAATTTCTTGTATTCCATATCCTTAACATTGGGGTTGAAGTCCTCCCTTGTGCAACTTTGCACATAGCCTATTGCTTGCACTGAAACCCGAGAGACTACATGTCTGAGAGCCGAACCTGTTCTTGGTCCCAAATCAATCTTGTCACTGCTCAGAAAGCAACGCAAGATAATAAGTAGTATTCACCTGATTGCTCTCCTGCTCTGAGACAGCTGGTGACGCATGTCTTCCTGATAACCGGGAGTTTCAGATCCAAGGCAAGGATAAAGGCAAGCTAGGAGCTCGAAGAATCTCAGTTTGACAGTCAACGGCTGAGGAGAGGGCAGAAGGGATCGAATCTGTGACACGTGTGAGAAAGGAACAAAATCTATCTGCTCTGGTTAAAATGATTAGATGTCCCTTTGTCTGGCTTTCCTACAGCGGTTGACTGATTGTACCTGCCAGATGGCTAATATCATAATTAACAAAGTTGCTACTACATTTGCAAAGTTTAATCGAAAAATTTGCCAGTGATATGATGGCATTGTCACAAAGATCACAAGGGACACGGAGTCGACTTTTGCTCAAGGTGGAGTGGCAAAGCTGTGTAGGCAAGATGAGAAATCGGGAACTGGTGCAGCCAAAGGTATGTTTCTTTCATAATTCCACATCCTGGGATTTCTTAGTAAGATTTTTGTGTGATGGTTGGTGCGTTCTTTTTGGTTTCATGACCAGACTGATTCATAAAAAGATCCATATGCTCCTTGAGCATGTAGAGCATATTCTATGAAAGCTTTGAGTTTTTTGTTTTTTTTTTCCTTCCAAATCTGGAAATTCAGAAATATATAGTGAAGTAGCTTTCAATACTGAGAGTTTTGCCTGTTGTTGTGTCTAGCTAATCTCTGTCAGGTTTCAGAATAACTATTTGGCAACAACTATCAATTGAGCATTTACATTGTGTAGCATTGGATTTATTCTGCTCAGTATGGTAAATGCTATCGCTCTGCCTCATTCTATTGTGTCAACCTAGTTGCAGGAGTGAAAAAAAAAGCAAGTGTAGTTATAGAAGACATAGAGGTTCTATTTTAGTCTCAAGAAATGCTCAAAGTGAGGGACATGAGAACTGAAGTCTTGATTTTAATTAAACAAAGTAATTGTACTTTTTGACAATATTTTAAAAGACCTGTATTGCTTGAATTTATGTGCTCTCCCCCGATGTCATCCTGGCCGTGGACTGTTATACCTGTATTTTCTTTTCATTGTGATTTGCTTTGCTTGTTTGGATATTCAAGCTCTGGGGAGTTTCCCAAATTATAGCCATTACATATTGCTAATGAATGAACATGAATATTAGTGAGGAGAGACATGTGCCTCCGTGTATATGCCTATGTGCTTCCTCTGAGTTCAGAGACAGGAAAGCACATCAGGAAATATGCAGAAGGCATAGCCTGGCTTATTTATGCTGTGTCACACCACTGCTTTAATACCAAGGCAATCAATTTGCTATGTAATTGAAGATATATGTTAAGGTTCTTTTATTTTCCCTATATGGTCATCTAGGTCACTATATCATGGCAAATAAAGAAAGAAAGAAAGAAAGAAAGAAAGAAAGAAAGAAAGAAAGAAAGAAAGAAAGAAAGAAAGAAAGAAAAAAAGAAAGGAAGAAAAAGAAAGAAAACCCTAAAATTCATTTTTGCCCATTGTTGTTTGTCTTTTGTGTTAATAGCAGTGTTTAAACATCATGAAATAATTTTGGAAATAAATTAATTTATAGCACGTATATTTTTAACAAGTCCATTTAAACTTTCTCATGGTTTTATTCAGAGCTATAGGAGGTTAGAGAGTTTGAGTATCCTCATTTGAAAATTTGACAATCAGATTTCATATTCTCAAATTTAAAAAATGAATCCTTTCATGGGATTATGAATTTTAAAGCCCTTACATGTCCAAATAATGTTTTTTAAACTGCTTATTGAGATTTTGCTTAAAATTTGACTTAGATTTTTAATATTTTCTAAAATTGAATGGCATTAATAAGAAAGGCTGAAAGTGACATTTTAACTAATTATTTTATTATATTCCAGCATCATTTTCGTAAGAGTATGTTATTCTCATGATAGAAATTCTACTTTCGTTTGACTTTGCATCTCTCCCCTCCTAGTAACCAGCACATAATAAGCACACAATATATATTTGTCAAGTGAATGAATTAATGAATTTAAGTCTTTCTATTGCTATTCAAATATGGTTAACATTTGCTTCTGCCAAATCAATAACTTTTGTACATGGTAATCATTATGGACAGAAACAAGTAAATGAATGGTATAATCACAGACAATAGGGAGGATTAAATTCCTAAAATAATATAATGTTGTTTTAACCTAAACCTCCATAATGTTTTGTGTAATTGAGATTTGCTATTGTATAAACGCGGTTGGAGTAAAGAAGGTCTATGAGGATTAGGCAGGACTAGGAAAGTGCTTCACAGCTAATACACCCGTCCCTTTAAACAGGATTATCTCCTGAGATGTGTAGAAATGAACTCTTGTCAGAGTTTCAAAGGAATTAATATTTTTGGTAAAATGTGCTAATGTAAAGAGTTAGAAGATTAGTGATGCATAATGAAAGCAATGCATTCTTTTGCATGGAAATAGGAATGTAATGAATGTCCTGCAGGTGATTGGGGCTGTAGCAATTTTATTCAAGATTAAAGTTTGATTGACCTTTGTTAGGGTGATTAACCCTTCTGAAATTAAAAGCCAGAGCTGAATTATTCTGGCCAATTTAAATGCAAACATTGAACAGGTCGTATGTCATTCAAGTAATAATAATTTAAAACACCCCTTCCTATTTTAATTTTCATTTTTGCACATCTGAATGGGATGCTGTTTGGGAGGATCATAGCTCTGGCAAGAGCATCTCCATGGCAAAGAATATAGAATAATGTATAGATAATTGGGAGCACGTGGGAAGAATCCCAGGCATCACTCTCCTCATTCAAAACATCAAAACTACCGTCCCAACAAAAGCAGGGAGCCTGAAGGCAATCTGCACACACTGAAAATGCATGATCTCATTAGAATATCCTGAAAAGGTTAGGAAGTAATAACATTCTAATCCAATGCCAACCACCTAAACTGCATATTATATCCATGTTTAATCTACATGCTGTCTTCTGAAAATGGAGGCTCTTTGGTATGGTTGCTTATGAAGGTATTCATAAAAATTGATGGTTTTTGATGTCTGGAATTTTGTTTCCCATGATCTCTTATAGTCCATGGATATATTCAGTATTTCAATTATGTTAAAAAAATGTCATAGGAGAAACAAACTAGTTATTTACAAAGCCATTTAATGGTTTTGGTTTTATTTTTCTTCGTTAAATTATCTTGAAGCATTTGGAATGTTGCATATTCACATTGCTTCAAAAAACTGTTTCCATTTTTCATATCATATTAAATTTTTTTTATTACTAAGTCAGTGAGTATTTTTAGATTTTAGGTCCCACCACAGAGTGAATGCATCTTCCTTTTATGTGTCTGTGGACTATTAAAATGATAATAAAGGCTCTTTCCATTCCATGTGTAATTTATTTCTCCCTCTTTTCATCAAAGAATTCATTCTGAATGTGTCAAGGTAGGAAAGTCCAAAGTATTATAATGTAAAAATTAAGAAGCCTCAGGTGCTATCGTTTATTTTTGCACAAGCTTTTCATGTACTCTTTTAACATCCTTTTGCAAGATAAGTTTCTACTCCAGGCCTGTCAAAGATGAAAAACTTGTGATAGAGTGACTGAGATTATTCAGTTTGCAAAGTGGCTCTGGCATCCTCTAGAGAGCAGGATAATACCTTGCAGCATAGATTAATGATATGTTTAACTAAGATCTGTTTGCTATACAGATAATTTCCTAATTCTTAATCATGGCTAGAACTTAACTGCAAATTGTAAACAAATGCATGGTTCTGTACCTTGCCTGATAAACTATAGATTATTGGCTTTAGCTTTGGTACACTGAATTGTCAGCCTTTAAAAAAATCTAGTAGTTTCATGATAATACTTGTTTTCTTATTAAAAGTAATTTTCACTAAAAAGTAAAAACTACCACTAAATTAAATTCCTAAAATAAGCACTATTAATTCTTCAGATATAATTAAATAATCTTCTCTGATTTGATTATTCTTGTCTCACTTCTTACCAGAACTAAATGAAAATAATTTTTGGCATTAAAACTTACATTAAACACAACATTTTCTAAGTACAAAAAGCTAATGTGCCGAACTACTGACAACAAACATTCATTTTTATCTTGCCATTAATTATCAGCAATCTTTTCCATAAAAGAAAATCATGGCTCAAGAAGGAAAAATTCATATTGTCTTAGTGCAGAAAACAGAATTGCTGAAAGAGCAAAGACAAATAAGATTATATTTTGTTAGATCCCAAATCCAATCATTTGTTTTGCTTCAGTGTGCTTAGAAGACATTTTTATTTCTTCGCTGTCTTTGTTTCTGGCAGTCTGTCCCCTCTAATCCATCTTGTTCCAGACCTGATGTTTTCCCTCAAAGTTGTGAAATAACATTCTTTACATTAACAAGCCAAAATTAGTCTGTTTGATATTTTTACAACCACATATTTTGGAGTTCTTCTGTTTAAAAGGCAGGTTGCTTAAAAAGTGATCAGTGGTGTCATTTTATTCACTGTGAACTATTTGTGAGTCAGCAATTTAATTAATTCCATTAAAAGTTTCGAGTAGGCTGACCATGAGCAGTTTTGTCGTACCAGGCTAAAGAGAGCTAACAACTGAGAAATCCAAGGGTTTTCAGGGTTTTCTAAATCATTAATATTCAAAAAGTAGTCACCTATGAATGTTTCAAGGTAGTATTCTCTTTTAACAGACACTGATTCTAGAATTAGATTGTTTGGGTAATTTTTTGATCAAGTGAATTCTTTCTTATAATTTGTTTGACAAAATAATAAAAATACTCCAGAGACAATAAATATTCTGGTGTTACCTTTCCAGCTAATTTTGAAGGTTAGTTCCCTAGCATTAGTTTTCATGGGACGTGGAAACCTTCCAAATGTAGTGTAGTGGTGTGTGGCCTATTGATACGTTCATGCTATTTGCATCAAAATTATCACATCACCTCCACATATTATTTTGGAATCCAGAGAACTGCTTAATAAGATACCTTTGACTAAAATTCCTTTAGCATTCGTATTTCTGGAGCCTTCACTGACTGACCTTTATTCGGTTTCAATAGGTATTTATTTATTGAGTACCTCCTATGCTCCAGGTATGCCCTCCAACCCAGGGAAGTGTCTATGAGCCATGTTTTATGGATCAGAAACTGAGGCTCAAAGCGGGAGAGTGTTTGACAGAAGTCAGACAGCCAGTAGTCAGTGGCCCGGCATAACTGGAAGCTGGTCCCATATTTTAAGACCTTCTTCATTAGAGCTATCTTCATAATACTTAAAGATTTCCACTTCGCTGAAACTTGAAGACTATGAGCACAGGATTTTTAGATGAATTAAAACACTTTCTCTAGACTAAAAAATTTACTAAAATGAATTACTTGTCTACTGATTGACATCTAAGGAAGTAAGAGAGGAGTGGGTTAGAAGGCCAGACATTATTTACTTCCTCCTTCATCCAGTGACCTGGACTCAGTTGGCTAATTTCGTGGAGACCAGAAATTGTACTCCCCAAATATTTATCATTAGGATCTTCTAAACATTGTCTTTAAAGTGTTTGTGCTTACATACCTTTCATCTAAAATTTGTAAATAATGATGTTGAACAGTGTCAAAGTCAGACCATCGCTCTCTACCTCATAGACTTTCATTGGCTGAGTAGTTTGTCAAGCCATTGATAAATGTGCCTTCACATTTTATAATTGCTGCTTTTGAAACTGGATATGAGCACAGAGTCCGTTAGATTTCTGTTCCATAGTATATTATTTATACTAAATGTGTTTAAAGGAATATGTTTTCAATAAATATAAGAAACAGAAATGCAAGTTATATAGGGTTACTGCGACATGTAAAAAAGACATTATGCCATTTGAGAAAATAATTTTGGTTCTTACTTCTTGATTTTTATGAGCACAAAATAGTTAACAAATGACCCTAAAAGTAAGCCTCTGCAAAATTAGCCAAAGAAGTTCCAAACGTTTGAAATTGACAAATTTTCACTTGGACACTGAGTCCACTTTTTGAAAGTTGATTTTTTTGGTCTATAAGCTCTCTGAGCTTGGCCCAGAGAAGTGAGAAGGTCTAAATCCATCTCTGTATTTACTCACAGGCCTAGAAGAGTGCCTGATACATGGTGGGTCTAAGAAAATGTTTGTTAAATTATATTTAGAGGGGCACTAGACTCTATACTTCATTATAAATGCCTTGTATTGGCACTAAGAAATAAATCTAAGCTTTAAAGTCTGAAAAGAAAAAAGTTGAGATACACACACACATATGTAGATATAGATATGGATATGGATATAGCTATAGATATATATGTATTTCCATATATATTTCAGAATGCTTTTTTAAATGGTCCATTTTTCTTTTACTTAGCTTTTACTCTAGGCCTATCAGTCTCATCTCACCCATAATTGTTAGTCACTAGTTAATCATTTATAACTTACCAATAGTTAAACTGGATTTTGACTTGATTAGAATATTTATTTATTAAAAAGTTTATTTGTTTATTTTTCTTTAGAGAGAGGGGAAGGGAGGGAGAAAGAGAGGGAGAGAAACATTGATGTGAGAGAGAAACATGTACCCATTGCCTTTGGTACCTCCCCTGACTGGGAACTTAACCTGCAACCCAGACGTGTGCCCTGACCGGGAATTGAACCAGCAAGGTTTCAGTTTGAGGGATGATCATCCAACCAACTGAGCCACATTAGCCAGGGCTTGATGAGAAAATTTAATCAAAATAATCAGATTGGTTTATGTTTAGAGAAAAACAGGAAAAATAATTCACAGTATTCATTTTGAAATAAATAAAAAAATAACCAAAGGATATTGTGTAGAATCAGGGGAGTTTAAGAGTATTTGCAGGAAACTAAGAAACTACTGTTGTGAGTCTAACTGCAGATGAGTACTTCACAGCAGAGAAAACTGGAGTGTGTAATACAAAAAGACACATTGCGAGCGTCTTCCATAAGAGATGTGAGGCAAGATGGAAGAGCAAGTTTGACCAACATCTCTTCTAATGATATAAATACTCGAAAATTCATTAACCATTTGAGTCCTGCTTGATGATGATGATTAAACCATTAGACAGATGTGAATCAACTTTACTATGTGGAAACATTGAGGAAAACATTTATGAAAAATACGATCCAATTTCTGAAAATATAGACCAATTAAAGTTTAAGATTTAATTTAGGAATTTTTACTCTGTCTGCATGATGTATATGTTAATGATAATTTCTCTCCCCTCATTCTTCATCATCATAAGTAAAAGGAGATTTTTACTTATTGACATATTACTGAAAAATCTAGCTTTTCTCCAAAATTACACATTTTTTGGCATAAATGTGCCTAATTACCTGAATTCAGTTTTGATTAGCAGTGTTAATTGATGCAGCTGCGGATGGTATCTATTTACCTAAATTACCATGTGCAAACAGCAATATGTCTGGAAGTGAATATGCTAAACTGAAAATACTAATTAGCTAAGACGGATTGTTATTCAAGTCACATTGTGGAGCTTTCTAATGAAAGCCTGGATGTGTCAGGGTTTTATGATATTCAGACAGAAATGTCTATATTACATATGATTTCTAAATTTAATTCATAAGAACAGATGGGATGTCAGCCAGGGTTCTTCTGCCTTATTCCCGTATTAATGTGAATATTTTACTCAACTGGAGATATAGTCATATGTTTTTTGTAAGAAACTCATCATGTGCTTTGACAATGTGCCAACCCCATGCATTCAGTCAGACTCATGTGTTTCTTGACCAATATACATCCCAGATTACATCCAGCTACTGTCCCAAAGATAAAAATAAACCACCTTGTAAATTTAATCACATCAACTATCTAATTTAATGAGATCTAATAGCAGGATGGTTAAACAGACAGCTTACCCGGAGTCGTATTTTATGGGTGTTTTCTTTTTCTATCACAAATTAATAATAAAGTTTGATCATAAGATTCCTAAGAATCAATGAGCAACTCATAGGGCTACAAGGGGAGTTCTCATTGCCTTCAGATTGTTTCATCTTTAATCATTTAAAAATAGATAGCAAAGCAGTGCTTATTTTAAAGTACCAGTTTTAAAAGCTTTACAAGTCTTTCCTGTATCTTTGGCTCCCATTAGCTTTGCCCTAAAGTATAACTTGCTTTGCTTAAGGTTTCTTTCCAAAGAAAGCATTAATCTTTTACCATCTGCTCTGGCACTCGGCACTCATTAACGGCAATGTGACTTAGAGATACCCAAAGATTATAGTACAAATCTTTCACATCATATAGTGGAAAAATAATGGACCCATCTTTCCTTTCCCAAGAGGCTGAAAAACTATGCTTGTTGTGTAACAAGCCTCTTCTTCCCAAAGGCTGTGAAAATAAGGCCTCTTGACTCAAACTTAAGAGTCTAAGATCCCTTATTAGATATTTTAAGATGCCACGAGCAAAATGGGGATAATTTTCATGATGTAAATTTGAACATAATTATAGTTTGGCATATTTAATTTGGGTTTAAGTGAGGCTTATAATTACCAAAAATTGAATTATATCAATTATGCTAATTTCTGTCCCCAAAGTTTTGTGTAATTTGGGTTCCCTAAGATAAGTTTAAATCCAGCAAAATTACAATAGAATCTAATATTCTAAATAAAAAATTTGTGAAAATGACTTTTTACATCCTAGCTACAAAAATATTCAAGTACTGTTCACTGGCCCAGGAAAACATGAAGTGCTTGAAATAGCTTGAATCTAAGTGGATAAAAGGGACATTAAGTCCTGCTTGGACCATTTGTGTCTTATTTTCTGTATCAATACCAGGCATGTCATTGCTATTTACTGTCTAATCAATGAAGTTTATCCCCGTGTTTTTACAATAAAATTAGTGTGTATTATAGTGATGATTACTTAATAATATGCTTTGAAAAGTCACCTTCAGGATTGTCTTGTCTTGATTATCCTCTTAGCTGTAGCCTTTCGAAAATGCTTAATGTAAAATTCCTTTATTCTTGCAATTCCTTTATTCTTGAAAACTTGAAAGGTTTATTTCCCAGTGGTTATAGGTAGTTTGCTGAATGTCCCGTGGACAGCCTAAGAGAGTTCGCTATCATAAACACAAAATGTGAGTGTGTGTCCACATGCATTCATAAAATCACCTAAGCAAAGAGTTGAATTTAGACACTAGAGTCAGCCAACCAGTTTGATTATTGGGTGTGTTTACTTTCGGTGCTGCTGGGTTCTCTAAAACAACTGTGAAATAAATGTAAGTCTGTTTTCAAAGCATAGATTAAGTAAAAATCTCCACCATAAATTTCAGCTATCCATTCTAGTCATGTCATTTGGAACACTCTTTTCTTACCATGAGATTCTCTAAATATTTCAGTGAATTTTTTTTTGTCTCTGTGTGTAGATGTGAACTTGTTTTGTGTCAAGATTTTTAAAATAATCTTTCTTGACATGAGCATTTTCTACACCGCAGACTTTAAAATGGGAAAAGAGGTCAGTGATGCAAAATGTGAAATGAAGTTAAGGATTTTTATCAGACATCCCAATGAATTGTCTTTAGGCAAATCACTTAACTTTAGTGTGCAAATTAGTTAATTTTAAGGATAAATATAGCTATCTCTCTGCTTTATAAAGGATTTATCACTGTGCCCAAGGTTCAACGGATCTGTAAATGAAGTGTATGAATCTTTTCTTTGAACTCTAATTGGCATGTGGGGAAAGCAGGTCAGACTGAGTTAAAGACTGAGGGACTTAATCCTTTGAAAAAATTTTTGATTTATTTTATTACTTCTAAGTACTGTTAATGTATTCTAAGATTAATTTGACTCTGCTTCCTGTATGCTGATTTCTTTCAAAAGGATAGATTGTAGGCTCCCTGAGGGATATCTTTAAGTTATTTATTTATTTAGTTTTTTAGAGAGAGGGCAAAGGAGAGAGAGAGAGGGAGAGAAACATCAATGTGTGGTTGTCTGTCATGCACCCCCAACTTGGGCCATGGCCCACAACCCAGTCATGTGCCTTGACTGGGAATCGAACCAACGACCCTTTGGTTTGCAGGCTGGCACTCAATCCACTGAACCACACCAGCCAGGACTCAGTTGTTTAAGTAGTTTATTTTTTATCGTATTTTTTCCATGTCAAAACTTCCCTTCTGCCTTCACAGAGTTTCCTCCATAAGAAGTGGTGTGCACACAGTAGGGGCTCTGAAGACAACCCTTGGTTAATAATCATGTCCGTGAAACCAATTTATAATTCTCAGTAACCTACATTATGGGATACTGTGTTGTACTGTAAATCCTTTAAAGACAATTTTTTAAATGTAAAGCTCCTGGTTGCTTTCAAACAGTTGCATATTTTGAATCAGTTTGTGTTCTGGTCAAAGGAACCCTAATATTTCAAAAAGGATAAGACTCATTTGAACTTGCTCCCTAAACCATGTAACATATGCTACTGTTGAATTAATGCAAATTTTAAATGAATGTGATTTGAATTGGTAAGCAGGCAGCCCTAAATGCATATTTTGCCTCTGTTATTCACCAGCAGTGGGAACTTGGGACATTTTCTTAATACTTTTGGATCTTAGCTTACCCATCTGCAAAAAAGAGTTAATAATACCTATGTAGAGTGTGTTAGGGTGAAAAAACTACATAATGTATATAAATGCCTTAACCCAATGCCTACCATCAAGTTGACACAATATGTAATAGATACGTGTAATTACTGTATAAAATACAATGGCTCTGCATCAAAAACCAACAGAGGCAATTAGAGAATTCATTTTAATGTGACATTTATTAACTCAAAGTTTTATATAGTAAAGTGATTTGAATTTACCACCAGTATATATAAGCTCATTTTTTCCCAGGTAAATGTGTTTACATGCATGTAAACATATCGTTTATATAAGAACAAAATTAAATACCTGTTTTTTCAAGGTATGTGGTATATAAACTTCTGGCATTTTTCTTTTCTAATAATTTCTTACAACTATATAACACTGAATAGCTCAAAAATAATTCTTTACATAGTATCATATGTAATCTTCACAGTACCAGGATAGGGCAAGTGGCATTATATTTTTCCTTGTAAATGGGGTTGGCAGAGATGTTAAGTGACTTACCCAAAGGACAGGGAAGAAATGAAGGTAGGAGAATACACTTGGACTCTTTTTTCTAGACTGTTTAGGAAAAAGAAGCTGATAATGCTTTTTCTCCATGCAGTACTGGCAAAAGTAATGTGTCAAGTGAATATTACTACATTTACATATAGGGCCCAGTAATAAGTACATTACGAAATTTAAGACATTCTCCAGGTTTTCACAGCAGGGGTAGAATTTGTTTTTCCTTAGCAAACATTATTAAGATATTCTGATTCATTGCATTATTCTCAATAGTTACACAATGTCATTTTTAATGTTATTACAAAGGTTTGTGTGGAAATGGGTGGGCTATATTTGGAAAAGCCAGGACCAGGAACTTGGGTCTCTTTCAGGCCCAGAAAAAGGCCCAGAGGTCTAAACATGGGCACAAGTGTAGGGGTTTCTTAAGAAATTAGCACCTGAAGCCAGATTACAGAAAAATCTATTCTCTCATATAAGGAGCTAGTCACAGTAGAGGGAAAATAACCCAAGGAAGCCTTTGCATCTATTTCTAATTTTTTATATTGGTAAAAAAACATTTCACTCACTCAACAAAACTCTTACAAATATCTTGTATTTGTGAGGTATAACAAAAAGGACTGTAAGAATATGAGTACAAGACCTGGCACCTGCAAGGATTTTAAATAACTATCGTTAATAAAAGATATATCATGATATACCTTTTCTAGCAACAACACTATAGTTTAAGTGGCAAATTCTTCATCGGACATTAAGTAATGCATTTATTCATTCAACAAACATTTCTTTCTCCCTGCACTGGTTAGTGGAATTCAAATGTGGTCTTTGAAAACAGATGACCTGGGTGTAGGTCACTGGTGGTCCACTAACTAATTATGCAAATCTTCAGCGTGCTTCTCTGAAAAGTAGGGTTGATCACAATAAGACCGATATAGGGATTCACAATATTTGTAAGTCACTCCCCACTGTGCAGGGCACTCACAAGTGCTAATTATTTCATGAAAATGAATGTTCCTTCCACTGAAGGGACGTAAAAGTGTTTGGAATGGAGATACACACAACTAGAGCAACTGGAATGGCATGGAAATAAGTACAATCTCACATGGTCCAGACTCCATAAGGCCTGGAAGAATTCAGAAATAGGAAAAGCCTCTTAGAGAAAGGGAAAACAGTAGCAAAAATACTTTCTAAGCAGTGTGGTGTCTACATTCCGCTTCTGTTCAGTGTATGGAGCATGAAGAGCATCTCCCTGGAGACGACTGTTAATTTAGGAACCTACAACATCTGTAGAATTTGAACAGGACCAGAGCCCAAAGCCCCCCCAAAACACATTGAACACGATTTCCTATCCAGCGTGGCTGAACAGGGTAACATCCATTCCTGGATTGTGATTCATGAAGTACATGGACCTAATAGACACTGGGTTATTGCCTTTTGAGACAGCACGCATGGTAGAGTTTTGGTGTATTTGGACTTGTTCAGGGTTCTTATGTCCAGAAATTCCAAATTAGATTTTTGTCGTTAGCTTGTCAAGCTCGTCTTAAGCCCACTTAATGAGATCTGCCGGTGGAATGTCTTTGATGTTCTGTGGCCTTTCTGCTTAGTCTCAGCTACTCTCAACTGTGGCTGAGAAGTTAATGAAGTTACCACAGTGCTCGCTTGTCTGCGGCTTTTGAAAACACACCTCATATGTGTTTGGGTATTTAAATTCTGTTTTCTAGCTTTTAGGGTTTATATCCTCGTGGTGCATTCAAGTGCTATGGAAATAAGACCAGATGGATGTGACAACCAGCCATTCGGGAAATTACATACACATTACATTTCAGAAAACCAGTGTACATATGTCTATCTGGATGCGCTCATATGCCAGATTATTTTTGTTGCATCCAAATGGTTGGGATTTCAGTGAAACCATTACCTCAAATGTCAGCTTGAGAATTCCTTTCAGAGGAAAAGCATGGACCTGCAGTGAGCTGTTTTGTCAAATGTGGCTAACTGTGGGGACAAAGGAAAAGTCACAGCTTTTTTCAACCTTCTTTTAGTTTTCTCCATCATACTCATCACTACAGACATTATATTATAAATTGGTTCAGTGTCTGTCATTTCCCTAGAATGTAAACTCTATAAAAACAGGTGATTTTTTTTTTGCCTTGTTTAATACTGCATAGTGCTTGGCACATAGTAAGCATGCTCTATGTGATAATGAATAAATTGAATATGATGTGGCCCTGGCCACGTAGCTCAGTTCATTAGAGCGTCATCGGCGTATGCCAAGGTTGTAAATTCAGTCTCGCTCTCTCCTTCCCTCTCTCTGTCTCTCTCACATCAATTTAAACTTGCTTTTAAAAATTGGCTATGACTGGATAATGAAATGGTATTTAATTCCCCTTTGGACTAAAACCAGCCTAACATGGAAATTTTCTTTTGTCTTTTAAATAATGAACATATAATTGTGAATAATGATGATAATGACCATCATCATGCCTAGTGCTTATATAATGTTTACTATGTACCAGGCACTGTTCTAAGCACTCAAAAACCTTCAGTGTGGGGGTATTATTCTCCCTATGTTATGGATGGGGGATCTGCAGCACAAATACTTGGACAGGACAGAGGCCAAAATTCAGAGCCACCTTCCTGCTCTTCTACATCTCACATGTTATTTTAAAATGTGGCTTCCAGGATTTAAAAACAAATTATCTCAGGAATTTATCCACCTTTTCAATTAGCAAAAATCATCTATCAGTTTGGAGCTATATTATTTTTTATTGAATTTATTGGGGTGAATTGGTTAATAAAATTATGTAGGTTTCAGGTGTACAGTTCTGTAATACATCATTGTGCATTCACCACTCCAAGTCAAGTATCCTTCTGTCACCATTGATTGCCCATTTACCCTCTTGTACCTCCCCCAACTCCTCTTTCTCTCTGGCTATCACCATACTCTTGCCTGTATTTATGAGGGTGGTTTTTTGTTTGTTTGTTTGTTTTTTGCTTAATCCCTTTACCTTTTTCACCCAGCCTCCCAACCCCCATCCCCTTTGACAGCTGTCAGTCTGTTCTCTATGAGTCTGTTTCTATTTTGTTAGTTTATTTTGTTCATCAGATTTCACATATGACTGAAATTACATGATACTTGTCTTTCTCTGACTGGCTCACTAAATATGCTATTCAGTTCACCCTGGTGGTGCAATGGCGATTACTCCTATTTAACGCTGAGAAGTAGGAATCTGAAGAGGCAATCACTTTTCCTATTCTCTGTTACTCTCTTCAATGAATTGCCTACCTATTTGATCTTCTGTGGAAAAGGGAAAAGAAGACAGACTAGATGGTAAATGCTAGCTGAAATGTGTTCATAAGCCCAGAGAATATTGTCAAGCTGGGTGGAAAAATTGGTATTGGGGACTCTGTCTTGATTTACTCATGGTTCCTCTAGTTTCGTTCTTCCCGATGCACATGGTGACAGAGGCTCAAATTTAGATTTGAGGTCAAAATATATTATAGAACTTATTGCGACAAATGTGCTTGCCCAATTGGGCTTCGTTACGCTTACACTAAAGATTAGTTTCTATACCTGAGCACAGACCTCCCATAGTGGTATAGGTTTTGTCCCAGGTGAGTCACAGAAGAAATGGAAAAGCCAAAATAGAATTGTAAATTCCCTGAAATTTGTTGAAAATAACCTCCAGATACATAGGTAGTCAAGGAGTATACAGTATGTAGAATACACAGTAATGGCTGATACATCTTCAGAAGAATAGCACAAGGACCATATCTTCACTAGAATTGGGAATTATGTTAATTACCTGTCTATCTCCCTGAAACCTTTTCTATTGTCCATCCATTGGTATTATCTTACCAATTCATTTCTGTGATGCTTCCTGCAATCAGTTCAGGAGCCCAAAGTAATCTTCCTGCATCCTTTCTTCTCCTGAATTTATCAGTTCCATAAAATTCCATTTAAAAATGAAATAGCTTTATTTTGAGCTCACATAATTCTATTGGTTTATTTTATATAGTATATATTTATATGCTATACAATCTTGATATTACCTAATATGGTAGGATATCAATTCTTGCCCCTACTACCTGAATGAGATAATTCATGCAAAGTGCTTAGCAATACTATTACATGATTTTAAAAAGGTAATAAATGGCATCTATTATTAGGCACCAATTACCTATAAACATATTTATATACATTGGAAGAAAATCATAGAAATCAATTTTTCACAAGATCTTTTGGATAAGACCATGATTATTCCCATTTTGGGTCAGATAAAACAAAACCATATGTTTATATTATTTTCTTGGACTTCATAATTAATCTCTAGTCTGCTTACCCATAACTTCCCTTTTATATATTATGAAACCAACTCATTTACATCTAACAATCATTACCATCATCATCACCATGATAACAGTATCTCCAAAAAAGCACTATTAATATTTACAGAGTACTTTATAGCTTATAAGGCACTTCATTTATGTTTTCTTCTTTCCACAACCCTTCATAGTTGACATTGCAAGTAGAGAGGATACAAATCATGTTGCCAAAGTGGGATAGATCTAGGATTAAGAGTTTTATTCTCAGATGGTACATCACAATGATAAATGGGATATTTGTGCAATTATTAGCACAGCATAAAAATTTTAATAACACCTGCAGCCATGTCCTACCTTCAGAGAACACATTTTGGAAAGGACTTTTTGAGCTAATGAGTCATGGAACTTGACCTTAACAAATGTAGACATTCTCTCCTGTGTCTCTTCCCCTCTATCCTCTAGTTAGTAACTTCGGAAAGGGTTTTCAGACATTGACTTCCAACTCTTCTAGAAGGCAAAAAGGCAGATAGGTAAATCAGGGAATAGGACTAGGAATATTGCTTTTTCATCAGGATTTTAATATTCTAAGGCCAGAGATATAGCAGATTATGAAATATTTTAGAGCAGCTTTAAACTTGTAACAAAATTAAGAGCGAGGTACAGAGATATCCCATATACCCCTCTGCCCTCACATGCATAAATATTCCCATTATCAACTTCACTCGTCATAATGGTATATTTGTTACAAAAGATGAACTTACATTGACATATAATAATCATCCATAGTCAATAATTTAGAGTTCATTCTTGGTGTTGTACATTCTCTGGGTTTGGACAAATGTATAATGACAATACCCACCATTATAATATAATACAGAACATTTTACTGCCTTAAAAATCTTTGTGCTCTGCCTATTCCTCTCTCCCTGCTCCCCACCCCTAGCAACCACTGCATCTTTTTTCTGTGCTCATAGTTTTGCCCATTCCAGAATGTCGCATAGTTGGAATCAAAGAGTAGGTAACCTTTTTGATTAGCTTCTTTCACTTAGTAGTGTCTATTTGAGATTCCCTTATGTCCTTTTATGGCTCCATAGTTTGTTCCTTTTTAACACTGAATAATATTCTACTGTCTGGATGTACCACAGTTTATTTATCCATTTACCTACTGAAGGACACCTTGGTTACCAGGTTGTGATGAGGAAAGAAATCCTAAGGATGAACAAATTCTGCTCATTAATGTTTCTAATACTGCAACATTACTATGATTTCACGTCAATACTCAAAATCTTGACAGTTCTAGAGCTGAAGAATAGATGGATGGGTTTTACAAATTATTTGTGTCATTGGATAGGATGAGAAATGGGAATGTGCCGGTTTCTTATTTAAACAACAGATCACAAGGTGACGAAACATTCCAGATAACAGGAAAGACTTATCTGTGGGTGCAATGCTGAGTACTTACTCATCGCAGACACAAGAGGAAGTGGGAAATGGAAGAGGCTGATTTATGTGAAACCGAAAGAGATGTGCCTCAATCATTATTATCAATTAACTATTGTTATTTTTCCATCTATGGAGGGTCAAAAAAAAATAACTTTCTTTCCACCTTTCTAAATTCTTCTGGCTGGGTTAATAATTATGTTAACATGAGAAAGATAATAGGAGAAAATATCCAAAATTTATTATGGATGTACATACAGGGGTGCCATAAGATATGATACCAGAAACCACCTTAGGCCTCTGAGGTTTATA
Organism: Furipterus horrens; assembly: GCF_987537825.1. Lineage (NCBI taxonomy): Eukaryota > Metazoa > Chordata > Mammalia > Chiroptera > Furipteridae > Furipterus > Furipterus horrens. The sequence continues at coordinate 18,774,360 of NW_028327174.1, read as the reverse complement.
TGCCATTCTGGACAAAGGAGAGGGAGGAGAGGGTTTGGGATTTCAAAGGGAAAACAGTCAATTCACAGGTAGACGAGAAAGTGCAAATATGTCATAAATAAATTGTTGCTGGGCCACCCAGAAGCAATGGACAAAAAGGGGGGCGGGGTCCAACAATAGCTTTGATGGATTTGTTCCTGTCTGCCACACTCAGTTTATAGTTTGGTGCTAAGGTGATGCTCCCTTTCTTTAAGCGGGTTTTCTATCTGAATTGCTTTAGATAGGTAAGGGGGGGGAAGGTTTCAAGCTTCTTTCTGAATTTTTGTTTCTTAATAACCAGTTTAAAATCAATATCCCAAAGGCAAATTTGGGGGTGGTAAAACTTCGGTCCACATCACATCATAGATGTCATCTTCATCCTTGAAGAGCTTATATCTTAGGTAGATGAACATCACTGTTTTTGCTAGCTTATTTTCTTAATCCTTGAGAATATTTGAAAAAGGTGTGTGTGTGTATGTGTGTGTGTGTGTGTGTGAAGATTTACTCTTTCGTGTCTGTTTTTATCACGGTAATGTTTGTGTCAAAGTAAATTTTTGTTACTTTGACTATTTTGTGGCAGTGGAAGTAAATAAAAATATATTTTGACCACAAATAAAACAATTGGACAAAAATTCTACTACCTGAATTTTAAAAATAACCAGTGGAGGTTGACCTAAAAGGTATATTTTTATTTTTATCAAGTTCTTAACAGACTTCAAGATCTGGAAGAAGAAACTTTGGGAAGAATGCTTGGGAACATAAATAAAACAGAAAAAAGATTTTTAGAGTTTGCAAGAAGACAGGCTGCCCAATGCCTGGCTATTCACTTCGAATAATTTTAAACTCTGAAAACATCTGGCCATCATTAGCATTCTGTAAGAAGTCCGAATATCCTTATGGGAACAAATTGTTAGAGCCTTAAATCCTCTTTGGATTGCAGAAGAGAACATGTTTTACCTTATCCTGTGACTGATAGAGCTTTGAGAATACCTTTGTATACGTTTGTATTTATTTGATTTGTGCGACTGGCCCTTTCCCGGCATAGCTAGAAGAAACCATTCTCAGAAGGCATGCAGGCAACCAAAATATTTTCAGATCCCAGAAGCCAAAGAAACACTAGCTTTGGGTTTTATTTACTGGCATGTATGTTTCTAAACATTTTTAAAAAACTGGCCCAAAAGGGCAATAAACTAGGCCTCTATTAGTGTTAGCAGGTAAAAAAGATGAGCAGCAAAGGACATTCAACAGGAATGATCTGCAAATGATGTCTGTCTCAAGGCCAGTGGTCACTGAGTTAAGTTTAAACAGAAAAGGGGAAACATACAGTAAATATCCTGTGTTCATACAAAGCAGCCCAAACTTTCTCAATAACATGCTGATTATCTACTCATCTATGTAGCATATTTGCCCAGGAAACTTACACGCGAGGGCTTTTCTTTCTTCGTTCCCGCCCCCATTCCAATCTCGTAACCGTGTCAACTGTATGCTAGGTATTGATGAGGCAATATAAACATTCCAGAATTTGATGGATATTATTTGTTGGACATATGATTGTTGACATAAAAGCAGATATTAGATGCTAAGGGATAGGTTCTAAGACCTGTGCACCACAGAAAGAGAATGAAGTCATAAACCAACACACATAATGTTTGCTAAGTAACTAGCACCAAACAAAAGTTTGAAGTTGAAAACAACTTGAGAAAATCAAATGATATTTTCAGCAAAGGACCCATTCTTAGTGCTCTAAATGCTGAATTGACAGATATTAAAACTAATTAAATATTAAAAGAACTAAAATAATGTAGATGGCATCCAGATATCGAGACACTGACTGTGTCTTGACATTGTAACGTGGAGCTTGTTCAAGGAATTCACCTGTGTCAGATACTTTAAGGTGTGTTTGGCAAATCCTGACTTCCTCTGAATCACATAAAATATTCATGGGTTTCTGTCAGTTGCCCCAGAGTTAAAATTAAACCCCTGCTCTTGGCTTCAAGAGACAAAATATTTCCATAAGGATCTTCATATTTTACCTTATTTTTTCCAATGCAATTTATACTACCACCTTCATAATCTCATACCACCAAAACAAAACATTGTATTTTGTGGTATCTCCTTAATAAATATCTTTTTTAAGCATATTTTATTGATTATTCTATTACAGCTGTCCCAATTTTTCACCCTTTACCTCTCTCCGGCCGTCACCCACTTTCCCTCCAGCAACAACCCGCCCCCTTAGTTCATGTCCATGGGTCATGCATGTAAGTTCTTTGGCTTCTCCATTTCCTATACTATTCTTAACATCCCTCTGTCTATTTTGTTCCTACCGATTGTGCTTCTTAACCCCTATACCTTTTCCCCATTCTCCCCCCTCCCCCCTCCCAGCTGATAACCCTCCAAATGATCTCCTTACCTATGATTCTGTTCCTGTTCTGGTTGTTTGCTTAGCTTGCTTTTTACATTCAGTTGTTGATAGTTGTGAATTTGTTGCCATTTTAATGTTCGTAGTTTTGATCTTCTTCTTTTTCTTAAATAAGTCCCTTTAACATTTTATATAATAATGGCTTGGTGCTGATGGACTCCTTTAGCTTTACCTTGTCTGGGAAGCACTTTATCTACCCTTCCATTCTAAATATTGGCTTTGCCAGACAGAGTAATCTTGGTTGTAGGTCCTTGCTTTTCATCACTTTGAGTACTTCTTGCCAGTTCCTTCTTGCCTGCAAAGTTTCTTTGGCAAAATCATCTAACAGTCATATGGGAACTCCTTTGTAGGTAGCTCTCTGCTTTTCTCTTGCTGCTTTTAAGATTCTTTATCTTTAATCTTTGGCATTTTAATTATGATGTGACTTAGTATTGTCCTCTTTGCGTCCAATTTGTTTGGGACTCGCTGTGCTTCCTAGACTTGTATGTCTATTTCCTTCACCAAATTAAGGACATTTTCTTTCATTATTTTTCTAAATAAGTTTTCAATTTCTTGCTCTTCCTCTTTTCCTTCTGGCATCCCTATGATTCAGATGTTAGTATATTGGGAGATGTCCCAGAGCTTCCTAAGCTTATCCTCATTTTTCTGCATTCTTATATGTTCTTCCTGTTCTGGTTGAATGTTTATTTCTTCCTAACATTCCAAATTGTTTATTTGAATCCCAGCTTCCTTCCCTTCACTGTTGGTTCCTTGTGGGTTTTTCTTTATTTGACTTACTATAACCTTCATTTCTTTCTTTATGTTTTTGCTATATTCAGTGAGTTCTCTGAGCATTCTGATCACCAGTGTTTTGAACTCTGCATCTGATAGGTTGGCTATCTCCATTTTGTTTAGTTTTTCTTTTGGGGTTTTGTTCTGTTCTTTCACTTGGGCCATATTTCTTTGTCTATTCAATTTAGCAGCCTCCCTGTGTTTGTTTCTGTGCTTTGACTCACTGTCTTAGTAGCACGGCCTGTGCATAAAATGCCCTGTAAATTGTGTGGGGTGGAGCCTTAGGTAATTTCTAGGGTGGGGCCACCTGCTTTACCACTTTGTGGCTCTGTGTGGGAGGAGAGGACTTGGAGAGGGGATAATGCCTCTGCCTGGTTTCTGGAGGTTTGCCTGGCACTCGCTCCATTTCCAGTAACTTTCACCAACTTCTTGTATGAGACTGGCACCCTTCTAGCTGCTGCCCTTGTGGAGAAACTGAAAGTAGGTGGGTTTGCATATGTGCTAAGTCCATGCAGGCCCTTTAAGTGGCAAAAATTCACCAGTTTCTTCCTCTGCCAACCCTCACTGGTTTTTACAGCAAAAGGTAATGGGGATTTAGCTTCCTGGTGCTGGAACCCTAGGCTGTGCGATCCTTCTTGGGGCTGGGATCAATCACTCCCAAGATATCTCTCCCGACTTTTATCCACCACTCGTGAATGTGGGACCATCTGGTCAGCTGCTGCCTCTCCACGCCACACCACATCTTCCCTGTCTCTGTGACTCTGCCCCTCCTACCTATCTGGAGGAATGTGGCTTCTTTAAATCCTTGGTGGTCCAACGTCCATACAGCTCAATTTTCTGATGGTTCCTGGTCTTACTGGTTTTGACATCTGGTTGTAACTCTTTTTATGATTGTGCGGGAGGCAAAGCATGTCTACCTACACCTCCATCTTGACCGGAAATCCTATTAATTGTCTTTGGGCATGTATTCATCCACATATAGGCAAAGTAGGCATAGAAAGTAAGCTTACCAAGTCCCAGAATCACCTTTATTGAGTATCCACCATATTCCAGGTGGTTTATATACACAACCTCTAACTGTCACAACCTAGAAAAGTAGATAGACCACACTATCATTTTGTATAAGAGAACACTGAAACTAATTGTGTTTTCATGGACTTTTCCAAGGTTACCCAGATCAGATTTTTAAATGAGTGTTGACTTCAAAGACCATATTCTTCCGATCACATCAAAACATGCCGGCTTACTACTTGAGAGGCTGTATCAATTTGAAGGATAAAAAGAATCAGTAGTATTTAAGGGTCCATTGCTAACAAATGCTAAGCCCACTTTTCAACTGAGGCTCCTAGGTCCTCTTGGTAATCAAATTACCAAGCCTAGCCTTTCTCTTGCTATCTAGGGAAAGACAAAAAGTTACCTAAAAGAAGGGAAGAAAAGAAAAGAAAAAGAGGATATTATATATGTTTATTTGGTTTGGCTTTTAGAGGAATTAGAAGGAAGTTATTTGTTTTTCTGTGGATGTGTCCTGTTTAAAAGAGAACAGGAGTGGCAGAGGGTAAAGGGCACATAGAGAATGTTGATACTGTGATAATGAGCAATGGAGAGTTGGTTTGGGGGTTATTTTCCCATTTCCCTGGTCATTTCACCCTTCACTAAATGAAAATAGTCTCTTTGGCTTTCAGACCAGTGAGAAGTGTACGTTAATTTTATATTCTCTCATAATTTTCTTTTGGGGATAAGAACATTTTGGTTTTCTACTGTTTATTATTTCAAAGGCATCTATATGCTAATATGTTTATGCTAATTATTTTCATGTTTCCCCTTAGGTTATGCTTCATATCACCCACCAGGGAGGATCATCTCTCATGAAAACTTTTAAATTTGATTTTGAAAATTATGCAGAAAAATTTAAGCCACACTCTCTTCCCATGTAAAAAAGAATATGCTCTGGAGATTCCTATAATTCAAAGAAAATGGACTGGGGTAGCATTTGGGTTCTCATGCTACCAAAAATCCTCTTAAGCAGGTACACAAAGCATTTAACATTGTGACCCTGAAATGCTGGAAGAATAATTAAAATAATAATCTAATAATAGGTTTTCAGAAATTGCTCAATTTCAATGTTGGTTCCAGAGAGAAGAAAGGAAAGGCTATTTTAATTCTCCATTGCTTCTGAGGTGTGTTAATTGCTTCTGTTGCTATAAATACTGTGTTTTAATTGTATGTCATTGTTTCTTAGCATCATTTCTAGAAACTTAATTCTAGTACTATTAATGCCTGAAGCTGAGTTTCTGCTTACAGGAAAAATCGGGTAAAAAAAGAACTTCATATAATGAGTTTACTTGATATTTTCTTCCAGCTTTTTTTATTACAGGGAAAAAAAAATTTATGAGGTTGTGATGTGTTTTGAGAGCAGGTGGCAATTAAAAAAAAAAAAAAAACATAGAAGTTGGCCAATTAACCTGTCTTAAAAATACTTTTCTCACCATCTTATTTTGAAGATAATCAAGACTAAAGAGCTGATTCCTTGACACAAGATATCAAAACTTAGATCACTTTGGAGGGTATTTTACATTTCTCCCCTTGGTTAATCATTGGATTCCATTTGTTCCCAGTCATTTCAGGGATGCAAAGAATAGCCCCCCCTTCACACTCCTCATTATTGTTCTTTGTCCTGCTCGATGCTTAAGAAAATCAAGCCGTGGGGGATTCATACTCCAAACTTAAGTTCACTGTGGGTTCTGGCCTCCTCATTACCTATTCCTGTCTCCATCTTTTAGTAGCTGCACCTAATTCATTCCTATTTTTGAAGTGCTCCCACTTTTAGACCTCAACAGTGCTTCACTCTGCAAGAAGTACAGCCCAGCTGCTGCTGATTCCCCTCTTATCTCATTTTAATGCCTCTTGAGCTACAAGGCAGCTTTGACAGTAGGAGAGTTCACACAGGGGCAAGAAAAAAGGTCTTCTGAACGGGGGCCTGATAAGTAAACTACTTCCAGTTTAGACAGGTTCCTGGACGACACGTGCTGGAACTGGCAACCAGCATTTCAACGTTGTCAGTCATCAGCTTTCTTCAGACAGGAAGCATCTTTGCTGGGAGTACATTTGATAAATTGGTTAGAATACATGATTGTCAATTAAGAGTAAAATAACATTTTGTTGAAACCTGGCTATGTTTGGTACATGCTATTGAAAGAAAAGACCTGTAATAATTTATGTGTAGGACCTTTGTGAACCCAACATTATTTTCTTTTCATTCTACTTAGTTGCCTGTGACAATAACAAAATAGCTACTCATTTTCCATTTTGAAGTTGTGTTTGGAGAAGAATCCATTGAACACTGAACAGTCAATCTTAAGGCAGTCTCAGCTAAGAAGAAATTCTCTTCTTTCTCTTCTCCGAACATAATTTAAAGATAATTCAAATAGAAAAGCAATTTGCGTACAATTAGATCCAAATTTATTAGGTGTAGGTGAACCATGCAATCTGATTAATGAGGCTGCCATGAATATATTCTTCTCTTCATGAACTAAATTCCACGAGGACAGAAAATCTATCTATAAAGCACTATTAGCCCAGAGCTCTAGAAAGTGGCTGCTTTTTGTGGGTATCAGCAAACGTTTGGTGTGCTTGTCTCGGTCAATATGAGTAGTGCAATCTGATTCAACAAGGCTCCAGAAATGCTGTGTGATCTGAGAGTAACCGTCCTGGGTCTTGCAATGATCATGAATTTTGTTAAAGTCACATGGCTTTCAAACAATAGGGACTAGATTCAGAGAAGCCTGGATTTGAGTCTCACATAACTACCTACTAGTTTTCTGACCTAGATGAGCTTCTTGGCCTCCTTGACCCTCATTATCATTGTGGGGAAAAAAAATGCGTTTACTTTATTTAAACTGGCTGTGAGGATTGAATGAGAGGATCTATTTGCATGGTAATCACACCTAGTAAATGCTCAACTAATGGTCACTAGTTCTATTATCATTATTGTTACTTATAATAATACTTTTGGGATCATTATCATTATTAACAACATTAATGGTTATGTGAAAAGCTCAAAATTTTTCAACTACGGAGAATTTAGAAATCACAAGTTGACACATCAGATACTTTTTCTGCTAGTAACACAGGGTCTATGAAATAAAAATGCAGAAAAGCTTGAGTTTTAAGTGTGGTTCACTGAAGCCTCTAAACCATGATAAAGATTCATTAAACACCTTTTTTTGTTCTTAACTATAAGCTGTTATACAAGATGAAAAATTAAAAAACCCACCTTTTCTTTTTTTGCTTTTATCTAATCAATGCCAAATATTCGAGATAGAAAAAGTCACCTACAAGCTAGATGTTTTTACCCTCACTTTCAAAAATTCAGATGTCTATCTAATGAGCTGGCTTTTTCACTTGTCTTTTGGAGACCTGATATTATCAAGGCTGTTTTGTAATTAGCTTTTTGTGTTGCCTCGTGGTGGCCTTGTTAATTACAGGGTACAATTTGAAATTCCTGTATTTTATGAAGTGTGGGGTTGCTTAGAAATTAGGCTTTCTGTAGAAAAAGCCATCTTGCTGGTTGAAAATCCCTAGCAAACTGCCAGGTCAATGAAATCAGAACATCATTTGAGCGCATACAGTTGGGTCTCGAGGCCATTAAAAAGTTTCAGCCTTTCTGCTAAACAAGAGAAGAATAAATAGGCTTGCAGTTGCCTCCAAAACTCCTGGCTCCTCAAAGACAGAAAAGCCAGGTGTTAATTAAAGCTTTGCAGGGTTAGAATGGATCATGCCACTCTGTATTGAAAAGTCAGCTTTGACTTTTAATTGCATGCAAAAAAAAAAAAAAAAGCGACCTACAAATGAAACAAAGGTTCTTACTACCTACAAGCCCCAGTAAAAAAGAAAACTATTTTTTCTTTGTATTTGGAATGGTTCTAATCACAATAGAGCTTTCACTATGACACTGTCTTGAGTATGTAGTTATGTTTCATTTAATTTTTACCCTTTTTCTGTGGCTTTCTCTCTGTTATGAAGCCATCCCTCAGAGGAACTGCTGACAATAAATGAATATCCATACCTGGGTGTTATTTGATGGTGTTTCATTTTAAATATTCACACTTAGGTTAAAGTGTAGCACTATTTACCTTTCACAACGTCTAGCATATAATTGAGGCTAAATTAATAGTAATTAGTAGAAAATAGCATTGTTAGAATTAGAGTGATACTTTCCTTTATTTCACTTCTATTCTGTCATTCTTTAGTGACGTTGCTGTAGTTTCTCCTCCAACGGGCAAGATTTGGGATTTTTCACAGTCACAAATGAAAGAGAGAAAAAATAAGAGAGATTTTCATTTATAAGATTGCCTTTCTCTTATCTACTGGTCTGGCCTCCCAGACTGTCTGTCTGTCTCTGGAAAGCAAAGTCAATAAAAATGATTAGAGCTGGCATCTCACAAATGTGCACCCTTAAACCATGAAGCAGTAATGTTGTGCAGGAAATATTTTTCTGACCTTTTCAAATTGCATCCAACTGTCTCGGGAATTTCTCAGTGACTAGAGGTAATAAGGTTCAATCCGTTTTACTGGCTGGCTTCAAATTTTGTTCCTCCAAATCTCAAACTTATCTATTCTTTGCATCTTGGCGCTGGTATCCATTCAGCACAGAAATCCATGCATCTAATCTTTTTTTTTTTTTTTTCTGTCCTCAGGCTTCACTAAAAGATCACACTGTGGAATCTACAGCCCCTTACTCTTTGTCCCTTCTAAAACAAAATATTGGCATGGGAAGCTTAGTGGGCATGTTGTGTTTTCAGAGCCCTTATTGAATTTAATTAGCTGTTAGATTTCATCTCCTTCTTACATCTCAGTTTTTACCTATATGATTTATGCCTCAATAATCTTCATTATGTAAAACTCTTTCAACTTAACTATACCATGGGCACTTTGGAGAATGTTAAAGAGGCAAAAATATGGGAATTTCTTTCCTGTTCAATTGATTTTGGTTTTTCTTCTGTGAGTCTCAAATGCAGTGGACACCCTCCCCAGGCAAGGATGGGAGTCAGCCAAGTGTGGCGTGCTAATGGGCAGCTGGACGGCCCCATTCTTTACCGTGTTCTCTGAAGAGGAACAGAAAATAGAAGCTGAGGACACTTTTCTTGACCTCACAAAGTGCTGGATGTCAGGAAGCCTTGGCAAGGAGTTAAAAAGCTTGTCTTACTTTTCATATTTAGAGCATCTCCGTGCTGAATGTGATTCTGGGAAGATAACGTGTTTCCTCATTTGTAAGACACGCCACATTCACCACAGCTCTGTGGCTCCCATTCACCGCCTTTGTACTGTGCGCTGCAGAGTGATTAGATTCTTGGCGCTGAGTTCCTGTGGTCAGTGGAGCCTGGAGATTCCTTCCAGAGCCTCTCTGTTCCTGAGCTAACAGCTACCAGGAGGAGGAAATCTTTTTGAAGTTGCCCTTCTCGGAGTTTGTATGTGCTTGTACAATAATTGTCAAGTTTGATCATCATAGGTATTTGGCTTTGGAGAAGTGAGATAATCTCAAACAACCTGATTCAGAAAGCAGGTTTAGAAAGAAGAACATGAAAAGCAGACATTTTAAAATTTACATCAGTGTATTTTTTTGTTAAAAGAAGTAGTAGCATTGGCCCTCCATATCCGCAGTCCCCCATCCATGAATTCAATAAACAACTTATCAAAAATATTTGGAAAAAAAGATTATATTGTTGCTGACCTATATGACATAGTTAGGCTTATGTTGGTTGCATTTGTACCGAAGATGGGCAGACATTTTTCCCTTGTCATTATTCCCTAAACAATACACTATAACAACTACTTACACAGTAGTATTTATATTTTATTAGGCAAATACTATGCCATTTTATATAAGGGACTCAAACATTGTGGATTTTGGTATTCATGTGTGTGCATGTTGGGGGAGGGGGCCCTGGAACCAATTCTTCATGGGTATTGAGAGATGGCTATATACTTATGCCAAAGTTTATCTTCATAACGTAATTTACCTTTTTCATGTTAAAAAAACAAAACAGTAGTGTTGATGGAAGTGAAAAGGATACACAGAAAGTATGTTTTACAATAGAAGTGTTTTTTGAAGTAGCTACTTCATGATTGGAAATTTAATCCCTCTTGACCACATTGTCACAATCCCAATAATGTCTTCTTACAACCTGGATATGGTTAGCTGCTATTCCTTTTTTTCTTTTTCTTTTTTTCAGTAGAAATGAGACAATGCAGAATAGTGTTTTTATCACCTGCCTGGTTTTCCTTAAATGCAGTGACAGTATACCTGATAGGTTGTTAGTGCAGGTATGTGTATGACTACATGAATGTTCCTTGTTGGATATAACTGCTATTTACCAGTTTATCAGAGATAACTCACAGTAACCTGCCTTAATCTTCATCGAAGCCAGTAAGACAGGCATACTCTCCTCAAGAGTGAGGCTTTGAATGGTAAAAACTGAGTTTGCTTGTCAGAGGCAGAGGGTATGGTGTAAAGAGAATTATTTTCACATGGAAAGGAAGAAAATAACTTGTTTGTTGTACTCGGTGGATTTTTGACATATCCTTTTCCTCTTTCTCCTCCATCACCTCTTTGTTTCTTCTTATGTCGCTCCTCTTTCTTTTTCTTTTATGAATTAAGGCCATGTTGTCAAAGCACTGTCCACTGTGTCTTCTTTAGTGGGACAGCCATTCTTCTCTCTATCACCATAGTTTCTTTCAGTAGAGCAACTTATTTAATTACTTTCAAAGTTTAATAAGGGCCAAGAGCTTTGGTTGGTGGCTTATGTTACCATTACAGTTGTTAGTAAGGAAAATAATAAAATAATAAATAATAATACAAGAATAAACAATGTGTTTCACATACAACTGTAAGCCTACTTTTGCCCATCACTGTACATAAGACAACTTTTATTATCTTAAAATAATACTACAGGTGGCAGAAGATCAAGTCAAGTCTCCTTCTATCACCATTTAGCCCCACTTTACCCTCTTCTCCCCCCCCCCCACCCCGCTTCCCTCTGGTAATCGCCATACTGTTATCTGTGTCTGAGGTTTTTTTTCTTAATCCTTTCACCTTTTTCACCCAGGCCCACAACCTCCCTCTCTTCTGACAGCCACCCGTCTGTTCTCTGTAAATCTGGATATACAGAAAATTAAGTTCCTTCAAATATACACCTAAAATATTTTTTCTTCTATTTGCCTCACATATCAATATTACAAAAGTAAACATTCCTTATTGCCAAAGCAGTCTTGTTATTGAGACCTTAGCTCAGTGGAGATATTGATATATAAGGATTCCATTTTCACTCTTCTAGCGATGCCTAATTCACGTCCATCTGTTCCTCAGTGAAGGGGCTTGTTATTTATCGCAGGTAAACTGGGCTTCTTGTGTTCCTACAGCATCACTGGGTCTCTGATGCTAATGCCAGCAACGCAATGGCGCCTTATTTGTTCCCAAGCATATCAGAGGACTGAAAATTGATTCAAATCTAAGCAGAGTGGTCGAATCACCACCGTTCACTGCAAATGTATCTCCTCCTAGAGTGGGTGTTCTGAAAATCTGGAAGCATTTCACTTGTAATAAATATCCTCCTTTTAAAATTCTCAAACATACTGCAGAAAGGGTTTTAGATGGAAATATGTCAAGCGCTCTCTCTCTCTCTCAAATATGCATGTAATCTCACTGCAGAGTTCTTTATGTTTGCACAAGGCTCCTTCAATTCCCACTTATCCCCTTTATCAGAAATAAAATAATATAAACAAATAAGAATAAATCGCTCTGAAACTCTCCGCCACCCAGAGTTCATCTTCAACACTTTGCTTTTCACCATGGCTGAGGGAAGGGCCATGACATCTTGGGCTTTCAATCTGTAGCTTGAGGGGTGGGCACCTGCCTGTGCTTCTGTGAGATACTGGCAATCTCCACTTATTGTCAGCGCTGCAGCGGTATTTATTTTCCCTTAATTGGAACCCCACTGATACCCTGTGGGATTTCCTCCCCTTGACAAGGCAATGCATCCATATGGACATAGAACATAGCCACTGTGGCCTATGGTAATGTTATAGTCAGAAATATCAACAATTGGGACCCAAATTAAACCAATACTTAGATGAGTGGAGTTTCTAGACTGCCTTTTGATATTCTTAGGAACTCACCATTTTCTTAGTGTTTATCTTTGGCATTAAAGCGATGTCAGCAGAAATTCAGATTGAATACATTTACTCACAGTGTTTCCTCTTCTGTTGTAACTCTTTAAAACACTGCTTGAGAAGTGAGGGGCCATGGTAGGATTCCCAGCTATCACACATAATGAACGAGTCAATGAACACAAGAGGTTTGGGCATTCCTTTTTGAAATGTTACAGTTTTATTATATCTTCTTCTTTAGCTGAATAAATATAATAAGATCAACTTTATGAAAATGTCTGGAAAACCTTAATTTTATTAAATTTAATTAGGTAAAGTGAAATTAAAAAGTAAAGCCCCTTTATCTTAACATTTTGTGTCAAAACAGGATTCGTTATCTTGGACATCAGAGGTCACTTCATTGCCTGTATTTATGGTTGCAGCATTTGTATTTGCTTCTTCCTTATGCTATTTTTATTTTTGTTACTAGAGTTCATGAAGACTTAATCATCAGCCCTCTAATTTTCCAGGGGGGAAAAAAATGTTGATTTATTGAACTGGCTACAGAAAAAGAAGAAGAAGAAGATCAATCTGACACTGTAGGTTAATAGTAGGGAACAAAACACATTTATAATTAGAAGAGAAAAGGACTTTCCTTGTTCATTCCAGTTTATAATAAAAAAAAAAAAGCCTTTCGCCAAAATGTCTTAGAAAATAATGCATTCAGACTGAGTCGAATTACCGCCTAGCAGATTCTATTTATCTGTAGCTTAAAAAGCAGCTGCGTCTTTGTAAAAAGCAATGAATGTGGCAGTCCTACTTAAAGGTAGAAGAAAAAGAACACCCCTTGTTTTGTAATAAGGGGATTTTCAATTTAAAAGAGAGAGCGAGCCTGTTGTGTGAAGTGCGGTTATTACATTCACTGTATTCTATCTCACCCACCAGGAGGCTAATAATGAAGGGGCAGGGAAGGAGGCCAGTGCTCCGAGGGTTATCTCACAGCCTCAGATGCTGGATAAGTCGAAGGAGGCAGAATCGCTTTTGGATGACATTCAGAGAGGCCGGAGTGATTATTTGGAAGAGAAAAGCCAGCCTATTCTTTCCCAAGGTAAACAGTTCATTTCCTGTCAGTTGCATGTGTCAGTATAAAAATATGTTTATATAAAGATATCTATAAAGGTTGCATTAAAAAAAATCATTATAGGTGTGTGAATATTCCCCTGGCCTGCCGGTCCACCGATGAATTACTAGCTACCTGCCGTAGACAAAGGATGCACTTGGAACCCCACCACACCTCAAGCCACGCTTTGAAGGGTCTGCCAAGCTCACTTTTAATCATGAGAAAGAAATTACCCACGTGGAGTCAGCAGAAAATGAGAAAGTGGAGCTCGTGCTACGAATAATTCCAGCAAGTGCCAAGGGGCTAGTTGAGGAATAGCCTCACGAGGTGAATATCTTTAGCTTGTACTTAGGGCTTGGCTAGCGTATAATCATTTTTTCCTTTAGGAACAATGACTATCCTAAGTGTCTTTCCTAACTAAAGAGTGGTCAGAGCACCTGTCAAGATGTTGACATATTTAATGTCAGTCTCGTCCTTGTCATTATGTCCTGTGACCAATTTTACATTTGCAAAGATGCAAAAATCAGTTGAGGTGAAGAGGCTGTCTGAGCCAATGACTGTTAACAACTGTACGTATTTGTGTGTTTCACTGTGAGTGCATGTCCGGTGATTTCTGTCTCTGTGTGCGTATGTGCCCTTGTTCTTGTCTTCTCTCTGTCGTGCACATCAGTGGGGGGCATTGGCCAGCCAGTGGGTTCTCAGATGTGGTCCGAGGCTTTCATTTGATTTTTGGACCAGGAAAAAAAGATTGTGTCATGTCATGATGAATGGTCAATCTGAATTTTCAATTCCTGTGAAAGGAGAAGGGGGAGCAGGATATAAACCCAGTGATGAGACTAACCCTTTCCCTTTGGGAAGAGCATGAATCAAATTAAACATCATTTT